>NC_053037.3:43281241-44531241 GCF_002575655.3 Aegilops tauschii subsp. strangulata
GAGAAGAAGAGGAAGCTGGAGGAAGAGCAGAGGAAGCAGGAAGCAGAATGCCTTCAAGGCCTAGAATCAGCGCACGCGGACTTGGCACTCAAATTCCAGCTGCAGCAGCAGCAGATCGACTCACTTAGCCAGGAAAGGGGGTCTTAGCAGCGGCAGCAGCCAGCGGATGATCCAGCATTGGATAGCACCATCCCATCCATGTCGAGAAGCAGCATTGGTTCCGCCCCGGGCAACGCACTGCTGGATAGATACCCTGTGGATGACATCATGGAGAGCACTAACTGTGAGCTACACTTCAAAATGAAGAACATATCCATGAAGGTGGCTGACGCCATTGCTTATACAAATTCCCCCCATGCAACCTTCCATTGCAACCCGATTCCAGCCGGCTATGCTCGTGTCCGGGTTGATGAAGTGGTGGACCAATATTCGGGCCTAGAGCTTGACATTCCTAGAGGTGACGTGGAGCACACACTGGGAGAGGCCAAACATCGTATCATCCTATGAAGAAAGGATTGCATCATCTTTCCAAGGCCACCGACACCGCGTCAGCCGACTCCTCCTCGAACTCCGGCACCGCGTCAGCTAGGGGTGGGCATAAAAACCGAGAACCGAAGACCAGAGCCGAAAAAACCAAGACCGAAGCCGAAATAACCGAGCACCGAGAATTCGGTTGTTAGCTCGGTTGGCAACTGGCATAAACCGAATCTAGCTCGGTGAATTCGGTTGTTGGAGTTTGTTAACCGAATCCCCGAACTTTGATGTACTAAAGACCGTACAAAGCCCAATAGCCCATCCACGTGAGACAGACCATCCAACACCACACGAAGCCTTTTCCTAGTTCTTAAAAAAACGAAGCCTTTTCCTACCCTTTTCTCATCCGCGTGCAGGCACAGTAGCTGCAGCTTATCCTAATGCGCTCCAGAGTTGAGGCACATCACGCAACACTGCCGTTGCGGACTTGACCAGCTCCAGGCGACGGGCGGCCGGCTCCAACGAGTAGCTCCCATACGGCAGCGCGCCCAGCGGCGCCAGGCGGCCATGGCTCCCACGCGGCGGCGACCAGCGGCGCCAGGCAGCCATGGCTCCCACACGCCTGCGTCCAGCGGCGACGCCCATGGCTCTCCTTCATGACTGGCGTATTGGATTGACTTTCTTCCTCTCCGCCAATCTCGGCTCTCTTCGGTTATACCGACGACCGAACCGAATCATCGGTGGACCGAACTCTCAGTTAGTGGTTTCTCAGAATACCGATCGGTTAGTAAAATCTGTAAATCGAATTCCAAAATTAACGGAGGTAGCGAACCGATCGGTTCGGTGTAACCGAACGCCCAGTCCTAGCGTCAGCAGACTCCCGCTCCTCCAAGTCTGCCACTGCGTCAGGCCACTCCTCCTCCTCCAAGTCCGGCAAAGCATCAGGCCACTCCTCCTCCTCCAAGTCCGGCAAAGAGTCAGGCCACTCCTCCTGCTTCAAGTCCGGCACAGCGTCAGCAGACTCCTCCTCGAAGTCCGCCACCGCGTCAGCAGACTCCCGCTCCTCCAAGTCCACCAACGCGTCAGGCCACTCCTCCTCCTCCTCCAAGTCAGGCACCGCATCAGGCCACTCCTCCTACTCCAACTCAGCCACGTCAGCCGTCTCCGCCGCCTCAGCAATCGCAGAAGAGAGCCGCTGCAGCTATGGTGCGTAGCGCTATGAGTCAAGGTAGTACAGGAGGTACAGGCGGAGGCAAGCGATATACATATGGTCCAAGCCTCGCTACTCTTCCTCGGAGGCCTTACGACATGACCGAGGACCAAAACGCAGCGATAGTGCAGGCCCAAGTGGACGCCCATTTTGGACCGAAACCGGCACCGCCGCCAAGGGAGAAAGTGCCTGAGGAAAAGATTGACCACTTCATTCGTATGGCTAGACCACCAGCTCCCAAGCCTGTTGACTCAGACTATGAACGCCAAATCAGGAAGGCACATCGAGCACGACTACAGAAGGAGTCGAGCTCGAGCTCGAGCCAAGCAGCTGGCAAAAAATGCGGGAAAACCGTTCCCCAGCTGGGAGAACAGGCGGCGCAGTCGATCCCCCGCTTGTTGTGCCAACAACACATGACAGTACCGCTGCCCTATATATATGTGGGCAAACCGTTCCCCAGCTGGGCAATCTGGTAATAACCGAGTAGCATATAATGCAGGCTGAAATTCTCAATATCATTGTTGGACAACTCCTCGAGATCGAGCCCATGTCTCCGCTTAGAGAGGACGAAATAAAACGGAAATATGTCCGTGACCAACCTTTGGTCGAGCCCGAGGAGGTCAAGAACCTCCCAACGAGAATGTATGAATTGCATGATTGGTACATGAAAATTACCAAGAGTTCCAATCGAGAGTCCCTCATGGTGAAGGTCAAGGAAGAGCATTACTTCCATAAGCTAACTCTGTCCGTTGAGTATTCAGAACTATTTCAGTTATTCAATCAAAATGCACTCGACAAATCTCTCATCAGTTGCTATTGTCTGTAAGTGATTTCTTTCTGTAATTGAAGTCTCAAGCTAGATTTAGTGCTCATTGATCGATCATTACCTGTAATTATCCTCACTATATTCTTTTTTGTGGTATTATGCAGGATGAAGATGTATGAAATGAAAAAATCTGGACGCTATGGCATTGGGACATGTGAATATTATAAACAAGATGTAGAGAATAAAATGCTAGAGTTCTTGAAGCGCCTCAATAGCAATGAAGATATACTACTTCCTTACAACTTCCGGTGAGTCACTCTGTCTTGTACTACAAATTCTGTTTTTGCTTACTAACTAGCTAGATGTTAATAATTAAGTGTATAGGGTTTAGGGTAGCTGAATAGTGTTATGCACATGCCCGCTTAATTAAGACATGCAAACATGTGCGCATGCAGTTACCACTGGGTCTTGTTAGACATTAAAGTTGAAGAAGGAAAAGTTGAAGTACTGGACTCACTACTTAAAAAAAGTGACTTCACCATCGTGAAGGGGATACTCGACAGGTAATTTCAATCATTATTAACTATATCTCGGCCTATTTAGTTCGTCATTTCCTGATATCAACTATTTAATAACCCCTTTATTAATTTTCTTTGCCGGCGGGCAGGGCTTGGGCAAAGTTCATCAAGGTGACTCCAGGCAAATGGCGACAAAAGTTTTTTTGGTATCGACCCAGGGTAAGTAATTAAGTAGTACTAACTAGCTACCATCTCTTTTATTCTTGTTTCAATACCATTAATTAATTATCATGCTTGATTAATTATTATCTGATTAAATTATATTCTCATAAAAGCCCTGAAGCATGCGTCGGGGACTGATGTGTGTGCATACTAGATTTTCGAGAACATTCGCATGATGGCGTCCGAAAGGAGCAAATATCAAAGACAAGAATGGGTACGTTTGCCAGAACACTATTCACAATTTTTACATGATTATCGATATCTAGTCACACAACTAATACACATGCATATTGATCTCCTTCTTAACAGTTCAAAGAGGTGCGGGACCAGCTCCTAGCAACGGAGCGCATACGAGCACTTCAAGAGGAAATAGCGGGATTTTCCAGGTCATAGATCCCAAAGGAGAATACTATTACCCGCTACCGCCCCCATGAACCACTCCCAATTGTCATCGTGCTCCGAAGGTACCAAGGCAACATGTAGGAGCAATTGTATATATACCTAATTGTATATATATATATGTGTGTGTGTGTGTGTGTGTGTGTGTGTGTGTGTGTGAATATGATCGGTTCTACGAGATATTCTATTTTTATATATGCATAACGTGTACAATATGTAGTATCGTAAAATACCAGCAAACGAAAAAGAATTAAAAGGAAAACACAAAATTAAAGTAAAAAGAAATCATGAAACCAAAACCCCCCAAACGTTTTAGTACCGGTTGGTGTTACTGTTGGGGAACGTAGTAATTTCAAAAAATTCCCTACGCACACTCAAGATCATGGTGATGCATAGTAACGAGAGGGAAGAGTATCGTCCACGTACCCTCGTAGACCGTAAGCGGAAGCGTTATGAGAACGCGGTTGATGTAGTCGAACGTCTTCACGGTCCGACCGATCCAAGTACCGAACGCACGGCACCTCCGAGTTCAGCACATGTTCAGCTCGATGACGTCCCACGAACTCCAATCCAGCAGAGCTTCACAGGAGAGTTCCGTCAGCACGACGGCGTGTTGACGGTGATGATTTTGCTACCGACGCAGGGCTTCGCCTAAGCACCGCTACGATATGATCGAGTTGGATTATGGTGGAGGGGGGCACCGCACACGGCTAAGGGATCAATGATCAACTTGTGTGTTCTTGGGTGCCCCCCTACCCCCCGTATATAAAGGAGCAAGAGGGGGAGGCCGGCCGGCCCTGTAGGGTGCGCCAGGAGGAGGAGTCCTCCTCCTAGTAGGAGTAGGACTCCCCTTTCCTACTCCTACTAGGAGGAGCAAAGGAAGGAGGAGAGGGAGAAGGAAAGAGAGGGAGGAAAAAGAGGAAAGGGGGCCCGGCCCCCTAGTCCAATTTGGTCTGGGCTAGGGGGGCCGCACGCGCTGCCTCCTCTCTTCCACCACTTGGCCCATGAGGCCCATTATTTCTTCCTCGTATTCCCGTAACTCCTCGGTACCCTAAAAAATACCCGAATCACTCGGAACCTTTCCGATGTCCAAATATAGTCGTTCAATATATCGATCTTTACGTATCGACCATTTCGAGACTCCTCGTTATGTCCCCAATCTCATCCGGGACTCCGAACTACCTTCGGTACATCAAATCACATAAACTCATAATACCGATCGTCACCGAACGTTAAGCGTGCGGACCCTACGGGTTCGAGAACTATGTAGACATGACTGAGACACGTCTCCGGTCAATAACCCATAGCGGAACCTGGATGCTCATATTGGTTCCTATATATTCTACGAAGATCTTTATCGGTCAAACTGCATAACAACATACGTTGTTCCCTTTGTCATCGGTATGTTACTTGCCCGAGATTCGATCGTCAGTATCTCAATACCTAGCTCAATCTCGTTACCAGCAAGTCTCTTTACTCGTTCTGTAATGCATCATCTCGCAACTAACTCATTAGTTGCATTGCTTGCAAGGCTTATAGTGATGTGCATTCCCGGCAGGGCCCAGAGATACCTCTCCGACAATCGGAGTGACAAATCATAATATTGATCTATGCCAACTCAACAAGCACCATCAGAGACACCTGTAGAGCACCTTTATAATCACCCAGTTACGTTGTGACGTTTGGTAGCACACAAAGTGTTCCTCCGGTACTCGGGAGTTGCATAATCTCATGGTCATAGGAACATGTATCTAAACGATCATCATGCTAAGCTAACGGAATGGGTCAAGTCAATCAATTCATTCTCCTAATGATGTGATCCTGTTAATCAAATGACAACTCATGTCTATGGTTAGGAAACTTAACCATCTTTGATTAATGAGCTAGTCAAGTACAGGCATACTAGTGACACTCTGTTTGTCTATGTATTCACACATGTACTAAGTTTTCGGTTAATACAATTCTAGCATGAATAATAAACATTTATCATGATATAAGGAAATAAATAATAACTTTATTATTGCCTCTAGGGCATACTTCCTTCAGTCTTCCACTTGCACTAGAGTCAATAATCTAGTTCACATCTTTATGTGATCAGTTCACATCTCCATGTGACTAATACCCAAAGGGTTTACTAGAGTCAATAATCTAGTTCACATCGCTATGTGATTAACACCCAAAGAGTGATCATGTTTTTCTTGTGAGAGAAGTTTAGTCTACGGGTCTACAACATTCAGATCCGTATGTATTTCGCAAATTTCTATGTTTACAATGCTCTGCACAGAGCTACTCTAGCTAATTGCTCCCACTTTCAATATGTATCTAGATCGAGACTTAGAGTCATCTAGATTGATGTAAAAAGCTTGCACTGACGTAACTCTTTACGACGAACTCTATTATCACCTCCATAACCGAGAAATATTCCTTAGTCCTCTAAGGATAATTTTGACCGCTGTCCAGTGATCTACTCCTAGATCACTATTGTACTCCCTTGCCAGAATCATGCTAAGGTATACAATAGGACTGGTAAACAGCATAGCATACTTTATAGAACCTATGACTGAGGCATAGGGAATGACTTTTCATTCTCTTTCTATTTTCTGCTGTGGTCGGGTTTTGAGTCTTTACTCAACTTCACACCTTGCAACACAGGCAAGAACTCTTTCTCTGGCTGTTCCATTTTGAACTACTTCAAAATCTTGTCAAGGTATGCACTCATTGAAAATATATCAAGCGTCTTGATCTATCTCTATAGATCTTGATGCTCAATATGTAAGCAGCTTCATCGAGGTCTTTCTTTGAAAAAATCTTTTCAAACACTCCTTTATGCTTTCCAGAAAATTCAACATTATTTCTGATCAACAATATGTCATTCACATATACTTATCAGAAATGTTGTAGTGTTTCCACTCACTTTCTTGTAAATACAGGCTTCACCGCAAGTCTGTATAAAACCATATGCTTTGATCACTTTATCAAAGCATATATATTCCAACTCCGAGATGCTTGCACCAGTCCATAGATGGATCGCTGGAGCTTGCTCACTTTGTTAGCACCTTTAGGATTCACAAAACCTTCTGGTTGCATCATATACAACTCTTATTTAAGAAATCCATTAAGGAATACAATTTTGACATCCATTTGCCAGATTTCATAAAATGCGGCAACTGCTAACATGATTCGGACAAACTTTTAAGCATCAATACGAGTGATAAAATCTCATCGTAGTCAACACCTTGAACTTGTCGAAAACATTTTGCGACAATTCGAGCTTTGTAGATAGTAACACTACTATCAGCGTCCGTCTTCCTCTTGAAGATCCATTTATTCTTAATGACTCACCGATCATCGGGCAAGTCAATCAAAGTCCATACTTTGTTCTCATACATGGATCCCATCTCAGATTTCATGGCCTCAAGCCATTTCGTGGAATCTGGGCTCATAATCGCTTCCTCATAGTTCGTAGGTTCGTCATGGTCTAGTAACATGACTTACAGAAAGGATTACCGTACCGCTCTGGTGCGGACCATACTCTGGTTGTCCTACGAGGTTCGGTAGTAACTTGATCTGAAGTTTCATGATCATCATCATTAGCTTCCTCACTAATTGGTGTAGAGATTACTAGAACTGATTTCTGTGATGAACTACTTTCCAATTCGGGAGAAGGTACAATTACCTCATCAAGTTCTACATTCCTCCCATTCACTTCTTTCGAGAGAAACTCCTTCTCTAGAAAGGATCCACTTTTAGCAACAAAGATCTTGCCTTTGGATCTGTGATAGAAGGTGTACCCAACAGTTTCCTTTGGGTATTCTATGAAGACACATTTCTCCGATTTGGGTTCGAGCTTATCAGGTTGAAACTTTTTCACATAAGCATCGCAGCCCCAAACTTTAAGAAACGATAGCTTATGTTTCTAGCCAAACCACAGTTCATATGGTGTCGTCTCAACGGATTTAGATGGTGCCCTATTTAACGTGAATGCAGCTGTCTCTAATGCATAACCCCAACATGATAGTGATAAATCGGTAAGAGACATCATAGATCGCACCATATCTAATAAAGTACAGTTATGACATTCGGACACACCATTACGTTGTGGTGTTCCAGGTGGCGTGAGTTGCGAAACTATTCCGCATTGTTTCAAATGAAGACCAAACTCGTAACTCAAATATTCTCCTACACGATCAGATCGCAGAAACTTTATTTTCTTGTTACGATGATTTTCCACTTCACTCTGAAATTCTTTGAACTTTTCAAATGTTTCAGACTTATGTTTCATCAAGTAGATATACCCATATCTGCTCAAATCATTTGTGAAGGTCAGAAAATAACGATACCAGCCGCGAGCCTCAACACTCATCGGACCGCATACATCAGTATGTATTATTTCCAATAAGTCAGTTGCTCGCTCCATTGTTCCGGAGAACGGAGTCTTAGTCATCTTGCCCATGAGGCATGGTTCGCAAGCATCAAGTGATTCATAATCAAGTGATTCCAAAAACCCATCAGCATGGAGTTTCTTCATGCGCTTTACACCAATATGACCTAAACAGCAGTGCCACAAATAAGTTGCACTATCATTATTAACATTGCATCTTTTGGCTTCAATATTATGAATATGTGTATCACTATGATCGAGATTCATTAAACCATTTATATTGAGTGTATGACCATAGAAGGTTTTATTCATGTAAATAGAACGACAATTATTCTTTGACTTAAATGAATAACTGTATTGCAATAAACATGATCCAATCATATTCATGCTTAACGCAAACACCAAATAACATTTATTTTAGGTTCAACACTAATCCCGAAAGTATACGGAGTGTGCGATGATGATCATATTAATTTTGGAACCACTTCCAACACACATCGTCACTTCACCCTTAACTAGTCTCTGTTCATTCTGCAACTCCCGTTTCGAGTTACTAATCTTAGCAACTGAACTAGTATCAAATACTGAGGGGTTGCTATAAACACTAGTAAAGTACACATCAATAACATGTATATCAAATATACCTTTGTTCACTTTGCCATCCTTCTTATCCGCCAAATACTTGGGGCAGTTCTGCTTCCAGTGACCAGTCCCTTTGCAGTAGAAGCACTTAGTCTCAGGCTTAGGTCTAGACTTGGGCTTCTTCACTTGAGCAGCAACTTGCTTGCCGTTCTTCTTGAAGTTCCCCTTCTTCCCTTTGCCCTTTTATTGAAACTAGTGGTCTTGTCAACCATCAACACTTGATGCTTTTCTTGATTTCTACCTTCGTTGATTTCCATATCACGAAGAGCTTGGGAATCGTTTCCGTTATCCCTCGCATATTATAGTTCATCACGAAGTTCTAGTAACTTGCTGATAGTGACTAGAGAATTCTGTCAATCACTATCTTATCTGGAAGATTAACTCCCACTTGATTCAAGTGATTGTAGCACTCAGACATTCTGAGCACATGCTCACTAGCTGAGCTATTCTCCTCCATTTTGTAGGCAAAGTACTGTCAGGGGTCTCATACCTCTTGACACGGGCATGAGTATGAAATACCAATTTCAACTCTTAGAACATCTTATATGTTCCGTGGCGTTCAAAACATTTTCAAAGTCCCGGTTCTAAGCCGTAAAGCATGGTGCACTAAACTATTAAGTAGTCATCATACCGAGCTTTGTCAAACGTTCATAATGTGTGCATCTGCTCCTGCAATAGGTATGTCACCTAGCGGTGCATCAAGGACATAATTTTTCTGTGCAGCAATGAGGATAATCCTCAGATCACGGATCCAACCCGCATCATTGCTACTAACATCTTTCAACATAGTTTTTCTCTAGGAACATATCAAAAATAAATGGGGAGCTACATCGCAAGCAATTGATCTACAACATAGATATGCAAATACTATCAGGACTAAGTTCATGATAAATTAAAGTTCAATTAATCATATTACTTAAGAAGTCCCACTTAGATAGACACCCCTCTAGTTATCTAAATGATCACGTGATCCAAATCAACTAAACCATGTCCGATCATCACGTGAGATGGAGTAGTTTTCAATGGTGAACATCACTATGTTGATCATATCTACTATATGATTCACGCTCGACCTTTCGGTCTCCAGTGTTCCGAGGCCATATCTGCATATGCTAGGCTTGTCAAGTTTAACCCGAGTATTTCGCGTGTGCAAAACTGGCTTGCACCCGTTGTATGTGAACGTAGAGCTTATCACACCCGATCATCACGTGGTGTCTCGGCACGAAGAACTGTCGCAACGGTGCATACTCAGGGAGAACACTTATACCTTGATATTTTAGTAAGGGATCATCTTATAAAGCTACCGCCGAACTAAGCAAAATAAGATGTATAAAAGATAAACATCACATGCAATCAAAAATATGTGACATGATATGGCCATCATCATCTTGTGCCTTTGATCTCCATCTCCAAAGTACTGTTATGATCTCCATTGTTACCGGCATGACACCATGATCTCCATCATCTTGATCTTTTATCAACGTGTCTTCACATGGTCGTCTCACCAGCTATTGCTTTTGCAACTATTGCTATCGCATAGCGATAAAGTAAAGCAATTACATGGCGTTTGCATCTTATGCAATAAAGAGACAACCATAAGGCTTCTGCCAGTCACCGATAACTTTAACAAAACATGATCATCTCATACAACAATTTATATCTCATCACGTCTTGACCATATCACATCACAACATGCCCTGCAAAAACAAGTTAGACGTCCTCTACTTTGTTGTTGCAAGTTTTACGTGGCTGCTACAGGCTGAGCAAGAACCGTTCTTACCTACGCATCAAAAACCAGAACACGGTATAGTGATTGCTTTTTGATTTTCAGAAAAAAAAAAACATGTTCATTGAATCCGATTCAACTAAAGTTGGAGAAACAGACACCCACTAGCCACCTATGTGCGAAGCACGTCGGTAGAACCAGTCTCGCGTAAGCGTATGGGTAATATCGGTCTGAGCCGCTTCATCCAACAATACCGCTGAATCAAGAATCTACTAGTAACGACAAGCAATATATATATACCCACGCCCACAACTCCTTTGTGTTCTACTCGTGCATATAACATCTACGCATAAACCTAGCTCTGATACCACTATTGGGGAACGTAGTAATTTCAAAAAATTCCCTACGCACACACAAGATCATGGTGATGCATAGCAACGAGAGGGAAGAGTATCGTTCACGTACCCTCGTAGACCGTAAGCGGAAGCGTTATGAGAACGCGGTTGATGTAGTCGAACGTCTTCACGATCCGACCGATCCAAGTACCGAATGCACGGCACCTCCGAGTTCAGCACACGTTCAGCTCGATGACGTCCCACGAACTCCGATCCAGCAGAGCTTCACAGGAGAGTTCTGTCAGCACGACGGCGTGTTGACGGTGATGATTTTGCTACCAAAGTAGGGCTTCGCCTAAGCACCGCTACGATATGGTCGAGGTGGATTATGGTGGAGGGGGGCACCGCACACGGCTAAGGGATCAATGATCAACTTGTGTGTTCTAGGGTGCCCCCTACCCCCCGTATATAAAGGAGCAAGAGGGGGAGGTCGGCCGGCCCTATAGGGCGCGCCAGGAGGAGGAGTCCTCCTCCTAGTAGGAGTAGGACTCCCCTTTCCTACTCCTACTAGGAGGAGCAAAGGAAGGAGGAGAGGGAGAAGGAAAGAGAGGGAGGAAAAAGAGGAAAGGGGGCCCGGCCCCCTAGTCCAATTCGGTTTGGGCTAGGGGGGGCGCGCGCCCTGCCTCCTCTCTTCCACTACTTGGCCCATGAGGCCCATTATTTCTTCCTCGTATTCCCGTAACTCCCCGGTATCCTGAAAAATACCCGAATCACTCGAAACCTTTCCGATGTCTGAAGATAGTCGTACAATATATCGATCTTTACGTCTCGACCATTTCGAGACTCCTCGTTATGTCGCCGATCTCATCCAGGACTCCGAACTACCTTCGGTACATCAAATCACATAAACTCATAATACCGATCGTCACCGAACGTTAAGCGTGCGGACCCTACGGGTTCGAGAACTATGTAGACATGACCAAGACTCGTCTCCGGTCAATAACCAATAGCGGAACCTGGATGCTCATATTGGTTCCTACATATTCTACGAAGATCTTTATCGGTCAAACTGCATAACAACATACGGTTTTCCCTTTGTCATCGGTATGTTACTTGCCCGAGATTCGATCGTCGGTATCTCAATACCTAGCTCAATCTCGTTACCAGCAAGTCTCTTTACTCGTTCTGTAATGCATCATCTCGCAACTAACTCATTAGTTGCATTGCTTGCAAGGCTTATAGTGATGTGCATTACCGAAAGGGCCCAGAGATACCTCTCCGACAATCGGAGTGACAAATCCTAATCTTGATCTATGCCAACTCAACAAGCACCATTAGAGACACCTGTAGAGCACCTTTATAATCACCTAGTTACTTTGTGACGTTTGGTAGCACACAAAGTGTTCCTCCGGTACTCGGGAGTTGCATAATCTCATAGTCATAGGAACATGTATAAGTCATGAAGAAAGCAATAGCAACAAACTAAACAATCATCGTGCTAAGCTAACGGAATGGGTCAAGTCAATCACATCATTCTCCTAATGATGTGATCCCGTTAATCAAATGACAACTCATGTCTATGGCTAGGAAACATAACCATCTTTGATCAACGAGCTAGTCAAGTAGAGGCATACTAGTGACATACTATTTGTCTATGTATTCACACAAGTATTATGTTTCCAGTTAATACAATTCTAGCATGAATAATAAACATTTATCATGATATAAGGAAATAAATAATAACTGTATTATTGCCTCTAGGGCATATTTCCTTCAGTCTCCCACTTGCACTAGAGTCAATAATCTAGATTACACAGTAATGATTCTAACACAAAAGGTCTCCCCGCCCCCGGCGCTGGCTCGTGCCACGTGGTGGCCCTTTAGCAGCGGTTCATGCAGAACCGGTACTAAAGGGGGGGGACCTTTAGTCCCCACCCTTTAGTCCCCACCCTTTAGTGCCGGTTGCAGAACCGGCACTAAAGGCCCTTACGAACCGGTGATACATCCCGGTTCTGCACTAGTGATACATGTTGGTGTATGTTGATGATATTGTGATTGCTGACTCTACCCCTGCCGTGGTGGATCGTCATGTGCAGTCGTTGTCTGCTAGATTTCCCATCAAAGATTTGGGTCGCCTCGAGTACTTTCTTGGTTTGGAAACGTCCTTTCATTCTGGGGGCATGACCTTGACGCAGAAAAAGTATGCTTTGGATCTTCTTCATCGCGTGAACATGGAGAACTGCAAGGCCACTTCCACTCCGCTTGCTACATCCGAGAGTCTCTCACGACATAGTGGTGCACTACTGGGTAGAGATGATTCCTTTCGGTTTCGCGGTGTGGTTGGAGCACTTCAGTATTTGACCCTCACTCGTCCTGATATCTCCTTCGCAGTGAACAAAGTGTGTCAGTTCCTGTCTCAGCCAACGGAGGATCATTGGGAAGCAGTCAAGCGTATTCTGATATGTCAAAGGTACGCTAGACATGGGACTATGGATTCGTAAGTCCAGATTTACTGGAGTGAGTATATTCACCGATGCAAACTGGGCAGGCTGTGTTGATGATAGGCGCTCCACTGGTGGTTTTGCTGTATTTGTTGGACCTAACCTTGTATCTTGGAGCTCGAAGAAGCAACCCACAGTCTCGAGTTCAAGCACCGAGGCATAGTATAAGGCATTGGCCAATGGCGCGTCTGAAGCCATTTGGATAGACTCAGTTCTCAGAGAACTTGGAGTCCCACGGCAACGCACTCCTATATTGTGGTGTGATAATTTAGGGGCAACTTACCTGACGGCGAATCCAGTGTTTCATGCTCGGACTAAACACATTGAGATCGATTTCCATTTTGTGAGAGAACGAGTAGCTGCTTGTGAACTGGAAGTCAGGTTTATTTCTACAGGTGGTCAGTTAGCGGACGTATTTACTAAACCCGCTACTAAACAGATGCTAGACCGCTTTAGAACCAATCTAGATCTTGTATGTAGTTCAGATTGTCGGTGTACAAAAGAAGGGGCGCACCTTTGTACCCCTTTACCTGTGCACGGGCAGTCCGAGCCGCACCCACGGTCGCACCAAGCAGAACAGGGGAGGTGAGCCAAGGTAAGACCGAAGCCCAAGACAGCCAGAGCAACGACAAGGCCAAGACCACAAAGAGCAGAGGGACGAAGAAGGTTCCCCCGACAAGGCCCTTGCCGGGGCAGCTCGCCCCGCACCAACAGAGCGAGCCACCCTTGAGCCCATGGTCCCCGACACCATCATCCACGTGGGGCTAGGGCTCGGGAAGGCACCTCTGTGGTGGCATACAGATCTTTGTGAAGACATATTCAAGATCAGATGAGGATTAGAAGACGACGATCCTCGGCAAGATCCTTGCCGAGGAAGGCCACCAGACCCCCGGCAAGGTCCTTGCCGGGGACGACAGCACGCCGCGGCAAGACCCTTGCCGGGCCACCCGGCAAGGCCCTCACCAAGGACGCCAGCAGGGCCACCGCCAGGCCTGCGCCAACCATGTTTCCGCCGTCGTTCGCATGTAGCTGCCAGCTCAACCAGCTGAGCAGGCACCTGCGTGGCAACACGCAGCTCCCGGGCCAACTCGTCAAGCGCCTGCGTGGCGGCATGCAGATCTTCGTGAAGGCTCCACCACCGCGCCACCCCAGCTGCCTGCCTGCCTACATGGCACCGCATGCCTCACTGGCTAGGGCGCGTGTCAAAGCGAGAACGAGGGGCGACGGACGGGACGGGCCTCGCCCCCGTCCCCGATAAAGCAAGGGGACACCTAAGCTACGCATAAAATGCATCTTGTCCTGTAATACGAGCGATAAGCTCATAGCGCTGTGCGCCTTTCCACCTCCTGTGTGCCACTGTGGCAACCCCTTTCGACTATAAAAGGAGGCCCATGGCATACTGGAGAGGGAGTCGGCTCTTTCGAACCACGCACTCACCACAGCTAGTTCGAGAGCTCAAGAACTCTCTGAAATACACCCACCAAAGCAAGACTAGGGTTTTACGCATCCTCGCGGCCCGAACCTGGGTAAACGATCCTTGTGCTGGTTACTAATCCTGCTCTTCTCGCAACCCCGTGCCCCGGCAACCGTAGTAGGGATTCTTGTGATCCCATAGGTGTCGTTTCCCCGACATCCTTGGCGCGCCAGGTAGGGGGCGCAATTGTGAGAATCTGGTCTAGTAGTTAGCCTAGCAGTTCTTCGTCGCCATGCCTCCCAAGAAGGAGACGGCCAGGAGAAAAGAGCGCCGCCTGCGAGCGTGAAGGACGCCAGCGCGGCGACAGAAAAGCTAAGTCATTCAGAACCTTGAGTTATTTCCTTTTATACATAAGGTTATCATCCTCGGAGATCTGGCCTGTGTATGGAAAACCTGCACGCGAAGGGGCCTTTCCGCAATTGGCAACGCTCTTGTTCTGTTTCGAGTCCGCTCAATAGCTCAAAGCGGTCGCGTCGAGAGTGGCGGGGTAGCCTTCCGCACCTGGCAACGCTCCCGACTCTGACTCGAGTCAAGCTCGACAGTTTGGGCGGCTGCGCTAAGGGCGGTAAGGTGGTTCGCCCGGCAGCAAGCACACCCGGCAGGCCAATGGGGATCCGTCTCCAAGACGCCGCCCTGGTTTTACGCGCCGGCAAACCTACCCAGTTGACGTAGGGTGGACATACAAAAGGAAAGTCGAACAGGAAAATAACATGCATGATACTAAAAGTGTTCCAGAGTTACATTACATCGAATTGTTGTTGTGGTTCTAACTAGAGATAGCGATTGTCTTGGTTGTGAACCTGCAGCGGCGATAAAAATCGGGGTGCCTAATCCCGGCGTTGGCCCTCCACCCTCTGAATTTCGCCGACTCGGCTGATGATGGGCTTGATGCGCTTCCTGAGCGGCGCGAGGTCAGTACCCTCCGGCAAGCTCTCCAGCGCGGCGTCGAAGTCGAGGTCGGGGTACCAGTGCGCCACCTTGGTGAGAACCTTGGTCATGGCACCCTGGCAAAGCCTCCGGGACTCGTCGGCCAGTGAGGCCGCCCGGTTGGCGTGAAGCCACTCCAGAGCGCCGACGACCTTCTCAAAGAACATGGTTAGGCTGCAATTGGCGCTCACGCTCCGCTCCGGGGCATACCTCATGTCCGGCATCCCCATGGTGGCCAGCTGCGCGGCGGCCTGGTTGGCAACGACGGCAAGGCGATCGAGCCAGCGGTTCTCGCCCTCCACGTGATCCATGAAGTTGAGGGCCTCGTTCTTCCGCAGCAGCTTCTCGTCCTCCAGGTTTTTGGTCAGGGTCTCCTCCCGGGCCCTGGCTCCGACAGCATCTTCTCGAGACCCTCCAGCTTCAGCTTGAGGTCCTGGATGGAGTTGTTAGCCTCAAAAAGCTCCCCGGCCTTGCTGATGACTGCGCCCTGCGCCTCTGTCAGGGCGTTGTTAAGCGTGTCCTTCTCCTGGGACAGCTTCAGGGCCTGCTCCTTCAGCCCGTCGCGCTCCGCCTCCAGCTCCTTCACCTTGCCGGCGTGAACCTGGGCCTGGGCATTGAGTGCCTCTTTGTGCCTCTGCTCCAGCTCACTGGTCCGCTGCAAGACAAGCTTCTCCACCTCTTCATCCTTGTCACGAAGCGTGGCAGCAAGCTTATCCTCAGCACGGCAAGGTCCTCCTCCTGGGAGTTCAACGCGGCCTCGTGCTGGGTCCGGGCGGCTTCGGCGGCCGCGATCAAGTTCCTCGCCGTCTCTTAGGCTTTCTCGAGTCGGCGAGCTTCATGGTGAGCTCCATGTCGCGCTTGGCCAGCTCGCCCTGGGCAGCCTTGAGCTCCCTGTGAGCCTCACGGAACCAGTCCTGCGTCTTGGCAACGCGCTTCTGGAGGTCCGCCCCCACCTTCTCCACCACCGCCGTCCTGGACTTAGCCTTGTCCAGGCGGGCGCGGTGGAGCGCCTGGAGCTTCTGGAAGCTGGCGCCCATGGCGTGGAGGAGCCGCTCTTCCTGCGAGCCGTCGCCACCAACGCTCGGCTCGTCGACGACCACAAGCCCGGCGGCGGCGAGCACTTCGTCGTCAAACACCTCTCCCTTGACGGGCGTCCTGGTGCTCGACGCGCCTGGAAGGTGGACGAACAAGTCGTCACTCACCCTCAGGTACTTGCCGGAGCCAGAAGCAGCGGAGGAGGAAGGCTGGTCATCAGCCACCTCCTCCTCCTCTTCGGCAGCGGCCTTGTCGGCCTCCCCGGCAGGCCCCGTGCCGGCCTCCTCGGCAGTGGCCTTGCCGGCCTCCCCGGCAGGCCCCTTGGCGGCCTCCTCGGTGGCGATCCTCTCGGCGTCCGCCTCGGCGGCCTTGGCAGCGTCCTCGGCAGCGCCCTTGGCGGCCTCCTCGGCGGCAATCTTCTCGGCGTCTCCGCGGCCTTGGCGACGTCCTCGATGACAGCGTCCACGTCCTCTGGGTTCACCGAGGAGGAATCTGGACGCCGAAGAAGGGGGTGAGGCAAGTCCAAGACCAAGGGTCAGCAAGAAAGAAAAAGGAACAGGGACGAACGGCGAACGACTTACCAGTGCCAGGCTGGGAAACGGAAGTCCCCTCCCCGCCAACGTTTGGCGTCGAGGCAAAGCCACCGGCGCCCAAGTTCTCCTCCTCCTCCTCCATGTGCGTGGGCTCAGCGCTTGGCGCCCTTGCCGGGGACGCCCCTCGGGGCGGCGTGGTCGATGGGGCAGTGTGTTGGGAGTAGCCCTCTACGGCTCCTCCTGCTGCAGCTCTCCTCCTGCATACCTGGCAAGGTCAGCACCAAAGTGTCGTGCCCCTGACGCATGTCGACGGGGGAAGAGTGATGAACTTATGCTGGGGGCTATGCCGGGGGCTGCTGTCCGGGCTGCTCAACGCCACCAGTGGCGCCCACGAAGTACCAGCCGGGGGCTGGCCACCCGCCGAGACATTGGCCCTCTTCACTCTCTGGGCCAGCGTCTCCACGTCCCTGCAAAGACGAAGACAAGTCAAGACGAGCGACACAGATTGAGGAGGCAGAGATAACGAAAAGGAACCAGATACATACTCGTCGTCCGCCTCCTCCTCTGCTGTCTTCCTCTTCCTCCTCGGGCTGAGGGATCCATAATCGAAAGTGACCTCCGTGTCAACATCCGCCGGAGGAGGGGAAGGAGGCGGTGTCTGGACACGCTTGGACGAAGAAGGGGCGGCTGTCTTCTTCTTCACCGCGGCCTTCGTCGGCTTCTTCGCCGCTCCGGCCCTCGTGTGGCGCCCGGACCCCTCCAAGGTCAGCTGCGGCCGCGCAGCCCTGCCAGGCCGGACCGGCTCGCCGGAACTAGCCCGTCGCAGGACTCGCCCTCTCCCCATAGCCGGCATCGGGCCTGCAGCCTCGGCCTCCTCCGACGACGACTCGCCGAGACCACATCTTCAACCAAAGGAGCCTCGGTGCCGGCGCTGCTGGCCTCCTCAGCGGCCGCCGCCCATCGGGCGAGCTCCTCCTCCTCTGCGGCCGTCGCGGCCTTGTCCTCCACACCGCCAGTGCTGTCTGCCTCCTCGGCAAGCTGTGCCTCCCTCGCCCTGGTGGCGATGTAGTCCAGTTCCGCCTGGGTGGTGTCCTGGACGAGCAGTCGCTCGGCGTCGGTGTTGACGTACCCCTCTTGCAGAGTATCAAAGAACTGCTGCACCTCGGCGTCCTCCGGCTCCTTCCAGCTCGGGTCAGGGCCATGCGCGTTGCAGTCCGGCATCATGGCGATGATATCGGACCGGCGCGAGTTATTACACAACGGGACCACCCCCGTCGGCAGCTTGAACAAAGGCCCCTTGAGGACCTTGCCGGCCTTCGCGGCAGCCCTCGCGACCTTGTCGGTCCGCTCGACCTTGCTGTCATGGCCCACGTCGAGCTGGAAGAGCCGCATGATATCGGCGGGGTTCGTGAAGAGCCAGGCTGGCCTCCCCTTGTTATGCAGTGGAGCGATCCGGTGGCGGATAAAGTCCGCCCCAATCATCTCAAGGGTGAGCCCGGCCTCGGTGAGCCGGAGGATCCTGGTGGTGGCGACCGTGAGCTTCTCGTCGTCAGCGTCGACGTCACTCCAATCACTTCGGCGGACCGGCGGTGCCCGGCGAACTTCGCAGAATGCCGGCGGGTCCTTCTCCTCAATCCAGCACCACCGGCCCCGCCATTCTTCCCACCTCTCCTTCATGGCGCCCTCCGGATACGCTCCCTTGGACCTTGAGACCCAGGCGATGCAACCGGAGATGGCGCCCCCTGGTTGGATCCGAGGGGAGAAGTAATGGCGAAAGAGCGCCGTGTTGGGGTGCACCCCAGCGAAGCCCTCGCAGAGATGCGCGAAAAGGGCCATGCACGCCACCGCATTCGGGGTAAAATCCAGGAGGCGGAAGCCAAAAGTGTGCATGATGTCGCTGAAGAAATCGGAGAAGGGAGGACAGAGCCCGCAGGAAAAATAATCAACAAAGAAGGGGTACCGATTGGGGGCAGCCTCGGCGCAGTCGGCGGGGATGATGCGCGTGGCTGGATGCCCCGAATTCCCCCCCCCCCCCCCCCCGTCGTCACCCCCACAGGGGCCTGAAGGATTCCCGAAGCTCGAACACGTCAACTGTCGAGGGGAAGAAGGCGGACTGCGTCCGCTGCACCGCCAACGCACTCTCAGGCGGCTCCACCGCTCCGGCGTCCTTGGCCACTCCCTTGCCCTTGGTGGATTTTGGCGCCATGGCGGCTGGGAGAAGGGGGCAAGACAGAGGACGACAGGAACGCAGCAGCGGCGAGCAAAGGCGAGGCTGAGGGAGGAGGAGGAAGACGAGCGGAGGCTTTCGAGATTGGGGTTGCGCGAAGGGTAAACGGAACAGTGCACCCACGGTTATCCTTTTTATGGGGAAAGTGCGGGTCGCGCTGCCCATTTACTGCGATGTGACGCATGCGTGCAGAAACCGCCCCGCACATGCCGCCCACGTCACGCACACCCCTCCATGCCACGCCGCGCCGCGCGCGGGTCATGGGAAGCGCAGCGCGTGAAAAGTTTTACCGCGGTAAAAACCGCCCCGCCTGCCCGCGCACCGTTTTGGGCCTGGCCCAACAACGTGTCGCGCTTATGTGTGGCCCAGGCCCGGGGGCTCCTGCCGGTGTACAAAAGAAGGGGCGCACCTTTGTACCCCTTTACCTGTGCACGGGCAGTCGAAGCCGCGCCCACGGTCGCACCAAGCAGAACAGGGGAGGTGAGCCAAGGTAAGACCGAAGCCCAAGACAGCCAGAGCAACGCCAAGGTCAAGACCACAAAGAGCAGAGGGACGAAGAAGGTTCCCCCGGCAAGGCCCTTGCCGGGGCAGCCTCAGCAGCCCCGGCAAGACCCTTGCCGAGGCAGCTCGCCCCGCACCAACAGAGCGAGCCACCCTTGAGCCCGCGGTCCCCAACACCATCATCCACGTGGGGCCAGGGCTCGGGAAGGCACCTCTGTGGTGGCATGCAGATCTTTGTGAAGACATATTCAAGATCAGATGAGGATTAGAAGACCCCCGGCAAGGTCCTTGCCGGGGATGACAGCGCGCCGCGGCAAGACCCTTGCCGGGCCACCCGGCAAGGCCCTCACCAAGGACGCCAGCAGGGCCACCGCCAGGCCCGCGCCAACCATGTTTCCGCCGTCGTTCGCATGCAGCTGCCAGCTCAACCAGCTGAGCAGGCACCTGCGTGGCAACATGCAGCTCCCGGGCCAACTCGTCAAGCGCTTGCGTGACGGCATGCAGATCTTCGTGAAGGCTCCACCACCGCGCCACCCCAGCTGCCTGCCTGCCTACATGGCACCGCATGCCTCACTGGCCAGGGCGCGTGTCGAAGCGAGAAGGAGCGGCGACGGACGGGACGGGCCTCGCCCCCGTCCCCGATAAAGCAAGGGGACACCTAAGCTACGCATTAAATGCATCTTGTCCTGTAATACGAGCGATAAGCTCATAGCACTGTGCGCCTTTCCACCTCCTGTGTGCCACTATGGCAGCCCCTTTCGACTATAAAAGGAGGCCCATGGCATACTGGAGAGGGATTCGGCTCTTTCGAACCACGCACTCACCACAGCTAGTTCGAGAGCTCAAGAACTCTCTGAAATACACCCACCAAAGCAGGACTAGGGTTTTACGCATCCTCGCGGCCCGAACCTGGGTAAACGATCCTTGTGCTGATTACTAATCCTGCTTTTCTCGCAACCCCGCGCCCCGGCAACCGTAGTAGGGATTCTTGTGATCTCATATGTGTCATTTCCCCGACACAGATTGAGAGGGCATGTAAAGTGGGGTCTAGTATATTGTCCTTGTACACGTATTTGTATACGTATGTAATTGTAATTATGATCATCTATATATTGAGACGTGAGACTGGATGTCAACCACCCACGCAAAACCCTAAACCCTGTGTTTCAACTAATTGTCCGTTCCTCAATAGCCCAACAGTTCATTGTGAGCTTAGCATTTCATGCCGGAGAGAGCAATTTTTACATTGTTTCAGCCGAGTACTTAAACTACGGGCTACTAGGCTGTCTTGTGAACAGTATTTTAGGTTTTCTTGCATCTCGTTCATGTCTGGTTCTTGAGTCTTGACACCACTTTTATCAGTACCAAGGCCAGATCTGAACCCACTCGCCGGCCAGTCAGTCTTTCGAGTAGTACTAATTAGTATTTTGAGCCATTCCACATCAGCTTGTGAGCCGGCCGGCAAGACTTAGGTTATTTTATTTCCCCGACATCGGCCCAGCGGTGCAAAGCAGTCAAGATACAGTCACATATATTTAGAGCATGATTAATAATGTAGCCATTGATGGCTATAAGAAGTCGTCATGTCATCTATAGCCATTATTTATATGCACTCATACAATAATGCAGGCTATAAGGTTGGCTGTTATACTAATACTTTTTCTATCTCTCTCTTTCTCTCTCTTCACATTTATTGCATTTGTCTTGAAATATGTATATAGCTAGGCTCTTGCATGAGAGCCCACCTTCCTTACTTTTTCTCATCTTTCTTTTTCGCATAAGCAAAAAAGCCATGTAAGCAGGCTATAAGCCCACTATTGTATTTGCTCTTATACTACATTCAGTACATAGTCCCAACGGGCAACTTCCATGTGCTGAGTGTCGACCTTTTTGTTGAAGAGTCTGCTAAAACCGCAAATTACGCTAGATCTATCCTCGGGGGTTGCATGGAATATACACTGCCTACCTACTACACAGTACACACAGCTGTTTCCATTAGCACACCCAGTCTATCTATGACTATGAGTACATAGATAGATAGATGCACACCCAGTTTCCATTAGCTCGCACTGGTCATACTCCCAACAAACTACGCACTTCCAGATCCACTCCTCCAACCTCCAGCTATGCAGGTGGTGACGGGGGCCATGGGCGCCCTCATCCCCAAGCTCTTCCAGCTCCTCAACGAGGAGTACAAGCTTCAGAAGGGTGTGAAGCAAGACGTGGAGTTCCTCACCAAAGAGCTTCCGAGCATGCACGAAGCACTCCGCAAGGTGGCGGATGTACCGCGGCACCAGCTTGACAGGCAGGTGAAGATCTGGGCCGACGAGGTCAGGGAGCTGTCATACGTCATGGAGGATGTTGTTGACAGCTTCCTGGCAAGCGTCGAAGGCTCCGAGCCCGCCGCCAACTCGAATAAGCTCAAGGAGCTCCTGAAGAAGATGGGGAACTTGCTCCCCAAGGGCAAGACTCGCCGTAAGATTGCGAAGAAGATTAAAGGCATCAGGCTCCAAGTCAGGGAGGTGGCCGATAGGCGTGACAGGTACGGGGTCAATGATGCGGTTGCTAATCTAGCTGCAGCCCCAACTACCGTTGACCCTCGCCTGGTGGCTCTGTTCAAAAAGGAGACAGAGCTTGTTGGCATCGATGCGGCAAGGGACGAGATAATTAAGAAGCTCATGGATGGGGATGGGGATGTGCCTGAGCAACAATTGAAGATTCTCTCCATTTATGGAATTGGAGGACTTGGCAAAACAACTGTTGCCAAAGTTGTGCATCAGGGACTTCAAGAAAAATTCATGCTCAAGGCTTTTGTTTCGGTGGGTCAGAAACCTGATGTGAAGAAAGTTCTCAGGGACATTTTCCTTGATCTTGACAAGGAAGTATACAAGAAATCCAATGCACAAATGTTGGATGAAAAGCAGCTCATAGTAGAACTCCAAGAATTACTTGAGAATAAGAGGTACGCACCAACCACCTATGACTGGAGTTTATTTTATCTCAGATAATAACTTCAAGTTTGTATGCATTGACATTCAGGAAATATAGCTCAATGCCATCACTAATAACTGTATTGAGCACCCAAAATATGATCAAATTATGGAAATAAGTGATCACGTGTTGACATGGATGTCACCCAAATTAAATACAAAAGAATTGTCATTCATCTTTTTGTTATTAGTGCATATGTATCATCAATTCCGCATACATAGCTTTGTCTTGAGTATATTGAAGACACGAATTAGGAGCAACTGGATTATTGTCTTTGAGTTGTGTCTTGAGTACAATTTGGATAGTAAGTATTGATTCTAATGTATTTTTAGATTACAAAATACCTTCTGTTTTAATCTTTTCATGTCTGTATCATATGGGTCATGAAAATTATGTAGACTAAACATGAGTTTAAACTTAGATTTTGAAACTAAATTTGATATCACAAGAGAAATTATTTATTTTGAAATGAAATTAACCAGAACTAGAGTTCCAACCAGTAAGATAACATTGGTAAACTAACACATGTCAATATATATTTATCTTGCAGTAGTAGCCATATTCCTTTGATTTATTTGCTTATATGTTAATTGTTGTAGAAAGAATAGTACTGCAATTTTTGGATGGCCTTCCATATAGCTACCATATTTTTTAATACATGTATTCTGCACAAGTCCTAATTACTAATTTCATGCCTATGGTGATCTGATGTGGATAGGTACTTTATTGTTATTGATGATATATGGGACGCAGAAGCATGGGAAATAATCAGTTGTGCTTTCAAGGATAGTAACTGTGGAAGTAAAATAATCACAACTACCCGTAGTTTCGAAGTAGCCAGAAAGTCCGGTGAGGCTTACCAGCTAAAGCCACTTTCTCCCGGCAACTCTGAAAAATTATTGTATATGAGATTATATGGTGGTAGAAGCAAATGCCCTTTTGATCATCCGGTTGAGATATCTGAAAAGATTATACAGAGATGCGGTGGTGTACCATTAGCTATCCTTACAATAGCTAGTTTATTAGATGGTAAAGAGAAAGAGGATTGGTCTAAGGTCTATGACTCAATTGGTTTTGGGCACGGAAAAAACCAAGTTGTAGACAATACAAGAAAGATACTGCTATTTAGCTATTATGATCTACCCTATTACCTGAGACCTTGTTTGTTGTATCTAAGCATGTATCCAGAAGACTACACAATCAAAAAAGAAACTTTGATCTGGAAGTGGTCAGCAGAAGGTTTTATCAAGGAGGAACCGGGGATAAGGCAATATGAGCTTGGAGAGAGATACTTCAGTGAGCTGGTGAATAGAAGTATGATACAACCCATCTGGGGCGGTTATGGCTCATGTTTCGTGACTGGTTGTCGTGTCCATGATCTTGTGCTTGATATGATATGTCTATTGTCAAATGAAGAGAATTTTGTTAGGGTATGGGATGTTAATGATCAAAGGATATCTTGCCAAAGTAATGCTCGTAGGTTAGCCATCCAAAAGATAGTCTTGGAGCAGGATGACTCTCTGGCTAACATGTGCACCCCACAATTGAGGTCATTCAGTGCCATCGGATGTGATGTTCATGTGATGCCATCACTTACAAGTTTTGGAGCTTTACGTGTCCTAGATATGGAAGATTGTAGTTCTAGTGGAGATGGCAGTTATCATTTGGACCATCTTGGGAGTTTACTCCATTTGAGGTACCTAGGATTGTGGAGAATAGATAAGGTACCTGAAAAAATAGGGAATCTGAAGTTTTTGCAGACACTGGACTTGGAGGATACTAGGATAAAAGAATTGCCACAAAGTTTTGCTCTGTTAAGGCAACTCAAGCGCTTGCATTTTGTAGTCGCTGAAGGAATAGTTGGGATGCATTTGCTGGGGAACCTAACATCATTGGAAGATCTACAGTTGAGATTTGACACTTGGTCTCCTGAGTTTGTAGTAGAGCTGCGCAAGCTGACGATGCTGAGGAATCTCGACCTTAGCGTTGGGCCTTACAAAGGCTCGGATGATAGCCAGGTGAAAGCTCTGGTGAAGTCTCTTGGCAAACTGAAAGAGATCCAAATTCTGGACATTTACTTTGGGGGTTATGTGAGTATTGGACCCCAAGGGTGGGAAGGTTATGTGCCACCTCGACAGCTCCGTGAATTCAGGCTAAGAACGGAGAAGGACATGTTGCCGGTGTGGATAAACCCGTCACTTGTTCAGAACCTCACCAGTTTATGGTTCAATCTGAAGGAAGTGAAGGCGCGGGATATGGAGATCCTTGGGAGTTTCCCAGAGCTCGTTACTCTACGGTTGACTGATATGTTTCTGGGGTTGAGCGAGTCGCAGGACTTTCTCCCAGACGTCATGGGGGGGTTATTCCCCAAGTTGAGGTACTTCAGTACACCTGCACCGCTGAGGTTTCTGGAGGGAGCGATGCCGAGCCTTGAATCCCTTGATTACTGTTATCTCGAAGTGGATCAGTTGAAGCGTGACAGCAGCTTTGTGTTTGAGTTCGGTAGCTGGGAAAACCTCCATTCACTCCACAAAGTGAAAGCTCACTTCCGTCCAGGTGCACCTCAAGAGAATGAGGACGAAGCTGTGGTTGCGCTGGAGCTCGCAGCCAACCAACATCCCAACCGTCCTAACCTTGAAGTCCTGAGATAGGGTAAGTACATGCATGCTTCTAGCTGAGTTTTACATACATCCTGTCTCTCTCACCAAACAAAACTGGGAGATGTATGTGCCCAATATCTCCAATATATCATTTTTTTTACACTTATATGTATGAGCTCTATTTGCAGGAAGCAGAAGCAAATTAACTAATTGTCGTCAAGACAATTAGTGGAGTACCTACTACACTTCCTTTTCAAGCAACCTCCTCCTCCATCGATCTTCGCTTCAACTATTATCTGTCTGCACCCTGCAGCTGATGAATGGCGGCCACTAAGAGCTTCTACCACTGCTTAATTTGTGCACCTGAATTCTTATCTTTTTTTCCTCCCAAGCTCTGGAATTGTAATAAGCTATTACCTTTCATTCTTTACGCTACGATGCTATCAGGTTTTCGTCCCATGGTTCAGCAAAAACAGATGCGAGCAGTGGGTTTCCTGAT
The DNA here is from genome assembly GCF_002575655.3 of Aegilops tauschii subsp. strangulata. Taxonomy (NCBI): domain Eukaryota; kingdom Viridiplantae; phylum Streptophyta; class Magnoliopsida; order Poales; family Poaceae; genus Aegilops; species Aegilops tauschii. The sequence goes on from NC_053037.3 coordinate 43,307,203, forward strand.
AGTGCGCAAAACTCATTAACCCTTTTCCCTTTTGCTGCTTGACACTTTGTTGTTTTTGCAATGGATCTGAGTAGGAAAAATTTACTTGCCATTCCCATGAGTACACTTTGATATTTCTTCCGAGCTGATTTCACCATGCTATATATTTATCCAATACCTGTTGATGCAACTAGAGTACAGCTATTGAAGTTATCACAATGGTGAGAGCGCCACAAATGTTTGAAGTACCTCTTTGCTAATGTGTATACATGTTTCAGGTGCGTTTAGTTCGTTTCCCAGCATTAATTCTACTGCATTTTTAGGATTGTTTTCTTCCCCACACAGCCATCAAATTGTTTTGCTTTTTTTCAAGAAGGGGGTCACCTCGACCTCTGCATCACCGTGATGCAGACCCATAGAATTGTTTGCTTCTGGAATGAAAGTTTCACTCCTCTATTCAATGTTTTGCTTGTGGATGAAACTGAAACAGTCCTAGGATATCAATTAGAGTTCAGCAACTTGCGAAAATGACTTAACAAGTAGCTCTGCCTCTGCACAACCAGAAACTGCAAATTCAGTTTGATCTCAAGATACACCACCTCCACCAACCAGAATTTCAGAGATAGTACACCAGAGTATTACTTTCATCATAAGAACCCTGTAGTTTCAACTCAAAATGCATATCATCTTCCAGAAATCTGAAAAACGAAAATCCTGAAGGCATACTACGAGGGAAATATATATACAGATGAGGGGGAAAAGAGAGCGCGAAAATAATTATTCACAACAATCATTTACCACAACCCAGAATTCAGAGATACGCCAGAGTAATACTTTCATAATAAGAACCAGAACTAGTCTAGTTTCAGCTCAAAATCGACATCGTCTTCTAGAAATCTGGAGAGAAAAAATCCTGAAAGCAATACTACAAGGGAAATATATTAACAGACGACTGGAAAAAGAGAGTGCAAAAATAAATATTCACAACAATTGTTTGCTTGAATAAAGCCCCCGCATAATCGATGCCTAGCAATTGCATCTGGAGTAATGTATGATACATAAAAGTATATTTGAAACCACCATAAATGCAAGAAAAGTGACCACACCGCGCCCAAACAGAAACAGAACGACGCATACAAATATTATAAGAAAAGTAGAAGCACGGAGACAGAAAGCAATATTTGTAAATTCAGATTGCAGTCTGTTTCCCAGTAAACATGTACACCAAAACAGGATAAAAGGCAAGGGCTTCTGAAAACCACTAATTTAACTGGGGAGAAAAAGAACCCGTGACCTAATTAATATTTCTGTGCCATCTCTTCCATGCAAAAGAAAAGTACTGTATCTGTCAGCCAAACGAAGGATTTAAGAGAAAACTATCAATCTCTGTATCAACATCCTATCTAAATGAATTTTATGAGAGAATCTACTCCTAATCAAAAATTTGCGCCCATGAACTACAGCTGCAAATTTACCCGTACTCGGGTTTCAGCACCCACGTCGCGCCGCCTGCGCCCCTTTGCAAGGTTGCTATCTCCTTCAGCAGGTTCTTGAACACCAGCATATCCTTGGGCTGTATGCGGTTCTTGAAATGTTCCGTCAAGCTCGTCGAGCTGGCGGAGCCACCATTCTGTTGTATGAAGGTGCACAACTGGCGGATCAGGACCTCAGGCTGCACAATCATGTTCCTGCTAGAAGAAGAGTTAGATGTGCGTCCGTTCTCTGTCGAGCCTGGTCTCTGGTTGGAAGTGGAGCCCAGGCTGAGTTGATGTTCCAGTGCATCTGAAGCTGCCCCCTCTCGCGTTCCACACATCTTAGCCAAAAGCTCGGCGGAGGACAGTGCTTTGCCATGTAGAGCGCCCACCTGAAGACTTTGAACCCTGCTGCTGCTGCTTGAACCTTCTGATGGCTGCGAAGAACTGACCAGCTGGGTGTTGAGTGTTGACCCAAATTTCCTGCGGACAGAGGTCGGTGCCCCGGCAGCACCAGCTCTTCCTGTCCATGTGGGAACAGCAAAATCATCACGGCTTCTGAGCATCCGTGATTGGCGTAAAGCCTCGGCTGCCCTTTGTGCCACCTGTGAAGCCTCTGCTTCTAGCCGCAGCTTCTGATCGTCGTTAGCACTCATTATGGCATCATGATTTATAGCACTCTGTGCAAGTACAAAATTGAGGGTTATTTACAAAATATTGAACAGAAAAACTAAAGAACAGAGGGCGGGATCAGCACAAATTACTTACATGAACGCCCTGGCCATCAAAAAGACTCTTCAAAATGTTGGATTCTTCATCCGCTTGGTCAGATCTAAGGTCTGATTTCCCATCTCCATCAACAGATGGTTCAGCCTCTGCGCTGGTCGGTAAAGCTGAAGGTCGCTCGCCTCGCTCCTCGCCATCTGGAGCACCGATGTTCACATCTTCAGACAGTTGGCCAAAAATGTTTGATGTTTCAGTTGAACCATTCTTGTCATCATCTTGCAATGTGAATAAATCTTTCATGTCTCTGGCTTTAAAGAACCTCCTTTGCTGAGGGTTTTTCAGTACTTTGTTTGTGAGAAAATGCTTGTATATCTGTCGATGGTAGACTTTCTCCTCTATCGTCCCACGTGTGATCAACCTGTAAACTGTCACATCTCTTTTTTGCCCAATTCGCCATGCTCGTTCCCTGGCCTAGTCCACCGAAAGTTTAATCAGGTTAGCGTGATCACTTGTCCTAGGACATAAAACAACAGGAGAATATCTTTGCTGCTATTTCAACAGAGGACGCCTTAAAATTATTTTATCTACCATGTACTCATCGGCATCCATTTTTGGATGTCAACCATCTCTTCCAAATCCAAAAGGTAAGATAATGAAACCTTAATGTAATTTTATCAAATGACAATGCATCTGCAAAGGTTAAAAGGTGGTAGGTGCAGAATTATATACAGGGCAGGCAAAATTTCACATGGACTATACCTGCATGTCTGTCGAAGGGTTCCAGTCAGGATCGAATATTATAACCCTGTTTGCACCAGTCAAATTCGTACCCAATCCACCAACTTTTGTTGTCAGAATGAAAATGAAAATTTCATCTGTATTATTGAACTCATCAATGAGTGCCATTCTTTGCTTTGGAGGTGTAAGTCCATCCATTCTACGATATTGGTAGTCGCGGGCAGTCAAGAAGTTTTCCAAAATGTCAAGCATCTGTTGGGTCTGAGCAAAAAGAAGAACACGATGGCCTTGATCTTTCCAGACTTTAAGTACTTGCTCAACCACTTTCATCTTCCCACTTCTTTCAATATTCCCATAGTCAGGATTCTGAGCGGCTTGTTCTCTCTCAAGAAGATCAGGATGATTACATATCTTCCTTAGGACATCTATCCCGTAAAGGGAGTTTCTGTTACCATCAAATATTTGCTCCACCTCTGAACTAGCAAGGAATGCACGATAAGTAGCACGTTGCTCTTGAGTTAAACTACAGAAAAGAACCTGCTCTGTTTTCTTGGGAAGCTGTGCATTGACATCAGCTTTCATTCTCCTAAGAAGATATGGCATGATCAAGTCACGCAGGACAACAGCACATCTGTACGCTGTGGACACTTGCAATGGTGTTGCATTAGCATACCCACCGACAGTAATTGGAACTGAGAACTCGGTCTCAAACACTGGAAGGACTCCTAATTTCCCAGGGAACACAAAATCAAAGAGAGACCACAGTTCCGAAAGTTTATTCTGGATAGGCGCCCCTGTCATAATTATCCTGTGCACAGTCTGCAATTGCTTGCACACGAGAGTTACTTCGGCATTAGGATTCCTTATGCGGTGACCCTCATCCAATACAGCATATCCCCATTCTACATCAAGCAACTTCTCCCGTATGATTCTTAGCTGCTCGTATGTAGTCAGAAGCAAACCTGACCCTGAATTTACAACACGTGAAATCAAGTCATCCCACTTTTGTGCAGGCTTCATACGTGTAACCTCTTCCTGGTCGCTATCCCAAGAAACATCACTCTCAGAATCACTGTATCTCTTGCCCTTTTTACTTGAACTGTTTGCAGAATCATGTAAGATCTCAACTTTGAATTTTGGATACCACTTACTGGCCTCCCTTCGCCACTGTTGCAAAAGGGTCACAGGACAGATAACAATACTAGGCTTGTACATACCACTGTCATGCAAAGCACCAAGAAATGATAAGACCTGCACGGTCTTTCCTAAGCCCATTTCATCGCCAATTATTCCACCAGCCCTTTGACAATGTAACTCCCATAACCACTGCACTCCCACTTTTTGGTAGTCAAACAGCTGTGTGTAAACTGAGCCAGGAATTCTTAAACCACCTTCAAGGATGACTGGAGGTAACCCATCAGAACCTTCTATTACCTCATCTTCATTCTCAGACACAGAAGCTGATGCGGCTGCATCTCCCACATCCTCATCTGCAACTGCAGAAACCAGACATGGTAAGTTCACTGAGGTATCTTGGTACAAAGTAGTAGCAAATAAAGAAACCTGACTGCATTTTCAATGTGCATAGAATAACACTAAAGCAAAAAAGCTCTGAAGGCTGAAGAAGCCTTGGCATACCATCCAATAATGTCTCCTTCTTTGAATTGGCTTTCATCCATTTCTTGCCAGGCAACGGTCTCTTGGTCTTACTCTTTAGCCTTTTGTTTTTCCGCTCATCTGAACTGGGAAGGCCAGGGCGTTTTAGAGGTACTCCAAGCCTTTGAAACGGAGCAGTCGGTGCTTCCAGCTTAGGCAAGAACTCCGCATCAAGCAATTTGGTAGTTGGGCGGCTTTGTGCCATGTTCTGCATTGCCTGAGCAACTTTAGCAATGCTGGAAGCTTCAATGGTTTCCTCGGCTTGTTCTGCAGAGCCATTTTGCCTGCTAGAAGTTCCAGGGCGTTCAACGCGCTTCTCAAAGCCCTTCAACTTGTGAAACGGTGTCAGCAAACCCTTCCTTATCAGCTCTTCCCTTTCCTACAAAACAGAATGTAGCATCAGGAGGCAGAGTAACACAACAATAAGTACAGAATATGAGAGCCCCTAGTGCTAGTTAGGCTAATAACTCACAGTCTCCATGAACCCCGCAGAAGCTCCATCGAGCACTGTGTCGAAGTCGTCGTCATCATCGTAGGTGACGGTTTTCAACCGACGCGTCGGCGACTTCTTCTTAGGCCCACCAGGCGGCTTCAGTGACTTCTTCCGCCTCGGCTCGTCTTCGACCAGCATTGCCAGCATCTTGTCTTTTTGGTTGCCCGACCCGGACGGGCCAGGTCCCGACTGCAATATCTCTCGCTGAATCTGCACCTTAGCCCTCTTGAGGCTCCTGAGCCGCTCAGCGGCAAGCGCCTGCTGGAGGGCTCCTCCACGAGGGGCGTCTTCATCAGCATTCTCCTCCTCCTTCACCTTCTCCTTCTTCTTCTTCTTATTATCCTCAGCATCAGCGCTACCCGAGCCACCGCCGCCGCTTTTCTTTCCAGCAGCTTGTTTAGCCCCTCCGAGCGTGGAAGCCACAGCGTCGATCTCAAGCTGCACGGAGCGCAGTTTCTGGTGCAGTTTGGCCTGAGCATCATCTTGAGGCGTTGTCAGGCTACTCTCCTGGTCACCGGTGGCGGTCGGCCCCGGCGTCTCGGCGTCGCCCTTCTTCGGGTCGGTTTTCGCCTGCAAAAGGAAATGAAACGCGGCAGGCATGAGAAGGCGTACGAACAGGCTCTCCCTGTGAGAAACTGCTACTGGTTTTGTTGTGCACGGGAAGAAAAGGAATGGATGGATGGACGGATGAGGGATGGATTCTTGCCTGCGACAGGATCTTCCTCTCGATGTCGTCGATGTTGGCGGAGGTGACGCCGAGGCTGTGCAGCAGGCGCTGGTCGTCGTCCTCCTCCGCCATTGTGAATCAGTACGGAAGAATCCGCCTTGGCAGTCGATCAATTCACCTAGGCGCGGGCACGGAAGAGGGTTAACCAACCTGGTGGGTGGGTTCAGCTGAATTCGAACCCCAAAAGAAAAGAAAAGAAAGGGCTTCTTCTTCAGGCGGATCTAGGCGGCGTGCCGGGAAGGCAAAGCAAGAACTCGCGTATGTCAGGCCAGCTCGTACCTCAAACCCAGCGGGGGAAGAGTCGGCGGCGGGGAGGAAGGGGAACGGCGCCGCCGGCGGGAGGCGGGGGGTCCGAGGCGGCGGCGAGGGGTCTAGGGCACGGGCGCGCGGGCGGGGCGTTGGGCGCGGGTTGGTGGGTCAGGGGAGAGGAAGAGGAGGGGACGGGGACGGGGACGGGGCGGCGGGATCGATGGATTGGATGAGTGCGGCCGAATTTGGGGGAGGAGTCGGAGTCGGAGGCGGAGGGGAGGAAGCAGAAGACCCTCTCTCCCTCTCCCCGAGTCGGTTCATCAGCTCGGCTTTTGGGGCAGGAATAAAACCTTTTGTTGTATGTACCCCAACAAAATCTTGAGAAAATGAGACGCGTGCGTGTGTACGGTCATCAGGCTGTACACGTATGACACGTTATATTCGGTCCTCTAATGTCAAATCTGCGTAGTTGGTCTATTTATTGTTTTCTTGACTACCCCTATGTTTTTTCTTTCTTTCTTTCTTTAGGATTTGACTACCCCTATGTTAGTCGAATATTATCTGCTCCGCAAACATGTTGCGCGCCCAAAAAAAGAACATCATTCGCGAATCGCAGGTCGAGATCCACGTACCAGAGTGCACAAACTATCTGAAACATAATCAAGAGGTTTGTTAAATCTTGTATTTGGTTGTGTTGTGGATTCTGAAAAAGGTATAGTGAGCCGTGAGCTATGAGAAAATTGATGTGAACTTCTGCTTGGTTGAGACAATTGTAAAACAGTAGATTTGGTTGTTACTTGCGTGTGATGCCCTTGGAGTCTGAGTGGATTTATCCTATGCTAATTGCATGAAACAATAATATGTGTATTAGTAGGCAATTTAACGGCCATTTCACAAAGAAAATTATGACAACGTAAACAATTCATGGCTAATACATAGGGAACTCAACTATTTTTTTTATGCTGCATATGTATAAATAGATAGTGATCCTGTAATTATTTTTTTCAAGCCACTTGCTTCACGCTCAAACCCTTTGCACTTACTTCAAAACAAAACTTTGCACTGAAAATTCAAATTTAACTTGTTAATTGTGTGATCGTGTTGGTAATTGTAGACCTGACTTTAACGTTTGTATTGTTTTGTCATACACAAACTATAACATGTACAACTATTACAAAAGTTAGGTACATAATATAATTTTATGTGAGACTTAATATAATGTTTTTTGTAGTTATTGTTTTTCCCTGTGAGTACCAATCAATTATGGATATGCGCAAGCATCCTGGTGTATATAGGCATGTGTTTGATATTGCCGTGCCAAAGACAATTATCGTACTAACGGTCAAGATGAGGCGTCGGCGGCAGGTTAAGGCGCACACGCGGAGCGGCATTGGGTATGAAATCGGTGGGTCTGGGAAGAGGAAGAGGAGGGGATACAACGGCGGAATTGATTCAACAGACGCATCTGAAAGTGCTAGTTATCGACTAGAGGGGGGTGAATAGGCGATTTTTATGAACGTCTTCAAAACATGGGAGTTTCGAAGACAAACAATAGAAATGAACCTATTGACATGCAGCGGAAGGTAGACTACACTAGGCCAGCCATAGTCAAGTATTCAATGAAGTGAAAGCACGAAGACTAATAGCAGCTAGGTAGTAAAGATCAGGATGGAAGATAGTATGAAGCCAATCAACGATAGAAGTCACACAGTGAAGTCAAAACAGGTAACACAGGCAGGCAATGACTTCACAAAGACAAACTGTAAGTAAAGAGAGGGAGAAGATAGAACCAGTCACTTGATGAGGACAAGGATTTGTTGGATCGGTTCCAGTTGCTGTGACAACTGTACGTCTGGTTAGGGAGGCTGAGATTTAACTCAGAAGACCGTGTCTTCACCTTATTCCCTTTGAGCTAAGGACACCCAGTCCTCGCCCAATCACTCTGGTAAGTCTTCAAAGTAGACTTCCAAACCTTTACAGACTTCGTTCACAGGCGATCCACAATGACTCTTGGATGCTCAGAACGTGACGCCTAACCGGATGGAGGATTCACAGTCCTCAAGTGTAACAAGTCTTCAGGTCACGCGGACAGAAAGACTTCAGTGATGCCTAACACTCTTTGGCTCTGGGTGTTTGGGCTTTGTCCTCGCAAGGATTTCTCTCTCTCAAAAGCTTCGGAGGTGGGTTGCTCCGTGCACTAACTCTGAGCAGCCACCAATTTATGGTGTAGGGGGTGGGCTATTTATAGCCATTAGGCAACCCGACCTGATTTGTCCGAAATGACCCTGGGTCATTAAGGAACTGACACGTGTTCCAACGGTCAGATTTCAAACACACGCGGCAGCTTGACTTGGGCTACAAGTAAAACTGACTCATCCAACTCTGGATAAGATTTGCTCTCATTGTCTTCGCTCGAAGACATAGGTTTTGGTTGAGCGTCACTTCAGTCACTCTGACTTTGTTCATTGGGACCCCACTTAACAATACGGTGGTTCCAATGACTCAACAAAGAAGAAAAGGAAGCAACGAAACAACTAAGTCTTCGCGCTCCAAAGTCTTCACGCGATGTCTTCTCTTGTCATAGTCTTCAATGTGAATATCTTCACATACCACCATTGTCTTCAATGTCTTCATACATTTTTAGGGGTCATATCCAGTAGGTAAACCGAATCAATGAGGGACTACTACCTGTGTTATCCTGCAATTCTCACAAACCTCAACCAGGTTTGTCGTCAATACTCCAAAACCAACTAGGGATGGCACTAGATGCACTTACAGCATCTAGCCGAATTTGGGGAGAGAGAAGAAGACTCTCTCTTTGCCCTCCCTATAGTCAATTCATCGGGTTAGTTCTGTGAAAAGAAAAGAAAAAATATTTCATTGTACCTAGAAAAATCACGAGAAAACAATATGTGTATGTATGGTTATTTGACGATACATGTATGACATGTTGTGTATGTATGGTTATTTGGCAGTACACGTATGACATGTTATGTGCTCATATAATGTCAATCCACACAGTTGGTCCATTTATCATTTTTGACCACCATTACATATGGACCCCAATAATGCACCGACATTTTCTTAGGAAGATCAGCCGGGCGAACTATCGATCTTCCAACAAGGCAAGAATGAATGAACATTTTCATTCGCTCAAAAAACAACTCTTAGTGAATGCTTCAAAATTGCCATGCAAAAATAGACAAATTTATCATGATCTTTTATATGGATTTACCATGTTTTAAAGTAAAATTTATCATGTTGTATTAAAAAATGTCAGAAAATTGTGATGCTGCAGCAGAGTACTTGCCCTGCGTATTCCATCGATTTGCCATGATTATAGCATGAAGAATTGACAGCTTACAAAAAAAGAAAAAGGAAATTTTTGATCTGGGAGATCTCCTAGTGCAAGTTTCATTACCCTAACCAGGTAGAATTAAACAAACGCTTTGGTTTGCCAAAAAAGAAACCATCCAACGAATTTTCTAGAATTGCCGTGCGAAAACAGATGAATTTTGCCATGTTGTTGTGATGGATTTGCCATGTTCTAAAGTAAAACTTGTCATGTTGTATAAAAGACTGTTAGAAATTGTTCATCCTGCAACGGTGTACTTGCGATGCATTTTCGGGGATTTGCCATGAGTAGCATGAAAAATGTCAGCCTAAAAAAGGAAAATGGTGAGAATTGCCATGCTCAGGATTTGTCATGTTGCTGGAGGAAATTGCCATGCCACATCGACGTAAAATGTGACGATTGTCATATCCCAAGAACATAATTTGTCATCCCGAAAAGTGTTCGCTCAGATTGCCATGCAGAGCGAACCGTGTACTATCGCGAACTCATAGTTCGCTCGGAGGGGTGTCTAGAAGCGTACACTTTGGGATTCATGCAGTGGATCCAATGGCGTAGAGGACGTTCGTTGCGAGCCGCGTAGTTTCTAATATCAATACAATAGCATTTAGGATTAAAGTTTAATGTATTTATAGTTATGCTAAAACCAGGCTGGTCGGTGCAACTTTAACTAGGTAGCCCAACTGGAGCTGAACTGCAAGACGAACATCGGGCAGGCGTATTTGCAGAGAAACGGAATAACGAAGAAAGCCAGTTTTTTTGGTGCTCTCACATATGGGACCTGGCTTGACGTAGCGATCACACAAAGTTTACATAAATTTGTACCGTAACGTACATGTATCTGGGTTGCAGGATGAAATTTTGTTTGGATCTGGACCGAACACCATCCTATGAACACCAAAGACCGAATAGAATAATGGACAACCTAGAAGATCGAATAATTTCAATTGTCAATCAGTTATATAAAAAGCCTAATTCATAGAACACTTTAGCTACATTTCATTCAGCTGAAATTTCACTTATGGGTCAGTCCATTTTGTGGCCATTGGATTTTTCTTTGAGATTCATGTTACGTCTTTTCCCTGATCTGTGTTGTTTGTTGTGTGGGCTTTTTATTGACTAACCCGTTATTTGGGCCAGTCGATTTCCTTCTGGGCCGAATCCCATATATGTGTGATCCAGCCCTCCTCTCTCTCCCTACTTTTTTTGATGTTTTTTTGTTTTTCTTTGTTAGTTGGTTTTATTTTTATTTTGTGGATTCTTTTTGGGATGTTGGGTGAGTGTAATGTAAACGAATAAATAATTTGCAATATGTGCGAAAATTACACTGCTATATGATTATTGTTTGCGTACTAAAAATGTTCGATTTAAGAGCGAAGTTGTGTGCAAGTTTTGCAAACTTTTTTTCTTATTTTTAATGGGTAATAATAATGCTACTAATTCATTATTCATTATTTTAATTTATTTTTGTTTCTTGTTAAAAGGTACTCCCTCCGTCTCAAAATTCTTGTCTTCGATTTGTCTAAATACGGATGTATCGAGTCACGTTTTAGTATTAGATACATCCATATCTACACAAATCTAAGACAAGAATTTTGACGTAGTAACTTTGATCCTCCTCGAGTTTGTCCCTTTGGACATAGTCGACGGAGTTTTGACGTAGATTTCGTGTCATCTCCTTGAGATGGTGAGGTTAGGGTCTCGTCGTGCATGCACGATGACGAGATTTGGTGTTTGGTGTTTCAGATGTATTCAAGGGTTTAACGGCGACGACTGCGTCTCCAGGGCATTGGTCTTTCGGGACACGTGCAAGATGACTTTTGGTTGTCATCGAGAAGAGCAAGCCGGCTTTGATAGGGGAGTGACGACAACGGCGCGTCGTTCTGACGTCGATAGTGATCGTTCGGTGGCCTAGAGACCTTGATGTAATTTTTATTATGTTTTTTTATAAAGGGCACTTTTATTAACGAAAAGTAATCTCTACCGTGTTAGAGATACTTCCGATGAATGTTTATTATAGATCTTAATCCTTTTTGGTGGGGGGGTGGGGGGGACTCGGCACTACATGGTGGCATTCGAGGGTTTCCTTCGTTGCGGCTCTCGGTCCCGTTTCCGAAATCTTGGAGCTCTATCGGATCAAACTCAACCTTGTAGATCCTTGGGCTTTTACGGCGCTCGTCGCATTCACCCATCTCAACGCGGGACGAGACTTGCCTGCTCCCTTCCATGCTCCCATCCGTGCTCCCGCATACGTGGCTTGATTTGATTGGAAGAAAATAAGGCCCGGCCCCATCCCCTGAAAATCAGGGGGGAGATGATTAGATTAGAAAAGAAAAAGGGAAAAGAACAGCCGTAGGATGAAGTGGGAGCACGGATGGGAGCATGGAGAGGGAGCAGGCAAGCCGGATCCCTCAACGCGAGGCCGGACTTGGCGGGACCCACAAGCTTGACCTTTGACGGAAAATCCTATACGACCGGGTCGTATAGTTCTATTCGGTAGGCCCACTTAATCGAGCGACATCTGGCAGTGCGCATCTCAACGCAACGAGCTACCTTCTTCTCGAATTCCCTCCATGGAACCAACCACTGTTGTCGTTCTCTTTATGGTTCAGATCTCAGACCTGCCGCTGGTGCTCCACCACCGACGACCGGCGGAGCCACACTTCTTGCCGTCGGCGCGATTTCCCCCGCTAACAACGTCTGTCCAGGCTGTTTGCCCCGTCGGTCGTGGCCAAACTCCTCGACACCGGCACAATCATCTTGCTCGCCCCCGCCAGTCGAGGCCAGATTCCTTGACGTCGGGCAAGTCTGCTGTTTGCCGCCGGCGTAACTCCAATGCTTGCCGCTGTCGTGAGCCCTCTTGGTTGTCTCGGCACTAGAGCAGTCTAAGAAAATCCATCTACTCGGGCAGACTTACGGCAATGGAGTTGGCTGGCTGGCTGCCTCCGTCTTGCCGTGTCACCATCGTCTTGCCGCGATGCCGTCGTCGTCAGGAACGAGCACACCGGGCATGGAATCGAGATTTGGCAAAGGAAATCAGGAAACAAGGTAAATTGTTGCGCCGAGATTCACGCTGCCACGTGTTGCTAATCCAAATGGGTCTCCAGATCAGAAGTATACGACCTAGTCGCATAGGATTTTTTTCCTGCGAAATGCTGATAGAGGAGATCTTGGAAGGTTGGAGTAAAATGCATGCATTGTCCTTAAACTTGGTGACCATCTCCACAATGATCCTTAAACTCATAAATTGCTTCAATACGATCCCAGAATTTGAGAATACCGTTTTAGTACGATCCTTAAACTTGACGAATCTGTCCTGTGATACGTCTCACATTCACATACGTTTCATGTACCCTGCGAAGTTTTTTTTAGAAAAAATTCTCCGATTTTATTTAATTACATAAAAAATAGGAAATCGTGCTCTACGCAGAGGACACTGGCTAGCTAGCTAGCCGCTAAATGAGAAAAGACGCCATGCTCTAGAGAGCTGGTGGTACAGTACAGGGATAAGTTAAGGTGGCCGATGCATCGATCTTCCAAGGGGTTCGGTTCAACGGTTGATGGCTTTCGAAGTCGAGGAAGGATTTTCAACTTTCAAGGGTTGTTTTCCGGTCAGACTGTTTGTCAATTATCCAAAGAACCAATGCTTTGACGGTTAATCGGTTATCAGTGGGACTCATCACTGCTGATATCAAGGAATTAACATCGTTCTTTTCGTCTGTTCATTTTAGACATATAAATCGTTTGTCGAGTGCCGCAGCACATATTCTATCTTGGTCTTGTGAGTCCTCTAGTAACTCTATTTTTCATGTAACCCCGGATTGTATCCGGGAGGCACTCTCCCTCGATTATACTTGATCAATAAAACGCGATATTCCTAAAAAAAAAGTCGATATATAGGAGCCGCGGGAATTTTACAGAACTACTAGACGCCTTCCTTTCGCGAATACACAGCGCGACCGACAGATAACATGTGTTTGCTACCCGAATTACTTAAGCTAAACGGCAACCATTTCTTTAATACAGTATACCGGGCCGGAGACTCTCACAGATTAGCGTATGGAGCCATCCAGTGAATTAAACCTTGCCTTTGCATGATTCTCGGCCGTGCGCTCTCTCTCCCTATCTCGATCTCAGCAGGAACATGACCGATCGATATAATAAGAGATGGGATCAGGGAGACCGATATCAACGTTGCTATACAATAACATGCACGAGAAAGCCACGAGGATTGCAAGGCAAAGAAAAGTACTATTATTTTATACTAACTTTATGCTAAAATCAATACAAAATTAAGTCATCTATTTTGAAACAAAAGGAATACTCGTGAGTTGTGGCTGCGAAGAGAGCGCAGAGTGCATGCAGTTGGACACGGCATGGGACACGCGTCTTACAGCGCCACAAGTGGCCAAAGCGAACACTCCTGCAGACAAGACACGATGGGCCAATTGCACGAATCACGGCGTAAGCGAACTGTGTGGATAGAGCGTACGTACAGTAGCTGCAGACGCGCTCAGATCTACTCCCTCCGTTAAGACGCTTTTTTTACACTTACTAGCTAGCTAGACGCGGAGACCGGACTGAGGAAGCTCGTTGTAGTACGTACTACGTTGTAGTAGTATAACCATACGTCCATACCCCCATTGCAATTGCAAGCGCACGTAGGTAGCCACCGAACACCAGCTAGCTAGCAAGGCGGCGGCGGCGACATGGCCGACGAGGAGGCGTGCATGTTCGCGCTGCAGCTGGCGAACTCGGCGGTCCTGCCGATGGCGCTCAGGACTGCCATCGAGCTGGGCCTGCTCGAGACCCTCGTGGGCGCCGGCGGGAAGGCGCTCGCCCCGGAGGAGGTGGCCGCGAAGCTGCCGTCCGCCAACCCGGACGCGGCGTCCATGGTGGATCGCATCCTGCGGCTGCTGGCCTCGTACAATGCCGTGTCGTGCGTGCTGGAGGAGGGCGAGGACGGCAGCCTCTCCCGTCGGTACGGCGCCGCGCCGGTGTGCAAGTGGCTTACCATCAGCGAGGACGGCGCCTCTCTGGCCCCGTTCGCCCTCCTTGCAACGGACAAGATGCTCATGGAGTCATGGTGAGCTAGCGTTTACTTACTTTGATACTACTACTCTAGCGTCTAGCCTAGCCAGCTCTACTCTTCATCTTCTTCCTTGAGATTACCAAATCCAACTAGAGTAGTACGCACGTAGTGAAAATACTCTCGATCTGAAACTAATTTGCGCGCGTGTCATTGGCAGGTGCTACAAGAAGGACGCAGTCCTTGACGGAGGCAACCCGTTCGTCAAGGCCTTCGGGATGACGGCGCGTGAGTGCAACGGCAAGGACATGCGCCTGAACCGCGTCTTCAAAGAGGCCATGACGCACCACTCCGGCATCATCACCAGCAAGTTCCTCGAGCTGTACACCGGTTTTGATGGCATCGGCACCCTCGTCGACGTCGGCGGCAGCGTCGGCACCCTCATGCACGCCATCGTCTCCAAGTACCCGAGCATCAGGGGGATCAACTTCGACCTCCCCTTCGTCATCTCGCACGCGCCGGACTACCCCGGCGTGCAGCACGTGGCCGGCGACATGTTCGAGAAGGTGCCCTCCGGCGACGCCATCGTCATCAAGTGGGTCCTCAACGGCCTGAGTGACCAGCAGTGCGCGACGCTGCTCAAGAACTGCTACGACGCGCTGCCGGCGCACGGCAAGGTGGTCAACCTGCAGTGCATCCTGCCGGTGCACCCGGACGCGACGCACAGCGCGCAGGAGGTCATCAGCGTCGACGTGAGCATGCTCGCCTACAGCGTCGGTGGCAAGGAGAGATACCTGAGGGACTTCGAGAAGCTCGCCAGGGGCGCCGGGTTCGCCGGCGTCGAGGCCACCTACATCTACGCCAACTTCTGGGCCATCGAGTACACCAAGTAGCTAGCGGGATCCGTCTCTTGCTTGCTTCCGCTGCTGCTGTGTTTTCCGTGCTAATTAATTTCGTCCGTTTTGTTCGTGTCATGCATGCCACTGTGGCAAAAGTGTTAACAAGAGTTTGTTTTGTACTCCCTCCGTAAACTAATATAAGAGCGTTTGGATCACTAGTTATGATCTATGTTTGTTGGAATAAAAAGAATAAAGAGCAACAGCGCAAATTAAATTACAGTGTTCCATCGTCTCCGGGCAGAGCCAGCGCTACTGAAAATTTCGTATACGCCAGGTATCAGGGTCTTTGCCGCAATGTTCAAGAAATCGTTAACTGGTAGCTGCTCGGTCCTGGGTGTCAGGGTCTTCGCCGCAATATTCAAGAAATCGTTAACTGGTAGCTGCTCGGTCCTGGGTGTCAGGGTCTTCACCGCAATGTTCAAGAAATCGTTAACTGGTAGCTGCTCGGTCCTGGGTGTCAGGGTCTTCGCCACATGTTTAATAAATTGTTAACCGGTAGCTGCTCGGTCGGTTTAGGAGTAGCGATTAATTGATGAATCGGCCTATTAACTGGATTATTCGGTTGATCATTAATCGGTAGATTGAATAAGAACTTGCCAACATATATCTATATTTTTTTATGTATTATACCATACTCTCATGCTCCCAGCTATATCAAAACATGATGGCGTACACATATGAAAAGCATAGAGGATGTAACATTATTGATCCTAGCCATTAAGGAGTGGGATGAGGCTAGAAGGGGTTCCGGGCCAAAATTTTGGGCTTTGTTTGTCCACCCATTACTGGACCAGCAGGGATTAATCAGCCTAACAACTGATTAATTCGTCTAACTAGCCAATTAATCGGCCTGACAAGTTAACGCGGCAAATATGTGCTATTCGATTCAACCATGCTATGAATAGCGATTAACTAGCCCGTTAACTAATTAATCGGGTGAATTCTTAAACAGTGCTTCGCCGAGAGTCAAAATACGGGCACTCGACAAAGTAAGCAACGCCGAGAGCAACACTCGGCAAACCTGGCTTCACGACAACTATCTGACATTGCCAAGCTTTCTATTTGCCTGAGAGGTGTACACCGGGTGGCCTTTGCCGAGTGCAACTCTCGGCAAAGGCTTTGCCGACGGTTATTGGCCCTTTGCCGAGTGTCCGTGGCACTCGACGTATAGGGTGATTCCAGTAGTGCAATGTCACTGCTTACATCTTTCCTTTATTTTTCTTTGAGTGTGTCTAAGGCTTATCTCGATACGGCATAGCTAGATCTTTACCTAATAGTAAAGCAAATTGGGTTTCTTTCGTCCGTCATGGTATTTTTCAGAAAAGTCCCTCTATTTCAGAGAATTCAACCCGCAGTCCTGTTTTAAATTAAAACGAATCGTTATTTTCGTATTTTACATAACAGTCCCTGTCTTTTCTTGAAATCAACCCACCGTCCGAATTTAAGTAACACCCGAACCGTTATTTTTACATTTTTCAAAAAAAAACCTGATGTTTTAGGTAATTCATCCGCGGATCATATTTAAGTCAAACAAATGCTTTTTAAAATCATCCATATCTTTTAAACCGTAACTCCGATTTGAACATGTTATATATGAAATTTGATTAGAAAAATATGTAGGATATGAATATGAGATTATTTTTACCTGTTAAGTATTTTTAAAATATTATTATGGAAGCAAACTTATAATTTATAGCACAAGATCCGGGTTTTTTTCATACCGACGGCGATCCGGATTGCAAATAAACACCCCACTATAACCATATACGAAAAAGAAAACATCGATAACTACACGGGCATACCTCTGAATAATGTCGCAAGGGAAAACAACAGATTTCTCATCGCGAGAGTGAGAGAAAGCGAGCGAGCGAGAGAGAGAGAGAGAGAGGGAGAGAGAGAGGGAGAGGGAGGAGAGAGGGAGAGAGACGCCTTAGGATTGACCATATTCAACACACGTTTTTTGTTGTTTTGTGTGAACACCGAGGCCATCGCCGGCGAGGGTGAGAAGGAGGATAAGCAGCAACACGAATATGATGCCTCGCAAAAATAAAGGAGATGGACCTATTGTGGTCTTGAGTGATGGTTGTTGAGTTAAGAGTGTGTGTTATGTTTTCTCTCCCGTTGCAACGCACGGGCTCTTTTACTAGTCATATCTAAATATAACACCAGCGATACCTCATTTCAGAACAATTCCAATGCTTCATGCAGTTTTTTTTTATCTAAAACAAGTCAATTGTGCTTGTTCATCTATCAAACTTTTGTCCGGTTAAAGAAAAACATCCCTTAGTGTGTTGGATTGCTCTCTGACGTCTTTTATCAAGCTTTGATTACCAGCCCCATTTGGATTGGGCTTAAAGCATCTTCAACAGGAGCGCAACGCATGACACGCTAAAACAAGTTTTACAGCATTGAAATAGCATATTTTTACGCGTAACAAAGCGCTGGCTTCAGCGGCAGCTGTAAAATGCTTGTGCGAGCCAATCCAACAAGCTTGAAAAAAACGGCGCGCACGAGCAACCAGAGCACATACGAATAATATTTGAGAAACAACATATGGATAAAATTCAACGATACACATAGTATAGTTCAACCCAGCACCACAAACTAGTCTTACGATACAAATATAAAATAGGTAAACTATGATGCAAATAACTAGAAATTACTCCAAGTCGCCCTCCTCCTCGGTGGTGTTGTCCGACGTCGACAGAAACGCGTCATCCCCCCAAGGATCGTTGTCATCAAAGAACGACGCCTATCCCAGTTCGCATTGCGATATCGCCTATGCCTTCCGCCGATGACTGTCTGCCCGGTCCGCGCGGCGCTTTGCTGTCCTCTCCGCCCAGAATACGTTCTCATTGGCGACGTCCTGCGGGTAGCGCTGGCGCCACTCCACCATGGCTAGCTCGTCCGCCTCGGCGATGAGGAGGCGGCGCTGCCGTCTGCGGTGTTCATGACGGTTCTCGTCGGCTACTAGCCGCGGCGGAGGCGCGAGGTCCTACGCCTGCTGGCACGTGTGCGCGTCGTCGAAATTCATCTGCGAGTGTGGCCTGACAAGGCACCACGCCGCCGCGTCGTACGCACAGGCGGCCTCGTGCGCGGTCTCGAACGTCCCGAGACCGAGACACACGTCACCGGAGCGGATCTCCGCGTAGAATGCACCGAAAGGTCGGACGCGGACGCCACGGTAGCCAGAGCTCCCGCGACGCGGCGGCATGTCGACGACGGGGGAGAAGGCATCGGGAGAAGGGCGTGACGGCGGCGGCGCGGCGCCGGATGCAAGGAAGAAGGGAGGAGGGGGGGAGAAGCGGGCAGCGGGACGCTTGAGTGTGCGGTTGGCCGGCTCGGGAGCGCGCGTTTTATAGAGCACGACGGACGCCGCGCGGCAAAATTGCCACGCGTCGGGCCGCTTTTTCGCGCACGCACGCACTTTTTTGATGCGTGCCAGAATCTCCCACATTCGCTGGAGCACACGAAACCGCTCCACACGCGCTAAAATACAGGTTTCCCGCGCACGAGATATTTACTGCCGCTTTTGGAGATGCACTTAAGTGTGTTCACTTGTTTCGTAGGTTGTTCCTTCCCCCGCTCCTATATACTAGATAGGAAACGCGCCAAGGCGCGTGGTGCCTGGCTCAACCCATTATCCAAGCATATAAACAAAGTATATATTATTGCAAGAAAAGTTATCGAGAATGGATCAGTTTAATGCATAAAAGCGGAAAATTGCCTTTATAGATAACATGGTTGTGTCCAATACATAGCATATGTCCGGACAACACTAAATGGGCAGTGCAATCAGTCACACCAAATGCCCAGCAGCGTTTTGGCACCAAAAATAAACCAACACGACAGGGCACACATAATATATCTTTCAGAGGTAACAAATAGCACACATAATATAGACAACTGAACCATCATATGAATTTCTAAAAGTAAGATGCTTGTGATAGTAATGGTTCAGTTATGATAGACGATTCGGATGGCATGTCTTCCAAATGCCGAGGTCACAGAAATGGTAACATGATTTACCAAAATCAAGTCCTAATGCTTGTGAAGAGAAACGATATTTACTGTTCATCTACAACAGATGTCGATAGCAGTGTATCATATAACTTTGTCTGAACATCTTGCTCGCTCGGGTGTTGTGACGAAGGACGTGCTGATGGTGATCACGTGCTCACCCTGTCTCGCCGATGTGGTAGGCCATGGCGAGCAAGCCTTGCCAGACTCGCTCGGGTGTTGTGATGTGAGGACCTGACAACGGACATATCATGTCAGCAAAAGAATTCAGTGTGTTTTATTTATAGCGAGAATATAATTTACGCATCGATCTTCTCATAGCTTATTAGTACAGCTCCACATGCCAGCCTAACAATCATCCTCGCCCATCATAAATAAGTGAATCTCACCATTGCACTATGTCCAGCATCAAGGATCTATTTTTTTGAAACATCTTAATGTACACCTAGCATCAATTGGCCCAACAGTAGTGCTGCAAATAAAATGTGCAACTGTTAGAGCATGCCCTTATTTTTTACTATAGCCAACAAATGAGAAAATATGGTAGTTTATGTAGTCTTAGAGCTTAGATTAAAGCAGATTTTATTTTGGTACATAACCATAATATGGTAGTTCAATGCTTAGGCCATCTCGATGGTGTGCTCCTCTGCGGAGCAGCGACACAGAACCCTGCCACACGCTTGCCCTATCCAACCCCATGGTTCAACGCTTAGGCCACTGCGCAGCATAGCCAGAGCAAGATATTGATTTGCATCACCTAAATAATAGTAACAGAAAACATTACCATAATTAACCAACTCAACTGCGTTAATCCTGAAACTAAAATTCCAGAAAGAACTTGATCTTTAAATCTACTTCATCTATGCCACATCTTCTACATGATTTCTCATCTAGTGATTGTGAGTAGAAAATAGAGCATTAAACCTAGACCCATCCTCTGATTATGTACATGTGATGCCAGATTACTACACTTGAAACCTTTATATATATGGAGATAGAGTGGGGAGGGTAGGGAGGGATCACAGTCGACGAGGTACCCCGGAGGACATGAAGGAGGCAGTAGAGGCATTCCAAAAAATATTTTCCATGATATAGCTCACGAACACCATCCTTTCACGCGCATACAGCAAGACGACCTGAAATAAGAAGCTGGTAAGCGGATTAAGAAACAATCTTATTTTGGAGAATAGCTTATTTGCCAGTTATCACCCGCAGTTGAGGTACTGACATGGAGTAATTATCTTGATGTCAAGTGCTTATGAGGCAACCTTTTACAAACTCCAATGTATCATGAAATTCTGAAGGTTTATTAACTAAAAGAGCACACAAAATATAAATTTTATGATTCCTGGATATAATTCACATCTTCTGGATCAAAAAACATTAACAAACATTTTGGATCAATTTGTGCATAGTGTAACCACATGAGATCTCAATAGCCATGAAACTGGAGGAGTAGCGCATGTTTCAGAAAAATGACCGAGGCTCCCTAATCCCTACCACAATGTGATGAAGCTTTGAAACTACACATACCAAGATCTTCATCGGACCATTCAAGACTGACAAAAGATACAAAAATTGCATACAGCTCCTCCTTCTAAGGCTTCCTTAATAATGAAACAATACTTCAAAATAGAATAATCCCAAAATCATATACAAGAAGTTAAGAACAATGCAAATCAATCTTGCAGCACCTCCTAAAATCTTAAAAGGTATGGTGGCCTTTTTTCTACAAAATATTAAATCACAGTTCAAGCATCAAACCTTAAAATTGTATTGGCTATTAAAAAAAAGATGTGCAACAATCCAAGCTGACCAAAAATACATAGGTCAACCATGCTTGCTGAAACACAAATACATAGACATTCCAGTTCCTTCATGGCACCTATGGATGATGCAAAGCAATGGGTTATGATTAGCATTTAATACTAAAGTAGTGACCCAAAATGTTTTATATTTGTTTACAGAGGGAGTAATAATTTAACAAAGAACGGTAGAAGATAAAAAAATTGCTTACGTGTAAGAGTAAAATTTTAACTCTGGAGGCATGGACAATTTAGCATCATTATCAGTACAGTGTCTTCTAGTTCAGCTAGTCATTTGCACCCCTTATAAGCTAGCACAGGCAATGGATCACCATGCACCATCCGGCCAAACACTTCATCATGCTCCTTTATTCCCAATCATTCATCATGGGCCGTCATCTTTATCCGCCTTGCCATGGGCCTTCCCTAAAAAATCATCTATGGAGTGTTGGAGTGTTTGGTCATTGTTAACAACGACATGGCATAGCATTATTAATGAAAAAAAAAGAGCAGCAGGGAAAGCAAAAATGTAGCAGAAATAATTATAACGTGTTTGTGAGTCTGTCTCTCCTAGCTGGAACATCATTAAAATCGTCGTCCCAAAATAAATCAAAGATGCTCAAAAGAATCATCGTCACCTGGCTCTTATGTTTGCAAGTTTGTCTTCTCCTAGCTAGAACATCATTACAGTTAGAAAGCCCTCTCATCCCTGCAGAACAGTGAACATAAACAAACTGGACGATTATATAAAAGACATATTTCTTAGACCCACTATATACGGAGAAGCATCGACAGGCAATCATAATAATTATATTCAGATACAAAATAGACAGAGCAACAGATATGGATATTTCCATGAAGCTGGAAAGAGATGTGTACAAATGTTATGTGTACACTACCAACTTGAGTATCAGAACCAAATCTGGATCCGAACCCACTGCAAACAGACAACTTTCACATTCTAATCTGCACAACAATCCAGTCACTCAAATCTATGCTATAGTTGCAGGCTACGACATAACTACAACCACTGAAGAAAACTGGAGTAGGGCTCCAAGATGTGGGTTACCTGAAGCGGAAAAGCTAGGAGGAGGGAGCACGACCATGCCAACCCGAAGTCTGCCTCTGCAAGCTGCACACTGCCATGTTGTGGAGCAGCAGGATGAGCATCTCGTTGTGGACGGTGGCGACAGCACCGCGGATGGCTGGACCTCCTCTTCTCTCTCTGTTGCCGGCGCACCTTCTACCGCGTCCAAAGGAACGGCGACGGCGCCACAATAAGCTCGGTCACCATGTCGTCTCTGTGGCCCGCGCTCCTCCTCCCCCTGCCTGGTCCCGATGGGGAGGAGGAGGGAGGCGCAGACATGCGTGCGAGGAGCACCAGAGGGAGTGGATTTTAAAGCTTAAATCAACAATTCCGTAACTGTACAAATCCAACATGAATAAATATCCGCCGCCGCTTCTCCAGTATGATAGTTGACTGAAATTTGGAATACTAAATAGCTCTGTTGGAAAAGGCAGTGCCTAGGAGGCGCTTAGGCACGCCTAGGCGCTAGGCGATGGCCAAACGCCTCACCTAGGGCATAAATGGAAGTCTAGGCAGGGTAAGCAACAAATTGTTTACCCAAGCGAGAAATCATGTCATATTGCACTAAATGCCAAATATGACACATTCAAATGGTAGTAGCTGGTAGTTAACTTATTTATCTGCCCTAAATTAACATCAATACACATATAATACCCCCAATAACCCTGATAGTAGAAGCTATATTACCGCCTAGGCCACGCCTAGTGCGCTTAAGCACTGCCTGGGCACTAGGCAAAGGCCAACCGCCTCGCTTACGCCTACCGCTTTTTCCAACCTTGCTAAATAGGCAATTTGCAGAGAGAGCCGCATATGGGTCTTGTAAATTGGCAGAACCCTTTCAAGCATAGAAAGCTCTGTTTTATCAGTAAGCTGCAGTTCAGGAGAATCCACAGGATCAAGCTCTACTGAAATGCCGCCTATTGACCTTTGTGCCACCTCAAGCTTCTACATAAAGAACACTCTCAGATTTTCCCAACAGGTAATCATACAAATAATCCAGTAGATTGCGTTTGATACAAAGGACATTCATGTTAGCAAAAAAGTAGCAACACCTATGGTATTAAAAAAAGTCAGCTCCATTGAAGGTAATAACTACCGCAGGCAAGATCGGAAGCGCGCCTTGACACGTGGTACCTATCTCAGATACTGATCAAGCTTTTGGTATTTCAAAAGAAGTACAGGAAGCTAAACAATTGCTTGCATCCAACGCATATACACGGACTTTAGTTTTTACTTCGTGAGAAACAATATGATGTATTAGTCACTACTCTGACGTAAAAGAGTCAAGAGAGTCCATCTTGCTGAAAAAATGGAATAGTCAGGAACACACTGAAAACCTCCCTCCCTCCCTCCCTCTCTTTCTCTCTCTCACTCAACTGTGGCCTCGAAGCAACCATAAGATGATATTAAAAACCTTAGGGTCCTCTTTTCCCTTTCTAATTTTATCCTTTCTCAACATGTACCAGAGAGATACATATTCAAGCAAAGAACCTTTTTTTATTCAGGTAATAAATTGTTGGTGCCCTCAAATATGAAGTTTTACCTTTACTTGAGGATGCCTAAAATCAGGTTGAAGATGGTCCTTGGCTTCTGAACTTCTTTGTTATTCCTCCTCCTTATGGTTGATGGTCTCCTAACCTCCTGAGCCGAGCAAAGGAACCAAGCAAACGAACTGAGCGATGCAGCGTTGAACTACACAGGAAGAGCAAGTCAGGGGAGGAAATCTAAACCAAATTGAAGCACGAACTCAGTAAATAAGGCACCCACCAAAGGGAAATGCAGCTACTCTAACACTAACATGAGAACAAAAAGAAGGGTTCGTCCATCACTGCAAATGCAAGTGAATTTGCTTGGTATTGTATGGCAAAAAGCACTGGACAAATTATCTTACCCAAAGATGCAGAACTGCAGCTTAAGATAAAATTAGCAAGGGAACCTGCAAACAAACCACAGTCAACATGCCAGTTTTATATCCTCTCATATTTTTCATCTTTGTCATCTCAAGCTTTGATTTACCTTAAACAACACCTCCATGATATAGTTGTTCCAGATTAATAATCCAAACTGCATCTTATACAATGGGCCATATAAAACCTGGAGCATATGACAACACCTAGATCAGTTAACACCTAGATCAGTTAAGAAAAATATGCCTTCATGGGCTAGCACAGAGAGAAAGGGACGAACCTAGGAACCCGTAGATACAGCAGACTCCGAGCGCGGAGGCATCCATGCCAATCCGAAGGAGCACCAGTCGCATGCCCAAACCCCACCACCGGACAGCGAGCATAGCAGTGTTCCCCAACAGCTACAACTGTGAGGAACCTAGCAGTAAAGCCTAACCACAACCTGCACAGCACAAGAGAATCAACATATACGGCACACGGTGAGCAGAAAAGGGGAAAAGGGGAGAGGGCACTCACCATTGCCTTGCCGGCGATGCCCCACTGCTCCTGGAGGTGTCAGTGGTGGTGTCGAGGCTGAGGGCGAGGAAGGGCTGGTCGCCGGTTCCAGTTGCATCTGAAAAAAAAAACAAGAACTAAACATCAACCACATGATGTGCAGTGAAGACTATACCTGGTTGAATGAGTTTGTATCAGGAAACATGTCAGCCTAGATGAGCACCCGCACAAGAAAAATGACCTCGGTGACAGTGTTTGTTTATCACTACAGATAAAACTGATTATGTACTGTGGTCCTTTGATTATGTACATGCCATGCCAGACTTAACACAATGAAATTAATACGGAGACAAGATTGCTAATCTTTCTAGTTTATATATTCAGTTGACTTTCTAAATTAATTACACCAATTCACATATACGCATGTACATTGAATCTGACAATCACTCAAGTCTACAGTATATGGCTCTTGCGGGTGCACTATTTGCTGATCTTTTTTTTATTGATCAGTTCACCACAAAACAATACATTTGTTCAGTTATTCTAACTATCACAAAATTCATCTCTTGAATAGGTGAAGAATTTATGACAAAAAAGGACAGCATACTTACATTCCACATCAAGCAACAACCATGAAATTCAGAGCATCCCTAGCTGAGCTCCAAATCAGCAACCTCCATGAAGTTTTCTTCAATCAAAAGTGCAACAATTATTAAGGAAAGAGAAAGACACTGGATAAAACCTCATGGAGGGATGGTACCTGACACTGAATTCTAAAGCAAAACAGAACTATGTATGTATGTTCATATGTGCATTCATCGGCATTCCATCGATGGAGAGCCACGTAAACCAAATCTCCCATGACTGAAATGGTTAATGGAAACAAAATCCTGACGGGCGAGAGGACGTGAGTGGTATGCCTGGCGTGCCATTCGTTCAGATGCTGAGGCACATTCAACACCGTGGACACATCCGACAGCTCCAACTCATCTGTGCAAACAAAATCATGTCATCAGTCAATCCAGCGCTCCGAGTCCCCAAAACTGAACCACGAGTAAACAGTACCTTGCAAGGGGGAAGTCACGGAAGATGATTACGGTCATGCCGTTGACGAACTCGCGGAGGTCCTCGCTAATGCCGTAGCGCTCGAGCTCGCCCGCGGAGAGAGTGATAGCCCATGTCCGCTCAACGTCCTCGTCCTCCTTCTGCCGAGCGCGAGGACGATGAGAGGCGGCT
The DNA here is from genome assembly GCF_002575655.3 of Aegilops tauschii subsp. strangulata. Lineage (NCBI taxonomy): Eukaryota > Viridiplantae > Streptophyta > Magnoliopsida > Poales > Poaceae > Aegilops > Aegilops tauschii. Next base: position 43,333,073 of record NC_053037.3, read on the forward strand.
AGAGAGGGCGTGCAGCAGCAACGGACTTGGGCGCCGACTTCTTCTTCCCCGACGTGGTTCCCTTGTGCGGGCGCTTGGTGACCGTGGCCTCCTGGTCAGCCTCGGGCGCGGCCTTGGCGGAGGTCGTGCGCTTGCCCGAGGAGCCCCGCGGTCGGCCTCGGGCGCGGCCTTGGCGGAGGTCCTGCGCTTGCGCGAGGAGACCCGCGACGGCGCGACGGAAACGGAGGATGGTGGCGGGGGCGAAGGACAGGGAGGATGGGGCGGCGGCGGCGGCGGACGGGGAGGATGGGGCGGCGGCGGCGGACGAGGAGGATGGGGGCGGCGGCGGAGGACGGGGAGGATGGGGGCGGCGGCGGAGGACAGGGAGGATGGGGCGGCGGCGGCGGACGGGGAGGATGGCAGGCGACGGCGGCTCGAGCGAGAGAGAGAGATGTGGGCGAGAGAGAGGTGAGGAGAGCCGAACCCTAGCACTGATTGGGGGAGGAGTCAGCGAATCGGAAAACGACACGTGTTGACATCAGATGCGAAATGACGGAAATGCCCCCGGCGGGGCAGCGTAATTACGCGCGGTGGCACGAACGAGACGGTAACTATTCATTATAGCAGTAGCTTTTTTTTTATCCAACGGCCCAGTTCCTCCCACCGCTCGATCCGACGGCCAACATTCGCTAAGCTTTGAGAACGCTCATGTTCTCCCTTATTCCTGGATTCAGCTTGATCGCCCACGCGTTGCTTGCTTTATGCTTTAGTTCATTTGGTTTTTTCTCGCTTGTCTTTTGCTGGAGTGTTTGTCTACTGTCTCGGTAAAAAATGTTTTCTTGTTAATTTTTTATTTTTGGTGAAATAAAATATTGTTTGCAAATTTTTAAAAAGTTCATGAATTAGAAAGGAATTAGCAAATTCGAAGGGAAAAAACATGAATTAAAAAAATTAAAGGAACACAGAAATTGTTAGTGAAAATTTAAAAATGTCCACTAATTAGAAAAAATCATATTTTTTATAAAAATAAAAAACGAATTTGGAAAAATCATGATTTCTTAAAGAAACATAATTTTAATAAAATGTTCAAGACTTTTTATAAAAAAGATGGAAATGAAAAAACACATCATAAAAATATTAAATATAAAGATGCAATTGGCCGACAATCCTCCTTCCACCCTGATTATAGTATCGTTTCAGTTGCGTGTTGCAGGCATGTTGTAGTTGTGTGTCAATATTATACAAATCACAAGCAGCATCTTTCATATATTTTAAAACGAAAATCAGGTTAGGTTGTTTTCCAAATTATGTTACAAGGACAAACTTTGATGCTCACGATTTTTTTCTACTTATAAACTTTGAAATGACGTGAGTTCACTCCTTCCACTCCACTCTTGTTAGCAGCACATGGGATCTTGAGAACAACATGGTAGAGGCATGAAGGCTACCAAACACACTCTAATCACAGCCCATCCTATCCCAAAGCCCAAAAATGTATCATAATGAAGCCCGAGTCCGGCTAATGAAAAACCTGAAGCCCGAAATAATTAATCTCTAGCGGCTTAAACTAGTAATATTTAAAGAGGGGTTGGTGGGCCTACCCACCCAAAACCATGTTTCGCATTAACTCAATCAAATAAAATTCAATCTTACCAAAACCTCAACTAAATCAAAACTTTCCTTGCCTTTACTACCCATACCCAAATCAAATCAAATCTTAATAAAACTTCAAATAAATCAAAACTTTGTTTGCCTTCCACTACACATACACAAATCAAATCATATTTACCAAAATATATAATATAGTGGGTCTAAGGCATATGTTAGACATGATTAGTGTTGAACAGTAGACTATGCATGCCCCCGTTGCAATGCATGGGCAACTAGTCCTTCAGGTCACTAAGCTCCCTTGGGGTGGAAGCTCTCTCAATCAACGGAGGTCTCCAATTTGATATTTGGTCTATGATTTTGACTTGGTCAACGTGTTGTGTTTTTTGGAGTGATCTGCTGATGTGTGGGCCCATTGGTAAATGGATCTGTGGTGGAGCGATATGAGTCGATTCAGGGCAACAATTTTGAGGGCCCAGAACAATCCAAAGTTTGTTTTGATTCTTTCCCCACTAGTCAGCCGGTGTTGACCATGTCTCGCATGCCTCGGTCCAGGTGTCGTCAACCGTACCATGTGTTCCCATCGTGTTCCATCTCTAGGGGAACGAGGTTCTTTTACTATTGCGTTGGCTGTGTGGACATAGAGAACACCGCATGGAGGCGAAGTGGGGAAAATTAGAGGTGGTTTGTGCGTAGAGGTGGCTTGACAAGATCTCGATGGCTGGGAGTAGGCGGCCTAAGGTCGACATCTTTCCCGGTTGGGCGCCCGACGGCTGTGAGCACGCGGCTAGGAGCAACGCCTTTCCCAACAGGTCATTTGGCGACTGGACATTCGGCGATTGCAACCTCGCCAGTTGGGAGTGGTCTTTTCTGGTTGGGTGTTCGGTGGTTCAGACCTCTTGGGACTGGTATCGCTTCCTTTCCTTTGTTCGCTGTCTTCCCATGGGGTCAGTGGTGAATCTATAGGGTAAATGGAAGGTAGGCCCAAACTCTAATTGTGCCATTGAGATGGGCTGGGAAGCAGCCGATTTGCTGCGCTGGGCCTGATCGTTGGTAGTAAAAAAGGGAAATTACCCTAGTTGGAGGGCAGGCTCAAGCCTGTTAAAGCATGTCTAGTAGATTCGCCCCTGCACGGGGTTGCCTGTTCTACTCACTTCCTTTGAGTATCTAGATTTTCCGTGTTGCCTTCCTCCCGCATTTGATTGTATGGTTGTTATCAGTTGTTGCTTTAGAGTGTGCTGGCACAATAGAGTGGCTTGTTGTCGGCAGGCTTCACGAGTTTGGCCTCAACTGATGTTGGGTGTTTTCTTTAATTGGTTGTTGGGAGTTTTTTCTCATCGTGAAACGTCGACGCTTGCTGTTATGATGGCCGTGTTGAAAATATGCCCTAGAGGTAATAATAAAATGGTTATTATTACATTTCCTTGTTCATGATAATTGTCTATTGTTCATGCTATAATTGTGTTATCCGGAAATCGTAATACATGTGTGAATACATAGACCACAACATGTTCCTAGTGAGCCTCTAGTTGACTAGCTCGTTGATCAATAGATGGTTACGGTTTCCTGACCATGGACATTGGATGTCGTTGATAACGGGATCACGTCATTGGGAGAATGATGTGATGGACAAGACCCAATCCTAAGCATAGCACAAGATCGTGTAGTTCGTTTGCTAGAACTTTTCTAATGTCAAGTATCATTTCCTTAGACCATGAGATTGTGCAACTCTCGGATACCGTAGGAATGCTTTGGGTGTGCCAAACGTCACAACGTAACTGGGTGGCCATAAAGGCACACTACGGGTATCTCCGAAAGTGTCTGTTGAGTTGGCACGAATCGAGACTGGGATTTGTCACTCCGTGTGACGGAGAGGTATCTCTGGGCCCACTCGGAAAGACTCATCATAATGAGCTCAATGTGACCAAGGAGTTGATCACGGGATGATGTGTTACGGAACGAGTAAAGAGACTTGCCGGTAACGAGATTGAACAAGGTATAGGGATACCGACGATCGAATCTCGAGCAAGTATCATACCGGGAGACAAAGGGAATTGTGTACGGGATTGATTGAATCCCCGATATCGTGGTTCATCCGATGAGATCATCGTGGAACATGTGGGAGCCAACATGGGTATCCAGATCCCGCTGTTGGTTATTGGCCGGAGAGATGTCTCGGTCATGTCTGCATGATTCCCGAACCCGTAGTGTCTACACACTTAAGGTTCGGCGACGCTAGAGTTGTTATGGGAAATAGTATGCAGTTACCGAATGTTGTTCAGAGTCCCGGATGAGGTCCCGGACATCACGAGGAGTTCCGGAATGGTCCGGAGGTGAAGATTTATATATGGGAAGTCATCATATGGTCACCGGAAGTGTTCGGGGGTTTATCGGTATTGAACCGGGACCACCGAAGGGGTTCCGGGGGTCCAACGGGAGGGTCCACCTGCCCCGGAGGACCCTATGGGTTGTATGTGGAAGGGAACTAGCCCCTATGTGGGTTGGGCGCCATCCCCCCTAGGGCCCATGCGCCTAGGGTTGGGGGGACCCTAAAGGGGGCGCCCCCTCCCCTTGGCTGCCCCCCCTCTAGATCTCATCTAGAGGGGTCAGCCCCCTTCCCCCTTCGCCCTATAAATAGAGGGGTGGAGGGAGGGTAGCAGCACCACATCCAAGGCGCAACCCTCCCCCTCTCCAACACCCCACTCCTCCGTTGAGCTTGGCGAAGCCCTGCCGGAGAACTGCAAGCTCCACCACCACGCTGTCGTGCTGCCGGAGTTCTTCCCCAACTTCTCCTTCCCCCTTGCTGGATCAAGAAGGAGGAGACGTCCCCGAGCTGTATGTGTGTTGAACGCGGAGGCGCCGTTGTTCAGCGCTTAGATCGGAATCAACCGCGAGTACGACTCCTTCATCCGCGTTCTGGTAACGCTTCCGCATCGCGATCTTCAAGGGTATGAAGATGCACTCCCCTCTCTCTCGTTGCTAGTCTCTCCATAGATGGATCTTGGTGATGCGTAGATTTTTTTTTTAATTTCTTCAACGATCCCCAACAGTGGCATCATGAGCTAGGTCTATGCGTAGTTTCTATACACGAGTAGAACACAAGTTGTTGTGGGCGTCGATTTTGTCAATTTACTTGCCGTTACTAGTCTTATCTTGATTCGGCGGCATCGTGGGATGAAGCGGCCCGGACCGACCTTACACGTACGCTTACGTGAGACGGGTTCCACCGACTGACATGCACTAGTTGCATAAGGTGGCTAGCGGGTGTCTGTCTCTCCCACTTTAGTCGAATCGGATTCAATGAAAAGGGTCCTTATGAAGGGTAAATAGAAATTGGCATATCACGTTGTGGTTTTGGCATAGGTAAGAAACGTTCTTGCTAGAAACCTATAGCGGCCACGTAAAAAAACTTGCAACAACAATTAGAGGACGTCTAACTTGTTCTTGCAGCATATGTCGTGTGATGTGATATGGCCAAAAGGATGTGATGTATGAGATTGATCATGTTCTTGTAATAGGAATCACGACTTGCATGTCGATGAGTATGACAACCGGCAGGAGCCATAGGAATTGTCTTAATTTATTGTGTGACCTGCATGTCACTGAAAACGCCATGTAATTACTTTACTTTATTGCTAACTGTTAGCCATAGTAGTAGAAGTAACAGTTGGCGAGACAACTTCATGAAGACACGATGATGGAGATCATGGTGTCATGCCGGTGACAATGATGATCATGGCGCCCCGAAGATGGAGATCAAAAGGAGCAAAATGATATTGGCCATATCATGTCACTATTTGATTGCATGTGATGTTTATCATGTTTTTACATCTTATTTGTTTAGAACGACGGTAGCTTAAATAAGATGATCCCTCGCAATAATTTCAAGAAAGTGTTCCCCCTAGCTGCGCAACGTTGCTAAGGTCTGTTGTTCCGAAGCACCACGTGATGATCGGGTGTGATAGGTTCTAACGTTCGCATACAACGGGTGTAAGCCAGATTTACACACGCAATACACTTAGGTTGACTTGACGAGCCTAGCATGTACAGACATGGCCTCGGAACACGGAAGACCGAAAGGTCGAACATTAGTCGTATAGAAGATACGATCAACATGAAGATGTTCACCGATGATGACTAGTCCGTCTCACGTGATGATCGGACATGGCCTAGTTGACTCAGATCATGTATCACTTAGATGACTAGAGGGATGTCTATCTGAGTGGGAGTTCATTAAATAATTTGATTAGATGAACTTAATTATCATGAACATAGTCTAAAAATCTTTGCAATATGTCTTGTAGATCAAATGGCCCACGCTAATGTTGCCCTCAACTTCAACGCGTTCCTAGAGAAAACCAAGCTGAAAGACGATGGTAGCAACTACACGGACTGGGTCCGTAACCTGAGGATTATCCTCATAGCTGTCAAGAAAGCATATGTCCTTGAAGCACCACTAGGTGAAGCACCTGTTTTCCTAGCAACTCAAGACGTTATGAACGCCTGGCAGTCGCGTAGTGATGATTACTCCCTGGTTCAGTGCGGCATGCTTTACAGCTTAGAACCAGGGCTCCAAAAGCGTTTTGAGCAGCACGGAGCATATGTCCTTGAAGCACCACTAGGTGAAGCACCTGTTTTCCTAGCAACTCAAGACGTTATGAACGCCTGGCAGTCGCGTAGTGATGATTACTCCATGGTTCAGTGCGGCATGCTTTACAGCTTAGAACCAGGGCTCCAAAAGCGTTTTGAGCAGCACGGAGCATATGAGATGTTCCAAGAGCTGAAAATGGTTTTCCAAGCTCATGCCCGGGTCGAGAGATATGAAGTCTCCGACAAGTTCTACAGTTGTAAGATGGAGGAGAATAGTTCTGTCAGCGAGCACATAATCAAAATGTCTGGGTTGCACAACCGCTTGTCTCAGCTGGGAGTTAATCTCCCGGATGACGCGGTCGTTGACAGAATCCTTCAGTCGCTCCCACCTAGCTACAAGAGCTTTGTGATGAATTTCAATATGCAGGGGATGGAGAAAACCATTCCTGAGGTATATTCAATGCTGAAATCAGCGGAGGTGGAGATCAAAAAGGAACATCAAGTGTTGATAGTCAATAAAACCACTAGTTTCAAGAAAGGCAAGGGTAAGAAGAACTTCAAGAAGGACGACAAGGGAGTTACCGCGCCCGGTAAGCCAGTTGCCGGGAAGAAGCCAAAGCATGGACCCAAGCCTGAGACTGAGTGCTTTTATTGCAAGGGAAACGGTCACTAGAAGCGGAACTGCCGCAAGTACTTAGCGGATAAGAAGGCCGGCAATACCAAAGGTATATATGATATACATGTTATTGATGTGTACCTTACCAGCACTCGTAGTAGCTCCTGGGTATTTAATACCGGTGCGGTTGCTCATATTTGTAACTCAAAACAGGAGCTGTGGAATAAGCGGAGACTGGCGAAGGACGAGGTGACGATGCGCGTCGGGAATGGTTCCAAGGTCGATGTGATCGCCGTCGGAATGCTACCTCTACATTTACCTACGGGATTAGTTTTAAACCTCAATAATCGTTATTTAGTGCCAGCTTTGAGCATGAACATTGTATCTGGATCTCGCTTAATGCGAGATGGCTACTCATTTAAATCTGAGAATAATGGTTGTTCTATTTATATGAGAGACATGTTTTATGGTCATGCCCCGCTAGTCAATGGTTTATTCTTATTTAATCTCGAACGTGATGTTACACATATTCATAGTGTGAATGCCAAAAGATGTAAGGTTGATAATGATAGTCCCACATACTTGTGGCACTGCCGCCTTGGTCACATTGGTGTCAAACACATGAAGAAACTTCATGCAGATGGACTTTTGGAGTCTCTTGATTATGAATCTTTTGACACGTGCGAACCATGCCTCATGGGCAAAATGACCAAGACTCCGTTCTCCGGAACAATGGAGTGAGCAACCAACTTATTGGAAATCATACATACTCATGTGTGCGGTCCAATGAGCGTTAAGGCTCGCGGTGGTTATCATTATGTTCTCACCCTCACTGATGACTTAAGTAGATATGGGTATGTCTACTTAATGAAACACAAGTCTGAGACCTTTAAAAAGTTCAAGGAATTTTAGAGTGAGGTTGAGAATCAACGTGACAGGAAAATAAAGTTCTTACGATCAGATCATGGAGGGGAATATTTGAGTCACGAATTTGGCACGCACTTAAGGAAATGTGGAATTGTTTCACAACTCACGCCGCCTCGAACACCTCAGCGTAATGGTGTGTCCGAACGTCGTAATCGCACTCTATTAGATATGGTGTGATCTATGATGTCTCTTACCGATCTACCGCTATCATTTTGGGGTTATGCTTTAGAGACTGCCGCATTCACTTTAAATAGGGCTCCGTCGAAATCCGTTGAGACGAAACCGTATGAATTATGGTTTGGGAAGAAACCTAAGCTGTCATTTCTGAAAGTTTGGGGATGCGATGCTTATGTCAAGAAACTTCAACCTGAAAAACTCGAACCCAAGTCGGAAAAATGCGTCTTCATAGGATACCCTAAGGAAACTATTGGGTATACCTTCTACCTCATATCCGAAGGCAAGACCTTTGTTGCCAAGAATGGGTCCTTTATAGAGAAAGAGTTTCTCTCGAAAGAAGTAAGTGGGAGGAAAGTAGAACTTGATGAAGTACTGCCTCTTGAACCAGAAAGTAGCGCAGCTCAAGAAAATGTTTTTGTGGTGCCTGCATCGACTAGAGAGGAAGTTGATGATGATGATGATCAAGGAACTTCAGATCAAGTTACTACTGAACTTCGTAGGTCCACAAAGACACGTTTCACGCCAGAATGGTATGGCAACCCTGTCCTAGAAATAATGTTGTTAGACAACGGTGAACCTTCGAACTATGAAGAAGCGATGGCAGGCCCAGATTCCAACAAATGGCTTGAAGCCATGAAATCCGAGATAGGATCCATGTATGAAAACAAAGTATGGACTTTGAAAGACTTGCCCGATGATCGGCGAGCCATAGAAAATAAATGGATCTTTAAGAAGAAGACGGACGCGGATGGCAATGTGACCATCTTTAAAGCTCGGCTTGTTGCTAAGGGTTATCGACAAGTTCAAGGGGTTGACTACGATGAGACCTTCTCACCCGTAGCGAAGCTGAAGTCCGTCCGAATCATGTTAGCAATTGCCGCATTCTATGATTATGAGATATGGCAAATGGACGTCAAAACGGCATTCCTTAATGGTTTCCTTAAGGAAGAATTGTATATAATGCAACCGGAAGGTTTTGTCGATCCTAAGAATGCTGACAAGGTATGCAAGCTCCAACGCTCAATCTATGGGCTGGTGCAAGCATCTCGGAGTTGGAACATTCGCTTTGATGAGATGATCAAAGTGTTTGGGTTTACGCAGATTTATGGAGAAGCCTGTGTTTACAAGAAAGTGAGTGGGAGCTCTGTAGCATTTCTCATATTATATGTTGATGACATACTATTGATGGGAAAAGATATAGAACTCTTGGAAAGCATAAAGGCCTACTTGAATAAGTGTTTTTCAATGAAGGACCTTGGAGAAGCTGCTTATATATTAGGCATCAAGATCTATAGAGATAGATCGAGACGCCTCATTGGTCTTTCACAAAGCACGTACCTTGACAAGATATTGAAGAAGTTCAATATGGATCAGTCCAAGAAGGGGTTCTTGCCTGTATTGCAAGGTGTGAGATTGAGCACGGCTCAATGCCCGACCACGGCAGAAGATAGAGAAAAGATGAGTGTCATCCCCTATGCCTCGGCCATAGGGTCTATTATGTATGCCATGCTGTGTACCAGACCTGATGTAAACCTTGCCGTAAGTTTGGTAGGAAGGTACCAAAGTAATCCCGGCATGGAACACTGGACAACGGTCAAGAAGATCCTGAAGTACCTGAAAAGGACTAAGGATATGTTTCTCGTTTATGGAGGTGACGAAGAGCTCGTCGTAAAGGGTTACGTCGATGCTAGCTTCGACACAGATCTGGATGACTCCAAGTCACAAACCAGATATGTGTATATTTTGAATGGGGGGCAGTCAGCTGGTGCAGTTGCAAGCAAAGCATCGTGGCGGGATCTACATGTGAAGCGGAGTACATGGCAGCCTCGGAGGAGCACATGAAGCAATCTGGATGAAGGATTTCATTGCCGACCTAGGAGTTATTCCCAATGCGTCGGGCCCGATGGCACTCTTCTGTGACAACACTGGAGCTATTGCCCTGGCCAAGGAGCCCAGGTTTCACAAGAAGACCAGGCATATCAAACGTTGCTTCAACTCCATTCGTGAAAATGTTCAAGATGGAGACATAGATATTTGTAAAGTGCATACGGACCTGAATGTCGCAGGTCCGTTGAATAAACCTCTTCCACGAGCAAAACATGATCAACACCAGAACTCTATGGGTGTTTGATTCATCACAATGTAACTAGATTATTGACTATAGTGCAAGTGGGAGACTGTTGGAAATATGCCCTAGAGGCAATAATATGGTTATTATTATATTTCCTTGTTCATGATAATTGTCTATTGTTCATGCTATAATTGTGTTATCCGGAAATCGTAATACATGTGTGAACACATAGACCATAACATGTCCCTAGTGAGCCTCTAGTTGACTAGCTCGTTGATCAATAGATGGTTACAGTTTCCTCACCATGGACATTGGATGTGGTTGATAACGGGATCACATCATTGGGAGAATGATGTGATGGACAAGACCCAATCCTAAGCATAGCACTAGATCATGTAGTTCGTTTGCTAAAGCTTTTCTAATGTCAAGTATCATTTCCTTAGACCATGAGATCGTGCAACTCCCGGATACCGTAGGAATGCTTTGGGTGTACCAAACGTCACAACGTAACTGGGTGGCTATAAAGGTGCACTACAGGTATCTCCGAAAGTGTCTGTTGGGTTGGCTCGGATCGAGACTGGGATTTGTCACTCCGTATGACGAAGAGGTATCTCTGGGCCCACTCGGTATTGCATCATCATAATGAGCTCAATGTGACCAAGGAGTTGATCACGGGATGATGTGTTACGGAACGAGTAAAGAGACTTGCCGGTAACGAGATTGAACAAGGTATAGGGATACCGACGATCGAATCTTGGGCAAGTATCATACCGGTAGACAAAGGGAATTGTGTACGAGATTGATTGAATCCCCGACATCGTGGTTCATCCGATGAGATCATCGTGGAACATGTGGCAGCCAACATGGGTATCCAGATCCCGCTGTTGGTTATTGGCCTGAGAGATGTCTCGGTCATGTCTGCATGATTCCCGAACCCGTAGGGTCTACACACTTAAGGTTCGGTGACGCTAGAGTTGTTATGGGAAACAGTATGCAGTTACCGAATGTTGTTCGGAGTCCTGGATGAGGTCCTGGACGTCACGAGGAGTTCCGGAATGGTCCGGAGGTGAAGATTTATATATGGGAAGTCATCATACGGTCACCGAAAGTGTTCGGGGGTTTATCGGTATTGAACCGGGACCACCGAAGGGGTTCCGGGGGTCCAACGGGAGGGTCCACCTGCCCCGGAGGGCCCTATGGGATGTATGTGGAAGGGAACTAGCCCCTATGTGGGCTGGGCGCCATCCCCCCTAGGGCCCATGCGCCTAGGGTTGGGGGGGGCCCTAAAGGGGGCGCCCCCCTTGGCTTGGGGGGCAAGCCCCCTCCCCTTGGCCGCCGCCCCCCCTCTAGATCTCATCTAGAGGGGCCGGCCCCCTTCCCCCTTCACCCTATAAATAGAGGGGTGGAGGGAGGGCAGTAGCACCACATCCAAGGCGCAGCCCTCCCCCTCTCCAACACCCCCCTCCTCCGCTGAGCTTGGCGAAGCCCTGCCGGAGAACTGCAAGCTCCACCACCACGCCGTCGTGCTGCCGGAGTTCTTCCCCAACTTCTCCTCCCCCCTTGCTGGATCAAGGAGGAGACCTCCCCGAGCTGTACGTGTGTTGAACGCGGAGGCGCCGTTGTTCGGTGCTTAGATCGGAATCAACCGCGGTCCGAATCGCTGCGAGTACGACTCCTGCATCCGCGTTCTTGGAACGCTTCCGCATCGCGATCTTCAAGGGTATGAAGATGCACTCCCCTCTCTCTCGTTGCTAGTGTTAGGGATCGTAGCAGAAATTAAAATTTTCTACGCATCACCAAGATCAATCTATGGAGTTTACTAGCAACGAGAGGGGACGAGTGCATCTACATACCCTTGTAGATCGCGAGCGGAAGCGTTCAAGAGAACGGGGTTGATGGAGTCGTACTCGTCGTGATCCAAATCACCGATGATCCAAGCGCCGAACGGACGGCACCTCCGAGTTCAACACACGTACGGAGCGGTGATGTCTCCCACGCCTTGATCTAGCAAGGAGGAGGGAGAGGTTGAGGAAGAAGGCTCCAACAGCAGCACGACGGCGTGGTGGTGGTGGAGTGACAGTTCTCCGGCAGGGCTTCGCCAAGCACACGCGGAGGAGGAGAGGTGTTGGGGAGGGGAGGGGCTGCGCCTTGGATGTGGTACTGCAGCCCTCCCCTCACCCCTCTATTTATAGGGAGAAGGGGGGAGGGGGGCCGGCCCCACTAGATGAGATCTAGAGGGGGGCGGCGGCCAAGGGGGAGGGAGCTTGCCCCCCAAGCAAGGGGGGCGCCCCCCTTTAGGGTTCCCCCCAAACCCTAGGCGCATGGGCCCTAGGGGTGTTGGCGCCCAGCCCACTTAGGGCTGGTTCCCTTCCACCTACAACCCATAAGGCCCTCCGGGGCAGGTGGACCCTCCCGGTGGACCCCCGGAACCCCTCCGGTGGTCCCGATACAATACCGGTATACCCCCGAATATTTCCGGTGACTGTATGATGACTTCCCATATATAAATCTTCACCTCCGGACCATTCCGGAACTCCTCATGATGTCCGGGATCTCATCCGGGACTCCGAACAACATTCGGTAATCACATACAAACCTTCCTTATAACCCTAGCTTCATCGAACCTTAAGTGTGTAGACCCTACGGGTTCGGGAATCATGCAGACATGACCGAGACACCTCTCTAGCCAATAACCAATAGCGGGATCTGGATACCCATGTTGGCTCCCACATGTTCCACGATGATCTCATCGGATGAACCACGATGTCGAGGATTCAAGCAATCCCGTATACAATTCCCTTTGTCAATCGGTACGTTACTTGCCCGAGATTCAATCGTCGGTATCCCAATACCTCGTTCAATCTCGTTACCGGCAAGTCACTTTACTCGTTCCGTAATGCATGATCCCGTGACTACCTACTTAGTCACATTGAGCTCATTATGATGATGTCTTACCGAGTGGGCCCAGAGATACTTCTCCGTCATACGGAGTGACAAATCCCAGTCTCGATTCGTGTTAACTCAACAGACACTTTCGGAGATACCCGTAGTGTGCCTTTATAGCCACCCAGTTACGTTGTGACGTTTGGCACACCCAAAGCATTCCTACGGTATCCGGGAGTTGCACCATCTCATGGTCTAAGGAAATGATACTTGACATTAGAAAAGCTCTAGCAGACGAACTACACGATCTAGTGCTATGCTTAGGATTGGGTCTTGTCCATCACATCATTCTCCTAATGATGTGATCCCGTTATCAATGACATCCAATGTCCATGGTCAGGAAACCGTAACCATCTATTGATCAACGAGCTAGTCAACTAGAGGCTCACTAGGGACATGTTATGGTCTATGTGTTCACACATGTATTACGATTTCCGGATAACACAATTATAGCATGAACAATAGACAATTATCATGAACAAGGAAATATAATAATAACCATTTTATTATTGCCTCTAGGGCATATTTCCAACAGTCTCCCACTTGCACTATAGTCAATAATCTAGTTACATTGTGATGAATCGTACACCCATAGAGTTCTGGTGTTGATCATGTTTCGCTCGTGGAAGAGGTTTAGTCAACGGATCTGCGACATTCAAATCCGTATGCACTTTACAAATATCTATGTCTCCATTTTGAACATTTTCACGAATGGAGTTGAAGCGACGCTTGATGTGCCTGGTCTTCTTGTGAAACCTGGGCTCCTTGGCAAGGGCAATAGCTCCAGTGTTGTCACAGAAGAGAATCATCGGCCCCGATGCATTGGGAATAACTCCTAGGTCAGCAATGAACTCCTTCATCCAGATTGCTTCATGTGCTGCCTCCGAGGCTGCCATGTACTCTGCTTCACATGTAGATCCCGCCACGACGCTTTGCTTGCAACTGCACCAGCTGACTGCCCCACCATTCAAAATGTACACGTATCCGGTTTGTGACTTAGAGTCATCCAGATCTGTGTCGAAGCTAGCATCAACATAACCCTTTACGACGAGCTCTTCGTCACCTCCATAAACGAGAAACATATCCTTAGTCCTTTTCAGGTACTTCAGGATGTTCTTGACCGCTGTCCAGTGTTCCATGCCGGGATTACTTTGGTACCTTCCTACCAAACTTACGACAAGGTTTACATCAGGTCTGGTACACAGCATGGCATACATAATAGACCCTATGGCCGAGGCATAGGGGACGACACTCATCTTTTCTCTATCTTCTGCCGTGGTCGGGCATTGAGCCGTGCTCAATCTCACACCTTGCAATACAGGCAAGAACCCCTTCTTGGACTGATCCATATTGAACTTCTTCAATATCTTGTCAAGGTATGTGCTTTGTGAAAGACCTATGAGGCGTCTCTATCTATCTCTATAGATCTTGATGCATAATATGTAAGCAGCTTCTCCAAGGTCCTTCATTGAAAAACACTTATTCAAGTAGGCCTTTATACTTTCCAAGAATTCTATATCATTTCCCATCAATAGTATGTCATCCACATATAATATGAGAAATGCTACAGAGCTCCCACTCACTTTCTTGTAAACACAGGCTTCTCCATAAGTCTGTGTAAACCCAAACGCTTTGATCATCTCATCAAAGCGAATGTTCCAACTCCGAGATGCCTGCACCAACCCATAGATTGAGCGCTGGAGCTTGCATACTTTGTCAGCATTCTTAGGATCAACAAAACCTTCCGGCTGCATCATATACAATTCTTCCTTAAGGAAGCCGTTAAGGAATGCCGTTTTGACGTCCATTTGCCATATTTCATAATCGTAGAATGCGGCAATTGCTAACATGATTCGGACAGACTTCAGCTTCGCTACGGGTGAGAAGGTCTCATCGTTGTCAACTCCTTGAACTTGTCGATAACCCTTAGCGACAAGTCGAGCTTTATAGATGGTAACATTTCCATCCGCGTCCGTCTTCTTCTTAAAGATCCATTTATTTTCTATCGCTCGCCGATCATCGGGCAAGTCTGTCAAAGTCCATACTTTGTTTTCATACATGGATCCTGTCTCCGATTGCATGGCTTCAAGCCATTTGTTGGAATCTGGGTCCGCCATTGCTTCTTCATAGTTCGAAGGTTCACCGTTGTCCAACAACATGATTTCCAGGACAGGGTTGCCGTATCACTCTGGTGTGGAACGTGTCCTTGTGGACCTACGAAGTTCAGTAGTAACTTGATCATGATCGTCATCATTAACTTCCTCTCAAGTCGGTGCAGGCACCACAGAAACATTTTCTTGTGCTGCGCTACTTTCTGGTTCGAGAGGGGTCATCTCATCAAGTTCCACTTTCCTCCCACTTACTTCTTTCGAGAGAAACTCTTTCTCCAGAAAGGACCCGTTCTTGGCAACGAAGATCTTGCCTTCGGATCTGAGGTAGAAGGTATAACCAATGGTTTCCTTAGGGTATCCTATGAAGACGCATTTTTCCGACTTGGGTTCGAGCTTTTCAGGTTGAAGTTTCTTGACATAAGCATCGCATCCCCAAACTTTAAGAAATGACAGCTTAGGTTTCTTTCCAAACCATAATTCATACGGTGTCGTCTCAACGGATTTCGACGGAGCCCTATTTAAAGTGAATGCGGCAGTCTCTAAAGCATAACCCCAGAATGATAGCGGTAGATCGGTAAGAGACATCATAGATCACACCATATCCAATAGAGTGCGATTACGATGTTCGGACACACCATTACGCTGAGGTGTTCCAGGCAGCGTGAGTTGTGAAACAATTCCACATTTCCTTAAGTGTGTGCCAAATTCGTGACTCAAATATTCCCCTCCACGATCTGATCGTAAGAAAAACTTTATTTTCCTGTCACGTTGATTCTCAACCTCACTCTGAAATTCCTTGAACTTTTCAAAGGTCTCAGACTTGTGTTTCATTAAGTAGACATACCCATGTGTACTCAAGTCATCAGTGAGGGTGAGAACATAATGATAGCCACCGCGAGCCTCAACGCTCATTGGACCGCACACATCAGTATGTATGATTTCCAATAAGTTGGTTGCTCGCTCCATTGTTCCGGAGAACGGAGTCTTGGTCATTTTGCCCATGAGGCATGGTTCGCACGTGTCAAATGATTCATAATCAAGAGACTCCAAAAGTCCATCTGCATGGAGTTTCTTCATGCGTTTGACACCAATGTGACCAAGACGGCAGTGCCACAAGTATGTGGGACTATCATTATCAACCTTACATTTCTTGGCATTCACACTATGAATATGTGTAACATCACGTTCGAGATTCATTAAGAATAAACCATTGACCAGCGGGGCATGACCATAAAACATATCTCTCATATAAATAGAACAACCATTATTCTCGGATTTAAATGAGTAGCCATCTCGCATTGAACGAGATCCAGATACAATGTTCATGCTCAAAGCTGGCACTAAATAACAATTATTGAGGTTTAAAACTAATCCCGTAGGTAAATGTAGAGGTAGCGTGCCGACGGCGATCACATCGACCTTGGAACCATTCCCGACGCGCATCGTCACCTCGTCCTTTGCCAGTCTCCGCTTATTCCGCAGCTCCTGCTTTGAGTTACAAATATGAGCAACCGCACCGGTATCAAATACCCAGGAGCTACTACGAGCGCTGCTTAGGTACACATCAATAACATGTATATCACATATACCTTTGGTGTTGCCGGCCTTCTTATCCGCTAAGTACTTGGGGCAGTTCCGCTTCCAGTGACCGTTTCCCTTGCAATAAAAGCACTCAGTCTCAGGCTTGGGTCCATTCTTTGTCTTCTTCCCGGCAGCTTGCTTACCAGGCGCGGCAACTCCCTTGCCGTCTTTCTTGAAGTTCTTCTTACCCTTGCCTTTCTTGAACTTAGTGGTCTTATTCACCATCAACACTTGATGTTCCTTTTTGATCTCCACCTCCGCTGATTTCAGCATTGAATATACCTCAAGAATGGTCTTTTCCATCCCCTGCATATTGAAGTTCATCACAAAGCTCTTGTAGCTAGGTGGGAGCGACTGAAGGATTCTGTCAACGACCGCGTCATCTGGGAGATTAACTCCCAGCTGAGACAAGCGGTTGTGCAACCTAGACATTTTGAGTATGTGTTCGCTGACGGAACTATTCTCCTCCATCTTACAACTGTAGAACTTGTCGGAGACTTCATATCTCTCGACCAGGGCATGAGCTTGGAAAATCATTTTCAGCTCTCGGAACATCTCATATGCTCCGTGCTGCTCGAAACGCTTTTGGAGCCCCGGTTCTAAGCTGTAAAGCATGCCGCACTGAACCAGGGACTAATCATCAACACGTGTTTGCCAGGCGTTCATACCGTCTTGGTTTGCTGGGACAGGTGCTTCACTTAGCGGTGCTTCAAGGACATATGCTTTCTTGGGAGCTATGAGGATGATCCTCAAGTTCCGGACCCAGTCCGTATAGTTGCTACCATCGTCTTTCAGCTTGGTTTTCTCTAGGAACGCGTTGAAGTTGAGGTTGACATTAGCGTGGGCCATTTGATCTACAAGACATATTGTAAAGCTTTTAGACTAAGTTCATGATAATTAAGTTCATCTAATCAAATTATTAATGAACTCCCACTCAGACAGACATCCCTCTAGTCATCTAAGTGATACATGATCCGAGTCAACTAGGCCGTGTCCGATCATCACGTGAGACGGACTAGTCATCATCGGTGAACATCTTCATGTTGATCGTATCTGCTATACGACTCATGCTCGACCTTTTGGTCTCTTGTGTTCCGAGGCCATGTCTGTACATGTTAGGCTCGTTAAGTCAACCTAAGTGTATTGCGTGTGTAAATCTGGCTTACACCCGTTGTATGCGAACGTTAGAACCTATCACACCTGATCATCATGTGATGCTTCGGAACAACGAACCTTCGCAACGGTGCACAGTTAGGGGGAACACTTTCTTGAAATTTTAGCGAGGGATCATCTTATTTATGCTACCGTCGTTCTAAGCAAATAAGATATAAAACATGATAAACATCACATGCAATCAAATAGTGACATGATATGGCCAATATCATTTTGCTCCTTTTGATCTCCATCTTCGGGGCGCCATGTTCATCATCGTCACTGGCATGACACCATGATCTCCATCATCGTGTCTTCATGAAGTTGTCTCACCAACTATTACTTCTACTACTATGGCTAACGGTTAGCAATAAAGTAAAGTAATTACATGACGTTTCAGTTGACACGCAGGTCATAAATAAATTAAGACAACCCCTATGGCTCCTGCCGGTTGTCATATTCATCGACATGCAAGTCGTGATTCCTATTACAAGAACATGATCAATCTCATACATCACATATATCATACATCACATCCTTCTGGCCATATCACATCACATGACACTTGCTGCAAAAACAAGTTAGACGTCCTCTAATTGTTGTTGCAATTTTTACGTGGCTGCTATAGGTTTCTAGCAATAACGTTTCTTACCTACGCCAAAACCACAACGTGATATGCCAATTTCTATTTACCCTTCATAAGGACCCTTTTCATCGAATCCGGTCCGACTAAAGTGGGAGAGACAGACACCCGCTAGCCACCTTATGCAACTAGTGCATGTCAGTCGGTGGAACCTGTCTCACGTAAGCGTACGTGTAAGGTCGGTCCGGGCCGCTTCATCCCCCGATGCCGCCGAATCAAGATAAGACTAGTAACGGCAAGTAAATTGACAAAATCGGCGCCCACAACAACTTGTGTTCTACTCGTGCATAGAAACTACGCATAGACCTAGCTCATGATGCCACTGTTGGGGATCGTAGCAGAAATTAAAATTTTCTACGCATCACCAAGATCAATCTATGGAGTTTACTAGCAACGAGAGGGGAGGAGTGCATCTACATACCCTTGTAGATCGCGAGCGGAAGCGTTCAAGAGAACGGGGTTGATGGAGTCGTACTCGTCGTGATCCAAATCACCGATGATCCAAGCGCCGAACGGACGGCACCTCCGCGTTCAACACACGTACGGAGCAGTGACGTCTCCCACGCCTTGATCCAGCAAGGAGGAGGGAGAGGTTAAGGAAGAAGGCTCCAACAGCAGCACGACGGCGTGGTGGTGGTGGAGTGACAGTTCTCCGGCAGGGCTTCGCCAAGCACACGCGGAGGAGGAAAGGTGTTGGGGAGGGGAGGGGCTGCGCCTTGGATGTGGTACTGCAGCCCTTCCCTCACCCCTCATTTATAGGGAGAAGGGGGAAGGGGGCCGGACCCTCTAGATGAGATCTAGAGGGGGGGGGGGGGCGGCCAAGGGGGAGGGAGCTTGCCCCCCAAGCAAGGGGGGCGCCCCCCTTTAGGGTTCCCCCCAAACCCTAGGCGCATGGGCCCTAGGGGGGTTGGCGCCCAGCCCACTTAGGGCTGGTTCCCTTCCACCTACAGCCCATAAGGCCCTCCGGGGCAGGTGGACCCTCCCGGTGGACCCCCGGAACCCCTCCGGTGGTCCCGGTACAATACCGGTATACCCCTGAATATTTCCGGTGACTGTATGATGACTTCCCATATATAAATCTTCACCTCCGGACCATTCCGGAACTCCTCGTGATGTCCGGGATCTCATCCGGGACTCCGAACAACATTCGGTAATCACATACAAACCTTCCTTATAACCCTAGCGTCATCGAACCTTAAGTGTGTAGACCCTACGGGTTCGGGAATCATGCAGACATGACCGAGACACCTCTCTAGCCAATAACCAACAGCGGGATCTGGATACCCATGTTGGCTCCCACATGTTCCACGATGATCTCATCGGATGAACCACGATGTCGAGGATTCAAGCAATCCCGTATACAATTCCCTTTGTCAATCGGTACGTTACTTGCCCGAGATTCGATCGTCGGTATCCCAATACCTCGTTCAATCTCGTTACCGGCAAGTCACTTTACTCGTTCCGTAATGCATGATCCCGTGACTACCTACTTAGTCACATTGAGCTCATTATGATGATGCAATACCGAGTGGGCCCAGAGATACCTCTCCGTCATACGGAGTGACAAATCCCAGTCTCGATCCGAGCCAACCCAACAGATACTTTCGGAGATACCTGTAGTGCACCTTTATAGCCACCCAGTTACGTTGTGACGTTTGGTACACCCAAAGCATTCCTACGGTATCCGGGAGTTGCACGATCTCATGGTCTAAGGAAATGATACTTGACATTAGAAAAGCTTTAGCAAACGAACTACACGATCTAGTGCTATGCTTAGGATTGGGTCTTGTCCATCACATCATTCTCCTAATGATGTGATCCCGTTATCAATGACATCCAATGTCCATGGTCAGGAAACCGTAACCATCTATTGATCAACGAGCTAGTCAACTAGAGGCTCACTAGGGACATGTTATGGTCTATGTGTTCACACATGTAGTACGATTTTCGGATAACACAATTATAGCATGAACAATAGACAGTTATCATGAACAAGGAAATATAATAATAACCATTTTATTATTGCCTCTAGGGCATATTTCCAACAGCTAGTCTCTCCATAGATGGATCTTGGTGATGCGTAGAATTTTTTTAATTTCTGCAACGATCCCCAACAGGCCGTTCGCTTGTAGGCAACCTTTTTGAGGGAAATGCCATCATGGCGGTTTATATTTCATGTGCAAACATCGATACATCGTTTGTCAAGACATCTACTAGAAAAACCGGAGGCTCCGATTTCCAGACAATAGTTCTAGAGACCTTCGAATTTCTAGCCAACAAATATGCCGCCATATTGGCCTCCCTAGGACAATGAGAAACATATATGGAAATAAAATTATGAGCTAAAAACGAGCATTCTTCATATATTGCCGCAGCCAGACCAAGTGAGTTTCCTTCCTTCTGCATGATCTCAATAACTTCCATCGCTTGTAGGCAACCTTTGGTTGTGTGCATGGATTGGTGGTCTGTTTTTTGTTGTTGTTTTGACATGGCGTGGAGAGAAATCCTTTTTTTTGTGTCTAGGGCACATCTAGATGTGCTCTAGTTATTGCACACCTAAGTGAGTGAATTAAGCATAAAGAGGAAGAGAAAAAAAAAATATTCACGCGAATCTCAACGTAAGATCAATGACATAGGACTTAGATGTGCAATACTTATGGCACATCTAGATATGCTTTAGCAAGCCATTTTTTTCTTTCTGATTTTGGGTTAGTGTGTAGTATTTTGTTGTGGTGATGTGTGGTAATGATCAGCTGTACTTTCTCCACCGTAGTACGGTGAAGCTATTACCACTGATACTATCACAGTAATGGGCTGCCAAACCATGTTTACATGTTGTTGATGTTTATCTGAGCAGGCTAAGATTGACCCGGCGTACGAGGATGCTGCGGCGCAGCGTAATTGTTATGCTTCCTAGATGCGCAGATTGATTTGATAGAACAGAATAGTTTCATGTACAGATAAGATAGCAAGCCATGCCTCATCAATAACCGAAGGGAATCAGGCAAACATGCCTGTTTCGATAATCAGTTGTATGAAGAGCGATACCCCCTTTTTCGGTAAAAACCCCTTTTTCGGTAAGAGCGATGCCGTAAACAGTCAGAATTAATCAGCCAGTGTGATGTGATGTCCACGTACGTGTGTGCTTGAATTAGCCATGCATGTTTGCCTAATGCTCTTAGCTACAATCGAAGTATGATATACTCTCTCCGTTCCTAAATATAAGTCTTTTTAGAGATTGCACTACAAACTACATACGGATGTATATAGATATATTTTAAAGTGTAGATTCACTCATTTTGCTCCGTATGTAGTCCATAGTGGAATCTTTAAAAAGACTTATATTTAGGAACGGAGGGAGTATAATCTGAGACACAAGCAAGCTGATGTACTGGCAATGCCATGGCGCCATGAATATTCAGTTCATGGACGGGAAGGCGAATCCGATTTGGGAGAGAAGCGCGTCGCGTCGCGTGGCGTGCCACACCATATAATCCCAGCCCACCCAGCTAGCCCCAGAGAGGCACCGAGATCCCTCCTCGGCCAGAGCCAGGCACAAGCCGGAATCTCTGCTGCGATCCCATCCCATGGCACTCACGGAAGCCAAGAAACCGACTTCTGCCGACTCTGCCGGTGAAGACAGCAGCAGCTCCTCCATGGCTCTGGCAGAGCCCGGCGGCGCGAGCGAAGCTGAGCCGCTGGGCCCGTCCGTCTACTTCAGCCCGACGCGGGAGGAGTGCCTGTTGCTCCTCGACCGGTGGATCGGCGGCGACGACGACATGGCCGACGCGCGGGGGCTCGTCTCCCAGACCAACTTCTACAGCGTCAGCCCCGACGCGCTGCGGCGGCTGCACCCGCCGGCGACCGCCCGCGACGACCAGCGCGCCTGGTGGTTCCTGAGCGAGACCAAGCCCCAGACCACGCGCGCGGGCGGGGGCGCCAAGCGCGCCGACCGCAGGGTCGACACCGGCGGGCACTGGCGGCCGGAGGAGCGCCGCAAGGAGGAGCAGGGCGACGCCGGGAACTGCTTCGCCTTCTACTCCGGCCCGTCCAAGAAGGGGAGGACGCCGTGGCGCGTGCAGGAGCTCACCAGCGACAAGGGCAAGAAGAAGGGCGCGTACGCGCTCTACAGGCTCTACCTGTCGCGGCGCGCCAGCGAGGAGGAGCTGAGGGCAGTCTACGGGGACGACGGCGTGCCGGCTGGGAGCGAGAGGCCTGCCCGAGCCACCGTGCCGGCTGAGTGCTTCGACGCCGTCGCCGCGCTGCTGCCGCCGGGGAGTGTTCGTGGTGGTCTCGGGCCACAGGCGTCGCAGCAGCCTGATGAGCTCGCGGTTGAAGAAGGGTGCTTGATTACGTTGACAGGATTAGACTGAGCTGAGAGATCGATTGATCTGCTAGAGAGACGATTCTTTGGTTAATTTCATTATTTGTTTGGGGCGATTCTTGCATTTAGCTTAACCGGTTGCTTCCCAGACTGTTTGTTGGAGGGCACATTAGTTATTGCACATCTAAATCTAAGTGACACAATCAAGTATGGCAAAAAAGAAATTCGCACATGAATTTTCGCGTAAGATCAATGACATAAGACTTAGATGAATACTTACGGCACATCTAAATGTGCTTTAGCAAAACTGTATTTGAATTACGCGGAAATAAATGTTGACTTTACTACTCTGTTTTCAAATCAACCCTGCTCGATCGTGTACGAACATGGCAGTGCAACTTTGTCTTGCAATATCCACGTTTGCAAATTCGAAAATCGTCAAAATTTCAGGTATTTGTTTTGATGTTAGTTATAGCAGGTTTATCATTCAAAAACACAATGTTCTTGCTGAGTTGCTGTTTGGTACACCCAGGAGTTGCATCAATGTAGCCAAGACGTGCTCTACTGGCTCAGTTTACATTTGCATCAATGTATCCGAAACACCTCGGAAATCTGATTTACGGTTTCATTTGGGGCGACAACGATACGATACCAGGGGCTAAGATTGGATGCACAACCACATGGTCCTCCACACAGTACAGAATCAAAAGGGTTTCTATGTTTCACCAAATCTACTCCTCCGGGTTAAGTCGCTGACAACACAAAATGGAAATAACCAAAATTATAGTGTCACTTTGCTGCTAGTCGCTCCATTACATTACAGTCCATGGGGTGTTGTAACTTCAGAGATTCTCTTCCTCTGCTACCAAGAGTCTCTCTCCAGGCAAACGGCCAGCTACAAAAACGGTGAACCATGGATGATAGATCAGCGCCTCTTCTTGCCAGACTTTGAGCCGGCAGATTTCGATGGGCTCGCGACCAGGTAGATGAACCCCAGAACGAAGGAAACGACAGACACCAGTGCTCCGTACTTTGCAACAAGTTTCTGCACATGGACAGTTTCTTAGAATCTCACACCAGGGAATATCATGGCAGCTTATTTATATGGAGGAGAAATGAAATGAAATTACCTTAGCCTGAACAACGAATGAGAGTGAATCCAGAATTCCAGAGCAAGAGTATCAGCCCCACAAAATAGCATGGAAAAAATTAGAATCACCAAGGAGATATACCAGAATGAAAATGCACACAATCACTTACCCATTCAAACTTCTTCACTGGAGGTCTTTCAGCAAGAATGTCCAGGGGGAGGATGGGAGTTGAGTAGGCCTCCTACGGCGTACAAAATTATCAGTTTAGCAAGAGGAGTTGACACTGGTGAATGAATGAGCAAACAAGCGAATGTATATCATTTGAGGCACTAGTGAATAATATACAGAACGGGTTGAGGATCATACCTGCAGTGCAGCCTTTGTAGCAACACGGTACTTGATAACAGCAGGTGAAGCTTGGAACCTGCCCTGTGTTTTGCTCTCCAATACAAACGCGTGCGAAGCAGTGGCGCCACTAAAAGTGCAAATGATAAAAGTTTATTTTTCTATAACACCATAGTGGAGTGGAGTCACCAAAAGCAGAGAGATGCATTACAAAATGAAAATGTACTCACGGTTCAAGCCTTTCCAAAGTCTTTGAGACCTCTCCAGAGACAAGTTCAAATGCTTCCTTTGGCCACGAGTCATCATTAATGGCCACATCATATGCAGTTCTGCAGAAAAACAAAATACCTTATTACATATGACTATTCAAAATACATGGATATTCACTGGCTATCACATGATAGAAACAGGTATGTAAGGCGAACAAGAAAAAGGAATCAAACTTTTGTCCATGCAAATAGGATGTGCACTTTGAGGAGCAAACAAGATATTACCATAACTCAGTTTAGAACGTCAAGGACCGATCTGGTAAGTTTTTAGAACTTTATTACTGTACATGATGCAACATCTAACAAGCTGGAACCAATCTATCTGTAAAAGTGCTTGGCATATACTAGTTCTAACCAGTAAGAGCAGTAAAACCATGAGATTACAAGATGCATCAAAATAAGAAAGATAAAATTATATTCTAGGTAATCAACTAAGAACATTTTATGACATCACAGACGGATGATGACTATTAAACACCACACAGATGCTTCAACTTCCCAAATGCAAAACCCAGCGTTATTATTGACAGATTTGCTCAATAACAACGGGACGCCTGGAAGCTCTAGTAAAAGCTCACCAATTGGCTGCGGCTACTCGACCTTCCTAGCTGTTTGCCTAGACAAATTAAATCAGGCGCATGGTCAGGCAATAGAACGAAGGATCGGGTCGCCATTTTGTACGGATAAAAATCTATAAACTCTAGATCTAGCAGTTACTAGTCAGGATCCACGAGATGGTGCCGAATTTCACCGCCGAATTGTGAACTTTAGGAGCTAAAACCATCATTAACCGAGCCGATCCCCTCAGCTGCCGGCCGAGGCCGCCGCAGATCCCATCGATCCGGCGGAGAGAGCAAGCCCCATCGTCGTCGCGAAGTGAGGAGGAACCCGGGGACGGATAGCAGGCAGGTAGGGTAAGACATGGGAGCACTCACGCGGATCCCTGGTTGTAGAGGTCGAGGGAGACGGCGAGGCGCTCGACGCCGGGCTTGGGGCGGGAGAGGGCCACCTTCTTGTGCGCGACGAGGAAGGGCGCGTCGGCGGCGAAGGTGCAGGAGAGGGCGGCGAGGAGGAGGGCGGCACAGAGGAGGAGCGGGCGCGTCGTCGCCATAGCGGTGGACCTGGCTAGGGTTCCGGCTCCGGGGTGGATCGGATCGGATCGGATCTCGTGCCTCTCGCCCAGCTGGAAGAAGACGACTATGGGTATGGACTGGGAGGGATGGGCTGTGCATACTAGTAGCCCAGCCCAGGGGTGGTGCGTGGCAAGTGAGGCTGCACATGGGACCCGCCGTACACAAACAAACAAAAGTGAATGTATGGATAAAACTGAACTTTTCTTTTTGCAATTGTTTGTTGGTAGCTTACTACCAAACTGAACTTATAATGCTTTTAATAGTATTTTTTTAGTTGCTTTTAATATTATTATCTTAGTTGCTTTTAATTTTTTTTAGGAATGCCATTTTGGCGAGCTTTATCACTCAAATAACACTTACACTCACCAATTACATAGCAACAATACAACTCAGCGGTTCATCAGCCCAAAACATCTGATCGAGGATCATACACCTTAGCTAGAGTATGAACTAGTAACCCTAAGGCAAAAATGATAAGGTACTCTCGCAAAAGAAGAAGCTTTTATGCAAATGTCGTCAGAGATTGGAGCATTCACAGCTGCCGAAAATCCATTGTCCTTCAAAGTATTTGATTGATGACCTCCTTGCAATCCGATCGAATGGATAGCCTTTGGCAATCCATCGACAAGGTAGGGACCATCGAGCACTGACGAAGTTTTCCACGGTGGTTGCAATGTTCAAAGTCAGCTCTAGTATGTGTTTGCTAACAACAATAAATTTGCCCCAATCATCTCGGATTACGTCTCTCGCCCCGCTACCGCTATCGGGATCAAATCTAACATTCATATTTGGGGTGACAAAGCCCACTGTTGCTTCGATCCATTTGCTCTTTCTTTTTTTATATGTGGCTCTCACAAAATTCACTACTAAGCACCTAGATAGAGAATAGAGATAACCACCTATGGTATGAACTAAACTTTTTCACCATCAACTCTTTTGTCGCCTCATTGGTCAAGTGCACCATCCATAGTGAGGATAACTTCTCGCAGGCAGATGGTCTCACAACCGGTCTTGATAAATTACATGTAATCAAGAATTGCATTGTCAGTACAATTGCACTTCCCTCAAACCAATGTTCCCTCCAGACCTCCCAGGCTTCCATGCTGAAATTTGAGATGGGCTCTAGGCCCATATAGCAATTTCTGAAAAATCTCTAAGGGCCCATGTGGGTTATATGGCACTAGATGTAGTGGAAAGTTTAGTCCCACCCCGGAAGTGGAAGAGGAGTTGAACCTCCTTATAAGGGTTTCTCTTCTACATGCTATTGGAGCTTGAGAAGAGAAGAGGCCCTCGCGCACTCCTCCTCCGCCGCCCGCCACGCCACGGGATTGAGCCGAGCCGAGCTCACACCTACGCGCTTATTTTTGCCAGTCACTAACGGAGAGTTCTCTGACAGCTGGGCCACGATCTGAGACGTCGGATCGTGGGCTGTCACGGATTCGGACGTGGGTCGAGCCCACGTCTCTCCACGCGGCTGCGCCTATATAAGTGTGCGGTGTCTCCTAACCCTAGCCGCCACGAACAGATCACATCTGCTCCACGCGCACGCCCACCGTCGTTCCCTTGCTGCTGCTGCTGCCGCCGGTGACTCCATCCCGTCCGCCGCGTACACGGTCGACGGGAGAGCAGGTCTCCGAAACCATGCCCTTCTGGTTCCTGTACGGGGTGAGGGGCGAATAGGTTTTTGGGCAGCGATTACGCGACTGCTCACTTCCGATCGTCTACTTCCTCTACGTCCGCGTCGCCTTCATCATCACCATGTCCACCGACGCCGAACGCGCCGCCGCCGAGAAAGCTGAAGCTGACAAGAAGGCCGCCGAGGACGCCGCTGCTGCCACCAAAGCCGCGGCCTCTGCATGGCCTACTGGAGGGTATAACTCGTTTATCCCGCTCCTATTGTTTTCTGTTTTAGCCATGCTAGCGTTATATTTGATCTTTCTGCAATTAGCGTAGTATGTGCTAGTTTGACTGAATATCAGTATGCGATTATATGTGTCAATGCCATGCTAGTGATTTACTCGTGGATTAATTTAATCGAGAAATTGCCTATTTACTCAACAATCCAAAAACCTATTATGTGTAGGAATTTTTCGGCAAGTGGCTTTGCCGCTGCACTGAAACCGGATAAGTTTACCGGTACATACTTTAAGCGTTGGCAGACTAAGACCACGTTATGGCTCACGGCTATGAACGTGTTCTGGGTCACCGGTGTCTCCACGGGAACGATTGCTCCTGAACAGGAGAAGGCGTTCAAGGAGGCAACCGTTGTGTTTCTCGGAGCAGTTCTTAGCGTGATCGTAGATAAACTGGTCGACGCATATTTACATGTGCATGTCGCCAAGGACTTGTGGGAGGCGCTCGAATCTAAGTTCGGGGCAGCCGATGCCGGAAGCGAGATGTATATTATAGAGCAGTTCCATGATTACAAGATGGTTGAAAACCGTCCTGTATTGGAGCAGGCTCATGAGATAATATGCATTGTTAAGGAGCTTGAACTTCTTAAGTGCGAGTTACCGGGCAAGTTTGTCGCGGGCTGCATAATCGCTAAGCTCCCTAATTCCTGGAGGAACATTGCCACCACTCTGAAACATCAGAGGCGTGAATTCTCTGTGGAGGATGCCATTGGCCATTTGAGTGTTGAGCAGAATTCAATGGCAAAGGACTCGCACGGAAAAGGGGCCGAAGGGACTTCTGTCGCCAACATGGTGAACCAGAAGAACTTCAACTCCCACAAGCCCAAGGGAAAGAACGGTGTCCAACACAATACCGACTTTAAGAAGAAGGGTAAGAAGACCTTCAAGAAGAACAAGAAGGACGAGGGCTGCTTTACTTGTGGTTCGGTTGAACATTGGGCCAACAAGTGCCCAAACAAGTACAAGAAGTCAGGACAGGACTCCAAGTCCGTCAACATGATTGTGGACAACAATGAGAATGGTGCACCTGGGTACGGTAATTTATTTGCTGTTTTTTCAGTGTTTCAGCCCACCGATTGGTGGGTGGACACAGGTGCAGGTGTACATGTGTGTGCTGACATGTCATTGTTCACTTCTTACCAGGTCACAGGCCACGGGTCCGTATTGATGGGGAATGGCGCGAGTGCTTCTGTTCATGGTGTTGGCACGGTCGATCTGAAGTTTACTTCGGGAAGGATCGTGCAGCTGAAGAACGTGCAGCATGTCCCTGCCATCAAGAAGAACCTCGTTAGTGGCTCCCTTCTATGTAGAGAAGGGTTTAAGTTGGTTTTCGAGTCTAATAAATTAGTTGTTACGAAATATGGACTCTTTGTTGGAAAAGGTTATGAGAGCGGAGGGATGTTCCGCCTTTCCCTCGCAGATTTTTGTAATAAAGTCGTGAACCATGTTCATTCGAATGTTAATGAATCTGAAGTTTGGCATTCACGTCTTTGTCACATTAGTTTCGGTGTTATGACGCGGCTAGCCAAGTTGGATTTAATCCTGAGTTTATTTTAGCCAAAGGCTCTAAGTCCCTTTCATGTGTGCAAGCTAAGCAACCTCGCAAGCCTCACAAGGCCGTGGAGGAGAGACACTTGGCACCATTAGAACTCATACATTCTGATCTTTGTGAGATGAATGATGTGTTGACTAAAGGTGGAAAGAAATACTTCATGACATTGATAGATGATTCCACTAGATATTGCTATGTGTACCTGTTAAATACTAAAGATGAGGCTCTACACTACTTTAAAATCTATAAGGCAGAAGTTGAGAATCAACTTGAAAAGAAAATTAAACGAGTCCAGTCAGATCGTGGTGGAGAGTACTTCTCGAGTGAGTTTGATTCCTTCTGTGCGGAACACGGCATATTCATGAGAGGACGCCTCCCTATTCACCCCAGTCAAACGGGGTTGCTGAGCGGAAAAACCGTACTCTAACTGATTTGGTTAACGCCATGTTAGATACATCGGGTTTATCCAAGGCATGGTGGGGGGAGGCTATATTGACGGCATGTCATGTCCTGAATAAAGTTCCGACAAAGGATAATGAGATCACTCCCTATGAGAAATGGGCAAAGAGAAGGACAACACTCTCGTACTTGCGCACTTGGGGCTGTCTGGCGAAAGTCAATGTGCCAATCCCCAAAAAGCGTAAGCTTGGACCCAAGACTGTGGACTGCGTTAATTTGGGCTACGCTAAGAACAGCGTTGGCTATAGATTTCTAGTAGTGAAATCTGAGGTACCTGACCAGAAGGTCGGTACAATTATGGAGTCTAAGGATGCTACATTCTTCGAGGATATTTTTCCTATGAGAGATATGCAAAGCACTTCTAGACAGGAATCTGAGGAGACTCCTGAACCTGCCATCCCTATGGAATATTATGAACAAACACATGATGAAAATCCTGAGGAGGATGACGAGGAAACCCTTGGTAGGGGCAAGAGACAAAGGACTGCAAAGACCTTTGGTGATGATTTTCTTCGTGTACCTCGTGGATGATACTCCCACTTCTATTTCAGAAGCGTATGCCTCTTCAGAAGCTGACTACTGGAAGGATGCGGTCCGTAATGAGATGGATTCCATCATGGCTAACGGGGCATGGGAGATCACTGAACGTCCCTATGGTTGCAAATTATTAGGATGTAAGTGGGTGTTCAAGAAGAAGCTTAGGCCCGATGGTACGATTGAAAAGTACAAGGCTAGGCTTGTGGCCAAGGGCTATGACCAGAAAGAAGAGGAAGATTTCTTCAACACTTATTCACCTGTGGCTAGACTGACCACCATTCGAGTATTACTCTCGTTGGCAGCCTCGCATGGTCTTCTCGTCCACCAGATGGATGTTAAGACGGCTTTTCTGAATGGAGAGCTAAACGAGGAAATCTACATGCAACAGCCAGATGGCTTTGTGATAGATGGTCAGGAAAGAAAGGTGTGTAGGTTGCTGAAATCTTTGTATGGCCTGAAGCAAGCACCTAAGCAATGGCATGATAAGTTTAATACAACTCTGACATCTGTTGGTTTCGTTGTTAATGAGGCTGACAAATGTGTATACTATCGCCATGGTGGGGGCGAAGGAGTTATACTGTGCTTGTATGTTGATGACATACTGATATTCGGAACCAACCTCAAAGTCATTGAGGAGGTCAAGTCGTTTTTGTCTCAGAACTTTGAGATGAAAGACCTTGGTGTGGCTGATGTTATCTTGAACATCAAGCTACTGAGAGATAATGAGGGTGGGATTACACTTCTGCAATCCCACTGTGTTGAGAAGGTGTTGAGTCGTTTTGGATATTCGGATTGCACACCATCTCAAACACCATATGATCCTAGCGTGTTGATTCGAAAGTCCAAAGGCACGGCTATAGATCAGTTGAGATACTCTCAAATCATTGGTTCACTGATGTACCTAGCGAGCGCAACGAGGCCCGACATCGCGTTTGCTGTGAGCAAACTGAGCCGGTTTGTTTCCAAACCGGGTGATGTACATTGGCATGCTGTTGAACGAGTTATGCGCTATCTGAAAGGTACTATGAACTATGGACTTCACTATACCGGAGACCCGTCGGTACTTGAAGGGTATAGTGATGCAAATTGGATCTCTGATGCTGATGAGATGAAGGCCACAACTGGGTATATGTTTAGTCTTGGAGGTGGCGCTGTTTCCTGGAAGTCTTGCAAGCAAACGATCTTAACGAGATCGAAAATGGAAGCAGAATTAACGGCATTAGACACATCTGGTGTTGAAGCGAGATGGCTTCGAGATCTTTTGATGGACTTGCCATTGGTTGATAAACCGGTTCCGGCTATCCTTCTGAACTGTGACAATCAGACTGTCATCACCAAGGTGAAGAGTTCAAAGGACAACATGAAGTCCACCAAACACATAAGAATGAGATTAAAAGCTGTCAGAAAATTAAGAAACTCCGGAGTGATAGCGTTGGACTATGTCCATATGGCTAAGAATCTGGCAGATCCCTTTACGAAAGGGCTATCACGTGTTGTGATAGATAATGCATCGAGGGAGATGGGTATGAGACCCACATGAGTTGCCATGGTAGTAACCCAACCTATGTGATCGGAGATCCCGTGAATTAGGACCTGGGAAAACAAGCCAGTGGTGAACTGAGGAGAGTAACTATACTAACCCACTCCGTTGGAGATGCAATACTCTCGATACTGTATGGTACGATGACTACTGTCTTAATGTGTTCCGAAGCTTATATAAGCAAGATGCTATCCTATAGAGCGATCTTTGGAGGAACACACCTATATGAGTCAGACTGCTGGTCATAGTCTATGAGATTGGGGTGATCTCTAGTAAGCTCATGAATAGGCCAGGAGTGTGACTTATATGCTCCACCCGAGGGGTCAGCCTTCGGCAGCCCAGTACTAGTGAGACATGTGGTGAAACTTCTTTACGCCAAACTGACAATTCAAGGCATAGTCCATTGTTCAGTTGTGAAGGAGTGTAGCTACTTGCTCTAGGTGAAGCTCAACCTTAACAGGTCTTCACTGAAACACTGGTATATCGAAACAGTAATTGGAACAGAGGACACAATGGGCCCTCGAGATCTGGTGGGGGATTGCTGAAATTTGAGATGGGCTCTAGGCCCATATAGCAATTTCTGAAAAATCTCTAAGGGCCCATGTGGGTTATATGGCACTAGATGTAGTGGGAAGTTTAGTCCCACCCCGGAAGTGGAAGAGGAGTTGGACCTCCTTATAAGGGTTTCTCTTCTACATGCTATTGGAGCTTGAGAAGAGAAGAGGCCCTCGCGCACTCCTCCTCCGCCGCCCGCCTCGCCACGCCACGCCTCGTCACGACGCGCTGCGCTGCGCTGCGGGTTGCGGGATTGAGCCGAGCCGAGCTCACACCTACGCGCTTATTTTTGCCAGTCACTAACGGAGAGTTCTCTGACAGCTGGGCCACGATCTGGGACGTCGGATCGTGGGCTGTCACGGATTCGGACATGGGTCGAGCCCACGTCTCTCCACGTGGCTGCGCCTATATAAGTGTGCGGTGTCTCCTTGTTGGAAATATGCCCTAGAGGCAATAATAAATGGTTATTATTATATTTCTTTGTTCATGGTAATTGTCTATTATTCATGCTATAATTGTATTGTCTGGAAATCGTAATACATGTGTGAATACATAGACCACAAAGTGTCCCTAGTAAGCCTCTAGTTGACTAGCTCGTTGATCAACAGATAGTCATGGTTTCCTGACTATGGACATTGGATGTCATTGATAACGGGATCACATCATTAGGAGAATGATGTGATGGACAAGACCCAATCCTAAGCATAGCATAAAAGATCGTGTAGTTTCGTTTGCTAGAGCTTTTCCAATGTCAAGTATCTTTTCCTTAGACCATGAGATCGTGCAACTCCCAGATACCGTAGGAGTGCTTTGGGTGTGCCAAACGTCACAACGTAACTGGGTGACTATAAAGGTGCACTACGGGTATCTCCGAAAGTGTCTGTTGGGTTGGCACGGATCGAGACTGGGATTTGTCACTCCGTGTGACGGAGAGGTATCTCTGGGCCCACTCGGTAATGCATCATCATAATGAGCTCAATGTGACTAAGGCATTAGTCACGGGATCATGCATTGCAGTACGAGTAAAGAGACTTGCCGGCAACGAGATTGAACAAGGTATTGGGATACCGACGATCGAATCTCGGGCAAGTAACATACCGATTGACAAAGGGAATTGCATACGGATTGATTGAATCCTCGACACCGTGGTTCATCCGATGAGATCATCGTGGAACATGTGGGAGCCAACATGGGTATCTAGATCCCGCTGTTGGTTATTGACCAGAGAGGCGTCTCGGTCATGTCTGCATGTCTCCCGAACCCGTAGGGTCTACACACTTAAGGTTCGGTGACGCTAGGGTTGTAGAGATATATGTATGCGGAAACCCGAAAGTTGTTCGGATTCCGGATGAGATCCCGGACGTCACGAGAGGTTCCGGAATGGTCCGGAGGTGAAGAATTATATATAGGGAGTCCAGTTTCGGCCACCGGGAAAGTTTCGGGGGTTACCGGTATTGTACCGGGACCACCGAAAGGGTCCCGGGGGTCCACCGGGTGGGGCCACCTATCCCGGAGGGCCCCGTGGGCTGAAAGTGGAAGGGAACCAGCCCTTAGTGGGCTGGGGCGCCCCCTTGGGCCTCCCCCCATTGCCTAGGGTTGGGAACCCTAGGGGGGGAGTTCCCCCTTGCCTTGGGGGGCAAGGCAACCCCTTCCCCCCCTTGTGGCCGCCGCCCCCCTTGAGATCCCATCTCTTGGGGCCGGCGCCCCCCCAGGGGGCCTATATAAAGGGGGGGAGGGCAGCACACAACAGCCTTGGGCGCCTCCCTCCTCCCCTGTAACACCTCTCTCTCTCGCGCAGAAGCTCGGCGAAGCCCTGCCTGAGAACCGCTACATCCACCACCACGCCGTCGTGCTGTTGGATCTCCATCAACCTCTCCTTCTCCTTGCTGGATCAAGAAGGAGGAGACGTCGCTGCACCATACGTGTGTTGAACGCGGAGGTGCCGTCCGTTCGACACTCGGTCATCGGTGATTTGGATCACGGCGAGTACGACTCCGTCATCCACGTTCATTGGAACGCTTCCGCTCGCGATCTACAAGGGTATGTAGATGCACTCCCTTCCCCTCGTTGCTAGTATACTCCATAGATGCATCTTGGTGAACGTAGGAAAATTTTAAAATTATGCTACGATTCCCAACAGTGGCATCATGAGCCAGGTCTATGCGTAGTTACTATCCACGAGTAGAACACAAAGAAGTTGTGGGCGTTGAGTTTGCCAATTCTTCTTGCCGCTACTAGTCGTTTCTTGTTTCGGCGGCATTGTAGGATGAAGCGGCCCGGACCGACCTTACACGTACGCTTACGTGAGACAGGTTCCACCGACTGACATGCACTAGTTGCATAAGGTGGCTAGCGGGTGTCTGTCTCTCCTACTTTAGTCGGAACGGATTCGATGAAAAGGGTCCTTATGAAGGGTAAATAGAAATTGGCAAATCACGTTGTGGTCATACGTAGGCAAGAAAACGTTCTTGCTAGAAACCTACAAACCACGTAAAAACTTGCAACAACAATTAGAGGACGTCTAACTTGTTTTTGCAGCAAGTGCTATGTGATGTGATATGGCCAGAAGATGTGATGAATGATATATGTGATGTATGAGATTGATCATATTCTTGTAATAGGAATCACGACTTGCATGTCGATGAGTATGACAACCGGCAGGAGCCATAGGAGTTGTCTTTATTATTTTGCATGACCTGCGTGTCATTGAATAACGCCATGTAATTTACTTTACTTTGTTGCTAAATGCGTTAGCCATACAAGTAGAACTAATCGTTGGCGTGACGACTTCATGAAGACACAATGATGGAGATCATGATGATGGAGATCATGGTGTCATGCCGGTGACAAAGATGATCATGGTGCCCCGAAGATGGAGATCAAAGGAGCATGATGATATTGGCCATATCATGTCACTATTTGATTGCATGTGATGTTTATCATGTTTTTTGCATCTTATTTGCTTAGAACGACGGTAGCAAGTAGGATGATCCCTTATAATAATTTCAAGAAAGTGTTCACCCTAACTGTGCACCGTTGCGAAGGT
Organism: Aegilops tauschii subsp. strangulata; assembly: GCF_002575655.3. NCBI lineage: Eukaryota > Viridiplantae > Streptophyta > Magnoliopsida > Poales > Poaceae > Aegilops > Aegilops tauschii. The sequence goes on from NC_053037.3 coordinate 43,368,235, forward strand.
TCGTTGTTTCGAAGCACCACGTGATGATCGGGTGTGATAGATTCTAACGTTCGAATACAACGGGTGTTGACGAGCCTAGCATGTACAGACATGGCCTCGGAACACACGCAATACACTTAGGTTGACTTGACGAGCCTAGCATGTACAGACATGGCCTCGGAACACGGAGGACCGAAAGGTCGAGCATGAGTCGTATAGAAGATACGATCAACATGGAGATGTTCACCGATCTTGACTAGTCCGTCTCACGTGATGATCGGACACGGCCTAGTTGACTCGGATCATGTTTCACTTAGATGACTAGAGGGATGTCTATCTGAGTGGGAGTTCATTAAATAATTTGATTATATGAACTTAATTATCATGAACTTAGTCTAAAATCTTTACACTATGTATTGTAGATCAAATGGCCCACGTTGTCCTCAATTTCAACGCCTTCCTAGAGAAAACCAAGCTGAAAGATGATGGCAGCAATTATACGGACTGGGTCTGGAACCTGAGGCTCATCCTCATAGTAGCCAAGAAAGATTATGTCTTAGAAGCACCGCTAGGTGAAGCACCAATCCCTGAGAACCAAGACGTTATGAACGCTTGGCAGCAGCGTGCTGATGATTACTCCCTCGTTCAGTGCGGCATGCTTTACAGCTTAGAACCGGGTCTCCAAAAGCGTTTTGAGAAACATGGAGCATATGAGATGTTCGAGGAGCTGAAACTGGTTTTTCAAGCTCATGCCCGGGTCGAGAGATATGAAGTCTCCGACAAGTTCTTCAGCTGTAAAATGGAGGAGAATAGTTCTGTTAGTAAGCACATACTCAGAATGTCTGGGTTGCACAACCGCTTGTCTCAGCTGGGAGTTAATCTCCCGGATGACGCGGTCATTGACAGAATCCTCCAGTCGCTTCCACCAAGCTACAAGAGCTTTGTGATGAACTACAATATGCAGGGGATGGAAAAGACCATTCCCGAGGTATATTCAATGCTGAAATCAGCGGAAGGGGAGATCAGAAAAGAACATCAAGTGTTGATGGTGAATAAAACCACTAAGTTCAAGAAGGGCAAGGGTAAGAAGAACTTCAAGAAGGACGACAAGGGAGTTGCCGCGCCCGGTAAACCAGTTACCGGGAAGAAGTCAAAGAATGGACCCAAGCCCGAGACTGAGTGCTTTTATTGCAAGGGAAGTGATCACTGGAAGCGGAACTGCCCCAAATATTTAGCGGACAAGAAGAAGGCCGGCAACACCCAAGGTATATGTGATATACAAGTAATTGATGTGTACCTTACCAGTACTCGTAGTAGCTCCTGGGTATTTGATACCGGTGCGGTTGCTCATATTTGTAACTCAAAGCAGGAACTACGGAATAAACGGAGACTGGCAAAGGACGAGGTGACGATGCGCGTCGGGAATGGTTCCAAGGTCGATGTGATCGCCGTTGGCACGCTACCTCTGCATCTACCCACGGGATTAGTTTTAAACCTCAATAATTGTTATTTAGTGCCAGCTTTGAGCATGAACATTGTATCTGGATCTCGTTTAATTCGAGATGGCTACTCATTTAAATCTGAGAATAATGGTTGTTCTATTTATTTGAGAGATATGTTTTATGGTCATGCCCCGCTGGTCAATGGTTTATTTTTGATGAATCTCGAACGTGATGTTACACATGTTCATAGTGTGAATACCAAAAGATGTAAAGTTGATAACGATAGTCCCACATACTTGTGGCACTGCCGCCTTGGTCACATTGGTGTCAAGCGCATGAAGAAGCTCCATGCAGATGGACTTTTGGAGTCTCTTGATTACGAATCATTTGACACGTGCGAACCATGCCTCATGGGTAAGATGACCAAGACTCCGTTCTCCGGAACAATGGAGCGAGCAACCAACTTATTGGAAATCATACATACCGATGTGTGCGGTCCAATGAGTGTTGAGGCTCGCGGAGGATATCGTTATGTTCTCACTCTCACTGATGATTTAAGTAGATATGGGTATGTCTACCTAATGAAACACAAGTCTGAAACCTTTGAAAAGTTCAAGGAATTTCAGAGTGAAGTCGAGAATCAACGTGACAGGAAAATAAAATTCTTACGATCAGATCGTGGTGGAGAATATTTAAGTCACGAATTTGGTACACACTTAAGGAAATGTGGAATAGTTTCACAACTCACGCCGCCTGGAACACCTTAGAGAAATGGTGTGTCCGAACGTCGTAATCGCACTCTATTGGATATGGTGCGATCTATGATGTCTCTTACCGATTTACCGCTCTCATTTTGGGGTTATGCTTTAGAGACTGCCGCATTCACTTTAAATAGGGCACCGTCTAAATCCGTTGAGACGACACCGTATGAATTATGGTTTGGGAAGAAACCTAAGCTGTCGTTTCTAAAAGTTTGGGGATGCGATGCTTATGTCAAGAAACTTCAAAGCTCGAACCCAAATCGGAAAAATGCGCCTTCATAGGATACCCTAAGGAAACTATTGGGTATACCTTCTACCTCAGATCCGAAGGCAAGATCTTCGTTGCCAAGAACGGGTCCTTTCTAGAGAAGGAGTTTCTCTCGAAAGAATTTAGTGGGAGGAAAGTGGAACTTGATGAGGTGATAGTCACCCCTTCCGAACCGGAAAGTAGCGCAGCGCGGGAAAATGTTCCTGTGGTGCCTACAACGACTGGGGAGGAAGTTAATGATGATGATCATGAAACTTCAGATCAAGTTACTGAACTTCGTAGGTCCACAAGGACACGTTCCGCACCAGAGTGGTACGGCAACCCTATCCTGGAAATCATGTTGTTAGACGACGGCGAACCTTCGAACTATGAAGAAGCGATGGCGGGCCCGGATTCCGACAAATGGCTAGAAGACATGAAATCCGAGATAGAATCCATGTATGAAAACAAAGTATGGACTTTGACTGACTTGCCCGATGAGCGGCGAGCCAAAGAAAACAAATGGATCTTTAAGAAGAAGACGGACACAGATGGTAATGTGACCATCTACAAAGCTCGACTTGTCGCTAAGGGTTATTGACAAGTTCAAGGGGTTGACTACGATGAGACTTTCTCACCCGTACGAAGCTGAAGTCCGTCCGAATCATGTTAGCAATTGCCGCATACTATGATTATGAGATATGGCAGATGGACGTCAAAACGGCATTCCTTAACGGCTTCCTTAAGGAAGAGTTGTATATGATGCAGCCGGAAGGTTTTGTCGATCCTAAGAATGCTAACAAAGTATGCAAGCTCCAACGCTCAATCTATGGGCTGGTGCAAGCATCTCGGAGTTGGAACATTCGCTTTGATGAGATGATCAAAGCGTTTGGGTTTACACAGACTTATGGAGAAGCCTGTGTTTACAAGAAAGTGAGTGGGAGCTCTGTAGCATTTCTCATATTATATGTGGATGACATACTATTGATGGGAAATGATATAGAATTCTTGGAAAGTATAAAGGCATATTTGAATAAGTGTTTTTCAATGAAGGACCTTGGAGAAGCTGCTTATATATTAGGCATCAAGATCTATAGAGATAGATCAAGACGCCTCATTGGTCTTTCACAAAGTACATACCTTGACAAGATATTGAAGAAGTTCAATATGGATCAGTCCAAGAAGGGGTTCTTGCCTGTATTGCAAGGTGTGCAATTGAGCACGGCTCAATGCCCGACCACGGCAGAAGATATAGAAGAGATGAGTGTCATCCCCTATGCCTCGGCCATAGGGTCTATTATGTATGCCATGCTGTGTACCAGACCTGATGTAAACCTTGCCGTAAGTTTGGTAGGAAGGTACCAAAGTAATCCCGGCAAGGAACACTGGACAGCGGTCAAGAATATCCTGAAGTACCTGAAGAGGACTAAGGATATGTTTCTCGTTTATGGAGGTGACGAAGAGCTCGTCGTAAAGGGTTACGTTGACGCTAGCTTCGACACAGATCTGGTTGACTCGAAGTCACAGACCGGATACATGTATATTTTGAATGGAGGAGCAGTAAGCTGGTGCAGTTGCAAGCAAAGCGTCGTGGCGGGATCTACATGTGAAGCGGAGTACATGGCAGCCTCGGAGGCAGCACAGGAAGCAGTCTGGATGAAGGAGTTCATTACCGACCTAGGGGTGATTCCCAATGCGTCGGGCCCGATGACTCTCTTCTGTGACAACACTGGAGCTATTGCCCTTGCGAAGGAGCCCAGGTTTCACAGGATGACCAGGCATATCAAGCGTCGCTTCAACTCCATTCGTGAAAGTGTTCAAAATGGAGACATAGATATTTGTAAAGTACACACGGACCTGAATGTAGCAGATCCGTTGACTAAACCTCTCCCTAGGGCAAAACATGATCAACACCAGGACGCAATGGGTGTTCGATTCATCACAATGTAACTAGATTATTGACTCTAGTGCAAGTGGGAGACTGTTGGAAATATGCCCTAGAGGCAATAATAAATGGTTATTATTATATTTCTTTGTTCATGGTAATTGTCTATTATTCATGCTATAATTGTATTGTCTGGAAATCGTAATACATGTGTGAATACATAGACCACAAAGTGTCCCTAGTAAGCCTCTAGTTGACTAGCTCGTTGATCAACAGATAGTCATGGTTTCCTGACTATGGACATTGGATGTCATTGATAACGGGATCACATCATTAGGAGAATGATGTGATGGACAAGACCCAATCCTAAGCATAGCATAAAAGATCGTGTAGTTTCGTTTGCTAGAGCTTTTCCAATGTCAAGTATCTTTTCCTTAGACCATGAGATCGTGCAACTCCCGGATACCGTAGGAGTGCTTTGGGTGTGCCAAACGTCACAACGTAACTGGGTGACTATAAAGGTGCACTACGGGTATCTCCGAAAGTGTCTGTTGGGTTGGCACGGATCGAGACTGGGATTTGTCACTCCGTGTGACGGAGAGGTATCTCTGGGCCCACTCGGTAATGCATCATCATAATGAGCTCAATGTGACTAAGGCATTAGTCACGGGATCATGCATTGCAGTACGAGTAAAGAGACTTGCCGGCAACGAGATTGAACAAGGTATTGGGATACCGACGATCGAATCTCGGGCAAGTAACATACCGATTGACAAAGGGAATTGCATACGGATTGATTGAATCCTCGACACCGTGGTTCATCCGATGAGATCATCGTGGAACATGTGGGAGCCAACATGGGTATCCAGATCCCGCTGTTGGTTATTGACCAGAGAGGCGTCTCGGTCATGTCTGCATGTCTCCCGAACCCGTAGGGTCTACACACTTAAGGTTCGGGGACGCTAGGGTTGTAGAGATATATGTATGCGGAAACCCGAAAGTTGTTCGGAGTCCCTGATGAGATCCCGGACGTCACGAGAGGTTCCGGAATGGTCCGGAGGTGAAGAATTATATATAGGGAGTCCAGTTTCGGCCACCGGGAAAGTTTCGGGGGTTACCGGTATTGTACCGGGACCACCGGAAGGGTCCCGGGGGTCCACCGGGTGGGGCCACCTATCCCGGAGGGCCCCGTGGGCTGAAAGTGGAAGGGAACCAGCCCTTAGTGGGCTGGGGCGCCCCCCTTGGGCCTCCCCCCATTGCCTAGGGTTGGGAACCCTAGGGGGAGTTCCCCCTTGCCTTGGGGGGCAAGGCAACCCCTTCCCCCCCTTGTGGCCGCCGCCCCCCTTGAGATCCCATCTCTTGGGTCCGGCGCCCCCCAGGGGGCCTATATAAAGGGGGGGGAGGGAGGGCAGCACACAACAGCCTTGGGCGCCTCCCTCCTCCCCTGTAACACCTCTCTCTCTCGCGCAGAAGCTCGGCGAAGCCCTGCCTGAGAACCGCTACATCCACCACCACGCCGTCGTGCTGTTGGATCTCCATCAACCTCTCCTTCCCCTTGCTGGATCAAGAAGGAGGAGACGTCGCTGCACCGTACGTGTGTTGAACGCGGAGGTGCCGTCCGTTCGGCACTCGGTCATCGGTGATTTGGATCACGGCGAGTACGACTCCGTCATCCACATTCATTGGAACGCTTCCGCTCGCGATCTACAAGGGTATGTAGATGCACTCCCTTCCCCTCGTTGCTAGTATACTCCATAGATGCATCTTGGTGAACGTAGGAAAATTTTAAAATTATGCTACGATTCCCAACACTCCTAACCCTAGCCGCCACGAACAGATCACATCTGCTCCACGCGCACGCCCACCGTCGTTCCCTTGCTGCTGCTGCCGCCGGTGACTCCATCCCGTCCGCCGCGTACATGGTTGAAGGGAGAGCAGGTCTCCGAAACCACGCCCTTCTGGTTCCTGTATGGGGTGAGGGGCGAATAGGTTTTTGGGCAGCGATTACGCGACTGCTCACTTCCGATCGTCTACTTCCTCTACGTCCGCGTCGCCTTCATCATCACCATGTCCACCGACGCCGAACGCGCCGCCGCCGAGAAAGCTGAAGCTGACAAGAAGGCCGCCGAGGACGCCGCTGCTGCCACCAAAGCCGCGGCCTCTGCATGGCCTACTGGAGGGTATAACTCGTTTATCCCGCTCCTATTGTTTTCTGTTTTAGCCATGCTAGCGTTATATTTGATCTTTCTGCAATTAGCGTAGTATGTGCTAGTTTGACTGAATATCAGTATGCGATTATATGTGTCAATGCCATGCTAGTGATTTACTCGTGGATTAATTTAATCGAGAAATTGCCTATTTACTCAACAATCCAAAAACCTATTATGTGTAGGAATTTTTCGGCAAGTGGCTTTGCCGCTGCACTGAAACCGGATAAGTTTACCGGTACATACTTTAAGCGTTGGCAGACTAAGACCACGTTATGGCTCACGGCTATGAACGTGTTCTGGGTCACCGGTGTCTCCACGGGAACGATTGCTCCTGAACAGGAGAAGGCGTTCAAGGAGGCAACCGTTGTGTTTCTCGGAGCAGTTCTTAGCGTGATCGTAGATAAACTGGTCGACGCATATTTACATGTGCATGTCGCCAAGGACTTGTGGGAGGCGCTCGAATCTAAGTTCGGGGCAGCCGATGCCGGAAGCGAGATGTATATTATAGAGCAGTTCCATGATTACAAGATGGTTGAAAACCGTCCTGTATTGGAGCAGGCTCATGAGATAATATGCATTGTTAAGGAGCTTGAACTTCTTAAGTGCGAGTTACCGGGCAAGTTTGTCGCGGGCTGCATAATCGCTAAGCTCCCTAATTCCTGGAGGAACATTGCCACCACTCTGAAACATCAGAGGCGTGAATTCTCTGTGGAGGATGCCATTGGCCATTTGAGTGTTGAGCAGAATTCAATGGCAAAGGACTCGCACGGAAAAGGGGCCGAAGGGACTTCTGTCGCCAACATGGTGAACCAGAAGAACTTCAACTCCCACAAGCCCAAGGGAAAGAACGGTGTCCAACACAATACCGACTTTAAGAAGAAGGGTAAGAAGACCTTCAAGAAGAACAAGAAGGACGAGGGCTGCTTTACTTGTGGTTCGGTTGAACATTGGGCCAACAAGTGCCCAAACAAGTACAAGAAGTCAGGACAGGACTCCAAGTCCGTCAACATGATTGTGGACAACAATGAGAATGGTGCACTTGGGTACGGTAATTTATTTACTGTTTTTTCAGTGTTTCAGCCCACCGATTGGTGGGTGGACACAGGTGCAGGTGTACATGTGTGTGCTGACATGTCATTGTTCACTTCTTACCAGGTCACAGGCCACGGGTCCGTATTGATGGGGAATGGCGCGAGTGCTTCTGTTCATGGTGTTGGCACGGTCGATCTGAAGTTTACTTCGGGAAGGATCGTGCAGCTGAAGAACGTGCAGCATGTCCCTGCCATCAAGAAGAACCTCGTTAGTGGCTCCCTTCTATGTAGAGAAGGGTTTAAGTTGGTTTTCGAGTCTAATAAATTAGTTGTTACGAAATATGGACTCTTTGTTGGAAAAGGTTATGAGAGCGGAGGGATGTTCCGCCTTTCCCTCGCAGATTTTTGTAATAAAGTCGTGAACCATGTTCATTCGAATGTTAATGAATCTGAAGTTTGGCATTCACGTCTTTGTCACATTAGTTTCGGTGTTATGACGCGGCTAGCCAAGTTGGATTTAATCCTGAGTTTATTTTAGCCAAAGGCTCTAAGTCCCTTTCATGTGTGCAAGCTAAGCAACCTCGCAAGCCTCACAAGGCCGTGGAGGAGAGACACTTGGCACCATTAGAACTCATACATTCTGATCTTTGTGAGATGAATGATGTGTTGACTAAAGGTGGAAAGAAATACTTCATGACATTGATAGATGATTCCACTAGATATTGCTATGTGTACCTGTTAAATACTAAAGATGAGGCTCTACACTACTTTAAAATCTATAAGGCAGAAGTTGAGAATCAACTTGAAAAGAAAATTAAACGAGTCCAGTCAGATCGTGGTGGAGAGTACTTCTCGAGTGAGTTTGATTCCTTCTGTGCGGAACACGGCATATTCATGAGAGGACGCCTCCCTATTCACCCCAGTCAAACGGGGTTGCTGAGCGGAAAAACCGTACTCTAACTGATTTGGTTAACGCCATGTTAGATACATCGGGTTTATCCAAGGCATGGTGGGGGGAGGCTATATTGACGGCATGTCATGTCCTGAATAAAGTTCCGACAAAGGATAATGAGATCACTCCCTATGAGAAATGGGCAAAGAGAAGGACAACACTCTCGTACTTGCGCACTTGGGGCTGTCTGGCGAAAGTCAATGTGCCAATCCCCAAAAAGCGTAAGCTTGGACCCAAGACTGTGGACTGCGTTAATTTGGGCTACGCTAAGAACAGCGTTGGCTATAGATTTCTAGTAGTGAAATCTGAGGTACCTGACCAGAAGGTCGGTACAATTATGGAGTCTAAGGATGCTACATTCTTCGAGGATATTTTTCCTATGAGAGATATGCAAAGCACTTCTAGACAGGAATCTGAGGAGACTCCTGAACCTGCCATCCCTATGGAATATTATGAACAAACACATGATGAAAATCCTGAGGAGGATGACGAGGAAACCCTTGGTAGGGGCAAGAGACAAAGGACTGCAAAGACCTTTGGTGATGATTTTCTTCGTGTACCTCGTGGATGATACTCCCACTTCTATTTCAGAAGCGTATGCCTCTTCAGAAGCTGACTACTGGAAGGATGCGGTCCGTAATGAGATGGATTCCATCATGGCTAACGGGGCATGGGAGATCACTGAACGTCCCTATGGTTGCAAATTATTAGGATGTAAGTGGGTGTTCAAGAAGAAGCTTAGGCCCGATGGTACGATTGAAAAGTACAAGGCTAGGCTTGTGGCCAAGGGCTATGACCAGAAAGAAGAGGAAGATTTCTTCAACACTTATTCACCTGTGGCTAGACTGACCACCATTCGAGTATTACTCTCGTTGGCAGCCTCGCATGGTCTTCTCGTCCACCAGATGGATGTTAAGACGGCTTTTCTGAATGGAGAGCTAAACGAGGAAATCTACATGCAACAGCCAGATGGCTTTGTGATAGATGGTCAGGAAAGAAAGGTGTGTAGGTTGCTGAAATCTTTGTATGGCCTGAAGCAAGCACCTAAGCAATGGCATGATAAGTTTAATACAACTCTGACATCTGTTGGTTTCGTTGTTAATGAGGCTGACAAATGTGTATACTATCGCCATGGTGGGGGCGAAGGAGTTATACTGTGCTTGTATGTTGATGACATACTGATATTCGGAACCAACCTCAAAGTCATTGAGGAGGTCAAGTCGTTTTTGTCTCAGAACTTTGAGATGAAAGACCTTGGTGTGGCTGATGTTATCTTGAACATCAAGCTACTGAGAGATAATGAGGGTGGGATTACACTTCTGCAATCCCACTGTGTTGAGAAGGTGTTGAGTCGTTTTGGATATTCGGATTGCACACCATCTCAAACACCATATGATCCTAGCGTGTTGATTCGAAAGTCCAAAGGCACGGCTATAGATCAGTTGAGATACTCTCAAATCATTGGTTCACTGATGTACCTAGCGAGCGCAACGAGGCCCGACATCGCGTTTGCTGTGAGCAAACTGAGCCGGTTTGTTTCCAAACCGGGTGATGTACATTGGCATGCTGTTGAACGAGTTATGCGCTATCTGAAAGGTACTATGAACTATGGACTTCACTATACCGGAGACCCGTCGGTACTTGAAGGGTATAGTGATGCAAATTGGATCTCTGATGCTGATGAGATGAAGGCCACAACTGGGTATATGTTTAGTCTTGGAGGTGGCGCTGTTTCCTGGAAGTCTTGCAAGCAAACGATCTTAACGAGATCGAAAATGGAAGCAGAATTAACGGCATTAGACACATCTGGTGTTGAAGCGAGATGGCTTCGAGATCTTTTGATGGACTTGCCATTGGTTGATAAACCGGTTCCGGCTATCCTTCTGAACTGTGACAATCAGACTGTCATCACCAAGGTGAAGAGTTCAAAGGACAACATGAAGTCCACCAAACACATAAGAATGAGATTAAAAGCTGTCAGAAAATTAAGAAACTCCGGAGTGATAGCGTTGGACTATGTCCATACGGCTAAGAATCTGGCAGATCCCTTTACGAAAGGGCTATCACGTGTTGTGATAGATAATGCATCGAGGGAGATGGGTATGAGACCCACATGAGTTGCCATGGTAGTAACCCAACCTATGTGATCGGAGATCCCGTGAATTAGGACCTGGGAAAACAAGCCAGTGGTGAACTGAGGAGAGTAACTATACTAACCCACTCCGTTGGAGATGCAATACTCTCGATACTGTATGGTAGGATGACTACTGTCTTAATGTGTTCCGAAGCTTATATAAGCAAGATGCTATCCTATAGAGCGATCTTTGGAGGAACACACCTATATGAGTCCGACTGCTGGTCATAGTCTATGAGATTGGGGTGATCTCTAGTAAGCTCATGAATAGGCCAGGAGTGTGACTTATATGCTCCACCCGAGGGGTCAGCCTTCGGCAGCCCAGTACTAGTGAGACATGTGGTGAAACTTCTTTACGCCAAACTGACAATTCAAGGCATAGTCCATTGTTCAGTTGTGAAGAAGTGTAGCTACTTGCTCTAGGTGAAGCTCAACCTTAACAGGTCTTCACTGAAACACTGGTATATCGAAACAGTAATTGGAACAGAGGACACAATGGGCCCTCGAGATCTGGTGGGGGATTGCTGAAATTTGAGATGGGCTCTAGGCCCATATAGCAATTTCTGAAAAATCTCTAAGGGCCCATGTGGGTTATATGGCACTAGATGTAGTGGGAAGTTTAGTCCCACCCCGGAAGTGGAAGAGGAGTTGGACCTCCTTATAAGGGTTTCTCTTCTACATGCTATTGGAGCTTGAGAAGAGAAGAGGCCCTCGCGCACTCCTCCTCCTCCGCCCGCCTCGCCACGCCACGCCTCGTCACGACGCGCTCCGGGTTGCGGAATTGAGCCGAGCCGAGCGCACACCTACGCGCTTATTTTTGCCAGTCACTAACGGAGAGTTCTCTGACAGCTGGGCCACGATCTGAGACGTCGGATCGTGGGCTGTCACGGATTCGGACGTGGGTCGAGCCCACGTCTCTCCACGCGGCTGCGCCTATATAAGTGTGCGGTGTCTCCTAACCCTAGCCGCCACGAACAGATCACATCTGCTCCACGCGCACGCCCACCGTCGTTCCCTTGCTGCTGCTGCCGCCGGTGACTCCATCCCGTCCGCCGCGTACACGGTCGACGGGAGAGCAGGTCTCCGAAACCACGCCCTTCTGGTTCCTGTACGGGGTGAGGGGCGAATAGGTTTTTGGGCAGCGATTACGCGACTGCTCACTTCCGATCGTCTACTTCCTCTACGTCCGCGTCGCCTTCATCATCACCATGTCCACCGACGCCGAACGCGCCGCCGCCGAGAAAGCTGAAGCTGACAAGAAGGCCGCCGAGGACGCCGCTGCTGTCATCAAAGCCGCGGCCTCTGCATGGCCTACTGGAGGGTATAACTCGTTTATCCCGCTCCTATTTTTTTTTCTGTTTTAGCCATGCTAGCGTTATACGTAGATCTTTCTGCAATTAGCGTAGTATGTGCTAGTTTGACTGAATATCAGTATGTGATTATATGTGTCAATGCCATGCTAGTGATATACTCGTGAATTAATTTAATCGAGAAATTGCCTATTTACTCAACAGTCCACGCATTGAAACCATGCAAAACACTTACACGCGGAAATTTTGATCTTCGCTTGAAGTCTGCATAGCTCATCCCATTTGAACTCAAGTTTGCCAGCCCTGATTCTTCCTACTGACTTAAACGATTCCTACTCCATATGATACGTACAACGAACACAGAACATACCCTTCTTGATGAAACGCCATGTGACAAAGCCGCCATGCTATTCTGGCTCAACGGAGTCGTGAAAATGTGGTGCACATTAATAGGCCAAAATATTGACCGCAACAACTATTCATCGCAGCCTCTCCGGTCACAGGATCATTCAGTTGTTCATATCTGTATCTGACCTTTTGGTGTTAATACTTTGCCAGTAGGGCTTTATGGGATCCAATACTACATATTTTGGTATTATCTCTATTTAGGACTATTGTGGTTGTTGATCATTTTTTCTACCCCCTCCGTTCTTTTTTATTAGACGTTGCAGACAGCTGACATTGAACTATTTTGGACGCTGTTTGAAATGTCTACAACATCTTATAAAAAGTGAACAAAGGGAGTACAAAAGATCAAACTATGCATCATTTATTTGAGTTCAAACAAAATTTATAAATCTTCTTTTCTGAGACGGGCCCTACATTACTACGTGTACTACTTAAGAGTCATTTCATCTTCAATCCTTCATTATCGATTGGCATAATCTGCTCCTCCCGATCACGTCACATGGGAATGTGCCATCCATTGCGGACTCACTACTCACTAGACTAGACTACTAAAAACGCCTCAATCCCCTTCCCGTAGCTGCTAGCTAAGCGCTCTACGACTACGACCCTGTTAACACAATTGTCAACGCCATGGCGCGTCAATGCTGCCTTCTCCTCCTTGTCACCGCCGTGACCGTGATGGCGTTCGGGGTGGCCGGCGCCTCCAAGGACGTCACGGGGGGCTACCTCCTGTACGACTGCGACCCGGATCCACGGCGGCCCACGATCAAAGGCACCGCGTTCGGCGCCAGCCTGAGGCCGCTCCTGGCCGCCCTCCCGTCAGCCGCCGACGGGCTTCGCCTCCCTCCGGTCCTCCAGCGGCGGCAACGGCACGGCGTTCGCCCGAGGTATCTGCTTCGGCGAGTCCCCGGCGCGGGGAGACTGCCGCGAGTGCCTGGCCACCGCCATCGAGAGGATCGGCATCTGCGAGGGTGACCCGCACCGGCGTGGCGCCTTCTGGAATGACGGGTGCTTCCTGGCATACTCCGACGCCAACACCACCGAGGAGGACGGCGACGAGCGGCGCTGGATGAGCTTCACGGCCCACGACTCCACCGTCTACCCCCGGTTCTACGACGTGGAGACGCTGGCCGGCCAGGCGCGGTCCCTGGTGCCCCGCGCCGCGGCGAACGCCACGGCGGGCATGCTGGCGGCGGCGAGCGCGGCACTGCAGGCGAACAGCACGGTGCGCGCGGTGGCCCAGTGCCCCCCGTGGAACGTCACGGCGGCGGAGTGCGCCCTGTGCCTGGGCAGGCGAAAATATATTTTGAGCAGGTGCGCCCCGGCCCGCTTATCTGGTGCGTACATACACCTCGCGATATGTGCCAGCTGCTACCGTAAGATCGCCAGGCCACGGTTAGGTTATATCGATCGGGTTAGCAGGTCCTTCGTCCGTGATCTCGCCTACTACATAGCGTAGGGTACTGTTCATCAGCTAGAAACGAGACAAACAGCTATGGGACACGGCCCGTGACTCTGGTCTATATGCGACCCCCCTTGTATCTCTAGGAGCAGGCTAGCCGACGGGGGAGGGGGATTCAGCAGAAGCAGAGCGGCCGAGGGAACCAGATCCTGAGCGAGACGCAGGAGGTTCTGGTGTGGCGAGGAGGCACCGGGACGGGCGGGCTGCCGGGGAAATCCAGCGCCGGGCGGCATCGGGCACTTGGAGTATGGCGTTTCGTCTGGGACTCGCGCAATATCTTGGATGGCTGGACGCCACGATAGATCCGACCCCGACCACCCTCCATCGTTCGGCCTGACTGCGGAGGATGGGTCGCCGGCGGCTTGGTTGGATCTGTGCTCCGGCTCAGAACCAAGAAGGAGAGGGGATTCAGAATCTCACTTGAGGAATTTTAAGAAATCGACTATAAGGCATCCCGGACAAGTGATGCGATTAGTACACCAGTATCCAGTCTTGATACGTACCTGCAGCCGGCCGCCGGGGAGGTTCCCGTTGCGGCGAGCGTCGGCGCCATTGAATCGCCTCCTTGCACCCAATCCATTACAGCGAGGAGTTAGGAGACCGAGCAGTGCGCTGTATATGGAGAGAAATCAGCCGTGCTCACGGGCGTATGCAAGGGGGCGGGTGGAGACAAAAAAAATGCAGAGGGTACGATGGAGCTGTTACTCTACGACGACAAGAACCGTGACAGAAGTCTGACACGGTAATACGTGCACTAAATAGCTATCCTGCGGTGGGCATCTCGAGGGAAAGAGCGACGCTTCGACCGCTACGATAGCGCGGCCCCGGTGCAGGTGTTCGAAAAATCCGCGTCCGCCGCCCACGCACCCTGGGCAGGTCGGTGCAGGACTTCCCGGAGATCCTCAAGAGCCACGACGGCGCTCGGCCAGGCGTGGCCTCGGTGCACCGCTACAGGTGCAACCTCCGGTTCGAGATATCCGCTCCAGACCTGCTGCCCGCGGGAGTGGAAGCAAGGATCCGTACGTGAGCTCGGCCACCCATTAAATTCCCTTCTTGCAAATTAAAAGTTGGTGACTAAGCTGAATATGTATGTGTGTGTGCATTGCATTCAGGGAAGGCTCTTATTGTCTTCATAGTCGGCGCCGTTGCAATCGTCGTCGGCATCGTCGCTATCATCACCGGAGTTGTTGTTCTACTTGTGATGAAGCGATGGAAGAAGATGAAGAAGGAGGCTCAAGCAGCCCTCTCGACGCCAACAATATAATTTTTTGTCATATGCATTAACATTTTGTTATTGAATATATGATCAAAATTTGACACAAAATACAAAGAAGGGTTAATAAACCAGGACGGAGGAAGTACTCATAGACAGGGGCAACAAACAGAGAGCAGACGTTTGGCTCCCGGGTGCCATGGAGGCCTTTTTTTGAATACAAATCAAAATTCAAACTTCTCGGTTTCAAAGAAATCTGAAAAAAATTATGCAAGTAAACAAGTATGTCATGTCTATGTGCGTAAAGTTTCAGAATGAAAAACGTTGAAATGTGACTTGTACAAAAAAGACAAATTCATTGGCCTGAGAGGATGAATAGTATCATGTGTTAAAAAACCTCAGATTTGTCTTTTTTGCACAGCCCTCATTTCAACTTATTTTGCCCTGAAAAATTACACACATGTGTGTTATGCCTTCATGTATATGTGTGTTTTTTTTCATAATTTTTTGAAATGTACTCCCTCCGTCCCAATATAGTGTCAAAAACGTTATATTTTGAGACGGAGGGAGTAGAAAATATGAAATTCGACAAAATTCAAAATTTTCAATATTCCCAACAAATTACCCTAAAAAAAGACAATATTCCACATCACATTCTCCTGTATCGATGGATATGGAAGCCCAGCTTCCGGCTCCCTTTTTTTTTATTTCACTGCAAATGATGTTAGACTTTTTCCTCAGAAGTTCTTCAAAAGAACTGTAAGATTTGAGTATACTAGGACAAAAGATGATTTTGACAAGCTAAATCCCCTGTTGCAAGTTGCAACAATTCCTAGGTACAAGTTACATTACAGAAAGAATCCCTTGCTGCTTGCTTCCTGCAGCTGTCCCCATGCTTCATCCCCACCACAGAAGCTCTGCAGTAAATACCAGCAATAATCACAGTATACATATCATAACTTGGACTAAGTTGATCAGCAACAATTAGCTCATTTTCCATCCAACTACATACAGACTATAACAACTGGGCTGCGAGGATCTCGTTCCACGTGTCCGGCACGCCAGGGAGGCACCAGTGCAGGCAGTCCTGGATCCCCTGTGTAGCCTTGATGCTGTACCGCGATATGTGCCCTTCGTCCCTCAGGCGCGACAGAGCGGTGACATCCAGCAGCTTCACCCTCGTTCCCGTCACAGCACCCTCGGCGTCGGCATCCTCGGAGCGGTTCTGGGAGATGCCGCTGCCCTTGGCCAGAGGGCTCGTGCTGTCGCAGCGGCCGCCGGTGTCCCAGTCCCCGTTGAAGAAATGCCGGGGCGATATGGATCGGTAGAAGGCCTTCAGGTGGGGGTGGCGGGGGAGCTGCGCGTCCAGCCACTTGACGACGCTGTGGATGGTGAAGTTCTTGGCCTTCCAAATGGCGGCGATGTTCTTGTTGTGGTTCGGGGATCCGCCGACGTACATCTCCCACTTGTTTGCCCTCAGCTTGCCCCGGTTCCAGTGGTGGCCGGTGTTGAGGACCAGAACGTGGATCCTGTGGAGGTTGTCCCGCACAAAAGCAGGTGGGCGGTCGAGGTGCATGGCGTAGCTGGTGGCTGGATCTGATGGATTCAGAGGCTCCAGATCACATAGCGTCGACGACCAATGGTATAGAATGGTCGTGTTGGTGCTCGGGAACCGGTAAGCCCAGCCATCTGGTCTTTTAGCGCCTGGTGCCAAGGCAAGTCCATACTCCGCACCGACATCTTCCACGTCTGTCCGCTCTTCTCCAGCAGTAGCCATACACATCATGGACTGAAACATCTGCCTCCCTAAAGAATCGCCCACATAAGCAATAGTTTTGTCCTGCACTCTGAAATATAACCAAATTAGTTTTTTTTTCCTGAATGACTCGAGCAATAACAATAATAGGGCCAAAGAATGCAGTATATTATCAACCCCACATTCATATCAGACATGCTATGGACATGTACCTCATCAAGAACTGAGAGGCCTCAAACTCTAGCATATCACAAGCTTCAGGTTGCCATCTAAATTGTTCGTAATCAAAATCAGTGCGCTGAGTCAATCTGCAGGACCAGCTCTCAGAGAGCCACTGTTTACAGCCAAAACCAGAGTAGAGTGGTCTGCGCTTGTCAGGAACCCATCTTCCATTTCTATGATTACATTCTGAAGATAGAGGAAGCAAACACAAGATAGAAATATTAGGGCCAGATAACCCCTGACTAACTTATGTACAACACGGAAATTCAGTATTCAAGACATAACCAAAAGGTGGCGCTGAAGAAATGCATATTAGCATTCTCAAGAAAGAATCCATGGTTCCTCCTACGGTCATAGAAGATAAGTAATTACCTTTCGGCTCAGAAGGTGATGCCCCCTGTTCACCTCCCACATTAGCAGGAACACCGACAACGGGCAGTGGTGGTGGTGCGCCGGTAACTTGTTTTTGTACTTTAACTACTGGCTGTGGCAACGAATCTACACTTGGGAAGTCTTCATCTGAGGATGTATGCTGATCTACAAACTTTGAGTTAGCTACAGAAATTCAAAGAAAAATGAGAATAAAGATAAGAATAATGCAAAAAAGAAAGAGAAATATGTCTATGCTAAATGACCTGGATGGGACACAACCAATGAATCTGGATGAATATCTTCAGTATTGTAGTATGTTCCTTCCTCCCATTTCCAGAGAATAAACATCACGAAGAAAGCAAGAAGGACGAGTTTAAGCTGCTTGCACCGCAGTCCATTTATGCTCCTCAATCTCATCCTTTATTGATGTTTACGAAAAATCCATATAAAAGTAGGACGGCTTATGATTGTCGAAACCTGTTGGCATGTAAGAAAAGAGGTAAAAATAAGTACGTGATATTATATCTCGTAGTATATAACATTTTAGCAAATTACTAAAATTTATAAGTTCCGTGCAAACAAAAGATTAGCAGTAACACGACCAGTTGTTGCACTCATCATTTAAGTTGTTATTAATATATCAATCATCAATATTTGAAAAGCGTCTCTCAAGTCTGTCCCCTGACCTGTTAAAGTGTTAAGTACAAAATCATATTCTAAGTCTGTTAAAAAAATGGGAAAATGCTATAACCAGTGACCTTCTTAATCAAGTGGATGAAGGTTTAAGTACAAAATCATATTCTATGTCTGTTAAAAAAATGGGGAAATGCTATAACCAGTGACCTTCTTAATCAAGTGGATGAAGGTATGACTTCACATTGGGGGCATGATCACAACTCAAAACACTTGTCAAGGTTTCCATGAAGATATAAGCCTCAGTCCTGGGGACATACACAGAAATTCAATTGCAAGCACATCGTATGTGCCCCCCTAAAAAAAAGCACATCATACGTGACACATATTTGGACTGAAGCATCTACCAGGATAAAGAAACAGCACACATTAGCAGATCAAACCATTGAACTGACACATATTTGGACTGAAACATCTACCAGAACAAACAAACAATTTTGTCCCAATATATTCAGACAACCAACATTATGAGCACCTAGCAGAAGATCAAGCCATTCTCAAGTACAAACGCAACAAAACAACCCACACCAACTACAAATTATTCAACAAGCAATAACGGTAGCCTCATCTCACAAAACCATCAAGTGATTAATTGCTCTAAATATATCTTATCATTGAACAAGAAGCCTTCATGCCGGAAGCCTACTTGACCCAATTTATATTAAAGGAGATTAAGGTGATGCGAATTTAGCCTGCTCATGGAAATGACTAGCTACTATCATGGTTGCTAGCTATTGAACCTTCAACTATATACATATACACAATCAATAAACCCATGAATTTGCATCGTACTAACACTCTCACCAACTTGTCTGCGGTTTCATATCCTAATGTAGTCAATTTCTAATATATCCAAGACTGGAGGGCAAGTTGAGCCAAGGTTTTTAGACTAATAAATGCACAACTATACATTAAATGAAAAGATGCTCAAGTGTCAAAGAGAAGCATATCATAATTACAGGTGATGCAGAAACGCATGTGCTGATTGACAACTACATGAGGAAAACTCAAGTATGATACACTTACCTAGCTACTTTATGAGAGCACCATGTGCCATGGTCTGAACAGAAGGTTGTGGAGAAATCCAGGTCTAACACTGAAGTAAGCGAAAGGGGGAAGTGTGTGGATGGAAGTTCAAAGTTTCAGAAATGAAGTGTAAGGCCAAATCTTGATGTAATGATGCCCTATGTACTTGCATACATTTCCATCGATGATTAATTTTCCTTATCACTGTGATTACCCAAACATGCAGAAATGTCAGGACAACAAAGCAGCGAGGTATCATGCATACCCAGTACTGTGGATACCAACACAGTAATACTGCAGATATGTTAGACCAAAAGATGCGAACGAAGGTAGACTACACCAACACTAACTAGGTGACATAATTACTTAGGACTGTATGTAGCTTGAGAAATAGTTACCCACACTAATACATAGCATCCGGGCCTGTGTCTTGGGAAATAGTTATCCAGGCTAATGCAGATAAGACAAATTAGCACCCAACAGCAACATTACAAACTCGAGAGATTCCAGCAAAGCATAACAGCTATTGGCCTAGGAAGCATCGAAGAATCTATCTATGCATCTGAAATACTACAAAATGTAAGGTTGTAACTACCACCAGGTGGTCATCATCATACACACTACAAGCATAAGCCTAGTCCTTTGGTAGAGATCAGAAGAAAAAAGTGCTAAATGCTGGATCGTATCCATCGTTTGATTGCCTCTCGAACTGATGTGAATTTTTCCAGGGGAGGTGGTTGCGCATGGCTAATTTGCCTCCAGAAATGGACGTGATGAATCGAGCTTTCGATTAATTATGTTTGACGGAAGGATTGCGGCCAGATAATCCATGGGAGGGGTTACCTCGGAGGCGGATCCGCGCGGAGAAGATGGGGGCAAGCGGCGGGGCAGGGGCAGCGGCGCCGCCCTCCTCGCGTGTGGCGGGGAGGAGCGGCGGGGGAGGCACGAGATGGGGAGGCGCCCGCGACGGAGGGGGCCGGGCCGGTCAGATCGGCGCCGCGGAAATTCCTCGGCGGGAGGAGCTGGGCGGCGTCGGCGGCGAGACGTTGAGGGTAAGGTAGGGAAGGGATGGAGGACGCGTGAGGTCGAACGAATCTGAGAAGAAATGGGACACTAGCACCAGTCCACGTTCTTCTTTTGGCTTTTTAGCAACGGAGATACCAATTTTAGACCTGTACTCTTTTGTAAGGGGAATTTTAAGCACTTGCTTTCTTTTCCACAGAGAGAAAGAGAAACACTTGTGTTGAACAAACCTTGTATTGTGGGATGTACTGTCGGGGAAAAGCAAGGCATCTCTAACATTGACCTGCAAATTTGCTCAGGCATCCATCCGAGGTCATGAACTAGCCCGCGAACACTGATGCGGGAGCCGGGCAACCAACACTGCCGGGCCTTATTTTATTTTTTAAAGCCCGCACATTTAAATAGTTGCATATATAGTCTAGAATAGTTCAAATGTTCAAATGCAACAGTAGTTTAAATAAAATAAGTTCAAATATTACACTCAAATATTGTTGTTCCCTTTAACCGTCCACAGATGCTCAATCAGATCTTTCTTCGGTTGTTCGTGAGTTGCTCGATGTCGAATTTGTTAATGCATTTGAATAAACTCTTTAAATATGGCCGGATTCTGATCAGGAAGTTCGATAGGATCACAATGTTCCCAAATTCAAGACATGCGGCAACATCGTCACCTCATCCTCCACGATCATGTTGTGAATGAGCACACAACAGGTCATCACCTCCCACAAGGTCTCCACAAACCCATTGTTTAGATGGTCCACTGACAACGGCAAAACGTGTCTGCAGAACTCCAAATGCCTTTTCAACATCCTTTCTAGATGTTTCTTGTCTTTGGGCAAAGTGAGACATTTTCTGGACAACTGGGTTAGAGATGGTGTTGACAAAGGTAGCCCACGGAGGATAGATACCGTCAATCAGATAGTAACTCATGTTATACTCATGTCCATTGACAGTATAGTGGCAAGGAAGAGCTTTCCGTTCAGTCAGCCTAGCAAACAATGATGATCGCTGCAACACATTGATGTCATTGTGAGGCCCGGGCATACAAAAAAAGTGTGAAATCCAAAGATCATGTGATGCAACTACATCAAGAATGACGGTGGGCTTCTTAACATGACCCTGATATTGCTTTTCCAAAGCTTTTGGGCAGTTCTTCCATTTCCAATGCATGCAGTCAAGTGATTCGAGCAAACCTGGCCACCCTCTTGCTTCCGAGATTTCCAAGAGCCTCTCGGTGTCTGCCACAGTTATGTCAGGTATTGAGGTCCAAACATGGAAACCACGACAGTTGCAAACTTGACCATGGCATCTCCGCGTGTGCTCTCAGATATCCGTGCCATGTGCAAGCATCTGCAGTGTGGCCGTCCACTTCTGGTAACCTAGAGAACCCAATCCTTCTCACGACGTCCTTCTTCAAGATGAAGTAGTCATCAAAGGACCGGACCCCCATGGTCGAGACGATCGAACACATTTTGCGCATCTGAAACCGCCACCGAAAATTGTCAGCGAAGAGGCCATCGGGGGCAAAGTAGTCGGACATCAGTGTCAAATGGCCACATGCCCTGTTGTGGATGAGCACTCAATGAGCCTTGATCGATCCATTGAAATGAGAACATGCTCTTTCACACACTCCACGTCTGCAAGGACCACCTGCATCATCGTCGTCTCATCCGTGTAGTCCTCTTTGTCGGATGAGCTGGTCGACAACTCAACATAGTGCTCATATATGTACTCCATATCCAAATTTTCATTGCTTCAAAGAAGAAGGAACAAAAAATGTAGCACAAGCATTTCACCGAACAGTTGTCGGGCATGGTGAGTAATGTAGGAGCTGATGGTACCTGCGCGGCGGTCGGAGGAGAGGTGTGGAATGGTGGCGGAGGAGAACCGGCTTGGATCCGTGTGTACCATTGGACGTGAGGGACTCGTTGAGTACCGACAGGGGTGTGCCGAGGCGGCCAAGGCGGCGGAGCGGCGATGAAGGCGTGACAGAAAAAGGGAAGAATAGAAAATGGAGGCGCGGGGACCAGGAGAGGTTTTGAATGGGCTGGGGATGTCGGAGTCCTACGTGTCTACTATCCGGACTCCTGCAAAGCCCCCTAGCTTGTCTCGGGTTTGCTGAAAAAAGTGCGTCCAAACCAGTTGGCGGACCGATACAGGGCCGCGTTGGATGGCACAACACGTCAGTTTGAGGGTCGACTTTGAAGATGCCCTTACATTTGGAGTATTGTCGTCATTACTTTGTTTGAAGGATGGCCTTGGAGTCTAAGACTTGTGTTAGGAGCACGGGGTCATTGGCGGTGTGGGTGATCAGTAGCGGGCAACAATTTGGGACCATGGAGTCGTTGGTGATGCATCTGTTCAGGTCTGGTCGCTTGGTCAACGGTGGTGAGTACCAGGAGCACCTAAGGTGCGTCAGGCGAGTTATGTCAGTCATCCTCCTAGGATCAGAGTGGCATAGGATCGCTCTATCGAATGTGTCGTTCCTCTCTGGTGTCTTCGAGGTTTCGTGGATATGCATCGTGGGATCAAAGTGGCATAGGATCGCTCTATCAAACGTATCCTTCCTCTCTGGTGCCTTCGAGGTTTTGTGGAATATGCTCGTGGCAATTCGGACTAACACAACGGTTTCCGGTGTGCACTATGGTAGAGGTGAAGGCACTTGAGTTTTTGACCGGGTGTGTTGTGGGGTGTTGGTCTTTTGGCGTTTTGTATGTATTGTGGTGCTTTAGGCCTAGTCTAGCTAAGTGATGTGTAGTTTTTTGTTCGGTTTTCCTCAATAAACCGAGCAGCCATTTTACATTTCTTCGTTTTGGGCACTCGTCTTATGCGATGCATTCTTCCTTTGAAGGTGTTCTGGTAATACCCTTGTCTATTCAATGGATTTGGCAGTTCTCCTATTAACATGTTAAAAAACGAAGCGAAAAAACTCTGGATTGCTGTGAAAAATCCGGAGACAAAGGGAGATATGAAAATGAAAACAAACATAAATGAAACTTCTTACAAGGAAATGGAATAAAAAAGGAACAGTTGAAACTTCTCATTCCATCCGTTTCAAAATAATTGAAGTTCTGGGATTACCCTTAATCAAACTTCACTAAGTTTGATCAAGACTTCATTAAGTTTGACCGAGTCTCAGGATATTAAATTTGTACTAAAGCCACGACACTTATTTTAGGATGAGATATGTATTATAATTGATGCCGTAGATGTTAATTTTACCTCTTTTCTTAAGTGGCAGCAGGTTTCTACAATCATAAGCTATCCTAATTAAACATGGATTGTTCCTAAACACCAATAAAGGATGAGATTGAGGAGCATAAATCTACTGTAGTGCAAGGAGCTTAAACTCGTCCTTCTTGCTTTCTTCATGTTGTTTATTATCTGGAAATGGGAGGTAGGAACATACTACTCCCTTCGTTTCATAATGTAGTGCTTATAGATATTTTGAAAAATCAAACTTTATAAAGTTTGATCAAGGTTGTAGAGAAAACTATTTATGTCTACAATACCAAATATATAAAATATGAAACTACATCTTATGATGAATTTAACAACACATGTTTGGCATTTGAGATGCAAATGTTTTTATCCACAGACTTAGTCAAAATTTGTGAGGTTTGACTTTTTTAAAAATCTATATGCGCTACATTATGGAACAGAGGGAGTACAATACCGAAAATATCCATCGAGATTCATTGGTTTTGACATCCAGGTCATTTTAAGCCTATAGACCTATTTATCTTCTTTTTTCGCAACATGCTTATCTTTTTTCTCATCTTTCTCAAATTTCTGTAGCTAACTCAAAGTTTGTAGATCAGCATATGTCCTCAGATGTCATATGAAGACTTCCCAAGTGTAGATTCATTGCTAGTTTGCCACTTCAAGTAGTTAAAGTAAAAAAAAGAGTGTTGCATATCTCCTACGGAATGGCTAGATCCACCAAAAAACATACCCTCCCAGATCCCCACTAATTATCGTGTTGCACCCTGATTGACCAGGTTTTGGCTGTCAAAAAAACTCAAAAACCCCAGAAAAAGAATCCTAGCTGGGTTTGGTATATTTAGAATTCTCTGGAAATGGGAGGAAGGAACATACTACAATACTGAAAATATCCATCCATATTCATTGGTTTTGACTCATCCAGGTCATTTAAAGCTACAGACCTATTTATCTCTTTTTTTTGCAGCATGCTTATCCTTTTTCTCGTTTTTCTCAAATTTCTGTAGTAGCTAACTCAAAATTTGTAGATCAGCATATCTCCTCAGATGTCAGATGAAGACTTCCCTAGTGTAGATTCATTGCCAGTTTGCCACTGCCAGTAGTTAAAGTAGAAAAGCAAGTTACCGGCGCACCACCACCACTGCCCGTTGTCGGTGTTCCTGCTAATGTGGGAGGTGAAAAGGGGGCATCACCTTCTGAGCCGAAAGGTAATTACTTATCTTCTACTATAACCGTAGGAGTAACCATGGATTCTTTCTTCAGAATGCCAGTATATATTTCTTCAGCATCAACTTTTTGTTATGTCAAGTATAATGAGATATGGGGTTGTAGATAAGTAAGTTAGCCATGGGTTATCTGGCCCTAGTACTTCTATCTGATGTTTGCTTCATCTATGTTACAGAATGTAACCGCAGGAATGCAAGAGGGGTTTCTGACAAGCGCAGACCACTATACCCTGGTTTTGGCTTGTTTTATGTTCTCTTCATACTATCTGACCTTGTGTTCTTACTGTTTTTTCAGTCACCTCCCCAAACAGATAAAGCCGGCGAATACAAAGAGAATTCCACGACTGATGGACAGCATAAGAAAAAGTAATTAATTAATTAATAAACAGCGGAATTATTCTTACTCAATATTTAGAATATGTAACAAAATTGCTTCTCCTTTGTGCTATGTCAGCAAAGAAGATGAAGCAGTAACTTGGAAGAAGCAAATGGACGGTTGTTCTATATGGGCAAAGAAGATGAAGCAGTAACTTGGAAGAAGCAAATGGATGGAAGTGAATGGGGCATATAAAAAAACGCAGCCTAAGAAATAGTCCATGTACCCATGGAATGTACAAATTTGTTTGTAAATAACTGAAATAGAACTGTTCCTACGGCCGCTTGGTTTACTCCAGTATCTCAACCCACAGACAATAGTATGATGTACAGGCACATCTCACTTGTCTCGGAAGATGGCTCGGCTGACCAGGGCTGTAAAACTAGGGCAGTTTGCCTGGTCTTATATAACCAGGACTCCTGGAGGGAACAACCACGCCTCATTCACATGACCTGAGCATACGGTTCATCTGATCGTATCACACTCACACCAAATTTATGCAGTTTTGACTCATTTCTTTTTCACCTCAGTTCATGCAGATTTCTGTTCGATAGAGGGCAGATATCATACTGCACGGAGTCACTCTAAGGGCATGGTTTTTGTGTCGCACGAAGCTGCGGACATGCAGCGTTCCTTGGTTCTGACTTTCTTCAATCTTATAAAGTTGCTGAGATGGACATACAGTTGGTAATTTGGCCACCGCATAGTACGATGTGAAGTTGTGAACTTGCAAAGGTCGCGGCCCAGTTGTCATAGTCTGTAGTTTGTAATTTGCTGATATACTTAGTCCAAGTTATGATATACAGTGATGGATTCGTCGCTGGTATTTACTGCAGAGCTTTTGTGACGGGGCTGAAGTATGGACAACATCAAGCAGCAAGCAGAGCCCCAATGGTTTATCTGGGACCTCTAGCGGGTTTTCTGAGTGGGGTTTGCTGCCATTTGCTGGTCGTTGTGGAATACTAGAAACAAGTTTACTATTGAACACTCCTTCCCGGCTAAACCTGCTTGTTAGAAGGGAGAGAAAGGATTGGTGGAATCGTTCGTGGGCATATATATAGGAGTACATGCTCATCTTGAAGTACAAGTCAAGATAGGAGCAAATCCTAGTCTACCCTATACTTCCTAATAAACATTATACTCAACATCCCCCCGCAGTCACAACGGTAGCGACGCAGACGGTGAGACTGGAGAAGAATCCGAAGGCAAACCGACGGACACCCCCCCCACACACACAAAAACACACAGTCATAACGGTCGATGCATCGCGGAAGTCGTGGCTGGAGTGGAACCGACGAGGTTGCTCAAGCAAGGCGGTAGCCCTTTGTGCCGATGTTGATGTAGCCGAGAGCGTAGGATGGTGTAGCCGTGGTCGAGGTAGCTGTGCAATGGACACCATGGTCGAGGTCGAGTCGGGGTGGCCGGTGTCGATGTAGTTGCCGTGGACTAGGAAGAAGAGCGGCGGCGACCTGAGGAGGAGGCGGCGGCTAGGTCAAGAACGCGGCGGCGGTGCTCGAAGTAGACGAGGAAGAACCTGACAGCATGACGAAGACCGGCGCGGACGGTGGCATTCCCGTGCCTAGGAAGACGGCGCGGCGCATACCACACAGAAGTCGACGCGCGTGGACGGCGAAGTGGATGGCGTGCCGCGGTGCTACGGCCCGAAGGGGCGACGCAGCAACAACGCGTTGATCGGAGCGACGGCGGGGAAGACCTCAGGGCGGCGGCACGGACCGCGTGCCACGCTCGCTACGACCCGATGGGTGACGAAGAGGCAGCGCGAGGGTCCGTGCAGCCACGGGGACGGCCTGAAGCGGACGCCCTCGGGGCAGCGATGGACCGCGGGCTGCGACACTACGGCCCGAAGGGGCGACGCAGCGGCAACGCGCGGATCGGTGCAACCACAGGGGGAGCCACGGCGGGCGATGACAGGGACCGCCTGCCACGCTCGTTACAGCCCAACGAGGCGACGCAGCGGCAGCGCGAGGGTTGGTGTAGCCACGAAGACGGGCTGGAGCGGATGGTCTCGGGACAGTGTTTGACCGCTGGCCGTGGCATTACGGCCTCAAGGGACGACACATCGACATCACACAGTCCGATGCAGCCATGGAAAAACCACGGGGCGTGACGCTGCGATCCGAAGAACGACGCAGGTGTGGCCCATTGCTCGATCGGAGTGGCGTGTTGTAATCAGAGACGACCTTCGAAAATTCGTGCGGCCGGACGGAAACACGTACGCACCGTGCATATGGACGTACAAGCATGCAAGCACGCCGGCACCGGATGCACTCACGGGCATTACGTTGATGAACCCGCGTGAGCAACCGGCCGCACCAGCGCAGCGCATGGGCGAGCAAACAATGCCCGCATGGGACGCCATGAGTGTCCTCGGGCCACGCGGCACAGTACTGGCCAACACAGGACAACGCGAGCAGCCGTGTAGCTACTAGCTAGCCGGTGCAGAGTACGCAAGCAGCCATGACGAAGAAGTCGGCGGAGTTGACGCCAATGATGAAGTACACGCAGGTTGTTGACGACGGACGGCGACGGACGACGCAAGCTGATCTATAGATCGGGGAATCAAAAAAGAACCGCCGATTAAGACGACCAGCCTGAGAGAAAAAACCCGGATCAAGGATCGGGAAAAACACTCTCTAGGGCAGCCGGTCAACACGACCGGCATATGAACACTAGGTATGGGCGGCGTGTGTTAGGTTTAATCTTGATTCATGTATCTGCATGTGTTATTTTCGTTCTGCATGTAGCTTAGCTTAGCGAGTTGTACTTCGGCGAAGTCTTAGCTGTAGCGTGCAAGGAAGCGAGATGCCCGATGACCGTGAGATGCGATGTGGTAGGCGTGATGCTGGCGCCGTGTGATACGGCATCGTCGTGCGATGCGGCGAGGCGCACAAGAAGCTAGAAACGGCCGGCTGGCACTACCAGGATAACTGGCGATGCCGACGGCCGAACCTATGCCGACGGCCACCGTCGGCATAGATTGGCCTATCCCGACGGCCCAGCCCAAGCCGTCGGCATAGAAAAGCCGTCGGCGTATATCCATCTATGCCGACGGCCCCCGTCGGCAAAGCTCAGCCGTCGGCGTCGCGAGAAATATGCCTACGGCGGCCGTCGGCATAGATAAGCCCGTCGGCATAGAACATGGGCCCGGCTACCCGGGCGGAAACGGCCTTTTGACGGCGTCAGTCTACGCCGACGGGCTAACGGCGGCCGTCGGCATCGCCCCCACGTCATCGATCCGCGTCGCCCGCCACGTCATCGATCCGCGTCGCTCGCCGGTCCGTGGGGTGGCAAATCTATGCCGACGGCCAGGCCGTCGGCATAGGCCTGGCCCATGGATGTTGCCACGTCATCGATCCCCGCCCTTTGCCACGTCATCGATCCGTGGCCGTGTGCGCAGGTATACCAACGGCCTTGTCGTCGGCATACCTCTATTTTTTTATATTTATATTATTTACTTTTTCCTGTTTTTTTTCACAACATAAATGTGCCTTATTTAACAAAAAAACATACCCCGATGGTATATCGATTGCCCCTCTCACGGACGTTGCTGCCGCCGTGCCCCACAGCGACGCCGGTGAGGGGGGCACACCCTGGAGCTGCGTGCCGGGTGCCTGCGCCAGCCACCACGCTTCCACAACCGTTGGAGGGCCCAAAGCAACACCTAGCGACATTGCTACCCCCCCAGGTACACCATCCCGTCTAACCGGGCCCTCATACATGCGGGGCGGTGTGGTGACATGTCTGAAGAGGCGGGACGGGGGCCCTGAGGGGATAGCAATACCACCGAAGCGTCGCACCGGGCCCTCATACATGCGGGGTGGTGTGGTGCCATGTCCAAAGAGGCGGCGCGCATCTCCGGGGTGTGCCCCCCCTCACGGACGGCGGCGCCGCCGGCACCTGGAGGGGGGAAACGGACGCGTAGGGTCTACACGGAGGGGATCTTGCTGTGGGTCTGGCCCGGATGTTGCTCCAAACTGTTCCTATGGGCTGACCTAACACAACCGGGTGGAGAGTTCCACTGGTCAAAGCCCGTCCGTGTAAAGTCAAAGGGCTAGATCTCGTGGTCTAACACTACATGGTTAGGCGGGACGGGGCCCCTGGGGGGTAGCAATGCCACCGGAGCGTCACACCGGGCCCTCATATATACATGCAGGGTGGTGTCGTGGCATGTCCGAAGAGGCGGCACGCGTCTTCGGGGTGTGGCCCCCCTCACGGACGGCGCCGCCGCCGGCACCTGGAGGGGTGAAACAGACGCGTAGGGTCTCCACGGAGGGGATCTTGCTGTGGGTATGGCCCGGATGTTGCTCCAAAGTGTTCCTATGGGCTGACCTAACACAACAGGGGGAGAGTTCCAAGCCCGTCCGTGTAAAGTCAAAGGGCTAGATCTCGTGGTCTAACGCTACAGGGTTAGGCGGGACGGGTGCCCTGGGGGTAGCAATGCCACCGGAGCGTCGCACCGGGCCCTCATACATGTGGGGTGGTGTGGTGGCATGTCCGGAGAGGCGGCACGCGTCTCCGGGCTGTGGCTCCCCTCACGGACGGCGCCGCCGCCGGCACCTGGAGGGGTGAAACAGACGCGTCGGGTCTACACGGAGGGGATCTTGCTGTGGGTTAGGCCCGGATGTTGCTCCAAAGTGTTCCTATGGGCTGACCTAACACAACCGGGGGGAGAGTTCCACTGGTCAAAGCATGTCTGTGTAAAGTCAAAGGGCTAGATCTCGTGGTCTAACGCTACAGGGTTAGGTGGGACGGGGCCCTGGGGGGTAGCAATGCCACCGGAGTGTCGCACCGGGCCCTCATACATGCGGGGTGGTGTGGTGGCATGTACGAAGAGGCGGCACGCATCTCCGGGGTGTGGCCCCCCTCACGGATGGCATTGCTACCCCCCCGCCCACAGGTACCCCGTCCTATCTATCCCTGACACAGACGACCGCCGGGTCTAGCCCTTTGACTTTCGCCGGACGTGGCATGTCCATCTATGCCGACGGCTAAGCTCCAGTGGCATTGCTACCCCCACGGCCCCCGTACCGCCTAACCCCCAGGGTCCCGGTGTCACAGGTGTCGCACCGGGTACCGGGTCCCATACAGACGGTAAACTAAGAATCTAAAAATGTAATAATTGAATTGATTAAAAACTTCGGTATTCATCATTGAAAATGTACTATCACTGTGAACCTTTTAGTGCTCGGGCACCGGGCCGGCTGCCCGGGCACTGAAAAGTTCACAGTAATTGTCCATTTTCTTCATATAAGTCTAATGAATACCGGAGCTTATAACGTATGGATTAGTGAACTATTTAAACAGGTCAAATTGCTTTTCCCTCGGCGAGGTGGGACTATTTTTTTTTAAAAAAGTAGTTGCCATCTATGCCTATGGCATAGCCGTCGGCATAGGCCACCTATCTATGCCGACGGCCAGGCCGTCGGCATAGAGCCACCCTTATCCACTCGATGGCCCTCTCGCTGTCAGGTGGGACCACTCCTATGCCGACGGCCTGGCCGTCGGCATAGGGCCACCTTATCCTCCCGGCCCTCCTCCTCCACTCGTTTCTCTCCTCGCACCCCGATCCAACTCCCTCTCCTCGACACCCAACCGCCGCCGCCACCCTCTCCGCGCCGTCGACGCCCCCCTAGCTGCTCGCCCCGCCACCGACCGCCGCCATCTCCACCCACCCGCGTCGCGCTGCCGTCATCTCCGCCCTACCCGCCCCGTCTCCACCCACCCACCCACCCACCACCGCCATTGTCTCCACCCACCCGTGCCGCGCTGCCATCGTCCCCCCCCGCCGGAGTCCCCGGCCTGATCTCCGGCCGCTGCTCCACCCCCTCCGCCGAAGCCCTCCCTAAGGGGGCCCCTGCCCCGACGCCCCCTTCTCCTGGCCCGGCTCCGACCGACCTCCTCCGCCACCGCGCCGACAATCGTCCGCCCGGCGCCGACCACCGTCTGCCAGGCCCCGCCCTTGCCTCGTCCCGGCCCCCTCCGACGTCGCCACCTCCCCCGCCCCTGCTGTCCTCCAGCCGCTCCGGTGCTGCTTCCCCTCGGTGAGCTCCCCTGCCCCCGGTCACTCGCCGGAGTTGTAGCTGATGCCGCTGTTGTGTTAGCTAGATAGACAAAATTAGTGTAGTGCAATTATTTTGTATGTTTAGTGCAATTTTAGTAGATAGATAGAGAAATGTTAAAATTTGGATAGTTGAATGAAATGGATAGATAAGTAGATAAATTTCTAGGTACATCAATGTATGGATAGGTAGGTACATTTTAGTTTTGACCAAAAAAATTAATCAGTGCGGTAAAAATTTAATTTGAAGTATCATGATAATCTAAGTTTTTTACTTTATGTTTTGAATAATGTAGAATATATGCATTCTGTCCTACAATTTGAGATGTTGAAATGCTACATGAGATGCGAAGTTCCAAAAATTTTACTCGGTGGAATTTAAAGGGTTTGTGGCGTCGCATCTCTCGATATGATATGTAGATAGATGTTTTGTGAAGTAGATAGATAGACCGATGTTAAAATTCGGATCATGGTTAGTGGTTAGTTCATCATGATGATCATGGTTAGTAGATAGATAGACAGATGTTAAAATTCCGCATTTAGTAGTTTTATGAGTTTCATCATGTCATACTGTAGGCCTACATGGAGTACACACGCTAGGAGACCATGGCGTGGCACGACCGCCTTCATGCATACCATCAGCAGAGGGATCGCCAGATGCAGCACGCTTTTCAGGAAATGGCGGCCGGCAGGTGCCCTCAATGGCCATCAGCAGAGGGTCCTCCAGCACAACCAACGTTGCTGACCTTTGAGGAGTTTGTGGCACAGAACGCTGGCCCCTCGCTGGTTAGTTCATCCCCAATCTATTCACTCAAAGCATATCATGCCTTTCAACACAGTCGTATATCCCGTTAATATGTCTTTTCAACATCCAGGGAACCGGTGGATCAACCGTTGGCGGTGGTCTTCGCAGCACTCCCGAGTCACGGAGCCCGACCACTCTGATCCATGGAGGCGGAAGCGGAGGTGGAGGCGGTCTTGGCGGTAGCGCTGCCGCTAGCAGTGACGACCTGGGCTTCAGCGGTCTTGGCGGTGACGACCTCCGCGGTGCTCGACGTCCTGGCGCTTAAGCCTTTTGGTTACTTGTGTGCTTATGCTTATGTATCTTTAGATGACTTGTCTGTGGTGATGATGATAAACTTGTGGTCTTTGATGGTCCTTTAGATGACTTGCGTGCTTCTTTATATGCTTATGCTTATCTTTATGTTGATTATGATGATGCTTATGCATATATTGTTGTGATGGTGACGGATGATACTTAGATGTGTTCTATGTGTCTATTTCCATCATATATATCTGCTGATATGTGCTGAATTGAATTGATTTGAAAACAAACAGAAAAAAGAAAAAAAAATCAAATACAAGCATAGGGCTGGCCTGAGCGCCCAGTTGCTGACGCGTGGCATCTATGCCGACGGCCTAGCCGTCGGTATAGATTTAAACTAAGCCGACGGCCAGGCCGTCGGCATAGATGCCACGTGTCAGCAACTGGGCGCTCCTTGGGTAAGCCTATGCCGACGGCCTCGCCGTCGGCATAGATTTAAACTAAGCCGACGGCTAGGCCGTCGGCATAGATGAGCCACGTGGCGAGCAGCGGTTGGTCGTCACTTGACGGCGGCCGCCGTTAGACGGGAACGTTTCCGACGGCCAGGGCCGTCGGCATAGATGTACGGACACCGTCGAGATAGATCCTATGCCGACGACCTTTCTATGCCGACGGCCTCCCGTGCTGCGCCGACGGATATGTTGCCGACGGCCCTATGCTGACGGGGGCCGTCGTCATAGGCATGTCCCGACGGCATATCAGGGCTATGCCGACGGCCCTCGCCGTCGGTGTAGGGTGCGATTCCGGTAGTCTGGATGACCAAGAGAATTGGGCGAGTTAGTTAGTGCATGCATCGGTTTGTTATTAGCTGCATGCTAGCTGGTGGCCAAGTCGTGTGTGGCCGTTGAGAGATAGGTGCACACGCTGTGCATGGGCGTGCTTGAGTTAATGGTTAGTTAGAGTCGTGGTGTTAGTGGCCGAGAGGTCCGGCTAGTTAGTGCGGGCATGAGGCTGATCTCCTGTATATATGTGCTACTTTGAGTCAATGAGAAAGCGAAGCCGTGAGGGCTGAGAAAAAGATGTAGCCACGGCTGACCAAGAGGAAGGTGTCTCTTGGCAAAGCTATTGCCTCCTTCTTCCTTGGTCCATGCGTGGGTGTGTGTGTGTTTTCTGAGAATTTCTTCCATGGTGTGTGTTTGAGAGAAACCACAAGAGAGAAGGTTGAGCTGTGAGAGACAACCAAGAAGAAGAAGAAGGCGCTGCGAGGAGGCAGCGCCAAAAATTAACATCAGAGCCTTGTTCATCCATGGCGGCGACGACGGTGCCGGCGGCTATGGTTACCGGCGTGGCGGTGGCGCTGCGGCAACGACGACGGCGACGCGGCGGACTCCATGTGAGGTGGAGGACGTCGGCGCGAGGTGGAGGCCGTCGGCGGCGAGATGCCGCTGGTGGCCGGTTGCGGTGTGATGCCGCTAGGAGGAGACGGCGGTGCGATGCTGCCACGACGATGGTGCGATGCCGTCACAAAGAGACGCGGTGCGACGCTGCTAAGAAGATGTACGGCGGCGCGATGCCGTCACTCGAGTCGATGAGATGCCGACGGCGGTGGTGCGATGCCACCGCCATCATGAAGAGTTGGTGTGAGGCCAACAAAAGTTGCAGCGTGATGTTGCGGCAAGACGGCGTGGTGATCGGCGTTGCGACAGCGTCGTCAACGTCAAGAGGTGGCCGCCGCGTGCGGCAAGAGAACATGGTGATGGACGCCGGAGCTGCGATGGCGTCGGTCCACGGCAAGGTGTGCAGCGCCGCGATGGCGTCGTCAAGTGGCAGCGGGTGAAGCCGCGTGAAGATTGGAGAATCAAGATTAGGAGGGAAAATGTTAGGTTTAATCTTGATTCATGTATCTGCATGTGTTATTTTCGTTCTGCATGTAGCTTAGCTTAGCGAGTTGTACTCCGGCGAAGTCTTAGCTGTAGCGTGCAAGGAAGCGAGATGCCCGATGACCGTGAGATGCGATGTGGTAGGCGTGATGCTGGCGCCGTGTGATACGGCATCGTCGTGCGATGCGGCGAGGCGCACAAGAAGCTAGAAACGGCCGACTGGATGACCAAGAGAATTGGGCGAGTTAGTTAGTGCATGCATCGGTTTGTTATTAGCTGCATGCTAGCTGGTGGCGAAGTCGTGTGTGGCCGTTGAGAGATAGGTGCACACGCTGTGCATGGGCGTGCTTGAGTTAATGGTTAGTTAGAGTCGTGGTGTTAGTGGCCGAGAGGTCCGGCTAGTTAGTGCGGGCATGAGGCTGATCTCCTGTATATATGTGCTACTTTGAGTCAATGAGAAAGCGAAGCCGTGAGGGCTGAGAAAAAGATGTAGCCACGGCTGACCAAGAGGAAGGTGTCTCTTGGCAAAGCTATTGCCTCCTTCTTCCTTGGTCCATGCGTGGGTGTGTGTGTGTTTTCTGAGAATTTCTTCCATGGTGTGTGTTTGAGAGAAACCACAAGAGAGAAGGTTGAGCTGTGAGAGACAACCAAGAAGAAGAAGAAGGCGCTGCGAGGAGGCAGCGCCAAAAATTAACATCAGAGCCTTGTTCATCCATGGCGGCGACGACGGTGCCGGCGGCTATGGTTACCGGCGTGGCGGTGGCGCTGCGGCAACGACGACGGCGACGCGGCGGACTCCATGTGAGGTGGAGGACGTCGGCGCGAGGTGGAGGCCGTCGGCGGCGAGATGCCGCTGGTGGCCGGTTGCGGTGTGATGCCGCTAGGAGGAGACGGCGGTGCGATGCTGCCACGACGATGGTGCGATGCCGTCACAAAGAGACGCGGTGCGACGCTGCTAAGAAGATGTACGGCGGCGCGATGCCGTCACTCGAGTCGATGAGATGCCGACGGCGGTGGTGCGATGCCACCGCCATCATGAAGAGTTGGTGTGAGGCCAACAAAAGTTGCAGCGTGATGTTGCGGCAAGACGGCGTGGTGATCGGCGTTGCGACAGCGTCGTCAACGTCAAGAGGTGGCCGCCGCGTGCGGCAAGAGAACATGGTGATGGACGCCGGAGCTGCGATGGCGTCGGTCCACGGCAAGGTGTGCAGCGCCGCGATGGCGTCGTCAAGTGGCAGCGGGTGAAGCCGCGTGAAGATTGGAGAATCAAGATTAGGAGGGAAAATGTTAGGTTTAATCTTGATTCATGTATCTGCATGTGTTATTTTCGTTCTGCATGTAGCTTAGCTTAGCGAGTTGTACTCCGGCGAAGTCTTAGCTGTAGCGTGCAAGGAAGCGAGATGCCCGATGACCGTGAGATGCGATGTGGTAGGCGTGATGCTGGCGCCGTGTGATACGGCATCGTCGTGCGATGCGGCGAGGCGCACAAGAAGCTAGAAACGGCCGACTGGATGACCAAGAGAATTGGGCGAGTTAGTTAGTGCATGCATCGGTTTGTTATTAGCTGCATGCTAGCTGGTGGCCAAGTCGTGTGTGGCCGTTGAGAGATAGGTGCACACGCTGTGCATGGGCGTGCTTGAGTTAATGGTTAGTTAGAGTCGTGGTGTTAGTGGCCGAGAGGTCCGGCTAGTTAGTGCGGGCATGAGGCTGATCTCCTGTATATATGTGCTACTTTGAGTCAATGAGAAAGCGAAGCCATGAGGGCTGAGAAAAAGATGTAGCCACGGCTGACCAAGAGGAAGGTGTCTCTTGGCAAAGCTATTGCCTCCTTCTTCCTTGGTCCATGCGTGGGTGTGTGTGTGTTTTCTGAGAATTTCTTCCATGGTGTGTGTTTGAGAGAAACCACAAGAGAGAAGGTTGAGCTATGAGAGACAACCAAGAAGAAGAAGAAGGCGCTGCGAGGAGGCAGCGCCAACAATTGGCATCAGAGCCTTGTTCATCCATGGCGGCGACGACGGTGCCGGCGGCTATGGTGACTGGCGTGGCGGTGGCGGAGGCGACGGCTGCGGCAACGGCGACGCGGCGGACGTCGGCGCGAGGTGAAGGCCGTCGGCGGCGAGATGCCGCTGGTGGCCGGTTGCGGTGTGATGCCGCTAGGAGGAGACGGCGGTGCGATGCTGCCACGACGATGGTGCGATGCCGTCACAAAGAGACGCGGTGCGACGCTGCTAAGAAGATGTACGGCGGCGCGATGCCGTCACTCGAGTCGGTGAGATGCCGACGACGGTGGTGCGATGCCACCACCATCATGAAGAGTTGGTGTGAGGCCAACAAAAGTTGCAGCGTGATGTTGCGGCAAGACGGCGTGGTGATCGGCGTTGCGACAGCGTCGTCCACGTCAAGAGGTGGCCGCCGCGTGCGGCAAGAGTACATGGTGATGGACGCCGGCGCTGCGATGGCGTCGGTCCACGGCAAGGTGTGCAGCGCCGCGATGGCGTCGTCAAGTGGCAGCGGGTGAAGCCGCGTGAAGATTGGAGAATCAAGATTAGGAGGGAAAATGTTAGGTTTAATCTTGATTCATGTATCTGCATGTGTTATTTTCGTTCTGCATGTAGCTTAGCTTAGCGAGTTGTACTCCGGCGAAGTCTTAGCTGTAGCGTGCAAGGAAGCGAGATGCCCGATGACCGTGAGATGCGATGTGGTAGGCGTGATGCTGGCGCCGTGTGATACGGCATCGTCGTGCGATGCGGCGAGGCGCACAAGAAGCTAGAAACGGCCGGCTGGATGACCAAGAGAATTGGGCGAGTTAGTTAGTGCATGCATCGGTTTGTTATTAGCTGCATGCTAGCTGGTGGCGAAGTCGTGTGTGGCCGTTGAGAGATAGGTGCACACGCTGTGCATGGGCGTGCTTGAGTTAATGGTTAGTTAGAGTCGTGGTGTTAGTGGCCGAGAGGTCCGGCTAGTTAGTGTGGGCATGAGGCTGATCTCCTGTATATATGTGCTACTTTGAGTCAATGAGAAAGCGAAGCCGTGAGGGCTGAGAAAAAGATGTAGCCACGGCTGACCAAGAGGAAGGTGTCTCTTGGCAAAGCTATTGCCTCCTTCTTCCTTGGTCCATGCGTGGGTGTGTGTGTGTTTTCTGAGAATTTCTTCCATGGTGTGTGTTTGAGAGAAACCACAAGAGAGAAGGTTGAGCTGTGAGAGACAGCCAAGAAGAAGAAGAAGGCGCTGCGAGGAGGCAGCGCCAACAATTGGCATCAGAGCCTTGTTCATCCATGGCGGCGACGACGGTGCCGGCGGCTATGGTGACCGGCGTGGCGGTGGCGGAGGCGACGGCTGCGGCAACGGCGACGCGGCGGACGTCGGCGCGAGGTGGAGGCCGTCGGCGGCGAGATGCCGCTGGTGGCCGGTTGCGGTGTGATGCCGCTAGGAGGCAACGGCGGTGCGATGCTGCCACGACGATGGTGTGATGCCGTCACAAAGATACGCGGTGCGACGCTGCTAAGAAGATGTACGGCGGCGCGATGCCGTCACTCGAGTCTGTGAGATGCCGACGGCGGTGGTGCGATGCCACCGCCATCATGAAGAGTTGGTGTCTGGCCAACAAAAGTTGCAGCGTGATGTTGCGGCAAGACGGCGTGGTGATCGGCGTTGCGACAGCGTCGTCCACGTCAAGAGGTGGCCACCGCGTGCGGCAAGAGTACATGGTGATGGACGCCGGCGCTGCGATGGCGTCGGTCCACGGCAAGGTGTGCAGCGCCGCGATGGCGTCGTCAAGTGGCAGCGGGTGAAGCCGCGTGAAGATTGGAGAATCAAGATTAGGAGGGAAAATGTTAGGTTTAATCTTAATTCATGTATCTGCATGTGTTATTTTCGTTCTGCATGTAGCTTAGCTTAGCGAGTTGTACTCCGGCGAAGTCTTACCTGTAGCGTGCAAGGAAGCGAGATGCCCGATGACCGTGAGATGCGATGTGGTAGGCGTGATGCTGGCGCCGTGTGATACGGCATCGTCGTGCGATGCGGCGAGGCGCACAAGAAGCTAGAAACGGCCGGCTGGATGACCAAGAGAATTGGGCGAGTTAGTTAGTGCATGCATCGGTTTGTTATTAGCTGCATGCTAGCTGGTGGCCAAGTCGTGTGTGGCCATTGAGAGATAGGTGCACACGCTGTGTATGGGCGTGCTTGAGTTAATGGTTAGTTATAGTCGTGGTGTTAGTGGCCGAGAGGTCCGGCTAGTTAGTGCGGGCATGAGGCTGATCTCATGTATATATGTGCTACTTTGAGTCAATGAGAAATCGAAGCCGTGAGGGCTGAGAAAAAGATGTAGCCACGGCTGACCAAGAGGAAGGTGTCTCTTGGCAAAGCTATTGCCTCCTTCCTTGGTCCATGCGTGGGTGTGTGTGTGTTTTCTGAGAATTTATTCCATGGTGTGTGTTTGAGAGAAACCACAAGAGGGAAGGTTTAGCTGTGAGAGACAGCCAAGAAGAAGAAGAAGGCGCTGCGAGGAGGCAGCGCCAACAATTGGCATCAGAGCCTTGTTCATCCATGGCGGCGGCGACGGTGCCGGCGGCTATGTGGACCGGCGTGGCGGTGGCGGAGGCGACGGCTGCGGCAACGGCGACGCGGCGGACGTCGGTGCGAGGTGGAGGCCGTCGGCGGCGAGATGCCGCTGGTGGCCGGTTACGGTGTGATGCCGCTAGGAGGAGACGGCGGTGCGATGCTGCCACGACGATGGTGCGATGCCGTCACAAAGAGACGCGGTGCGACGCTGCTAAGAAGATGTATGGCGGCGCGATGCCGTCACTCGAGTCGGTGAGATGCCGACGGCGGTGGTGCGATGCCACCGCCATCATGAAGAGTTGGTGTGAGGCCAACAAAAGTTGCAGCGTGATGTTGCGGCAAGACGGCGTGGTGATCGGCGTTGCGACGGCGTCGTCCACGTCAAGAGGTGGCCGCCGCGTGCGGCAAGAGTACATGGTGATGGACGCCGGCGCTGCGATGGCGTCGGTCCACGGCAAGGTGTGCAGCACCGCGATGGCGTCGTCAAGTGGCAGCGGGTGAAGCCGCGTGAAGATTGGAGAATCAAGATTAGGAGGGAAAATGTTAGGTTTAATCTTGATTCATGTATCTGCATGTGTTATTTTCGTTCTGCATGTAGCTTAGCTTAGCGAGTTGTACTCCGGCGAAGTCTTAGCTGTAGCGTGCAAGGAAGCGAGATGCCCGATGACCGTGAGATGCGATGTGGTAGGCGTGATGCTGGCGCCGTGTGATACGGCATCGTCGTGCGATGCGGCGAGGCGCACAAGAAGCTAGAAACGGCCGGCTGGATGACCAAGAGAATTGGGCGAGTTAGTTAGTGCATGCATCGGTTTGTTATTAGCTGCATGCTAGCTGGTGGCCATGTCGTGTGTGGCCGTTGAGAGATAGGTGCACACGCTGTGCATGGGCGTGCTTGAGTTAATGGTTAGTTAGAGTCGTTGTGTTAGTGGCCGAGAGGTCCGGCTAGTTAGTGCGGGCATGAGGCTGATCTCCTGTATATATGTGCTACTTTGAGTCAATGAGAAAGCGAAGCCGTGAGGGCTGAGAAAAAGATGTAGCCACGGCTGACCAAGAGGAAGGTGTCTCTTGGCAAAGCTATTGCCTCCTTCTTCCTTGGTCCATGCGTGGGTGTGTGTGTGTTTTCTGAGAATTTCTTCCATGGTGTGTGTTTGAGAGAAACCACAAGAGAGAAGGTTGAGCTGTGAGAGACAGCCAAGAAGAAGAAGAAGGCGCTGCGAGGAGGCAGCGCCAACAATTGGCATTAGAGCCTTGTTCATCCATGGCGGCGACGACGGTGCCGGCGGCTATGGTGACTGGCGTGGCGGAGGCGACGGCTGCGGCAACGG
Source organism: Aegilops tauschii subsp. strangulata (assembly GCF_002575655.3). Lineage (NCBI taxonomy): Eukaryota > Viridiplantae > Streptophyta > Magnoliopsida > Poales > Poaceae > Aegilops > Aegilops tauschii. The sequence goes on from NC_053037.3 coordinate 43,408,074, forward strand.
CGAGGACGACGCGGCGGACGTCGGCGCGAGGTGGAGGCCGTCGGCGGCGAGATGCCGCTGGTGGCCGGTTGCGGTGTGATGCCGCTAGGAGGCGACGGCGGTGCGATGCTGCCACGACGATGGTGCGATGCCGTCACAAAGATACGCGGTGCGACGCTGCTAAGAAGATGTACGGCGGCGCGATGCCGTCACTCGAGTCGGTGAGATGCCGACGGCGGTGGTGCGATGCCACCGCCATCATGAAGAGTTGGTGTGAGGCCAACAAAAGTTGCAGCGTGATGTTGCGGCAAGACGGCGTGGTGATCGGCGTTGCGACAGCGTCATCCACGTCAAGAGGTGGCCACCGCGTGCGGCAAGAGTACATGGTGATGGACGCCGGCGCTGCGATGGCGTCGGTCCACGGCAAGGTGTGCAGCGCCGCGATGGAGTGGTAGCGGGTGAAGCCGCGTGAAGATTGGAGAATCAAGATTAGGAGGGAAAATGTTAGGTTTAATCTTGATTCATGTATCTGCATGTGTTATTTTCGTTCTGCATGTAGCTTAGCTTAGCGAGTTGTACTCCGGCGAAGTCTTACCTGTAGCGTGCAAGGAAGCGAGATGCCCGATGACCGTGAGATGCGATGTGGTAGGCGTGATGCTGGCGCCGTGTGATATGGCATCGTCGTGCGATGCGGCGAGGCGCACAAGAAGCTAGAAACGGCCGGCTGGATGACCAAGAGAATTGGGCGAGTTAGTTAGTGCATGCATCGGTTTGTTATTAGCTGCATGCTAGCTGGTGGCCAAGTCGTGTGTGGCCGTTGAGAGATAGGTGCACACGCTGTGTATGGGCGTGCTTGAGTTAATGGTTAGTTAGAGTCGTGGTGTTAGTGGCCGAGAGGTCCGGCTAGTTAGTGCGGGCATGAGGCTGATCTCCTGTATATATGTGCTACTTTGAGTCAATGAGAAATCGAAGCCGTGAGGGTTGAGAAAAAGATGTAGCCACGGCTGACCAAGAGGAAGGTGTCTCTTGGCAAAGCTATTGCCTCCTTCCTTGGTCCATGCGTGGGTGTGTGTGTGTTTTCTGAGAATTTCTTCCATGGTGTGTGTTTGAGAGAAACCACAATAGAGAAGGTTGAGCTGTGAGAGACAGCCAAGAAGAAGAAGAAGGCGCTGCGAGGAGGCAGCGCCAACAATTGGCATCAGAGCCTTGTTCATCCATGGCGGCGGCGACGGTGCCGGCGGCTATGGTGACCGGCGTGGCGGTGGCGGAGGCGACGGCTGCGACAACGGCGACGGCAACACGGCGGACGTCGGCGCGAGGTGGAGGCCGTCGGTGGCGAGATGCCGCTAGTGGCCGGTTGCGGTGTGATGCCGCTAGGAGGAGACGGCGGTGCGATGCTGCCACGACGATGGTGCGATGCCGTCACAAAGAGACGCGGTGCGACGCTGCTAAGAAGATGTATGGCGGCGCGATGCCGTCACTCGAGTCGGTGAGATGCCGACGGCGGTGGTGCGATGCCACCGCCATCATGAAGAGTTGGTGTGAGGCCAACAAAAGTTGCAGCGTGATGTTGCGGCAAGACGGCGTGGTGATCGGCGTTGCGACAGCGTCGTCCACGTCAAGAGGTGGCCGCCGCGTGCAGGAAGAGTTCATGGTGATGGACGCCGACGCTGCAATGGCGTCGGTCCACGGCAAGGTGTGCAGCGCCGCGATGGCGTCGTCAAGTGGCAGCGGGTGAAGCCGCGTGAAGATTGGAGAATCAATATTAGGAGGGAAAATGTTAGGTTTAATCTTGATTCATGTATCTGCATGTGTTATTTTCGTTCTGCATGTAGCTTAGCTTAGCGAGTTGTACTCCGGCGAAGTCTTAGCTGTAGCGTGCAAGGAAGCGAGATGCCCGATGACCGTGAGATGCGATGTGGTAGGCGTGATGCTGGCGCCGTGTGATACGGCATCGTCGTGCGATGCGGCGAGGCGCACAAGAAGCTAGAAACGGCCGGCTGGATGACCAAGAGAATTGGGCGAGTTAGTTAGTGCATGCATCGGTTTGTTATTAGCTGCATGCTAGCTGGTGGCCAAGTCGTGTGTGGCCGTTGAGAGATAGGTGCACACGCTGTGCATGGGCGTGCTTGAGTTAATGGTTAGTTAGAGTCGTGGTGTTAGTGGCCGAGAGGTCCGGCTAGTTAGTGCGGGCATGAGGCTGATCTCCTGTATATATGTGCTACTTTGAGTCAATGAGAAAGCGAAGCCGTGAGGGCTGAGAAAAAGATGTAGCCACGGCTCACCAAGAGGAAGGTGTCTCTTGGCAAAGCTATTGCCTCCTTCTTCCATGGTCCATGCGTGGGTGTGTGTGTTTTCTGAGAATTTCTTCCATGGTGTGTGTTTGAGAGAAACCACAAGAGAGAAGGTTGAGCTATGAGAGACAGCCAAGAAGAAGAAGAAGGCGCTGCGAGGAGGCGGCGCCAACAGCGTGGCCCCTGGCGGCGGTCATGGAGGCCGACCGCCCCCCCCGGGGGGGGGGTGCGGGTGGAGGGTTTAGGATCGAGATAAGGAGGATACCATGTTAGAAGGGAGAGAGAGGATTGGTGGAATCGTTCGTTATATTGCTTGAGCATTGTAGGCATATATATAGGAGTACATGCTCATCTTGGAGTACAAGTCAAGATAGGAGCAAATCCTAGTCTATCCTATACCTCCTAATAAACATTATACTCAACACTGCTGGCTGCTTATTTAAAACTTGCTTGTTCTTGCAGCAGTGGAGATCATTGACTAAGGAGATAGACCGTGAGGCTTTTGATCTGATGACCTCAAAGATTCGGGCTACTGCTTCTTCTATATTGCAACATCAACCCGGAGGCTAGTGGAACTTGGCGGTCCTCAGTGTTGGTGTGCTTTTCTTTTTCTGGCTGCATGTTATGTATTGGCTTGGGAGCCATGTACCGTTACTGATGCTATTCTCGTACTCCCTTTGTGTTATGGCTACTCGTTTGCTTATCCACTGAACACAGCCTGGTGATTTTATTTATAAAGTCGGGCTGATGCCTTTCGTCTAAAAAAAGCAGGCAAGGATTCTTTCCAAAGCCAGTGTGCATTCATGTCGTTATGAGCTTCTTTCTGTGTTTTTTTAAATGGAGACAAATTTTTTGCCTCATCTATGAATTAAGAAGAAAATAGAGTTTGTTTTACAAGGCTCATAAGCCCTCAATACATAAAGGATCGCTCTCCCGGTATTATCAACTCCAACTTCTTTGAACCCGTGGTAACCCAAAGCTTAGCCTCACATTTGATTTAATTCAGTAGGATTGGCGGCGGAGCGCAGTTGTGTCGGAAGACACATGCATTTCTTTCATTCCAATTAGTCTAGCTAATAAGCAGTGTTGAGAGAGGTCATAGCTTTTGTTAGAAATATGCCCTAGAGGCAATAATACATTGGTTATTATTATATTTCCTTGTTCATGATAATTGTTTATTATCCATGCTAGAATTGTATTGATAGGAAACTCAGATACATGTGTGGATACATAGACAACACCATGTCCCTAGTAAGCCTCTAGTTGACTAGCTCGTTGATCAATAGATGGTTACGGTTTCCTGACCATGGACATTGGATGTCATTGATAACGGGATCACATCATTAGGAGAATGATGTGATGGACAAGACACAATCCTAAGCATAGCACAAGATCGTGTAGTTCGTATGCTAAAGCTTTTCTAATGTCAAGTATCATTTCCTTAGACCATGAGATTGTGCAACTCCCGGATACCATAGGAATGCTTTGGGTGTACCAAACGTCACAACGTAACTGGGTGGCTATAAAGGTGCACTACAGGTATCTCTGAAAGTGTCTGTTGGGTTGGCACGAATCGAGACTGGGATTTGTCACTCCGTGTAAATGGAGAGGTATCTCTGGGCCCACTCGGTAGGACATCATCATAAGGTGCACAATGTGACCAAGGAGTTGATCACGGGATGATGTGTTACGGAACGAGTAAAGAGACTTGCCGGTAACGAGATTGAATAAGGTATCGGGATACCGACGATCGAATCTCGGGCAAGTACTATACCGGTAGACAAAGGGAACTGTATACGGGATTGATTGAATCCTCGACATCGTGGTTCATACGATGAGATCATCGTGGAACATGTGGGAGCCAACATGGGTATCCAGATCCCGCTGTTGGTTATTGATCGGAGAGTCGTCTCGGTCATGTCTGCATGTCTCCCGAACCCGTAGGGTCTACACACTTAAGGTTCGGTGACGCTAGGGTTGTAGAGATATTAGTATGCGGTAACCCGAAAGTTGTTCAGAGTCCCGGATGAGATCCCGGATGTCACGAGGAGTTCCGGAATGGTCCGGAGGTGAAGAATTATATATAGGAAGTCCAGTTTCGGCCACCGGGAAAGTTTCGGGGGTTATCGGTATTGTATCGGGACCACCGGAAGGGTCCCGGGGGTCCACCGGGTGGGGCCACCTATCCCGGAGGGCCCCATGGGCTGAAGTGGGAGGGGAACCAGCCCCTGGTGGGCTGGTGCGCCCCCCATGGGCCTCCCCCTGCGCCTAGGGTTGGAAACCCTAGGGGTGGGGGGCGCCCCACCTGGCTTGGGGGGCAAGTTTCCCCCCTTGGCCGCCCCCCCCTTGTAGATGGGATCTCCAGGGCCGGCGCCCCCCAGGGGGCCTATATATAGTGGGGGGGGAGGGAGGGCAGCAGTACCCTAGCCCCTGGCGCCTCCCTCTCCCTCCCGTGACACCTCTCCCTCCCGTTTGTGCTTGGCGAAGCCCTGTCGGGATCCCGCTATTTCCACCACCACGCCGTCGTGCTGCTGGATCTCCATCAACCTCTCCTCCCCCCTTGCTGGATCAAGAAGGAGGAGACGTTGCTGCCCCGTACGTGTGTTGAACGCGGAGGTGCCGTCCGTTCGGCGCTAGGATCATCGGTGATTTGGATCACGACGAGTACGACTCCATCAACCCCGTTCTCTTGAACGCTTCCGCTCGCGATCTACAAGGGTATGTAGATGCACTCCTCCCCTCTCGTTGCTAGCATCTCCTAGATTGATCTTGGTGACACGTAGGAAAATTTTGAATTTCTGCTACGTTCCCCAACAGTGGCATCATGAGCTAGGTCTATGCGTAGTTTCTATGCACGAGTAGAACACAAAGTAGTTGTGGGCGTCGATTTTGTCAATTTACTTGCCGTTACTAGTCTTATCTTGATGCGGCGGCATCGTGGGATGAAGCGGCCCGGGCCGACCTTACACGTACTCTTACGTGAGACAGGTTCCACCGACTGACATGCACTAGTTGCATAAGATGGCTAGCGGGTGTCTGTCTCTCCCACTTTAGTCGGATCGGATTCGGTGAAAAGGGTCCTTATGAAGGGTAAATAGAAATTGGCATATCACGTTGTGGCTTTTGCATAGGTAAGAAACGTTCTTGCTAGAAACCCATAGCAGCCACGTAAAACATGCAACAACAATTAGAGGACGTCTAACTTGTTTTTGCAGGGTATGCTATGTGATGTGATATGGCCAAAAGGATGTGATGAATGATATATGTGATGTATGAGATTGATCATGTTCTTGTAATAGGAATCACGACTTGCATGTCGATGAGTATGACAACCGGCAGGAGCCATAGGAGTTGTCTTAATTTATTGTATGACCTGCGTGTCAATGAAAACGCCATGTAATTACTTTACTTTATTGCTAACCGTTAGCCATAGTAGTAGAAGTAATAGTTGGCGAGACAACTTCATGAAGACACGATGGTGGAGATCATGGTGTCATGCCGGTGACGAAGGTGATCATGCCGTGCCTCGAAGATGGAGATCAAAGGCGCAAGATGATATTGGCCATATCACGTCACTTTATGATTTGCATGTGATGTTTGTGATGTTTACATCTTATTTGCTTAGAATGACGGTAGCATAAATAAGATGATCCCTCACTAAAATTTCAAGAGACGTGTTCCCCCTAACTGTGCACCGTTGCGAAGGTTCGTTGTTTCGAAGCACCACGTGATGATCGGGTGTGATAGATTCTAACGTTCGAATACAACGGGTGTTGACGAGCCTAGCATGTACAGACATGGCCTCGGAACACATGCGAAACACTTAGGTTGACTTGACGAGCCTAGCATGTACAGACATGGCCTCGGAACACAAGAGATCGAAAGGTCGAACATGAGTCGTATAGTAGATGCGATCAACATGGAGATGTTCACCGATGATGACTAGTCCGTCTCACGTGATGATCGGACACGGCCTAGTTTGACTCGGATCATGTATCACTTAGATGACTAGAGGGATGTCTATCTGAGTGTGAGTTCATTAAATAATCAGATGAACTTAATTATCATGAACATAGTCTAAAGGTCTTTGCAAATTATGTCATAGCTTACGCTTTAGTTCTACTGTTTAAGATATGTTCCTAGAGAAAAATTTAGTTGAAAGTTGATAGTAGCAATTATGCGGACTGGGTCCGTAAACTGAGGATTGTCCTCATTGCTGCACAGAAGGCTTATGTCCTTAATGCACCGCTCGGTGTGCTGAACCTCAGCGTCATCTGTAGATGTTGCGAAACATCTGACATACACGTTTTGATGACTACATGATAGTTCAGTGCGTAATGCTAACGGTTTAGAATTGTGGCACCAAAGACGTTTTTGAAACGTCGCAGAACATATGAGATGTTCCGAAGACTGAAATTGAGATTTCAGACTAGTGCCCACGTCAAGAGGTATGAGACCTCTGACAAGTTTCTTAAGCCTGCAGACTAAGGGAGAAAAGCTCAATCGTTGAGCATGTGCTCAGATTGTCTGAGTACTACAATCACTTGAATCGAGTGGGAGTTAATCTTCCAGATGAGATAGTGATGGTTCTCCATAGTCACTGCCACCAAGCTATTAGAGCTTCGTAATGAACTATAACATATCAGGGATAGATATGATGATCCTTGAGCTATTCGTGATGTTTGACACCGTAAAAGTAGAAATCAAATAGGAGCATCAATTGTTGATGGTTAGTAAAACCACTAGTTTCAAGAAGGGCAAGGGCAAAAAGGGATACTTCATGAAACGGAAAATCATTTGCTGCTCTAGTGAAGAATCCCAAGGTTGAACCCAAACCCGAGACTAAGTGCTTCTGTAATGAGGGAAACAGTCACTGAAGCAGAACTGCCCTAGATACTTGGTAGATGAGAAGGCAGGCAAGGTCGACAGAAGTATATTGGATATACATTATATGAATGTGTACTTTACTAGTACTCCTAGTAGCACCAGGGTATTAGATACCGGTTCGGTTGCTAAGTGTTAGTAACACAAAATAAAAGCTGCGGAATAAACGGAGACTAGCTAAAGGTGAGATGACGATATGTGTTGGAAGTGTTTCCAAGGTTGATGTGATCAAGCATCGCATGCTCCCTCTACCATAGAGATTGGTGTTAAACCTAAATAATTGTTATTTGGTGTTTGCGTTGAGCATAAACATGATTGGATTATGTTTATCGCAATACAGTCATTCATTTAAGGAGAATAATGGTTACTCTGTTTATTTGAATAATACCTTCAATGGTCTTGCACCTAAAATGAATCTCGATCGCAGTGATACACATGTTCGTGCCAAAAGATATAAAATAGTAATGATAGTACCACATACTTGTGGCACTGCCATTTGAGTCATATTGGTATAGAACGCATGAAGAAACTCCATGTAGATGGATCTTTGGACTCACTCGTTTTTGAAAAGATTAAGACATGCGAACCATGTCTATTGGTATATATGCATGAAGAAACTCCATGCAGATGGTTCGTTTGGACTCATTTGATTTTGAATCACTTGAGACATGCAAATCATACCACATGGGCAAGATGACTGAAAGGCCTCGGTTTCAGTAAGATGGAACAAGAGAGCAACTTGTTGGAAGTAATACATTTGATGTGTGCAGTCCAATAAGTGCTGAGGCACGCAGTGGATATCAATATGTTCTTACTTCACAGATGATTTGAGTAGATACTGAGAATATTTACTTGATGAAACACAAGTCTGAATTATTGAAAGGATCAAGTAATTTCAGAGTGAAGTTGAAGATCGTCGTGACAAGAGGATAAAATGTCTATGATATGATCATAGAGATATCTGAGTTACGAGTTTGGCACACAATTAAGACATTGTGGAAAGTGTTTCACAATTAATACCGCCTGGAACACCACAGTGTGATGGTGTGTCCGAACATCATAACTGCACCCTATTGGATATGGTGCATACCATGATGTCTCTTATCGAATTACCACTATCGTTTATGGGTTAGGCATTAGAGACAACCGCATTCACTTTAAATAGGGCACCACGCAATTCCGTTGAGACGACACCGTTTAGAGAAACCTAAGTTGTCGTTTCTTAAAAGTTTGGGGCTGCGATGCTTATGTGAAAAAGTTTCAGGCTGATAAGCTCGAACCCAAAGCGGATAAATGCATCTTCATAAGAATACCCAAAATAGTTGGGTATACTTCCTATTTCAGATCTGGAAGCAAAAGTAATTGCTTCTAGAAACGGTTCCTTTCTCGAGGAAAAGTTTCTCTCAAAAGAATTGAGTGGGAGGATGGTAGAGACTTGATGAGGTTATTGAACCGTCACTTCAACTAGTGTGTAGCAGGGCACAAGAAATTGTTCCTGTGGCACCTACACCAATTGAAGTGGAAGCTTATGATAGTGATCATGAAACTTTGGATCAAGTCACTACCAAATCTCGTAGGACGACGAGGATGCGTACTACTTCAGAGTAGTACGTGATCCTGTCTTGGAAGTCATGTTGCTAGACAACAATGAACCTACGAGCTATGGAGAAGCGATGGTGGGCCCGGATTCCGACGAATGGCTCTAGGCCATGAAATCCGAGAGAGGATCCATGTATAAAAGCAAAGTATAGACTTTGGAAGAACTACTTGATGGTCGTAAGGCTGTTGGGTGCAGATGGATTTTAAAAGGAAGACAGACAATGATGGTAAGTGTCACCATTAAGAAAGCTCGGCTTGTCGTTAAAATGTTTTCCGACAAGTTCAAGGAGTTGACTACGATGAGACTTTCTCACTCGTAGCGATGCTAAGAGTCTGTTGGAATTGTATTAGCAGTTACCGCATTATTCATGAAATCTTGCAGATAGGATGTCAAAACATTGTTTCCTCGACGATTTTCTTGAGGAAAGGTTGTATGTGATACAACCAGAAGGTTTTGTCAATCCTGAAAGATGCTAACAAGTATGCAATGCTCCAGCAATCCTTCTAAGGACTGGAGTAAGCATCTCGGAATTGGAATGTACGCTTTGATGAGATGATCAAAGATTTTGGGTTTATACAAAGTTTATGAGAAACTTGTATTTCCAAAGAAGTGAGTGGGAGCACTATAGAATTTCTGATGAGTATATGTTGTTGACATATTGTTGATCAGAGATGATGTAGAATTTCTGGAAAGCATACACGGTTATTTGAAAAGTGTTTTTCAATGGAAAACCTGGATTAAGCTACTTGAACATTGAGCATCAAGATCTATAAGGATAGATCAAAAACGCTTAATAGTACTTTCAAATGAATACATACCGTGACAAGTTTTTTGAAGGAGTTCAAAATAGATCAGCAAAGAAGGAGTTCTTGGCTGTGTTACAAGGTGTGAGTATTGAGTAAGACTCAAGACCTGACCACAGCAGAAGAGAGAGAAAGGACGAAGGTCGTCCCCTATGCTTTAGACGTAGGCTCTACAGTATGCTATGCTGTGTACCGCACATGAAGTGTGCCTTGCCATGAGTTGGTCAAGGGGTACAATAGTGATCCGGGAATGGATCACATGACAGCGGTCGAACTTATCCTTAGTATCTAGTGGACTAAGGAATTTTCTCGATTATGGAGGTGAAAAGGGGTTCGTCGTAAAGGGTTACGTCGATGCGAACTTTGACACTAATCCGGATGACTCTGAGTAGTAAAACGGATTCGTATAGTAGAGCAGTTATTTGAAATGGCTCCAAATAGCGCGTGGTAGCGTCCACAAGATGACATAGATATTCGTAAAGCACACACGGATCTGAAAGGTTCAGACCCGTTGACTAATAACCTCTCTCACAAGCATAACATGATCAAACCAGAACTCATTGAGTATTAATCACATAGTGATGTGAACTAGATTGTTGACTCTAATAAACTCTTTGGATGTTGGTCACATGGTGATGTGACCTGTGAGTGTTAATCACATGGTGATGTGAACTAGATTATTGACTCTAGTGCAAGTGGGAGACTATTAGAAATATGCCCTAGAGGCAATAATAAATTGGTTATTATTATATTTCCTTGTTCATGATAATTGTTTATTATCCATGCCAGAATTGTATTGATAGGAAACTCAGATACATGTGTGGATACATAGACAACACCATGTCCCTAGTAAGCCTCTAGTTGACTAGCTCGTTGATCAATAGATGGTTACGGTTTCCTGACCATGGACATTGGATGTCATTGATAACGGGATCACATCATTAGGAGAATGATGTGATGGACACGACCCAATCCTAAGCATAGCACAAGATCGTGTAGTTCGTATGCTAAAGCTTTTCTAATGTCAAGTATCATTTCCTTAGACCATGAGATTGTGCAACTCCCGGATACCGTAGGAATTCTTTGGGTGTACCAAACGTCACAACGTAACTGGGTGGCTATAAAGGTGCACTATAGGTATCTCTGAAAGTGTCTGTTGGGTTGGCACGAATCGAGACTGGGATTTGTCACTCCGTGTAAACGGAGAGGTATCTCTGGGCCCACTCGGTAGGACATCATCATAAGGTGCACAATGTGACCAAGGAGTTGATCACGGGATGATGTGTTACGGAACGAGTAAAGAGACTTGCCGGTAACGAGATTGAACAAGGTATCGGGATACCGACGATCGAATCTCGGGCAAGTACTATAGCGGTAGACAAAGGGAACTGTATACGGGATTGATTGAATCCTCGACATTGTGGTTCATCCGATGAGATCATCGTGGAACATGTGGGAGCCAACATGGGTATCCAGATCCCGCTGTTGGTTATTGACCGGAGAGTCGTCCCGGTCATGTCTGCATGTCTCCCGAACCCGTAGGGTCTACACACTTAAGGTTCGGTGACGCTAGGGTTGTAGAGATATTAGTATGCGGTAACCCGAAAGTTGTTCGGAGTCCCGGATGTCACGAGGAGTTCCGGAATGGTCCGGAGGTGAAGAATTATATATAGGAAGTCCAGTTTCGGCCACCGAGAAAGTTTCGGGGGTTATCGGTATTGTACCGGGACCACCGGAAGGGTCCCGGGGGTCCACCGGGTGGGGCCACCTATCCCGGAGGGCCCCATGGGCTGAAGTGGGAGGGGAACCAGCCCCTGGTGGGCTGGTGCGCCCCCCATGGGCCTCCCCCTGCGCCTAGGGTTGGAAACCCTAGGGGTGGGGGGCGCCCCACCTGGCTTGGGGGGCAAGTTTCCCCCCTTGGCCGCCGCCCCCCCTTGTAGATGGGATCTCCAGGGCCGGCGCCCCCCCAGGGGGCCTATATATAGTGGGGGGGGGGAGGGAGGGCAGCAGTACCCTAGCCCCTGGCGCCTCCCTCTCCCTCCCGTGACACCTCTCCCTCCCGTTTGTGCTTGGCGAAGCCCTGCCGGGATCCCGCTATTTCCACCACCACGCCGTCGTGCTGCTGGATCTCCATCAACCTCTCCTCCCCCCTTGCTGGATCAAGAAGGAGGAGACGTCGCTGCCCCGTACGTGTGTTGAACGCGGAGGTGCCGTCCGTTCGGCGCTAGGATCATCGGTGATTTGGATCACGACGAGTACGACTCCATCAACCCCGTTCTCTTGAACGCTTCCGCTCGCGATCTACAAGGGTATGTAGATGCACTCCTCCCCTCTCGTTGCTTGCATCTCCTAGATTGATCTTGGTGACACGTAGGAAAATTTTGAATTTCTGCTACGTTCCCCAACAGCTTTCCTATTCGGGATACATTTGTCGGATAGGTTGGTCCAACATCTTCTATAAGATAGCCCGGAGTGCCAAGAAGATGTGTCTGAAGGAAATATGCCCTAGAGGCAATAATAAAGTTATTATTTATTTCCTTATATCATGATAAATGTTTATTATTCATGCTAGAATTGTATTAACCGGAAACATAATACTTGTGTGAATACATAGACAAACAGAGTGTCACTAGTATGCCTCTACTTGACTAGCTCGTTGATCAAAAGATGGTTATGTTTCATAGCCATAGACATGAGTTGTCATTTGATTAATGGGATCACATCATTAGGAGAATGATGTGATTGACTTGACCCATTCCGTTAGCTTAGCACTCGATCGTTTAGTATGTTGCTATTGCTTTCTTCATGACTTATACATGTTCCTATGACTATGCGATTATGCAACTCCGGTTTACCGGAGGAACACTTTGTGTGCTACCAAACGTCACGACGTAACTGGGTGATTATAAAGGTGCTCTACAGGTGTCTCCGAAGGTACTTGTTGGGTTGGCGTATTTCGAGATTAGGATTTGTCACTCCGATTGTCGGAGAGGTATCTCTGGGGCCACTCGGTAATGCACATCACTTAAGCCTTGCAAGCATTGCAACTAATGAGTTGGTTGCGGGATGATGTATTACGGAACGAGTAAAGAGACTTGCCGGTAACGAGATTGAACTAGGTATTGAGATACCGACGTTCGAATCTCGGGCAAATAACATACCGATGACAAAGGGAACAATGTATGTTGTTATGTGATGTCTACTACGCAACCTTCTTCTTGTAGACGTTGTTGGTCCTCCAAGTGCAGAGGTTTGTAGGACAGTAGCAAATTTCCCTCAAGTGGATGACCTAAGGTCTATCAATCCGTGAGGGCCGTAGGTTGAAGATGGTCTCTCTAAAGTAACCCTGCAACCAAATAACAAAGAGTCTCTTGTGTCCCCAACACACCCAATACAATGGTAAATTGTCTAGGTGCACTAGTTCGGCGAAGAGATGGTGATACAAGTGCAATATGGATGGTAGATATAGGTTTTTGTAATCTGAAAATATAAAAACAGCAAGGTAGCAAGCGATAAAAGTGAGCGTAACGGTATTGCAATGCTAGGAAACAAGGCCTAGGGTTCATACTTTCACTAGTGCAAGTTCTCTCAACAATAATAACATAACTGGATCATATAACTATCCCTCAACATGCAACAAAGAGTCACTCCAAAGTCACTAATAGCGGAGAACAAACGAAGAGATTATTGTAGGGTACGAAACCACCTCAAAGTTATCCTTTCTAATCGATCTATTCAAGAGTCCGTAGTAAAATAACACGAAGCTATTCTTTCCGTTCGATCTATCATAGAGTTCATACTAGAATAACACCTTAAGATACAAATCAACCAAAACCCTAATGTCACCTAGATACTCCAATGTCACCTCGAGTATCCGCGGGCATGATTATACGATATGCATCACACAATCTCAGATTCATCTATTCAACCAACACAAAGAACTTCAAAGAGTGCCCCAAAGTTTCTACCGGAGAGTCAAGACGAAAACGTGTGCCAACCCCTATGCATAGGTTCATGGGCGGAACCCGCAAGTTGATCACCAAAACATACATCAAGTGGATCATGTGATATCACATTGTCACCACAGATAAGCACGGCAAGACATACATCAAGTGTTCTCAAATCCTTAAAGACTCAATCCGATAAGATAACTTCAAAGGGAAAACTCAATCCATTACAAGAGAGTAGAGGGGGAGAAACATCATAAGATCCAACTATAATAGCAAAGCTCGCGACACATCAAGATCGTGCCAAATCAAGAACACGAGAGAGAGAGAGAGATCAAACACATAGCTACTGGTACATACCCTCAGCCCCGAGGGTGAACTACTCCCTCCTCGTCATGGAGAGCGCCGGGATGATGAAGATGGCCACCGGTGAGGGTTCCCCTCTCCGGCAGGGTGCCGGAACAGGGTCCCGATTGGTTTTTGGTGGCTACAGAGGCTTGCGGCGACGGAACTCCCGATCTATTCTGTTCCCCGATCGTTTTAGGGTATATGGGTATATATAGGTGAAAGAAGTACGTCAGAGGAGCCACGAGGGGCCCACGAGGGTGGAGGGCGCGCCCAGGGGGGTGGGCGCGCCCCCTGCCTCGTGCCTCCCTCGTTGATTTCTTGACGTGGACTCCAAGTCTCCCGAGTTGCTTTCCTTCCAAAAATAACTTCTCCAGAAGATTTCATTCTGTTTCGACTCCGTTTGATATTCCTTTTCTTCGAAACACTGAAACAAGGGAAAAAACAGGAACTGGCACTGGGCTCTGGGTCAATAGGTTAGTCCCAAAAATATTATAAAAGTGCATAGTAAAGCGCGTAAAACATCCAAGATGGATAATATAATAGCATGGAACAATAAAAAATTATAGATACGTTGGAGACGTATCATTATGCGGTCTGACCGATAAAGATCTTCGTAGAATATGTGGGAGCCAATATGAGCATCCAGGCTCCGCTATTGGTTATTGACCGGAGACGTGTCTCGGTCATGTCTACATAGTTCTCGAACCCGTAGGGTCCGCACGCTTAAAGTTTCGATGACAGTTATATTATGAGTTTATGAGTTTTGATGTACCGAAGGTTGTTCGGAGTCCCGGATGTGATCACGGACATAACCAGGAGTCTCGAAATGGTCGAGACATGAAGATTGATATATTGGATGACTATATTCGGACACCGGAATGGTTCCGGGGGTTATCGGATATATACCGGAGTACCGGGGGTTACCGGAACCCCCCGGAGGCTATTGGGCCTCATGGGCCCAGTTGGTGGAAGAGGAGAGGCGGCCAAGGGGCGGCCGCGCGCCCCTCCCCCCAAGTCCGAATTGGACAAGGAGGGGGGGGGGCGGCGCCCCCCCTTTCCTTTCCCCTCCCTCCTTCCCTCTCCTCTCCTAATCCAACAAGGAAAAGGGAGGGAGTCCTACTCCCGGTGGGAGTAGGACTCCTCCTGGCACGCCTCCTCCTGGCCGGCCGCACCTCCCCCCTTGCTCCTTTATATACGGGGGCAGGGGGGCACCCCAAAGACACAACGATTGATTTGATCTTTTAGCCGTGTGCGGTGCCCCCCTCCACCATAGTCCACCTCGATAATACTGTAGCGGTGCTTAGGCGAAGCCCTGCGTCGGTAGAACATCATCATCGTCACCACGCCGTCGTGCTGACGAAACTCTCCCTCAACACTCGGCTAGATCGGAGTTCGAGGGATGTCATCGGGCTGAACGTGTGCTGAACTCGGAGGTGCCGTGCGTTCGGTACTTGATCGGTCGGATCGTGAAGACGCATGACTACATCAACCGCGTTGTGCTAACGCTTCCGCTTTCGGTCTACGAGGGTATGTGGACAACACTCTCCCCTCTCGTTGCTATGCATCACCATGATCTTGCGTGTGCGTAGGATTTTTTTGAAATTACTACGTTCCCCAACAGTGGCATCCGAGCCAGGTTTTATGCATAGATGTCATATGCACGAGTAGAACACAAGTGAGTTGTGGGCGATATAAGTCATACGGCTTACCAGCATGTCATACTTTGGTTCGGCGGTATTGTTGGATGAAGCGGCCCGGACCGACATTACGCGTACGCTTACTCGAGACAGGTTCTACCGACGTGCTTTGCACACAGGTGGCTGGCGGGTGTCAGTTTCTCCAACTTTAGTTGAACCGAGTGTGGCTACGCCCGGTCCTTGCGAGGGTTAAAACAGCACCAACTTGACAAACTATCATTGTGGTTTTGATGCGTAGGTAAGATTTTGATGCGTAGGTAAGAACGGTTCTTGCTCAGCCTATAGCAGCCACGTAAAACTTGCAACAACAAAGTAGAGGACGTCTAACTTGTTTTTACAGGGCATGTTGTGATGTGATATGGTCAAAGCATGATGCTAAATTTTATTGTATGAGATGATCATGTTTTGTAACCGAGTTATCGGCAACTGGCAGGAGCCATATGGTTGTCGCTTTATTGTATGCAATGCAATCGCCCTGTAATGCTTTACTTTATCACTAAGCGGTAGCGATAGTCGTAGAAGCATAAGATTGGCAAGACGACAACGATGTTACGATGGAGATCAAGGTGTCGCGCCGGTGACGATGGTGATCATGACGGTGCTTCGGAGATGGAGATCACACGCACAAGATGATGATGGCCATATCATATCACTTATATTGATTGCATGTTATGTTTATCTTTTATGCATCTTATCTTGCTTTGATTGACGGTAGCATTATAAGATGAGCTCTCACTAAATTTCAAGATAAAAGTATTCTCCCTGAGTATGCACCGTTGCCAAAGTTCGTCGTGCCCAGACACCACGTGATGATCGGGTGTGATAAGCTCTACGTCCATCTACAACGGGTGCAAGCCAGTTTTGCACACGCAGAATACTCAGGTTAAACTTGACGATCCTAGCATATGCAGATATGGCCTCGGAACACTGAGACCGAAAGGTCGAGCGTGAATCATATAGTAGATATGATCAACATAATGATGTTCACCATTGAAAGTTACTCCATTTCATGTGATGATCGGTTATGGTTTAGTTGATATGGATCACGTGATCACTTAAAGGATTAGAGGGATGTCTATCTAAGTGGGAGTTCTTAAGTAATATGATTAGTTGAACTTAAACTTATCATGAACTTAGTACCTGATAGTATCTTGCTTGTCTATGTTGATTGTAGATAGATGGCCCGTGCTGTTGTTCCGTTGAATTTTAATGCATTCCTTGAGAAAGCAAAGTTGAAAGATGATGGTAGCAATTACACGGACTGGGTCCATAACTTGAGGATTATCCT
The DNA here is from genome assembly GCF_002575655.3 of Aegilops tauschii subsp. strangulata. Taxonomy (NCBI): domain Eukaryota; kingdom Viridiplantae; phylum Streptophyta; class Magnoliopsida; order Poales; family Poaceae; genus Aegilops; species Aegilops tauschii. Next base: position 43,424,914 of record NC_053037.3, read on the forward strand.
CATTGCTGCACAGAAGAATTATGTCCTGGAAGCACCGCTAGGTGCCAAACCTGCTGCAGGAGCAACACCAGATGTTATGAACGTCTGGCAGAGCAAAGCTGATGACTACTCGATAGTTCAGTGTGCCATGCTTTACGGCTTAGAACCGGGACTTCAGCGACGTTTTGAACGTCATGGAGCATATGAGATGTTCCAGGAGTTGAAGTTATGAAGTCTCCAATAAGTTCTACAGCTGCAAGATGGAGGAGAATAGTTTTGTCAGTGAGCATATACTCAGAATGTCTGGGTATAACAATCACTTGATTCAACTGGGAGTTAATCTTCCGGATGATAGCGTCATTGACAGAATTCTTCAATCACTGCCACCAAGCTACAAGAGCTTCGTGATGAACTATAACATGCAAGGGATGGATAAGACGATTCCCGAGCTCTTCGCAATGCTAAAAGCTGCGGAGGTAGAAATCAAGAAGGAGCATCAAGTGTTGATGGTTAACAAGACCACCAGTTTCAAGAAAAAGGGCAAAGGGAAGAAGAAGGGGAACTTCAAGAAGAACATCAAGCAAGTTGCTGCTCAAGAGAAGAAACCCAAGTCTGGACCTAAGCCTGAGACTGAGTGCTTCTACTGCAAGCAGACTGGTCACTGGAAGCGGAACTGCCCCAAGTATTTGGCGGATAAGAAGGATGGCAAGGTGAACAAAGGTATATGTGATATACATGTTATTGATGTGTACCTTACCAGAGCTCGCAGTAGCACCTGGGTATTTGATATTGGTTCTGTTGCTAATATTTGCAACTCAAAACAGGGACTACGGATTAAGCGAACACTGGCCAAGGACAAGGTGACGATGCGCGTGGGAAACGGTTCCAAAGTCGATGTGATCGCGGTCGGCACGCTACCTCTACATCTACCTTCGGGATTAGTATTAGACCTAAATAATTGTTATTTGGTGCCAGCGTTGAGCATGAACATTATATCTGGATCTTGTTTGATGCGAGACGGTTATTCATTTAAATCAGAGAATAATGGTTGTTCTATTTATATGAGTAATATCTTTTATGGTCATGCACCCTTAAAGAGTGGTCTATTTTTGATGAATCTCGATAGTAGTGATACACATATTCATAATGTTGAATCCAAAAGATGCAGAGTTGATAATGATAGTGCAACTTATTTGTGGCACTGCCGTTTAGGTCATATCGGTGTAAAGCGCATGAAGAAACTCCATACCGATGGACTTTTGGAACCACTTGATTATGAATCACTTGGTACTTGCGAACCGCGCCTCATGGGCAAGATGACTAAAACGCCGTTCTCCAGAACTATGGAGCGAGCAACAGATTTGTTGGAAATCATACATATAGATGTATGTGGTCCGATGAATGTTGAGGCTCGCGGCGGGTATCGTTATTTTCTCACCTTCACAGATGATTTAAGCAGATATGGGTATATCTACTTAATGAAACATAAGTCTGAAACATTTGAAAAGTTCAAAGAATATCAGAGTGAAGTTGAAAATCATCGTAACAAGAAAATAAAGTTTCTACGATCTGATCGTGGAGGAGAATATTTGAGTTACGAGTTTGGTCTACATTTGAAACAATGCGGAATAGTTTTGCAACTCACGCCACCCGGAACACCACAGCGTAATGGTGTGTCTGAACATCGTAATCGTACTTTACTAGATATGGTGCGATCTATGATGTCTCTTACTGATTTACCGCTATCATTTTGGGATTATGCTTTAGAGACGGTTGCATTCACGTTAAATAGGGCACCATCGAAATCCGTTGAGACGACGCCTTATGAACTGTGGTTTGGCAAGAAACCAAAGTTGTCGTTTCTTAAAGTTTGGGGCTGCGATGCTTATGTGAAAAAGCTTCAACCTGATAAGCTCGAACCCAAATCAGAGAAATGTGTCTTCATAGGATACCCAAAGGAGACTGTTGGGTACACCTTCTATCACAGATCCGAAGGCAAGACATTCGTTGCTAAGAATGGATCCTTTCTAGAGAAGGAGTTTCTCTCGAAAGAAGTGAGTGGGAGGAAAGTGGAACTTGATGAGGTAACTGTACCTGCTCCCTTATTGGAAAGTAGTTCATCACAGAAACCGGTTCCTGTGACGCCTACACCAAATAGTGAGGAAGTTAATGATGATGATCATGAAACTTCAGATCAAGTTGTTACTGAACCTCGCAGGTCAACCAGAGTAAGATCCGCACCAGAGTGGTACGGTAATCCTGTTCTGGAGGTTATGTTACTTGACCATGACGAACCTACGAACTATGAAGAAGCGATGGTGAGCCCAGATTCCGCAAAATGGCTTGAGGCCATGAAATCTGAGATGGGATCCATGTATGAGAACAAAGTGTGGACTTTGGTTGACTTGCCCGATGATCGGCAAGCCATTGAGAATAAATGGATCTTCAAGAAGAAGACTGACGCTGACGGTAATGTTACTGTCTATAAAGCTCGACTTGTTGCGAAAGGTTTTCGACAAGTTCAAGGGATTGACTATGATGAGACCTTCTCACCCGTAGCGATGCTTAAGTCTGTCCGAATCATGTTAGCAATTGCCGCATTTTATGATTATGAAATTTAGCAAATGGATGTAAAAACTGCATTCCTGAATGGATTTCTGGAAGAAGAGTTGTATATGATGCAACCGGAAGGTTTTGTCGATCCAAAGGGAGCTAACAAAGTGTGCAAGCTCCAGCGATCCATTTATGGACTGGTGCAAGCCTCCCGGAGTTGGAATAAACGCTTTGATAGTGTGATCAAAGCATTTGGTTTTGTACATACTTTTGGAGAAGCTTGTATTTACAAGAAAGTGAGTGGGAGCTCTATAGCATTTCTGATATTATATGTGGATTACATATTGTTAATTGGAAATGATATAGAATTTCTGGATAGCATAAAGGGATACTTGAATAAGAGTTTTTCAATGAAAGACCTCGGTGAAGCTGCTTATATATTAGGCATCAAGATCTATAGAGATAGATCAAGACGCTTAATTGGACTTTCACAAAGCACATACCTTGACAAAGTTTTGAAGAAGTTCAAAATGGATCAAGCAAATAAAGGGTTCTTGCCTGTGCTACAAGGTGTGAAGTTGAGTAAGACTCAATGCCCGACCCCTGCAGAAGATAGCAGAAGATGAAAGATGTTCCCTATGCTTCAGCCATAGGCTCTATCATGTATGCAATGCTGTGTACCAGACCTGATGTGTGCCTTGCTATACGTCGATGCAAGCTTTGACACTGATCTGGACGATTCTAAATCGCAAACCGGATATGTGTTTACATTGAACGGTGGAGCTCTCAGTTGGTGCAGTTCTAAACAAAGCGTCGTGGCAGGATCTACGTGTGAAGCGGAGTACATAGCTGCTTCGGAAGCAGCAAATGAAGGAGTCTGGATGAAGGAGTTCATATCCGATCTAGGTGTCATACCTAGTGCATCGGGTCCAATGAAAATCTTTTGTGACAATACTGGTGCGATTGCCTTGGCGAAGGAATCCAGATTTCACAAGAGAACCAAGCACATCAAGAGACGCTTCAATTCCATCCGGGATTTAGTCCAGGTGGGAGATATAGAAATTTGCAAGATACATACGGATCTGAATGTTGCAGACCCGTTGACTAAGCCTCTTCCACGAGCAAAACATGATCAACACCAAGGCTCCATGGGTGTTAGAATCATTACTGTGTAGTCTAGATTATTGACTCTAGTGCAAGTGGGAGACTGAAGGAAATATGCCCTAGAGGCAATAATAAAGTTATTATTTATTTCCTTATATCATGATAAATGTTTATTATTCATGCTAGAATTGTATTAACCGGAAACATAATACTTGTGTGAATACATAGACAAACAGAGTGTCACTAGTATGCCTCTACTTGACTAGCTCGTTGATCAAAGATGGTTATGTTTCCTAGCCATAGACATGAGTTGTCATTTGATTAACGGGATCACATCATTAGGAGAATGATGTGATTGACTTGACCCATTCCGTTAGCTTAGCACTCGATCGTTTAGTATGTTGCTATTGCTTTCTTCATGACTTATACATGTTCCTATGACTATGCGATTATGCAACTCCCGTTTACCGGAGTAACACTTTGTGTGCTACCAAACGTCACAACATAACTGTGTGATTATAAAGGTGCTCTACAAGTGTCTCCGAAGGTACTTGTTGGGTTGGCATATTTCGAGATTAGGATTTGTCACTCCGATTGTCGGAGAGGTATCTCTGGGCCCACTCGGTAATGCACATCACTTAAGCCTTGCAAGAATTGCAACTAATGAGTTAGTTGCGGGATGATGTATTACGGAACGAGTAAAGAGACATGCCGGTAACGAGATTGAACTAGGTATTGAGATACCGACGATCGAATCTCGGGAAAGTAACATACTGATGACAAAAGGAACAACGTTTGTTGTTATGCGGTGTGACCGATAAAGACCTTCGTAGAATATGTGGGAGCCAATATGAGCATCCAGGTTCCGCTATTGGTTATTGACCGGAGACGTGTCTCGGTCATGTCTACATAGTTCTCGAACCCGTAGGGTCCGCACGCTTAAAGTTTTGATGACAGTTATATTATGAGTTTATGAGTTTTGATGTACCGAAGGTTGTTTGGAGTCCCGGATGTGATCACGGACATAACGAGGAGTGTCGGGTGGTTGGTGCGACATATGCCAAGGGATGGCTTATCATTGTGGGAGCCAATAAAACGTCGCCGGTGCCTGGAAACGGGATGAGGCGAAGACATGCACGCCGGCGAATCTTACCCAGGTTCGGGGCTCTCCGAGGAGATAACACCCCTAGTCCTGCTCTGCGGGGTCTCCGCATGATCACTAGATCGATAAAGGGTAGCTACAATCGCTCCTAGAGCTGTTGGGATCAAGGGAGAAGAAGAACAAGGATAGCTCTTGCTTCTCTCTATCTATGGTGTGTGTGTGTGTGTGCTATGCTTGGAAGCCAACACATGCAGAGATGCGAACCCTTTGCATGGGTGCTCCGGGGGGTTTATATAGGCCTACCCCCCGGGGGTACAATGGTAATCCGACTGGGATCTGGTCCCAGCCGTCAGTGTCTACGCTCGCCGGCTTCTCCGCCGGCTACTGGGTCCCGCCGGCTGGTGGGTCCCGCCGGCTGCCGGCTACCTGGTCGACAGGCCGGCCCCACCGCCTAGGGTTTTGTCGGCGGCTGCTTACTGTAGCCGCGCCTCTGATGATGAGGGCTTTGTCGAGGTGAGCGTGGCTATAGTGGGCCGCCTCGGGGGCTATCACTGTAGCCTCACCTCGTCTTGTCTCCTTAATGGGGCTCCTGCTTCGAGGAAGGGAGTGGCCGGCTTCTGGAGGCCGGCTATACTCTCGGCCGACTAGGAAGAGCCGGGCCGCCTTCACGCCTCTCTTTGGCTGAAGGGGCCCGCAGTCCTTGGGCCGTACAGGAGGGGGTCGTGGATGACGTCATGGCTGGCATGGCTACAGTGCCGGGTCACACGGGAGACATCCCTCCCGTACGGCCTCCTGTAGCCATGCCCGCCTTGGGCTTCGGGGGTCGTGGGCCGCACTGTGGCCCTGCCCCGTCAGGTCGTCGTTATGTAGGAGTGGTTGTGGTCTTGGCCGGCTTCTAGGAGTCGGCGTCCTTCTTGGCCGGCTTCTTGGAGTCGGTGAGGCTGGGTTGCCTTCCGGGAGTCGGCTTTAGTGGTAGCCGGCCGGGGAAGGCGGCCCAAATGCTTGGAGCGCTTGAAGGCCCAAAGGCCTGATAAATTTTCTGAAGAGCCAGGGGTGGTCGGTTAGGCTACCCGTGGCCATTTACTCCGACAGTAGTCCCCGAAGCTGATTGGGCTTCGAGGTGGAGTGGGGTTCGAGAAGCTCGATCAGCTTCCTATCGTGACAAGCCGGCAGCTGGCAGCCGGCCTTGGTGCAGGCGCGCCGCCTTTAGTCGAATTCTTCTGGAGTCGGGAGGCGGGAACCCGCAGGCTCGTGCACCGGGCCGCGGGCCGGCCTCGGGCCGTTGGCGTGCCACGTGGCCGGAAAGCCTGCCAGCCCACGCGCGTGACGGGACGTTGCCGCAGGGAGGGGGCCCGCCACGTCCGCGCCCCGGCCCAGGCGCGGATCCTTTGTATCCCGAAACCGCCCGCACGTTCCGTGCGGCAGTTTCGGCTCCATCGTTCACAACGACCACATCGACTTCCTCCGCGACACCCGGCGTCTGCCCAGCGCGGACAAAGTGGAGGTCCGCCTCGCGCCGGAGAAGGAAATCAGGCCGGCGCCGCGGGATGGCGAGCGGGTGGTCTTCCGCTCGCACTTCCTGCGTGGCTTCGGCCTGCCAGTGAGCGCCTTCTTCCGCTCCTGGCTGGACTTCTATCAGCTCCAGCTGCACCACCTCACCCCCAACGCGGTGGTGCTGCTGTCGGCCTTCGTCACCCTGTGCGAGGGCTATCTCGGCGTCCTCCCCACCCTCGAGCTCTGGGGGGAGTTCTTCCAGTCGAAGCTGGGTACGCGCAGCAAGGGCGTGCCGGCCCACACTGGCGCCTTCATCGCGTTGCGGAGATCGGGCGCCGACAACCCCTTCCCCGTCATCACGCTGATCCAGTCGGTGAAGAAGTGGCAGAAGTCATACTTCTACGTGCGGAACATCGCTCCACGGGGCGACTACATCAACCTGCCGGCTTACGTAGCCGGCCCACTGGCGGGGAGGCTGCCCCAGTGGTCCTTCCGGGCGGTGACGCTGTCGCAGGGAGGAAACGCCGCCATCGCCCGTCTGCGGGTGATGGTCCAGTCGGAGGGCCTGACGGGGCCCGACCTCCTGGCCGCGTTCGTCACGCGCCGGGTCCTCCCGCTCCAGAGCCGGCCTCATCTGATCTGTCAGATGAGCGGCCAGCTCGATCCGAGCCGGATGTGCACCAAGGAGATGCCGCAGCCCGACGCCGCCGACATGGTGAACTACCTCGCCAACTGTCAGCTTTCCGACGACTGGCAATTCGGCAAGGAGCCATACAGCCGCGCCAATCCTCCGCCTATGGTATGCTCCCCTTCTCTTTTTCTCTTTCTCTCTCTCAGCTTTGTCGCCGAGTTCCTCTGGGCCGACTCTAACTCAGTCGGCTCGCTCTTTTTGACAGAATCCTCTGCTTCGGCCGGCCGGCGGAGCGGACGTGGAGCGCCGCTTCGTCCCCGACCGGACCGAGCACGACCAGGAGGACCCCGACCTGGGGGCGGTCCATATGGAGGACGCCGCCGAGCCAGCCGGCGGCCAAGCCGGCGGGGAAGCAGGCGGCTCTGGGTTCACCGCGACCTTCGACGACTGGCCGGGCGAGGACGAAGCCGAAGCCGTCCCGCCCCGTCAGCCGGCCTCCGGGCGCGGCGCGGGCTCCTCCGGCGCGCAGCCTGCTCGGGGTAGAGGCCAGAAACGTCGCGCCACCCAGGGCATGTTCGGCAGCCGGACGAAGAAGCCCAGGGGTGGGGCGGCAGCCACCAGGCGGGAAGAGGCGGCCGCGAAGGCGGCTCGCTTCCGCAAAGTGGTGAAGCAGCCGCAGACTGTGTCGGCGTAAGTTTTCTCTTTCTTCGTACTGTCCTTCTTTCTTTCCTTTGATGGTTCTTGAGTCTTCGTCTTCTTTTTCAATGGTCAGAGCTCCGCTATCAGTTGAGCGGGCGGACGCCGGCTCCGTCATCGAGTCGCCAGGGGGCTCTGGGAGCACCACCCGCCGCGTAGATCCCCGCGCCGCCCTCCTGGAGGCGACGGAAAGGAACGTGCGGGAGGCGCGGGAGGAGCAGGAAGCGCGGGAGGCGGAGGCACGGAGGGCAGCCGCCGCCCAAGCAGCTCGGGAGGAGGAGGCGGCGAAGGCGCTCGCCGAGGCCGCAGCCAAGGCCCAGGCAGAGGCCGAGGCCGAAGCGGCGGCAGGGGAGGCCTTGATGGTCACCCCCCTGCGCACCATGGCGCCCGGGGACGTGGATCCCTCGCCAGGGGGAGCCGGCGGTTCCCAGCCGGGGCTGGGAGGAAGCGGCGACGACGTCGTCATCTTGGGGGAAGCGCCGGGGCCGACTCCTCCGACTAGGGCGACCCAAGGCCGTCAGCCTGAGCCTGCGCCCGCGCAGTCGGCGGAGGGCGAGCCGACTGCGGGGGCTGAGGTGGCGGTCCGGGTTCCGCCAAGCCGGCGTGCAGGGAGGGCCGCGTCTGAACCGCAGAAGGCAGCGTCGGAGCCACAGCCGGCCGTGGGCTCCAGCTCGTCGGCCCGAGACGCGGAGGCGGCCAGTGCTACCTCGGGGTGGACGCCGGGCGGAGGGTCAGCCGTGGTGAACGTCGCTGCGCAAGACGTCCGGACCCGGCTGCAAAGCCAAGCCGCGGCGCTGAGGCAGTTCACCGACGAATTCCTCGCCACGCGGGCGGCCATCCGGGTTAGTATTCTCATCTTGTTCTTTCCTGAACTTGATTTCTCTTGTGGGGGCACGTCAGCTCACCCACTGGGTGTAGTCCCCGAGTTCCGAGTCGGCTGCTGAGCAGGCGGCTTGGAACTTCTTGGAGATTTTGTTTTTGCTGCTTTTGTTCTCACGTTGGTCTTCTGTCCGTCTTGCAGGACTACCACAACCTCCGAGCGGCCGCCTTCAACTCCCAGGCTCGGGAGCTAACTCAGAAGACCGCCGATCTCACTGAAAGCCGAGGTATGTGACTTGATCTTTCTCTCATGTGGGCGCGCGTCAGCGCACCCACTGGGTGTAGTCCCCGAGATTCGGGCCGACTGCTGAGCAGTCGGCTCAGATCTTCCTTGATGATTTCTTATTGTTCTTCTTCTTCTTCTATCTCTGCAGCGGCCAACGCCAGTCTGAGGGCACAGCTGGGGGAGTCCCAAACTGCTCTTCGTGCCAAGGACGCGGAGCTCGCCGCCTTGGTGCAGGAGCGCGACCGCCTGGTCAAGAAGCTGGCCGACCAGGAGGAAGGCCATAAGGCTGCGCTGAAGGCTGTGCAGGATCGCGAAGCCACCCTTCAGGCCGAGTTCGAGACGGAGGCGGCCGGCTGGGCAGAGGCCAGGCAGACTCTGGTCTCCGGCTATGGCCAGATTGAGGACCTGGTTGACGGTAAGTCGTCTATCCCTTCATCCTTTCTTGCCATCTGCCACTTAGGCTTGTTTTTCTGATTTTGGTGTTCTTCTTTTCTTTTCTTCTTTGCGCAGAGTACTTCCCTGGCTATTCAACTGCCGCCAACCAGGCCATCGAAGCCCGTCGCCAAGCGAAGAGGCAAGCCGGCTTCGAGATCTCGCCAACCGCCGGCCGCTCGCTGGAGGAGCAGCTCCTGGCGATCCAGGCTCGCATCCAGCCGGCTCACAGGCTGCTCCGCCGGCTTCAGCGTGCCGGGTCGGCGGTCTTGGCCGCCCTCTGGCCCGACCAAGTGGTCCCGCGCACTCCCAGTCGGACCGCCGATTGGCTGGAGGTGGCCGTCGGCCGCTTCGAGGCTTGGAAGGCGTCAGCGGCTCGCTCCGGCGCCAGGAGGGCGCTGGAGTTTGTCAAGGCCTGGTATCCCGGCCTGAACCTGGACCAGCTGTCGACCTGGCGGCAGCAAGCCGACACGGAGCTGGAGCCGGCGCGGCTGGCCATCATTCGGCGAGCTTCGGCGATCGCCGACTACACCGACACCAACGTCTTCGCCCCCGAGGTGGACGACAATGGAGTCGCCCAGCCGGAAGATTGGTTCGGGCTGGACCCGGTGCATGGCGAGGACTCGGCGGAGGAGATCGACTCCAGTGACGAGGGCGAGGAGGAGGAGGAGGAGGGTGAAGACGCCGAGCCGGCTGGTGGAGAAGCCGGCCAGCCTGACCGCGCCTCCAGCACTACGTCGCGTGCGAGTGCGTCTCCTGCCGCGGGAGGTGGTCAAGCCGGGACCAACTAGGCGGCCACTCCTTCAGCCGGCGAGCTGCCTTCACCGACCAGCTCGGCCTCCAAGTCGCGCCTTAGTCTTCTTTCTTTTGTTTTCCTGTCTTGTTGCTTTTGAACAATGTTTGGTTAAGTCTGCACAATTCCACCCACTGGTTCTATTCAAACTTAAGTCTGTTGCCGGCCTGTGGGCGGCTTTATGTATATAAGTTATGCAATCGGTTTTTTCTTGTACTTTCGCTTTTTGTCCTTCTGCTTTTTTCCTTTGCCGCCCTCCCTTGGTTGCCGCCTCCCTAGTCAAACAGTTGCTCTGCAATCTGTAGCCGGGGAGTGCCTGGCCGATTGGGGAGGGGGAAGTACTTTTAGCTCTGCTGGACTTAAGCTAAGTTTTTTAGGAAGCCGGCCAGCCGGCTGCTGTGACAGCCGGCAGGCGTATATGGAGGCCGTCTCTTTGCTATATAGGTTAGTTGTTCCTTAGCCGTTTTTCGTGTGGGCGTCTTTTCTGTCTTTCCTCTTGCTAGTCGGACAGTCAGTTCTTTGAGCTGCGACTTTCAACAAGTGAGGACTTGGGAGCCGGCACACTACTTTGCTGACTTCGGGAAGAACTTAGAATATAGCTCAAGGCGGCCAGTCCCCGGGCCGACTAGTCGGACCCGGTGCCGGACAAGAATTCAAAATGTAATAATACATTCATGGATATGACACATCATTCATAAATAAATAAAAGGCAGTCCCCGAGTACTGTTCGGCGGGCCTGTTGGTTTGTAACTTAATACAAAAGGGGTAGCGTGATACATACTGTTTTTCAGCTGTAAAATCGTCTTAGGAGATTTGCGTTCCATGATCGCTCCGACTCCTTGCCGGAGTCGTCTCTCTTGCGTGCTCTTGGCTTTTGCGCGTCGATCAAGTAGTAGGAGTCATTGCCAAGTGCCTTGCTGACGACGAAGGGGCCTTCCCAAGGGGCCGGGAGCTTGTGCTGGCCGGCTGTTCGCTGGATCAGCCGGAGCACAAGGTCGCCCTCTTGGAAGGATCTTGGCTTGACCTTGCGGTTGTAGTAGCGGCGCAGGCCTTGCTGGTAGATGGCGGACCGGCTGAGGGCCAACAGCCGGCCTTCTTCCAGTAGGTCGACACCGTCTTCTCTTGCTTCTTTGGCTTCCTTCTCCGTGTACATGGTGATCCGAGGCGAGTCGAACTCGATGTCTGTTCGGATGACAGCCTCGGCACCGTACACAAGGAAGAATGGAGTGAAGCCGGTTGACTTGTTGGGTGTAGTGCGCAGACTCCAGAGGACAGCCGGCACCTCTTCGAGCCAGCAGCCGGCCGATCGCTCCAGTGGTACAACCAATCGGGGCTTGATGCCGGAGAGGATAAGTCCATTTGCTCGCTCGACCTGGCCGTTTGACTGCGGGTGGGCAACGGACGCTAAGTCCAGTCGGATGCCCTGTGTCGCGCAGAAACGTGCCAGTGCGCCTTTGGCGAAGTTCGTGCCGTTGTCGGTGATGATGCTGTGCGGCACGCCGTACCGAGTAGTGATGTCGGTGATGAATGTCACGGCAGTCGGCCCGTTCAGCTTCTTAATTGGCTTGGCTTCAATCCACTTTGTGAACTTGTCCACAGCGACGAGTAGATGTGTCAAGCCGCCGCGGGCTGTCTTGAAAGGGCCCACCATGTCCAGTCCCCAGACGGCAAAAGGCCAGGTGAGGGGAATGGTTTTGAGGGCAGAAGCCGGCAGGTGTTGTTTGGAACTGAAGACTTGACATCCTCTGCAGGTCTTGACTATTTCTTTAGCATCCTCCAAGGCAGTCGGCCAGAAGAACCCATGGCGGAAAGCCTTGGCCACGAGGGATCTTGAGGCGGCGTGATGGCCGCATTCGCCTTGGTGGATGTCTTTGAGGATTGCCACTCCTTTTTCTGGCTCGACGCAACGCTGGAAGACTCCAGTGACGCTGCGCTTCACAAGCTCCCTGTTGATTATTGTGTAGGCTGCGGCTCGTCGTTGCACTAGTCTTGCTGCGATCTCGTCAGCCGGCAGCTCTCTGCTGACTAGGAACTTGAGGATGGGCTGGGCCCATGAGGGAGCTGTGACTTCTTCTGCTGTTAATGTGGCCACCATGACTCGGGTGGGTGGGTTGGGTGTTGCATTAGAGTCGACCACCGCTTCTTGTGTCGTAGCAGTCCCCGGGCCGACTGCTGCAGTCCCCGGGCCGGGCTCTGAAGTCCCTGGGCCGGGTGCGACTACGTCAGTCCCCGGGGCAGTCGTCGAAGTCCCCGTGCCGCCTGCGGGATTTCCTGAGCCGGATCCGGCTGTTTCTGGCGCAGGCGGTACGAAGATGGAATCCGACTCTGGAGACGGCTTGATGGACGGCTTGAGGAGGCGCTGGAGGGAGACGCCAGTCGGTATGGCTTGTCGGGTGGAGCCGATCCGTGCTAGGGCATCTGCTTGGTCATTGTCGGCCCTTGGCACGTGAAGGAACTCACACCCTTCGAAGTATCCGCTCATCTGCTGGACGAGGAAACGGTAGCTTGCCATGTTTGCGTCCTTGGCGTCCCAGTCGCCAGATGATTGCTGGATCACTAAGTCTGAGTCGCCGTAGCATAGGATCCGGCGTATGCCGAGTTCTTTGGCTAGCCGGAGCCCATGTACGAGCGCCTCGTACTCGGCTACGTTGTTGGAGGCGGCGAAGTGGATCTGCAGCGTGTACTTGAGCTTGTCGCCTTTGGGAGAGGTGAGGACGATGCCGGCTCCCAAGCCGGTGCGCATCTTGGACCCGTCAAAGTGCATCCGCCAATGGGTGGAGTCGGGAGCCGGCGGTAAGTACTGGGTCTCGGCCCAGTCGACGAGGAAGTCGGCCAATGCTTGCGACTTGATGGCGGTGCGGGGTTGATAGAAGATCGTGTAGGGCGCCAAGGTAATGGCCCATTTGGCCACTCGGCCAGATGCATCCCGGCTGCCTATGATCTCGGCGAGCGGGGCAGTGCACACGACCGTGATGGGGTGCTCTTGGAAGTAGGGCTTCAATTTCTTGGCAGCGAAGTACACCCCATAGCACATCTTCTGGTAGTGCGGGTAATTTTGCTTTGAGCTGGACAGTACTTCACTAAGATAGTAGACCGGCCTCTGGACCAGTTGGGCTCGGCCTTCCTCCGGGCGCTGGACCACAACAACAGTGCTGACGACTCGGCTTGTCGCGGCGATGTAGAGGAGCATGGGCTCCTTCTCAGTCGGCGCAGCCAAGACAGGCGGAGTGGTCAACATTTTCTTCAACTCATGGAAGGCTTGGTCGGCTTGATCATTCCACTCAAAGTGAGTGGACTTCTTCATGAGTCGGTACAGGGGGAGGGCCTTCTCTCCTAGTCGGCTGATAAATCGGTTCAGGGAGGCTAAGCAGCCAGTGAATTTCTGCACATCTCGCAGTTTGGTGGGAATCTCCATCCTCTTGATGGCTTTGATCTTGACAGGGTTGCACTCAATGCCGCGTTCGGAGACCAGGAAGCCTAGCAGCTGGCCGGCTGGCACTCCGAACACGCACTTCTCGGGGTTGAGCTTGATCTGGAATCGGCGCAAGTTGGCGAATGTTTCCTTCAGGTCTTCCAGCAAGGTACCGTGCTTCTCTGTCTTCACCACAATGTCGTCTACGTAGACGTGGGCATTTCTGCCGAGTTGTTTCAATAGACATTTCTGCATGCAACGCTGAAAAGTGGCACCGGCGTTTCTTAAGCCGAATGTCATTGTCAGGTAGCAGAAAGCTCCAAAGGGTGTGATGAAGGCAGTCTTCAGGCGGTCAGCCGGGTCCAACTTGATCTGATGATACCCTGAGTATGCATCCAAAAAACATAACAGCTCGCATCCGGCTGTGGAGTCTATCACTTGGTCAATCCGTGGCAAAGCAAACGGATCCTTTGGGCAGGCCTTGTTCAAACTCGTGTAGTCTATACACATGCGCCACTTGTTATTCTTCTTCAAAACCAGAACTGGATTGGCAAGCCATTCTGGAAAGAACACTTCCATGATGAAGCCGGCTGCAAGGAGCCGGGCTATCTCTTCTCCCACGATTCTTCGCTTCTCTTCTGATAGTCGGCGGAGGGGTTGCCTGACCGGCTTCGCATCAGCTCGGACATGTAATTTGTGCTCGGCGAAATCCTTCGGCACCCCCGGCATGTCCTTTGGGGACCATGCAAAGATGTCTCGATTCTCACGGAGGAAGTCGGCGAGCTCGCCTTCCTTTTTACTGTCCAAGTTCGCCCCAATCACGGCGAACCTCTCCGGGTGCTCCGGGTCCAGAGGTATCTTCTTCGTCTCTTTCGCAGGCTGGAAGGAGCCCTGCGCGTCACAGTCCTTGGGGTTGGGGGACAAGGCCGGCTGCTTGCCGGCCATGGCCACAACCCGTTCCAACATCTTCTTCTCTTCTGCCACCACGAGGGACTCGGCCAGCCGGCTGCTGGCCATGGCACACTCGATGGACTTCTTGTAGTCGCCGGCTACCGTGATGATCCCCTTGGAGCTCGGCATCTTCATCTTCAGGTAGGCATAGTGGGGCACAGCCACGAACTTCGCCAACGCAGGTCGGCCAAGCAGCGCATGATAGGGGCTCTCCAGGTCCACCACCTCGAACCATATTGCTTCCCGGCGGAAGTGATCTTTGTCTCCGAAGAGAACATCCATTTTGATCTTGCCGATTGGGGAGCAAGATAGGCCGGGTACGATACCATGGAAGACAGTGCGGCTCGGCATGAGCTGCTTTGCTTTGAGGTTCAGCTTGTCCATGGTGTCGCGGTACAGTATGTTGATACTGCTTCCGCCGTCTATCAGGACGCGGGAAAATCTGGCAGCTCGCCTCTCCGTCGCAAGGGTGACGTCCAAGACCATAGCATAGGAGCCAGGCGAAGGCATCACCTCTGGGTGGTCGGCCTGGCTCCAGCTGATGGGCTTTTCCGACCAGTGCATGAACTCGGCGGTGCTAGAGGCGACTGCGTTTACTTCTTGGTGTTGTCGGCGTCGGCTGCGCTTGTCGTCGACTTGGCTTGTGAAGATGACGTAGGCGTCGTGCGCTTCGGGGAACTCGTCTTGGATGGCGCCGACCGCCGGCCGGGCCGCCGGCTGCTGGGGAGCTGGAGGCGGCGGGCCGGGTGGCGGAGGCGGCACCATCCCTTCACCCTTGGTGATGCGGGTGAGCCAGTGGCATTTCCGTGTTGTATGGTTGGACGGCTTCGCGCCGCTGTGGAACTTGCAGGGAGCATCGAGTGCTTGTTCGTAGGAGAAGGACGGCTGCCAAGGCGGCCGGCCACCCTTCTTTTTGGGAGCGGGCCGCTCTTCGGGCTGCTCGTCTTCAATGGTGGCCACCTGCCGACTGGAGGAAGTCGGCATGGGGCCCTTGCGCTTGTGGTCATTCTGGTAGGGGCGCCGGTTTGGGTCGCCAGCCGGCGTCTTGGGAGCCGGAGCAACTACTTTTCCCGAGGCATCCACTCGGAGCTCGGTCTTCATGGAGGAGCCGGCAGTGGCATACTTGTCGGCGGTGATCAGCAACTCGTCGAGGGTAGCCGGCTCGTCGCAAAGGAGTCGGTGCTTGAGGAGGGTGCCCTCTCGGCACCCGGCGGTGAAGTATTCGATGGCCTGGACCTCGTGCACTCCCTCGCAGGAGTTGCGGAGCTCGGCCCATCGCGTGAGGTAGTCGCGGGTCGACTCGTTGGGCCCTTGGACGCAGAGGGAGAGCTGGCGAGGCTTGGGAGGCCGCTTGTAGGTGCTGGTGAAGTTGCGGACGAAGACTTCGGTGAAGTCCAGCCAGCTGTTGATGCTGTAGGGCTTGAGGCTGTTGAGCCACGTGCGCGCCGTGCCTTGCAGCATCAAGGGGACGTACTTCACGGCGACGCGCCGATTGCCGTTGGCGATGCTGACGGCTGTGGAGTAGTCGATGAGCCAATCTTCCGGCTTCACTGAGCCGTTGTACTTGGGTGTGTCTCTGGGGAGCGAGAACCCTTTGGGGAAGGGCTCGTCGCGGATGTGGGGGCCAAAGCATGGCGGGCCGACATCGTCTTCTTCTTCTAACGCCAAGGACCGAGCAAGGCGGTCGATCCTGTGGCGGGCGTCATTCTCGCCGACTCCTTCTCGGCGGCCAAGTCGGTCGCCAAGAGTCGGATGGGTGACAGGCGGTGGAGTGAGGCGTCTTTCTCTTCGAGGCGGGGGAGGAGGCAGGTTTCCTTGGTGCTCTACAGCTCGAGGGCGGCCATCCGCGTCGCGCTCGATGGTAATGCGAGTCCGGCTGCGGCTGGTAGCCGGCTCCTTGTCTTTCTTCTGGCGCGTGCCGCTCGCAGTCGGCGACCGGGACGTCGCGGCGTGCTTCCGGCGCGGGGGATGGCTATCAGCTCGGGCGCCGGCTTCGTGCCGTTCTGCAGCCGCGTCGATCAGCTGCTGGATCCGTCTTGTTATGTAGGGGAGCTCATCGGCTCCCAGCCCATTGAGCTCCTCTGCAGCCGCCCGAGCGGCTCGCAGATTCTCGAGCGGGGTGGCGTAGACGGGGCGATCTACGCCCAGCATGCTGGCAACGGCTGCGCCGCGCTTCTGTACGAAGCCGGCTCGGCTCGGGCCGCTAGGCGGCGGCGTCCCGAAGGCGGCGCGGTCGACTTCGCGCTGGTGGGCCTCGGTGAGGCGTCTCATCGAGGCTATCTTCTTGCCCTCTGCGATGAGGGCGAGGCGGCGTGCTTCCAAGGTCTCGGCGTCGGCGTCGGCCGGGAGGGGGACGGAGAGGTCGTGCATCGCCGCTTGCTGAGCATCGCGGGCATTCTCGCCCGAGTTGGAGACGTGGCTTATGACCAGCACTTCGGTGACAGCGCTGCTGCCGCTGTCAGCTCGAGGGAGGGGGTCGTCGAAGACCACCACGTCGGAGGGGTAGGCGTCGAGCGACGCGGTGTCGGAGTCGATGAGCATCGGGTCGGTGGAGCCGACCGACTCCATGTCCGCAGCAGGCTCGCTGGAGATGTGAAGTTGGTCGAGGAGGCTGACGAGGCGGCTCTCTGGGTAGTCGGTGCCTACGTCGGACGCAGGCTCGTCGGAGATGCGAGTCTCGCCGAACAGATCGGCGAGGCGGCTCGCTGCGCAGGCGTCGTCGACGTCTTGCAGCGCGTCGGGGCAAACGCCATCGGGTGCAGCAGGCTGGCTGCGCTCGCGGGGAAGGAAGAGAGTTCCCGTCCAGAACAGGTCTCCGGACAACGGTGCACCTGGCCCCACGGTGGGCGCCAAATGTCGGGTGGTTGGTGCGACATATGCCAAGGGATGGCTTATCATTGTGGGAGCCAATAAAACGTCGCCGGTGCCTGGAAACGGGATGAGGCGAAGACATGCACGCCGGCGAATCTTACCCAGGTTCGGGGCTCTCCGAGGAGATAACACCCCTAGTCCTGCTCTGCGGGGTCTCCGCATGATCACTAGATCGATAAAGGGTAGCTACAATCGCTCGTAGAGCTATTGGGATCAAGGGAGAAGAAGAACAAGGCTAGCTCTTGCTTCTCTCTATCTATGGTGTGTGTGTGTGTGCTATGCTTGGAAGCCAACACATGCAGAGATGCGAACCCTTTGCATGGGTGCTCCGGGGGGTTTATATAGGCCTACCCCCCGGGGGTACAATGGTAATCCGACTGGGATCTGGTCCCAGCCGTCAGTGTCTACGCTCGCCGGCTTCTCCGCCGGCTACTGGGTCCCGCCGGCTGGTGGGTCCCGCCGGCTGCCGGCTACCTGGTCGACAGGCCGGCCCCACCGCCTAGGGTTTCGTCGGCGGCTGCTTACTGTAGCCGCGCCTCTGATGATGAGGGCTTTGTCGATGTGAGCGTGGCTACAGTGGGCCGCCTCGGGGGCTATCACTGTAGCCTCACCTCGTCTTGTCTCCTTAATGGGGCTCCTGCTTCGAGGAAGGGAGTGGCCGGCTTCTGGAGGCCGGCTATACTCTCGGCCGACTAGGAAGAGCCGGGCCGCCTTCACGCCTCTCTCTGGCTGAAGGGGCCCGCAGTCCTTGGGCCGTACAGGAGGGGGTCGTGGATGACGTCATGGCTGGCGTGGCTACAGTGCTGGGTCGCACGGGAGACATCCCTCCCGTACGGCCTCCTGTAGCCATGCCCGCCTCGGGCTTCGGGGGTCGTGGGCCGCACTGTGGCCATGCCCCATCAGGTCGTCGTTATGTAGGAGTGGTTGTGGTCTTGGCCGGCTTCTAGGAGTCGGCGTCCTTCTTGGCCGGCTTCTTGGAGTCGGTGAGGCTGGGTCGCCTTCCGGGAGTCGGCTTTAGTGGTAGCCGGCCGGGGAAGGCGGCCCAAATGCTTGGAGCGCTTGAAGGCCCAAAGGCCTGATAAATTTTCTGAAGAGCCAGGGGTGGTCGGTTAGGCTACCCGTGGCCATTTACTCCGACAAGGAGTCTCGAAATGGTCGAGACATGAAGATTGATATATTGGATGACTATATCCGGACACCGGAATGGTTCCGAGGGTTATAGGATATATACGGGAGTACCGGGGGGTTACCAGAACCCCCCCGGAGGCTATTGGGCCTCATGGGCCCAATTGGTGGAAGAGGAGAGGCGGCCAAGGGGCAGCCGCGCGCCCCTCCCCCCCAAGTCCGAATTGGACAAGGAGGGGGGGTGGCGCCCCCCTTTCCTTTCCCCCTCTCTCCTTCCCTCTCCTCTCCTAACCCAACAAGGAAAAGGGAGGGATTCCTACTCCCGGTGGGAGTAGGACTCCTCCTGGCCGGCCGCACCTCCCCCCTTGCTCCTTTATATACGGGGGCAGGGGGCACCCCAAAGACACAACAATTGATTTGATCTTTTAGCCGTGTGCGGTGCCCCCTCCACCATAGTCCACCTCGATAATACTGTAGCGGTGCTTAGGCGAAGCCCTGCGTCGGTAGAACATCATCATCGTCACCACACCGTCGTGCTGACGAAACTCTCCCTCAACACTCGGCTGGATCGGAGTTTGAGGGACGTCATCGGGCTGAACGTGTGCAGAACTCGGAGGTGCCGTGCGTTCGGTACTTGATCGGTCGGATCGTGAAGACATACGACTACATCAACCGCGTTGTGCTAACGCTTCCGCTTTCGGTCTACGAGGGTACGTGGACAACACTCTCCCCTCTCGTTGCTATGCATCACCATGATCTTGCGTGTGCATAGGAATTTTTTTGAAATTACTACGTTCCCCAACAGTGTCAATGTTCCCAAGGTGTAGTCTCATTTGCAAAGTTTCAAAGGCAAAGGGTAAAGTGGCACTTGAAGAAAAGATGCATCCCGGATTCTTGTTCTCTTTTGCAAAGGCGGCAAAGACTACAATTTGGCCAACCTCGCTTGACCAACTGATCGGCGGTCCAAATCCTATCCTGGATAGCCAACCAAGCAAAAAGCTTGACCTTGGGAGGGGCATAAGCCTTCCAAAATCGTCTGCTCTATAGGCAAGTAGAAATTTCCCATGTATTGCGCCAAATAAGCGGAAGCCGCCAAGTATAGCCCAATTTCCGTTTGCTTCCAAACTATGTCATCCTCCGCATGCTCATCAAACTGGAAATCTCGTAGGAGTGTCCAAAGATCAATAATTTGTTGCATGTGATCTTTGGAGAAGTTGGCCCCGATCTTAAATTTTTGATACCCAAGCATCTCCATGGATAGCCCCCCACCCACTTTCCGTTTTTTTCCTCTAGCATCTCCTAGTGGATGCCTCGTAGATGAGAGGGGCGGTCTCTTTGGGCTTCTGGTCGTGCACCCATGGCGCCTCCCAAAAGGGTGTCCTAGAACCACTGCGTACGGTGATGATGGTGGAGGCATATAAGAGATCAAGGCCTTCCTCATCACAACCTTAGGGGGCGTGCGAATTTTCCGGTGTTCGGCACTCCTAGTTCCCTTCTTTCAAAAGGACGGTATACCAAGCCCCAATTCACTTTGCATTTCGCCCTGGTGGTTTTGTTCGAACCGGACCAAAGGAAGGCACGCTCGATCTTGTTATTATTGTGGAGGGTACTCAGATGGATGATGAGGGTGGGTGATGTAGTAAGGTGACACACCCAATGGTGGTGATGTTGCCCCCATCCCAAGGAATTAGATTGGATGCCACTTTGTCTTCAAGGTACTGAAAGCCAAACCGAGAGGGGAAGCCCTAAGTGTCTCATCGGGAAGGAGGTTCTTTGCGGCAGGAAGATTTTGAAGGATTCACCCAAGATTGAGGTAGCCACAACAAATTGGGACGACCAAGCTCTTTGAAAGTTGGTAGCGAGGCTCGTGGTATCGCCGAAACATTATAGGATACCGGAGAGGTTGTTAATATCACACTTGATGGGTGCCATGAAAACCGCCACACCGTCCACGTATAGGGAGGTTCGAATCAAGGTACCACGACGTCGAATCTTGCGGAGAAGGCCCCCTTATAGTTTCCAAGTCAAGAAGATGTTGAAGGGGATCTATTGCAATGACGAATAGAAGGGGAGAGAGGGGGGCCCACTTTACTAAGGCCCCTACCATGCTTGATTGGAGGGCCGACCACGCCTTTTAGTAAAGACAATATAGATTTAATAATATAGACATCCACCACATTATGGATTTTGGTAAGATTTAATTTTATTGAGCATGGATAGGAGAAGTCAAAAAAGTTTTGATTCAGTTGAGTTTTTGGTGAGATTTGATTTGATTTGGGTATGGGTAGTGAAAGGCAAGAGTTTTTTTGATTTGACTGAGATTTTGATAAGATTTGATTTCATTGAGTCAATGCATGGCATGGTTTTGGGGAAGTACCAATTTGATTTAGATTATTCCAAGTTACTCTATTTGTATTATTATTTTTTGCACCATCGGGTGAGATTACTAGAAAAATAACAAATAAATCAAAGAATGAAGGGGCATGGGAAGGAAAAAGTCAAAGAGAAGGCGGACGTGATACACCAACTCTTCTTTAATAGTAGAGATTTGTCGTCCATAACTATATGTAGATAATAAAGTTTATGCGACAGTGAAAAGCAACCCCCAATGATCTAAGTGGAAAAGCACCCACAAAGTGGGGACAATCTACCAACATTTCGAAACAAAAAAGCGAAATACAGTAACTCTTTTTACTACTGAAAACGACGAAGCAAAGTTCAAAAAAAAAAAAAAACCGACGAAGCAATCAATCAATCAGTCACTCCTAAATTCACTAGCAGTTCTTGTCGGCTGTGACGGGCTTGCACTTGACCTCCTGGAACACGACGGCCGGCGTGCCCGGCGGCGCGAGCTGCAGCACCAGCGGGCATTTGGCCTCGAACTTGCACTTGGTGTAGTGCGCCTGGTACCTGACCTCGCCCGACACCGCCACCTCCACCTTGAACATCCCCGTCGCGTTCTCCGCCTTGAACTCGGCCACGCCGGCGTTGCCTAGCGCGACGTAGCCGCCGTCGTCGCCGGAGACGAGGTGGTACACCTGGGTGTCGCCGGCGGGCTGCGTGGACCCCGCCTCGGCGAGCCTGATCCGCTCGAAGGGCTGGCCGTCGAAGCTGTAGCGGGCCTCGAGCTGCTTGGTGTTCTTGACGCTCATGGCCCAGTTCTTGTTCCGGACGGTGAGCGTGAGCGAGAGGTTGTAGGCGAACGCGGTGGCCGGGGAGACGGCGAGCGCGAGGCGCGTGAGGGAGGCGTCCCGGACGATGACTTCGGCGTGGCGGATGAAGCCGTAGGCGGCGAGGAGCACGGCCAGGAGGACGGCGCCGGCGAGGACGGCGAGGCAGGCGGCGCAGCAGAGGATGGCCTCGCGCGCGTCGTAGGAGACGCAGGGGCAGCAGCGGTCGCAGAATGCGTCGTAGCAGCCGCACTCGCTGCAGCACATGGCTCGCTCAGCCTGGTTTCTTGAGCTAGATGGATCTTGTTGGACCGGGGCTGGGAGTGGCAGGAGGAAGAAAGCTAGCTACGTGACGTGAGCTAGCAGCAGGTGGGTGGCGGCTTTGGATGAGGGAAGAGAACCCGATCCCTGACGGACAGCAGCGGCAAAGCAGCGAGGTGCCCGGCGAAAATTCTAAACGAACGGGACTTTCACGTTGGATTTGCCATGTGCTGGTGCCTGATGTTCGGGTGTTATGGGGATAGGGCGCATAGCCTCCCATCGTGAGGCTACTCGTCAGATTTTGACACCTGAATCTCTATTTTTATTTGTAATGACGCAGTTAATAGGATTGCGTTCAGATTTTTTTCATTTCACCACTTTCATCTGGTTTTTTTCTTGACTGGTTTTTTTGTCCCTTCTCATCATCCTTTTTCTACGGATTTATTTTCTTCTCCATGCTTTCTTTGTAAACCAGCACTTTTCTAAGGTACAAAAAAACACATGTCTAACTTTCCTAAATTAACCGATTTCTTCCATCAATGCAATTTGCTTTAGGAAATAAAATAACGAATTTTAAGAAAACAAATAACGGAATTTAAGAAAAAAACTGATTAGCTACTTAACCGATATATATCTAAACCTTCCTTCTCCAAAGAAAAACCAATCAACAGTTATGAAAAGAATCATGACTTACCTTTTCTTCTCCAATTCTTCCCATTCAATCTCCGAATCTTTATTGTTCTACTTCCTGCCTTTCCCATGCCGCTGGGATGCGTGTGCACGCGGGAGCCGCCGCCGCTGGGGACGTGGACGCACACGGCAGCGACCGCTTGCTGCCCAGTTTCCGGCGGTCCGGCCACCACCGGCTCCTCCAGCACATGGATTCCTTTGTCCCCGGAATCTCCGTCCACCGATCTCGCCGCTTTGCCCTCCCTCCACGACCAGAATCCAGCTCTTGCCGCCGACCGACCACCAGCTCTTGCCGCGAGATCGCCACACATCCTGCCGCACGGATGTGCCGGTCATCCTCCAGCCATTGAGGCGTTGGAGTGGGTCAACGTTTTTTTTAGTTAACTGTTAGTACATTGCCTTGTGCTGGTAGGTACAGTTTGCGCATTTTTATTCACGTACTACTTTGTTTCAGTTGAAGGAAAAGGGGTGTGTGGTACAGGAAGTTTTAATTCTAGAATTACACATCTAAAAATTGGTTGTAGATTCATGGGGTTTCGTGTCAAACTATATCAGATTACAAGAACTTGCATATAGGTAGGAAGCAGCAAATTAACTCATACATGGTCTAAATTGTACCTGAGGATTTATTACGAATTCGTATCTGGTCTAACTTGTGTAACGCAACTGTAGTGTATACAGATAGGAAGCGGCAATGGTCTCAAAAAAGAGATAGCAAGCAGCAATGGTCTAAAAAAAGAGATAGCAAGCAGCAAATTAGCTAATATCAGGTACGAGACTGAGTACTTATGTTTGTTCAATGTTTACTTACTATACTTTTAGAGCTGAGTAGAGTACCCATGGTCGTGCCGTGAGGGACTCGAAATTTGCAATCTCCTGTGGTTTATATGATTTGTAGTCCGATAAGGACGTCAACATATCCACCAGCTATCTCGTTGTGTGGGTCACAGCCAAGCACTATGAACTTGTACAACTTTATTTAGACCAGTGCATATTACTTTTTATCTCTTGAGCACCGTAGTATTGTTGTGGGTTCATGGAAGTACAGTTATACAGTTGATGATTGGTTCCCTTCTTTGTGGTCATGCCTTACCATTGGTATTGCTCCTGGCATTTATATTGTTTTTTAATTATATGTGCAGCCCGAGACATATCTGCTGATGCATGACCTTCTTCTGTCATGAAACAACCTGGTCTTGATGTCTTTTAGGTCATCTACTTTTTTTTTTTGATGTATTCATATCCTTGCACAGTACCAAAGGCATGTTCCCATGGACTAGGCTGGGCAGTCATCTTCTTCTGTGAGTTCACTGCTGCAGCTTTAGTAGTCAATTAATCAATCAAAACAACGACCTCCTTGTGTTTGGTGCAATGCGCTTATCCCTTTACACCCACTACGAGTGGCAACTGAACATATGGGTAAGCGCCCATGCTTCTCTTTTGACTTTGCGTTTGTGTGCATGGCAATAACTATCCATATTTTTTATTTCTGTTATAGTTTGAATATCCCTGGGATACCAAGAATGTAATTCATTGTTGAGATGGCTAAAATTTTGATAGGAATCGATTGAGGATATGTGTTATGGTTGGTGGTTTGGCTAAATTAATTGTTCTCAGATGGTTCATGTTAACTTAAAAACATCCTTAAGACGCAAAATCTTCTGCACTATTACAAAAGCATGCTTTTTTTTATGTGTGTATTAATTTTCAAATGGATCTCCCATTCTGATAATGCCATTTAGGGGATTTCGTGTAAGATATCGGTTCTTATCCCCTTCATTCTTTCGCTTGATCTGGCATTCCAGAGCATGAATGTTATGTTTCTTGTTTGAACTATATTGTACCAAAAGGAACGGAAGGACAGAAGCTTACCTAGGGGCAGAGGATCAAGGGCATCCAGTTCTTGCATCGAAGGATCATACCTGATTTATTCGGGACTAATCTGGGGATCAACAAATACAGGCCATGAGGTGAACAGGCTAGGGCAATAGGCCATGAGCAAATGCAGAAGAAGCCTGATACGTCTCCAACGTATCTATAATTTTTTATTGTTCCATGCTATTATATTATCTGTTTTGGATGTTTTATATGCATTAATATGCTATTTTATATGTTTTTGGGACTAACCTATTAACCTAGAGCCCAGTGCCAGTTTCTGTTTTTTCCTTGTTCTAGAGTTTCGCAGAAAAGGAATACCAAACGGAATAAAACTTTCGCAATGATTTTTATTGGACCAGAAGACACTCATGAGACTTGGAGTGCAAGTCAGAAGAGCCACGAGGCAGCCACAAGGGTGGAGGGCGTGCCCAAGGGGGTAGGGCGTGCCCCCCAACCTTGTGGCCCCCTCGTTGACCTCCTAACCGAGATCTTCCTCCTATATATATACTCTTATACCCCAAAAACATCCAGGGGAGCCACGAAACCACTTTTCCACCGCCGCAACCTTCTGTACCCGTGAGATCCCATCTTGGGGCCATTTCCGGCATCCTGCGGGAGGGGGATTCGATCACGGAGGGCTTATACATCAACACCATTGCCTCTCCGATGAAGCGTGGGTAGTTTACCTCAGACCTACGGGTCCATAGCTAGTAGCTAGATGGCTTCTTCTCTCTCTTTGATTCTCAATACAAAGTTCTCCTCGATGTTCTTGAGGATCTATTCGATGTAATACTATTTTGCGGTGTGTTTGCCGAGATCCGATGAATTGTGGATTTATGATCAGCTTATCTATGAATATTATTTGAATCTCCTTTGAATTCTTTTATGCATGATTTGATATCTTTGCAAGTCTCTTCGAACTATTGATTTGGTTTGGCCAACTAGATTGGTTTTTCTTGCAATGGGAGAAGTGCTTAGCTTTGGGTTCAATCTTGCGGTGCTCGATCCTAGTGACAGAAGGGGAACTGACACGTATTGTATTGTTGCCATCGAGGATAAAAAGATGGGGTTTTCATCATATTGATTGAGTTAATTCCTCTACATCATGTCATCTTGCTTAAGGCGTTACTCCGTTCTTTATGAACTTAATACTCTAGATGCATGCTAGATAGCGGTCGATGTGTGGAGTAATAGTAGTAGATGCAGAATCGTTTCGGTCTACTTGACACGGACGTGATGCCTATATTCATGATCATTGCCTTAGATATCGTCATAACTTTGCGCTTTTTTATCAATTGCTCGGCAGTAATTTGTTCACCCACCATAATAATTCCTTTCTTGAGAGAAGCCTCTAGTGAAACATATGGCCCCCGGGTCTATTTTACAACATATTAGTTTTCCGTCAACTTGCTAATTTCTGTCACCGTTCCCTTATTTTGCAATCTTTTACTTTTTATTCCATAAACCAAAAATACCAAAAATATTACTTTACTGTTTATCCGTCTCTATCATATCTCACTTTGCGAATAACCGTGAAGGGAATAACAACCCCTTTGTCGCGTTGGTGGCAAGTTGGTGTTTGTTTGTGTAGGTATTCGGTGGCTTGTTGCGTTGTCTCCTACTGGATTGATACCTTGGTTCTCAAAACTGAGGGAAATACTTACGCTACTTTGTTGCATCACCCTTTCCTCTTCAAGGGAAAAATCAACGCAAGCTCAAGAGGTAGCAAGAAGGATTTCTGGAGCCGTTGTCGGGGAGATCTACGCCAAGCCAAGACATACCAAGTACCCATCATAAACTCTCATCCCTCGCATTACATTATTCGCCATTTGCCTCTCGTTTTCCTCTCTCCACTTTTAAAACGATTTTCAAAAAGATTCACCTTTTCTTTGCCCTTCTTCCGTTCGGCTTTTCGTTTGCCTTGATGTCTTATTTGGCTCGTTTGCTCGTTTGGTTGGAATAATTGTGTATTTATTGCAAATCAGAGAACCTAAGATTTATGGATCCTCATCCGCTTGCCAATCTTTTTAAGAGATCCAATTATGATGAACCTATTGCTAGTGAGTTGAGTGCACTAAATTATCTTTATGAGGTTTTGCTTGAAATTCGTGAATCTTAAAATTGTGATGAAGTGTTGAAAGAAGAAAATCATAAAGTGATTCACGTTAGTGCCTTGAATAAAAAGCATGATTGCGATGATGATTCCATTAATGTCAATTGTGTTAATGATATGCAAAACCCTAAGCTTGGGGATGCTAGTTTTGGTATGTCCACTATTTGTTGCCCCATGATTGGGGTGATTCTTCTTATGATCTTGAAAATTTGTTTAAGCCCCATGATGAATATGAGATTGATAATAGTGTTTGAAATAATATTGAAAGTGGGTTTGGAAGAGTGTCAACTTTAGATCCCACATATTTGGAGAATGTTCAGTCTTATGATTTTTTTGATAAAAGTGGGTTTGGAGAGGTCATGACTATAGTTAATGTTAAACCCACTATTTTGGAAGAGTGTCAACTTCGCATGCATGTGGATCGTGTTGAGAATATGTTATGTGATACCTATTTTGTTGAATTTGCTTATGATCCTACATGTAATTATTATGAGAGAGGAAAATATGGTTGTAGAAATTTTCATGTTACTAAATTACCTCTCTTCATGTTGAGATTGCCATAGTCTCTTTCTTCTTCCTTGCATATGCTAGTTTTTGCTTGCCTTGATAATTTGTTTGCTTATAAAATACCTATGCATAGGAAGTATGTTAGACTTAAGTTTGTTTGTCACATGTTTTATGATGCTCTCTTTGTGCTTCAATTGCTATCTTTCATGTGAGCATCATTAAAAATTATCAACGCCTAGCTAAAAGGCTTTAAAGAAAAGCACTTGTTGGGAGACAACCAAATATTTTTCTTTCCTGTTTTCAAATAAATATTTCATCTAGCCTCTGGTTAGATGTGGTTTTGTGTTTTAATTAGCGTTTGTGCCAAGTAAGACCTATGGGATAACCTATGGTGATAGTCAATTTGATCTTGCTGAAAAATAGAAACTTTTGCGCTCACGAAAACAATTCTCATTTTTAGCCGGAGAGTGCTTTTTAGTTGATTCGTTTTGAAGAAGATTAATAGATAAATTATCTTGGACTTCATATTTTCTCAGGATTTTTAGAGTTTCAGAAATATTTGAAATATCCAGATTGCTACAGACTGTTCTGTTTTTGACAGATTTTGTTTTTCGCGTGTTGTTTGCTTATTCTGATGCATCTATGGCTAGTATCGGGGGGTAGGAACCATGGAAAAGTTGGAATACAGTAGATATTACACCAATATAAATAAAGAATGAGTTCACAATAGTACCAAAAGTGATGATTTATTTCTAACGAAGCTTACGAGATTTTCTGTTGGAGTTTTGTGTTGTGAAGTTTTCAAGTTTTGGGTAAGGATTTGATGGACTATGGAATAAGGAGTGGCAAGAGCCCAAGCTTGGGGATGCCTAAGGCACCCCAAGGTAATATTCAAGGATGTCAAAAATCCTAAGCTTGGGGATGCCCTGGGAAGGCATCCCCTCTTTCGTCTTCGTCTATCGGTAACTTTACTTGAGGCTATTTTTTTATTCACCACATGATATGCGTTTTGCTTGGAGCGTCTTGTATGATTTGAGTCTTTGCTTTTTAGTTTGCCACAATCATCCTTGCTGTACATACCTTTTGGGAGAGACATGCATGAATCGTGATTTATTAGAATACTCTATGTGCTTCACTTATATCTTTTGAGCTAGGCAATTTTGCTCTAGTGCTTCACTTATATCTTTTTAGAGCACGGCGGTGGTTTTATTTTATAGAAATTGATGAACTCTCGTACTTCACTTATATTATTTTGAGAGTATCTAAACAGCATGGTAATTTGCTTTTGTTATAAAATTAGTCCTAATATGATAGGCATCCAAGAGGGATATAATAAAAACTTTCATATAAAGTGCATTGAATACTATGAGAAGTTTGATTCCTTATGATTGTTTTGAGATATGAAGATGGTGATATTAGAGTCATGCTAGTAAGTAGTTGTGAATTTCAGAAATACTTGTGTTGAGATTTGTGAGTCCCATAGCATGCACGTATGGTGAACCGTTATGTGATGAAGTCGGAGCATGATTTATTTATTGATTGTCTTCCTTATGAGTGGCGGTCGGGGACGAGCGATGGTCTTTTCCTACCAATCTATCCCCCTAGGAGCATGCGCGTAGTACTTTGTTTCGATGACTAATAGATTTTTGCAATAAGTATGTGAGTTATTTATGACTAATGTTGAGTCCATGGATTATACGCACGCTCACCTTTCCGCCATTGCTAGCCTCTCTAGTACCGCGCAACTTTCGCCGGTACCATAAACCCACCACATATCCTTCCTCAAAACAGCCACCATACCTACCTATTATGGCATTTCCATAGCCATTCCGAGATATATTGCCATGCAACTTTCCACCGTTCCGTTTATTATGACACACATCATCATTGTCATATTTGCTCTGCATGATCATCTAGTTGACATCGTATTTGTTGCAAAGCCACCGTTCATCATTTTTTCATACATGTCACTCTTGATTCATTGCACATCCCGGTACACCGCCAGAGGCATTCATATAGAGTCATGTTTTGTTCTAAGTATCGACTTGTAATTTTTGAGTTGTAAGTAAATAATAGTGTGATGATCTTCATTATTAGAGCATTGTCCCAAGTGAGGAAAGGATGATGGAGACTATGATTCCCCCACAAGTCGGGATGAGACTCCGGATGAAAAAAAGAGGCCAAAAAAATGAGAGAAGGCCCAAATAAAAAAATGAGAGAAAAAGAGAGAAGGGACAATGTTACTATCCTTTTTGCCACACTTGTGCTTCAAAGTAGCACCATGATCTTCATGATAGAGAGTCTCCTATGATATCACTTTCATATATTAGTGGGAATTTTTCATTATAGAACTTGGCTTGTATATTCCCAAAAACATCCAGGGGAGCCACGAAACCACTTTTCCACCGCCGCAACCTTCTGTACCCGTGAGATCCCATCTTGGGGCCTTTTCCGGCATCCTGCCGGAGGGGGATTGATACGTCTCCAACGTATCTATAATTTTTGATTGTTCCATGCTATTATATATTCTGTTTTGGATGTTTAATGGGCTTTATTATACACTTTTATATTATTTTTGGGACTAACCTATTAACCCAAGGCCCAGTGCAAATTGCTGTTTTTTTGCCTATTTCAGTGTTTCGCAGAAAAGGAATATCAAACGGAGTCCAAACGGAATGAAACCTTCGGGAGCGTGATTTTTGGAACAAACGTGATCCAGATGACTTGGAGTGGACGTCAAGAAACGAACGAGGAGGCCACGAGGCAGGGGGCGCGCCCTCCACCCTCGTGGGCCCCTGATACGTCTCCGTCGTATCTACTTTTCCAAACACTTTTGCCCTTGTTTTGGACTCTAACTTGCATGATTTGAATGGAACTAACCCGGACTGACGCTGTTTTTAGCAGAATTGCCATGGTGTTATCTTTGTGCAGAAACAAAAGTTCTCGGAATGACCTGAAACTTCACGAAGATTATTTTTGGAAATAATTAAAAATATTGGCGAAAGAATCAAGGCCAGGGGGCCCACACCCTTTCCACGAGGGTGGCAGGCGCGCCCCCTGCCTCGTGGGCCCCCCTGGTGCTCCATCGACCTCAACTCCAACTCCGTATATTCGTGTTCGGGGAGAAAAAAATCAGTGAGAAAGATTCATCGCGTTTTACGATACGGAGCCGCCGCCAAGCCCTAAACTCTCTCGGGAGGGCTGATCTGGTGTCCGTTCGGGGCTCTGGAGAGGGGAATCTGTCGCCATCGTCATCATCAACCATCCTCCATCACCAATTTCATGATGCTCACCGCCGTGCGTGAGTAATTCCATCGTAGGCTTGCTGGACGGTGATGGGTTGGATGAGATTTATCATGTAATCGAGTTAGTTTTGTTAGGGTTTGATCCCTAGTATCCACTATGTTCTGAGATTGATGTTGCTATGACTTTGATATGCTTAATGCTTGTCACTAGGGCCCAAGTGCCATGATTTCAGATCTGAACCTATTATGTTTTCATGAATATATGTGAGTTCTTGATCCTATCTTGCAAGTCTATAGTCACCTACTATGTGTTATATATGATCCGGCAACCCTGAAGTGACAATAATCGGGACCACTCCCGGTGATGACCGTAGTTTGAGGAGTTCATGTATTCACTATGTGTTAATGCTTTGGTCTGGTACTCTATTAAAAGGAGGCCTTAATATCCCTTAGTTTTCGCTAGGACCCCGCTGCCACGGGAGGGTAGGACAAAAGATGTCATGCAAGTTCTTTTCCATAAGCACGTATGACTATATTCGGAATACATGCCTACATTACATTGATGAATTGGAGCTAGTTCTGTGTCACCCTATGTTATGACTATTACATGATGAACCGCATCCGGCATAATTCTCCATCACCGATCCAATGCCTACGAGCTTTTCACATATTGCTCTTTGCTTATTTACTTTTCCGTTGCTACTGTTACAATCACTACAAAACCCAAAAATATTACTTTTGCTACCATTACCGTTACTATCATACTACTTTGCTACTAAACACTTTGCTGCAGATACTAAGTTATCCAGGTGTGGTTGAATTGACAACTCAACTGCTAATACTTGAGAATATTCTTTGGCTCCCCTTGTGTCGAATCAATAAATTTGGGTTGAATACTCTACCCTCGAAAACTGTTGCGATCCCCTATACTTGTGGGTTATCAAGACTATTTTCTGGCGCCGTTGCCGGGGAGCATAGCTCTATTCTTTGAGTCACTTGGGATTTATATCTGTTGATCACTATGAAGAACTTGAAAGATGAGAAAACCAAAATTTATCCCTCAACTACGAGGGGAGGTAAGGAACTGCCATCTAGCTCTACACTTGATTCACCTTCTGTTTTAAGTAAGCTTGCGACACCTAAACCTGCTTCTGCTATAAATTCTGATATGTCGCATGTTATTGATGATGCCACTTCTGCTATGCATGATACTTATGATGAAACTACTTCTATGCTTGATACTACTGTGCCACTTGGTGAATTTCTTGATGAACAACTTGCTAGGGCTAGAGAGAATGAAATTATTGAACGTGCTAATATTGATGAAAGTGATGATGAAGATTCTCCCCCTAGATATGAATTGCCTGTTGTGCCTGAGGGCTATGTTATGGATGAAGAAACTGCTAGAGACTTTCTTGCTTGCAATGATAGAAGTGATCTTAAGATATTATTAGCTAAGCTTAAACAAAAATCTCTGAATGCTAGAATGAAGTATGATCCTGCTTATGCTACTTCCCCTATCTTTGTTACTGATAAGGATTATGATTTCTCTATTGATACTGAGATAATTACTTTGGTTGAATCTGATCCTTTCTATGGATATGAATCTGAAACTGTTGTGGCACACCTTACTAAATTAAATGATATAGCCACCCTGTTCACTAATGATGAGAAAACTAGCTATTACTATATCCTTAAAATATTTCGGTTCTCATTAAAGGGTGATGCTAAGATATGGTTTAACTCTCTTGATCCTGGTTGTGTGCGTAGTTCCCAGGATATGATTTATTACTTCTCTGCTAAATATTTCCTTGCTCATAAGAAACAAGCTGCTTTAAGGGAAATATATAATTTTGTGCAAATTGAAGAAGAGAGTCTCCCACAAGCTTGGGGGAGGCTTCTCCAATTACTTAATGCTTTGCCTGATCATCCTCTCAAGAAAAATGAAATACTTGATATCTTTTATAATGGACTAACCGAGGCTTCCAGAGACCACCTGGATAGTTGTGCTGGTTGTGTTTTCAGGGAAAGAACTGTTGATCAAGCTGAAATTCTATTGAATAATATGCTGACCAATGAAAATAATTGGACACTTCCTGAACCAACTCCTAAGCCAACTCCGAAGAAAAGGGGTGTTCTATTTCTCAGTCCTGAAGATATGCAAGAGGCAAAGAAATCTATGAAGGAAAAATGTATAAAAGCTGAAGATGTTAAGAATTTACCTCCTGTTGAAGAAATACATGGTCTTAATTTACCGCCTGTTGATGAAATACATGGTTTTAATCCATCACCTATTGAAGAAACACATGGTGTTGATAACCCGACACAGGTAGTAAAGGTAAATTCTCTCTATAGATATGATAAAGCTGAAATCCCTCCTACTAAGTTTGCTAGCCAATGCTTAGATGAGTTTGATAATTTTATTGTCAAACAAGAAAACTTCAATGCTTATGTTGGTAGACAATTAAAACACAACGCTTATATGATTGAACACTTGGGTGATTATATGTCTAGAGTCAAAGGTGAACTTAAACTCATTAGTAAATATGCTTCTATGGTTACCACTCAAGTAGAACAAGTACTTAAAGCTCAGAATGATTTTCTCAATGAATTGAATAGTAAGAATAATGACTTTGCTGTTAGAGTTGCAACTAGAGGGGGTAAAGTGACTCAGGAACCTTTGTATCCTGAAGGTCACCCTAAGAGAATTGAGCAGGATTCTCAAAGAAATAATATTGATGCACCTAGTCCTTCTAAGAGGAAGAAAAAGAAAAATGATAGGACTTTGCATGCTTCTAGTGAACCTGTTGTTGACACACCTGAGAATCCCAATGATATTTCTATTTCTGATGCTGAAACACAATCTGGTGATGAACATGAACCTAGTGATAATGTTAATGATAATGTTCATATTGATGCTCAACCTAGCAATGATAATGATGTAGAAACTGAACCTGTTGTTGATCTTGATAACCCACAATCAAAGAATCAACGTTATGATAAGAGAGACTTTGTTGCTAGGAAGCACGGTAAGGAAAGAGAGCCATGGGTTCAGAAACCCATGCCTTTTCCTCCCAAACCATCCAAGAAAAAGGATGATGAGGATTTTGAGCGCTATTCTGAAATGATTAGACCTATCTTTTTGCGTATGCGATTAACTGATATGCTCAAGATGAATCCTTATGCTAACTATATGAAAGAAATTGTTACAAATAAAAGAAAGATACCGGAAGCTGAAATTTCCACCATGCTTGCTAATTATACTTTTAAGGGTGGAATACCAAAGAAGTTAGGAGATCCAGGAGTACCCACTATACCATGCTCCATTAAAAGAAATTATGTTAGAACTGCTTTATGTGATCTTGGAGCTGGTGTTAGTGTTACTAGCACAGATGCCCGTGCGTTGCAACGGGGAAACTTTTGGTGTGGATTCAAATTTAGCAAGAATTGTCCGATCTTGTTCATTTCACCAACTTGCTCCACGCGCACCTTCTTCTAGTCAACTTTGAAAAGCGCCCCTTCCTTTGCTCAACTGTGACAAATTTTATATCTATATCGATAGAGGAAGGTAAATTTTTTTGGAAAAAATCTAGTGCACTCCATATCTTAAAAAGTCACAAATATGGTTACTCACCCCAGCAAAAAAGATTACTTTCCTCTCTAATGATTGTTCTTGTGATAGTGTAAACCTAATGTAATTGTCGTCGTGTCTGCCAGAGTTTCACTAAAAGAGAAAAAAAGGAAAATTAGCTAAAATCAGGAACCGAGGAAGAAAATTATGGAACTTAGAAACTTTTGTTCAAAATTGTACAATTAAAAAGCTTGATTTTATCAAAAAATCAGATTAATAACAGAAAGTTCAAATATAAAATAAAATAATTGAATGTTAGATTTCCTACTAATTAATTTCGTGATATGCATATATATGCCCAGTTTTTAAATAGGAAGGCAATCAGCGACAATAATTATCCCCGCGTGCATCTTGCTTTTTTTAGATCTGCATCTCCGCTTTTAAGTAGGAAAGCTATCAAGCTGCACTAATTAAATCATGGCCTTCCCGTGGAGTCAACATCTTCATTTGCCTTTTTTTCTTGGTGTCATTCCTTCTTTCTTGTCTTTCTAATTGTAGATAATCATTTATTTTCTAGATTCTCGGGGCAGCTCTGCTTATTTTTCAGAAAATTCATAAGCTAACACATGCACGGCTTTAGTCCAGTTGGTTGTGCATGTTGAGATGAAACGGCAGGTCATGAGTTCGATTCCCATGAAATCAACTAATTTTTGCTGCGCTCCTCTACAATCTCGGCCCATATGCAAGGGCAAAGTCGCTGCTCACAATCTCGGCCCATGTGGGGCAAAGCCCATGACAGATAGAAAAATGTGATTTGTCCAATCTATACCGATGGCAACATTAGTACCACCTCGCGTATATGTTTTAAATTCAAACTGAAAGCGTAAATTCATGGGAAGAAGCGTATTGTGACGGTGAACCCACGGAGTCAATCCGTGCTTTATTATTAGGGATAGATGCCTCTCTCTTTATATCGTAGACTTGATTTGAATAAGTTGACACCTACTGAAATATCCTTGCAAATGACTGATAAATCAACTGCTATACCTGTCGGTATTTGTGAGGATGTGCCTGTTGTGGTTGCAAATGTTACTATCTTAACGGACTTTGTTATTCTTGATATTCCCGAGGACGATAGTATGTCTATTATTCTTGGAAGACCCTTTTTGAATACTGCAGGGGCTGTTATTGATTGCAACAAAGGCAATGTCACTTTTTTCATGTTAATAGCAATGAGCATAAGGTACACTTTCCGAGGAAACAACCTCAAGTTCATAGTATAAATTCTATTGGAAAAATTCCATCGGTTATTTTTGGAGGTTTTGAATTTCCTCTTCCTACTGTCAAGAAGAAATATGATATTTTTATTATTGGGGACGTGCATATCCCCGTTGAGGTAACATAGTGCTATTCGAAAATTCTCCGGTTTCATGCAATTCGAAATGAGTTTGTTAACAAGACCTGATCAACCTTGTTAGTGGATTCCTTTTGATGAGCATGAGATGGATGAAGTTAGAAAGCACAACCTTCTGTACCCTCCTTTTACTTTATGTTATTTAGTTGAAATAAAGCAAAAATAGTATATTCTCTGAGTTTTCCGAATTATCCGTGCAATAAAGAAATACCCTGAAAATAAAAGTTCTCCAAATGCCCCGAAATTGAAATATGATTTTTTCTAGAATATTTGAGAATATCTGGCACTGAGAACACAGCAGGGGGAGCAAGCACCTGGCCACGAGGGTCCAGGGCGCGCCCACCCCTACAGGGCGCGCCTCCCTGCCTCATGGGCCCATGGTGGCTCCCCTCCACTTATTCCTGCACCCACACACTCCTTCCTCCCAAAAAAATCACCAACCAGCTCAAGCACGAGTTCTAGCTCATTTTGCGGCGATTTTCGATCTCCTTGCTGAAAGCTCCACTCACAAAAGTGCTTTGGGGGATTGCTCCTTGGTATGTGACTCCTCCAATGGTCCAATTAGTTTTTGTTCTAGTGCTTTATTCATTGCAAATTTTTGCTGCCTAGATGACCCTGTTCTTGAGCTTGCATGCCAAATCTATATGGTCCCAAGTAGTTCTAATGCATGATATAGTCTCTAGGCACTTGTAGGAGTAGTTGCTATCAATTTTGTTGAGTTTGGTTCACTTTTATTTGAAGTTACTAAAAATTTCAGAAATTTTCAGAAAATGATGAAGAGATTTTTGAGGGGCTCTTCGAGCCGAAGCTCGAAGGATAAGCAAAGTGAAGAAGAAGAGAGGCCCAAATATAATCTGCCTCGCACCGCGGAGGTTTAGCCGTGTGAATGGCCTTGTGATGATTTCTTGAGAGCAGCCGGGATTTATGATGATTTTTATGAGTTGGCTGAGAATGCAGGCCTCACCGACTTCCTCCGCGACCAACGCGAACCGTATCTCTTAGTCACCAATATCTTTGTGCAAAATTTTCATTTCCATTCTAGGAGGTCACTACCTACGGTGGATTTTTATTTATATGATGAGTATAAGGAGATGACCCTTCGTGAATTTTGTGAGGTTTGCAAGTTGCCCTTTCCGGGTATCATAGAAGAACCACATCATGACGATGTGGAGGGGTTTATTGATACAATTGCTGTAGGGGAAATGAGGAAGGTTTCCGACGCACGAATCACTAGCATACACTTT
Source organism: Aegilops tauschii subsp. strangulata (assembly GCF_002575655.3). Classification (NCBI taxonomy): domain Eukaryota; kingdom Viridiplantae; phylum Streptophyta; class Magnoliopsida; order Poales; family Poaceae; genus Aegilops; species Aegilops tauschii. Next base: position 43,461,255 of record NC_053037.3, read on the forward strand.
CCTGTTCTACGTTACTTTGCTATATTTGCTAGTAGATGCTTAATTGGTCGCGGAAACTGTGAAAACCTGAGTGCCCCTGATATTGTTATTTTATGCCATGCCTTGTTTCGTGATGACACATTTAGTATGGGCGCTATTGTTGCAAAGCGGTTAAACCTTAACCATACTAAGGGCCCCATCTTGGGAGGCATCTTCGCCTCGCGCCTCGCTGCATACTATAATATACCTATTAGGCATTATGAGAAAGAAGAAAAATTGCTGCCTCCTGCTTTTCTAGACTATAAGAGTATGGTAGCACATGATTTTATTGTTAAGAATAGGGAAAGGGCGCTTAAGTACAAATTAATATTTGGTAAAAATCACCCTGAGACTATTACTCTGCCTGCTCCTTCCTTGTTTGATTTGTTTGCAGGCAAGTACCTTGTTCCACCGGAGACTATTCACGCCTACCTAAACCCTACATCAGCTACAGAGCCAGAGCCGGAACCACAATTTGATCCTCCACGTCAGTCTAATTACCAGTGGGATCCGGAGGTGATTGCCAACCAGTGGCAATCTGAGGCTTCTTCTCAGTACGACCCCAACTATAACTTTGGATATCCGCCAGGCCAGCCGTGGCAATAGACCAACTTAGGCCAGAACCTCAGCTTGGGGGAGTACGTATTTCTCACCAACATTACATTTATGTCCACACACTCATTCTAGTTGTCGGTGCTCATGCTTTTTCACTGTAATATCCATGCTAGTTTATTTTCTTTTTCTTGCTTTCTTCTTGTGTGTTTGAAAAACCTTAAGAAAACAAAAAAACTAGTTGTAGCATTTAGCTAGTTTACTTTCTTGCTTGTAGTAGTAGTAATTAAAAAGAAAACCCAAAGATATTTCCTGTTCTTCTTTTGCTTGTTGGGAGCTTTCCCGTGTAAATAGTTTTATTTCTTTTCTTTCCTTTGGGGGTCGATAGGAGAAGACCATGATGAAATTGTTGAAGTGGCCCTTATATGCATTGTTGTTGATTTAACCAAGAGCCCATATTGCCTTGTCTTCTCCTATTTATTGAATGCTTGCAGATTCCAACTTAGTCCAATGCACGTGCACTATTATTATTATTCACATCATTCGGTCGTGCAAGTGAAAGGCAATTATGACGATATATGATGGACTGATTGAGATGAGAGAAGCTGGTATGAACTCGACCTCTCTTGTTTTTGTAAATATGATTAGTTCATCGTTCCTGATTCAGCTTATTATGAATAAACATGTTTGCAATGACAATTAGAGACTGTAGTTACTTATGCCATGCTTAATTAGAGTTTATAATGGTTTACCTTGCGTGCCAACATGCTATTAAAATGGTTGTGATGTGGTATGATAGGGTGGTATCCTCCTTTGAATGATTTAAGTGACTTGACTTCGCACATGTTCACGCATGTAGTTGAAACAAAATCAACATAGCCTTCACGATATTTATGTTCATGGTGGATTATATCCTACTCATGCTTGCACTCAATGTTCATTAATTTTAATGCATGTTCATGACTATTGTCGCTCTCTAGTTGGTCGCTTCCCAGTCTTTTGTTAGCCTTCACTTGTACTAAGCGGGAATACTGCTTGTGCATCCAATCCCTTAAACCCCAAAGTTATTTCATATGAGACCACCATACCTTCCTATATGCGGTATCTACCTGCTGTTCCAAGTAAATTTGTATGTGCCAAACTCTAAACCTTCAAATGAAATTCTGTTTTGTATGCTCGAATAGCTCATGTACCAACAAGGGCTGTGTGTATCTTCCATGTTAGGCGGGTTATTCTCAAGAGGAGTGGACTCCGCTCCTCACTCACGAGAAAATGGCTGTTCACCGGGATGCCCAGTCCCATGCTTTATGCAAATCAAATTGAAATAATTGCAAACAAAACTCCCCCGGGACTCTTGTTAGTTGAAGGCACTCGTTGTTTCGAGCAAGCCATGGATTGATGCTTGTTGGTGGAGGGGGAGTATAAACTTTACCATTCTGTTTGTGTAACATCCCAAATTTTCAATTTGAAATGTTATGCATTAGATCATCATTGCATATCATATTTTATTGCATTTCGGTTTGATCCTAGAAATTCTACGCAACTCAAGGAACCACGGAGAGAGTTGGGAATTTTGTTATTTTCATATTTGAGTTTTTCTTCAATTTTGAAAAGAGGATCGTTTGATTTTAATTATTTTCTCTTCGAATATTTCTTTTATGAAAATAAAAGAGAGAGGATAAAATGACTTCCTCAAAATAAAGAAATATTGGAGATTTAATATTAAAATCAAATAAGAATTTTATTCGGAGTTTTATCGCTATTTCATTTAAATTAGGAAAAATATGCGTTTTTCAAAATTGCAGTAGAGTCCCAAATAAATGTTCACCTTGTCCGGTAGATTTTTAGAGGACGGGGAAAATTTATTTCAGGATTTTTGGAGTCCGTTTAGTATTTCTTTTATTCGTTTTTCTGCGTGGAATATTTTTTTTTAAAAAAAGAAAAGAAACCGACTTTGGGCCGTATCCGCCCGGGGGAGGCTTTATAAGCCGCGAGGCCGAGGCCGCAGCCCACCAGCCCGACCCCACCAACCCTAGCCGCCGCGCCAGCCCCGCCGCCGCTGCCGCCGCCGCCTGCGCCGCGCGCCACTGCCGTCGCCGCCGCCGCGCCACCCCGCCGCCCCGCTCCGCCACCCGCCGCCGCCCCCCCGTATTGCACTTGTGTCACCATCTCTTCGCCGAACTAGTTCACCTATACAATTTACCATTGTATTGGGTGTGTTGGGGACACAAGAGACTCTTTGTTATTTGGTTGCAGGGTTGTTTGAGAGAGACCATCTTCATCCTACGCCTCCCACGGATTGATAAACCTTAGGTCATCCACTTGAGGGAAATTTGCTACTGTCCTACAAACCTCTGCACTTGGAGGCCCAACAACGTCTACAAGAAGAAGGTTGAGTAGTAGACATCAAGGACATGGGAGAAGTCTTGCTATTTGTAGTCATGTGAATTTGGTATTCGTTCGATATTTTGATGAGATGTATGTTGTCTATCCTCTAGTGGTGTTATGTGAACGTCGACTACATAACACTTCACCATTATTTGGGCCTAGAGGAAGGCATTGGGAAGTAATAAGTAGATGATGGGTTGCTAGAGTGACAGAAGCTTAAACCCTAGTTTATGCGTTGCTTCGTAAGGGGCTGATTTGGATCCATATATTTCATGCTATGGTTAGGTTTACCTTAATACTTTTCTAGTTGCGGATGCTTGCAATAGAGGTTAATCATAAGTGGGATGCTTGTCCAAGTAAGGACAGCACCCAAGCGCTGGTCCACCCACATATCAAATTATCAAAGTACCGAACGCGAATCATATGAACGTGATGAAAACTAGCTTGACGATAATTCCCATGTGTCCTCGGGAGCGCTTTTCTTTATACAAGAGTTTGTCCAGGCTTGTCCTTTGCTACAAAAAGGATTGGGCCACCTTGCTGCACTTTATTTACTTTTGTTACTTGTTGCTCGTTACCAATTATCTTTTCACAAAACTATCTGTTACCTATAATTTCAGTGCTTGCAGAGAATACCTTGCTGAAAACTGCTTGTCATTTCCTTCTGCTCCTCGTTGGGTTCGACACTCTTACTTATCTAAAGGACTACGATAGATCCCCTATACTTTTGGGTCATCAAGACTCTTTTCTGGCGCCGTTGCCGGGGAGTGAAGCGCCTTTGGTAGGTGGAATTTGGTAAGGAAAAATTTATATAGTGTGCTGAAATTTACTGTCACTTGTTACTATGGAAAGTAATCCTCTGAGGGGCTTGTTCGGGGTATCTTCACCCCGACCAGTAGAGCAAAGAGTTGCTCCTCAACCTACTGAACCTACTGAAAATGAAAATGAAAATGTCCACTTTGAGATTCCTTCGGGTATGTTAGAAAAACTGCTAGCTAATCCTTTTGCAGGAGACGGAACAAAGCATCCTGATGAGCACCTAATATATGTGGATGAAGTTTGTGGATTATTTAAGCTTGCAGGTATACTCGGTGATTTTATTAAGAAGAAGGTCTTCCCTTCTTTGAAGGAAGATGCATTGACATGGTATAGGCTATGTGATGATACGGGATCATGGAACTACAAACGATTGAAATTGGAATTTCATCAGAAATTTTATCCTATGCATCTTGTTCATCATGATCGCAATTATATATATAATTTCTGGCCTCGTGAAGGATAAAGCATTGCTCAAGCTTGGGGGAGGCTTAAATCAATGTTATATTCATGCCCCAATCATGAGCTTCCAAGAGAAATAATTATTCAAAAAATTTATGTTCGGCTTTCTGATAACAATCGCACCATGCTCGATACTTCTTGTGCTGGCTCTTTTATGATGAAGACTATTGAATTCAAATGGGATTTATTGGATAGAATTAAATGCACTCTGAAGATTGGGACCTCGACGAAGGTAAGGAGTCAGGTATGACACCTAAGTTTGATTGTGTTAAATCTTTTATGCATACCGATGTTTTCCGTAAATTTAGCACTAAATATGGACTTGACTCTGAGATAGTAGCTTCTTTCTGTGAATCTTTTGCTGCTTATGTTGATCTCCCTAAGGAGAAGTGGTTTAAATATCATCCTCCCATAGAAGTAAAAGTAGCTACACCTACTAAAGTTGAAGAAAAGACTATCACTTATAATGATCCTATTGTTCCTACTTCTTATGTTGAGAAACCACCTTTCCCTGTTAGAATAAAGGATCATGTTAAAGCTTCAACTGCGGTTCATAAAAGCAATATTAGAACTTATACACCTCCTGAGCAAATCAAAGTTGAACCTAATGTTGCAATTGTTAAAGATCTTTTGGCTGATAATATTGATGGGCATGTTATTTATTTCTGTGATGAAACTGCTAGAATTGCCAACCCTTGTGCTCAAGATAAACATAGATCTGAGGTAGGCATGCCTGTTATTTCTGTTAAAATAGGAGATCATTGTTATCATGGCTTATGTGATATGGGTGCTAGTACTAGTGCAATACCTATTGACTTATACAAAGAAATCAAGCATGATATTGCACCTACTGAGTTAGAAGATATTGATGTCACAATTAAACTTGCCAATAGAGATACTATTTCACCAATGGGAATTGTTAGAGATGTTGAAGTCTTGTGTGGGAAAACTAAATATCCTGCTGATTTTCTTGTTCTTGGTTCCCCACAAGATAGCTTTTGTCCCATTATATTTGGTAGACCCTTCTTGAACACTGTTAATGCTAAGATAGACTGCAAAAAGGATGTTGTTACTATTGGTTTGGGTGATATGTCTCATGAGTTCAATTTCTCTAAATTTAGTAGACAACACCGCGAAGAGGAATTGCCTAGTAAGGATGAAATAATTGGCCTTGCTTCTATTGCTGTACCTCCTAGTGCTCCTTTAGAACAATATTTGCTAGACCATGAAAATGATATGTTTATGAATGAAAGAAGGGAAATAGATGAAGTATTCTTTAAACAGGAACCCATCCCGAAACACAATTTGCCTGTTGAAATCCTAGGGGATCCTCCTCCACCCAAGGGTGATCCCGTGTTTGAGCTTAAACCGTTACCTAATACTCTTAAATACGCTTATCTTGATGAGAAAAAGATATATCCTGTTATTATTAGTGCTAACCTTTCAGAGCATGAAGAAGAGAGATTATTGAAAACTCTGAGGAAGCACCGTGCTGCTATTGGATATACTCTTGATGATCTTAAGGGCATCAGTCCCACTCTATGTCAACATAAAATAAATTTCGAGGAAGATGCCAAACCAGTTCGTGATCATCAACGACGGCTGAATCCTAAGATGAAGGAAGTGGTAAGAAAAGAAATACTAAAGCTCCTTGAGGCAGGTATAATTTATCCCATTGCTGATAGTCAGTGGGTAAGTCCTGTCCATTGTGTCCCTAAGAAGGGAGGTATTACCGTCGTTCCTAATGATAAAGATGAGTTGATCCCGCAAAGAATTATTACAGGTTATAGGATGGTAATTGATTTCCGCAAATTAAATAAGGCTACTAAAAAGATAATTACCCCTTACCTTTTATCGATCAAATGCTAGAAAGATTATCCAAACATACACATTTTTGCTTTCTAGATGGTTATTCTGGTTTCTCTCAAATACCTGTGTCAGCCAATGATCAATCAAAGACTACTTTTACTTGCCCTTTCGGTACTTTTTCTTATAGACGTATGCCTTTTGGTTTATGTAATGCACCTGCTACCTTTCAAAGATGTATGATGGCTATATTCTCTGACTTTTGTGAAAAGATTTGTGAGGTTTTCATGGACGACTTCTCCGTCTATGGATCCTCTTTTGATGATTGCTTAAGCAACCTTGAGCGAGTTTTGCAGAGATGTGAAGAAACTAATCTTGTCTTGAATTGGGAAAAGTGCCACTTTATGGTTAATGAAGGTATTGTCTTGGGGCATAAAGTTTCTGAAAGAGGTATTGAAGTTGATAAAGCCAAGGTTGATGCTATTGAAAAGATGCCATGTCCCAAGGACATCAAAGGTATAAGAAGTTTCCTAGGTCACGCCGGTTTTTATAGGAGGTTCATTACGGACTTCTCAAAAATTTCTCGGCCTCTGACTAATTTATTACAAAAAGATATACCATTTGTTTTTGATGAGGATTGTGTAGAAGCATTTGAAATACTTAAGAAAGCATTGATTTCTGCACCTATTGTCCAGCCACCTGATTGGAATTTACCCTTTGAAATTATGTGTGATGCTAGTGATTATGCTATAGGTGCTATTCTAGGGCAAAGAGTTGATAAGAAATTAAATGTTATTCAATATGCTAGTAAAACTCTAGACAATGCTCAAAGAAATTATGCTACTACCGAAAAAGAATTCTTAGCAGTTGTATTTGCTTGTGATAAGTTCAGACCTTATATTGTTGATTCTAAAGTAACTATTCACACTGATCATGCTGCTATTAAATATCTTATGGAAAAGAAAGATGCTAAACCTAGACTTATCAGATGGGTTCTCTTGCTACAAGAATTTGATTTGCATATTATTGATAGAAAGGGAGCTGAGAACCCCGTTGCAGACAACTTGTCTAGGTTAGAAAATGTTCTTGATGACCCACTACCTATTGATGATAGCTTTCCTGATGAACAATTAAATGTCATAAATACTTCTCGTACTGCTCCATGGTATGCTGATTATGCTAATTACATTGTTGCTAAATTTATACCACCTAGTTTCACATACCAGCAAAAGAAAAAGTTTTTCTATGATTTGAGACATAACTTTTGGGATGACCCACATCTTTATAAAGGAGTAGATGGTGTTATTAGACGTTGTGTACCTGAGTATGAACAGGAACAGATCCTATGCAAGTGTCACTCCGAGGCTTATGGAGGACACCACGCTGGAGATAGAATTGCACATAAGGTATTGCAATCCGGTTTTTATTGGCCTACTCTCTTCAAGGATGCCCGTAAGTTTGTCCTGTCTTGTGATGAATGTCAAAGAATTGGTAATATTAGTAGACGTCAATAAATGCCTATGAATTATTCACTTGTTATTGAACCATTTGATGTTTGGGGTTTTGATTATATGGGACCTTTTCCTGCCTCTAACGGATATACACATATTTTAGTTGTTGTTGATTACGTTACTAAGTGGTTAGAAGCTATTCCAACTAGTAGTGCTAATCATAACACTTCCATTAAAATGCTTAAAGAAGTTATTTTCCCAAGGTTTGGAGTCCCTAGATATTTAATGACTGATGGTGGTTCACATTTTATTCATGGTGCTTTCAGAAAAATGCTTGCTAAATATGATGTTAATCATAGAATTGCATCTCCTTATCACCCACAGTCTAGTGGTCAAGTAGAATTGAGCAACAGAGAGCTCAAGTTAATTTTGCAAAAGACTGTTAATAGATCTAGAAAGAATTGGTCCAAGAAACATGATGATGCATTATGGGCTTATAGAACTGCATAAAAAAATCCTATGGGTATGTCTCCGTATAAAATGGTTTATGGAAAAGCATGTCACTTACCTCTCGAACTAGAACATAAGGCGTATTGGGCCATTAAAGAGATTAACTATGATTTCAAACTTGCCGGTGAGAAGAGGTTATTTGACATTAGCTCACTTGATGAATGGAGAACCCAAGCTTATGAGAATGCCAAATTGTTTAAAGAAAAAGTTAAAAGATGGCATGACAAAAGAATACAAAAGCGTGAGTTTAATGTAGGTGATTATGTATTGCTATACAACTCTTGTTTAAGATTTTTTGCAGGAAAACTTCTCTCTAAATGGGAAGGCCCTTACGTTATCGAGGAGGTCTATCGTTCCGGTGCCATAAAAATCAACAACTTCGAAGGCACAAATTTGAAGGTGGTGAACGGTCAAAGAATCAAACATTATATCTCAGGTAATCCTATAAATGTTGAAACCAATGTTATTGAAACCGTAACCCCGGAGGAATACATAAGAGATACTTTCCGGAACGTTTCAGACTCCGAAAAGGAATAGGTATGTGGTACGGTAAGTAAACCGACTCCAAAATAGTTTTTATGGCAATGTTTCCGTTTTGGAATATTTAGAAAAATAGAAAAATAAGAAGCAGTCCGGGAAGGACACGAGGCCTCCACGAGGGTGGAGGGCCCGCCCCCTACCTCGTGGGCACCTCGTGTGCTCTCCGGACTCCGTTTTCTTGCACGATACGTATTTTGGTCGGCAAAAATTCATTATATAATCTCCCGAAGGTTTTGACTCCTGTATGACGCAAATATCCTCTATTTTCGTTTTGAGCTGTCCTGCTGCAGATCAAAGCAACATGTTGTCCCAGGATTCTGAAGGAGAAAGCTATGTGGCTGATTACCTTGCAAATCCCAAGGTCTATGGAGATGTGGAGCGTTGTGGTTGGACTACGGAAGAAGAAGAGGACTATGAGCCCAAGAGAAAGGAGGAGACAAGCTCAGACGAAGATGAAGTCCCATTACCTCAACCTGGGGACATGCATGTGGAGTTCAAAAAGTCAAGCCTCCCTGATAGAGCAAAGAAATGTAAGATCGAGTTTATCCCTTTTCGTCTCTTGCAGGAAAACAAGCAGGAATTATGCAAAAAGATATTAAGCCTGGAGCAGGAGATTGATGACTTGAGGGATCAAAATTCTGTCCTCAAGCACAAATTAAGGAAGAAGACTACGCCATCAACTAAACCATCATCTTCATCACCGAAAAAGGAGACATAATCACATGGGTATGGGCACTCCCCTTGGCAACTGCCAAGCTTGGGGGAGATGCCCCGGTATCGTATCACAACCACATCTCCTTTCTTTACCGTTTTTCTTAGTTCGATCCTATTTAGTAGTATCTTGATCTAGTAGAATAAAAGTTTTGGTATGATCTAGTTTTGAGTTTTGCTTTACGATCCCTCTATGTAATTGAGTCCGTGAGCTATATATATAATAAAGATTAGTGTTGAGTCAAGGGCTTGATTATTTTGCTATGATCTTGAGTGAATAAAAGAATAAAAAGAAACAAAGAGATCATATTGATCTTATTGAGAGTAATGACTTCACATAGAAAGAGTATGATGATTAAAAGTTGTTGAGAGTTGACAAACATAGCTTTGGTCATCGTTGCAATTAATAGGAAGTAATAAAGGAAGAGAGGTTTCACATATAAATATACTATCTTGGACATATTTTATGATTGGGAGCACTCATTAAAATATGACATGCTAAAGAGTTGATGTTGGACAAGGAAGACAGCGTAATGGGTTATGTTTTCTTATATCTGAGATAAAGTATATTGCCATGGATCATCCAACATGTTGAGCTTGCCTTTCCCCATCATGCTAGCCAAATTCTTTGCACCAAGTAGAGATACTACTTGTGCTTCCAAATACCCTTAAACCAGTTTTGTCATGAGAGTCCACCATATCTACCTATGGATTGAGTAAGATCCCTCAAGTAAGTTGTCATCGGTGCAAGCAATAAAAATTGCTCTCTAACTATGTATGATTGATTGGTGTGGAGGAAATAAGCTTTATACGATCTTGTGATGTGGAAGAAATAAAAGCAACGGACTGCATAATAAAGGTTCATATCACAAGTGGCAATATAAAGTGACGTTCTTTCGCATTAAGATTTTGTGCATCCAACCCTGAAAACGCATGGCAACCTCTGCTTCCCTCTGCGAAGGGCCTATCTTTTATTATTATCTTCTACCTTATGCAAGAGTCATGATGATCTTCACCTTTCCTTTTTATATTTTATCCTTTGGCAAGCACAGGATGTTGGAAAGATCCTGATATATATATCTAATTGGATGTGGGTTAGCATGAATTATTATTGTTGACATTACCCTTGAGGTAAAAGGTTGGGAGGCGACACAATAAGCCCCTATCTTTCTCTGTGTCCGATTAAAACTCCGTAACCACAAGTATTGCGTGAGTGTTAGCAATTATGAAAGACTAAGTGATAGTTGAGTATGTGGACTTGCTAGATAGCTCTGACATAGACTCTTTCTGATGTTATGATAAATTGCAATTGCTTCAGTGACTGAGATTATAGTTTGTTGGTTCTCAATAAAGTTTCTGATTCATACTTTGCATTGTGATTAGATTGTTACTTGAGCATAAGAAATCATATGACAATATTCATATATGTTGCTGTTATGAGAATAATCATCATGCCCTCATGTCCGTATTTTATTTTATCGACACCTCTACCTCTAAACATTGGACATATTTATCGTTATCGGCTTCCGCTTGAGGACAAGCGAGGTCTAAGCTTGGGGGAGTTGATATGTCCATTGTGCATCATGCTTTTATATTGATATTTATTGCATTATGGGCTGTTATTACACACTATGTCACAATACTTATGCCTATTCTCTCTTATTTTACAAGGTTTACATAAGGAGGGAGAATGCCGGCAGCTGGAATTCTGGGCTGGAAAAGGAGCAAATATTAGAGACCTATTCTGCACAACTCCAAAAGTCCTGAAACTCCACGAAAGTTATTTTTGGAAATAATAAAAAATATTGAGCGGAAGAAATACATCAGGGGGGCCTCCACCTGGCCACGAGGGTGGGGGCGCGCCCTACCCCCCAGGGCGCGCCCCCTACCTCGTGGGCCCCCTGTTGTCCCTCCGGTGCCCATCTTCTGCTATATGAAGTCTTTCGTCCGAAGAAAAATCATAAGCAAGCTTTCGGGACGAGACTCCGCTGCCACGAGGCGGAAACTTTGCGGAACCAATCTAGGGCTCCGGCAGAGCTGTTCTGCCGGGGACACTTCCCTCCAGGAGGGGGAAATCATTGCCATCGCCATCACCAACACTCCTCTCATCGGGAGAGGGCAATCTCCATCAACATCTTCACCAGCACCATCTCCTCTCAAACTCTAGTTCATCTCTTGTATCCAATTCTTGTCTCTAAGTCCGGGATTGGTACCTGTAGGTTGCTAGTAGTGTTGATTACTCCTTGTAGTTGATGCTAGTTGGTTTATTTGGTGGAAGATCATATGTTTAGATCCTTTATGCATATTAATACTCCTCTGATTATGAACATGAATATGCTTTGTGAGTAGTTACGTTTGTTCCTGAGGACTGATACGTCTCCAACGTATCTATAATTTTTGATTGTTCCATGCTATTATATTATCCGTCTTGGATGTTTATGGGCTTTATTAGACACTTCTATATTATTTTTGGGACTAACGCATTGACCCAGAGCCCAGTGCCAGTTCCTATTTTTTCCCTTGTTTCAGTGTTTCAAAGAAAAGGAATATCAAACGGAGTCGAAACGGAATGAAACCTTCTGGAGAAGTTATTTTTGAAAGAAAAGCAACCCGGGAGACTTGGAGTCCACGTCAAGAAAGCAACGAGGAAGGCACGAGGCAGGGGGCGCGCCCACCCCCCCGGGCGCGCCCTCCACCCTCGTGGGCCCCTCGTGGCTCCCCTGATGTACTTCTTTCACCTATATATACCCATATACCCTAAAACCTTCGGGGAACATAATAGATCGGGAGTTCCGCCGCCGCAAGCCTCTGTAGCCACCAAAAACCTCTCGGGAGCCCGTTCCGGCACCCTGCCGGAGGGGGGATCCCTCACCGGTGGCCATCTTCATCATCCCGGCGCTCTCCATGACGAGGAGGGAGTAGTTCACCCTCGGGGCTGAGGGTATGTACCAGTAGCTATGCGTTTGATCTCTCTCTCTCTCTCTCTCTCTCTCTCTCTCGTGTTCTTGATTTGGCACGATCTTGATGTATCACGAGCTTTGCTATTATAGTTGGATCTTATGTTGCTTCTCCCCCTCTACTCTCTTGTAATGGATTGAGTTTTCCCTTTGAAGTTATCTTATCGGATTGAGTCTTTAATGATTTGAGAACACTTGATGTATGTCTTGCCGTGCGTATCTATGGTGAAAATGGGATATCACGTGACTCACTTGATGTATGTTTTGGTGATCAACTTGCGGGTTCCGCCCATGAAACTATGCATAGGGGTTGGCACACGTTCTCGTCTTGATTCTCCGGTAGAAACTTTGGGGCACTCTTTGAGGTTCTATGTGTTGGTTGAATAGATGAATCTGAGATTGTGTGATGCATATCGTATAATCATACCCACAGATACTTGAGGTGACATTGGAGTATCTAGGTGACATTAGGGTTTTGGTTGATTTGTGTCTTAAGGTGTTATTCTAGTACGAACTCTAGGGTTGTTTGTGACACTTATAGGAATAGCCCAACGGATTGATTGGAAAGAATAACTTTGAGGTGGTTTCGTACCCTACCATAATCTCTTCGTTTGTTCTCCGCTATTAGTGACTTTGGAGTGACTCTTTGTTGCATGTTGAGGGATAGTTATATGATCCAATTATGTTATTATTGTTGAGAGAACTTGCACTAGTGAAAGTATGAACCCTAGGCCTTGTTTCCTAGCATTGCAATACCGTTTACGCTCACTTTTATCGCTTGCTACCTTGCTATTTTTATAACTTCCGATTACAAATACTCATATCTACCATCCATATTGCACTTGTATCACCATCTCTTCGCCGAACTAGTGCACCTATACAATTTACCGTATTGGGTGTGTTGGGGACACAAGAGACTCTTTGTTATTTGGTTGCAGGGTTGTTTGAGAGAGACCATCTTCATCCTACGCCTCCCACGGATTGATAAACCTTAGGTCATCCACTTGAGGGAAATTTGCTACTGTCCTACAAACCTCTGCACTTGGAGGCCCAACAACGTCTACAAGAAGAAGGTTGAGTAGTAGACATCAAGCTCTTTTCTGGCGCCGTTGCCGGGGAGGTGAGTGCTTGAAGGTATATCTTTAGATCTTGCAATCGAATCTTTTAGTTTCTTGTTTTATCACTAGTTAGTTTATAAAAGAAAACTACCAAAAAATGGAATTGAGTTTGTCTCATACGCTTCATCTTTTTAATATCTTTCGTGAGTATGATGGAAGAGAAAATTGTGCCAAAGTGTTAGAAGAAGAATGCATTAAATGTTTGGCACTAAATCTTTTAATGATGAGCAGGATTGCAATGTTGTTAGTATGAACTCCTTGAATATCCATAGTACTAATGATGATTGCACTAGTCATGATGAAAATATCCCCTATAAGCATGTCAATTTTTGTGGAGTGTATTGGGTTTGCAAGTACACACCAAATAGAGAAGATAGATATTGCAAGAGGCATAAGCATTTAGAAACTAAATGGTTGCAAGAAAGGCTAGATGCGTGTGCTGAAAATTTAAACTTTCTTAGCCATACTTGTGAACTTTGCAATGAACGTGATCATTTCAGTACCCAATGCAAATTGTTTCATGATTGTATCGTGTCCAAAAATTGTAATGACTTGATTTCCCTTGCACATCATAATGAACTTAGTTTGCTCTTGGGTTATGAAGAAATGAAACGTATAACTAAGGATATTCCAGAATTTGCCCTTGATAGGGTGCTTCATTTTGATCTAGAGGAAATTTATATGTATTGTGCGGTGAATTGCATTGAAAATCCTTATATTGCCAATTACATAAAGAAAAGAAAGCAAATAGAAGATGAAGAGAATACTAACGAAAGGGAAGAGACTTCCCAATATTCTCCTATTATTTCTTATGATGAATCAGGTAACGAGGAGGAGCCTTCTATTCAACCAATCTCATTAATAAGGAGCTCCAAAAAGAGGATTGAACCCACACATGATGTGGTGAAGAAGAAGAAAAGAAAAAGGAAGAGAGGTAAAAAGATATCTCTCCCAAATAATGTTGCTCCTATTATTGTTGTGCCTCATGAAAATGAATCAAAAATAATTGTGGAAGATGATGCACTTGATGATGATCTCGTTATGCCTATTGCTTGTTGTGCTGATTATGATTGGGAAGATAATGATACTTCTTATGATCTTGAAAATCTTTTTCGCACTTTCTTGGAAGAATATGATAATAATGTTTGCTATACTATTGGTGCTATCCATACTATTAATGATGAGAGTGATTATGCTTGTGATATGAAAAAGCCCAAGCTTGGGGATGCTATGTTTGATGAAGATGATGTTTTTGAGAATATATTTGCTGCAATTAATGTTTGTCCCAAGCTTGGGGATGCTATGTTTAATGAAGATGATATTTTCAGCCTCCCAAGTTTTGATATGCAAAGTTGTTATGATGATAGCATGCCTCCTACTTATGATAATTATATTGATGAAAGTGGGTTTGGAAGAGTGTGAACTTTAGGAAGTAATGATCCCACTATTTTGGAGGATGTTGAATCTTATAATATTTATGAAAGTGGATTTGGAGAGGTCATGACTTTATTTAGTGATGTATCCACTATTTCGGAAGAGGTTTCAATCGATTATGATGAGAACAAAGTTGCTACTTATGATGATTGTTGTGAAGAAACTTATGCTATAAAAAGTAGTGATGATTATATTTATAAAACTTGTCATGATTATGATTACCCTTTTTCTGAACATTACTCTTTTAATGTGCAAACAATTTATAGTATTCAAGTCTCTTATGATGCTCCCACTATTCCGAATGAGAAGGCTTTTGCTTATGTGGAGAGTAGTAAATTTTCTATGCAAGTAGATCATGAAAAGAATGCTTTAGGTGCTGGTTATATTGTTGAATTCATTCATGATTCTACTGAAAATTATTATGAGGGAGGAATATATGCTTGTAGGAATTGTAATAATATCAAGTTTCCTCTCTATGTGCTTAAAGTTTTGAAGTTATGCTTGTTTTGCCTTCCTATGCTAGTTGATTATTGTTCCCATAAGTTGTTTGCTCACAAAATCCCTGTGCATAGGAAGTGGGTTAGACTTAAATGTGCTAGTCATATTATTCATGATGCTCCCTTTATGTTTCAACTCTTATCTTTTATGTGAGCCTCATTGGAATCATCATGCCTAGCTAGGGGCATTAAACGTTAGCGCTTGTTGGGAGGCAACCCAATTTTATTTTAGTTTCTTGCTTTTTGGTTCTGTTTAGTAATAAATAATCCATCTAGCTTCTGTTTAGATGTGGTTTTATGTTTTAATTAGTGTTTGTGCCAAGTAGAACCTTTGGGAAGACTTGGGTGAAGTCTTTATGATCATGCTGTAAAAAACAGAAACTTTAGCGCTCACGAGATTAGCTTCAACGTTTTACTGGAGAGTGATATTTAGTTGATTCTTTTTGCAGATGATTACTAGACAAATTCCTCAGGTCCAACAATTTATTTTAGAATTTTTGGAGTTCCAGAAGTATACGTTTGATACAGATTACTACAGACTGTTCTGTTTTTGACAGATTCTGTTTTTCGTGTGTTGTTTGCTTATTTTGATGAATCTATGGCTAGTAAAATAGTTTATAAACCATAGATAAGTTGGAATAAAGTAGATATAACACAAATATAAATAAAGAATGAGTTCATTACAGTACCTTGAAGTGGTGTTTTGTTTTCTTTCGCTAACAGAGCTTACGAGTTTTCTGTTAAATTTTGTGTTGTGAAGTTTTCAAGTTTTGGGTAAAGATTCGATGGACTATGGAATAAGGAGTGGCAAGAGCCTAAGCTTGGGGGTGCCCAAGGCACCCCAAGGTAATATTCAAGGACAACCAAGAGCCTAAGCTTGGGGATGCCCCGGAAGGCATCCCCTCTTTCGTCTTCATTCATCGGTAACTTTACTTGGAGCTATATTTTTATTCACCACATGATATGTGTTTTGCTTGGAGCGTCATTTTATTTTCTTTAGCTTTGCTTGCTGTTTGAATAAAATACCAAGATCTGAAATTCTTAAATGTTAGAGAGTCTTCACATAGTTACATAATTATACAACTACTCATTGATCTTCACTCATATCTTTTGGAGTAGTTTGTCGTTTGCTCTAGTGCTTCACTTATATCTTTTAGAGCACAATGGTGGTTTTATTTTGAAGAAATAGATGAACTCTCATGCTTCACTTATATTATTTTGAGAGTCTTAAACATCATGGTAATTTTCTTAAATAATCCTAATATGCTAGGTATTCAAGACTAGTAAAAACTTTCTTATGAGTGTGTTGAATACTAAGAGAAGTTTGATGCTTGATGATTGTTTTGAGATATGGAGGTAGTGATATTAAAGTTGTGCTAGTTGAGTAGTTGTGAATTTGAGAAATTCTTGTTTTGAAGGTTGCAAGTCCCGTAGCATGCACGTATGGTAAACGTTATGTAACAAATTTGAAACATGAGGTGTTATTTGATTGTCCTCCTTATGAGTGGCGGTCGGGGACGAGCGATGGTCTTTTCCTACCAATCTATCCCCCTAGGAGCATGCGCGTAGTGCTTGGTTTTTGATGACTTGTAGATTTTTGCAATAAGTATGTGAGTTCTTTATGACTAATATTGAGTCCATGGATTATACGCACTCTTACCCTTCCATCATTGCTAGCCTCTTCGGTACCGTGCATTGCCCTTTCTCACATTGAGAGTTGGTGCAAACTTCGCTGGTGCATCCAAACCCCGTGATATGATACGCTCTTTCACACATAAACCTCCTTATATCTTCCTCAAAACAGCCACCATACCTACCTATTATGGCATTTCCATAGCCATTCTGAGATATATTGCCATGCAACTTTCCACCATTCAGTTTACTATGACACGTTCATCATTGTCATATTGCTTTGCATGATCATGTAGTTGACATAGTATTTGTGGCAAAGCCACCATTCATAATTCTTTCATACATGTCACTCTTGGTTCATTGCATATCCCGGTACACCGCCGGAGGCATTCATATAGAGTCATACTTTGTTCTAGTATCGAGTTGTAATCATTGAGTTGTAAATAAATAGAAGTGTGATGATCATCATTTTCTAGAGCATTGTCCCAAGTGAGGAATAAAAAAAGAGAAAGGCCATAAAAAAAGGAGAAGGCCCAAAAAAATGAGAGAAAAAGAGAGAAGGGACAATGTTACTATCCTTTGCCACACTTGTGCTTCAAAGTAGCACCATAATCTTCATGATAGAGAGTCTCTTGTTTTGTCACTTTCATATAGTAGTGGGAATTTTTCATTATAGAACTTGGATTGTATATTCCAACAATGGGCCTCCTCAAGTGCCCTAGGTCTTCGTGAGCAAGCAAGTTGGATGCACACCCACTTAGTTTCTTTTGTTGAGCTTTCATACATTTATAGCTCTAGTGCATCCGCTGCATGGCAATCCCTACTCCTCGCATTAACATCAATCGATGGGCATCTCCATAGCCCATTGATTAGCCTCGTTGATGTGAGACTTTCTCCTTTTTTGTCTTCTCCACATAAACCCCCATCATTATATTCTATTCCACCCATAGTGCTATGTCCATGGCTCGCGCTCATATATTGCGTGAAGGTTTATAAAGTTTGAGATTACTAAAGTATGAAACAATTGCTTGGCTTGTCATCGGGGTTGTGCATGATGAGAGCATTCTTGTGTGACGAAAATGGAGCATGACTAAACTATATGATTTTGTAGGGATGAACTTTCTTTGGCCATGTTATTTTGAGAGGACATAATTGCTTAGTTAGTATGCTTGAAGTATTATTACTTTTATGTCAATATGAACTTTTATCTTGAATCTTTCGGATCTGAATATTCATACCACAATTAAGAAGAACTACATTGAAATTATGCCAAGTAGCATTCCACATCAAAAATTCTGTTTTTATCATTTACCTACTCGAGGACGAGCAGGAATTAAGCTTGGGGATGCTGATACGTCTCCAACGTATCTATAGTTTTTGATTGTTCCATGCTATTATAATATCCATCTTGGATGTTTATGGGCTTTATTAGACACTTTTATATTATTTTTGGGACTAACCTATTGACCCAGAGCCCAATGCTAGTTCCTGTTTTTCCCTTGTTTCAGTGTTTCGAAGAAAAGGAATATCAAACGGAGTCGAAACAGAATGAAACCTTCTGGAGAAGTTATTTTTGGAAGGAAAGCAACCCGGGAGACTTGGAGTCCACGTCAAGAAAGCAACGAGGAAGGCACGAGGCAGGGGGCGCGCCCACCCCCCCGGGCGCGCCCTCCACCCTCGTGGGCCCCTCGTGGCTCCCCTGACGTACTTCTTTCACCTATATATACCCATATACCCTAAAACCTTCGGGGAACAGAATAGATCAGGAGTTCTGCCGCCGCAAGCCTCTGTAGCCACCAAAAACCTCTCGGGAGCCCGTTCCAGCACCCTGCCGGAGGGGGATCCCTCACCGGTGGCCATCTTCATCATCCCGGCGCTCTCCATGACGAGGAGGGAGTAGTTCACCCTCGGGGCTGAGGGTATGTACCAGTAGCTATGTGTTCGATCTCTCTCTCTCTCTCTCGTGTTCTTGATCTGGCACGATCTTGATGTATCGCGAGCTTTGCTATTATAGTTGGATCTTATGTTGCTTCTCCCCCTCTACTCTCTTGTAATGGATTGAGTTTTCCCTTTGAAGTTATCTTATCGGATTGAGTCTTTAATGATTTGAGAACACATGATGTATGTCTTGCCGTGCGTATCTGTGGTGACAATGGGATATCACGTGACTCACTTGATGTATGTTTTGGTGATCAACTTGCGGGTTCCACCCATGAACCTATGCATAGGGGTTGGCACACGTTCTCGTCTTGATTCTCCGGTAGAAACTTTGGGGCACTCTTTGAGGTTCTATGTGTTGGTTGAATAGATGAATCTTAGATTGTGTGATGCATATCGTATAATCATACCCACGGATACTTGAGGTGGCATTGGAGTATCTAGGTGACATTAGGGTTTTGGTTGATTTGTGTCTTAAGGTGTTATTCTAGTACGAACTCTAGGGCTGTTTGTGACACTTATAGGAATAGCCCAACGGATTGATTGGAAAGAATAACTTTGAGGTGGTTTCGTACCCTACCATAATCTCTTCGTTTGTTCTCCGCTATTAGTGACTTTGGAGTGACTCTTTGTTGCATGTTGAGGGATAGTTATATGATCCAATTATGTTATTATTGTTGAGAGAACTTGCACTAGTGAAAGTATGAACCCTAGGCCTTGTTTCCTAGCATTGCAATACCGTTTACGCTCACTTTTATCGCTTGCTACCTTGCTGTTTTTATAATTTCAGATTACAAATACTCATATCTACCATCCATATTGCACTTGTATCACCATCTCTTCGCCGAACTAGTGCACCTATACAATTTACCATTGTATTGGGTGTGTTGGGGACACAAGAGACTCTTTGTTATTTGGTTGCAGGGTTGTTTGAGAGAGACCATCTCCATCCTACGCCTCCCATGGATTGATAAACCTTAGGTCATCCACTTGAGGGAAATTTGCTACTGTCCTACAAACCTCTGCACTTGGAGGCCCAACAATGTCTACAAGAAGAAGGTTGAGTAGTAGACATCAAGGACATGGGAGAAGTCTTGCTATTTGTAGTCATGTGAATTTGGTATTCGTTCGATATTTTGATGAGATGTATGTTGTCTATCCTCTAGTGGTGTTATGTGAACGTCGACTACATAACACTTCACCATTATTTGGGCCTAGAGGAAGGCATTGGGAAGTAATAAGTAGGTGATGGGTTACTAGAGTGACAGAAGCTTAAACCCTAGTTTATGCGTTGCTTCGTAAGGGGCTGATTTGGATTCATATGTTTCATGCTATGGTTAGGTTTACCTTAATACTTTTGTTGTAGTTGCGGATGCTTGCAATAGAGGTTAATCATAAGTGGGATGCTTGTCCAAGTAAGGACAGCACCCAAGCACTGGTCCACCCACATATCAAATTATCAAAGTACCGAACGCGAATCATATGAACGTGATGAAAACTAGCTTGACGATAATTCCCATGTGTCCTCGGGAGCGCTTTTCTTTATACAAGAGTTTGTCCAGGCTTGTCCTTTGCTACAAAAAGGATTGGGCCACCTTGCTGCACTTTATTTACTTTTGTTACTTGTTGCTCATTACCAATTATCTTATCACAAAACTATCTGTTACCTATAATTCCAGTGCTTGCAGAGAATACCTTGCTGAAAACCGCTTGTCATTTCCTTCTGCTCCTCATTGGGTTCGACACTCTTACTTATCGAAAGGACTACGATAGATCCCCTATACTTGTGGGTCATCAGTTGAACATTCTGGTTAGATCTTCTTATTTGAGTTTTACTCGTGCCCTTGCTTGATTGCTTATTGTATGCTTGTCTGTTTGCGATAGAGTACCCGGAGTGCGAAGCGTGCTACTACGAGTCTCTAGGTTTCACGGATCATCAGCAAGGCAAGTAACACTTTGATCATACCTCTTTACTACACAGTTTTATTGCATTAGATCAATCCTCAAACAATTGCATGGTTAGGATCTGATTAAATTGTGGGTTTGGGAAGTAGTTGAGGTAGTACCTATTCACCTGTTTACTATCAAACCTATGGGAGTTACTTCTACGTTGCTTATATTGCTATGCTATGCTCGTAGACGTGGATTGGGTTTGAGCGCATTCATGACAGATGTGACTATTGTTAATTAATGGTTAACTTAAGGTGGCAACTTTAATACACATCTGGGTGGATTGAGGCACCTGGGGAATCCAGTGATTGCATGTATTTTTGGAAATCCTAGGGTACCGTGTGATTCTCCTATGGACTGCCACCCAGGCTCAAAGGGATCATAAGATTATTCATGCTAGAAACTTCCGTGTGCAGCCACATGCCATTATGGGCTCTAGCATAGTTGAGTAAGAGGTGGGAAACCTTTCCATGATGGGCTAGCAGATGTAGGGGATTGTAGGTGTACAGGCCTATCTATCGGTTAAGGGGACCTCTTCGGAAAGACTGTGTCTCGGTCATCCGTTTCTCAAACATCATGTAGTGCGAGAAAACCAACGGAGGAGATCGAGTCTTGTGGGGAAAAGTGCACAAACCTCTGCAGAGTGTACAAACTAATCATGGTTAGCCGTGTCCCCGGTTATGGACATCTTGAGTATCTGGTACTTGGATTATCATGTGGATCTCATCACTCTAAATTAATTTTGTTGGGGTTATTAATTACCTTTTAATTGGGATTGAGATGGGGTTTACCATTCTCAATGTCTTCAACCTACTTTGTAGTTAAATAAAATATTCCTTTGTTGTAGGGAAAAAAATGGCTTTTCGCAAAACATATTAACCATACAGCCTCCACCAGCCATATATGCATATAGTGATAACTTTATTCTGTTCATTACTCTCTTGTGTTACATTGCCAGCATATTCCATGTGCTGACCCGTTTTCGGGCTGCAACGCATCATGTTGCAGACTTTTCAGACGACGAGTAAGGAACCTTAGGTCGTGGTCTTTCACTCAGTGATGACGTTGGAGTTGATGGACTCACTTTATCTTCCAAGCCTTCCGCTGTTATCGTATTAGATGGCCTTAAGCCATATTTATTGTAATAAGTTCTCTTTTGAGACATTCGATGTAATAAGTGTGTGATTGCTACTCTGTTATAAATCCTTCAAGTACTGTGCGTGTCAGCATTACCGATCTAGGGATGACACTGATGCACAGAGATCGGACTGTTTGAGGTCTGGTCGCTACAGGATGGTATCAGAGCACACGCTGACTGTAGGACACGACCACTAAGCTAAAGCCCTATATCACTACTCTCTTCTCATTTCTAACTCCTCTCCATTTTCTACTCTTTAGGATGGCGGATGCAAGGATCAAGTTCACGCAACCGGATGAAGACATCCCTTTTGGACGCCACTTGAAGGAAGTTACTAGGTACCTGAACATCGGAATACCAAGCTTCACCGGGACTTATAACGCCACTTTACCAGAAGAGGAGCGCTGGATGATTCAAGTTCAAGTTCCAGGAAGGACATTCACGCCAATCACTGAGCCCATAGAGTTTTCCTTTGATGCACCAACCTGGAGTCTAGGAAAGAGTATGGCAGCCCACATCACCATGGGACGCATTGGAGAAGTTTACCACAAGGATCTCAAGGATACTATCTACCAAATTTGTGGGCGCCAAGATGAGCAATGGGAGATGATCAGCACCAGGAAGGACAGGTCCGTTGCAGCTTTCGTCCAGGAGTTAAACCAGCACATTCGACGCCAGGAGAACCAGATGTGCGCAGGCATGACAGATTTGAAGAAGGCGATGAAAAGGATCACGGAGCTGGAGGAAGAACTCAAGGCTACTCGCGAAGACTATGAGGAGGAAATCGTCATACTAGTGGAGAAGAATGACGACCTGACAAGGAAGTTGGGAGTATTCATGGGAGACCCCATGCTAGGAGGAGAAGATGACGGTTCCACTTGCCCGGAGAACTATATCATCATTGACGACACCGACTCGGACCGCGACGATAGCGATGATGACTATGTTGATGAAGCTGGAGCGGATATCATGGAGTCTTCGACCGATCAATTTTTCTAGTCGACCACCATATCAGTAGTAGCATTCCACCATGTATATAGTATAGTCCGAGCACTTTTGTAACGATAGTTCTAGACCGATTGTATGCCCTTGTTTGATTGATTGAGTGATATGTTTGAGTTTGCCTCATGTGCATATGGGTAGTGTTTTCCCCCTAGACCTCATTCTACTCTGTTTTCTCACCTTTTCTAAACCCAACAGATGCCTCCAAGACGCGATAATGGATTTGCTTTCCCACCGGAGCTCACTCAGTTGATCCAGCAGCAGAATGCATTGATGCACATACTAGTCCAGAATCAGAACTAGGGGAACAACAACAACAACAACAACCCACCACCACCTGTTGATCACTTAGCCCATTTTCTAAGGCTGAATCCGCCGGTGTTCTCCAGTAACACCGAGCCGATAGTTGCAGATGATTGGCTCCGCAAGATTGGAAGGGAGTTGACCACTGCAGGATGCATAGATGCGGAGAGAGTGCGTTTTGCCGCACATCAGCTTGATGGACCCGCAGCATCATGGTGGGAGAATTTCACAGCCACTTACCCCATCGACACTGTTACATGGGACCAGTTCCAGCAGGCTTTTCGCACTGCCCATGTATAAATAGGAGCTATGGCCATGAAGAAGCGTGAGTTTCGCAACTTACGCCAAGGAGGGCCCACCGTTGGCCAGTATGTGGATGACTTTAGTAAGCTAGCACGTTATGCCCCAGATGACGTTGCTACAGATGCAGCTAAGTAGGAGAAATTTTTGGAAGGACTGAATGATGAGCTGAGCATGCAATTGATGGTGGCAAATTTCAATAACTACCAGGAGTTGGTAGATAGAGCTCTCATGATTGAAGGGAAGCAGCAGCAGATTAACAACCGCAAGAGGAAGTATGGACAAGGGAAGTATAATTCTGGAACCCAGCAGAGACCCCGTTTCACCCCGAACTCGGGAGGACTTGTCCATAACCATGGAGGCCACACTCACAATGGAGGAAGTTCACACAACCATAGTGGCTCCAAGAACGGGAATGGTAATGGAGGAAGCAACGGACAGAACTGTTCCAACCCGGCAACGCCTGCCAAGAAAGACCTAAGCCACGTTACTTGCTACAAGTGCCAGAAGACCGGACATTACGCCAATGAATGTCCTGAAGCTAAGAATGGAAACGACAATGGAAGCTCTGGGAAGAAGCCCAACCCTTTCAATAGGGGACAAGTGAACCACGTTAACGTGGAGGAGGTTGAAGCCCAACCAAATGCAGTAATAGGTAAGTTTTTGGTTAAGTCATTTACTGCAGTCGTTCTTTTTGATACTGGTGCATCGCATTCATACATATCAAGGGGAAGTGTGGATAAGTATAAACTGCCCACGAAAGTTCTTAGTACACCCATGTTAGTAAGCTCGCCAGGAGCAGAGTATATGGCAAGCCAAGGATGTTTTCAGATGCCATTGACCATAGGTAGGCATGTTTTCCCCTCAGATCTGATAATTTTGGATTCGCAAGGTTTGGATGTAATTATGGGTATGGATTGGCTATCGATGTATGGAGGAAACATCGATTGCGCCAGTAAGACTATTTTGCTCACCACCCCAAAAGGAAGGAGGATCAAGTATGTATCCCGACATGTGCCGAATAGGACTCAAGTAAATTCCTTATCAGGAGTTGTACAGGAGGAAGTACCAGTGGTGAAAGGATTTCCCGGACGTATTTCCAGAAGAGTTGTCACACATGCCACCAGATAGAGACATTGAGTTTTTGATCAAACTTTTGCCAGGCACAGGACCAATATCTAAGAGACCATACAGAATGCCCGCAAAGGATTTGGAGGAAATTAAGAAGCAGATTAAGGAGTTACTGGATAAAGGTTATATTCGCCCAAGTTCGTCACCTTGGGGATCGCCAGTGCTTCTAGTGGAGAAGAAGGATGGATCATTAAGGATGGTTGTTGATTATCAAGGATTGAATGAAGTGACGATCAAGAACAAGTACCCACTGCCGATGATCAATGATTTGTTTGACCAGCTGCAAGGAGCTAAGGTGTTTTCCAAGATCGATCTGCGATCAGGGTACCACCAGCTGAAGATTCGAGAGCAGGATATACCTAAGACAGCTTTTACCACGAGGTACGGGCTATATGAGTATACCATTATGTCATTTGGCCTAACTAACGCACCTGCCTATTTTATGAACATGATGAACAAGGTGTTTATGAAGTTTTTGGAGAAGTTCGTCGTGGTGTTCATCGATGATATTCTGGTCTACTCGAAGAATGTAGAGGAGCATTTTGCGTTTAGTACTTGGGAAGATCAGAGAACATCAGCTATACGCCAAGTTCAGCAAGTGTGAGTTTTGGTTGAAGGAAGTTGGATTCCTTGGACATGTTATATCCGGAGAAGGAATAGCGGTAGACCCCACCAAGGTTGCCACTATGACAAATTGGGAAGCACCCACGTTAGTTGGAGAGATCCGGAGTTTTCTTGGACTCGCAGGATACTACCGGAGGTTCATTGAGAACTTCTCGAAGATTGCAAAGCCTATGACGGAGTTGTTAAAGAAGGACACCAAGTTCAAATGGACTGAGGAATGTGAGGCCAGTTTTCAGGAGTTGAAGAAACGCTTAGTTACATCACCAGTGTTGATTCTGCCAGATCAACGCAAGGATTATGAAGTGTATTGCGACGCTTCTCGTCGAGGACTTGGAACCGTACTTATGCAAGAGGGGAGAGTTGTTTCATATGCCTCACGATAGCTTAAACCCCATAAGTTAAATTTATGCTACGCATGATTTGGAGTTAGCAGCCATAGTGCATGCGTTGAAGACATGGAGACACTTTCTCATCGGAAACCACTGTGAGGTATACACGGATCACAAGAGTTTGAAGTATATCTTCACACAGAAGGAGTTGAATCTCAGGCAAAGGAGATGGTTGGAACTCATTAAGGATTATGATATGAGATTGCATTATCATCCCGGAAAGGCTAACGTAGTAGCCGCTGCGTTGAGCCGCAAGAGTCATGTCAATACCCTCATGACCGGAGAGTTAGCCAAGGAGTTGGCAGAGGACCTTTGTGAGCTATGTTTGGAGATAGTTCCGAGAGGCTATGTAGCAGCTTTGGAGATTCAATCTACTCTGATGGAGAAGATCAGAGAAGCTCAGAAGACGGACAAGGAGATTGCCGATATAAAGGAAAGGATGAGCAAAGGAAAGGCTAAAGGATTTCGTGAGGATGAGCATGATACCTTATGGTTTGAGGACCGCGTATATGTGCCAAATGATCAGGAGATCAGGAAGTTGATTCTGCAAGAGGCCCATGACTCACCGCATTCGATTCACCCAGGAAATACCAAAATGTATCTGGATTTGAAGGATAGTTTCTGGTGGACCGGAATGGAGAAGGATATTGCAGAGTATGTAGCAGTTTGTGATGTATGTCAGAGAGTGAAGGCAGAGCATCAGAAGCCAGTAGGATTGCTACAACCATTGCCGATGCCCGAATGGAAGTGGGATAATCTAGGCATGGATTTCATCACGGGATTGCCCAAGACTCGTTCAGGCTATGATTCGATATGGGTTGTAGTCAATCGTTTGACGAAAGTAGCTCATTTCATCCCAGTGAACACCACTTACACCAGTGCTAAGTTGGCAAAGATATACATGACCAGGATCGTATGTCTACATGGAGTTCCAAGGACCATTGTATCAGATAGAGGAACCCAGTTTACCTCAAAGTTTTGGAATCAGTTGCATGAAACTTTGGGAACCAGGCTAGAGTTCAGTACAGCTTTTCACCCGCAGACGGATGGACAGACTGAGAGAGTCAATCAGATTCTGGAGGACATGTTGAGACCTTGTGCATTAGACTATGGATCTAGTTGGGACGACAATTTGCCTTACGCAGAGTTCTCTTACAACAACAGCTATCAAGCCAGTTTGAAGATGGCCCCTTTCGAAGCATTGTACGGAAGGAGGTGCAGGACCCCGTTGTTGTGGGATGAAGTTGGAGATTGTCAGTTGTTTGGACCAGATTTGATTAAAGAGTCTGAAGAGAAGGTTAAGCTGATTCGCGATAGGCTCAAGGTAGCCCAGTCTAGGCAGAAGAGCTATGCGGATTCTAAACGCAAGGAGACAGTTTACGAAGTCAGAGACAGAGTGTATCTTCGTGTATCACCACTTCGAGGAGTGAAGCGTTTTGGAGTTAAGGGAAAGTTAGCACCACGTTTTGTGGGACCATACAAAGTTTTGGAACGTATGGGAGAAGTTGCTTACAATTTGGAATTGCCCGAAGGATTGTCAGGAGTTCACGATGTGTTCCACGTTTCTCAGTTGAAGAAGTGCCACGCTGAGATGGCTGATATTCCTCTGAGAGATACAGTGCCGCTGCAAGCGATACAGTTGGATAGCGATTTGACCTACGAGGAGAAGCCAGTCAAGATTCTTGAGTTTGCCAGCCGAGTTACACGCAGCAAAGTTATCAAGTTTTGCAAGGTTTAGTGGAGCCACCATACCGAAGATGAAGCCACCTGGGAACGAGAGGAAGACCTACTGAAGGATCACCCTCACCTATTTTCTAGCCAACCCGACTCTCGAGGTCGAGATCCATCTTAAGGGGGGTAGGTTTGTAACATCCCAAATTTTCAATTTGGAATGTTATGCATTAGATCATCATTGCATATTATATTTTATTGCATTTTGGTTTGATCCTAGAAATTTTACACAAATCAAGGACCCACGGCGAGAGTTGGGAATTTCGTTATTTTCATATTTGAGTTTTTCTTGAATTTTGAAAAGAGGATCGTTTGATTTGAATTATTTTCTCTTCGAATATTTCTTTTATGAAAATAAAAGAGAGAGGATAAAACGACTTCCTCAAAATAAAGAAATATTGGAGATTTAATATTAAAATCAAATAAGAATTTTATTCGGAGTTTTATCGCTATTTTATTTGAATTAGGAAAAATATGCGTTTTTCAAAATTGCATTAGAGTCCCACATAAATGTTGACCTTGTCCGGTAGATTTTTAGAGGACGGGGAAAATTTATTTCAGGATTTTTGGAGTCCGTTTAGTATTTCTTTTATTTGTCTTTCTGCGCGGAATATTTGAAAAAAGGAAACCGACTTTGGGTCGTATCCGCCCGGGACTCCGCCCGGGGGAAGCTTTATAAGCCACGAGGCCGAGGCCGCAGCCCACCAGCCCGACCCCGCCAACCCTAGCCGCCACGCCAGCCCCGCCGCCGCCACCCCGCCGCCTCGCGCCGCCACCCACCGCCCGTCGCCGCCCGACCCCGCCGCCGTCGTCGCCGCCGCCGCCTCGGTTTTCGCGAGAAAACCAATCGGTTTTTTTCGAAACCCTGGATGCGTTTTTTATTTTAGATCTTTTTTTCTTCCGGTTTAGTTATTTAGCGAACGCCCGTTCGTTCATTCGTTCGTTTTAACGAACGGTTTTCACCGTTTAGCTGCAGACAGCAAATGTTCGTTCGTTAGTCTGTTCGTCAGTTTTTCTATTTCTCGGATTTTCCGCGATTATTTTCGATCGCGATTTCTGATTTGATTTTCGTTTTAGTTTATCTTTTTGGTCGTTTATCGGAATCAGGCGATTCAAGCGGCTAGAGTTTTGTTTCGAAGCCATCTTTCTGTTTAATTAACTTAAACAAGTTTTTGCTACTGTAAAATTTGACTTTAGTCCAGATTAGTAAACGAAGCTTGTTTCTTTCGCAGTTTGAGTTTCGTTGCTTTGTTTGATTTGATTCTTTTTGTAAACCGGAGTTCTTAAGTTGAACATTCTGGTTAGATCTTCTTATTTGAGTTTAACTCGTGCCCTTTCTTGATTGCTTATTGTATGCTTGTTTGTTTGCGATAGAGTACCCGGAGTGCGAAGCGTGCTACTACGAGTCTCTAGGTTTCACGGATCATCCGCAAGGCAAGTAACACTTCGATCATACCTCTTTACTACCCAGTTTTATTGCATTAGATCAATCCTCAAACAATTGCATGGTTAGGATCTGATTAAATTGTGGGTTTGGGAAGTAGTTGAGGTAGTACCTATTCACCTGTTTACTATCAAACCTATGGGAGTTACTTCTACGTTGCTTATATTGCTATGCTATGCTCGTAGACGTGGATTGGGTTTGAGCGCATTCATGACAGATGTGACTATTGTTAATTAATGGTTAACTTAAGGTGGCAACTTTAATACACATCTGGGTGGATTGAGGTACCTGGGGAATCCAGTGATTGCATGTATTTTTGGAAATCCTAGGGTACCGTGTGATTCTCCTATGGACTGCCACCCAGGCTCAAAGGGATCATAAGATTATTCATGCTAGAAACTTCCGTGTGCAGCCACATGCCATTATGGGCTCTAGCATAGTTGAGTAAGAGGTGGGAAACCTTTCCATGATGGGCTAGCAGATGTAGGGGATTGTAGGTGTACAGGCCTATCTATCGGTTAAGGGGACCTCTTCGGAAAGACTGTGTCTCGGTCATCCGTTTCTCAAACATCATGTAGTGCGAGAAAACCAACGGAGGAGATCGAGTCTTGTGGGGAAAAGTGCACAAACCTCTGCAGAGTGTACAAACTAATCATGGTTAGCCGTGTCCCCGGTTATGGACATCTTGAGTATCTGGTACTTGGATTATCATGTGGATCTCATCACTCTAAATTAATTTTGTTGGGGTTATTAATTACCTTTTAATTGGGATTGAGATGGGGTTTACCATTCTCAATGTCTTCAACCTACTTTGTAGTTAAATAAAATATATTCCTTTGTTGTAGGGAAAAATTGGCTTTTCGCAAAACATATTTGTTGGGGAATGTAGTAATTTCAAAAATATTCCTACGCACACGCAAGATCATGGTGATGCATAGCAACGAGAGGGGAGAGTGTGTCCACGTACCCTCGTAGACCGAAAGCGGAAGCGTTAGCACAACGCGGTTGATGTAGTCGTACGTCTTCATGATCCGACCGATCAAGTACCGAACGCACGGCACCTCCGAGTTCAGCATACGTTCAGCCCGATGACGTCCCTCGAACTCCGATCCAGCCGAGTGTTGAGGGAGAGTTTCGTCAGCACGACGGTGTGGTGACAATGATGATGTTCTACCGATGCAGGGCTTTGCCTAAGCACCGCTACGATATAATCGAGGTGGACTATGGTGGAGGAGGGCACCGCACACGGCTGAAAGATCAATGATCAATTTTTGTGTCTTTGGGGTGCCCCCTGCCCCCGTATATAAAGGAGCAAGGGGGGAGAGGCAGCCAGCCAGGAGAGGGGCGAGCCAGGAGGAGTCCTACTCCCACCAGGAGTAGGACTCCCTCTCTTCCTTGTTGGATTAGGAGAAGGGGGAAAGAGGAGAGAGAGAGAGGAAGGAAAGGGGGGTGCCGCCCGCCCCCCTTCCTTGTCCAATTCGGACTAGAGGGGGAGGGGCACGCGGCCTGCCCTAGCCGCCTCTCCTCTTCTCCACTAAGGCCCATGTAGGCCCATTAAACCCCCGGGGGGTTCCGGTAACCTCCCGGTACTCCGGTATATATCCGATAACCCCCGGAACTATTCCGGTGTCCAAATATAGTCGTCCAATATATCAATCTTCATGTCTCGCCATTTCAAGACTCCTCGTCATGTCCATGATCTCATCCGGGACTCCGAACTACCTTCCGTACATCAAAACATATAAACTCATAATATAACTGTCATTGAAACTTTAAGCATGCGGACCCTACGGGTTCGAGAACTATGTAGACATGACCGAGACACGTCTCCGGTCAATAACCAATAGCGGAACCTGGATGCTCATATTGGCTCCCACATATTCTACGAAGATCTTTATCGGTCAAACCGCATAACAACATACGTTGTTCCCTTTGTCATCGGTATGTTACTTTCCCGAGATTCGATCATCGGTATCTCAATACCTAGTTCAATCTCATTACCGGCAAGTCTCTTTACTCGTTCCGTAATACATCATCCCGCAACTAACTCATTAGTTGCAACGCTTGCAAGGCTTAAGTGATGTGCATTACCGAGTGGGCCCAGAGATACCTCTCCGACAATTGGAGTGACAAATCCTAATCTCGAAATACGCCAACCCAACAAGTACCTTTGGAGACACCTGTAGAGCACCTTTATAATCACCTAGTTACGTTGTGACATTTGGTAGCACACAAAGTGTTCCTCCGATAAACGGGAGTTGCATAATCTCATAGTCATAGGAACATGTATAAGTCATGAAGAAAGCAATAGCAGAATACTAAACGATCGTGTGCTAAGCTAACGGAATGGGTCAAGTCAATCACATCATTCTCCTAATGATGTGATCCCGTTGATCAAATGACAACTCATGTCTATGGCTAGGAAACATAACCATCTTTGATCAACGAGCTAGTCAAGTAGAGGCATACTAGTGACACTCTGTTTGTCTATGTATTCACACATGTATCATGTTTCCGGTTAATACAATTCTAGCATGAATAATAAACATTTATCGTGATATAAGGAAATAAATAATAACTTTATTATTGCCTCTAGGGCATATTTCCTTCAGTCTCCCACTTGCACTAGAGTCAATAATCTAGATTACACAGTAATGATTCTAACACCCATGGAGCCTTTGTGCTGATCATGTTTTGCTCGTGGAAGAGGCTTAGTCAACGGGTCTGCAACATTCAGATCCGTATGTATCTTGCAAGTTTCTATGTCTCCCACCTGGACTAGATCCCGGATGGAATTGAAGCGTCTCTTGATGTGCTTGGTTCTCTTGTGAAATCTGGATTCCTTCGCCAAGGCAATTGAACCAGTATTGTCACAAAAGATTTTCATTGGACCCGATGCACTAGGTATGACACCTAGATCGGATATAAACTCCTTCATCCAGACTCCTTCATTTTCTTCTTCCGAAGCAGCTATGTACTCCGCTTCACACGTAGATCCTACCACAACGCTTTGTTTAGAACTGCACCAACTGATAGCTCCACCGTTCAATGTAAACATGTATCCGGTTTGCGATTTAGAATCGTCCGGATCAGTGTCAAAGCTTGCATCGACGTAACCATTTATGACTAGCTCTTTGTCACCTCCATAAACGAGAAACATATCCTTAGTCCTTTTCAGGTATTTCAGGATGTTCTTGACCATTGTCCAGTGATCCACTCCTGGATTACTTTGGTACCTCCCTGCTAAACTTATAGCAAGGCACACATCAGGTCTGGTACACATCATTGCATACATGATAGAGCCTATGGCTGAAGCATAGGGAACATCTTTCATCTTCTCTCTATCTTCTGCAGGGGTCGGGCATTGAGTCTTACTCAACTTCACACCTTGTAACACAGGCAAGAACCCTTTCTTTGCTTGATCCATTTTGAACTTCTTCAAAACTTTGTCAAGGTATGTGCTTTGTGAAAGTCCAATTAAGCGTCTTGATCTATCTCTATAGATCTCGATGCCCAATATATAAGCAGCTTCACCAAGGTCTTTCATTGAAAAACTCTTATTCAAGTATCCCTTTATGCTATCCAGAAATTCTATATCATTTCCAATCAGTAATATGTCATCCACATATAATATCAGAAATGCTACAGAGCTCCCACTCACTTTCTTGTAAATACAGGTTTCTCCAAAAGTCTGTATAAAACCGAATGATTTGATCACACTATCAAAATGTTTATTCCAACTCCGAGAGGCTTGCACCAGTCCATAAATGGATCGCTGGAGCTTGCACACTTTGTTAGCTCCTTTTGGATCGACAAAACCTTTCGGTTGCATCATATACAACTCTTCTTCCAGAAATCCATTCAGGAATGCAGTTTTGACATCCATTTGCCAAATTTCATAATCATAGAATGCGGCAATTGCAAACATGATTCGGACATACTTAAGCATCGCTACGGGTAAGAAAGTCTCATCGTAGTCAATCCCTTGAACTTGTCGAAAACCTTTCGCAACAAGTCAAGCTTTATAGACAGTAACATTACCGTCAGCGTCAGTCTTCTTCTTGAAGATCCATTGTAAGGGCATTTTTATCCCTAAGTTGGTTTTGGTGATTGATGACAATGCTTTTGCGGACTAATCATGTGCATCGAATATTTCAGATATATTGAATAGGCACAAGATGTTTTGGTTCCCCTCGAAGGCTATGGAAGACGGTGTTTCTCTTCGGTTCTTTTCGGTGGTATTGAGTCGTAGGGAAGCCGTACTATTAAGAGGGGGTCCGCGTTGGAAAGGTTGGGTGGATTCATCACGTACACATCTCCCTTTGCAACTCCTTTCCTCTAGCCTTTGGAGCATCCTGTGTTTTCCGTGTCTATGCAATATTGCTCTTGCTTGCCGAACTAAGGCATGCGGTAGTACTGCTCCCTAGAGCGGTAGTACCGCAGGACCTTGCGGTAGTACCGCCCGCTGGTGCGGTAGTACCGCAAGGGCCCACAGTAGTACCGCTTCGAGTAAGCGGTAGTACCGTGGTCCCTGACTTAGTTCCGCAAGTCCGCGGCAGTAAGGGGCGGATGTAATTTTTTACATCCGCGCCCCGCGCGGTAGTACCGCAGCTGGCTTACGGTACTACCGCGTCAGGTTTTTGCATCAACTCCAACTCTGCGGAAGTAGCCACGGATGTAATTTTTTATATCCGTGCCTTCCATCCCTCGACAGTCCCTGCCTTGCGGTAGTACCGCAAGGGGGAGCGGTAGTACCGCGCCAGCAGTACTACCGCCCTCTGCCTTAGTTCACCTTCGGTTGTTCTTGTCTCTGTTGTGTGGGCGGTAGTACCGCGGGGCCCTGCGGTAGTACCGCGTGCCCCTGCGGTAGTACCGCGCCTCAGGTGCGGTAGTACCGCGTGGCCCTGCGGTAGTACCGCGCTGCGCAGGCTGAGTTGGTGGATAATGGTTGGATTTGTTCTTCCACTATATAAGGGGTGTCTTCCTCCTCTAGTTGACTACCTTGTCCACCTCCATGCTCCATTGTTGCTCCAAGCTCCATTTTCGCCCGATCTCCTTCCCTAGCCAATCAAACTTGTTGATTCTCTAGGGATTGGTTGAGAAGGCCCCGATCTACACTTCCACCAAGAGAAATTTGAATCCCCCCACTAATCCCTTGTGGATCTTGTTACTCTTGGGTGTTTGAGCACCCTAGACGGTTGAGGTCACCGCGGAGCCATAGTCCATTGTGGTGAAGCTTCGTGGTATCATTGGGAGCCTCCAATTAAGTTGTGGAGATTGCCCCAACCTTGTTTGTAAAGGTTCGGTCGCCACCTCCAAGGGCACCAATAGTGGAATCACGGCATCTCGCATTGTGTGAGGGCGTGAGGAGTATACGGTGGCCCTAGCGGCTTATTGGGGAGCATTGTGCCTCCACACCGCTCCAACGGAGACGTACTTCCTCTCAAGGGAAGGAACTTCGGTAACACATCCGCGTCTTCACCGGCTCCACTCTTGGTTATCTCGTGACTTTACTTGTGCAAGCTTACTTGTGTTGTATCTCTTTCTTGCGTGTGTGCTTATTGTTATTGCATCATATAGGTTGCCCACCTAGTTGCATATCTAGACAACCTACTTTGATGCAAAGTTTAAATTGGTAAAGAAAAGCTAAAATTTGTTAGTTGCCTATTCATCCCCCCTCTAGTCAACTATATTGATCCTTTCAATTGGTAGCAGAGCCTCGTCTCTTTATTAAGGACTTTACCGTCCGAAGAGTATGGTTGATGTCGTAGACGGTGTGGAGGAGCACTCCGGTGTGAATCCGGTCTCGTCTACGGGAGATGCGGGAACCGCGGTCTCTCGTGAGGAATTCAATGTGGCGTTGGACACATTGAAAACCTCCATGATGACCGAGGTCGAAAGCATGTTTAATAAATTCTTAGAAGGGCTTAAACTTTCTACCGCACCGTTGAAAGTGGGTGATCCCGCTAATAAGGTGACGGATGCTACCTCCGACAAGGGGGAAGCTACTAGCGAGAAAGCTCCTTCTTCTAGTGGTAAAAATGGCACCGGCATCTTTGCCCATGTGGAACCTCCACTTGTCTATGGTGGACCGCTTCCTTCCACTCATTTGAATCATGCCGGCCCGGCCCCTAAGATTGAGAAGAATGTAGAATTTGATTCTTGGGTCTATCGTTTTAAGCGTCATTTAAATCATGTGAACTCTAACCTTTGGAGAATCATTGAAGAAGGTTTCTATCCGCATGACCAAAGCAACTTCACTCCTAGAGAAGTCGCGGACCATCAATTCAATGAGAATGCTCTCTTCATCATCCAAGAAGCAATCCCACCCGAAGATCTTCCTCATCTCCGGCCTTACACCATTGCCAAAGATGCTTGGCAACAAGTAATTTCCCTCTATCGGGGAAGCGCAAGCATTCAACGCTCCAACTATGAAGTAGTGCAAGATGAAGCCGATGAGTTTGCAATGAAAGAAGATGAAGAACCTCGTGAGCTTTATCGGAGAGTAACCAAACTCGCGGTCTCTCTCCGAGGTCATGGAAGTAAGGACATGGATGACAATTGGATCAAGCGCAAATTCCTCAAGGCAATGATGCCCTACCACAAAGCCATGTCCCCCGTCATTCGTCAAAGGCCGGACTTCCACACCTTGTCCTCAAGTGAAGTGTTGGATGAGTTCGTTGCTATGAGCATCTTGGACAAGACCGCCGACAATGCGGTTCTTCGCTCTCAAAGAGTAAACAAGCCCAACCTTGCTCTAAAGGCCAAGGTTAGTATGGAGGAAGAGGATGAAGAGGAAGAAGAGGAGAGCAACCTCGAAGATACGAAGTATGCCTATCATGAACACATGGCTCTTGCTTCAAGGCAATTTTGGAGCAAGAAGAACTCAAGGCCAAACTTCAACAAGAACAATTCAAGTGGCGCAAAGGGCAAGAAACGAGTGAGGACTTGCTTCAATTGTGGCAATGTGAGCCACTTTGTTGCGGAGTGCCCTTACGAGAAGAGGGAAGACAATGGTGGCAAGCTCATCCGAAAGGACAAGGCCAAGTCGTTCCCCAACAAGAGCAATTTCACCAAGAAGACTCCTCCCAAGGCATTGGTGGTACAAGAAGAGTACAATGAGGATGATGACGATAATGAAGATGGTGAGTCGGTTGCCATGGCCTCCGTTGCCATTGCGATGACTCCACGGATGTCTCTCTTCGACTCACCCAATGAGAACATCACCGCCAAGTGCCTCATGGCAAAAGCCACCAACAAGGTAACCCCCAACATCAAAACTACCATCATTAATCATCCTTCTTCGACGGATAGCTTTGATGAACATGAGGGGACAAATGTGGAGGAGAATGAGTTTGAGACCTTTATGGGTAAACTCAAGGTTAAATCCAAGAAGCACTTCGTTGCTCTCTTGGAACAACTTGGTGAAGCCAATGACATGATCGAGACTCACGAAGATACCATCTCTAAGATGGAGGGGCATAGTCGTGACTATGCCGATGAGATTTCGGATCTTTCCAATGCTCTTGACGAAGAGCGTGGTCTTCGTTTGGCTCTTGAGGAGTCACACAACGATGATCATGCTAAGTTAAAGAAAGATCTTGACCATGCTCTTGTTGTGTCTCGTGTGCTAAACTCCGAGAAGGCAAAGCTTGGGGTTGATCTTGCTAGACTCTAAGAGGAGTTTGACATTCTCGACAAGGCTCACAAAGTCTTGAAGGGTGTTCATGCTAACCTCAAGGAGTCTCATGATCAACTCCAAGTGAAGCTAACTAAGGAGAAAGCCACCTTTCCTCTTATGGTGTTAATTGATAATGCAAATGCTACTAACCCGTGTTGTGAGCATGTGCATCTTGTTGAGGAGAATGATAAGTTGAAGGAGCAACTTGAGAAAGGCCTTGTGTCATGCATACAAGGTGAGAAGAACCTCAACGACCTTTTGAGCAATCAAAAGGAAGTTGTGGCCAAGGAGGGGATTAGGTTCGCACCCAATCCCAAGAACAAGAAGAAGAATGACAAGATCAAACGACCTCCTCCTCTCAAGCAAACTTTTGTGAAGGAGGGAGAGGGTGCTTCCAAGGAGAAGAAGAACAATGCGAAGGGTGGCGGTGTCAAGAAGGGCAATGCCGCTCCTTCCAACAAAGCCGGTGACTTTAATCCTTCTTATGTGTTATGTCGTGCTAGTGATGGGCATGTTTATGCCAAATTTGTTGGTTCTCCTCATGAGTACATTGATTGGTCTATTTGGGTTCCTAAGACCCTTGTTACTAACATCAAAGGAACCATTACAAAATGGGTACCTAAAACCAAGCATTGATCTCTTGTAGGTGTTTGCTTCTGGTGGGGGATCATGGTTGCTCGATAGTGGAGCTACAAATCATATGACCGGAAGCAAGGACTTGGTGGTAGACGTGCACAAGATTCCATCTATGCCCACCAATGTCGAGTGGGGTGATGCCTCGTCTTCTATGGTATTGGGACTCGGCAAAGTTGTCATTTCTCATGATCTCACGATCGAGAAGGTCATGCTTGTTGAGTCCCTTGCATACAATTTACTTTCCGTTCGTCAACTTGCAATCATGGGCTTTGCCACTTTCTTTGATATTGATACCGTGGCCCTCTTGTGGAGCAAGACTCTTAAAGTAGCCTTTGTTGGGCATGTCAAGAACGGTCTCTATGTGATCAACTTTTCGGAGCGACCCACTAAGACCGCGACATGCCTAATGGCTAAAGTTGACGTGGGATGGCTTTGGCATCGCCGTTTAGCCCATGTCACTATGAGATCTTTGCAAAGTCTTCTCAAGGGGGACCATGTCCGTGGACTAACGAATGTTAGTTTTGCTAAAGATCGTGCTTGCAGTGCTTGTATCGAAGGAAAGCTACATGAGAAGGCTCACCCACCCACGACTATCATTTACTCGAAGAGGCCTTTGGAGCTCCTTCATTTGGATCTCTTTGGGCCTCCAACTTTTGATAGTCTTGGTGGTAGGAAGTATTGCTTGGTGATTGTGGATGACTATTCAAGATACACTTGGGTGTATTTCTTCAAGAGGAAGAGTGAGACCCAACAAACTGTCATTGACTTTGCAAATGAAGCCCAACGTCAACACAATGCAAATATCTTGACAATAAGAAGCGACAACGGCACCGAGTTCAAGAACTACACCTAGGATGAGTTTCTTAGTGATGAGGGGATCAAGCATCAATATTCCGCACCTTACACCCCTCAACAAAACGGTGTTGCGGAGAGGAAGAACCGGACGTTGATGGATGCGGCAAGGACCATGATGGCGGAGTTCAAGTCTCCATACAACTTTTGGGCCGAAGCCATCAACACCGCGTGTCATGCATCCAATCGGCTCTACCTCCGCAAGGGCTTGAACAAGACTCCATACGAGATACTCACCGGTAACAAGCCCAACCTCAAGTATTTTCGGGTGTTCGGGTGTAAGTGCTTCATTCTCAAGAAAGGTGTTCGGTTGTCTAAATTTGAGGCTAGAGCTTATGAGGGCATATTTGTTGGTTATGCTACAAACTCTCATGCTTATCGTGTCCTCAATAAATCCATGGGACTTATTGAGGAGATGTGTAACGTGGAGTTTGATGAGAATAACGGCTCCCAAGTGGAGCAAAGTGGCACTTGTGATGTAGGTGATGAAATTCCTCCTCAAGCCATAAGAAGAATGGGTGTTGGTTTTATCCTACCCATTGAGGAACCCCTTGTGGCCGAAGGAGAAGGACAATGCTCCACTCAAGTGGAGCCATCACCAACCCAAGGCCCACACGCTTCCGAAGAACAAAGTGAAGGCCCTCACCCTCATGAACAAGACCAAGGGCAAGATCATGCTCAAGACGGTGTTGACACACCAAGTGATGCCCAAGGTCAAGTTCTCTCCTCCGAGAAAGTTCAAGATCAAGAACAAGCTCAAGACGACGCTCAAGATGATCAAGTGACCGCTCCTCAACTCACCACCGAGGAAGAATTAGAGCGTCGTGCCGCCAAGATTGCATCCAAGCTCTCCACCAAGGGTCATCTCATGAAGAATGTGCTTGGAAGCATTCAAAAGGGGGTAAGCACTCATAGACAATTGGCAAACTATTGTGAACATCACGCGTTTGTCTCTTGTGTTGAACCCCAAAAGGTATATGAAGCACTCGAAGATCCGGATTGGCTTAATGCCATGCATGAAGAACTCAACAACTTCGAGTACAACAAGGTGTGGAGATTAGTGCCGAGGCCAACGGGGAACCACAATGTCATTGGAACCAAGTGGATATTCAAGAACAAGCAAGATGCTCATGGGACCATCATTCGCAACAAGGCACGATTGGTGGCACAAGGCTACTCCCAAGTCGAGGGTATCAACTACGGTGAAACCTTTGCTCCCGTTGCTCGCCTTGAATCTATTCGTTTGTTGATTGCTTACGCTTCTCATCACAACTTTAAGTTGCAACAAATGGATGTGAAGAGTGCTTTTCTTAATGGTCCTATTAATGAGTTGGTTTA
This sequence comes from Aegilops tauschii subsp. strangulata, assembly GCF_002575655.3. Lineage (NCBI taxonomy): Eukaryota > Viridiplantae > Streptophyta > Magnoliopsida > Poales > Poaceae > Aegilops > Aegilops tauschii. The sequence goes on from NC_053037.3 coordinate 43,500,604, forward strand.
TGTCAAGCAACCCCCCGGGTTCGAGGATCCCTACTTTCCCGATCATGTGTATCAACTCGATAAGGCACTCTATGGCCTTAAACAAGCCCCACGTGCGTGGTATGACCACCTTACCGAGTTGTTACAAGATCGTGGGTTTGAAGTTGGGCTAATCGACCCCACTCTTTTTACTAAGAAGGTCAAAGGGGAGTTGTTTGTATGCCAACTATATGTTGATGACATTATCTTTGGTTCCCCTAACAAAGCTTTCAATGAGTAATTTGCCGCACTCATGACCTCAAAGTTCAAGATGTCTTCCATGGGAGAGTTGAAGTTCTTTCTCGGTTTCGAAGTAAAGCAAAGAAGAGAAGGAACCTTCATCAACCAAGCCAAATACACTCAAGACATGCTCAAGAGATTCAAGCTAAGTGATGTCAAGCCGGCGTCCACTCCAATGCCCACCAAGTGCCAACTTGACATCGATCCCAATGGTAAAGCGGTGGATCAAAAGGTATATCGCTCCATGATTGGTTCCTTGCTTTACCTTTGTGCATCTAGACCGGATATCATGTTGAGTGTGGGAATTTGTACACGGTTTCAAGCCGCACCTAAGGAAAGCCACTTTGTGGCGGTCAAGCGAATCTTTCGATATTTGGCTCATACCCCAAACTTTGGCTTATGGTACCCAAGAGGAGCAAACTTCAAGCTTGTAGGGTATTCGGACTCCGATTGGGCGGGAGACAAAGTGGATAGGAAGTCCACTTCCGGAGGGTGCCAATTTCTTGGTTGCTCTTTGGTAAGTTGGTCTTCTAAAAAGCAAAGTTGTGTGTCTCTCTCGTCCACCGAAGCGGAGTATGTGGCAGCCGGTAGTTGTTGTGCACAACTCTTATGGATGAGGCAAACTTTAAAGGATTACGGTGTCATTTGTGACAAAGTGCCTCTCTGGTGTGATAATGAAAGTGCCATCAAGATTTCTCTCAACCCCGTGCAACACTTCAAGACGAAGCATATTGAGATTCAGTATCACTTCATCCGAGATCACATTAGGCGAGGGGAGATCGAGCTCCACTACGTCAACACCCATGATAACCTTGCAGATATTTTCACGAAGCCTTTGGATGAAGCAAGATTTCGCGAGTTAAGGCATGAGCTAAATATCATTGATTCAAGCAATGTTGCATGAACCCTTGCACACCCCACCACACTCAACTTGTTATCTAATCTAGGTGTAGGCATGGACATAGGGGGAGTGTTGTTCTCTCAATGAACTCTCCCTCCCCCATTATCCATAAAGTGATCAACTCTTTCACATTAGCCATTTTTTATGGTACTTGTGCTTCAAAGACGAGTTTTGGTCATGGGCCCAAGGATAATTCTTCGCGGTGCCATACCAATTGACTCAAACATAGGTGGCTCCGGCCACCGCCCTCTCCTTGGAGAGTTTGTGTCTAGTTTTTGGTCTGTGTTGTCTCTTGCCTCTCTTCCTTCGTGCCAAGCTTGTGCTTGTGGTGTCCAGTGTGTTAGCTCTTTGGTGTGGTCTCTCGCTTGAAGGTTTCGTGCTTCGGTGTTCTCTCTTTTGGTCGAAACTATCTTTCTTGAGCTCACGGTACTACCGCGGCCTGCCACGGTACTTCCGCACCCAGCGCGGCAGTAATTTTTTACTGCCGCTTGGAAGAGCGGTACTACGGCCTCGGTGCGGTACTTTCGCCCGGGCGGTACTACCGCAATGACGTGCGGTACTACCGCGTAAGGAGCACACGGTACTTCCGCACCCAGCGCGGCAGTAATTTTTTACTGCCGCCTGGAAGAGCGGTACTACGGCCTAGGTGCGGTACTTCCGCCCAGGGCGGTACTACCGCAATGACGTGCGGTACTACCGCGTGAGGAGAGCACGGTACTACCGCACCCAGCGCGGCAGTAATTTTTTACTGCCGCCTGGGGGAGCGGTACTTCTGCCCGGGGCGGTAGTACCGCGATGACTTGCGGTACTACCGTACATTCGAGGGCGTGTGGGGGTTAAACACGGGCGGGGGGGGGGGGGGGGGGTTCCAACTCCCCCATACCCATTCGTCTCTCTCCCCACTCCGTCTCTCTCTCTCTCACTCAAGAACGGCGCCGGAGGTCCTCGCCGGATCTCCATCTCCGGCCGCTCTCCTCGGATTTCGACCGGTGGGATCGTTCCCCACCACTCCCTCTTGCCATGGAACAAGGTTTCTCCCCACTCCCTCCCTTTTCTTGTTCGTCTTGTTGCTTTTAGGTTTTGGGGAGATGCAAGTTGTTCTTGAGATTTTAGGCCAAATCTATACAAGAGTAGGATGTAGGAGAGTAGTTTTGTGTAGTGTTGGTACTTGCTATAGTTGTCCCATGATGGATTTGATCGACCGTAGTACCGCGTGTTGACACGGTTGTGCTCAGATCTCCATGGCTGTTTTGGATCTGCAACCGTGCGGTACTACCGCTCTTTAGGTGCGGTACTACCGCACGTCCGGTACTACCGCCCTGATGGTGCGGTACTACCGTGTCTACGGTACTACCGCTCCATGGTGCGGTACTACCGCACGTGGTGCACCACACGATACTACCGTCGTCTCATATCCCTCTTGTGGCACTTCTCACGTATCATGTCTACTTGTTTCTCCTGCTTTGCTATGGTCCTTGCATTGAACCTTCTCGTGTTTTGTGCGTGTTTGTTTTGTGGTGTGTGTTTTAGGTGGTGGCTCAGGTGCTCCGGCTCGCCGCTCCAATCCAAGCCGTGACACAGGATCGAAGCGTATGCGCAACACAGAGGAAGCAGAGGGCTCCAATGCCCCCCAACGCAGAACCAAGACCACTGCCACCAAAGAGAAGGACCCCGCCAAGGGTATGGATGAGATACCACTTGCTGAGTTCATCTCTCGGAGGAAGATCAATCCGTATGGAAACCCTCGTGCTAACTTTCGAGGGAATGATCTATTCTGGACCAAGCAGCAGAATCTCATCTATTTGGATGTCATCAAGGCCAAGAAAAACATCCATGTGGAGGTGAAGTGGATCAACTTGCATCACATGCGCAAAGAGGCGCACCGGGACTACTTTGGTGAGGCTTTGGACCTAGTGGAGCAATTTGGCATTGAGCATATCATCTCATTCCACAAAGACTATGATTCTGAGATCCTTGCTCAGTTCTTTGCCTCAGTGCATTTTCATCCCAATGAGGAAAGGACCATGAATTGGATGACCAATGGTCGGCAGCTGACTGCTACTTGGAAGGACTTCATGACCTTGCTTGGGGTTCCGGATGAGGGGCTCGCCACACCCCAAGGTGTTCGCCCTCATGCCAATCCCGAGTCTGCCAACAAGAACAAGCTTATGCCCTACTATGTGGAGAAGAGGCTCTCCAATGGCAAGTCATCTTGGGTACTCAACTCCTTTGTTGACATCATGCACCAGATCTTCCGCAACACTCTCTTCCCATGCATTGGGGACAAGGACAAAGTGCATGCCTATCTTGTGGATATGTTGCTCCTGTGTGAAGGTGCTCGCAACTCTCAGACACTACCACTTGATGTCTCACATATCATGTGGCATGAGCTTCGCTTTGCGGTCTACAACCGCAAGGTCCCCATCTATGGACCTTATCTATTTGAGTTGATATCGGCTACCTGGGAGCGGGTCTACCCTCAAGATGTGTTTGAGGCCCCTGGTTGGATCCGGCATGAGCCCATCAACCTCCGTATCAAGCCTCAGTGGGCCAACACTACCTCTCGTGCTGATACTGCGGCTGCCATGGACATGGATGCAGATGAGGATGAGGAGGAGGCAGCAGATGAGGATACCTCTGAGGGTTACATCCCTCCCACCTCTGAGCCTTCTTGGGCTAAGCAACTGAAGAACAAGATGAAGATGTTGTTCTGTATGCAGGCAAAGGGGCAGTACCAGACCCACGTGGCTTCCAAGGAGACTCGCTGCCGCGACAAGCAGATTTTCAGGACCTTTGGCGAGAACATCTCTAGCGGGTCATAGGTGAACATCACCCCAGAGGCAGAATGGCTGCACAAGCAGGGTTATCGGTGGACCGAGTCTGAGGAGGAGTCCGTCCCAGCTGCAGAGTCTGACGAGGAGCGTGCTAGTGACTACTCCGCTTGAGCCACCACTATTGCTGTAGGTGTCCTCTCTGCCTTTTTGGCGTCTCGATGCCAAAGGGGGAGAGAGTGTAGGATTTGCGAGTTGTGTCGTGTTTGGGTCAGTTGAACTTCGTTTATTTCATTTGCTTTGGTTTGTGCTCGTGAGACTTCCGATCATATGGTGTAAGACATATGCACTCTATCGTACCGTAGTGAGCTTACTCTATCTTGTGCTAATTACCTATGCTCCTGTCTATCTTGCTTAGCTTTAGCCTTATTGCAAGATTTGCCTTGTCTCTAAAATATAGGGGGAGTGTTGATCCTAGTATGTGTGCCGTGCAGTCCAAAGCACTCATCAAGATAGCACACATCTAGGGGGAGCCCGTCTATATTTTAGAGACTTGGGGTTTGCCCCGCTCTTTGCGTTATACTCTCGTGCAAATCCGGTGTTGTCATCAATCCACCAAAAGGGGGAGATTGTAAGGGCATTTTTATCCCTTAGTTGGTTTTGGTGATTGATGACAATGCTTTTGCGGACTAATCATGTGCATCGAATATTTCAGATATATTGACTAGGCACAAGATGTTTTGGTTCCCCTCGAAGGCTATGGAAGACGACGTTTCTCTTCGGTTCTTTTCGGTGGTATTGAGTCATAGGGAAGCCGTACTATTAAGAGGGGGTCCGCGTTGGAAAGGTTGGGTGGATTCATCACGTACACATCTCCCTTTGCACCTCCTTTCCTCTAGCCTTTGGAGCATCTTGTGTTTTCCGTGTCTATGCAATATTGCTCTTGCTTGCCGAACTAAGGCATGCGGTAGTACTGCTCCCTAGAGCGGTAGTACCGCAGGACCTTGCGGTAGTACCGCCCGCTGGTGCGGTAGTACCGCAAGGGCCCACGGTAGTACCGCTTCTAGTAAGCGGTAGTACCGTGGTCCCTGACTTAGTTCCGCAAGTCCGCGACAGTAAGGGGCGGATGTAATTTTTTACATCCGCGCCCCGCGTGGTAGTACTGCAGCTGGCTTACGGTACTACCACGTCGGGTTTTTGCATTGACTCCAACTCTGCGGAAGTAGCCACGGATGTAATTTTTTATATCCGTGCCTTCCCATCCCTGGACAGTCCCTGCCTTGCGGTAGTACCGCAAGGGGGAGCGGTAGTACCGCGCCAGCAGTACTACCGCCCTCTGCCTTAGTGCACCTTTGGCTGTTCTGGTCTCTGTTGTGTGGGCGGTAGTACCACGGGGCCCTGCGGTAGTACCGCGTGCCCCTGTGGTAGTACCGTGCCTCAGGTGCGGTAGTACCGCGTGGCTCTGCGGTAGTACCGCGCCTCGGGTGCGGTAGTACCGCGCTGCCAGGCTGAGTTGGTGGATAACGGTTGGATTTGTTCTTCCACTATATAAGGGGTGTCTTCCTCCTCTAGTTGACTACCTCTTCCACCTCCATGCTCCATTGTTGCTCCAAGCTCCATTTTAGCCCAATCTCCTTCCCTAGCCAATCAAACTTGTTGATTCTCTAGGGATTGGTTGAGAAGGCCCCGATCTACACTTCCACCAAGAGAAATTTGAATCCCCCCACTAATCCCTTGTGGATCTTGTTACTCTTGGGTGTTTGAGCACCCTAGACGATTGAGGTCACCGCGGAGCCATAGTCCATTGTGGTGAAGCTTCGTGGTATCGTTGGGAGCCTCCAATTAAGTTGTGGAGATTGCCCCAACCTTGTTTGTAAAGGTTCGGTCGCCGCCTCCAAGGGCACCAATAGTGGAATCACGGCATCTCACATTGTGTGAGGGCGTGAGGAGTATACGGTGGCCCTAGTGGCTTCTTGGGGAGCATTGTGCCTCCACACCGCTCCAACGGAGACATACTTCCTCTCAAGGGAAGGAACTTCGGTAACACATCCTCGTCTTCACCGGCTCCACTCTTGGTTATCTCGTGCCTTTACTTGTGCAAGCTTACTTGTGTTGTATCTCTTGCTTGCGTGTGTGCTTATTGTTATTGCATCATATAGGTTGCCCACCTAGTTGCATATCTAGACAACCTACTTTGATGCAAAGTTTAAATTGGTAAAGAAAAGTAAAAATTGTTAGTTGCCTATTCACCCCCCCTCTAGTCAACTATATCGATCCTTTCATCCATTTATTCTCAATGGCTTGCCGATCATTGGGCAAGTCAACCAAAGTCCACACTTTGTTCTCATACATGGATCCCATCTCAGATTTCATGGCCTCAAGCCATTTTGCGGAATCTGGGCACACCATCGCTTCTTCATAGTTCGTAGGTTCGTCATGGTCCAGTAACATAAACTCCAGAACAGGATTACCGTACCACCCTGGTGCAGATCTTACTCTGGTTGACCTACGAGGTTCAGTAACAACTTGATCTGAAGTTTCATGATCATCATCATTAACTTCCTCACTAATTGGTGTAGGTGTCGCAGAAACCAGTTTCTGTGATGAACTACTTTCCAATACGGGAGCGGGTATATTTACCTCATCAAGTTCTACTTTCCTCCCACTCACTTCTTTCGAGAGAAACTCCTTTTCTAGAAAGATTCCAAATTTAGCAACAAAAGTCTTGCCTTCGGATCTGTGATAGAAGGTGTACCCAACAGTCTCTTTTGGGTATCCTATGAAGACACATTTTTCTGACTTGGGTTCGAGCTTATCAGGTTGAAGCTTTTTCACATAAGCATCGCAGCCCCAAACTTTAAGAAACGACAACTTTGGTTTCTTGCCAAACCACAGTTCATAAGGCATCGTCTCAACGGATTTCGATGGTGTCTTATTTAACGTGAGTGCAGTCGTCTCTAAAGCATAACCCCAAAACAATAGCGGTAAATCAGTAAGAGACATCATAGATCGCACCATATCTAGTAAAGTACGATTACGACGTTTGGACACACCATTACGCTGTGGTGTTCCGGGTGGCGTGAGTTGCAAAACTATTCCGCATTGTTTCAAATGAAGACCAAACTCGTAACTCAAATATTCTCCTCCACAATCTGATCGTAGAAACTTTATTTTCTTGTTACGATGATTTTCAACTTCACTCTGAAATTCTTTGAACTTTTCAAATGTTTCAGACTTATGTTTCATTAAGTAGATATACCCATATCTGCTCAAATCATCTGTGAAGGTGAGAAAATAACGATATCCGCCGCGAGCCTCAACATTCATCAGACCACATACATTTGTATGTATGATTTCCAACAAATCTGTTGCTCGCTCCATAGTTCCGGAGAACGGCGTTTTAGTCATCTTGCCCATGAGGCACGGTTCGCAAGTACCAAGTGATTCATAATCAAGTGGTTCCAAAAGTCCATCGGTATGGAGTTTCTTCATGCGCTTTACACCGATATGACCTAAACGGCAGTTCCACAAATAAGTTGCACTATCATTATCAACTCTGCATCTTTTGGCTTCAATATTATGAATATGTGTATCACTACTATCGAGATTTAACAAAAATAGACCATTCTTCAAGGGTGCATGACCATAAAATATATTACTCATATAAATAGAACAACCATTATTCTCTGATTTAAATGAAAAACCGTCTCGCATCAAACAAGATCCAGATATAATGTTCATGCTTAACGCTGGCACCAAATAACAATTATTCAGGTCTAAAACTAATCCCGAAGGTAGATGTAGAGGTAGCGTGCCGCCCGCAATCACATCGACTTTGGAACCATTTCCCACACGCATCGTCACCTCGTCCTTAGCCAATCTTCGCTTAATCTGTAGTCCCTGTTTCGAGTTGCAAATATTAGCAACAGAACCAGTATCAAATACCCAGGTGCTACTGCGAGCATTAGTAAGGTACACATCAATAACATGTATATCACATATACCTTTGTTCACCTTGCCATCCTTCTTATCCGCCAAATACTTGGGGCAGTTCCGCTTCCAGTGACTAGTCTGTTTGCAGTAGAAGCACTCAGTCTCAGGCTTAGGTCCATACTTGGGTTTCTTCTCCTGAGCAGCAACTTGTTTGCTATTCTTCTTGAAGTTCCCCTTCTTCTTCCCTTTGCCCTTTTTCTTGAAACTAGTGGTCTTGTTGACCATCAACACTTGATGCTCTTTCTTGATTTCTACCTCCGCAGCCTTTAGCATTGCGAAGAGCTCGGGAATTGTCTTATCCATCCCTTGCATGTTATACTTCATCACGAAGCTCTTGTAGCTTGGTGGCAGTGATTGAAGAATTCTGTCAATGACGCTATCATCCGGAAGATTAACTCCCAGTTGAATCAAGTGATTGTTATACCCAGACATTTTGAGTATATGCTCACTGACAGAACTATTCTCCTCCATCTTGCAGCTGTAGAACTTATTGGAGACTTCATATCTCTCAATCCGGGCATTTGCTTGAAATATTAACTTCAACTCCTGGAACATCTCATATGCTCCATGACGTTCAAAACGTCGTTGAAGTCCCGGTTCTAAGCCGTAAAGCATGGCACACTGAACTATTGAGTAGTCATCAGCTTTGCTCTGCCATACGTTCATAACATCTGGTGTTCCTCCTGCAGCAGGTCTGGCACCTAGTGGTGCTTCCAGGACGTAATTCTTCTGTGCAGCAATGAGGATAATCATCAAGTTACGGACCCAGTCCGTGTAATTGCTACCATCATCTTTCAACTTTGCTTTCTCAAGGAACGCATTAAAATTCAACGGAACAACAGCACGGGCCATCTATCTACAATCAACATAGACAAGCAAAATACTATCAGGTACTAAGTTCATGATAAATTTAAGTTCAATTAATCATATTACTTAAGAACTCCCACTTAGATAGACATCCCTCTAATCCTCTAAGTGATCACGTGATCCAAATCAACAACCATGTCCGATCATCACGTGAGATGGAGTAGTTTCAATGGTGAACATCACTATGTTGATCATATCTACTATATGATTCAAGCTCGACCTTTCGGTCTCCGTGTTCCGAGGCCATATCTGTTATATGCTAGGCTCGTCAAGTTTAACCTGAGTATTCCGCGTGTGCAACTGTTTTGCACCCGGTGTATTTGAATGTAGAGCCTATCACACCCGATCATCACGTGGTGTCTCAGCACGAAGAACTTTCGCAATGGTGCATACTCAGGGAGAACACTTATACTTTGACAATTTAGTGCGAGATCATCTTATAATGCTACCGTCAATCAAAGTAAGATAAGATGCATAAAAGATAAACATCACATGCAATCAATATAAGTGATATGATATGGCCATCATCATCTTGTGCTTGTGATCTCCATCTCCGAAGCACCGTCATGATCACCATCGTCACCGGCGCGACACCTTGATCTCCATCGTAGCATCATTATCGTCTCGTCAATCTTATGCTTCTACGAATATCGCTACCGCTTAGTGATAAAGTAAAGCATTACAGGGCGATTGAACTGCATACAATAAAGCGACAACCATATGGCTCCTGCCAGTTGCCGATAACTCTGTTACAAAACATGATCATCTCATACAATAAAATTTAGCATCATGCCTTGACCATATCACATCACAACATGCCCTGCAAAAACAAGTTAGACGTCCTCTACTTTGTTGTTGCAAATTTTACGTGGCTGCTACGGGCTGAGCAAGAACTGTTCTTACCTACGCATCAAAACCACAACGATAGTTTGTCAAGTTGGTGCTGTTTTAACCTTCGCAAGGACCGGGCGTAGCCACACTCGGTTCAACTAAAGTTGGAGAAACTGACACCCGCTAGTCACCTGTGTGCATAGCACGGCGGTAAAACCAGTCTCGCGTAAGCGTACGCGTAATGTCGGTCCGGGCCGCTTCATCCAACAATACCACCGAACCAAAGTATGACATGCTGGTAAGCAGTATGACTTATATCGCCCACAACTCACTTGTGTTCTACTCATGCATATGACATCTATGCATAAAACCTGGCTCGGATGCCGCTGTTGGGGAACGTAGTAATTTCAAAAAAAATCCTACACACACGCAAGATCATGGTGATGCATAGCAACGAGAGGGGAGAGTGTGTCCACGTACCCTCGTAGACCGAAAGCGGAAGCTTTAGCACAACGCAGTTGATGTAGTCGTACGTCTTCACGATCCGACCGATCAAGTACCGAACGCACGGCACCTCCGAGTTCAGCACACGTTCAGCCCGATGACGTCCCTCGAACTCCGATCCAGCCGAGTGTTGAGGGAGAGTTTCGTCAGCACGACGGCGTGGTGACGATGATGATGTTCTACCGACGCAGGGCTTCGCCTAAGCACCGCTACGATATAATCGAGGTGGACTATGGTGGAGGGGGGCACCGCACACGGCTAAAAGATCAATGATCAATTGTTGTGTCTTTGGGGTGCCCCCTGCCCCCGTATATAAAGGAGCAAGGGGGGAGAGGCGGCCGGCCAGGAGAGCGGCGCGCCAGGAGGAGTCCTACTCCCGCCGGGAGTAGGACTCCCTCTCTTCCTTGTTGGATTAGGAGAAGGGGGAAAGAGGAGACAGAGAGAGGAAGGAAAGGGGGGGCGGCGCCCCCCCCCCCCCCTTCCTTGTCCAATTCGGACTAGAGGGGGAGGGGGGGCGCGGCCTGCCCTAGCCACCTCTCCTCTTCTCCACTAAGGCCCATGTAGGCCCATTAAACCCCCGGGGGGTTCCAGTAACCTCCCGGTACTCCGGTATATATCTGATAACCCCCGAAACTATTCCGGTGTCCGAATATAGTCGTCCAATATATCAATCTTCATGTCTCGACCATTTCGAGACTCCTCGTCATGTCCGTGATCTCATCCGGGACTCCGAACTACCTTCGGTACATCAAAACATATAAACTCATAATATAACTGTCATCGAAACTTTAAGCGTGCGGACCCTACGGGTTCGAGAACTATGTAGACATGAACGAGACACGTCTCCGGTCAATAACCAATAGCGGAACCTGGATGCTCATATTAGCTCCCACATATTCTACGAAGATCTTTATCGGTCAAACCGCATAACAACATACGTTGTTCCCTTTGTCATCGGTATGTTATTTGCCCGAGATTCGATCGTCAGTATCTCAATACCTAGTTCAATCTCGTTACCGGCAAGTCTCTTTACTCGTTCCGTAATACATCATCCCGCAACTAACTCATTAGTTGCAATGCTTGCAAGGCTTAAGTGATGTGCATTACCGAGTGGGCCCAGAGATACCTCTCTGACAATCGGAGTGACAAATCCTAATCTCGAAATACGCCAACCCAACAAGTATCTTTGGAGAAACCTGTAGAGCACCTTTATAATCACCCAGTTACGTTGTGACGTTTGGTAGCACACAAAGTGTTCCTCCGGTAAACGGGAGTTGCATAATCTCATAGTCATAGGAATATGTATAAGTCATGAAGAAAGCAATAGCAGAATACTAAACGATCGTGTGCTAAGCTAACGGAATGGGTCAAGTCAATCACATCATTCTCCTAATGATGTGATCCCGTTGATCAAATGACAACTCATGTCTATGGCTAGGAAACATAACCATCTTTGATCAACGAGCTAGTCAAGTAGAGGCATACTAGTGACACTCTGTTTGTCTATGTATTCACACTTGTATCATGTTTCCGGTTAATACAATTCTAGCATGAATAATAAACATTTATCATGATATAAGGAAATAAATAATAACTTTATTATTGCCTCTAGGGCATATTTCCTTCAATATTAACCATACAGCCTCCACCAGCCATATAGTGATAGCTTTATTCTGTTCATTACTCTCTTGTGTTACATTGCCAGCATATTCCATGTGCTGACCCGTTTTCGGGCAGCAACGTATCATGTTGCAGACTTTTCAGACAATGAGTAAGGAGCCTTAGGTCGTGGTCTTTCACTCAGTGATGCCGTCGGAGTTGATGGACTCACTTTACCTTCCAAGCCTTCCGATGTTATCGTATTAGATGGCCTTAAGCCATATTTATTGTAATAAGTTCTCTTTTGAGACATTCGATGTAATAAGTGTGTGATTGCTACTCTGTTATAAATCCTTCAAGTACTGTGCGTGTCAGCATTACCGATCCAGGGATGACACTGATGCACAGAGATCAGACTGTTTGAGGTCTGGTCGCTACAGTTTGGGAACCGCCTATAATGTGTGTAGCATGGGAGATATCGCCATCTCTTGGTTGTTATGTTGACCATGAAAGTATACCGCTCAAAATATTATTTATCTTTATTTCAAAACCGAGCTCTGGCACCTCTACAAATCCCTTCTTCCCTCTGCGAAGGGCCTATCTATTTACTTTTATGTTGAGTCATCACCCTCTTATTAAAAAGCACCAGCTGGAGAGCACCGCTGTCATTTGCATTCATTACTGTTAATTTATATTGGGTATGACTGGATCTCTTTTACCATGAATTACAATGTCTAGTCAGTCCTTGATCTTTAAAGGCGCTCTGCATTTATGTTTTGCGGTCTCAGAAAGGGCCAGCGAGATACCATCTTGTTATATCATATCATGATTGTTTTGAGAAAGTGTTGTCATCCGAGATTTATTATTATTGCTCGCTAGTTGATTATGCCATTGATATGAGTAAACATGAGACCTAAATGTTATTGTGAATATGGTTAGTTCATAATCCTTGCTGAAAACTTGAATGTTGGCTTTACATATTTACAATAACAAGAGCAAACAGAGTTTGTAAAAGTTTTTCTTTATCACTTTCGATTTATCAACTGAATTGCTTGAGGACAAGCAAAGGTTTAAGCTTGGGGGAGTTGATACGTCTCCGTCGTATATACTTTTCCAAACATTTTTGCCCTTGTTTTGGACTCTAACTTGTATGATTTGAATGGAACTAACCCGGACTGACGTTGTTTTCAGCAGAATTGCCATGGTGTTATCTTTGTGCAGAAACAAAAGTTCTCGGAATGACCAGAAACTTCACGGAGATTATTTTTGGAAATAATTAAAAATATTGGCGAAAGAATCAAGGCCAGGGGGCCCACACCCTTTCCACTAGGGTGGGAGGTGCGCCTGCCCCCCCAGGGCGCGCCCCCTGCCTCGTGGGCCCCCTGGTGCTCCACCGACCTCAACTCCAACTCCGTATATTCGTGTTTGGGGAGAAAAAAATCAGAGAGAAAGATTCATCGCGTTTTACGATACGGAGCCGCCGCCAAGCCCTAAACTCTCTCGGGAGGGCTGATCTGGAGCCCGTTTGGGGCTCCGGAGATGGGAATCCGTCGCCATCATCATCATCAACCATCCTCCATCACCAACTTCATGATGCTCACCGCCGTGCGTGATTAATTCCATCGTAGGCTTGCTGGACGGTGATGGCTTGGATGAGATTTATCACGTAATCGAGTTAGTTTTGTTAGGGTTTGATCCCTATTATCCACTATGTTCTGAGATTGATGTTGTTGTGACTTTGCTATGCTTAATGCTTGTCACTAGGGCCCGAGTGACATGATTTCAGATCTGAACCTATTATGTTTTCATGAATATATGTGAGTTCTTGATCCTATCTTGCAAGTCTATAGTCACCTACTATGTGTTATGATCCGGCAACCCCGAAGTGACAATAATCGGGACCAGTCCCGGTGATGACCGTAGTTTGAGGAGTTCATGTATTCACTATGTGTTAATGCTTTGGTCCGGTACTCTATTAAAAGGAGGCCTTAATATCCCTTAGTTTCCGCTAGGACCCCGCTGCCACGGGAGGGTAGGACAAAAGATGTCATGCAAGTTCTTTTCCATAAGCACGTATGACTATATTCGGAATACATGCCTACATTACATTGATGAATTGGAGCTAGTTCTATGTCACCCTATGTTATGACTATTACATGATGAACCGCATCCGGCATAATTCTCCATCACCGATCCAATGCCTACGAGTTTTTCACATATTGCTCCTTGCTTATTTACTTTTCCGTTGCTACTGTTACAATCACTACAAAACCCAAAAATATTACTTTTGCTACCGTTACCGTTACTATCATACTACTTTGCTACTAAATACTTTGCTGCAGATACTAAGTTATCCAGGTGTGGTTGAATTGACAACTCAACTGCTAATACTTGAGAATATTCTTTGGCTCCCCTTGTGTCGAATCAATAAATTTGGGTTGATTACTCTACCCTCGAAAACTGTTGCGATCCCCTATACCTGTGGGTTATCAGCCCCTCGTGGCTCCACCGACATACTTCTTCCTCCTATATATACCTACGTACACAGAAACCATCGAGGAGCACCACAAAAACCTAATTCCACCACGGCAACCTTCTGTACCCGTGAGATCCCATCTTGGGGCCTTTTCCGGCGCTCCGCCGGAGGGGGAATCGATCACGGAGGGCTTCTACATCAACACCATAGTCTCTCCGATGATGTGTGAGTAGTTTACCATAGACCTTCGGGTCCATATTTAGCTAGATGGCTTCTTCTCTCTCTTTGGATCTCAATACAAAGTTCTCCTCGATCTTCTTGGAGATCTATTCGATGTAACTCTTTTTGCGGTGTGTTTGTCGAGATCCGATGAATTGTGGGTTTATGATCAAGATTATCTATGAACAATATTTGAATCTTCTCTGAATTTTTTTATGTATGATTGTTATCTTTGCAAGTCTCTTCAAATTATCAGTTTGGTTTGGCCTACTAGATTGATCTTTCTTGCCATGGGAGAAGTGCTTAGCTTTGGGTTCAATCTTGCAGTGTCCTTTCCCAGTGACAGCAGGGGCAGCAAGGCACATATTGTATTGTTGCCATCGAGGATAAAAAGATGGGGTTTATATCATATTGCTTGAGTTTATCCCTCTACATCATGTCATCTTACCTAATGCGTTACTCTGTTCTTATGAACTTAATACTCTAGATGCATGCTGGATAGTGGTCGATGTGTCGAGTAATAGTAGTAGATGCAGGCAGGAGTCGGTCTACTTGTCACGGACGTGATGCCTATATACATGATCATGCCTAGATATTCTCATAATTATGCACTTTTCTATCAACTGCTCGACAGTAATTTGTTCACCCACCGTAATACTTATGCTATCTTGAGAGAAGCCACTAGTGAAACCTATGGCCCCCGGGTCTATTTTCCATCATATAAGTTTCCAATCTATTTTTACTTTGCAATCTTTACTTTCAATCTTTATCATAAAAATACCAAAAATATTATCATCTCTATCAGATCTCACTTTTGCAAGTGGCCGTGAAGGGATTGACAACCCCTTTATCGCGTTGGTTGCAAGGTTCTTATTTGTTTGTGTAGGTACGAGGGACTTGCGTGTGGCCTCCTACTAGATTGATACCTTGGTTCTCAAAAACTGAGGGAAATACTTACGCTACTTTGCTGCATCACCCTTTCCTCTTCAAGGGAAAATCCAATGCATGCTCAAGAGGTAGCAAGAAGGATTTCTGGCGCCGTTGCCGGGGAGTCTACGCACAAGTCAAGACATACCAAGTACCCATCACAAACTCTTATCCCTCGCATTACATTATTTGCCATTTTCCTCTCGTTTTCCTCTCCCCCACTTCACCCTTGCCGTTTTATTCACCCTCTTTTTCCGTTCGCCTCTTTTTCTCTTGCTTCTTATTTGCGTGTGTGTTGGATTGTTTGCTTGTCACGATGGCTCAAGATAATACTAAATTGTGTGACTTTGCCAATACTAACAACAATGATTTTCTTAGCACTCCGATTGCTCCTCTTACCGATGCTAAATCTTGTGAAATTAATGCTGCTTTGCTGAATCTTTTCATGAAAGATCAATTGGCCGGCCTTCCTAGTGAAGATGTCGCTACCCATCTAAATAGCTTTGTTGATTTGTGTGATATGCAAAAGAAGAAAGATGTGGACAATGATATCGTTAAACTGAAGCTATTTCCTTTCGCTTAGAGATCGTGCTAAAACTTGGTTTTTGTCTTTGCCTAAAAATAGTATTGATTCTTGGAATAAGTGCAAAGATGCTTTTATCGCTAAGTATTTCCCCCCGCTAAAATCATCTCTCTTAGAAATGATATTATGAATTTTAAGCAACTTGATCATGAACATGTTGCACAAGCTTGGGAGAGAATGAAATTAATGATACGTAATTGCCCTACACATGGTTTGAACTTATGGATTGCATGCCAAAGATGATAATACCTAGATATATCCTTGCCTTTATGCCTAGCTAGGGGCGTTAAACGATAGCGCTTGTTGGGAGGCAACCCAATTTTATTTTAGTTTCTTGCTTTTTGGTTCTGTTTAGTAATAAATAACCCATCTAGCTTTTTTTTAGATGTGGTTTTATGTTTTAATTAGTGTTTTTGCCAAGTAGAACCTTTGGGAAGACTTTGGGAAAGTCTTTGCGATCTTGCTGTAAAAAACAGAAACTTTAGCGCTCACGAGATTAGCTACAACTTTTTACTGGAGAGTGCTATTTAGTTTATTCTTTTTGCAGATGATTAATAGATAAATTCCTCACGTCCAGCAGTTTATTTTAGAATTTATGGAGTTTCAGAAGTTTGCGTTAGTTACAGATTACAACAGATTGTTCTGTTTTTGACAGATTCTGTTTTTCGTGTGTTGTTTGCTTATTTTGATGAATCTATGGCTAGTAATGGAGTTTATGAACCATAGAGAAGTTGGAATACAGTAGGTTTAGCACCAATATAAATAAATAATGATTTGATTACAGTACCTTGAAGTGGTGTTTTGTTTTCTTTCGCTAACGGAGCTCACGAGATTTTATGTTAAGTTTTGTGTTGTGAAGTTTTCAAGTTTTGGGTAAAGATTTGATGGATTATGGAACAAGGAGTGGCAAGAGACTAAGCTTGGGGATGCCCAAGGCACCCCAAGGTAAAATCCAAGCACAACCAAAAGCCTAAGCTTGGGGATGCCCCGGAAGGCATCCCCTCTTTTGTCTTCGTCCATCGGTAACTTTACTTGGAGCTATATTTTTATTCACCACATGATATGTGTTTTGCTAGGGGTGTCTTGTATGATTTGAGTCTTTGCTTCTTAGTTCACCACAATCATCCTTGCTGTACACACCTATTGAGAGAGACACACATTAATCAGAATTTATTAGAATACTCTATGTGCTTCACTTATATCTTTTGAGCTAAACAATTTTGCTCTAGTGCTTCACTTATATCTTTTAGAGCACGGTGGTGGTTTTATTTTATAGAAATTATTGATCTCTCATGCTTCACTTATATTATTTTGAGAGTCCTTTAGAACAGCATGGTAATTTACAAAGTGCATTGAATACTAAGAGAAGTTTGATACTTGATAGTTGTTTTGAGTTATAAAGGTGGTAATATTAGAGGTGTGCTAGTTGAGTAATTGTGAACTTGAGAAATACTTGTGTTGAGGTTTGCAAGTCCCGTAGCATGCACGTATGGTAAATGTTGTGTGACAAATTTGAAGCATGAGGTGTTCTTTGATTGCTTTCCTTATGAGTGGCGGTCGGGGACGAGCGATGGTCTTTTCCTACCAATCTATCCCCCTAGGAGCATGCGCGTAGTGCTTGGTTTTGATGACTTGTAGATTTTTGCAATAAGTATGTGAGTTCTTTATGACTAATGTTGAGTCCATGGATTATACGCACTCTCACCCTTCCATCATTGCTAGCCTCTTCGGTACCGTGCATTGCCCTTTCTCACCTTGAGAGTTGGTGCAAACTTCGCCGGTGCATCCAAACCCCGTGATATGATACGCTCTATCACACATAAACCTCCTTATATCTTCCTCAAAACAGCCACCATACCTACCAATTATGGCATTTCCATAGCCATTCCGAGATATATTACCATGCAACTTTCCACTGTTCCGTTTATTATGACACGCATCATCATTGTCATATTGCCTTGCATGATCATGTAGTTGACATCGTATTTGTGGCAAAGCCACCTTTATAATTCTTTCATACATGTCACTCTTGATTCATTGCATATCCCGGTACACCGCCAGAGGCATTCACATAGAGTCATATTTTTTTCTAAGTATTGAGTTGTAAGTAAATAAAAGTGTGATGATCATCATTATTAGAGCATTGTCCCAAGTGAGGAAAGGATGATGGAGACTATGATTCCCCCACAAGTCGGGATGAGACTCCGGACGAAAGAAAAAAGAAATAAGAAAGAAAAGAGGCCAAGAAAAAAAAGGCCCAAATAAAAAAATGAGAGAAAAAGAGAGAAGGGACAATGTTACTATCCTTTTACCACACTTGTGCTTCAAAATAGCACCATGATCTTCATGATAGAGAGTCTCCTATTTTGTCACTTTCCTATACTAGTGGGAATTTTACCTTATAGAACTTGGCTTGTATATTCCAACAATGGGCTTCCTCAAATGCCCTAGGTCTTCGTGTGAGCAAGCAAGTTGGATGCACACCCACTTAGTTTATTTTGTTGAGCTTTCATACATTTATAGCTCTAGTGCATCCGTTGCATGGCAATCCCTACTCCTTGCATTGACATCAATTGATGGGCATCTCCATAGCCCGTTGATTAGCGGCGTCAATGTGAGACTTTCTCCCTTTTTGTCTTCTCACACAACCTCAATCATTATATTCTATTCCACCCATAGTGCTATGTCCATGGCTCGCGCTCATATATTGCGTAAAAGTTGAAAGAGTTTGAAAAGGCTAAGTATGAAACAATTGCTTGGCTTGTCATCGGGGTTGTGCATGATGAGAGCATTTTGTGTGACGAAAATGAAGCATGACCAAACTATATGATTTTGTAGGGATAAGCTTTCTTTGGCTATGTTATTTTGATAAGACATAATTGCTTAGTTAGCATGCTTGAAGTATTATTATTTTTATGTCAATATTAGACTTTTATCTTGAATCTTTCGGATCTGAACATTCATGCCACAATAAAGAAAATTACATTGAGAAATATGCTAGGTAGCATTCCACGTCAAAAATTCTGTTTTTATCATTTACCTACTCGAGGAGGAGCAGGAATTAAGCTTGGGGATGCTTGATACGTCTCCAACGTATCTATAATTTTTGATTGTTTCATGCTATTATATATTATGTTTTGGATGTTTAATGGGCTTTATTATACACTTTTATATTATTTTTGGGACTAACCTATTAACCCAAGGCCCAGTGCAAATTGCTGTTATTTTGCCTATTTAAGTGTTTCGCAGAAAAGGAATATCAAACGGAGTGCAAACGGAATGAAACCTTCGGGAGCGTGATTTTTGGAACAAACGTGATCCAGAGGACTTGGAGTGGACGTCAAGAAACGAACGAGGAGGCCACGAGGCAGGGGGCGCGCCTACCCCCTGGGCGCGCCCTCCACCCTCGTGGGCCCCTCGTGGTTCCACCGACGTACTTCTTCCTCCTATATATACCTACGTACCCAGAAACCATCAAGGAGCACCACGAAAACCTAATTCCACCGCCGCAACCTTCTGTACCCGTGAGATCCCATCTTGGGGCCTTTTCCAGCGCTCCGCCGGAGGGGGATCGATCACGGAGGGCTTCTACATCAACACCATAGCCTCTCCGATGATGTGTGAGTAGTTTACCACAGACCTTCGGGTCCATAGTTATTAGCTAGATGGCTTCTTCTCTCTCTTTGGATCTCAATACAAAGTTCTCCTCGATCTTCTTGGAGATCTATTCGATGTAACTCTTTTTGCGGTGTGTTTGTCGAGATCCTATGAATTGTGGGTTTATGATCAAGATTATCTATGAACAATATTTGAATCTTCTCTGAATTCTTTTATGTATGATTGGTTATCTTTGCAAGACTCTTCGAATTATCAGTTTGGTTTGGCCTACTAGATTGATCTTTCTTGCCATGGGAGAAGTGCTTAGCTTTGGGTTCAATCTTGCGGTGTCGTTTCCGAGTGACAGCAGGGGCAGCAAGGCACGTATTGTATTGTTGCCATCGAGGATAAAAAGATGGGGTTTATATCATATTGCTTGAGTTTATCCCTCTACATCATGTCATCTTACCTAATGTGTTACTCTGTTCTTATGAACTTAATACTCTAGATGCATGCTGGATAGCGGTCGATGTGTGGAGTAATAGTAGTAGATGCAGGCAAGAGTCGGTCTACTTGTCACGGACGTGATGCCTATATACATGATCATGCCTAGATATTCTCATAATTATGCACTTTTCTATCAATTGCTCGACAGTAATTTGTTCACCCACCGTAATACTTATGCTATCTTGAGAGAAGCCACTAGTGAAACCTATGGCCCCCGGGTCTATTTTCCATCATATAAGTTTCCAATCTATTTTTACTTTGCAATCTTTACTTTCAATCTTTATCATAAAAATACCAAAAATATTATCATCTCTATCAGATCTCACTTTTGCAAGTGGCCGTGAAGGGATTGACAACCCCTTTATCGCGTTGGTTGCAAGGTTGTTATTTGTTTGTGTAGGTACGAGGGACTTGCGTGTGGCCTCCTACTGGATTGATACCTTGGTTCTCAAAAACTGAGGGAAATACTTACGCTACTTTGCTGCATCACCCTTTCCTCTTTAAGGGAAAAACCAACGCATGCTCAAGAGGTAGCAGGGATTCGATCACGGAGGGCTTCTACATCAGCACCATTGCCTCTCCGATGAAGCGTGAGTAGTTTACCTCAGACCTACGGGTCCATAGCTAGTAGCAAGATGGCTTCTTCTCTCTCTTTGATTCTCAATACAAACTTCTCCTCGATGTTCTTGGAGATCTATTCGATGTAATACTCTTTTGCGGTGTGTTTTCTGAGATCCGATGAATTGTGATTTATGATCAGCTTATCTATGAATATTATTTGAATCTCCTCTGAATTCTTTTATGCATGATTTGATATCTTTGCAAGTCTCTTTGAACTATCGATTTGGTTTGGCCAACTAGATTGGTTTTTCTTGCAATGGGAGAAGTGCTTAGCTTTGGGTTCAATCTTGCGGTGCTCGATCCTAGTGACAGAAGGGGAACCGACACGTCTTGTATTGTTCCATCAAGGATAAAAAGATGGGGTTTCATCATATTGCTCGAGTTAATTCCTCTACATCATGTCATCTTGCTTAAGGCATTACTCTGTTCTTTATGAACTTAATACTCTAGATGCATGCTGGATAGCAGTCGATGTGTGGAGTAATAGTAGTAGATGCAGAATCGTTTCGGTATACTTGACGCAGACATGATGCCTATATTCATGATCATTGCCTTAGATATCGTCATAACTTTGCGCTTTTCTATCAATTGCTCGGCAGTAATTTGTTCACTCACCATAATAATTCCTTTCTTGAGAGAAGCCTCTAGTGAAACCTATGGCCCCCGGGTCTATTTTACAACATATTAGTTTTCTTTTACTTTCTGTTCCATAAACCAAAAATACCAAAAAAATATTACTTTAGCGTTTATCCATCTCTATCAGATCTCACTTTGCGAATAACCGTGAAGGGATTGACAACCCCTTTGTGACGTTGGTTGCAAGTTGGTGTTTGTTTGTGTAGGTATTCGGTGGCTTGTTGCGTTATCTCCTACTGGACTGATACCTTGGTTCTCAAAACTGAGGGAAATACTTACGCTACTTTGCTGCATCACCCTTTTCTCTTCAAGGGAAAACCAACGCAAGCTTAAGAGGTAGCAAAGCCCCATAACAATGAGGGCACATCCTCATGAAGATGGTGGCTATAGGTTGTGGCTGCATGCGTGGTGTTCCACTAGGACCACAAGATTTTTTGCATGAACGGAATGTAACAAACCAATTCCTCACCCCAATTACTCAGGCATAGTTTGGTTTCTAGATCATTCAATTACTGCTTTGTGCAATCCTTAGATCTATACCTTGAAGAATTTAATTTTTGATACCTACAATTTTGTGGCCCATGGTATAGATCTGGCACATGTATACATAGAAGAGCAAAATAGATTCCTTGATACCGAGGTGAGTAACGAGAAACCAGGATAGATGATCTGGCCATAAAGTTTGAGAACTCTAAAACTCATTGCACGATTTAGTTTCTGCCTGCATCTAGATGCTTTAGATGCTAACGTTGAAGAAAAAATCCACATTGGTATCCCCGAAATATATCAAGATGGTGTGTGTGTGCTCATCTAAAATTTAAATAAAAATATGATTGCTTAAATAGCTAATACTTAATTCTAACTTTTTCTGATTTTGCAGAATGTTGAATGCTATTGGGTGGCATTTCTCATCATGCCATTTAATTAGAGGATATATGTTATCAAGTGACACCAATGTCTTAGGTATAGATAGTTCTGTTTAGGGAGCACTAAAGAAAATAGAATGCTGCAAATCTATAGGTTTGCTATACTGCTTTTTGGAACATATATAAATGATGTGGATTGTAGACGATACTTCGGAATGGAGTTCTATTAAGTTCATTGATGGTGTAGTATTGTTAGGCCCGTGCAGCTTCTTGTTGTACTGATGTTGGAAATGTATCATTGCCTTGTTAGTTTATAAATCCCACTTTAGGACCTTCGGGCTTTAGAGAACATGGAAATGAACATGTCTGTAATACCTTCTGGCTTTAGAGAACATGGAAATGAACATGTCTGTAATATATGATTTGATGTTTCTTAGATGCCCGTAACTGTAGCTCCACAACATCGAAAATAATCGCACACTTGGTTAAGAGATGAGGTGGAAGGGCATTACTATCGAAGGGTACTTTCTCGCATATTATATATAAAAATTCAACTAGAACTGTTGTGAGATGAGCTTGTTTTGATCTGATGCTGCTTTTGAATGATCAATTGCAGTTCCATTATGCAGTCTACATCTCTCGCTAACACAAGAACTTTCTCTCTAACAGAAAAAAAACACATGAAGCAGCATAGAAAGTACAAAGGTGAGCTGCGTTTTCATTGGTAGAGGAAAGGCGTGAGCATGCCAATTGTACGGGGAAATAAAGAAAATGGAAAAAAAAGAAAAACTAAAGAGAGAATGCTACGATCTTATGATAAGATGCCGACCACCGGCCAACAACCACAGGAGCAAACCTATAGTAGCTCCTAAGACGCACACAATTTTGATTAAGGGACATAATTGGATTAAGAGTTCAGACCAGAGATGCTTCCAAAAGTATTTGCATTATAGCCAGTAGCAACGCACAGACATTCTACTAGTTGGTTATGGGTTTTAGTTAAAGGTTAAAGTGGAACCTTAGGATTGGACCAATTACGGGAGGAAGGGGCCCATCTCGTGAATGGGGGGTTAGTTAGGAAAGTCACATATGATTTAGTAGGTTGCCCATTCCTCCCTTAATACATCCAATCCTAAGGTTCCACATTAATTGTTACATATAACTCGTAAGGCCGTAACCAATTCTATGTATGTGTAGCATCTCTTTTTTAGACAATCTCTTTGTTAACTAATCTTCACCCCTCTTGAATTTGGGGGGATGTGGGCCCTTGACCTTGATTTCTGCCAATTAAATCATCCCAGCTAAGCTTCCTCGTTGAATCCTTAATTATGTGCATGTGCATGTAGAATTTCTCGCTGCCTGGGTGGGCATAGCAACGAGTGGACGCTCATTGTTCGACGACCAACTGGTCATGTGAGAATAGACCGTCTGTTTATAGTTCGGCTACATTGGACTCTCTTGGCTAGATCAACACCATACCCCGAACTGTTGAGCTACTACACGACATGTTTAACGCTACATCTACCCGCTTGGGTCGCAACCTTTCCCCATTCCTCTCTCACTCGCTAGGGCCTAGGGTTAGGGACTTTAATTTCTGCTACGACATTGAGAACTACAATGTCGATGAACTTGATCCAACCGAAAGAAATTTGGCGGATAAGAGGGGAGGGATGGGCGTGCACTAATTATCTTACTCCAGGAAGGTCCTCGATCCGGCTATCTATGTCAGTCAGGCAAGTTCACCCTTCCGCGATCGATCGGAGGAAACCCTAGCTGCCTCCATCGGCATGGTAAGACAAACATATAAAGAAAGTGTTGTTCACACGATGGCGTGAAAATATCTAATAGAGCATATGTGTCGGTGCCCTTCCATCCTAGCCGCTCGTTTTCACCCTGACAGGGACACCTATAGCATGGGGGGCCTTGAGGCCTGCTTGCTCTCTCGTAGAGTGGTTGGATAAACCCCAAGTATAAGTGTGAAGTAACCTAGCAATACGTATTTTTCTCGATTAGAGAACCAAGGTTTATTGAACTAGAAGGAATTCTTTCAGCAAACAAAGTCATCGTTACCTGTGCACAATGCACAAAGCAAACTTTTCTCTAACACGTTGAGAAGGTTTCCAAGCTTCTTGTCTTGCTAGTTACAAGATAAAATTACATATGATAATGGTAATTGATAGAAAGGTAAAATAAAAGAAATGGCACACAAAGAGTGATATTTTTGTAGAAGTTTTTGGTAATGGAGAATAGTCCCAGGAGGCCATAGGTTCACTAGTGGCATCTCTCATAAGCATAACAGTGAAGTCTAGTAAATAAATTACAATTGGGCAATGATTAAATTGCAATATTTATACCATTTTTGAAGGGAGTAATATTTTATTTATGATTATGATCATTCATGGTACAATCTCATATAGGCATTACGTCTATGATATGTAGACCGTTATTCGACTACATCTACAACTAATACTTCACCCCCCGAGACCGCTATCCAGCATGCATTTGGAACTATTAAGTTCATGACAATCAAATCATTGCAATAACCAAAATGACATAATATATCAAGCAATATGACAAGAAACCGTCAGTTTCTATTTAGTGGCAACAATACATGTCTTGTTCCTTTCTATCACTGGGATATATATCACCGCAAGATTAGAACACACTAGAGTGGACCACTCCCTCTGAAGAAATGCCATCAAATTTGGCCAAAGAAGCTAGATAGATCGGAGAGCGTACAAAACTATTTAACTATACAACAAAGAAACCTTAAAGATTCAATTGAATTCAATGAACAATCTGATCATAAAGTGACAATTCATCATATCCCAACAAATACACCACCGGTTACATTGAATTAATCCCAACCATGTGAGACAGCTCATGGGAACTTGGTATTGAAGATCAAACACACACACACACACACAGAGAGAGAGAGAGAGCGCCATCTCGCTACTGCTATGGAGCCTAAGGTCCTAAGGAAACTACTCACACATGGTCATGGAGGCAGTAAGAGTGATGAAGAAGCCTCCCGTGATGGATTCCCCCTCTAGCAGTGTGCCGGAACAGGCCTCCAGATTGGATATACTTGGAACAAAAACTTGTGATGGTGGAAAATTTTGGAGAAAACTCTTGCGAAGGGTTTAGCGGAATATGGAATTTATAGGCAGAAGAATGGGATGAAGATGGTTCACATGGGCCTCACATGGCCTTGGGGCACAGGCCACCCCCTCGCCACCCCCATGCCTGCGTGGAGGCCATGTGGGTCCTCTCGTCTCGCTCCAGTGCATTGATATGTCTCCAACGTATCTATAATTTTTAATTGTTTCATGCTACTATATTATCTGTTTTGGATGTTTTACATGCATTAATATGCTATTTATATTATTTTTAGGACTAACCTATTAACCTAGAGCCCAGTGCCAGTTTCTATTTTTTCCTTGTTTTTGAGTTTCGCAGAAAAGGAATATCAAACGGAGTCCAAACGGAATAAAACTTTCATGATGATTTTTCTTGGACCAGAAGACACACAAAGGACTTGGAGTCTAAGTCGGAGACCCTTGGAGTAGACGACAAGCCAGGGGCGCGCCCTATAGGGGGGGCGCCCCTAGGGCTTGTGGCCACCCCGGAGACCTCCTGACCTACTTCTTCCTCCTATATATTCACATATATTCCAAAACCCTCAGAGGCATCCACGAAAACACTTTTCCACCGCCGCAACCTTCTGTACCCGTGAGATCCCATCTTGGGACCTGATACGTCTCCAACGTATCTATAATTTTTTATTGTTCCATGTTATATTATATTCTGTTTTGGACATTATTGGGCTTTATTATACACTTTTATATTATTTTTGGGACTAACCTATTAACCGGAGGCCCAGCCCAGAATTGCTGTTTTTGCCTATTTCAGAGTTTCGCAGAAAAAGAATATCAAACGGAGTCCAAACGGAATGAAACCTTCGGGAACGTGATTTTCGGAACGAACGTGATCCAGAGGACTTGGACCCTACGTCAAGACATCAACCAGGAGGGCACGAGGTAGGGGGCGCGCCTACCCCCCCCCCCCCCCAGGCGCGCCCTCCACCCTCGTGGGCCCCCTGTTGCTCCACCGACGTACTCCTTCCTCCTATATATACCTATGTACCCCCAAACTACCAGATACGGAGCCAAAAACCTAATTCCACCGCCGCAACCTTCTATACCCGTGAGATCCCATCTTGGGGCCTGTTCTGGAGCTCCGCCGGAGGGGGCATCGATCACGGAGGGCTTCTACATCAACACCATGGCCTCTCCGATGATGTGTGAGTAGTTTACCTCAGACCTTCGGGTCCATAGTTATTAGCTAGATGGCTTCTTCTCTCTTTTTGGATCTCAATACAATGTTCTCCCCCTCTCTCGTGGAGATCTATTCGATGTAATCTTCTTTTGCGGTGTGTTTGTTGAGACCGATGCATTGTGGGTTTATGATCAAGTTTATCTATGAACAATATTTGAATCTTCTCTAAATTCTTTTATGTATGATTGGTTATCTTTGCAAGTCTCTTCGAATTATCAGTTTGGTTTGGCCTACTAGATTGATCTTTCTTGCAATGGGAGAAGTGCTTAGCTTTGGGTTCAATCTTGCGGTGTCCTTTCCCAGTGATAGTAGGGGCAGCAAGGCACGTATTGTATTGTTGCCATCGAGGATAACAAGATGGGGTTTATATCAGATTGCATGAGTTTATCCCTCTACATCATGTCATTTTGCTTAAAGCGTTACTCTGTTCTTATGAACTTAATACTCTAGATGCATGCTGGATAGCGGTCGACGTGTGGAGTAATAGTAGTAGATGCAGGCAGGAGTCGGTCTACTTGTCTCGGACGTGATGCCTATATACATGATCATACCTAGATATTCTCATAACTATGCTCAATTCTGTCAATTGCTCAACAGTAATTTGTTCACCCACCGTAATACTTATGCTCTTGAGAGAAGCCACTAGTGAAACCTATGGCCCCCGGGTCTATTTTCCATCATATTAATCTCCCATCAACAAGTTATTTCCGTTGCCTTTTATTTTGCTTCTATTTTGCTTTGCATCTTTATCATAAAAATACCAAAAATATTATTTTATCATATCTATCAGATCTCACTCTCGTAAGTGACCGTGTAGGGATTGACAACCCCTTATCGCGTTGGTTGCGAGGATATATTTGTTTGTGTAGGTGCGAGGGACTCGTGCGTGGCCTCCTACTGGATTGATACCTTGGTTCTCAAAAACTGAGGGAAATACTTAAGCTACTTTGCTGCATCACTCTTTCCTCTTCAAGGGAAAACCAACGCAATGCTCAAGAGGTAGCAAGAAGGATTTCTGGCGCCGTTGCCGGGGAGTCTACGCAAAAGTCAACATACCAAGTACCCATCACAAACCCTTATCTCATGCATTACATTATTTTCCATTTGCCTCTCGTTTTCCTCTCCTCCACTTCACCATTGCCGTTTATTCGCTCTCTCTCTCTTTTCCCTTTTGCCTCCCTCTTTCTTTTTGCTCCGCGCACTTTCTGCCGTTATGTCTGAAACTGGGGAAATTATTGTCGATAAGGATAATAATAATATCATGGGAAATTCTGATGCTCCTGCTAAAGAATCCCCTACCTTACATACAAAAAAATTCCGAATTGGTAGTGGTAACATTATTGGAAAAGGAGTTATCCAAGATTTCTTTACTTGTGCCGGTGCTTTGCCTTCTATGGGTAGTTCTATTCTTCATAGAACTAGTAGTCTTGCGGACGCTATCGCCATGCTTGTAGTTGAACTTGAAAGACAATTTATGCACATGCATCCCTGCATACAGAGGATTTTCCTAGAATTTTCTAACATTGAGCATTCTTCTGTTAAGCGTGCCGCTACTATCTTTTTGGCTCATGAGTTCAGATTTATTATAAAAGATGCCAAAGAAATCTTTGCGCATTATAGGGTGGACGCTGGACGTCCTCCCATAGAAACTATCTTATTTGATCAAGAGGAAATAATGCGTTTTCAATCTCTAGATTATGTTACTTTTAATGAAAACCTTAGAAAAAAGGTTCCTACCAATATTCTAGTTGATAGAATTTCTGAACTTAATGATGATTTTGCTATTCAAAATAATGAGCTAGGATATTCTCTCGAATATAGGCTCACCAAGTTCTGTCAAAAGAATGCCTATAATGATGAATTGGTTGTGCAATATGAAGGGCCGAAGGAGGAACCTATACCTCCTAAGGTTGATCTTGGGGATTTTTGTCCCATTAAATTTAGCCCTTTTGATTACTTTTGCTTGCCACAAAGAAAGCTTGCTGCCGAACGTAGAGAGTATGAAATGAGTTTTAATGATCTATCTTATTATTATGGCAGTACCTAGATCTATCCTTGCTTTTATGCCTAGCTAGGGACGTTAAACGATAGCGCTTGTTGGGAGGCAACCCAATTTTATTTTTAGTTTTTTGCTTTTTTGCTTCTGTTTAGGAATAAATATTTGATCTAGCCTCTGGTTAGATGTCTTTTTATGTTTTAATTAGTGTTTGCCAATTTTAACCTATAGGATCTTCTTGGATGATAGTTATTTGATCTTGCTGTAAATTCCAGAAACTTTCTGTTCATGAAAATAATTGTTAAAAATCACCAGAACGTGATAAAATATTGATTCCAATTGCTGCTGATCAATAAACAAATTGTATAGGTCTTCCTATTTTGGCTGAATTTTTGGAGTTCCAGAAGTTTGTGTTAGTTACAGATTACTACAGACTGTTCTGTTTTTGACAGATTCTGTTTTTCATGTGTTGTTTGCTTATTTTGATGAATCTATGGCTAGTAAAATAGTTTATAAACCATAGAGAAGTTGGAATACAGTAGGTTTAACACCAATATAAATAAATAATGAGTTCATTACAGTACCTTGAAGTGGTCTTTTGTTTTCTTTCGCTAACGGAGCTTACGAGATTTTCTGCTGAGTTTTGTGTTGTGAAGTTTTCAAGTTTTGGGTGAAAGATTTGATGGATTATGGAACAAGGAGTGGCAAGAGCATAAGCTTGGGGATGCCCATGTCACCCCAAGATAATCTAAGGACACCTAAAAGCCAAAGCTTGGGGATGCCCCGGAAGGCATCCCCTCTTTCGTCTACTTCCATCGGTAACTTTACTTGGAGCTATATTTTTATTCACCACATGATATGTGTTTTGCTTGGAGCGTCTTGTATTATTTGAGTCTTTATTTTTTAGTTTACCACAATCATCCTTGCTGTACACACCTTTTGAGAGAATCACACTTGATTTGGAATTTATTAGAATACTCTATGTGCTTCACTTATATTTTTTGAGCTATATAGTTTTTGCTCTAGTGCTTCACTTATATCTTTTAGAGCACGGTGGTGGATTTGTTTTATAGAAAATATTGATCTCTCATGCTTCACTTATATTATTTTGAGAGTCTTAAAATAGCATGGCAATTTGCTTTAATTAATATCATGAGAAATTTGATGCTTGATAATTGTTTTGAGATATAAAGGTGGTAATATCATAGTTGTGCTAGTTGAGTAATTGTGGAATTGAAAAATACATGTGTTGGAGTTTGTGATTCCCGTAGCATGCACGTATGGTGAACCGTTATGTAACGAAGTCGAAGCATGAAGTATTTGTTGATTGTCTTCCTTTGTGTGGCGGTCGGGATCACGCGATGGTTAACTCCTACCAACCCTTCTCCTAGGAGCATGCGTAGTAGTACTTTGCTTCAAGGGCTAATAATTTTTTGCAATAAGTATATGAGTTCTTTATGACTAATGTGAGTCCATGGATTATACGCACACTTACCTTTCCGCAATTTTCTAGCCTCTTCGGTACCGCGCATTGCCCTTTCTCACCTTGAGAGTTGGTGCAAACTTCGCCGGTGCATCCAAACCCCGTGATATGATATGCTCTATCACACATAAACCTCCTAATATCTTCCTCAAAACAGCCACCATACCTACCTATCATGGCATTTCCATAGCCATTTCGAGATACATTGCCATGCAACTTTCCACCGTTTCATTTATCATGACATACTCCATTATTGTCATATTGCTTTGCATGATCATGTAGTTGACATTGTATTTGTGGCAAAGCCATCGTTCATAATTCTTTCATACATGTCGCTCTTGATTCATTGCATATCCCGGTACACCACCGGAGGCATTCATATAGAGTCATATTTTGTTCTAAGTATTGAGTTGTAATTCATGAGTTGTAAGTAAATAAAAGTGTGATGATCATCATTATTAGAGCATTGTCCCAAGTGAGGAAAGGATGATGGAGACTATGATTCCCCCACAAGTCGGGATGAGACTCCGGACTAAATAAAAAAAGAGGCCATAAAAAAAGAGAAAAGGCCCAAATAAAAAAATGATGAGAGAAAAAGAGAGAAGGGACAATGTTACTATCCTTTTACCACACTTGTGCTTCAAAGTAGCACCGTGGTCTTCATAATAGAGAGTCTCTCATTTTGTCACTTTCATATACTAGTGGGAAATTTCATTATAGAACTTGGCTTGTATATTCCAATGACGGGCTTCCTCAAATGCCCGAGGTCTTCGTGAGCAAGCAAGTTGGATGCACACCCACTTAGTTTCTTTTTGAGCTTTCATACACTTATAGCTCTAGTGCATCCGTTGATTAGCCTCGTTGATGTGAGACTTTCTCCTTTTTTGTCTTCCCACATAACCCCTATCATTATAACTTATTCCACCATAGTGCTATATCCATGGCTTGTGCTCATGTATTGCGTAAGAGTTGAAAAGGCTGAAGCGCGTTAAAAGTATGAACCAATTGCTTGGCCAAAACCGGGGTCGTACATGATATGAATATTTTGTGTGGGGAAGATGGAGCATAGCCAGACTATATGATTTTGTAGGGATAACTTG
Organism: Aegilops tauschii subsp. strangulata; assembly: GCF_002575655.3. Lineage (NCBI taxonomy): Eukaryota > Viridiplantae > Streptophyta > Magnoliopsida > Poales > Poaceae > Aegilops > Aegilops tauschii. The sequence goes on from NC_053037.3 coordinate 43,531,677, forward strand.
CTTTGGCTATGTTATTTTGATAAGACATAATTGCTTAGTTAGTATGCTTGAAGTATTATTGTTTTTATGTCAACATTAAACTTTTATCTTGAATCATATCAAATCTGAACATTCATGCCACAATAAGAAGAATTATATTGAAATTATGCCAAGTAGCATACCACATCAAAAATTCTGTTTTTATCATTTACCTACTCGAGGACGGGCAGGAATTAAGCTTGGGGATGCTTGATACGTCTCCAACGTATCTATAATTTTTTATTGTTCCATGCTATATTATATTTTGTTTTGGACATTATTGGTATTTATTATACACTTTTATATTATTTTTGGGACTAACCTATTAACCGGAGGCCCAGCCCAGAATTGCTGTTTTTGCCTATTTCAGAGTATCGCAGAAAAAGAATATCAAACGGAGTCCAAACGGAATGAAACCTTCGGGAACGTGATTTTCAGAACGAACATGATCCAGAGGACTTGGACCCTACGTCAAGACATCAACCAGGAGGGCACGAGGTAGGGGGCGCGCCTACCCCCCCCCCCAGGCGCGCCCTCCACCCTCGTGGGCCCCTTGTTGCTCCACCGACGTACTCCTTCGTCCTATATATACCTACGTACCCCCAAACTACCAGATACGGAGCCAAAAACCTAATTCCACCGCCGCAACCTTCTGTACCCGTGAGATCCCATCTTGGGGCCTATTCCGGAGCTCCGCCGGAGGGGGCATCGATCACGGAGGGCTTCTACATCAACACCATGGCCTCTCCGATGATGTGTGAGTAGTTTACCTCAGACCTTCGGGTCCATAGTTATTAGCTAGATGGCTTCTTCTCTCTTTTTGGATCTCAATACAATGTTCTCCCCCTCTCTCATGGAGATCTATTCGATGTAATCTTCTTTTGCGGTGTGTTTGTTGAGACCGGTGAATTGTGGGTTTATGATCAAGTTTATCTATGAACAATATTTGAATCCTCTCTGAATTCTTTTATGTATGATTGGTTACCTTTGCAAGTCTCTTCGAATTATCAGTTTGGTTTGGCCTACTAGATTGATCTTTCTTGCAATGGGAGAAGTGCTTAGCTTTGGGTCAATCTTGCGGTGTCCTTTCCGAGTGACAGTATGGGCAGCAAGGCACGTATTGTATTGTTGCCATCGAGGATAACAAGATGGGGTTTATATCATATTGCATGAGTTTATCCCTCTACATCATGTCATCTTGCTTAAAGCGTTACTCTGTTCTTATGAACTTAATACTCTAGATGCATGCTGGATAACGGTCGATGTGTGGAGTAATAGTAGTACATGCAGGCAGGAGTCGGTCTACTTGTCTCGGACGTGATGCCTATATACATGATCATACCTAGATATTCTCATAACTATGCTCAATTCTGTCAATTGCTCAACAGTAATTTGTTCACCCACCGTAATACTTATGCTCTTGAGAGAAGCCACTAGTGAAACCTATGGCCCCCGGGTCTATTTTCCATCATATTAATCTCCCATCAACAAGTTATTTCCGTTGCCTTTTATTTTGCTTCTATTTTACTTTGCATCTTTATCATAAAAATATCAAAAAAATTATTTTATCATATCTATCAGATCTCACTCTCGTAAGTGACCGTGTAGGGATTGACAACCCCTTATCGCGTTGGTTGCGAGGATTTATTTGTTTGTGTAGGTGCGAGGGACTCGTGCGTGGCCTCCTACTAGATTGATACCTTGGTTCTCAAAAACTGAGGGAAATACTTATGCTACTTTGCTGCATCACCCTTTCCTCTTCAAGGGAAAACCAGCGCAGTGCTCAAGAGGTAGCAGGACCTTTTCTGATACCCTGCTAGAGGGGGATTCGATCACAGAGGGCTTCTACATCAACATTATTGCCCTTCCGATGAAGTGTGAGTAGTTTACCTCAGACCTAAGGTTCCATAGGCCATAGCTAGTAGCTAGATGGCTTCCTCTCTCTCTTTGATTCTCAATACCATGTTCTCCTCGATGTTCTTGGAGATCTATCCGATGTAATCTTCTTTTGTGGTGTGTTTGTCGAGATCCGATGAATTGTGGATTTATGATCAGCTTATCTATGAATATTATTTGAATCTTCTCTGAATTCTTATATACATGGTTTGGTATCTTTGTATTTCTCTTTGAATTATTGGTTTAGTTTGGTCAACTAGATTTGTTTTTCTTGCAATTAATGGGAGAGGTGCTTAGCTTTGGGTTCAGACTTGCATCATTTCACCCAGTGACATAGTAGGGGTAGCGAGACACGTATTGCTTTGTTGCCATCGAGGATAACAAGATGGAATTTCATCATATTGCTTGAGTTTATCCCGCTACATCATGTCATCTTACTTAATGCGTTACTCTGTTCTTATGAACTTAATACTCTAGATGCAGGCATGAGTCAGTCGATGTGTGGAGTAATTGTAGTAGATGCAGGCAAAAGCCGGTCTACTTGATACGGACGTGATGCCTATATTGCATAATCATTGCCTTGGATATCGTCATAACTTTGCGCTTTCTATCGATTGCTCGACAGTAATTTCTTTACCCGCCGTATTATTTCCTTCAAGAGAGAAGCCTCTAGTGATACCTATGGCCCCCGGGTCTATTTTCCTCATTATATTTTCAGATCTATATATTAAAAATACCAAAAATACCTTACTGCAATTTATTTACTTTCAAGTTTTAGTAATCTTTTACATCTATCTCTATTAGATCTCTCCTTTGCAAGTGACCGGGAAGGGATTGACAACCCCTTTATTGCGTTGGGTGCAAGTGTTTGATTATTTGTGTAGGTGCATCTATTGGGGACTTGCGCGTTTCTCCTACTAGATTGATACCTTGGTTCTTAACTGAGGGAAATACTTATCTCTACTGTGTTGCATCACCCTTTCCTCTTCAAGGGAAAAACCAATGCAAGCTCAAGAAGTAGCATGCATTCTGGAACCTTCATGCCTCATTTTTTTTATTAAATCCTCAAGGGTGTTTTGACCTCCATAGATATTGATTTTCTAAAGTAGAAAAAATGCATAAAACAACAATTGTACTATGCATGCATGCGTCGTGGCTTTTGCTTGGAGATCCGATGCCATGCATTTATACTCCTTGCAAGTTAGATCTTTCTCTCACCACATGCAAGCACACCCTTCCAGCTGTGCTCCATCGCATCCCATGTTTTTCATTTTATTTCCAAGTTTAAATCTATTTTATCTTTTGAACCAAAAGTACAATTATAATCCATTTTCATCTTTGTGTTTTTGACGAAGAGAACTTTGAAATGAGACCACTTTTGAATTTATTTCAACAATTTTTAAAATTTAAATTCCAAAACATGGTGAAAAACTATAAAAGTACACAGAACTATGCTATGTTTTATTAGACACTAGATAAGTTCAAAGTTTTGTTGCAATAAAATCTATTAATATTACAAACTTTTAGATTACTAAGGATCAGTTTGATACACATTGGAACACAATGCAACATTATGGTATGCAATGGAATATGGAGAGCCATGGTGAAAACAATAAGATTTTTTTGTGAATCACAATGAAACATTATTAAATTTATCGCATGGAGTTAATAAATTAGTATGGAACAAGTTGGAAGCATGGATTTAGTTGTCAAAAAAAATTCTAAAATATATTCATTATTGGTCTTGTTTTAAAGATCTTGTTAGAGAAAATACAATCGTGCAAACAAAATGTAAATCAAACTTCTATTTCAACGTGCATTAGGCATCTATTTATTCGAATGAAACGTAGTCAGTAGAGAATAACATGTGAATGCATGTTAGATGAGAGAGAGAAAACACTATAGCAACGGTCCCACACAACAATAAAAAAATGTGATGGATGCATGGCACTTATACTGTCCGTCACATGACTATTAATCTATACCTATTATTAAAGCAAGGTAATATTTTTGGTTTCGTCTCGCATCTGTCCTATGCTAATTAAGATTACTATACGCGAGGTGGTGAGGTGGTACTAATTCTTGCGTCATCCATCCACATCGATCGTTTCGATAGCTTTTTTCTTCTCGTACGCTCGTACGTCGCCTGGGTGGGCCTCAGCCCATTAAATGCAGACGAGTCAGCCAGCCCAGCTGCTATGGTAGCCTGCGCAAAAAATTAAGCGCTGGGGTTTGGGATCAAACTCCCAACCTTTGGTCCAGCACGAAGATTATTATACCCTCCGTGAAGCTAGCAGCCAACATGACACGACTCAAGCCGTTCATCAGCACCCCCATGTTCTTCCCTACTCTACCTTGCCCACCTCGTGGCCACGCCTAGATTCAAGGACCAACACGACAGAAGACAAAAGACAAAGAGATGGCTAGAATCTTCACTGGTACAGTGAAGTAGAGAGAAAAAATTCAATCGAAGAGCAACGGAATAATTGAAACTATGTAAGAATTTGAGATTGAAACATGGATTAAAAAATTTACCTAATGCAGATTGTATAGATACTACGATGTGAGAAAAAAATGTCTGGCCAAAACATGTTTGAAAAATTCACGTAGCTGAATGAAACTACAAATAATAGCTAAATAAATACAATAGGAATATTAGTGGCTATTCAAATAACATTATAGCCTCCCTTTTAAAATAAAAAATGTACAAAAACCAATTGGTCACTCCAAATGCACCATCTTTGTAGAGAATCTTTTCGATGAATATTAAATCATATAGTGGAGAAAGTAGTGCGAAAAAAATATGGTTGCACACTTCGATGTGCAAATTAAATAACATAAATCACACAAAGGAATTATCATTTTTTGCCGTGAAAGTGTCTTGCATAAAAATCAATGTAAAATGCACAATATGAACCTAATAAAGGTTCCCAAAAAAGTAAGTATATTCAGTCAAAACTATATAAACTACAGAAAAAAACTCACAAGGATTTTGGTTCAGATTGTTACAACTGTGGATTTGGTTGGCACAACAATGGGCATTTCTCCGATATATTATAACCATGTACTGAATGCATATTGAACATAAAGTTATACAATTAAAAAACTGAGAGTAAGTACAAGAGAGGGTGTATGGATTAATTGTGGCTTGCCGAGTGCGGGCCTCACGTCCAAGTCGATGGGATTAATTTTATAAGTTTTAAACATTCCTTTTGCTTGTGCGGATCAATGACATGTGTGTCGTGCGAGGATCAAGATAGGAATGATGCTTATTCTAACACTTGCGATTAGGTGGCCATCGCAAGCAGTATCAGGCAAGGCGAAAAGGAAGATATGCGATAATATAGGTGACGCGCCGTGTTGAAATAGAGGACCTGGAGATGTGGAGGGCCTTGAGTTATGATAATTGAGAGTATCTAAAATATTTCCCATTGCAACGCATGGGCATTTGTGCTAGTCTATACCTAATAATAAAGGGATCAGTGCGTCTGACCGTCCGTCATCAAATTATCCTCGAAATTGGCAAGAATTACCCACCAATGCCATCCATAAGTGACAAAAACGATTCGTTTTTTCCATAAATTTGCCGTCCATCATCTTTCGTTCATGTATATCGCTATCGCTTCAAATCCCACAATCGCACAAGCACACGAGTGGCTGGAGCCTTCGGCTTCCACTTGGGAGACCCAAGTTTGGACCCCCCCCCCCCCCCCCCCACACACACACACACACCCTCTCTCCATCTTTTTCTATCTTTTCCCCTTGATTTCAGGTTGACGTAAGATCGAGCTGCTTCGCCCAAGTGCCATCTTAGTAGATGGGCTGCACATTGTTGCAATTTTTGCCCAGTTATTTTCTTTTGAACCTTTTTTTGCAGATTCAAATATTTTTCAAAATATTCATATCTTTCAAAATCTAACTTCAAATTTAGAATGTTATATACAAAAATAGCTCAGAAAAATGTGTAGATTACAAATATGATAGTATCTTTCATGTTAACCGTGTCTAAAAATATGTTTGTGTTGCACCTTAATTAATACTTTTCTTTATATGGGGTATTTTAAAATGTCTGTTCGGTATGCATGTCCTTACAGATTGATTGTTTTTTATGCAGATATCTAATATGTTTGCAACCAAATTAAGTATTGACTTGGATTACAGTTGCAAACACATATATCAACAAGACAGAAATAATGCTCTTACGCACATGCTATCATTGAGTACTAAAGTGTACTTTGCTATTTTCAGTCTAATGCACTATTTGTTGGGTATGATTGAGGAGGAACGCAACAAAAACGTGAATTGATACCGGCAACTAGGTAGATATTTTTGTTGTCTAATAAACTGGACACAACTTTAGTACACTTAAAAACCGTCCCACTTTTATGTTTGTGCACAACACCACTTAACATGTTGTTTCTCGTATGGCACCATGAAAGATTTCAAGTGATTTGCTGGTGTCGTCGAGTATGTGTATGAGGGGCGATTTTTTTCTCCCGTTGCAAGGGGCGTAGCCATCTTCTTCTCTTCCATCACCGTAGCACCCGCAGTCTTGTCCTCATCGTCTTCGTCAAGAACGATGAGTCTTGCACGATCGCCTGCCGCCAACGCCCTGGCCACCATCTGCACCGCGCCCTTGTCGTCCTCCGGCGACACCAATGTCCTAATCCAGTACGCTGCGACGCACTGGTCTTGAGGCGCCTTGTATTTCCTGTACTTGACCACGGATCGATCACATCAAATAATACGAATACACACACGAAAACTTTTGCCAAAGGCGCGTGTCGTGCCTCTTTTTTTTCTCTTTGTTTATTTTTCTCCTTTCCTCTCCGCGGTACAAACTCACGCAACTGGTCGTGCATAAACACCAGCAATAACTTCCATGCTAAAAAAACTCCAATATAGAAAAACTAAGAGAAAGAGCAAACAATCACACTTGGCTAAGCACCCACACTAATTAAGGTTTATTAATGATCACTAGTAATGGTTAGAGTATCACACTATAGTCATGTAGTCATGTGTCGTGGCGTCATGCCATATACTTTTTTTGAGCGCTTTTGGGTCGTGCCATATAACTTTTGGGATGACTTTTGAATCCCATAGAGCTTGCTCAAAGATAATGGGATAATGGCGGAGTGTCAGAGGGACTATATTGGGCCATGACCCGATCTTTCTAGCGTATATGGCCCGTCATTATGCAGGGTGCCCCTATATCTTGCCTTCAGCGAGTCTATAGCTTCTGACCCGCTGAAGGGGCGAGTGAAATGGGCTGGCCCACATGTGCGGGAGGCCACGACCTTTTTTTCTGTTTTCGTTTGTTGCTTTATCTTCGTACTTTTGTTTACACTTTAAAATATTCTAAATATAAATATTACAAAAAATACTGTAAAACATTTGAAAAATGTTGCACACGCATTTGAAAATTGTTGAAGAAGCATTTAAAAAATGTTAATCCAGCATTTGAAAAAATGTTGAACGTGTGTAGAAAAATTGTTGATCATGTATTAAGAAATGATGGATTTTTTTATCACGCATATAAAATTTTAGTCAAGCATTTGGAAAAAGATGTCGAACAAGTATTTGAAAAATGTTAATTAAGCATTTGGGAAATGGTTAATTGTGTATAGAAAATCTGTTGACCATGTATTATAAAATTATGAAGGAATTTAATCATGTAATTAAAAATGATAACCAAGGATATGGAAAATTGTTGAAAGAAGTTTTTGAAAAATGTTTAATGTGTATAGAAAAAATGTTGATCGTGTATTAAAAAATGTTAATATTTTTATTTGACCACTCTTAATGAAGCTTTAAAAAATGTTTAAAATGTACAGAAAAAAGTGATCATGTATTTAAAATGTTAATCTTGTATTTGAAAAATGTTAGTCAAGCATTTGAATTTTTTTATAGTGTGTATAGGAAAAATGTTGACCATGTATTAAAAAATGTTAATCTTGTATTTGAAAAGTGTTAATTGAGCATTTCAAAAAGGTTAAAAATGTGTATGAAAAAATGTTGACAATGTATTCAAAAAATGTTAATCGTGTATTTGAAAAATATTAATTAAGCATAAATAGGACACGTCCCTATTAGTTAACACAATTGGACTTGGGCGAAGTGGCCAGCAGCGCTTGCGAACTAGCTGGACACCGGGGATTGATCTGGGTTCTCCCCCTTTACTGTGCTCTTTTTTTTACTTTAAGTATGCCCGCGCAAATGGGCGGTCCAATTATCGTAGAAACCTTCAGCAAGACTTTCTGCTGACTCGCTTAATGCAAAATATAGTCGCCGCGCTTTATGTAGAGCCTGTCACTTTTTTTTTGTTATACGGCCCGTTTTGTAGCTCTGGTCCAACTGGCTCAGGCTTAGTTATGGTTCACGAAGTGCTAAAAGAAAGTTATGGTTCACGCCTTTATAGCTAAATAAAAAAGGTTATATTACATAAAAAAGTTATGGTTCACGCTCCGCCGCTGTCACGGAGGTATTAAATGTGTTTTTTAACACGGTTTTGTTTTGTAATGAATCGGTCTTATTCCTGTCTTATAACGGAACTCATACAGGCATACCTAGCTCTTTATCTCCTACTTATTTCCTATCAAAAATACATTTGACTACATTCAGAACAAAATATTGAAGCAAATAGGGAAATAAGACCACATGCAGCCTTAGAGTTTTGGCCTCATTCTATGTAACAAAAGATAGTCCAATAAATTCTCCTTCCTAGCTCCCACATGGTATATGGTACGAAATGCTAGAGCCTTACTGGCCTTTATTGCTTACTTCTTCTTTTTGTTTTTTCTTTTGTTGCTTACTTCTTATCACAATGCCCCAGACAATAAGGCCACTCTTGGGTTTTGTTGTCTCGGTCAAGCTGATGGAGACCTCACCGTCACCTCCCTCATTATGGAACTCACCAAGCTCCACCTCCATCCAACCGTCGGCTTTCTTATGTGGGAAAACAACGTTCTTTTGAGGAGGAACCGAGTCATGATTATATATATGATAAGAACTTGGCACGATGTGTTTCCGAGGTGGAACATCGGCTCCATCACCGTCCTCGACATAGCCTTGCAGGCAAACCTGGCGAGTCGACTGGCTCCCAGCAATGCCAAATGAGGCTTCTTGAAACGGGAAATCGAAGCTGTAAAATCTGGGTCCTAGCTTGAACACCATGTATGCCACGTAGGTTGTGTTTTGAGAGAGCATGTTTCTTTGTATCTTGGCACATATCTCGAGTATGTTAACATGGCCGATGTCAGCTGCTTGTGAGAACCTGTCGAAAACGTACATAGGAACATATGCATGTGATTAAATTGTGGTGGTCATGTAACGGTAAAAGGCGCAAGGGCCACTAATTAATTGAAATGAAAGTTTTAAATAGAGGACTATGGCAAAACTTTGATTAAAACTGAATTACTACTAAATTTGTTACGGAAGTACTCCCCTCAGTCTCAAAATAAGTGTCTCAATTTCATACTAACTTTAATACAAAGTTGTATTAAAGTTGGGACGCATATTTTGGATCGGATGGAGCAGTAAACAAAGTTTTTTTTTTTTGCGGGTGGAGCAGTAAACAAAGTTGGGAACTGCTCGAACCTTTTGCCTCTTTTGCTGTAGCCCGGCACTGAACCTACACGTATCAAGGGCGTGTGTGCATCATTAGCTTGGGTGATCTGTAGCGCGCTGGCCGAAAACGTGAAGCACTTGGCACCGGTGGCCTTGTCCAGCTGCATGCGCTGCAACGTACGTACGTAGGAACACACACAAAGGAAGATATTTAAGGCAACAAGCTAATCGAGCTGAAGAATCGCATTCGAGGAGTAACGCACGTACCACATACTTGCCCGGGAGGAGGGCTGGTTCGTCGGAGAGGCGCCGGAACATCCCCTTCTTGGTCGACGGCGGCTTGCGGGGAAGCTCCCTCTTGGCGAACTGCGGGAGGTCGCGCGGCAGGAGGCGGGACCAGACGGTGTCTGAGTCGGCGGCGGCGTGGAAGGCCCCGGACACGGCGGTGGCGTGGAAGGCGTCCGCCGGCGACGTGAGCGATATCACGTGCATCAGGAGGTCCTCCGGCAGGCGCTCGATCTCGCAGGCGGCCGGCGCGTCCATGGTGGTATGTGATGTGGAATTGTGAACTCCAGTAGAGGGACGTATATATAGAAGGCGGCTGGAGCTTGGAGGTGCGCGCTACTTGCTAGCGCTCGGAACCGTGCATGCTACGTAATGAAATTAGGGGATTGGCAGCTGTACCAAGAAACCACGCAGACGTGCATGGTACGTAAATCCAGTTTGCTAAGAGGTGGAAAAGATGACGCAAAGAAGAAAATGGCGTTTGGTGCCTATTTCACGCTTGCTGCGTCCAACAGCAGCGCGGGCGGCCAGCCCATTGGCGCTTGAAGTGTTCTTTTTCTTTTCTTTTGCGGGGCACTGTAGCGAACAAACTACAGCAGCACGGTCAATTTGATAACAAGTTTCGAAAAAGGAATAAAATATGAAGTTTGTGAACTTTTTTTAGAGCCAAGAACGTTCTTTGAAGACGCAAACAGTTTTTTCAAAATTTTGAAGAAAAATTTCACAAAAAGTGAACCTTTTTAAATCGGGAACATTTTGAGAAAAATCCAAATATTAAAATTCCCGAACATGTTTGAATATGTGAACTATTTTGGAAAAGAGAAGATTTTTCTTTAAAATTCTAAACAATTTTTGAAATATGATTATTTTTTGAATCTACAAAAACAAAGTTAAAATACTGAACTTTTTTTTATTTCCAAACATTCTTTTCTCAAATATGAAGATTTTTTGTGAAGTCGTGACATTTTTCTGAAAGTGGTGAATTTTTTAATAAAATAAAAAAGAGAAAGAAACAGAAAGAATGAAAAATAAAAAGGAAACCAGAAAATCAGTAAAGAAACACAACAGACTAAAGAAAACCGGTTCAGGAACCTTCTAAAAAGTTCCCAAAAACCAGGGAGGAACTTTCTGGGAATGGATTTGCAAAACTGGTTCCTGGGCTTAGTGCTCCTATTGTGCCTTAGGACTAGGACTGATAGGTAAATGCCCCTTAATCAACCAATAAAGGCGGGTAGTAGAATCTGTAGTTTATAGTGCATCTACCAAATAGGACAGCCGAATGCAGTTTGATAGGTCGCTATGATGTGCGGAACAGGGGCAACATTGCCGCATAATGCGCAGTTAGGATTTTCCCGATATCACTATCGTCCTTCGTGTAAAAGACAACATGGGAGTTTTTTTTTTCTGTAGATTAATTTATTCAAAAAATCATATCTCTTTAGCCATGCATCCAAATCCCAAACCATTTTAACTATTAGATTTCTCATGGCGAAATCTTTGAACTAAAACACATGTTAATAGGTTTCATGGGAAAAAATCATGATACATGGAAAAAATCAGAAAAAATACTGGCAACCTAAAAAAGCAAATACAAAAACTGGAAGAAAAAATTAGAGGCCGGAAGCATGGCTGTGGTTTTTCACTTTTCCCCCTATTTGAGAAGCAAAGTTATGCTTCTCGCGACAACAAATCTATGTTTGCACGAGAAGCAAATATGTGTTTCTCATGAAAGCATAATTATTTTCCCCGAGTGCATCGTGCGGAAACAAATCTGTGCTTCTTATGAAAGCACACACATTTTTTTCCTTTTTAAGAAGCACAGCTCGTGAAACAAATATGTGCTTCTTGTGGAAGCACGAATTTCTTTTCTTAAGGAGCACACTGGAAGAACAATTTTCTTCTGAAAATCGCAACCGTGCTTCTTGCGGAAGCAAATCTATGTTTTCATAAGACGCAAGTCTGCGCTTCTCGTAAAAGCACAACCTAGGGAAATCCAGATGAAAAGCCAAAAAAATCCAGAAAAGACCATCTAAATCTTGAAAACACATATGCTAAAATAAAAAAACCAAAATCGAGAGAGAGCGCCAACTCGAGACAATGATCGGGTGCCTCACTTGAGCACGCTCTCTGTGCACAAATAATGGTCCTTGCGGGAGCCCCGCAAGGGGTAATCTATAACTAGGTGGAGTATTCTCAAGTACAGGTCAATTTTGTCTACCAAGTTGGCCAGAGGAAATGCCACTCATGCATGTCCATGGCCCACCAGACCAATTTCTATCAAAGTTGATCCCATCTATATTGCTTCAGTACACCCAATGACGAAGCTTCGGTAGGGCCAAGGCACAATAGCCCAAAGAATGGCGAGAAAATACACACGATACATAAAAGGGGCCAATGCCCCTCCCCCAGGTGGCTAGGAGTAGAAAGCTAGCGAAAGTGTTCTTTTCATAAACAGGTGTATGCTTGGATTGCAAATCAAGAACTTTCTCTTAACAGAGCCACCGTATGTATATGCAGCACGAGTCAAATCAAGTACTTCATGGTATGATGGGATCGAGACACAATTATTATACATCCATCTTTATTCCTGATTAATGTGACATGCTTGCAGCTCATGCACGGGGGGGAATATCCTGCGCTCCAATTGATTGTGTGCTCCGGCTGCTCCTGTGAACCACAGCGGTTAGATACATAATTTAGGCACACGATGCGACCTAAGCGCTCGCCCTTAGAAATTTGCAAACAACACCCTGCATGCATACAGAATTAGTAGTATTTCCCTGTCACGTACCTCCAAGCCGGCTGTTCACAAATTAGAACAGAAGCAACGCGAACAGAGTAGGGCTTCGGGCCTCCGGTGGCGGACCTGTGACGCCGGGCGAACGTGGTCGCCGCGGTGATGACGTACTGGGCTCCGACGTCTGGCGGGCAACTCGCCCCATCCCCGCCTGGCCATTCTCCACCTCACCCCCCTTCCCCACCCGATCTGGCGCCTACCTGCGCCATCCGTCGACGCCGGAGAATAGAACTCCGGTGTTCAGGTATGTTGTTAGACATTAGAACCTTGTGTTATTTTGTGCGTTTGATTGTAATCCGTCGTCCCCTTTGTGCTGATTTTGTAGCTAATTCTATCTTGGAAAATGTGGCGATATCTCTTTGTATTATGTCAGGAGCAGGAAATTAATCATTGGAAAAATTATTATATTTTACTCGGACTAGATATTCCAACAATTACGTATGGTACAACTTCAGCAACTCATTGCCTGATACTATACATGGGTACAAACTAATTTCATCTGCATGTTCAAATACCTGGAGGTGAAGTGCTTATTAGCACAAAACCGAGATTCATTTGGATGTACAATGTGTGCGACTTCACTAATTTCCGAGATTTCACTATCTATTTGTCCAGTATTCCATTGAACTAGACCATAGTTGTTCTGGTTGAGGGAATGAACTATCTTAGCTCTTTAGCCTTCCTCATTCTGATTTAATAAAAAAAGTATTACAATCCTGCAGTGCTATGTGTCAATGACATAATGGCAAGATGCCATGCTTATGTTGTTGTACTCAGAATGCTTTTGGTTATCACTATTATCAAAACACTTTTTTTCCTTAGTACACCTATGTTCCAGTGCAATTAAATATTTTCTCTCTTCACCACTTAACCATGGACATGAGCTGGAGGGGTCATCTACATCTCTTTCACCTACCATAAAGTAATTGTACTCAGAAACATGCTCGCAGTTCAACTCGGCATTACATGAAGCTAAACATTGTGAGGACAAGATGAAATACTTTCACAAAGTTATTACTGATGCTCTTGCACACTTGAGGCAGACAGGGCCAGTTGACGAGCAAAGTAAAGTTCAAGAGTTTGAATCCTTTATTGGAACGACATTCCTAAACATCATCAAAGTTCATCCACCTGATGTCGCAAACACGAAGGTAGTGGTAAGAGATTGAAGAGGGGTTCAGAGGAGGCCATTAGCAAAAGGGAAAAGGTAAATGGCCCATAATTTAAATAGTATGTCTGTTGTCAGGTTTTCGTAATACACTTGTCTTCATGTTTGCAGAGCAAGTAGCGTCCGAGAAGGTTCACCATCAGTACATTAATCTACTTACCTTTTAATTTGACAAAGGTGGTACGATCCGTTGTATGCTCTTGATGGCTGGCAATCATGGCGAAGTGCCTCTCCGTATCAGCAACAATTGAGACCAGGAGGATTCATTGACAGATTTGACTCTTGCGCATCTCTACCATAACTATCTAAGTTGCTAGTATATATTGATCAACTAAGCTAGTGTGCTTACTTTTATGGCCTGTGTGCCAAGTGTGTTTCCTTGCTTCAGAAGAATATGAAACAATTATCTACCTTCGTGCTTATATTATGCAAAATTAGAAGTGCTCTGTTTGAATGTGACACTGTGTAACTATGTGTTACTGGGCATGTCCACTAATTCCTTTATGAAGTGGAACCTGGACCTATATATTTGCTATCAGCGATGTTCCATCATAATGCCTGTTATGCTAAACTTATTTGATACAATTAGTTTATCATGATGATGCCCACTTTAGTTTTTCAACATTTTGCTATTTTTTTTACTAGGGTGTAGGTTATTCGGTAAATTTATGGTCTGTACTATGGGAATTTTACTCCATTGAGAAGCATTATACCTCTGAAGTCCTACATTTGTTCTGAGATGATTCATATATTTCGGATTTGGAAGAGAAATGTTGAATGATGTGCTACCTTCTAATTTGACAAAGGTGGTTAATATAGCTGACGCTGCTGTCTTTTTCATTTCTGTTGCTGATTTTATCAGTTCAAATCTTGGTTCATGGACTGACTAATTATTTATATTCCTTCAGCTTCTTAAATCAACTTGTTGAATACTTTGTATATCATGTCGCAAAATCCATGATACTATCTGTACCATAGAGCTGCTGTCATGTACATATATGTGTGTTTGATCAGTTTAACATGAAACGACCAGCTAACGAGGTACATGATATGCTTGTTCTTTCTGTTCCAATCTGGGGCACCACATATTTTGAAGCTAGATTATGGGACTGTTGCAGTTATTCTGTACTTATATAGGGGGTTTCTGCAAATTTCGCCGGATGGGGGCTTCCACACTCTATCCTGTACCTACGTGTTCCATCCAACGGTTGTTATATGGTTGGAGCAGCCGGAGCACTCCATGCTTTGGAGCACAGGATACGTTCTCCCATGCACAGGAGGTACCGTGCACCGTCGCTTTTGCTTGGAGATCCGTCGCCATGCATTTATACTGCTCGCAAGTTAGATATTTTTCTCATCACATGCAAGCACACTCTTCCAGCTATGATCCATCACATCCCATGTTTTTTCGTTTTATTTCCAAGTTTAAATCTATTTTATCTTTTGAACCAAGAGTACAATTTATAATCTTTTTTCATATTTGTGTTTTTGACGATGAGAACTTTGAAATGAGACCATGTTTGAATATATTTCAACAAATTTTAAAATTTAACTTCCGAAACATGGTGAAAACTAAAAGTACAAGGATAAGTTCAAAGTTTTGTTGCAATAAAATCTATTACTATTTACAAACTTTTAGATTACACATTGGCACACATTGCAACATTATGATATGCAACGGAACATGGAGAGACATGGTGAAACATTATTAAATTTATCGCATGGAATTAATAAATTTGTATGGAACAAGTTGGAAGCATGGTGATTTAGTTGTCAAAAAATTAATTTGTAAAATATATTCAATATTGTTTTAAAGATCTTGTCAGAAAAACACAACCGCGCAAACAAAATGCAAAACAAACTTCTTTCAACTTGCAGTAGTCATCTATTTATTTGAATGAAACTTAGCCAGTAGAGAAGTTTAATAGTCGGCCAAACCCCCGTGCTCACGACATGTTCTGATATTGATTGAGTTGGTTGTTCATGCAAGGTTAGCACGCAGAAGATGGGGAGGGATTGAGGAGGTTATTTGGATATTTGTTGCCAGGCGACGTGCGAGCATTATATATGCATGCATACGCTGGTCTGTACGTAGGCATGCAGGTAAGACCCTGAACATGCATATGGTGCATGCAAGTAAGAAAAGGAGATATCAGACCATTCAGCATGCATGAATGGCGGGCTATCTCAAAAACAAGGAACCAATATCAGGACGTGGAGCGGTATACTCCATATTTTTATGGAGAAGTAAAAGACAAAAGAAAAGGCAACATATATATAGCATCGCAAAACTGGAACTGAAGAAGCACGACGACCTTAATAAAACTGGCAAAACTGAGTTCAACACACGATGTATATATTTCCCGATCGATCGATCGATCTACTAGTCTCTCACGGCACCAACAAAGCTAGCAAGGCGGCCCTCGACTAAAGTCCAATCACAAATAATAATTCATATAATAACTCAATCCGCTCAGGGCGCCGCACCAGAACACGAAGCACGAGAGACCTTTAACCGACTCCACCCCTTTCGACAAATCTCCATACTTCCCCTCCAACCTCTCCCCTATCCTGCATCACCCAATTCAGCGCCCAATTAGTAATCATATACACAATATCAGCATCAATATATCATATTATATATCAATGAATTCTCAGTGCAATGTAGTATTTGTTTGTAAGTAGTAGTTAGTTAGATAACATACTTCTTTACGGAGTCAACGATTTCCCCGGCCATCTTTGCCTCTAATCTGGCTTCTGCCACCCCAGCCTCCAGCCGCTTCACATCCCTGCATCATCAAAATCCAAAATCAAATATATCATTCGCATTCTTCACCACAGATTGAAGAGAGCGAGATAGTTGCTTGGAGGTCGATCGGCCATGGTTCCATGCATGACAAATTAACCAAGTGCTGTTATAAAACTAGCCATGTAGTATATATATACACTTACGCGCGGTAAGAGTGGATGGTAGCATTAGACGACTGGACCTGTGCCTTGACTAGATCCATGGAGCTCATCGCGCTCCTGTTGTCGGCCTCGGCCTTGAGCCTGTTGGCCTCCACCATCTTCTGCAGACCCTTCAGCTCCCTGCGCCCATCCATCCAAACAATCAATCAATCATCTTGATTATGCATGTAAGATGGTAAGGATGTAGCATGATTGCATGTACATACGCGGAGAAGGTTTTGTGGGCGCGGCGCTCCTCGTACGCCGCGAGGTCGTCCAGGAGCTGGCGGGCGGCCGCGACGACCTCGGCCGTCTTGTGCTCCCTGCCATGGCCGTCCCCGTTGAGCAGCTCGATCAGCAGTGCGTTCTTCTTCTTCTCCAGCAAGCTCCGGCGCTCGTTGAGCAGCTGCTTGGCGAGCTGGTCGGCCGTGGGGCCGTTGGTGGGGGCGGGGGCGCTGGCGCCGAGCAGGGAGAGGAGGTTGCTGACGCTCTTGACCTCCTCCCCGTGGTCGCCGTCGCCGCTGCTCCTCGGGGTGTCGTTCATCAGCGCCACGGCAAGCTGCTTCTTCGTCCTCATCTTCTCCTCCTCATCCTAGTTAGCGAATTAGGACAAATCACAATTAATCCAGCGTATGATCTTATAATAATTAATAAAGAAAAAAATGGTAGTACGACGATGTTTCAGTGGAATTAATATTGATCTTGCGATCTGCTTGGTGACCAGATCAGATCTGATTAGACGTTACTAGTAGCTAGTTAAGTTGCTCAAAGTAAAAGCCAATCAGGTCATGTAAAATTTCTCAAAAAAAATTAGATCATGTAAAATAAGCTTCGCTTGGAGAAGCAATCAGATCAGATCAGATGCTGCAGTAGTAAGCGATGCCACATTCATATGATCAAATTAAGGAATTATCAGAGAGAAGAGATCATGCTAAATTGATCATCATTACAGGCGGAAGTAAGTAGATTAAGCTAACCAGTCAAGCAGCAAACTGATCATCATATTGATCCACAGATCGGAGCAAGAGGTGCATGAACGAAGTGAATATCAGAGAGAGGAGATCATCGATCATGCTACCTAATCGCACACGTGAAAGTAAGCAGATTAAGCTTAGACAATCAAGCACCAAAACCGGTCAAGACTGATTGGCAGATCGGAGCAAGAAAGATGGAAACTGATCAGACCTTAAGCTGGCTGGCGTACTTGTCGTACGACGAGAGGCGGGACCCGGTGGCGGGGCCAACCACTGCCGGCCGGTGCAGGGGCGCGCGCGGCGCGGAGGAGTGGTAGTTCCTTTGCATGAGGCCGAGGAGGCGTGGCGCCGCCATGACGGCCGCCCGGCACGCCAGGTCCGCCGCCGCCTGGGACGACGCGCCCATGAGGGCGCCGCCGGCCGCCTGCTGCAAGATCGCTGCCGCCATCTCGTCGATGATCAGCTCTAGTTTTCGCTTGACCTACGTGCGTGCGTATAATTGGTTACGTCGGAGGCGTAGGATCATGGAGACATATATATGGCCGGGGGATGGTGCGAGCTCGAACGTATCGTACGTGCAAATGTCTCTAGCCAGAGATTTTAAAAGAAAATGGGCCGGTATATCTGTTGATTCTTCCATGCATGCGCGTCTTGCAGGACAAGAAAAGGTCGCGCGGTTGCACGTACTTTTTTTTTTAGAATCGGTTGCACGTACGTAGGTTAGCAAAATAACTGTCGTGTCGATCATGGTCCAAATTAACCCCTCCTCCTTGACTTACAGCCCAAGATGAAGCGAGATTGCGATCGATCGTGCGTACATATATTGGTCACTTCATGTGGCCGTGTGCATCATCCAGATACTAGACATTCTTTTTCCCCCCTTTTTTGAAAACAAACTTATTGGAAATTAAAATTCTACGTGCCAACTTCATATACGCAAAATTTCTGCGAGACATATTATTATGTGTAACAGGCGAAACAAGAACATGCCAGCAAGTCCATGGAAAGTGCGTCAACAAATCCGTCGCTGGTGTAGGCGTCGTCTGCTGTTCTTCTCCTGCTCGTCTGCTGGGCCTTGTAGTCCATGGAAAGTGCGTGCGTAAAAGGCATGTGTGGTAACTAGATTGGGTGGTGATCTTGGCTACGGTCTCACCGTAGTTGTCCAGCACGCTACGGTGTGGTGCTGGTTTGTTTGTCCTGACGCGGATCTCTGTTGTGTGAGGTTCTGTGATTGGTTTTCCGTCTCTTGCTTTGTCAAGATTTTTGACTTTACTACATGAAGTTCAACAGCTTTCGGTGGCGCCTGTCGAGTGGAAGCTGAAGGATCGCCGAGAGCAATGAAAACCTTAGCGTGGAATTGCCGTGGAATGCTTTCGCCCACAGCAATTCGAGAGCTCTTGGATCTCCAAGGGCAGCTGAAAGCGGATGTGGTATTTCTGTCGGAATCACATCTGAGCAAAGATAAGGCAGAAGTTTTGAGAGTTAAGTTAGGCTTTGATCATTTTCACTTAGTGGCCAGTGATGGCTGTGCTGGTGGACTTGTACTCTACTACAACTTAGCAAATGAAGTGGTTTTGAATTATTCCTTGGATAATTTTATTGATGGCATAGTGATGGATGGGAGTAACCCAGCTTGGCGAATTACAGGATTCTATGGAGAACCGAGTTGGGAGAGGAAACATTTCTCTTGGACGTACTTGCGCAATATCCATGCTAATAGTGTTGGGCCATGGGTTGTCCTCGGCGATTTCAACGAAATTACTACCACGAGTGAGAAGGAAGGAAGCAATATCCGACCGGATCAGTATATGCGAGACTTCAGAGATTGCATCGACGACTGTGGGTTGCATGAAGTCATGTTCATTGGTGACACCTTTACTTGGAGCCGAGGTGACATTCGGGAGCGTCTTGATAGGGCCTTGTGTAATGATGCCTGGGCTGAGAAATTTCCCCATGCAGCGCTGGTGCACGAACATCATATTCATTCGGATCACAGACCTATTTTGCTTGATACCGATTATTTCAAGGCCTCATTGGAACAACAACCAAGGAGTAAGCGCAAGTTTGAAGCTCGCTGGCTCAATGAAGTGACAGTTAATGAGATTGTTAAATCGGCTTGGGAGCGTGCAAAGCTAGCCGGCCTAGGGCCATCTCTATCTGATCGCTCAAAGGCGGTCCTTAGTGACATGCATGATTGGGATCGGGAGATCCTAAAGAGCCCACAGAAGAGGATCAATAAGCTCAAAAAGGACTTGGAAAAATTAAGGCGTGGCGCAAACACTTCTGAAGCATGCCAAAAAATGAAAGACATGCAGGTCCTTATCGAGAACTTGTTGGATCAGGAGGAACTAATTTGGCTGCAGCGGGGTCACGCCAATTGGTTACTCCATGGTGATCGTAACACGGCTTTCTTCCATAGAGCAGTTTCTGCCCGAAAAAAGAGAAACTGTATAAAAAAGCTCCTCGATGATATAGGAGTACGAAAGGAAGATGTGGATGACTTGAATTCTATCATATCTGGGTACTTCACCAATTTGTTCACCTCTCAGGTCCACGCCCCTGATATTAATCTTTTATCCAAAGTGCAACGAAGAGTCTCGGATGCGATGAATGACTCTCTTATGGCCCCGTACACGGCAGATGAGGTAAGAAAGGCATTGTTCACTATTGGTGATCTTAAAGCACCTGGACCGGACGGACTACATGCTGTGTTCTATAAGAGGTTTTGGCCAATGTTGGGTGACGACCTAGTGATGGAGGTTCTTAATGCAGTCAATTCTCATTTGATGCCACAGGGTTGGAATGATACGACTATTGTTATGATACCTAAGGTAAACACACCTGAGACAGTCTCCCAGTTTAGACCCATTAGCTTATGCAATGTGGTCTATAAAGTTATATCCAAGATGATTGCAGCTAGGCTGAAAATTTTGCTCCCAGAAATTATCAGCCCGACGCAGAGTGCCTTTGTCCCAGGGAGATTAATCACTGATAATGTTCTGATAGCGTATGAAAGCCTTCATGCAACAAAACAAAGGAGAACAGGCAAAGAGGCTGGTGCGCAGTGAAACTTGACATGCACCAAGCCTATGATCGGGTGGAGTGGATTTTTTTGGAAGCAATGCTGCTGAAACTGGGGTTCAAGGCTGAATGGGTGAAAATGATAATGAGCAATCCGGAGAACTAGTGGGAGTCAAGGTTTGCCGCAATGCACCTTCCGTCACAAATCTTTTGTTTGCTGATGATTCTCTAATACTGATGAGGGCCAACGCACAAAATGCTATTTGTCTCAAAGCCCTCCTGGACCTATATTGTGGGGCATCAAGGCAATTAGTTAGTGTGGATAAATTGAGTATTTTCTTCAGCCCGAGTACAGATGTGAATATGAAGACTCAGGTTTGCTCCATACTCAATATCATGACAGAGGCTATTAATGATAAATACTTGGGATTGCCTGCCAACCTAGATTTGGAGAAAAGTGATAGTTTTCAATACTTGATTGATCGGTTGATCCTGAGGCTGACATGATGGAAAGAAAAAAGTTTGTCTTCAGGAGTTGAAAAAGAAGGCTTCTTATACATGGCAGAGCATAATGGCAGGAGTTGATACATTGAGGCATGCCATATATAGAGAGTGGGAAATGGACAAAAAATAAGATTTGGGAGGACAGTTGGATCCCACAGTCACCTACCAGGAAGATAATTTCAAATAGAGGAGTCTTCACGGTTCGTTCAGCCTATCATGCTGTTTGGGAGCATCAATTTGGGAGTAAACTACATGCTGTCAGTAGTTCATCATCTCCAAATACAAAGTGGGAGTCTTTATGGAGCATCCAGTGTTGGAAATATGCCCTAGAGGTAATAATAAATAGCTTATTATTATATTTCCTTGTTCATGATAATCGTTTATTATCCATGCTAGAATTGTATTGATAGGAAACTCAGATACATGTGTGGATACATAGACAACACCATGTCCCTAGTAAGCCTCTAGTTGACTAGCTCGTTGATCAATAGATGGTTACGGTTTCCTGACCATGGACATTGGATGTCGTTGATAACGGGATCACATCATTAGGAGAATGATGTGATGGACAAGACCCAATCCTAAGCCTAGCACAAGATCGTGTAGTTCGTTTGCTCAGAGCTTTTCTAATGTCAAGTATCATTTCCTTAGACCATGAGATTGTGCAACTCCCAGATACCGTAGGAATGCTTTGGGTGTACCAAACGTCACAACGTAACTGGGTGACTATAAAGGTGCACTACAGGTATCTCCGAAAGTGTCTGTTGGGTTGGCACGAATCGAGACTGGGATTTGTCACTCCGTGTAAACGGAGAGGTACCTCTGGGCCCACTCGGTAGGACATCATCATAATGTGCACAATGTGACCAAGGAGTTGATCACGGGATGATGTGAGTTACGGAACGAGTAAAGAGACTTGCCGGTAACGAGATTGAACAAGGTATAGGGATACCGACGATCGAATCTCGGGCAAGTAACATACCGGTAGACAAAGGGAATTGTATATGGGATTGATTGAATCCCCGACATCGTGGTTCATCCGATGAGATCATCGTGGAACATGTGGGAGCTAACATGGGTATCCAGATCCCGCTGTTGGTTATTTACCGGAGAACGTCTCGGTCATGTCTGCATGGTTCCCGAACCCGTAGGGTCTACACACTTAAGGTTCGATGACGCTAGGGTTATAGGGAAAGTATGTACGTGGTTACCGAATGTTGTTCGGAGTCCCGGATGAGATCCCGGACGTCACGAGGAGTTCCGGAATGGTCCGGAGGTAAAGATTTATATATGGGAAGTCCTGTTTCGGTCACCGGAAAAGTTTCGGGTGATATCGGTAATGTACCGGGACCACCGGGAGGGTCCCGGGGGTCCACCAAGTGGGGCCACCAGCCCCAGAAGGCTGCGTGGGCCAAGTGTGGGAGGGGAACGGCCCCAGGTGGGCTGGTGCGCCCCCCCACCAAGGCCCAAGGCGCATGGGAGAGTGGGAGGGGGCAAACCCTAGGTCCAGATGGGCCTTAGGGCCCATCTAGTGGGGCGCCCCCCCCCCCCCTCTCCTCCCCTTGGCCGCCCCCCTTGGATGTGATCTAGGGCTGGCCGCCTCCTCTTGGGGTGGGAACCCTAGAGGGGGGCGCAGCCCCCTCCCCCCCTATATATAGTTGAGGTTTGGGCTGCCCAAGACACATGAGAACGTCTCTCTTTTGGTGCAGCCCTACCCCTCTCCCTCCTCCTCCTCTCCCGCGGTGCTTGGTGAAGCCCTGCGGGATTTCCACGCTCCTCCATCACCACCACGCCGTCGTGCTGCTTCTGGATGGAGTCTTCCTCAACCTCTCCCTCTCTCCTTGCTGGATCAAGGCGTGGGAGACGTCACCGGGCTGCACGTGTGTTGAACGCGGAGGCACCGTTCTTCGGTGCTTAGATCGGAATCAACCGTGATCTGAATCGCTACGAGTACGACTCCCTCATCCGCGTTCTTGCAACGCTTCCGCATCGCGATCTACAAGGGTATGTAGATCCACTCCCCTTCCCCTCGTTGCTAGAGTACTCCATAGATTGATCTTGGTGATGCGTAGAAAATTTTGAATTTCTGCTACGTTCCCCAACAGTGGCATCATGAGCTAGGTCTATGCGTAGTTTCTATGCACGAGTAGAACACAAAGTAGTTGTGGGCGTCGATGTTGTCAATTTACTTGCCGTTACTAGTCTTATCTTGTTTCGGCGGCATTCCGGGATGAAGCGGCCCGGACCGACCTTACACGTACGCTTACGTGAGACAGGTTCCACCGACTGACATGCACTAGTTGCATAAGGTGGCTAGCGGGTGTCTGTCTCTCCCACTTTAGTCGGAACGGATTCGATGAAAAGGGTCCTTATGAAGGGTAAATAGAAATTGGCATATCACGTTGTGGTTTTACGTAGGTAAGAAACGTTCTTGCTAGAAACCTATACAAGCCACGTAAAACTTGCAACAACAATTAGAGGACGTCTAACTTGTTTTTGCAGCATGTGCTATGTGATGTGATATGGCCAGAAGATGTGATGAATGATATATGTGATGTATGAGATTGATCATATTCTTGTAGTAGGAATCACGACTTGCATGTCGATGAGTATGACAACCGGCAGGAGCCATAGGAGTTGTCTTTATTTTTGTATGACCCGCGTGTCATTGAATAATGCCATGTAAATTACTTTACTTTATTGCTAAGCGCGTTAGCCATAGAAGTAGAAGTAATCGTTGGCGTGACAACTTCATGAAGACACAATGATGGAGATCATGGTGTCATGCCGGTGACAAAGATGATCATGGTGCCCCGAAGATGGAGATCAAAGGAGCAAAATGATATTGGCCATATCATGTCACTATTTGATTGCATGTGATGTTTATCATGTTATGCATCTTATTTGCTTAGAACGACGGTAGTAAGTAAGATGATCCCTCACCAAAATTTCAAGAGACGTGTTCCCCCTAACTGTGCACCGTTGCGAAGGTTCGTTGTTTTGAAGCACCACGTGATGATCGGGTGTGATAGATTCTAAACGTTCGAATACAACGGGTGTTGACGAGCCTAGCATGTACAGACATGGCCTCGGAACACATGCAAAACACTTAGGTTGACTTGACGAGCCTAGCATGTACAGACATGGCCTCGGAACACAAGAGACCGAAAGGTCGAGCATGAGTCGTATAGAAGATACGATCAACATGGAGATGTTCACCGATGATGACTAGTCCGTCTCACGTGATGATCGGACACGGCCTAGTTTGACTCGGATCATGTATCACTTAGATGACTAGAGGGATGTCTATTTGAGTGGGAGTTCGTTCAATAATCAGATGAACTTCATTATCATGAACATAGTCAAAAGGTCTTTACAAATTATGTCATACGCTTTAGTTCTACTGTTTAAGATATGTTCCTAGAGAAAATTTAGTTGAAAGTTGGTAGTAGCAATTATGCGGACTGGGTCCGTAAACTGAGGATTGTCCTCATTGCTGCACAGAAGGCTCATGTCCTTAATGCACCGCTCGGTGTGCTGAACCTCAGCGTTGTCTGTAGATGTTGCGAAACATCTGACATACACGTTTTGATGACTACGTGATAGTTCAATGCGTAATGCTAACGGTTTAGAATTGTGGCACCAAAGACGGTTTTTGAAACGTCGCAGAACATATGAGATGTTCCGAAGACTGAAATCGGGATTTCAGACTAGTGCCCACGCCAAGAGGTATGAGACCTCTGACAAGTTTCTTAAGCCTGCAGACTAAGGGAGAAAATCTCAATCGTTGAGCATGTGCTCAGATTGTCTGAGTACCACAATCGCTTGAATCGAGTGGGAGTTAATCTCCCAGATGAGATAGTGATAGTTCTCCATAGTCACTGCCATCAAGCTAGTAGAGCTTCGTGATGAACTATAACATATCAGGGATAGTTATGATGATCCTTGAGCTATTCGCGATGTTTGACACCGCGAGAGTAGAAATCAAGAAGGAACATCAATTGTTGATGGTTAGTAAAACCACTAGTTTAAGAAGGGCAAGGGCAAAAGGGATACTTCATGAAACAGCAAGTCATTTGCTGCTCTAGTGAAGAATCCCAAGGTTGAACCCAAACCCGAGACTAAGTGCTTCTGTAATGAGGGGAACGGTCACGGAAGCGGAACTACCCTAGATACTTGGTAGATGAGAAGGCAGGCAAGGTCGACAGAAGTATATTGGATATACATTATATGAATGTGTACTTTACTAGTACTCCTAGCAGCACTAGGGTATTAGATACCGGTTGGTTGCTAAGTGTTAGTAACTCGAAATAAAAGCTGCGGAATAAACGGAGACTAGCTAAAGGTGAGATGACGATATGTGTTGGAAGTGTTTCCAAGGTTGATGTGATCAAGCATCGCATGCTCCCTCTATCATCGAGATTTGGTGTTTGCGTTGAGCATGATTGGATTATGTTTATCGCAATACGGTTATTCATTTAAGGAGAATAATGGTTACTTTGTTTATTTGAATAATACCTTCAATGGTCTTGCACCTAAAATGAATCTCGATCGTAGTGATACACATGTTCATGCCAAAAGATATAAGATAGTAATGATAGTTCCACATACTTGTGGCACTGCCATTTGAGTCATATTAGTATAGAACGCATGAAGAAGCTCCATGTAGATGGATCTTTGGACTCAGTCGTTTTTGAAAAGATTGAGACATGCGAACCATGTCTATTGGTATATATGCATGAAGAAACTCCATGCAGATGGATCATTTGGACTCACTTGATTTTGAATCACTTGAGACATGCAAATCATACCACATGGGCAAGATGACTGAAAGGCCTCGTTTTCAGTAAGATGGAACAAGAGAGCAAGTTATTGGAAGTAATACATTTTGATGTATGCAGTCCAATGAGTACTGAGGCATGCAGTGGATATCGATATGTTCTTACTTCACAGATGACTTGAGTAGATGCTGAGAATATTTACTTGATGAAACACAAGTCTGAATTATTGAAAGGTTCAAGTAATTTCAGAGTGAAGTTGAAGATCGTCGTGACATGAGGATAAAATGTCTATGATATGATCATAGAGATATCTGAGTTACGAGTTTGGCACACAATTAAGACATTGTGGAAAGTGTTTCACAATTAATACCGCCTGGAACACCACAGTGTGATGGTGTGTCCGAACATCATGACTGCACCCTATTGGATATGGTGCATACCATGATGTCTCTTATCGAATTACCACTATCGTTTATGGGTTAGGCATTAGAGACAACCGCATTCACTTTAAATAGGGCACCACGCAATTCCGTTGAGACGACACCGTTTAGAGAAACCTAAGTTGTCATTTCTTAAAAGTTTGGGGCTGCGACGCTTATGTGAAAAAGTTTCAGGCTGATAAGCTCGAACCCAAAGCGGATAAATGCATCTTCATAGAAAACCCAAAACAGTTGGGTATACCTCCTATTTCAGATCTGGAAGCAAAAGTAATTGCTTCTAGAAACGAGTCCTTTCTCGAGGAAAAGTTTCTCTCGAAAAGAATTAAGTGGGAGGATGGTGGAGACTTGATAAGGTTATTGAACCGTCACTTCAACTAGTGTGTAGCAGGGCACAGGAAGTTGTTCCTGTGGCACCTACACCAATTGAAGTGGAAGCTTATGATAGTGATCATGAAACTTCGGATCAAGTCACTACCAAACCTCGTAGGACGACGAGGATGCGTGCTACTTCAGAGTGGTACGTGATCCTGTCTAAGATATCATGTTGTTGGACAATACTGAACCTACGAGCTATGAAGAAGCGATGGTGGGCCCATATTCCGACAAATGGTTAGAAGCCATGAAATCCGAGATAAATGGATCTTTGAGAGGAAGACGGACGTGGACGGTAATGTTACCGTCTATGAAGCTCGACTTGTGGCAAAGAGTATTTCCACAAGTTCAAGGAGTTGACTACGATGAGATTTTCTCATCCGTAGCGATGCTTAAGTCCGTCGGAATCATGTTAGCATTAGCTGCATTTATGAAATCTGGCAGATGGATGTCAAAACAAGTTTCCTTACCAGTTTTCGTAAGGAAAGGTTGTATGTGATACAATCAGAAAGGTTTTGTCGATCCTAAGGATGCTAAAAGGTATGCTAGCTCCAGCGATCCTTCCATGGACTAGAGCAAGCATCTCGGAGTCAGAATATACGCTTTGATGGAGTGATCAAAGTTTTTGGGTTTATACAAAGTTTGTTAGAAACTTGTATTTACAATAAAGTGAGTGGGAGCGCTACAACATTTCTGATAAGTATATGTGAATGACATACTGTTGATCCAAAATGATGTGAAATTTCTGGAAAGCATAAAGGGTTGTTTGAAAGGAGTTTTTCAAAGGAAGACCTGGATAAGGCTGCTTACGTATTGGGCATCAAGATCTATAGAGATAGATCAAGACGCCTGATGATACTTTCAAAGAACGCACACCTTGACATGATTTTGAAAGAGTTCAAAATAGATCAGCAAAGAAGGAGTTCTTGGCTGTGTTACAAGGTGTGAGTATTGAGTAAGACTCAAGACCTGACCACAGCAGAAGAGAGAGAAAGGACGAAGGTCGTCCCCTATGCTTTAGACGTAGGCTCTACAGTATGCTATGCTGTGTACCGCACATGAAGTGTGCCTTGCCATGAGTTGGTCAAGGGGTACGATAGTGATCCGGGAATGGATCACATGACAGCGGTCGAACTTATCCTTAGTATCTAGTGGACTAAGGAATTTTCTCGATTATGGAGGTGGAAAGGAGTTCGTCGTAAAGGGTTACGTCGATGCGAACTTTGACACTAATCCGGATGACTCTGAGTAGTAAACCGGATTCGTATAGTAGAGCAGTTATTTGAAATGGCTCCAAGTAGCGCGTGGTAGCATCCACAAGATGACATAGATATTCGTAAAGCACACACGGATCTGAAAGGTTCAGACCCGTTGACTAATAACCTCTCTCACAAGCATAACATGATCAAACCAGAACACATTGAGTGTTAATCACATAAGTGATGTGAACTAGATTGTTGACTCTAGTAAACTCTTTGGATGTTGGTTACATGGTGATGTGACCTATGAGTGTTAATCACATGGCGATGTGAACTAGATTATTGACTCTAGTGCAAGTGGGAGACTGTTGGAAATATGCCCTAGAGGCAATAATAAATAGGTTATTATTATATTTCCTTGTTCATGATAATCGTTTATTATCCATGCTAGAATTGTATTGATAGGAAACTCAGATACATGTGTGGATACATAGACAACACCATGTCCCTAGTAAGCCTCTAGTTGACTAGCTCGTTGATCAATAGATGGTTACGGTTTCCTGACCATGGACATTGGATGTCGTTGATAACGGGATCACATCATTAGGAGAATGATGTGATGGACAAGACCCAATCCTAAGCCTAGCACAAGATCGTGTAGTTCGTTTGCTCAGAGCTTTTCTAATGTCAAGTATCATTTCCTTAGACCATGAGATTGTGCAACTCCCGGATACCGTAGGAATGCTTTGGGTGTACCAAACTTCACAACGTAACTGGGTGACTATAAAGGTGCACTACAGGTATCTCCAAAAGTGTCTGTTGGGTTGGCACGAATCGAGACTGGGATTTGTCACTCCGTGTAAACGGAGAGGTACCTCTGGGCCCACTCGGTAGGACATCATCATAATGTGCACAATGTGACCAAGGAGTTGATCACGGGATGATGTGAGTTACGGAACGAGTAAAGAGACTTGCCGGTAACGAGATTGAACAAGGTATAGGGATACCGACGATCGAATCTCGGGCAAGTAACATACCGGTAGACAAAGGGAATTGTATACGGGATTGATTGAATCCCCGACATCGTGGTTCATCCGATGAGATCATCGTGGAACATGTGGGAGCCAACATGGGTATCCAGATCCCGCTGTTGGTTATTGACCGGAGAACGTCTCGGTCATGTCTGCATGGTTCCCGAACCCGTAGGGTCTACACACTTAAGGTTCGATGACGCTAGGGTTATAGGGAAAGTATGTACGTGGTTACCGAATGTTGTTTGGAGTCCCGGATGAGATCCCGGACGTCACGAGGAGTTCCGGAATGGTCCGGAGGTAAAGATTTATATATGGGAAGTCCTGTTTCGGTCACCGGAAAAGTTTCGGGTGATATCGGTAATGTACCGGGACCACCGGGAGGGTCCCGGGGGTCCACCAAGTGGGGCCACCAGCCCCAGAAGGCTGCGTGGGCCAAGTGTGGGAGGGGACTAGCCCCAGGTGGGCTGGTGCGCCCCCCACCAAGGCCCAAGGCGCATGGGAGAGTGGGAGGGGGCAAACCCTAGGTCCAGATGGGCCTTAGGGGCCATCTAGTGGGGCGCCCCCCCTCTCCTCCCCTTGGCCGCCCCCATTGGATGGGATCTAGGGCTGGCCGCCTCCTCTTGGGGTGGGAACCCTAGAGGGGGGCGCAGCCCCCTCCCCCCTATATATAGTTGAGGTTTGGGCTGCCCAAGACACATGAGAACGTCTCTCTTTTGGTGCAGCCCTACCCCTCTCCCTCCTCCTCCTCTCCCGCGGTGCTTGGCGAAGCCCTGCGGGATTGCCACGCTCCTCCATCACCACCACGCCGTCGTGCTGCTGCTGGATGGAGTCTTCCTCAACCTCTCCCTCTCTCCTTGCTGGATCAAGGCGTGGGAGACGTCACCGGGCTGCACGTGTGTTGAACGCGGAGGCACCGTTCTTCGGTGCTTAGATCAGAATCAACCGCGATCTGAATCGCTACGAGTACGACTCCCTCATCCGCGTTCTTGCAACGCTTCCGCATCGCGATCTACAAGGGTATGTAGATCCACTCCCCTTCCCCTCGTTGCTAGAGTACTCCATAGATTGATCTTGGTGATGCGTAGAAAATTTTGAATTTCTGCTACGTTCCCCAACATCCAATGCCCATCGAAAATCAAAAAAATTATATGGAGAGTGGTACAGAGTGCTCTTCCCTGTTGTGCGTTATTAGCTGATCGACAGAATAAAATCAAGGTTGAATGCCCTTCCTGCAAATTGGGCCCAGAAACTATTCGGCACCTATTGTTTGAATGCCCGGTGGCTGTGGAAGTTTGGAAACTGTTGGGGTATCATGATGAAGTAATGAAGGCATCACAATCAAACAGAGCAGGAGAGATGGTCATGGATATCTGCTCAATGTTCCGGACAGTGAAGTGCATGTTCTCGGGCTTCCAAAGTTCAGAGAAACAGTGGGAACATGTTGCTGGTACCTGTGGTGGGTACGTCGAAATCTAACACATGGGGGAGAAGCACAAAATGCAGACCATATTAATCTAGCGGTAAGAGCTCTAGCGGCGAATTTTGCCCTTTCTTGTACCTCTAAGGCAAAAGTACGTACAGGAGCTTGGACCAAACCCAGGCGTGGTTATGTAAAGCTGAATGTTGATGCTGGTTTTGACCCGGACTCGTTACAAGGAACTGTTGGAACTGTTATTAGAGACCACACAGGAAAATTTAGTGCTGCTGCTAACGAAAGATTGGACATTTGTTATGAAACGTTCACAACTGAAGCAACTGAAGCAGTTGCACATCAAAGTTGTCGTGGTTGCTAGATTGCAATCTCATAGGAAGTTGAATCATGCAGATCCAAAAATTAGTCTTGGAAAAAGTTGCACGATGTAGTACTAAAGTTGCACAATATAGTACTAAAGTTGCACCATATAGCACCAAAGTTGGCATCGAAAAAAATTCGTTGAAATATAGCCATGCGGGATCTAGTTTCAAAGATCTCGTCGCAAGAGTTCCGGCAGTGAAAACGGATCTGAATTCCGACGAGTGGTTTGAAAGATATGACTTTTTGAAATTTAGAACTCCAAAATGAATGTGTGTGGATCTGTTCTTTTCGGAATGAGGTAATCAGCGTGTTCGTATTTAATACTAACAGCCACATGCACTAGAAGACAAAAAAAATTAACACATACATACATGCAAGACCGGCCGCCTGTTTCGCCCAGATGGTGTGCGTGCACCAGGAAGAATTTGGGAAGAAATAATGCTCTGCAATTGCTTCGACGTAGACGTGCGCAAACAAAAATGATAGACTTACGGAGACTTTTTACAAGATTTGGACTGACTTCTCTCGTCACTAATCCCCCCCTCTGAATTTCAGGGTGGGCCCGCTTCATCTTAATCACCAATGAACACATCCCACCTAGTCCTGGCCATCTCAGGCCCGGCCCTAAAATCCAGGGCCTAGGCCCGATGGGCTTACCCATGGCCGGGCTTGGGCCTGAGTTTTGAGCCCACCAGCAGGGCCTGGACGGACTTGGGCTTGGCATATTGGCATTTTAAGGAAGAGGCCCGGCCCATGGCCCTAAGCCCTAAGGGCTTTTCAGGGCTTTTTACTAGATGGGCCGGTCTTGGGCTTGAAAAGTAGGCCCGATGGTAGGGCCTGGGCCTCAGTTTTCTGCCATGGGCTTTTTTAGGCCCGGCCCGGCCCATGGCCAGATATAATCCCACCTTAGCCCAACCTGTAAAACTCCCGTAAGTCACGAGCGGACTGCCCGTGGACTCACGAAAAGGGATTCCTATCAGGCCTGACAATACCCGATGGGCCGAAGTGCTCATGGGCTCGAAATTAGAGAATTTTGGACGTCGAGGGAAGAGATGGCAAGGGATGGCCCAAGCGCAACTACATGATTTCTGCTTCGGATTTGAGAAGCTTCTGGAAGCTTCCATGCCTTTTTTATTTTTGTTTCTGGTTTTTTACTAAACCGGGGGTTGTTATCTTTCTAATTTTTTTATGTTTTTGATTTTTATTTTATGATTGTTTCAAATGCATGAACTTTCTCAAATTTATGAACTTTTCCAACTTCATGAACTTTTTTCAGTTTTTACTCACGTTTTTAGTGAACGTTTCTCAAATTTTCAAGAAACTTTTCAATTTTCATGAACTTTTTTAAAATTCGTAAATTGTTTTCAGTTTGCTAAATGTTTTTAGTGAAATTTTCTAAAATTCATGAACTTTTCCAAAAATTCAAAGAACTTTTTTCAGTTTATGTTAAGCGTCTTTAGTAATTTTTTTCAAACTTATGATTGTTTTTCAAAATTTCACAAACTTTTTTAAAATTCATGCTTTTTCTTTTTTTTTTCAAATTTATGAAAAAAATTGTGCACTTTTTCCTAAATATTCAACGCTCAACGGGCCTTAGTGAACAATCCACACTTAAGCATAGACCAGTCGATCAATGTTGACCGAGCAATCGAAAGAATGATCGATTCGACGGAGCAAGCGAATAGCGTTGCTCGTGTTATTGGGCCGGCACATGAAAGGACGCGCGGAAGTGATGTCTTGTATAACTGGCGCTGAAGACGCCCAATAGGAGTGCACAAGGGGTGGACCGAAGAATCCTATTTGATGCTCTTTGTGTCAAACTGTCGGGCAAACGCACATGTGAAACGATCGAGAGTGAGCAACTGGCCGGCCCACTTTTCCGCAGAGACCAACCGGTTTTCGGAATCTTCTAGAAGGGAATTCTAGAAGGTTCCTTTAACCTTTTTTTCTTTTGTTTTTTTTTTCGTTTTTACTTTTCCTTTTTTCGTGTTTCTGTTTCTTCCTTTTTTTCCTTTATCATTTCTTCTTACTTTTTTTTCGTTTTTGGATTTTTTCTATGTTTTGATTTTATTTTCAAAAATTTCATAACAAATTGTGTTCTTAAAATTGTTCAAAAATACAAAACAATGTTCGTGTTTTCAAATTTTGTTCATTAATTCAGAAAAAAATATTTTCAAAAGTCATTCGGGATTTACATATTTTTTTCATAAATTCAAAAAGTGTTTGCATTTTCAAGAATTGTTCAGGCTTATCAAAAAATGTTCGTACTTTCCAAGAATTATTCGGGTTTTCCAATTTTCGTTCATAAATGAAGGAATGGATCTTGTCTGCTTACTCTGTAGTGAAACAGTAACATCGGAAACTGCATACCACACTTTCAGATCATCATAACGGTGGCGGAGCTTGCTCATCGCCTACAAGCATGATATGTCTACTGTGATTAGATTGATTCACAAGCCAATCACCTTTCAGAGGGCATGTTTGGCATCAGTTTCAGGCTAAGATTGATATGGACACGTCAGAAAGAATAACCAACATGGAAACAAAGGGCAAGATCTTATGGAAATGCAAGGAATCCTAGGCTCTTTACCCGCTTTTGCAAATGGTGGATAGAATTGCAAGTCCACATGAATACAGGAATGCTTTGCTTCGGTCTTATGCGGGTACGAACATAACTGTGATGAACGCACATTGAAGCTGCACCATGGAGTCTACATCCTGAATTTACACTTGCTGCATCAGAGACCAAATTTGGATTCATTAGATTGTTGTTTAGGGCACAGGGGAGAGTCCAAAGATGGCCCTTTTAGTATGCCTGCTGAATCTAAACCACAATGTTCAATAACACGTAGTGTGCTAACTACAACAAGGCTATCTAGGTTATTGCATCTAGTAGAGAGAACATGAATGATGGAATGTGAAGAAGAAAGAAGAAGCTGAGAAAAGGAATCAGGGTCTGAAATAGCTTGTGTCCCCTCGTTCTTCAACGCATCGTTCGGCGCTAGTTCAAGAGGAACGTCGATCCAGATGGAGATTCCATGCCTCAGTACCCCTCTTTAGATCATTAGACACAAACATCTGGCGAACAAGGAACCATCATACACGGTTTGACTCACCGCGTTTGGTACTCGTAACTTGCCTATATTCTCTGTCGACGTCTGTCGGTTTCGTCGAACAAGGAAGAAGCAGGCAAGACGGAGACACGGCTGGCCAAGCCAGGACCTCATCGGAAATGGGACGATGCCGCTCGCCATGGCATTGCCGACCGAGTAGAGGCCGGGGATTCACTGGTTTGGGTAGGGGCTCAGTTGTTTTGATACCCCTCGAATCAGACAATGGCAGAGGCTGAGCCATTAGGCGTGCGATGCAAAAATCGATTGACACAAATTCGACTTTTCACTAAGAGTGAACTGGTGCTCCTCTTCTACTTCCTTACTCATTGGAAGAAAAAAAAAATCTCCTGTTTAATGTTCGGCCGTTGAGCCATATACATTTTACAACTGGCCACATGAATAACTTGCAGCGAGGAGTACCATGTTACTATGATGTCGTGAAAGACTCGTGGCGCATGCCCCCAAAGCCTTCATCGGCTCGAACTATGTATACGAAATGTCGCAAAAATATTGAAACCAAGCGGCGGAACTTGATTCCTCGGACATCAGTCGATGCTCGAATCATTCAGGCTTCCCAGCAGCTTCCATCATCGCCTTCGCTTGGATCAGCTTCTCAATCCGACTCACAATCTGAAAAAAGAAAATTGGAATGTGTCCACCGTCACCATTGGCTATATTCACGAGAAGCTATTTACAAAAAAAAAGGCCCCATATTCAGCTGCAATTTTTGCGCTTTGTCCAATTGTGTAGACACAGTTCTGTCTATAGTATGCTTATATTGTATTGCATACCTCAATGACCATGTCCTCCAGGCTCAAAGAGTCGATGCTGCTGTAGCCTAGCTGAGAAGCCACGTCTGGAAGGTGTTCAGTTCAAGAGAATGTCAATAGGGTTTCCCCCAACCGCAGAAAACACATCAACTATGTTCAAAGTGAAGAAAGGATGTTGGATGTTGTCTGCTTACTCTGTACTGAAACAGTAACATCAGAAACTGCATACCGCTCTTTCAGATCATCATAACGCTGACGGAGCTTTGCCATTGCCTGCAGGCATAATATCTCCACTGTGATTCAATAGATCGTAAGCCTATCACCTTTCAGTAGGCATAATTGACATCGATTTCAGGCTAAGATCAAGACGCACACGTCAAAAAGAACAGGGTCTTAGCAAAAGATTCTCCAATTTAATGCCAATGCAAGGTATCATAGGCTCTGTATCCATCCTATATGAAGGGCGTGTACAAGCAAGATGACATGAGCACAAGGATGCTCCATTCATATGCAGCCTGCACATAACCATGATGAACACCACATTCTGAATTTTTACACTTGCTGCATTACAGACCAAATTTGGGTGCAGTTTTAACACGGATGGGATTAGTTAGACTGTTGTTTAAGAAGCAAGGCAGAGTCAAGAGAGAACCCTTTTAGTGTGTGTACAGAATCTGAATCACAGTTATCCAAGTGTAAACAATACAAGGCTATCTAAGTCACCCCTTCTCAAGAAAACAGGAATAACAACATCACGAGGAGGGTGAAATTTAAAGAAGGGAAAAGAACCTGAGAAAAGGAATCAGGGTCTGAAATAGCTTGTGCTCCCTTGCTCTTCAACATATCGTTCACGGCTAATTCGAGAGGGACATCGATCCAGATGGAGACTCCATGCCTCAGTAGCCCTCTTGAGATCATTAGACACAAACATCGGTCAGAAAACCTCAATTAGATACACACACAATTAATGGCTGCTCACAAAAGAGAGATACAATGAAGGCACTAGAGGCATTTAAGTGCATACAAGTTGGTGGAGTTCATGACGGCGCCATCGCCACAGCAAAGCACGAGGCTGCCCATGGACGTGAGCTGCTTCAGCCCCTCGGTCTGCGGACAGTTTCAGGTACATTCAGACACAACGTCATCAGAATGGTGCTAGGATTGAACGAACGAATGAACTTCAGCAAGATGGTTTGTGTAGAGAGAGCACCTCGACTTCGAGGTAGCCTTTCTCGTCGGACTCCCGGAAGGCGGCGAGGGCGTCCTTGCCGCCGAGGACGTCCTCGAGCAGGTCCTCGCTGCAGAGGTAGCGGTAAATGATGGAGTTGGCGAGCAGCTTGGCGATGTTGCGCTTGGCATTGCAGTCCGTCCCTGCGGCCGGTCATCGGTTCGGTTCAGTGCGTGTCATTCACCAATTCCAATCTGAACTGCGACTATATATGCAATGTAATGAACAGTTTGCAGAGAAAGAAGAGCATACCGACGATGTAGATGGGCGTCTTCCTGAAATCGCCGACGGCCTCCGCGGTCTTCCTCTGGACAAAATTGAGATTGCAGTCATGCACACGCACCACAAAGCAGCAGTGAACGAATGAAGAAAATTAAAGGTGAGACGGATGGGTGGGGAGCACGTACGAGCAGTGCGACGGAGGGGTTGAGCTCCTCGAGGGTGAGCTCGGTGGCTGCGAATCCATGGCGGCAGGGCAGAAGCCATTGCCGTCAAGAAAATTACTACTACTGCGGGAAGGGAATCTGCAACGGAGGGAGGGCGGGCGCTGACCTGGGAAGGCGCGGAGGCGACGGGGATCGATACGGCGGGTGGAGCCGCGCCGGGGGGAGAAGACGGAGTGCGTGTGCTGCTGCTTCGGGCTCGGGGAGACGGAGGGCGAGAAGAAGGCCGCTGCCGCCCGCATCGCCATCGCCATTGCCGCTTCGACCGACCTCAATCTCCCTCCCTCGAGTTATCCGCGCCACCACCACCGAGGAACGAAAGGCAGGGCCAAGAGAGCAGGGAGGTATCCCCGCCGCTGATGCGCGAGTGGACGGCGCGCGATCGACTGGTAAGTGGGTCCCACATCCCAGTGACCCGCCCTGGCAGCTGAGACCATCTATAAAGCCAGAGCCGGGAGGCACCGGTTCGGCCCAGTCCAAGCTAGGGTTCCTTCGTTCCTCCGCCCGCCGCCGCCGCCGCCGACGAAGTCTCATCTGGCTGATCGCTGGATCTCATCGTCGGTGTTACCTCTTTTTTTCTATGGTGATTTTTTGTCTCGATTTCTTGTGCGGCTTGCGGCGTTTCTTGTGATTTCTTGTCTCGATTGTTCGTGTGAATCTGGTGGTGGTTTGAGGGGAATGGTGTGATGATCTCCTTTCGAGAGTTGCAGAATGAATCATGTGCATTACATCTCAATTCCACACGAGATTTCTGATCATTCCTCCTCCTCGAATCAACTGCTCTGGTTCCTGTCTATTTTTTGTTGTGTCGATTGGTCGTCGGTCGGCAATGAGGAACGAAACCTGTGCCGGAGGCGGATGCGCCCATGTCGGTAACACAACCCTCTAAGAAGTTCTGAGCCCCTAAGTTCGATCCAATCTTCACTTGTTTTTCGTCGTTTCTGGTTGTGTATTTCGATTTGATGGTGGATTGATTTCGACTGATGCGAGGTGATGATGTTATGTATGATAGTCTGTCAATCCCCTGATGTCACAAAGTGAAGACACGCATACATCCCGACAGGCTCTGATCGCATCTGTTTGCTTCTCCGACCGATTTCTTTCTCTTTTTTGTGTTAGTTCTACATAGATCGGGAAGAATTTGTTGGGCTCTATATTATGAGTCAACAGCAGGAGCCGTTCAATGGCGCCCTGTCTGCCGCATGGAGCCTAGATTAACATGCCAGGAGAAGATTGTTTGGAGATCCATCTTTTAATTCCAAGCCACAATATCTGGCCATAATTCGTCAAGAACAAATAACCTGGTCTTTCAGTCCAATATATATTGTTTTGTGGTTTGCACCAAACTGAACGAGTTGCATCTCAGTGTCATAAGCAGAGACTACAGGCAGGTGTTTTATAGTCGAAACCATGTGAAGGATTACCACCAAATGTATCTGCCTACATGAAACCATGAATGTATTGGAAAATTCATCAACTCATGCTTCATTTAACGCCATGGAAAAATCATCTCTGCAGACGGCATCAGGCATCACCATTGTCTGTCAGACAACAGTTATCTTTATGTATGAACAAATTCTATTAATCTCAGGGATTCACTACTACTCCCTGAGTTCACAAATATAAGACGTATATAGTGTGTTTGTTTAAGTCCGTAGAACATCTTGTATTTGTGAATGGAGTTTTTATCATGACGCAATCTAATAACCGTTCCTTCTTTCATGGAACACAAACAACGGTGATAATAGCAAAATCCACAATGACCACCAATGTAGCGCCAGTGAAAGTCGTCTTTTTTCTAAGTTCTGAGCCCCCAAGTTCGATCCAATGTTCACTTGTTTTTTAGCTTGTTTTTCGTTGTTTCCGGTTGTGTACTTCGGTTTGATGGTGGATTGATTTGGATTCATGCGAGGTGATGATGTTATGTATGATAGTCTGTCAATCCCCTGATGTCACAAGGTGATGACACGCATACATCCCGACAGGCTCTGATCTCTTCTGGATTTCCGTTTGCTGTGTTCTTGAATTTCGGATCGCTTCTGATCTGCTCTTTTCTCTCTTTTTATCTCTTTGTAGATTTGTAGATCAGGATGAATTTGTTGGGCTCTATATTATGAGTCAACAGCAGGCGCCGTTCAATGGCGCCCTGTCTGCCGCATGGAGCCTAGATTGACGTGCCAGGAGAAGATTGTTTGGAGATCCTTCTTTTAACTCCAAGCCACAATATCTGGCCATAATTCGACAAGAACAAATAATTCGTTTTTGTCCGGTTTTTCAGTGCAATACATATGGTGCACGTTGAAATATTTGGTGTGCTGTTTGCACCAAACTGAACCGAGTTGCATTTGTGTCATGCGCCGAAGCCACCTTTCATGGTCGAATTGGAAAATTCATAACTTAAAGCTTCATTTAACACCATGAAAAAAACGGAATCTATAATCTGTTACCTTATTCGTCTGTTCCAACATGCAACACAAACAACAGTATAGCAATAGCAACATCCAGAATGGTCAAATATCCCTCAATTTACAATTTAGGCCCGCTTGGAATGTTTTTTTTTCTTGCCACCACACTGTATTATACCAGCCTCTAACCAAATTCATGCTCCAGGTTTCAATCCAGTTGTAAACTATGCATGGCGCCCACTCATTTACAGATTTTATGTTCCATACACACGCACAGACTGCTCATCAAGTATAATATGAGCTAAAATTTTGATTTATATAACGGTACCACCTACTAAAGTAAGAAAGTAAAAAAAAATTCAATCATCCATTTGAACATAGTTTCAATAACTCATGCTCAAAGTCAGCTATAAATTACAAATTTATTGAGCCATACTTGTCTGTCTTGTCAATAGTTGTTTGTGTAGTAAAATATTTCATGAAAATTATTTCTTGTTTCACCTAAAAAGAAAAACATTACCTCTATAATGTACACTTTATGCTCTGAAGGATACCAACCACGCATGTCAACAACAACCATGTAGTATGTCAAAAGATTAGCACAAAATCCTAAATTACCAAGGGGAGCCAGATGGTACAAGGTAGCCATAGCGTGTCACTCAAGTTTAAATTCCCTTAGAGTGCCATCTGTTGGCCCTAGGCAGTTCTTCATTAAACAGCTGTAGTTACTATAATGTGTTATACTAGGAGAGGATATAAATTCCTAAAGTACATGGAGTGAACCTCAAAGAAAGGCCAAAAATTGGAGGATTTGTTGATATTTTTGAATGAGTATCTAGCGAACTATGCTTGATAAGGTCAAAATCAAACGCCAATGATCTCATAGCATTGAAGCATCCATTAATATGTCTATGCATAGTTTTTCTTTTCACACCTTTATGGACAGATGGGTAAGCATATCAATCAAAGTCCAATTATATGAATTTGGTGGTTTGTGTATTTAGCACTTGGGAGCATCAATATGTCAACTTTCTGCTTTAGCATTATATGTATGAATTAAACTATACCATGAAACCATAGTGTCGGTGTTGTATGTCCCAACAACATGGTTTGTGTTTGCTTATTGGTAATTTCTATCAAAGATTCTTGCCATGCCAAAATCTGGTATCATCGGTCACCAAACGATTTATGTTGACGCTTTGAGATATCTATGAACGATCTTTACACGTAATCTTGTCGGAGACACATATGTCCTCTCGTGACACCCTTCATTATACTTGTTTCGAATCAAACTGATCTTGTTCCGTTCATTGATGCATTACAAAGAGTATATATATATATATCTTCTGGAGAGATGTGACGGTCTGAGAAGACTCGTCGGTTCCAGGAGGGAGTCGCGTCGGTAACAGGAGAAACTGCCCGACGCTTGACCATGTAGAATCATCAGCACAATTGTCCGGGAAGTTTTTCATAAAATCTTTGATGAGATCCTGAAACATATACTCACAAAGAGAGAGCATAATATGATGTCATTCAAATAAGGATATCTCAAGAAGAGACTCCCCCTGACACCTGCAAGTCCCTAAGTTGTCGCATACCAATTCCATGAACATATCTCTGGAATGTTGAATTTGGTAGACTTGGTTGACTTGCAGAATGCTTATTTCCCTGCTTTTCTGAAGATTATGGGGAGAAAACCATTTAGGAGAAATATGCTTGGTGATATTACTCTTAATGTATTCTGTTTGCATTTGTGCAACGCAGGCCGCATTATCTTCATAGATAATGGTGGGTGATTTTATCGAACCCATTCCACATGACTGTTGTATGTGGTTTATCATTCTGCGAAGCCATACACATTCGCATGTTGCTTCAAATAATGAAATTATTTTAGAATGATTGGTAGAAGTTCCCACCAGAGTCTGTTTCGAAGACTTCCATGATATAGCAGTGCCACCATGTAGGAACACGAAGCTGGTCTGTGATCTGGCATTATGGGAATCAGACAAATAGCCGGCATCTGCATATCCAATCACATCAGAGTCCTGATTTTCCTGGAACTGGAAAAATAGACCAAGATCCTTTATGCCTTGGAGATATCGAAAGATATTCTTCACTCAAGACCAATGACGTTTGGTGGGAGATGTGTTGTGTCTAGCAAGTAGATTCACTGCAAATGCAATATCAGGTCTTGTGCAATTTGCAAGATACATAAGCGCTCCAACGGCACTAAGGTATGGAACTTCAGGTCCCAACTCCTCTTCTCCATCATCCCTTGGTCTGAACGGATCTTTCTCTATGTCTAGAGATCAAACCACCATGGGAGTTTTAGATGGATGGATTTGTCCATATTGAATTTCTCCAATATTTTCTGGATATAGGCAGATTGGTGTACCATGATTCCTGAGGGAAGGTGCTCAAGTTGAATACCTAAGCAAAATTTGGTTTTACCCAAATCCTTCATCTCAAATTCCATCTTTAGGTGATTGTGTGCTTCATCAATGTCTGGTGTGCTGTCGATGATGTTGAGATCATCAACATACATAGAAATGATGCAAAATCCTGTAGCGGACTTCTTGATGAAAACACATGGGCAATCAACACTATTTGAGTAACCTTTCTGAATAAGGAACTCACTGAGTTGGTTGTACCACATCCGTCCCGACTGCCTTCAGCCATATAATGACTTATTCAGCTTTACACAATACATGTTGTGTTTTGCATTTTTATTCGGGACAGAGATTCCATCAGGAACCTTCATATATATGTCCGAATCTAGTGACCCGTAAAGATATGCGGTCACGACGTCCATCAACTTCATAGATAGACGATTTTGCACTGCCAATGATATGATATATCGGAAAGTGGTTGCACTCATTACTGGAGAATATGTTTAAGTGAAATCAATGTCGGGTTTCTGCGTGAAATCTTGTGCTACGAGCCTTGCTTTATATCTCACCACCTCATTGTTATCATTCCGTTTCCGAAGAAAAACCCATTTGAATCCCACAGGGAAAACACTGGGAGGTGTCGGTATTACTTCAGTGAATACCTTTCTTTTGTTAAGCGAGGCAATTTCTGCTTGGATTGCATCCTTCCATTTAGGCCAGTCGGAGCGCTTTTGGCACTCAACGATAGACCTTGGATCATGATCAGTGAGAAGGGTATCTGCAATCTTTTCAGCAAAATATATGTCGACAGTCGTAGTCTTACGGTCAAATGATTCTCCAGAATCAACAGAGTTGATAGAAATTTCCTCCACCCCTAGTGACTCTTCGTGATTTCCCAATACGATTGAGTCTGGGTGTTCCGGTGTCCCAGTCAGTTTGTGCACACTGGAACTGGGTTGTGGAGGTTGCCCTTCCACTGGGTGTATACTACCCATCAAGTGTTTGTCAACATTAAGTTGACCTGCATTTACTGACTCCGAGGTTTTTCTCCTCGATTTCCCTTGCTGTTTGCTAGAAGCATGCTCCAGGTCTG
Source organism: Aegilops tauschii subsp. strangulata (assembly GCF_002575655.3). Taxonomy (NCBI): domain Eukaryota; kingdom Viridiplantae; phylum Streptophyta; class Magnoliopsida; order Poales; family Poaceae; genus Aegilops; species Aegilops tauschii. The sequence continues at coordinate 43,573,918 of NC_053037.3, forward strand.
AGGCCGTACTACTCCCCCTCTTTTTAGGAATAGGGAGTTGAGTGGTTTTTATTGGTACCTCCACTCTTTCTGGCGCATTTCTGGCCGGATTTAAGGATTTTGTAACACCTTTCAGATCAGTAAATGAGTCTGGTAGATTATTTGCAAGATGTTGCAAATTAATGATCTTCCGAACTTGAAGTTCGGTCTCTTGGGTACGTGGATCAGAGGATGAAATGGCATGAGCATTCCAATCAATTTTCGGGAATTCTTCTGGTACTTGAAATCTCCCCCTAATGCCGGAAAATGTTCCTCATTAAATATGCAATCAGCGTGACGGGCTGTGAACAGATCCCCAGTTAGGGGTTCCATGTACTTGATAATCGACGGTGATTTGTACCCCACATAGATCCCCAACTTCCTGTGTGGGCCCATAGATGTCCGCTGTGGTGGTGAGATCGGGATGTATGCAACACATCCGAACTTACGCAGATGGGAAATGCTTGGAGGATTTCCACGTACCAATTCCAGAGGGGAAGAACTGTGATATGCAGTTGGCCTCAATTGTATCAAGTCAGTAGCGTGTAAAACAGCGTGACCCCAACAAGAGGTTGGCAAGTTGCAATTCGTCAACAAAGGTCTTGCAATGAGTTTGATCCTCTTAATCAATGCTTCAGCCAAACCATTTTGTGTATGGACATATGGAACAGAGTGCTGAACTTCAATCCCCAAAGCCATGCAATAATCATTGAAAGCATGTGAGGAGAATTCTGCAGCATTGTCCATTTGAATTGACTTAATTCAACTTTCAGGATAATGGGCTTGCAACTTAATGACTTGCCTCATTATCTTGGCAAATGCATGGTTCCGTGTGGATAGAAGATACACATGTGACCATCGTGTAGATGCGTCAATGAGAACCATGAAATACCTGAAAGGTCCAGATAATGGCTGAATGGGACCACAAATGTCTCCTTGAATACGTTCAAGGAACTAAAGTGGTTCAGCTTGTATTTTGTGGTGCGAGGGCCTCAAAATTATCTTTCCCGTGGCACAAGATGTGCACACAAAATCAGAAGATTGAGGAAATCTTGACTCAAGCAAATTATGACCAATGGAATTGCTAGTAATTTTTCTCATCATCCCGATTCCAGGATGGCCTAGGCGATCATGCCAGGTTTGGAGTGTGTTAACATTCTGAAAAATTACTTTGTATGCAACATGTTCCACGGGTTTGATGTACGTATAGTACAAACCAGACGATAGAGAAGGAATTTTCTCATGTACCTTTTTGCCATATCCGTGATCTTTAGTAAAGAGTAGATACTCCTCTTTGTTGTCTTCATGGGTTTCAATGTGAAAACCATTCTTACGGATATCTCGATAACTGATCAGGGTACGTTATGAGTCGGGATACAATAAAGCATCCTCAATCGTCACTTGTGTACCGCTTGGGAGGATGAATATGGCACGTCTAGTACCAACAATCACTGTATCGCGTCCAGCGATAGTTAGGATATCTCCATTCATCTTTTTCAGAGTTTGGAAATATTTCATCTCCCTCAGTATAGAGTTTGTGGTACCACTGTCCACAAGGCATAATTCCTCTTCCATCGGATTGTCCCCGTAGAAAACTATATAAAACAAAGAATTTTCAAAAAGAAAACCTCATAGTAATATATAGAATACAATCTTTATTATATCAAATGTGCTGATACAGTACAATATAAAGAAAACAACAAACTTATGTTCTTATTACAATCATCACAAATGGACATAATTAAGTAGATCACTAAGGAGATTGAGGGACTATGTCGAAGTCGCCAAACACATTGTTTGCGGTGTACTCAATCAACATGTTCTCCATTTCAGCAGGATCCTTAGGCGGATAAAGAACCATGGCGTTGCTCGGTCCAGGAGGAACATCGTGCGAACCACCAGCTCCTTTTGCACTATCCGGATGAAGGTTGAAGTTGGCTTCAAACCTTTTCCCTTGAGGTGCTTTGCGTCCCTGAGATTGCTGGTACAACATAACCAAATGCTTGGGCATTGTGCACTTTTCAGTAGAATGCGTGTAGCATCCACACTTGTTGCAAAGGTTAGAATTATCAAACCTGGGCTTTGAAGTGCCTTTTCCCTTGCCTCGGTTTTTGGATCTCCTGTTCCCATTGCGCTTTCGCTTATGCTCGAAATTGGATTGTTTACCCCGAAGGGTACCATTAAACTTCTGTCTATTCGCAACATTCAGATGAACTTCAGGTAAAGGATGTGCCCCAACTAGGCGCTGAGAGCCATTCTTAGCGAGTAGCTCATCATGCTTTTCAGCCAGAAGTAACATATGAATAAGCTCGGAATAGACAGTGTAGTTACGAGCATAGGTATTGCTGTTGGAGGATCCTATCTGAAGGGAGCATAATAGACAAAGTTTTCTCTATCTTCTCCCCCTCAGTAGGTTCCTTCTCACAAAAGCGCAGTTTGGAACATATCTTATGAACAACATGATTGTACTCACCAATGGACTTGAAATCCTGAAGATGGAGATGAGTCCAATCATGGAGTGCTTCTGGCAGGACTACTGCCTTCTGTTGTTCATACCTCGTTTTGAGGGCTAGAAACAGAGTACTAGGAGATTCCTCCTGTAAATACTCAGACTTGAGATTGTTGGGGAATGCAGTAATTTCAGAAGAAAAAAAAACCTACGCACACGCAAGATCTATCTAGGTGATGCATAGCAACGAGAGGGGAGAGTGTTGTCCACGTACCCTCGTAGACCGAAAGTGGAAGCGTTATGACAACGTGGTTGATGTAGTCGTACGTCTTCACGATCTGACCGATCCTAGTACCGAAAGTACGGCACCTCCGCGATCTGCACACGTTTAGCTCGGTGACGTCCCACGAACTCTAGATCCAGCTGAGGTCGAGGGAGAGTTTCGTTAGCACGACGGCGTGATGATGGTGATGATGAAGTTACCGACGCAGGGCTTCGCCTAAGCACTACAACGATATGACCGAGGTGGAAATCTCTGGAGGAGGCCACCGCACACGGCTAAGACAACTGTCAACTTGTGTGTTCTAGGGTGCCCCCCTCCCCACGTATATAAAGGAGGGAGGGGGAGGCCGGCCGGCCCTCCTTGGCGCGCCCCCAAGAGGGGAATCCTACTAGGATTCCAAGTCCTAGTAGGTTTCCACCAAAAGGGAGAGAGGGGGAAGGAAGGAGAGGGAGAGGGGAAAGGAAAAGGGGCCCCCCTTCCTAGTCCAATTCGGACTCAAGGGGGAGGGCGCGTGTGGCCTGCTCTGGCCGCCCCTCTCTCTCTCCACTAAGGCCCATCGAGGCCCATTAGTTCCCCGGGGGTTTCCGATAACCCTCCGGCACTCCGGTTTTATCCGAAACTTCTCCGGAACAGTTCCGGTGTCCGAACATAGCCATCCAATATATCAATCTTTATGTCTCGACCATTTCGAGACTCCTCATCATGTCCGTGATCACATCCGGGACTCCGAACTACCTTCGGTACATCAAAACACATAAACTCATAATACCGATCGTCATCGAACGTTAAGCGTGCGGACCCTACGGGTTCGAGAACTATATAGACATGACCGAGAATCATCTCCGGTCAATAACCAATAGCGGAACCTCGATGCTCATATTGGTTCCTACATATTCTACGAAGATCTTTATCGGTCAAACCGCATAACAACATACATTGTTCCCTTTGTCATCAGTATGTTACTTGCCAGAGATTCGATCGTCGGTATCTCAATACCTAGTTTAATCTCGTTATCGGCAAGTCTCTTTACTCGTTCCGTAATGCATCATCCCGTGACTAACTCATTAGTCACATTGCTTGCAAGGCTTATAGTGATGTGCATTACCGAGAGGGCCCAGAGATACCTCTCCGACAATCGGAGTGACTAATCCTAATCTCGATCTATGCCAACTCAACAAACACCATCGGAGAGACCTGTAGAGCGTCTTTATAATCATCCAGTTATGTTGTGACGTTTGATAGCACACAAAGTGTTCCCCTGGTATTCGGGAGTTGCATAATCTCATAGTCATAGGAACATGTATAAGTCATGAAGAAAGCAATAGCAACAAACTAAACGATCCTCGTGCTAAGCTAACGGATGGGTCAAGTCAATCACATCATTCTCTAATGATGTGATCTCGTTAATCAAATGACAACTCATGTCTATGGCTAGGAAACTTAACCATCTTTGATTCAACGAGCTAGTCAAGTAGAGGCATACTAGTGACACTTTATTTGTGTATGTATTCACACATGTACTAAGTTTCCGGTTAATACAATTCTAGCATGAATAATAAACATTTATCATGATATAAGGAAATATAAATAACAACTTTATTATTGCCTCTAGGGCATATTTCCTTCAGAGATCTGGATGAATATGGTGCCTTATGACGAATAAGGCAGCATAGTTCTGTTGTTCTGCCAGCGGCGTGGCCCCAGCCGGGAGAGGAGTCTCCGGGGTTGTATTGCACGCGCTATCCCACGGGACGCAAGACTGATCTTGATGTCCATAGCCCATGTAGGGTAATTGTGGCCATTGAGGGCAAGCTCCTCAAACTCTTTGGCAGTCATCTTTGCCTACATGGGAAACCAGAGATAATTAATTTACGGGTGGTAAATTTAAAACCATCATGGTTGTGTAATAAGAATGCAAAAATTTGATACTCAAGTGTAAACTTGAAAAATTCTCAACCTCAATTGTGTGAACATAACACTTTGAAGATCAGTTAGATCTCACAGTAATAGGCTGCATGGCTATTACCTTGTGTATGCTACAATTTAGATATAAGGAATACATGTTGAAGGTAATCGCTTGTCGGGATTGACAAAGCGTAGACCTCACAGTAAGAGAGGATAGTCTGTAAATGTGCAGTAGATCACAACTCATTACCTTGTGATTCCAAATAAGATGAGGGAGAAATATTCAAAAATTTGCAAGTTTGGTGTGCGAGAGAAGATGATCTCGATCGCTAAAACATGTTCAAGGGAACTTGATATGTGGTAAACACATGGAACATGTCATTCTTCCTAGATGAAATCCGGTACTTTATATATATTATCAATCCATTACATAATATAAACACACTAATAATTACACAAGTCCTAGTCAGATGTAATCTAGAACTGGACTAGAATGTAAGTAGCAGTCAAACGAGGTACTGAACAGTACTAAACAGAGTCTAAAACTGCACAAATACAATAATTAATACTACTGTTAATAAAACAGAGAGAAAAAGAAAAAGAAATGAATCCAGCCCAAAAGGAGGCGGCTGGAGGACACATCAGGCGCCTAGGCCTGGGCCTCCATGGCCTTTGGCCAGCCCACCCGCAGCCCCACCGCATAAGAGGGAGGAAGCGGCGGTTACGGATAAGGGTCTCAGACCCGAAGCCCGCACCACCCGCTCGATCCCCTTCCCTGCACGGCGTCGGCGACTGGAGTGGCCGCGGTAGCCCCTCGCGGCACCGGAGGTCACCGGCGCAGCACCGACGAGCCTTCCTCGTCCAAAGAAGACGCGATGACGAAGGGGTCCGGGTGAGCACCCTCTGGCGCGGCGCTGGCGAGGCCGAGGCTCGCCGGAGCCCACGAACCGGGGCGGCGGTCAATGGCGGCTACGGCGCGCCCGAAGAGACGCCCGAAGCGCCTTGCCGCGCGGCTGCTCGAGCCCGCTGCCGTCTCCTACTGAAGCGGGACGTTGGCGTTGGTGCCCTCCATGCCGGCTCTAAGAGGGACGACGCCGGAGGCGCCGGTTGGCGCGGAGACGAAGGCGAGCGCCTCCTCCTCATTCAGCATGGCACGCAACGGCACCGGGGCATAGCCATGCGGGCGGCGGCTCGGGCCAGCGTCCTCGACAGCGGGCGTCAGCGTGCGCGGAGGCATCCAGTGCACCGGCGGAGGCGGATGCAGGCATTGATGCATTCAGTTATTGTAGCTACATTCAACAAAGAAATCGCACCCCACGCCCTAGGCCATGGCCCTGTTAGCCCTGGGCCTTGCTACGTCCCTGCCTGCAGGTGAGTCAAACTAATGTAAATCGAGGGGAGGGGGGCATAGGCCCCCTCTTCATATTGGCTCCAATACCCCTCGAGAACACATTGCTAATCATAGCGTTCAAAAGTCCAATTCCATGTAAATGCAATTGTTTGTGCATTTAGTGTTTTGGCTTCAGCCATCAAAACATCACCGCTTCGGGCTTTAGGTCTACATATATTGCAAAACACTACTGAAATAGTGAAAGTTTTTCAAAAAATGAGCATGCACTTTTGAAAAGTTGTTACATAAAAACGAGTAAATAGCATAAAACTACCACTTTTCGTCCTATGGTTCCACAAAACCACCACTTTTTTGTTTGTAACTGATACCTACCACTTTTCTCGTCGGTTGTCTCAAAAAACCCAAATCGCCCGTTGCTAGCGTTTTAAACCGTTTTCTGACGGTCCGGGCCCGCCTGTCAGGCCACGTCAGCGCCGCGCGTGACGGCGAGGCCGTTAACGGCCGTTATTCGGGCCGACCGATGCTGCCGGACCGCACCCGCTCGCTCGTTGCCGTTCTCTCTCTGTCGGCAGCATCTCTCTCTCGCTCCTCCTTCCCCCCGTGCTCTCTGTCTCCCCCGACGATGGCCGCGGCGAAGAAGAAGGACGACGGCGAGCCTGGGCCGACAGCCAGCTGCGAGGGCGGTGCTCACTCCGAGGTCAACAAGTGGCTAGGCAGTGCAAGTTTCCCGACCCAGCGCTCGTCTGGGCCACTGACGCAGGAGGTCCAGATGTTGCCGACGTTCCGCGCGGCCAGGGCAGTGGCCAAATGCATCCATGCGGATCCAGAAGGCGGGCACCAGTGGGCCTCCTCACTTGGTGGCGTGGAGTAAGTTATGAATTGTTTTAATTATTTTTCTTAGTTTATTTATGAACTAGGGTTAGGATTTGTTTCTTATATTGTTAATGAATTAGTTCTTTGGTATATTATTATGTATACATTGTACTCAATATATGAATTAGGGTTTAGGTTTGGATGATGTTGTGCAAGTGAAACTGTTGCATACTTTTTAACTTGAAAATCTGAAGAAATCTGAATGTGTTGTTTCTTTTTTTGCATAGTTTGGATGATGAAGTATGGGAATTGAGGCTGCATTTTCAGGGTAGAGACAACATGGAAAGGAAGTTTTCCTTATCAGAAATGAATTACCTGTTTTTGTTAGCACTTATTGAACTTGAGGGCTATGGGTTGGATGCCTATCTGTCATATGTTAAGGATGAGGGTAAGGGGCTGGAGGGGATTGAGGTTTTGGACAGTGATGAGAAGGTGGAGGAGATGCTAGATTTGTTTGCTGAGAAGAAAATATTGAACATAACAGTGAGAGAGGCTAGTGACCCAAATCCAGCAGATGCAAACATGGACCACACCTTGCTTGAAGAGCAGATTCCAATTAGTCAAGTTGGTGATCCCATTGTTTATAGTGTTTCCCAAGAAGGTGTCCTTTTCCCTGTCTCAAATTCTTCACAGCCCCCACTTGTGCCTGTTGATCCATATTTTAACACACAACAGAGCTGTAATTTCAACAAGGGAAAAGAGGCAGTGGAAATTGAAGGCATTGAAGCAGAAGATCAAGATGAAGATGAGTTGGAAAAATCCTCTTCAGATTTTGAGTTTTTCAGGGGTGATTACAGAGGGAAGAAAATTTCATACAAGTCTTGGGCTAGGGGAGAAGATGAAGGTGGTAAAGGAACAAGTCAGCACTACAGGGAAGAGGAAGAGATGGCTGAGCATTATTTTGGGGGTGCTTCTGAACCCTCAGAGTTTTGGCAGGAGCCAAATGGTTCTGAAGAAGATGATGAAGAAGAAGTTTCAGATCATGTGAAAACTGTGGCACAGAAGATACCTGTGAGGAAACAAGGCCCAACAAGCAGATCACACAGTGAGCCAGATCACAAAAAGTTTGAAGATTTCATGCCAGAAGCTGATGAGTTCTGCTTTCCAGGTGATGAAGGCATTTCTGATGAAGAAGATGATGCACCTAGGTTGCCTTGTGGCAGCAAGAGAAAATTGAAGAAGAAGAAGAAGAAGGAGAGAATATGGTATGATTCCTCTAGGCCTGATGCACATGAACAGTTTAGGATTCATTTGTGCTTTCTGAATGTGGTAGAGTTCAGAGAAGCATTGAGAAACTACCATGTTAGGACACTTAGGAACTTTGAGTACCATAGGAATGATCCAAGTAGGATCATAGCCTGGTGCTCAGATAGAAAGCATGGTTGTGAGTTTTATATTACTGCTTCTAAGATTGCCCATGAGTCAACCTTTAGCATCAAGAAGATGAATCTTGATCACACCTGTGGAGCAAGTGGAGAGAACACAAAGGTTACCATGAAGTGGGTTGCAAAGGCTGTTGAGGATACTGTAAGATCCAATCCTGGTGCAGGTGTTGAGACTATACTGAGTTATACAAAAAAAAATTTGGAGTACATGTTCCAAAAAGTTTGGCCTACAGGGCAAGGAGGAAAGCAGTTGATGTTGTGCAAGGGGATCACAAGACACAATACTACAGGTTAAGAGACTATCTGCAGTGTGTTTTGTACACAAACCCTGGTAGTAGGTGTGTTGTGACAACAAAGGAATTTGAACTCCACCCACTACCTACCCCAAGGTTTCATTACATGTTTTATTGTCTGTTTGCTTGTAAGGAGGGGTTCCTAAATGGTTGCAGGCCTTTCATAGGTAAATCTAGTCTGTATAGTGCTTAAATAGGGATTGCATTACATGTTGCTATTTACTAATGGCTTAAAATGCAGGTCTTGATGGATGCTTCATCAAACTAAGCAGTGGGCAGCAAATCCTGGCAGCAACAGGGAGGGATGGCAACAACAACATCTTCCCTATTGCATTTGGTGTTGTTGACAAGGAGGAGACAGATAGTTGGACTTGGTTTCTTACACAGTTAAGGACAGTAATTGGTAGTGGCAACAAGTTTGGGCCCTACACAATTATGTCAGACAGGCAAAAGGTACAACTACTCTTCATGATTTGACTGATTTTCCTTTCACTATGTACTGCTTTTCCTTGCACTATGTACTGCTTTTCCTTTCTCTACTTACTTCACTAGTTATTAATACAAAATCAATGAACAGGGTCTGCTCAATGCAATAGAGGATGTATTTCCTGATTCCCCTCAAAGATTTTGTTTAAGACACACATATGCCAACTTCCAATCAGCTGGGTTTAGAGGGGATGAATTGAAAAAACATCTAGACCAGGCTGCATATTCTTTCACTAAGCATGGGCATGATCTGGGCATGGAAGCATTGAAGAAAGAGAGTGAGGAGGCATGGAAGTGGTTGTCCAACATACCAGTCCATACTTGGGCCAGGCATAGAATGGATACTATATGCAAGACAGACCTTGTTGTAAACAATCTTAGTGAAGTTTTCAACAGGATTATTCTGGATGTTAGGAACAAGCCCATAAGGACGATGCTTGAAGGAATTAGGACAAAACTCATGATCAAGTTTCAGAAGATTAGGGAGAAGACAGAGACATGTAGGTGGGATATCACACCCACTTACTCTGAGATATTGGAGGAGGCCAAGAAGTGGGCAAAATATTGTGATGCATATATGGCTAGACCAGGAATTTGGCAAGTTACAAGTAGTTCAGAAAAGACCTACTGTGTAAACCTAAACAACTACACTTGTGACTGCAGGAGGTGGGATATGACAGTTGTTCCATGTAGTCATGCTATAGCAGCAATGCAGAAGGTGAAGCTACACCCTGAAGATTTTGTCCATGAGTTCTTCAAGAAGCCCCTCTACTGTGAAACCTACAAGCATATTATATACCCTGTGCCAGGCCCTGATTGTTGGCCACACACCATGGGGGATGACATATCTCCTCCAGTATTCAAAGAAAAGAAGGGTAAAAAGCAGACAGCTAGGAGGAAAGGACATTTTGAGGTGCCTGCCAAGAAGGATACATCAAGAATTGGGACAGTGACCTGTAGCAATTGCAATATGCAAGGTCACAGATATACCACTTGTGGTGTTCCACTGAAACCCAAACTGCAGATGAGAAAGAATAATCACCAGGTATACTTATTGATAAAGAAACTTTTGTTTCATAGGCTAGGTGGTTTAATTATAATTTGCTTTGTTAAATGTGCAGGAGAATAGGTCAGACTACTCTTCATCTACCAGAGCTTCTACAGGTGCGGTTGCACCCTCACCCCCACCACCACCATCAGCACCATCAGCACCAGCCATAGCTAGGAAGAGGCCTGCAACAGCCACAACTACTCCAGGACCGGCAAAGAGGAACAAGGGAGCTGCTTCTGCTACTCCAGCACCAGCCACATCAGCACCTGCCAAGAAGACCAAAGCAACCAAGAAGACCAAAGCAACCAAGAAGACAGGGGCTCTTAGCACATCTTCACCAGCCAAGAACACAAGGTCATCCATTGCTTCTCCAGCAAAGAACACCAGAGCATCAACAGCTAGCAGAGTTTTCAATGCTCCAAGGCAAGCTGCCAACTCTGAGATGGAGATTGGGTCCAAGAGGGTTAGGAAGCCAACTGGAAAGTGGAAGGCATATATCACAGCTAGTGGTAACTACTGAAGATTCCAACATTTGAGAAAGTTGTCTTGTTGTATGAGTGCTGAAACCTAAGTGTTTGCAACCTTAAACCTATGTATTTGCTTGTTGAAACTTGAGTGTTAGCATTATGAAACCTATGTATTTGCTTCCTGAAACCTGAGTGTTTGCATTTATGAAACCTATGTATTTGCTTGCTGAAGCATTATGCAACCTGAGTGTTTGTGACTTCTGGGTAGATTCAGACAACACTGATGCAAACATTGATTCATTTATTCAAACATTCATATATTCCACCATCCAAACTTTCTTTCATACAAAGAGTTGTACAGAAATGGAAGGGATACGTAGCTCAGACTCTCATTCATACTTAAAAAAACTACTACCAACAACTCTCAATCGTAACGATCGAAGAAACGACACCACTTTGCTCTGGTAGAAGGGTGAGGAGCGAGTACTGCCTGTCTCCTAGCCCACCTGATGATCTTCCCTGAGATCTTGCGCCTGCCGCCAGGGACAAGAACTGTGAACTCATCTGAGTTGCACTTCTCCAAGATCTTCTCTGCCAGCCTCCTCTTGAACTCCAGCTCCCACTCCACTGCCTGCACTGCAGGGCGAGCCCTTTGCCTCCTCACATCCACTGCCTGCACTGCCTCCTCTTCCTCATCTGTCACCTCCCCAAGCTCTGGATCCATCTAGGGTTTCTAGAGGTGGGGTGTGGCGGCTGTGTTCTGGAGGGAGGAGGGTGGGTGGAGTAGGCTATTTATGAGCAGTGGAGGGTGGGTGGAGTAGGCCTAGGTTTGTAAATATAACTGGGCCACAAAGCCCAGGTAGAAAGCACTAATAAACATAACTACCTTTTAAACATAAAAAGACACATAGCATACTCCAGCAGTGCTTATCACTGACTCCATAACATAGCAAAAGAGGTTCAAATACAGGCAGAACAGTCATTACAACTTAGTTCATAACTTAGCATTAAAGGTTCTAGCAGCATAACAACAGTTCTTAACATTGGCATAGACATAGACTAGATTAGCTTCACATTCCCCAAAATGTACACCCCATATCTTCACATCAGATTGTTAGGCCACATACTTATAAAGGCCTTGGATGTACTTCACCATCTGCAGAACACACTTCATGAATCAAGGATGGCCTTGATTTTCTCAAGTTTCTCCTTGCTTGCATGCCCATCACTCAGCAGCTCATTCACCACATGCTCAAGCTTGGCCTTCTCTATCTTAAGCAAATCTCTCTCCTGTTCAACCTCCTTCTTTGCCTTCCTGGTATTCTTGATAATGTCAGCTTGGCTCTGTAAAATGCACCTTTGTTCCTTGGCAAGTTTGAGCTTCTCCATCTGAACCTCCAACCTAGCTCTCTCTTCTACCTCTTTCTTCTTCTTCTCAAATTCTTCCTCCTCAACTGCCTTCTGGTTATCCATGTGGCCTACCCTACCATCCTGCCAATCAAACATCTTGGATACATCTTGGACAAGCTTTGTGTACTCAATGCACAACTTGTCATTTTCAGTCTTAAGCTTGGCCAAATGCTTCTCATACTTCTGCTTATCAACTACCCTGCCACAATTCTGTTCATGGTACATGTCCCACAGCCTGGACAAGCAATTCTGAAGAATTGGATGCCAGGGCTTGTCAACCCACTCAGTAACACCACAGTTAACACCTTCACTCTGCATTTGGAAATTGAAATATACATCACTAAGTGCACTCAATTTCATAACAACAAATCATATCAGACTAAGAAACTAAAGGTGAGGCTTAAGTAAACTGAATATGTTGTTTAATATAACTCAAACTATAACTGAAACCCAACCTGCTTGTACAAGTACATTCACAGATATATGCTTCCTATACATAAGCATTTTTGATAGTAACCATATCCCTCAATACATTAATACAAGGCATATTGCAGTTCATCCTAAATAATACAGTGTAGGTTCAGAAGAGCAACTTGTCAACATAATACTGTGTGGGTTCAGAACAGCAACTTGTCATCCTTGTAAATACATGTGTGGGTTCAGAAGAAAATGATTCCAATTAAGGTACTATACCTGCTGCACTGGACAACCATAGAAACGCCTTCCAGTTAAGGTTCCTTCAAATGCCACACACTTAATTGGCCTCATGTGGTGCATCATGCAGGTGGGTTCAGAAAGCTCCAGCTGGCCACAGAAAAGAGGCTCCACGGTGGTGTCAGGGGTCTCCTGCATGAACACATCAACAAAATCACCTTAGCTCACAGAACCAGACATAGATCACAAATTAATTCCCCAATCCAGCAAGAACCCTAACCCAAACCCTAGTTTTCAAGCATACATAAACATAGCTCAAACAACAACCATAACCCTGCCTACTAAATAACAGTAAACAAAGGTTACCCTAGCTCACCAAGATGAACACTAACCTAATCTAGCTCCTAGATGAACCCTAACCCTAGCTCAGCAGATCGAAAAACTTACCCAAAGAGCCATGTCCATGCTTGTGATGTCGCACTCATCCTCTGAGCTCGTATCCCCGTCATTCCAGGAAGGCATGGCGGCGGTGGAGCTTCCACAGCGCAAGTCGCCGCCGGCGTCGAAGAGCAGAGAGGAGAGGAGCGAGAGAGTGAGAGTGAGAGCAGAGGAATGAGTGCGGGCAGGGGAGAGAGTGAGAGTGAGGGCAGGGGAGCAGAGTAATGAGCGCACGAGCGGGTGCGGTCCGACCGCGCCGGTCGGTCCGAGTAACGGCCGTTACCGGCCTCGCCGTCACGCGCGGCGCTGACGTGGCCTGACAGGCGGGCCCGGACCGTCAGAAAACGGTTTAAAACGCTAGCAACGGACGATTTGGGTTTTTTGAGACAGCCGGCGAGAAAAATGGTAGGTATCAGTCACAAACAAAAAAGTGGTGGTTTTTTGGAACCATAGGACGAAAAGTGGTAGTTTTATGCTATTTACTCCATAAAAACCCAAATATAGACTTCAGAAGAGTATCTACTGCTTGTGTAGTTGTCCTTTTTTTTCTCTCCTCCTACATGTTGGATCGATGAAACTCAAGGGTGCGCATCCCATTTGGTTCCTTCTCAAAGGATAATCCCACGGATGAATGTGCAAACAATGTGTTTTTCTTCGATGTGGTGAATGATCAAATTGTGGATGCAATTGTTCTTTTTCTTATGAGGATTTTATTAATCTATTTGTTTGGTGTGGCTACCAAAGGCCAAGGACCATTCTCGCCAAGGAACATAGTGTGAGTCACGATTTGCTAAATAGTCAAGTCTAAGACGTGCAAACTGATAATGGAATATGTTTGTTGTTTTGTTTTTGCAATATAGCCGCTGTTACATTAACATTCACAAAGTTAGTTGTTCCCGGAAACTTGGTGAAACTCAAGGACGACATATTCATGTCCACCAATTGAAGTCACTCCCGATGATGAATAATCCTAATTTTATTATCACCATCCATTGTTACAAGTACCAATTGTGCACATGTTTGTGATGAAGTAATTCCAAGGGCCATAACACATGGAACCTGCGACCACAATTATCTATTCACTAGTGGTTGGGGCGCCACCCTGTGGCGCCGCTTAAGAGAAAGCTGTGCGCATATTTTCATTTACAAAAAATACATAGGGTCCTTGTCTCCGTCTAAAAAACATCTCAGAAAAAAATTCTAACCTTCACCTAAAAAAAGAAGTAAAAAGAAAAAAAGAAAAATACCACCGCAGCCTACAAACGAGTGCCACCTTGCATAACCTTCATTTAAAAAATATCAGAGGTCCTCACCTCAATCAAAAAAGAAAAAGTGCATTTTAAAAATAATCCACACCTTCATCTAATTTTTTTTCAAAAGAATTCTCACCGCGGCCAACCAGCTTGCGCCACGTGGCATAGCTGGTTGGCCGCTCTTCAGCTAGTGGCTGGGACGCGCCCTGGGCGCGTCTCTTGAGGCGGTCCGGTGCGCACTTATCTTGCTTATAATCCTTAAGGGCACTTATGTACAGTTATTTGAATATAGTTGAATATGCTATCTTTGCTGACTTCAAACTAGGAGTTTCAGAATTTATTAGAAACTTGTTGTCATGAGGATATGTTCAGGATATGAACCCTCTTGTTAAAAAAAAAACATACACTTCAAATAAAATCTAGCGTAGGAGCCTGCACGAAATCAATCAATATGCAATACAAGTAACCTGAAAGTTAAGATAGATATAAACACTTCTTCTGAACTAATGTAACTGAATCAGCTATGCAACTATACGAGTAACCTGTAAAATAGAACATGACCTCAAATAGTTCAGACCAACTTTCTTATATAGCATAGAAACTTCATAGGTAAACATTTTAAACAAATATACTTAGGGTCAGTAGGCATCCATACATTAAGAAAAATAACAACAAAACATTTATGTAGGTGAGGTCATCTTGACCTTCCATGTAATTCAGCACAAAAGCATATACTACATGAGATGACAAGAATAAGAAACAAACGGGAAGGAAAGACAATCTGCATTGAGTCTCCATGAATCTCATTGTCACCCAAAGATTGCCCTTTCTTTATTTTAGATCAGTTTGTAGTACATCCACCCCACTGCATACTTCATTTCCATATTGGAGAAAATAGTACATTGCTCTTGGGCTCCTAAATCTTAAAATCTAGCAAGATATCTACCCATCCAATAGAATTTCCAACGAAAATGTGTCCGAGCTCGTGAAAAAATTAAGCATTCAATCCGTTTAGTGGGAACATAAGTACCTTCTAGTAAGAAAATATGCTACGCAGCAACCATATTTCTATAGAAACAGAATTACATGTACATCTATAACTGGAAAATATCAGTGATAATGGAATACTATCTACAATATGCTTACCATGAAAGTAGGCAAAAATACTTTTGAGGAAAAATGTCAGTGCTAGAAATGTTATACTGAAATTTGGAGTGGGAGGAGAGATAAACAAACCTTCCATAAATCCCCTTACAAATTTCAACAGTAAAGAACTGTACTAATCTGCAGCGTCAAAATTAAATTTTAGTCAGCTGTATGTACATAATACGATCAATTTCTAATAGTACCATACTTTTTTCTAAATGGCTCCTGTGATTTTTGAGAGTGCAGATCAATGAGATTAGCTTAACAAGCCTCATGGTTCAACTTATGCAACTATCAACATCGGCATAGCTGGTTGGCCGCTCTTCACGCGTAGCTTAATATGTTTAATGCCGTCTGTTTGAAGATCCATCTGCTTTTAATTCCCAGCCACAATATCTAGCGATGCTTCGATAAAAACATACAAATATGGATTTTTCCTGTCTTTCCGTCTAATAAAAGATTCTCCACATCAAAATATTAGGTGTGTGGTTTGCACCCAACTGAACAAGTTGCATGCCAGTGGCATATGCGGAGACTGCAACCGTGTTGCGTAGTCAAAACCATAACAAGGATTGCCACCAAATGTATCTAAGCACATGATTGCACTAAAAATTCATCAAGGCCACGGTAAAACATACAAAAAACGGAAAAATCCCCCTCCCCACGTCGCCCTCTCTGGCGACACGGGGGAAACCCTAGTCGCGCCGCCGCCAAGGCCTACTGCTCCTCCTTCCCATGCATCGCTGCCACCTGAGGGGATGCCGGCGAAGCCCGTGCGTACCCAGTGAAGGTGGCGGCGGGGCGCTCGTTTTCCACCCGACCGTGTCACTGCTCGGGCGCATCGACCTCCATTTGGGAAGGGGCCCGTTCTTCCCACCCTTGACGGTGGCTTCTCTCGGCGGCGGCGTCTTGTTAGTCTCCGACGGCTCTGCCCGTCTCATGGTGGAAGGGCGTGCGGCGGTGGGCGCACATTGGCGACCGGCAGGACCGGATCTGGGCCCTCGCTCCCTGTGCGCTCGGGTGGGACGACACTTGGGGCTATCTCCGGCTACAGGAACACGATAACGGGCTGGCGACCTCCGGTGGTGTCGTCCAGGGTGAGTGGCGGAGGCGCTCAGCTCGTGTGGGCTGACTCCCAGTTCGGCGAGCTAGCCTGAGGAGGTGGATTAGGGGATGGAAGTTGGTGGTGGAGGAGGAGTTGTGGCGGCCAGGATGGATCTCTGCTCCTGTCGGCACCGGTGCTCAAGGTGAGCAGTTGTGTCAACGGAGGTGCATCCTGCTAGATGCGCTGAGGATGCTTGCCATAGAGTTGCAGGAGGATGGGAGGTCTAAAGCTCCTATGCTCGCCGGACTTGGTGGCCAACGTATGCGGAGAGGTTCTGTGTGCGATGCTTCAGGTGAAAGCCTTGTGCTGGCCTTGCCAGCATCGATGATGGCGACGCCTTCGGGCGCCGTCTTTCCTCCTTGGAGGTGTCATTGTTCACGTCCTCTAATGTGCTCCGGGCGAAAGCCTAGATCCATCCATGGATCGGACATCGACAATGTCTTTGACGTCATTGCCCCTATGGGGCGTTGTCTTTGGAGCCATTGAGCTATTGTGGTTCATTTGTCGTCTCGGCTTGAGTGCGGTTGGTCTGTTTGGTATGAGGTTGGGTTGTTGTCTGTTCGGTGGTGGTGGTGGTGGTGGTGGAAGTGAATTGTGGCGGGAGCCTTTGCCTTGGTAATCCTAGTGATGTTGGTCGATCTCTCTCTTGGGGGCTCGTGACGGCGGTGAGGTCTTGGATTTCGGTGCCCTTCCACGACGCTTGAGGTTTGGTTGCCTCGCAAAGTGCTCTGGTTCTCTCTATTTGTGATGGTGGCCATGGTTTGGCCCAGAGGAGGTGCAGGGCTGTCTCGGCAGAACATTGCCCTTCATCACGGTCTAGGGCTCTCTCCGTCGCGTCGTGGTTAGGCATTGAGACGCCCTTCGACAGTGGTTGTGACTCTCCTAGCTCTTCAAGGTGTTGAGTGGGTAGCAGGCAACTTCTGCTCTTCGTCTTCTCGATGTCGATTCTCCTTTCGACTTATCCAACAATACGAGTTCCCGCTCTTCATGGTCTGCCGAGTGGTGACGGGTGCTAAATTCTTGGTGTTGGCTGATTGTTGTATCTCGTTCCCCGGTTCTTCTCTGTTGTTTCTTATTCTCACTTCTGTGTGCTGGGTGCAGCCGTTATGTTTGTATATCAGTCTTACTTATGATAATGAAAATGGTTCAGACCGGCGTAAGCCCGCCGTAGATCCGTAAAAAAAGAAACATACTATGAAACAGATCGGCATCAGGCATCATCACCATTGTTTGTTTGTTGGACAAACTCTATTAATCAGTGTGCAGGGATCAACCTAGTACTCTTCATCGTCCAAAATCATGATGCAGTGATCAAGAATCTACGGTCTGTTTCCTTCTTCGTTGCCAGCCAGGTATAGTTGAATCCAGACCAACAATGCAACACACCAACTGTAAAACTATAAAATTGGAATAGCCAAATATCTCTCGAAACAACCAAAAATTATACATAGCACAACTTGAAGCAAGTAAGATTCTGCAGATTAAGTCATACAACCTCGTCGTTTTATTACCATTCATTATTACTAGTTCCAATGTGCACGTTTGTGACCAATTTAGTACCAGGAACGATCTCATCCCTAATCTTGGCTCCTGGCTGATTCTCATTCCCGCAATTCCACACAAGGTTTCTGATCATTCCACATAACTCGGACGAAGATACGGGCACCAGCGGTACGATCACACGTGATGTTGCTCGTGATTTCATCGCTGAGTGACGGTTGCCGGTTGGGCTGCCACTCCCTCTTTGTTCAATCTGATTGTTGTATATCAGTGGCGGAGGCTATGAACTTGGACTCGGCATCATCTTCATCAGCATTTTATCCTAGACTTTGGAAAGGTCATCATTCAACATTGTAATAGGGAGTCAAATGCAGTTGCTTATGAGCTAACTCGTGTTGGGAGGGATAATCCACCTACTTTGTCCTGTTTATATTTTATCATTGATTGTGGATGATTGCTTAACTTAATATAAAGCTAGCTAGTCACGATGGCTTTTTCTTAAAAAAGAAAGAAAGAGGGAAAGCACGAATCGTGACACTGCTATAAAAATGATGGTCAAACTCCACAACGCGCAAACTGCTATCAAGGATATGCTCTTGTGGTTGCAATATACGGCCATGTGAAATCAAAACACAAAAAGTTCACAACCTTTAGCAATCTGCTGGTAACTGCAACCCCTCCTGGATCACGGTTCATCATTGTTTTTTGTACCAGATGTAATTGAATGGCACACAACAACAGCAAAAACATCAATCAGAAATGGTAACCAAGTTTCGATCCACCGAAACAGTCAGAACAAATCCACAACACAGCTTGATGACGAAGCAGACTGCAAATCCAGTCACACTCTTGATGAATTTAGGGTTCACAATCTTATTGGTATCATCCATTATTACAAGTACCAGTTGTACACATGTTTGTGAACAAAGCTAGTACAAGAACAGGGGGCTACATGGGAAAGCTGGCTAGAAGAAATACCTCACCCCAACACCAAAAAAATTCAATGAATCGGTTCCATTCTGACTGTCCGAGCATATGCTCGCTCCTACGAGCAGGCAACCGCCAAATGGTGAATCCCTCACAAAAAGAATCAAATGGAAAATGCCGGCCAACAATGGGGCGCACAACAACAAGAAGCTAGAATCGGTGTTTCTATCACTCGCTCAATCTCTAGCAGCAGTCAGAACCTACCATACCACCAACATACAACAACAGAAAACGCCATACAAAAAAGGTACACAGCTTCAGGAGCAGGCAAGACCCTGCAAATGCACAGTTAGACAGATCATCTATCCTCTCCTCTTGGGCATAGATGTTGCTCCACAATTCGGCACTCTAGCTCCGGTGACAAAATTGGCTCGACTGCATCGCCGACTAAAGACTACAACAACAACCCCTTCCTCAAAGTACAACAGCTGCCTTGTCTGGAGTAACATGCTGGAGGACGGTGGCGATCAATGGCTCGTAATGGTCCGCACCAGCACCACACCATGCTGCAGGCAAAGATTTGGGTATCTACTTAGACAGAGAAACAGGAAACAAAACTGAAGAGATAGACACTCTTTAATGTAATTGTTTTTTGATCTAATAAAGCTAGCCATGATGGCCTTCCCTCAAAAAAAAAAAAAACTCATCAGCTAAGGCTGACTTGCAGAAGAAAGCACAACAAGACTGCCAACCAACAACGCACCTGTTCCCTTCATGAATAGAAAGATGGGCACATCACAGATTTCTCCTCTAGGGAGGTGAGGGAGGAAGAACACGCAGTTATCCTCATCAACCATTGCATCAGTGCCATGTGCTTGCACCTGTCAATGCCGCACAAATAAAAGATTCAATCAGATCAACATGTAAAATGCTGCATACAACTGTGGCCAGTTCTATTGACAGAAATAACAGAAATGAGAGGAAAAAAAACATCATATCAGCGAGTTTATTGAATTTACCACGAAAACTTCTCTCTTGAACTCGGTGGCAAGGCACTCGATGGCAATATCATCACCAAACGCAGCCGCGCGCCCATCCCGGTTCTCATCGATGGTCAGCAAGCCCTCCTCTGTGTACTGCAGGGTGATTATGTCATGTTCATCCTCCGCAGAACCAGAAATGGACATGTACTTGGCCCAACTATCTCCATCGTCGACAGCGATACATCTCTCCTTGTAGATAGTCTCGGCTGCCAGTTCCCTGCAAGGCAATGAAGAAGATAAGCACATATAATTAACATGAAAGAAGCATAATGGTACCAAACAAATCAACTCGATATTCTAATTGAGATGTACTACAATTGTACCAGTGCCAGGCAAGAAGCATAAATGGTAGTAGTACCAAAAAATGTACCACAGCACAATTAACAGGCTGGATATCAATCATCTACTTGGAAGGTCCATACTTTGCCACTACATCAGCCCATGCCAGGGTGGCAACAGTAAAACCATGATTCCTTCGTTGACCAATTTATGCGGGGTACTAGAATACAAACACACCATGTGAGGCGATTCTTGCAGCTTCATGACGCATTGAAATTGCATCAATTGGTGTTCTTACGCGAATTAACATAAGAAAGAATCAAGAAACGCAAGGTCTAAATGTAAACAGACACAAAAGACTAGACTTGTTTCATTCGACAGCAAAGGGGATCGGATCAACGCAAGACAGGAAGACGAATTCCGCGTGATTCCAAGGAAAGACGGTGTCTTTAGATCCAGACACGCATGGTAGCAATAGATTCGAGCGCGAGCAGGAAGACTAGATCCGGGATTGGCGGGGCAGCCACGGTACCTTTGGATGCCGATGCCGACGAGCTCCTGGATGGCGGCGTCGAGGGCGTCGCGGTCGGCCTTGGGCGCGAGCAGCTTGACCTCCTGGACGACGTGGACGCCCCAGCCGGCCTTGAGATCCGGCGCGTAGAGATGGCGCACGGCGGCGTCGACGGCGCCCCTGTCGGAGGCCTCGGCCGCGGCGTAGACGTCGGCGAAGCGGCGCACGGCGCGGTGCCGGAGCTCGCGCGCCTCGGCCTTGGCGGCGGCGGCCCTCCGCGCGGCGGTGAAGAGGCAATTGCCGTCGGACTCGACCTCCCCGCCGTGGTCGAGGCGGAAGACGACGGCGGGGGCGGGGGCGGGGGCCTCCGGGCCGTCGCCCCCCTGGCGGGGCGGCTTCCAGGCGACGCCGCGCTCCCAGATCCGGAGCAGGCGGCGGCGCTGCTGGTCGTCGAGCGCCCAGACGGCGGACCAGCCGGCGGGGGGCTCGGGGGCGGCCCAGGCGAGGAGCTGCGGCGGCGAGGCCGGGGCGGGGGAGGGCGGGAGGGCCTCGGCGACGGCGACGGCGCCGCCGCCGGGGGAGGAGTCGCAGAGGAGCTTGCCCATCCTGGCTGGCAGCTAGGGTTCGGTCGCTGGCTGGCGCCTGCCTCGGGCTTGTCGTCTCCTCCCCCGCTTTCCCTTTCTTTTTCTTTTCTTTTCCGGCGTTTTTCTGGTAGCCGTTGAAGAGGGGGGGGGGGGGGGGGGGGGGGGGGGGGGAGGGGGGTAGGTGGGGGTGGGGTCGCGGCGGGGGGAGGAAGAGACGAGTGGTTATAGCAGTGCGCTGTGCCGCCGGGCGCGCGCGCGGCCGATGTTACCGTTGGTTGCCGCCGGCTGGCCGCTGGCGTTGGCGGGCTATTGGCATATGGAAAGTGTTCATTTCTTCCCTATAATGAAATGAATGGGATGGAGGGACTTGATTCCATTCCATGTTTATGAGTTTTTTTTAGGGCTTTCCATGTTTATGAGTTATGACCAAGATTTATGAGGAACAAAAATGTTAGGTTCCTTCGCTAGATAGATCCAGAACAACTCAATCGGGACATCTCTTCACCTGATATGTTTGGTAGAAATGGGTCGTTGCGAGGGCTGCAATAAGTGTTTTGATGTCGCCATCCGCTGTCATCGTAGCCCCACACGTAGAGTAACTCAACCAAGACATATGTTCATTACTTACTATGCACGTAGAGATGTGTTGCTCTGAGGGATCCGACGTGTTTTGTTGTCGTCGTCCCTCGCTACCGGTCAGTGACTGTCTTTTCGCTAGCGTGGCCCCGCATGTGTATAAATGTGTACGTGCCGGCTTCACATATCTTGTTTTCTATCTTTCTCGTGTTCTCTACCTCAAAAGCATCTCTAGAAGCAGGTGACTCCTGTCCCTAGCCTAAGAGGGAGACGACAAGCAGGAAACATCGAGTCTAGGGCAGTCGTCGTGTGCCCCGCTTAACTTAGGATGGGTTAAAATAATTAGGATGGAAGGTGTTGATTTCACTCCATGTTTATGAACAAGATATATGAGACCACAAAAATGTTGGTTATTTTCTCTTCATAGGTTAACTCAGTAGATTCTGGCGCACAAATTGTAGGAACTAAATGGGCATTCAGATTTATTGTTTGTGTTGGTTCAATGATGATTCGATGCTCGCATCAAGGAAAAAGTTTTGCCGCTTGATAATTTCAAGTCTCAATTCATTAGGAAGAGACTGTACTCATGTTTTCATCGACAATCGCGTGTGATCTTATTTTCGTTTTTATACTATATCTAAATGCAACATCTCGGTAGTAACAGAGTTTAGAGTTAGTGAAGAACTCGCCATCCTGGGCCTACCCGGGATGGTCCGCTCGTGGCCACTAGCTCCTAGTGTTCGATCATTCACGTGCTTTTGTTCACTATTGATCTAACCTCTACCGTGGGTTTGCAAAAAAACGTAAAAAGCCAAAACTTCATGTGAAACAAGCTAGAAAAGGAAGCCCACAACACACCAAAAACCTAATGTCCCATACCACTCTTGCTTCTCCCACGTTGCATGCTCTCATGCCTCTCCCCTTTGCACCAGCACCGCTACCCCATCTAATAGCGTGTCGAGTAGCACCACAACTCTTTAGCCCTGGCGCTCAGTATCAAACACAATCATCCGCCGTATTTTCATCATGTGCCGACCAAGGCCACGCCGCCGCTCCATCTCCATCAATAAGGAAGCCCTCAGATGAGTCCCTTGCACCGGAGACTGCATCGCCACCCCTCTATTTGTTATAGGATGCGCGTAGAGGAACTAGAGGTTGCATCGATGGCTATGGCGATCCCAATGGATGTCGCGGCTTCTCGACCACTTTAACCATGGGTGACTCTAGCACCCGATGTCAACCCAATAAGCCTCATTTTTGTTTTCCACCTCCCTCCTTTGGGCATGGATGATTTTGTTTGATTTCTTGTGTGAAATTTTGTTGGCGGCCTAAGCACTGCAACACGACCCCATGTTGGCTGGGTAGGTCGTGGTCGAGCCTCGATGTCTTTCACCAGGTGATTTGGATCGAGAGCTCCAAGGGCAGACCTCGGATAGTCGTATCCTCGGCTTCTCGCCCCGAGAAGGCGCCATGCCCCTCCCTCAAGTCTCTAGGGCGAGGGATCAATCCCTGGCGACATTGTATGGGCGCAACCACTGTCATGAAGGAATATTGTGATGATGGAAAGGATGGGACTGCTCGGCCCGTCCCCGTCTGGCCGGGCCCGCCATGGGCCTGATGCGACAAGAGGGGGTGATGAAGGCAGTGGTGGGCCCCAACGAGGGAGCGACATGGTCATGGACGGTAAGGCACTGTTAGATCAGCTGACGATGTTGGAGCTGGCACCCAAGGGGATGGCGACATGGTGACGTAGGAGGACCACCTACTACGGCACATTGATGGAAATATGCCCTAGAGGCAATAATAAAGTTGTTATTTATATTTCCTTATATCA
This sequence comes from Aegilops tauschii subsp. strangulata, assembly GCF_002575655.3. Taxonomy (NCBI): domain Eukaryota; kingdom Viridiplantae; phylum Streptophyta; class Magnoliopsida; order Poales; family Poaceae; genus Aegilops; species Aegilops tauschii. Next base: position 43,597,739 of record NC_053037.3, read on the forward strand.
TCATAAATGTTTATTATTCATGCTAGAATTGTATTAACCAGAAACTTAGTACATGTGTGGATACATAGACAAATAGAGTGTCCCTAGTATGCCTCTACTTGACTAGCTTGTTAGTCAAAGATGGTTAAGTTTCCTAGCCATAGACATGTGTTGTCATTTGATGAACGGGATCACATCATTAGAGAATGATGTGATGGACAAGACCCATCCGTTAGCTTAGCATAATGATCGTTTAGTTTTTCTGCTATTGCTTTCTTCATGACTTATACATGTTTCTCAGACTATGAGATTATGCAACTCCCGAATACTGGAGGAGCACCTTGTGTGCTATCAAATGTCACAACATAACTGGGTGATTATGAAGATGCCCTACAGGTGTCTCCGATGGTGTTTGTTGAGTTGGCATAGATCGAGATTACGATTTGTCACTCCGTGTATCGGAGAGGTATCTCTGGGCCCTCTCGGTAATGCACATCACTACAAGCCTTGCAAGCAATGTGACTAACGAGTTAGTTACGGGATGATGCATTACGGAAAGAGTAAAGAGACTTGTCGGTAACGAGATTGAACTAGGTATGATGATACCGACGATCGAATCTCGGGCAAGTAACATACCGATGACAAAGGGAACAACGTATGTTGTTATGCGGTTTGACCGATAAAGATCTTCGTAGAATATGTAGGAGCTAATATGAGCATCCAGGTTCCGCTATTGGTTATTGACCGGAGATGTGTCTCGGTCATGTCTACATAGTTCTCGAACCCGTAGGGTCCGCACGCTTAACGTTCGATGACGATTTGTATTATGAGTTATGTGATTTGATGACCGAAGGTTGTTCGGAGTCCCAAATGAGATCACGGACATGACAAGGAGTCTCGAAATGGTCGAGACATAAAGATTCATATATTGGAAGGTTACATTCGGATACCGGAATGGTTCGGGTCGTTTCGGGTGAGTTTGGGAGTACTGGGGGTTACCGGACCCCCCCCCCCTCGGGAAGTTATTGGGCCTCATGCGCCTAGTGGTGGAAGAGAGGAGGCCGGCCAGGGAGTGGCGCGCGCCCCCCTAGCCCAAACCGAATTGGACTAGGGTTGGGGGGCCCTTTTCTTCTCTCCTCCTCCTCCTTCCCTCCTTCTCCTACTAGGAATAGGAAAGAGGAGGGGAATCCTACTTGGACTGGGGAGTCCTAGTAAAATTCCCCACACCTGGCGCGCCCCCCTTGGGCCGGCCATCTCTTCCCTCCCCTCCTTTATATATGTGGCCAGGGGGCACCCCATAGACACACAAGTTGATCTTTTAGCCGTGTGCAGTGCCCCCTCCACAGTTACACACCTCAGTCATATAGTCGTAGTGCTTAGGCGAAGCCCTGCGCCGGTAAATTTCATCATCACCGTCGCCACGCCGTCGTGCTGATGGAACTCTCCCTCGGCCTCAACTGGATCAAGAGTTCGAGGGACGTCACCGAGCTGAACGTGTGCAGATCACGGAGGTGCCGTACGTTCGGTACTTGGATCGGTTGGATCGCGAAGACGTTCGACTACATCAACCACGTTGTCATAACGCTTCCGCTTTCGGTCTACGAGGGTACGTAGACAACACTCTCCCGTCTCGTTGCTATGCATCACCATGATAGATCTTTCGTGTGCGTAGGAATTTTTTTGAAATTACTACATTCCCCAACAGTGGCATCCGAGCCAGGTCTATGCGTAGATGTTATATGCACGAGTAGAACACAATGAGTTGTGGGCGATAATAGTCATACTGCTTACCAGCAACGTCTTACTTTGATTCGGCGGTATTGTTGGATGAAGCGGCCCGGACCGACATTACATGACCGCGTTCATGAGACTCGTTCTACCGACGTGCTTCGCACACAGGTGGCTAGCGGGTGTCTATTTCTCCAGCTTTAGTTGAATCGAGTTTGACTATGCCCGGTCCTTGTTGAAGGTTAAAACAACACTTGACGAAAAATCGTTATGGTTTTGATGCGTAGGTAAGAACGGTTCTTGCTAGAAGCCCATAGCAGCCACGTAAAACTTGCAACAACAAAGTAGAGGACGTCTAACTTGTTTTTGCAGGGCTTGTTGTGATGTGATATGGTCAAGACGTGATGATATATAAATTGTTGTATGAGATGATCATGTTTTGTAACAGTTATCGGCAACTGGCAGGAGCCATATGGTTGTCGCTTTATTGTATAAAATGAAATCGCCATGTAATTGCTTTACTTTATCACTAAGCGGTAGCGATAATCATAGAAGCAATAGTTAGCAAGACGACAACGATGCTACGATGGTGATCAAGGTGTCAAGCCGGTGACGATGGTGATCATGACGATGCTTTGGAGATGGAGATCAAAGGCACAAGATAATGATGGCCATATCATATCACTTATATTGATTGCATGTGATGTTTATCCTTTATGCATCTTATTTTGCTTAGTACGGCGGTAGCATTATAAGATGATCTCTCACTAAATTTCAAGGTATAAGTGTTCTCCCTAAGTATGCACCGTTGCTATAGTTTGTCGTGCCGAGACACCACGTGATGATCGGGTGTGATAAGCTCTACATTCACATACAACGGGTGCAAGCCAGTTTTGCACACGCGGAATACTCGGGTTAAACTTGACGAACCTAGCATATGCAGATATGGCCTCGGAACACTGAGACCGAAAGGTCGAGCATGAATCATATAGTAGATATGATCAATGTAGTGATGTTCACCATTGAAAACTACTCCATCACACGTGATGATCGGACATGGTTTAATTGATTTGGATCACGTGATCACTTAGAAGATTAGAGGGATGTCTATCTAAGTGGGAGTTCTTAAGTAATATGATTAATTGAACTTTAATTTTGTTGGGGATCGTAGCAGAAATTAAAATTTTCTACGCATCACCAAGATCAATCTATGGAGTTTACTAGCAACGAGAGGGGAGGAGTGCATCTACATACCCTTGTAGATCGCGAGCGGAAGCGTTCAAGAGAACGGGGTTGATGGAGTCGTACTCGTCGTGATCCAAATCACTGATGATCCAAGCGCCGAACGGACGGCACCTCCGCGTTCAACACACGTACGGAGCGGTGACGTCTGCCACGCCTTGATCCAGCAAGGAGGAGTGAGAGGTTGAGGAAGAAGGCTCTAACAGCAGCACGACGGCGTGGTGGTGGTGGAGTGACAGTTCTCCGGCAGGGCTTCGCCAAGCACACGCAGAGGAGGAGAGGTGTTGGGGAGGGGAGGGGCTGCGCCTTGGATGTGGTGCTGCAGCCCTCCCCTCACCCCTCTATTTATAGGGAGAAGGGGGAAGGGGGCCGGCCCCTCTAGATGAGATCTAGAGGGGGGGCGGCGGCCAAGGGGGGAGGGAGCTTGCCCCCCAAGCAAGCGGGGCGCCCCCCCCTTTAGGGTTCCCCCCAAACCCTAGGCGCATGGGCCCTGGGGGCATTGGCGCCCAGCCCACTAAGGGCTGGTTCCCTTCCACCTACAGCCCATAAGGCCCTCCGGGGCAGGTGGACCCCCAGAACCCCTCCGGTGGTCCCGGTACAATACCGGTATACCCCCGAATATTTCCGGTGACCGTATGGTGACTTCCCATATATAAATCTTTACCTCCGGACCATTCCGGAACTCCTCGTGATGTCTGGGATCTCATTCGGGACTCCGAAAAACATTCGGTAATCACATACAAACCTTCCTTATAACCCTAGCGTCATCGAACCTTAAGTGTGTAGACCCTACGGGTTCGGGAATCATGCAGACATGACCGAGACACCTCTCTAGCCAATAACCAACAGCGGGATCTGGATACCCATGTTGGCTCCCACATGTTCCACGATGATCTCATCGGATGAACCACGATGTCGAGGATTCAAGAAATCCCGTATACAATTCCCTTTGTCAATCGGTACTTTACTTGCCCGAGATTCGATCGTCGGTATCCCAATACCTCGTTCAATCTCGTTACCGGCAAGTCACTTTACTCGTTCCGTAATGCATGATCCCGTGACTAACTACTTAGTCACATTGAGCTCATTATGATGATGCAATACCGAGTGGGCCCAGAGATACCTCTCCGTCATACAGAGTGACAAATCCCAGTCTCGATCCGAGCCAACCCAACAGACACTTTCGGAGATACCTGTAGTGCACCTTTATAGCCACCCAGTTATGTTTTGACGTTTGGTACACCCAAAGCATTCCTACGGTATCCGGGAGTTGCACGATCTGATGGTCTAAGGAAATGATACTTGACATTAGAAAAGCTTTAGCAAACGAACTACACAATCTAGTGCTATGCTTAGGATTGGGTCTTGTCCATCACATCATTCTCCTAATGATGTGATCCCGTTATCAATGACATCCAATGTCCATGATCAGGAAACCATAACCATCTATTGATCAACTAGCTAGTCAACTAGAGGCTCACTAGGGACATGTTATGGTCTATGTGTTCACACATGTATTACGATTTCCGGATAACACAATTAAAGCATGAACAATAGACAATTATCATGAACAAGGAAATATAATAATAACCATTTTATTATTGCCTCTAGGGCATATTTCCAACAGTCTCCCACTTGCACTAGAGTCAATAATCTAGTTACATTGTGATGAATCGTACACCCATAGAGTTCTGGTGTTGATCATGTTTCGCTCGTGGAAGAGGTTTAGTCAACGGATCTGCGACATTCAAATCCGTATGCACTTTACAAATATCTATGTCTCCATTTTGAACATTTTCACGAATGGAGTTGAAGCGACGCTTGATGTGCCTGGTCTTCTTGTGAAACCTGGGTTCCTTGGCAAGGGCAATAGCTCCAGTGTTGTCACAGAAGAGAGTCATCGGTCCTGATGCATTGGGAATAACTCCTAGGTCGGCAATGAACTCCTTCATCCAAATTGCTTCATGTGCTGCCTCCGAGGCTGCCATGTACTCCGCTTCACATGTAGATCCCGCCACGACGCTTTGCTTGCAACTGCACCAGCTGACTGCCCCACCATTCAAAATATACATGTATCCGGTTTGTGACTTAGAGTCATCCAGATCTGTGTCGAAGCTAGCATCGACGTAACCCTTTACGACGAGCTCTTCGTCACCTCCATAAACGAGAAACATATCCTTAGTCCTTTTCAGGTACTTCAGGATGTTCTTGACCGCTGTCCAGTGTTCCATGCCGGGATTACTTTGGTACCTTCCTACCAAACTTACGGCAAGGTTTACATCAGGTCTGGTACACAGCATGGCATACATAATAGACCCTATGGCCGAGGCATATGGGACGACACTCATCTTTTCTCTATCTTCTGCCGTGGTCGGGCATTGAGCCGTGCTCAATCTCACACCTTGCAATACAGGCAAGAACCCCTTCTTGGACTGATCCATATTGAACTTCTTCAATATCTTGTCAAGGTATGTGCTTTGTGAAAGACCTATGAGGCGTCTCGATCTATCTCTATAGATCTTGATGCCTAATATGTAAGTAGCTTCTCCAAGGTCCTTCATTGAAAAACACTTATTCAAGTAGGCCTTTATACTTTCCAAGAATTCTATATCATTTCCCATCAATAGTATGTCATCCACATATAATAAGAGAAATGCTACAGAGCTCCCACTCACTTTCTTGTAAACACAGGCTTCTCCATAAGTCCGCGTAAACCCAAACGCTTTGATCATCTCATCAAAGCGAATGTTCCAACTCCGAGATGCCTGCACCAGCCCATAGATTGAGCACTGGAGCTTGCATACTTTGTCAGCATTCTTAGGATCGACAAAACCTTCCGGCTGCATCATATACAATTCTTCCTTAAGGAAGCCGTTAAGGAATGCCGTTTTGACGTCCATTTGCCATATTTCATAATCGTAGAATGCGGCAATTGCTAACATGATTCAGACGGACTTCAGCTTCGCTACGGGTGAGAAGGTCTCATCGTAGTCAACTCCTTGAACTTGTCGATAACCCTTAGCGACAAGTCGAGCTTTATAGATGGTAACATTTCCATCCGCGTCCGTCTTCTTCTTAAAGATCCATTTATTTTCTATCGCTCGCCGATCATCGGGCAAGTCTGTCAAAGTCCATACTTTGTTTTCATACATGGATCCTATCTCGGATTGCATGGCTTCAAGCCATTTGTTGGAATCTGGACCCGCCATTGCTTCTTCATAGTTTGAAGGTTCACCGTTGTCCAACAACATGATTTCCAGGACAGGGTTGCCGTACCACTCTGGTGCGGAACGTGTCCTTGTGGACCTACGAAGTTCAGTGGTAACTTGATCATGATCATCATCATTAACTTCCTCTCTAGTCGGTGCAGGCACCACAGAAACATTTTCTTGTGCTGTGCTACTTTCTGGTTCGAGAGGGGTCATCTCATCAAGTTCCACTTTCCTCCCACTTACTTCTTTCGAGAGAAACTCTTTCTCCAGAAAGGACCCGTTCTTGGCAACGAAGATCTTGCCTTCGGATCTGAGGTAGAAGGTATACCCAATGGTTTCCTTAGGGTATCCTATGAAGACGCATTTTTCCGACTTGGGTTCGAGCTTTTCAGGTTGAAGTTTCTTGACATAAGCATCGCATCCCCAAACTTTAAGAAACGACAGCTTAGGTTTCTTTCCAAACCATAATTCATACGGTGTCGTCTCAACGGATTTCGACGGAGCCCTATTTAAAGTGAATGCGGCAGTCTCTAAAGCATAACCCCAGAATGATAGCGGTAGATCGGTAAGAGACATCATAGATCACACCATATCCAATAGAGTGCGATTACGACGTTCGGACACACCATTACGCTGAGGTGTTCTAGGTGGCGTGAGTTGTGAAACAATTCCACATTTCCTTAAGTATGTGCCAAATTCGTGACTCAAATATTCCCCTCCACGATCTGATCGTAAGAACTTTATTTTCCTGTCACGTTGATTCTCAACCTCACTCTGAAATTCCTTGAAATTTTCAAAGGTCTCAGACTTGTGTTTCATTAAGTAGACATACCCATATCTACTCAAGTCATCAGTGAGGGTGAGAACATAACGATAGCCACCGCGAGCCTCAACGCTCATTGGACCGCACACATCAGTATGTATGATTTCCAATAAGTTGGTTGCTCGCTCCACTGTTCCGGAGAACAGAGTCTTGGTCATTTTGCCCATGAGGCATGGTTCGCACGTGTCAAATGATTCATAATCAAGAGACTCCAAAAGTCCATCTGCATGGAGTTTCTTCATGCGTTTGACACCAATGTGACCAAGGCGGCAGTGCCACAAGTATGTGGGACTATCATTATCAACCTTACATTTCTTGGCATTCACACTATGAATATGTGTAACATCACGTTCGAGATTCATTAAGAATAAACCATTGACCAGCGGGGCATGACCATAAAACATATCTCTCATATGAATAGAACAACCATTATTCTCGGATTTAAATGAGTAGCCATCTCGCATTAAACGAGATCCAGATACAATGTTCATGCTCAAAGCTGGCACTAAATAACAATTATTGAGGTTTAAAACTAGTCCCATAGGTAAATGTAGAGGTAGCGTGCCGACGGCGATCACATCGACCTTGGAACCATTCCCGACGCGCATCGTCACCTCGTCCTTCGCCAGCCTCCGCTTATTCCGCAGCTCCTGCTTTGAGTTACAAATATGAGCAACCGCACCGGTATCAAATACCCAGGAGCTACTACGAGCGCTGGTTAGGTACACATCTATAACATGTATATCACATATACCTTTGGTATTGCCGGCCTTCTTATCCGCTAAGTACTTGGGGCAGTTCCGCTTCCAGTGACCGTTTCCCTTGCAATAAAAGCACTCAGTCTCAGGCTTGGGTCCATTCTTTGTCTTCTTCCCGGCAGCTTGCTTACCGGGCGCGGCAACTCCCTTGCCGTCTTTCTTGAAGTTCTTCTTACCCTTGCCTTTCTTGAACTTAGTGGTTTTATTCACCATCAACACTTGATGTTCCTTTTTGATCTCCACCTCCGCTGATTTCAGCATTGAATATACCTCAGGAATGGTCTTTTCCATCCCCTGCATATTGAAGTTCATCACAAAGCTCTTGTAGCTAGGTGGGAGCGACTGAAGGATTCTGTCAACGACCGCGTCATCCGGGAGATTAACTCCCAGCTGAGACAAGCGGTTGTGCAACCCAGACATTTTGAGTATGTGTTCGCTGACGGAACTATTCTCCTCCATCTTACAACTGTAGAACTTGTCGGAGACTTCATATCTCTCGACCCGGGCATGAGCTTGGAAAACCATTTTCAGCTCTTGGAACATCTCATATGCTCCGTGCTGCTCAAAACGCTTTTGGAGCCCCGGTTCTAAGCTGTAAAGCATACCGCACTGAACCAGGGAGTAATCATCACTATGTGACTGCCAGGCGTTCAGAACGTCTTGAGTTGCTGGGAAAACAGGTGCATCACCTAGCGGTGCTTCAAGGACATATGCTTTCTTGGCAGCTATGAGGATAATCCTCAGGTTACGGACCCAGTCCGTGTAGTTGCTACCATCGTCTTTCAGCTTGGTTTTCTCTAGGAACGCGTTGAAGTTGAGGGCAACATTAGCGTGGGCCATTTGATCTACAAGACATATTGTAAAGGTTTTTTAGACTAAGTTCATGATAATTAAGTTCATCTAATCAAATTATTAATGAACTCCCACTCAGACAGACATCCCTCTAGTCATCTAAGTGATACATGATCCGAGTCAACTAGGCCGTGTCCGATCATCACGTGAGACGGACTAGTCATCATCGGTGAACATCTTCATGTTGATCGTATCTGCTATATGACTCATGTTCGACCTTTCGGTCTCTTGTGTTCAGAGGCCATGTCTGTACATGCTAGGCTCGTCAAGTCAACCTAAGTGTATTGCGTGTGTAAATCTGGCTTACACCCGTTGTATGCGAACGTTAGAACCTATCACACCCGATCATCACGTGGTGCTTCGGAACAACGAACCTTCGCAACGGTGCACAGTTAGGGGGAACACTTTCTTGAAATTTTAGCGAGGGATCATCTTATTTATGCTACCGTCGTTCTAAGCAAATAAGATGTAAAACATGATAAACATCACATGCAATCAAATAGTGACATGATATGGCCAATATCATTTTGCTCCTTTTGACCTCCATCTTCGGGGCGCCATGTTCATCATCGTCACCGGCATGACACCATGATCTCCATCATCATGGTCTCCATCATCGTGTCTTCATGAAGTTGTCTCGCCAACTATTACTTCTACTACTATGGCTAACGGTTAGCAATAAAGTAAAGTAATTACATGACGTTCCAGTTGACACGCAGGTCATAAATAAATTAAGACAACTCCTATGGCTCCTGTCGGTTGTCATACTCATCGACATGCAAGTCGTGATTCCTATTACAAGAACATGATCAATCTCATACATCACATATATCATTCATCACATCCTTCTGGCCATATCACATCACATGACACTTGCTGCAAAAACAAGTTAGACGTCCTCTAATTGTTGTTGCAAACTTTTACGTGGCTGCTATAGGTTTCTAGCAAGAACGATTCTTACCTACGCCAAAACCAAAACGTGATATGCCAATTTCTATTTACCCTTCATAAGGACCCTTTTCATCGAATCCGATCCGACTAAAGTGGGAGAGACAGACACCCACTAGCCACCTTATGCAACTAGTGCATGTCAGTCGGTGGAACCTGTCTCACGTAAGCGTACGTGTAAGGTCGGTCCGGGCCGCTTCATCCCACGATGTCGCCGAATCAAGATAAGACTAGTAACGGCAAGTAAATTGAGAAAATCGACGCCCACAACAACTTGTGTTCTACTCGTGCATAGAAACTACGCATAGACCTAGCTCATGATGCCACTGTTGGGGATCGTAGCAGAAATTAAAATTTTCTACGCATCACCAAGATCAATCTATGGAGTTTACTAGCAACGAGAGGGGAGGAGTGCATCTACATACCATTGTAGATCGCGAGCGGAAGCGTTCAATAGAACGGGGTTGATGGAGTCGTACTCATCGTGATCCAAATCACCGATGATCCAAGCGCCGAACGGACGGCACCTCCGCATTCAACACACGTACGGAGCGGTGACGTCTCCCATGCCTTGATCTAGCAAGGAGGAGGGAGAGGTTGAGGAAGAAGGCTCCAACAGCAGCACGACGGCGTGGTGGTGGTGGAGTGACAGTTCTCCGGCAGGGCTTCGCCAAGCACACGCAGAGGAGGAGAGGTGTTGGGGAGGGGAGGGGCTACGCCTTGGATGTGGTGCTGCAGCCCTCCCCTCACCCCTCTATTTATAGGGAGAAGGGGGAAGGGGGCCGACCCCTCTAGATGAGATCTAGAGGGGGCGGCGGCCAAGGGGGGAGGGAGCTTGCCCCCCAAGCAAGGGGGGCGCCCCCCCTTTAGGGTTCCCCCCAAACCCTAGGCGCATGGGCCCTGGGGGGGTTGGCGCCCAGCCCACTAAGGGCTGGTTCCCTTCCACCTACAGCCCATAAGGCCCTCCGGGGCAGGTGGACCCTCCCGGTGGACCCCCGGAACCCCTCCGGTGGTCCCGGTACAATACCGGTATACCCCCGAATATTTCCGGTGACCGTATGGTGACATCCCATATATAAATCTTTACCTCCGGACCATTCCGGAACTCCTCGTGACGTCCAGGATCTCATCCGGGACTCCGAACAACATTCGGTAATCACATACAAACCTTCCTTATAACCCTAGCATCATCGAACCTTAAGTGTGTAGACCCTACGGGTTCGGGAATCATGCAGACATGACCGAGACACCTCTCTAGACAATAACCAATAGCGGGATCTGGATACCCATGTTGGCTCCCAAATGTTCCACGATGATCTCATCGGATGAACCACGATGTCGAGGATTCAAGCAATCCCGTATACAATTCCCTTTGTCAATCGGTACTTTACTTGCCCGAGATTCGATCGTCGGTATCCCAATACCTCGTTCAATCTCATTACCGGCAAGTCACTTTACTCGTTCCGTAATGCATGATCCCGTGACTAACTACTTAGTCACATTGAGCTCATTATGATGATGCAATACCGAGTGGGCCCAGAGATACCTCTCCGTCATACGGAGTGACAAATCCCAGTCTCGATCCGAGCCAACCCAACAGACACTTTCGGAGATACCTGTAGTGCACCTTTATAGCCACCCAGTTACGTTGTGACGTTTGGTACACTCAAAGCATTCCTACGGTATCCGGGAGTTGCACGATCTCATGGTCTAAGGAAATGATACTTGACATTAGAAAAGCTTTAGCAAACGAACTACACGATCTAGTGCTATGCATAGGATTGGGTCTTGTCCATCACATCATTCTCCTAATGATGTGATCCGTTATCAATGACATCCAATGTCCATGGTCAGTAAACCGTAACCATCCATTGATCAACGAGCTAGTCAACTAGAGGCTCACTAGGGACATGTTATGGTCTATGTATTCACACATGTATTACGATTTCCGGATAACACAATTAAAGCATGAACAATAGACAATTATCATGAACAAGGAAATATAATAATAACCATTTTATTATTGCCTCTAGGGCATATTTCCAACAAATTTATCATGAACTTAGCACCTGATAGTATTTTGCATGTCTATGTTATTGTAGATAAATGGCCCGTGCTACTGTTACTTTGAATTTTAGTGCATTCCTAGAGAAAGCTAAGTTGAAAGATGATGGTAGCAACTACACGGACTGGGTCCGTAACTTGAGGATTATCCTCATTGCTGCACAGAAGAATTACGTCCTGGAAGCACCACTAGGTGCAAGACCCGTTGCAGGAGCAATGCCGGACGTTATGAACGCCTGGCAGAGCAAAGCTGATGACTACTCGATACGTCAGTGTGCCATGCTTTACGGCTTAGAACCGGGACTTCAACGACGTTTTGAACGTCATGGAGCATATGAGATGTTCCAGGAGTTGAAGTTAATAATTCAAGCAAATGCCCGGATTGAGAGATATGAAGTCTCCAATAAGTTCTACAGCTGCAAAATGGAGGAGAATAGTTCAGTCAGTGAACATATACTCAGAATGTCTGGGTACCACAACCATCAACTGAGAGTTAATCTTCCTGTTGATAGTGTCATTGACAGAGTTCTTCAATCACTGCCACCAAGCTACAAAGCTTCGTGATGAACTATAATATGCAAGGGAAGGATAAGACAATTCCCGAGCTCTTCGCAATGCTAAAGGCTGCAGAGGTAGAAATCAAGAAGGAGCATCAAGTGTTGATGGTAAACAAGACCACTAGTTTCAAGAAGAAGGGCAAAGGGAAGAAAGGGAACTTCAAGAAGAATGGCAAGCAAGTTGCTGCTCAAGTGAAGAAGCCCAAGTCTGGACCTAAGACTGAGCCTGAGTGCTTCTACTACAAAGGGACTGGTCATTGGAAGCAGAACTGCCCCAAGTATTTGGCGGATAAGAAGGATGGCAAAGTGAAAGGTATATTTGATATACATGTTATTGATGTGTACCTTACTAATGCTCGTAGTAGCGCCCGGGTATTTGATACTAGTTCTGTTGCTCATATTTGCAACTCAAAACAAGGGCTACAGATTAAACGAAGATTGGCTAAGGACGAGGCGACGATGCGCGTGGGAAATGGTTCCAAAGTCGATGTGATCGCGGTCGGCACGCTACCTCTATATCTACCTTCAGGATTAGTTTTAGACCTGAATAATTGCGTTAAGCATGAACATTATATCTGGATCTTGTTTGATGCGAGACGGTTATTCATTTAAATCAGAGAATAATGGTTGTTCTATTTATATGAGTAATATCTTTTATGGTCATGCACCCTTGATGAGTGGTCTATTTTTATTGAATCTCGATAGTAGTGATACACGTATTCATAGTATTGAAGCCAAAAGATACAAGTTTAATAATGATAGGGCAACTTATTTGTGGCACTGCCATTTAGGTCATATTGGTGTATAGCGCATGAAGAAACTCCATGCTGATGGGCTTTTGGAATCACTTGATTATGAATCACTTGATGCTTGCGAACCATGCCTCATGGGCAAGATGACTAAGACTCCGTTCTCCGGAACAACAGAGCGAGCAACAGACTTATTGGAAATAATACATACTAATGTATGCGGTCCAATGAGTGTTGATGCTCGCGGTGGGTATCGTTATTTTCTGACCTTCACAGATGATTTGAGCAGATATGGGTATATCTACTTGATGAAACATAAGTCTGAAACATTTGAAAAGTTCAAAGAATTTCAGAGTGAAGTGGGAAATCATCGTAACAAGAAAATAAAGTTTCTACGATCTGATCGTGGAGGTGAATATTTGAGTTATGAGTTTGGTCTTCATTTAAAACAATGCGGAATAGTTTCGCAACTCACGCCACCTGGAACACCACAGCGTAATAGTGTGTCTGAACGTCGTAACCACACTTTATTAGATATGGTGCGATCTATGATGTCTCTTACTGATTTACCGCTATCGTTTTGGGGTTATGCTTTAGAGACGGCTGCATTCACGTTAAATAGGGCACCATCTAAATCCGTTGAGACGACACCATATGAACTGTGGTTTGGCAAGAAACCCAAGTTGTCGTTTCTTAAAGTTTGGGGCTGCGATGCTTATGTGATAAAACTTCAACCTGATAAGCTCGAACCCAAATCGGAGAAATGTGTCTTCATCGGATACCCAAAGGAGACTGTTGGGTACACCTTCTATCATAGATCCGAAGCCAAGATATTCGTTGCTAAGAATAGATCCTTTCTAGAGAAGGAGTTTGTCTCGAAAGAAGTGAGTGGGGGAAAGTAGAACTTGATGAGGTAATTGTACCTTCTCCCGAATTGGAAAGTAGTTCATCACAGAAATCAGTTCCAGTGATTCCTACACCAATCAGTGAGGAAGCTAATGATAATGATCATGAAACTTCTGATCAAGTTACTACTGAACCTCGTAGGTCAACCAGAGTAAGATCCGCACCAGAGTGGTACGGTAATCCTGTTCTGGAAGTCATGTTACTTGACCATGACGAACCTACGAACTATGAGGATGCGATGATGAGCCCAGATTCTGCGAAATGGCTTGAGGCCATGAAATATGAGATGGGATCCATGTATGAGAACAAAGTATGGACTTTGGTTGACTTGCCCGATGATCGGCAAGCCATAGAGAATAAATGGATCTTCAAGAAGAAGAATGACGCCGACGGTAATGTTACTTTCTACAAAGCTTGACTTGTTGCGGAAGGTTTTCGACAAGTTCAAGGAGTTGACTACGATGAGACTTTCTCACCCGTAGCGATGCTTAAGTCTGTCCGAATCATGCTAGCAATTGCCGCATTTTATGATTATGAATTTTGGCAAATCGATGTCAAAACTGCATTCCTTAATGCATATCTTAAAGAAGAGTTGTATATGATGCAACCAGAAGGTTTTGTCGATCCAAAAGGTGCTAGCAAAGTGTGCAAGCTCCAGCGATCCATTTATGGACTGGTGCAAGCCTCTCGGAGTTGGAATATACGCTTGGATAGTGTGATCAAAGCATATGGTTTTATACAGACTTTTGGAGAAGCCTGTATTTACAAGAAAGTGAGTGGGAGCTCTGTAGCATTTCTGATATTATATGTAGGGAGGTACGCTATGTATTAACATGTCCCTAGTGTGCCTTGCTATTAGTTTAGCAGGGAGGTACCAAAGTAATCCGGGAGTGGATCACTGGACAGCGGTCAAGAACATCCTGAAATGCCTAAAAAGGACTAAGGATATGTTTCTCGTTTATGGAGGTGGCAAAGAGCTCGTCGTAAACGGTTACGTCGATGCAAGCTTTGACACTGATCCGGATGACTCTAAGTCACAAACCGGATACGTATTTATATTGAATGGTGGAGCTGTTAGTTGGTGCAGTTCCAAGCAGAGCGTCGTGGCGGGATCTACGTGTGAAGCGGAATACATAGCTGCTTCGAAAGCAGCAAATGAAGGAGTCTGGATGAAGGAGTTGATATCCGATCTAGGTGTCATACCTAGTGCATCGGATCCAATGAAAATCTGTTGTGACAATACTGGTGCAATTGCCTTGACAAAGGAATCCAGATTTCACAAGAGAATCAAACACATCAAGAGACGCTTCAATTCCATCTGCGATCAAGTCAAGGAGAGAGACATAGAGATTTGCAAGATACATACGAATCTGAATGTTGTAGACCCGTTGACTAAGCCTCTCTCACGAGCAAAACATGATCAGCACCAAGACTCCATGGGTGTTAGAATCATTACTATGTAATCTAGATTATTGACTCTAGTGCAAGTGGGAGACTGAAGGAAATATGCCCTAGAGGCAATAATAAAGTTGTTATTTATATTTCCTTATATCATGATAAATGTTTATCATTCATGCTAGAATTGTATTAACCGGAAACTTGGTACATGTGTGGATACATAGACAAACAGAGTGTCCCTAGTACGCCTCTACTTGAGTAGCTCGTTAATCAAAGATGGTTAAGTTTCCTAGCCATATACATGTGTTGTCATTTGATGAACGGGATCACATCATTAGAGAATGATGTGATGGACAAGACCCATCCGTTAGCTTAGCATAATGGTCGTTTAGTTTTTCTGCTATTGCTTTCTTCATGACTTATACATGTTCCTCAGACTATGAGATTATGCAACTCTAGAATACCGGAGGAACACCTTGTGTGCTATCAAACGTCACAACAAAACTGGGTGATTATAAAGATGCTCTACAGGTGTCTCTGATGGTGTTTGTTGAGTTGGCATAGATCGAGATTAGGATTTGTCACTCTGTGTTAGAGAGGTATCTCTGGGCCCTCTCGGTAATGCACATCACTATAAGCCTTGCAAGCAATGTGACTAACGAGTTAGTTGCAGGATGATGCATTATGGAACGAGTAAAGAGACTTGCCGGTAACGAGATTGAACTAGGTATGATGATACCGATGATCGAATCTTGGGCAAGTAACATACCGATGACAAAGGGAATAACGTATGTTGTTATGCGGTTTGACCGAAAAAAAATGTTCGTAGAATATGTAGGAGCCAATATGAGCATCCAGGTTCCACTATTGGTTATTGACCGGAGATGTGTCTCGGTCATGTCTACATCGTTCTCGAACCCGTAGGGTCCGCACGCTTAATGTTCGATGACGATTTGTATTATGAGTTATGTGATTTGATGACCGAAGGTTGTTCGGAGTCCCGGATGAGATCACGGACATGACGAGGAGTCCGAAAATGGCCGAGACATAAAGATTCATATATTGGAAGGTTACATTCGGACACCGGAATGGTTCGGGTCGTTTCGGGTGAGTTTCGGAGTACCGGGGGTTACCGGAACCCCCCCGGGAAGTTATTGGGCCTCATGGGCCTAGTGGTGGAAGAGAGGAGGCCGGCCAGGGAGTGGCGTGCGCACCCCCTAGCCCAAACCGAATTGGACTAGGGTTGGGAGGGCCTTTCCTTCTCTCCTCCTCCTCCTTCCCTCCTTCTCCTACTAGGAATAGGAAAGAGGAGGGGAATCCTACTTGGACTGGGGAGTCCTAGTAGGATTCCCCACACCTAGCGCGCCCCCTTGGGCCGGCCACCTCTTCCCTCCCCTCCTTTATATACGTGGCCAGGGGGCACCCCATAGACACATAAGTTGATCTTTTAGCCGTGTGCGGTGCCCCCTCCACAGTTACACACCTCGGTCATATTGTCGTAGTGCTTAGGCGAAGCCCTGCGCCGGTAAACTTCATCATCACCGTCGTCACGCCGTCGTGCTGACGGAACTCTCCCTCGGCCTCAACTGGATAAAGAGTTCGAGGGACGTCACCGAGCTGAACGTGTGCAGATCGCGGAGGTGCCGTACGTTCGGTACTTGGATCGGTTGGATCGCGTAGACATTCGACTACATCAACCGCGTTACTAAACGCTTTCGCTTTCGGTCTATGAGGGTACGTAGACACACTCTCCCCGCTCGTTGCTATATTTCTCCTAGATAGATATTGCGTGATCGTAGGCAATTTTTTTGAAATACTACGTTCCCCAACACAATTCCCTCGTATCACGAGAGGATACCCTCGGGAGTGATAATAAGAGGCTCCTCCCCCTTGGCTATATAAGGGGAGCGAGAGACTATCTGAAAGGGTTTGTAAGGGTTTGATATACAAGAACACTATAAGCAGGAGTAGGGTATTACACCTCACGATGGCTAGAACCTGGGTAAATCTCTTGTCGCGTGCATGTGGAGTGTTTGGAGTATTTTTAACCCTTGGTCGAACAATCTAGGAGTTGCGTCGTAGCTCGAATCTCGACGATCACCCATCAACATCTAGCATGCCAGGTAGGGGTTAAGGATCAAGCCATTTCCTATAAGCATGCCTGCTCGCGGAGTCATGCGATCAGCGGCGACAACGCTCATCGCCAGTAGGTCAGGTGAACGTCCACAGCAAGGGTCGTCGTCGTGGAACGCCCACAAAGCCCCATGCAAAGGACGCCCCGCCCACGGTGACCATGTGCACCTGCGGACAC
This sequence comes from Aegilops tauschii subsp. strangulata, assembly GCF_002575655.3. Taxonomy (NCBI): domain Eukaryota; kingdom Viridiplantae; phylum Streptophyta; class Magnoliopsida; order Poales; family Poaceae; genus Aegilops; species Aegilops tauschii. The sequence goes on from NC_053037.3 coordinate 43,615,266, forward strand.
GCCACTCAACTCGGGGGAGGCTAAACCTCGAGGAGGTTGCTCGTGCAACAACGCTACAGGTGACACGCGGTCTCCTCCAGGACTCCCCTGTTTCGGTAGGGGATGGATCCCCCATGCGCCCATGGCTCCGGGATATCACCAGCTGGATGGTTTCAGTCTGCCCCCCTCTCAGGGAGGAAGGCGATCACACTTGTGATGGGTGCGTCCCTACACGCCCGGCACAAAGCCAGTGGACATCCCGCTCAACCTTTGAGTCCACTGCGTAGGAGGACGGTAGAGCGTCAGCCTCACTGATGGCCAACAAGTGCATAAGGCGATGTAACAATTTTGTGATAAATAAGGTTTGTCGATCCCATAGGGAGCAAAAAGGAAAGCACTACTATCCCCGCAATTGTGTGGTTACTTATGCAAATACGCTCACACCTAAATTAGAGTTTGGAAATAGTTCACTAATGTAAGTTACTAGGGCAAATGATAAAAGGCAAGAATTAAACTAAGGGAGTGTTCGGTAGCCCTCTAGCTTCTCAACTCCTCGACTCCAGATGAGGAGTCTAGCCGAACGGTTTAAATCTTGGTTATAGGAGTGAGAATCTGGCTATTTGTGAAGTGTAAAATCAGAGGAGCTGTGGATTTGGAAAACACGAGCTCCGAGAAATCAGAGGAGCGAGAGTTTGACTGAAGTTACTAGCAACTGCCACCACAAAGTGAACATCGGGTGTACCAGTTCGAGCCCATCCCGCACGTCCGCTCTATTCCCCGAGTCCATCGACCACCCACGTAGCCTTCCAGTGCCCTCCAGGCTCGCCGCCCGCCCCGCCGTCTCCATCGTCCTCCGCTGCCACCGCCAGGAGCAGCCGAGCACGCGGGAGCAATGGTCGCCGCTCCCATCCCTGACCCCCGACGACCTCGCTGTCCTCCCCATCGGTCGCTCACTGTCCATCCGCGGTTTCGGCTTCCGTGTGTCCGTCCACGGTGATGGGGTGGTGCCGGCGTGTGCTAGTCTTCACCTCCATCGATTGGTGCTTCAATGGCGTTGACGAGCGGTGCAAGATGACCAGGGGGTCTGATTGTAATCTTATTTTGTTTATTAAGGTGGTTTGTGCTAATGTGTATGACACCTGTGCTTGCCAAACTAGGCAATTTGTCAGTTCAGGGCTTTTTCTCCCTCGAATTGGGCCGCTTATTGGGCTATTAGCCCATTATCTGAATCGAGATCAGAGGCTGATGTGCCGAACGGATGGTCAGCTCCAAGATTTTCAGCGAGAAGCTGGCCGTTGGATGTTGACTGAGGAGTTGAGGAGTTTGAGGCTATAAAGGGTTACCGAACACGCCCTTAAGTACTAGAGAGAACGAAAAAGAAATACTGAACTAAGCGGAGAAATAAACTATTAGCCACCCGTAGTCTTATTAAACCAAGTGATGGACCGGATAAATGTGGTGTCACGTACTGCTCTCGGTGAGGGAATAGACCGACGTCCATGGGCAAGTTGCACGGTAAATCCAACTTGACGTTTGCATCACTCGTTATAGTGTTTTCCGCAAACGGGCGCACACTACCACTCCATGCTGGGACGGGCCGTTTATCCAGCTTTCGTTATAGTGTTTTCCGCAAACGGGCACACACTACCACTCGGTGCTGGGCCGACTTGTTTATCCTTTCTTTTTCTGTTTTATACTGCAAAAAATCAGTCCGCACTAGTGACTCTGAACCCATGACCTCCATGTTTACAGTTCGCTACGGTAGCCAGCTAGGCATCTAACATGATGTGATTTGTTACATTCTCTTTCCTCTTTTCTTTCTTCTTCTACTTCTTTTATTTTTTACTTTTACTTTTATGTTTTCTTTTTTTTTCTTGTTTCTTTTTCAAAATGTGGTAAGTTTTTTTTATCAAAATTGATGAACCTTTTTCAAATCCCTAAACTTTTTTTTCAAAATCTGGTGAAACTTTTTCAAATTTGTGAAAGAAAAATGAAATTTGATAAAAAATTGAATTCATGAACTTTTTTATCAAAATCAATGAATTTTTTTCAAAAACGTGAACTTTGTTTTTCAAAATCCGGTGAACTATTTTCAAAACTGCATGATTTTTTTATTATCAAAATTGGTGATTTATTTTGAAATCCACTTTTTTTAAATCCCATGAACCTTTTTCACATTAGTGAACATTTTTTTTAAATTGGTGACCTTTTTTGATTTTGTGAACAATTTTTTTGTTAAATCTGTGACTCTTTTTTTCAAAATCGATGATCTTTTCTAAATTTGTGAATTCATTTGCAAAAATACATTTTCTTTTTCAAATAATTTATAATTGGACTGAAAACAAAGGTAAAGTACCGCTCTTTTCGGATATATGACATGAAAGTCATCGCGGTGCAGTAGCTATTGTGGTAATTCCGTCGACGATGGCATGTGAGTTCGAACCCACCATAGTCGCAGAATAATAGTGTTGATTATTTTTTCCGTTACCTCACGCGAGTGATGCTTGGCCAGGCCAGTACCGATCGCCTTCGAGGGCCCACTTACCTAAACGGCGCCAAGAGTGTCGAACAGGAGCTCCCAAGCTGCACTGTTTTCGTTTTGATAGTACAACCGGGCCCTGCCAGAGTGCCATGCCATGCTTTTAGTTGGGGGTCGTAGCTAGGGAAAAAATGAACAACCTGCACCGTGAAGTGCTGCAATTAAGCTCACCAACAACTTCCCCACAGGGAAGATGCTAACCGACCAAAGTTTCAACCTTGATAAGGTTAAAGAGCCAATTTTCCGCACCGTTTTTTTCTGTTTTATTTTGTTTTCTCCAAGGTTTTTTCTTCTTTTTTTCGTTTTCTTTTGTTTCTTTCTTTTTTCTTCTCTGTTTTTTTTTCATTTTTTTCACATTTGTTTTTCCATTTTATTTTTCTTTGTGTTTTTTGTTTTTGTTTCTTTGGTTTTCTTTGTTTCTCTTGGATCTCATTCTACATTTTTTGATATGTAAAAAAATATTTTTCTAACACACGTTGAACATTTTTCAATACAAATTGAACATTTTTTAATACATGGTCAATATTTTTATACACATTTTTAACATTGTTAAATGCTTCATTAACATTTTTCAAACATAAGATTAACATTTTTTGAATACGTGGTCAACATTTTTCATAAACACACTTTTAAACTTTTTCATATGCTTGATTAATATGTTTTTAATACAAGATTAAGATTTTCTAACACATGGTCTACATTTTTTGTATGCACATTTAACATTTTTCAACTGCTTGATTAACATATCCTAAATACAGTATTAACATTTTTTGAACTCATGGTCAACATTTTTCCTAAACACATTTAACGTTTTTGAAATGCTTGATTAACATTTTGAAATACATGATCCGATTTTTCATCATTTTTAATAGATCGTCAACATTTTTTCTATACACATTTAACATTTTTCAAATGGTTGATTAACATTTTTTGAATACTTGTTCAATATTTTTTTCAAATGTTTGATTAACATTTTTATATCCATGATGAAAAAATTCATCATTTTTTAAAACGTGGTCCGCATTTGTTCTATACATATTTAACATTTTCCAAATGCTTGATTAACAATTTTGAAAAACTTGTTCAATAGTTTTTCAAATACTTGATTATTATTTTTTAAATACATGATCAAATTGTTTCATACACATTTTATTTTTCCTATATATATTTTTTGTATATGTGATAAACATTTGTCTATACACGTTTAACATTTTTTAAATGCACGTTTAACATTTTCTAGTTCTGTATGTGAAGTAATTTTTATTATAGATATAACTATAAAATTACAAAGTATAAGCAAAAATTTAAAGGAGCGAAATACAAGGCAAAAGACTGAAAAAAGAAACAAAAGAAAAAAATGTTGAATGCCCATGCTCCCCGTTGGGCTGGCCCATTATGGTTGGTGCTTGAGCGAGTGCCCGCTTCATCTCGCGTGAAGCGAGACATATCAGCACCCTTCCCGAGGCGACAAGTCTGTCGTTCGATAACGACTACCCGGGCCTCATGGGCTCGTTCTGGGCCGCAAGTCCGCGCTGCAAGCGATGGGGCACCTCGCCAACTACCGGCACTAGCAAGCGCCCAACGTCGTCGCCCTGGTGGTGGTGACGCTCACCGAGGCCGAGCGGTTCAGGGAGATCGCCAACAACTGGAATCAGGACTCACGCTTGGCGATCTCAAGAACCTGGTGCTCAAGTGGAAGCAGTGACGGAACCAGGGGAGAGGGGGAGCCATGCCCCCCCCCCCCAGTTTTCAAAGAGAGCCTTCAAATTTCTGAACAAGGACGTGTGGGAGGGGGAGCAACGGAGCCACCCAACTAGGGGAGCTTGAGGTCGGGATCGGGATCCACACCAAGCAGAAGTCGATCAATGATGCTCTTCTCGTGCTACTCTGGCCTTGGAAGCAGAAATGCATGAACAAAATTACGTGGCTCAACTAGATGCTCGATTGCCACGAAATAAAATACTACTACTATAGCAGAAATGCACCTTGGAAGCAGAAATCCAGCGTGCCTTCAAAACTTTCAGTCATGGATGATTTGCCAATGTAGGCTCTCAGTTTCTCCAACATCGAGATACCACCATGACAGCGAGGAACATCACAGCCACATCACACAAGTGTATGTTCATTGCAGAAAAAAGTGTGTCAAGAAATTGCATGGCAAACTCTACAACGCACAAATTCAAGGTGTGTTGGAAATATGCCCTAAAGACAATAATATTGTATTATTATGTTTTCATGTTTATAATTAATACTCCCTCCGTCCCATAATGTAAGATGTTTTTCAACACTATGGGACGGAGGGAGTAGTTTATATTCTATTCTATAACTGTTATGATCCTGAAATATGCGATTCAGTGGAAAACTCATATGCACGTGTGGAATGACAAACGGTAAAACCTGATTCCTAGCCTCGCCTCTAAGACTAGCTCAAATGTTGTCAGTGATCATGTTTTCCGGATTTTAAGTTATAGTTAAGTGTAACGATAGTCCTAAAACAACTTTGAGAGTGTGACTTTGGAAGAACGATCATATTGAATTGACCCAAACTTGTTTGTTATACTTTGAGATACAATTGTCACAAGTCAATCGTTATAACACAGAGAGTTAATGTATGCTTTAGTTTCTTAGACCATGAGAGTATCGTAGTCACTTCTTACCGTACGATGGACTTTAGGGTTGCTCAAACGTCATCTGTAACACGGTGATCATAGCGACAACTACATGTTCATCAGAAAGTTTGACAAGGGGCTAGATAGCTCAAGAGTGGGATTTTCTCCTCCGACGATGAAGAAATATTCTTAGGCCCCTCTCAGTGTGACGACATTCATCATCGTCTCACCAGACACAGGTGACTAGGTCACAGGGATGCCGGAATATGTCAACGAGAAAGAAGAACAAGACCGGTAACGAGGAGACCGGTATAGTGAGCATGAGAATAACTCAAGAGGATACTGATATATATATTTCACCACGGGGTTTTTAAAATTTTTTTGCGAAGCAAAGGGAATAGCACATGATAACCAAAGGTTCACTCGAATGTCATTCTTGTATTCCTAGGGATCAATATTGATGTCCATGGTTCTGCTATTGGTCATTGAACGAAAGGGATTTTGTTCATGTCTATTTTCTACCAAACCTACATGGTCACAAGGCTAAGGGAATCACGATCTGATGAGTGTTAGTGGAGCAAGATTTATGTGAAAAAACTTATGAAATAGTTTCATTAATATTAGGAATAGTTTCTAGAGAAACCTGAAGCGTTCCGGGGTTGTCGGAAGGGTTTCCGGAGATGTTAAATTAATAATAAAAGGCTCTAATAATGATTAAGAGGCTTTTATAATTATTTAAATATTAATGGGCCAAGGAAAATACTTAAAAGGCCAAATGGTGGAGAGCTATTGGGCCCTAGGGCCCAATAACACTTGGGACACCTCAAGCTTGTAGGACAAGCTAGAGGGGCCAAATTCGAGTGGGTGGAGGACTCCTCCTTCTCCTTGGCCGGCACAACGGAGGGGAGTCCCCCTTCCCTCTTGTGGCGCCCCCTCCCTCTCCTCCAACCTATATATACTTGAGGATTTGGCTCTTTGGAGATAAAAGTTCACGAATTTTGAAAAAAAGTTCACAAACTTCAAAAATAGTTCATGAATTTTAAAAAAGTTCATCCATTTAAAAAAAAGTTCATTAAGTTAAAAAAACTTCATCAATTTGAAAGCGGTTCATTGATTTTGAAAAGAAAGTACATTTATTTTGAAAAAAAAGTTCATCAAAATTTGAAAAAAGTCACCAATTTTGAAAAAAGTTCACAAACTTAATAAAAAGTTCATCAAATTTGAAAAAAATTCATCAATTTGAAAAAAGTTCACCGATTTTTAGGAAAGTTCATCGGATTTGAAATATGTTCAATCAATTAGAAAAAAGTTCATTGATTTTGATACAATGTTCACGGAATTTGTAAAAATGTTCATAAAACTTGGTGAAGTTTTTTCATCAAGTTATAAAAAAAGGAATAATAATAATAATAATCTATACTACTATATAGTGTATGAGTTTTGAATCTTTGAATTCACACATTGAAATGCATTTCTGGCCGTTCATTGGGCTCCATCCGATGGCTTACAGCGCAGGGATTCGCTGCTACAGTAGCGTTCAGTGTTATCTGGGTCGCTCCGAAACATCTATGGTTAGCGCCGGGTAACACTGCATGTCAGTTCGTTGGAGCAAAGACAATCACCTCGCATCTTCTGGAGCAGTACAAATTGTTTTCCCGAAGCAGACACCCGCAGAGCTATATGGCAAATAAGTGGGGTCCGTACCACCAAGTCTGACACGAGATGAAGAAGTAGAACAATATAAAAATAGAAAGTAGACAAATCAAATCAATGCATCGCGCACATACATGGCCTCACTGCCTCGCATACATTTCTGGCTGGAAAGCAGTAGTCAATGCTACAACAAAACATAGCAATCGTTCTGAGGTATATATGAAACCACTTTTGAAAAAAATTGCATTTCAAACATATTTTAAAATGTCAGAAATTACAAAGCAAAATTTCACCCATGCATCTTCGGAAAATATGTGTGGGGAATAAAGTTTTATGAAAAAATCTTTTTATTTTGTGTTCGCATAAAAGATATAGGTTTTAGTGCTTCTAAATAGTGTTTCATGGTATTTTTTGTCTTTTTAGCACATGCAAAAAAAGGTGTTTTCCCGTGAAACTTTTTATGTGTACATAGAACATGGAGAGATGAATATGTGCACCTTTTTTTTCAAGAAATTTTTGTCATTTAGAAATGTGTTTTTTGGAGTGGTTTTAGTACTTTTTTCCAAATGTGTTTTCTGCAATAAGTACCCCCAAATTTTGTGCAAATTACATATTCATGTGATAGTGACTGCATAAGAACACGAGAAGCTTTCTTATGCTAATTCCGAGTACATGCACAATGGACATCCATCTTGAATCATTTCTCCATCATTTTCATGACTTATTTTTTGTCAAAATCACTATGTAACGTAAAGACGCGCATTGCGCGTGCATGCATACTAGTAATAATAAAAATAAAAAGAAAAAGGAAAGGAAAAAAATAATGAAGAACAAAGGAATGAAAAGGATGTAAATAGTCACGTCGGTTTGATTGGTCTAGTTGGCTATTGTAGGTGGCTTGCACGAGGAGGTCGTAGCCAAACCTGCCGGTCTTTTTTTTTTGCACCTTTTCAAAACAAAAAGAAAAGGGAACATGGCCCGGCCCAGCACGATGCGGCGTGCGCGCCCGTTTGCGTACATTGAAGGGATAGGGGCAGAGGGCACCGTTTAGGATTTGCCAGCATAAAGTACTAACCCACGGGTGAAAAAGAAGCCTAAAGAGAAGGCATCCTATTTAAATGAGCAATGGGCCTAACAACACAGAAACGAAGGTTGTCCTATTTTTTTTGTGAAGATGGGCCCAGAAGCTAGGTCAACTAAAAATTAAGAAAACTGGTTGAGCGACCCAACGAAATTCCTACGACGAGTTCCGAGTTCTTGCATGCGACGCATAAGCGGTAGTTAAACAGATAAATGGAGAAAGTAAAAGTATCTATAGCTAAATTCTATACGAAATCAACATCCGTCGTCAGTGAGGAGTTTGAAGAGATCTGAATTATTCATGAAGGCAGGATGTCCAATATGGAGGCTCACAATTTTGTAAAAAGCGCTTTATCGTCACTCATGGTCGATATAACTGACTGCTGCAGCCGAATGACACTACAATTGTACCATATATTATCATGCAATAAAAAGACCATGATTTCTCTATAAAAAAAGAGTTCCTGCTTGTGAGTAGTTTGATAATGCTCCGAAGGAACTCAATCCTCCCCTAGCAAACAGTTAACAATTATTGCATGGTAACGATGTGTTTTTCCTTTCTTCCACGTAAAGAAAGAAAGTCACTCAAACATTTAGAGTTTCCTTGCCTCTCGTCGGCGCCACCGCCGACCTGCCTCATCTGTAGATCCCGGCCCTTGTCGGCGGGATGACTCATGCTTCGTTGTTAGGTGCCTTTTGAGTCTGTTTAGGGTTTGTGTCCTGTTCATGAAGGTGAGGCAGCGGGGACTCCTTGAAGATGGAATAAGGTTTTCCCCGTCTAGCCCCCATCCTGGCGGTGCATTTTGCGTTGTCGGAGGCAGTTCGTCCGAGGAGCGCATGATAACCGCTACGAAAGGGTACGATGTTGAAGATTAACTCTTCGCTTCGGAAGTTATCCGGAGTACCAAAGACCACGTCCAAGTTGACGCTGCCCGAGCATTGTGTCTCAACTCCTGGTATTATTTGGTTAAAGGTGGTAGTGCTGGGGCTTGATTCTTTGCCGGATCCATATGCATTTTCTTGATGGTGTCGGTGTATATCAAGTGACACTGCTACCCCGTTAATGAAGACTCGTGTTAGGTGAAAGCCATCCACTATGGGGTTGAGAACCAGGGTCGCAGTGCCTCGGTGACGGATGCTCGTCGGGTGGTCCCTTTGGTCAAAGGTGATTGGAATTTCCGACCACGGGCTGTAGGTTGGCGCTGCTAGCTCTACGGCGTAAACATCTCGAAGCGCGCGTTTTCATTCCTTCCTTGTGACGTGTGTGGCGTGTTAGCCCAACTATAGACTATAGATGAACTACTGCTGGATGTCTAGCTATGCTGGCAGAGGAGGACACGAACAGGGTGGTACACACATAATCGAGTTGGAGCGGAGCTCACGTACTAGACTACTAGTGGCTAAACAATGCTTCTACACTGAACACACACATATGGGAGAGCACTTGAGGCTGATTGATATTGCACTGGAGCGGCCTACTTACAACCGATGGGATTCATCTCCTTTTATAGGCCACAGGTCAGCCCGGGTCAAGTCAAGTAAACCCCTAGAAAAACTGCTAGCAAACTACTACGTACATGCACATCACATTCTCGGAAACTACTAGCTAGCTAAGTAAACTACTAGGTAATTACTAGGAACCTGCTGCTTCCTTACAAGCCAAGGAAGCTACTGCTACTGGTGCAGCGTGCATTTAACCGAAGACCATGGTTGACTCAACATGGCGTAGATCATATTCACGTCTTTGAAAAACCCAAAGGATGATGTTCTCCCCGGTGAGGAAGGGGCGATGATGGCGGTGCGTCTCTGGATCACTTTAGTGATTGTAGCGTCGCTAGGTGGCCTACAAACATGGATGTGATTGTTACTTCTCATGCTCTTTATACTGCCATGATGTTTGATGAATAGCTCATAAGTTTTTCTAAAAAAAATAGAGCGGTATTATGTCAAATGAAAAATTGGAGTTCCAAGTTTCCAAGCATAAAAATCCATAGTAGTACACATCGCGCGGTGGCTATTGGACGACAAATTATCTGACCCAGTGACCAACTGACCATGATCGATCGATCTACATACATATACCAATCTCATGCATGCATGCCGTTTGATCTTGAAATGCATCTCACAGTCGGCGCGTTACATAGCTTAATTATGTAGCAACGTCGTCGACGGAGGATCTTATGTCCGGCGCGTACCAGCCGAGCTCCTGCGCGACGGCGGCGACCCTCTGCTCCTGGCCCCGCGAGTCACCGATGGCGGTGGTGAAGGGGTAGACGAAGGTGACCTTGGTGGCGACGCAGCGGTAGGCCACAACGCCGGCGTCCTTCTTCACGAGGAACTCCATCACGTCCCGGCCGAAGCCGCCGTCCACCTCGGCCTGGATGTACTGGCCTGCATATACACACACATATGTACATTCTCGGAGATGCATTCAGAATCGCATCTTCATTCTTGAGCTAAGTCGTCTGTAATGGAATTCAGTACTATGTAATTTGGTTCCAGCTAGCTGACCGGTCAAGAAAGTTGCAACTAATTTAAATCCGAGTGCGTACCGTGGGGAGTTTGCTGATCAACGTTGAAGCTGACATTCTTCTGCGTCTTGAGGATGGCTTGCCGCAACATCTGAATGAATGGATGGATTGAAATTTTGAATTAGCTTGGAATCAGCCTGTGAAAGATAGATGCTACATTCAGCCACGCATGGTGAATGGATACCTGAGCGGCAGCGTCGGCGGAGGTGGACTCCGGGATGATGAGCGGGGAGGCGACGGAGGAGGAGGCGCCGACGGTGGGATTCGTGCAGACGCACCCGGGATTGGTGGAGGGGCATGTCCGAATCTTCCTGCATCCATCGATCCATCGATCATACTACTCATACGCATGTGGTGACTGGAATGAATAGCAAGAAGAGTGGACGATCAATCAATCCATGGAAGGTACCCAACCAACCCGTTGGTGTCGAGGCCGAGCTGCAGCGTCCGGGACTGGGAGTAGGGCGTGGAGAAGGGGTTGGCGGCTGCCTGGGCCACTGCAGGAACGACGGCGGCGAGCGTGAGGGCTGAGGTGGACAAGAGCAGTGCTCTCCTGGTTGTGGCCGGAGGAGCAGAGGAGGAGGAGGGAGCCGTTGCAGCGGCGGCAGCAATGGAAGAAGAAGACGACGACGCCAGCGGCGGCCTCATGTCAGTCCAGCTAGCTTAGCTCGCCTCTTGTTTTCTTTTCAAGAAAAGAAATTGTTTTTGTTTGCAACTGCACATTTATCTTGGATCGTGGACACGGATCTTATCTCTCCAGGGTGAAGCTGGTCCACAAGCCACATGTGTATATACTCTAGCGATCTGGTGTAAGTGGATCTCTTCTTCTCAGCTCAGCTGTCGGATTGGATCATTCCGGACACGGCAGATCGAGCTCGTCACGTGGAATTGGATCGCCGTCGACGACATGCCGGCGGCCGGCCACACTAAGCGATCCACCACTAGCTAATTCATATATGCAGTGCTTGATAATTGTGTGATCGCAGTTTGGCCAGCACATGCATGTACGCTACTGGACGACCTCCCGTGAGCGATCGAGCTGCCGGCTGGGACATTTGGTTCGTGACTGGTCTCCGTCGTCTTCCTGCGCACCAAACTGTGGGCTCATACGGCGGTCCGAAGTCGAGCTTTCTAGCTAGGCGGCAATGTGGTTGGATTGAGAGCATCTACAGCCCGATCCTTCAAACTGCCCTTAGAGCACGTACAATGATTGAAAAAGGTTCCCCCACTTTGTATTACAAAGCAACCATCCGATACAACCAACGATAACAGCTGGGGCGGAAGCAACACAATCACGCCCAAATAAAAGAAAGAGAAAAAAGAAAAGAAACAAATGCCGATAACAGCGGATCGACAAAAACGGTGAAGTCTCGTGACCGCTACGTCCACCGGAGATCGCGCACCAAGCTCCGAGACTCCGAAGCGCCGGTATCAATCAAAACCTCCAAGAAGGAACGCGACGATGACGATACTGCTGCCAAGGGTTTCCCCCGATACACGGCGAGGAGAGAGGAAAGGTAGCCCCGACGCCCTTCAGGAAGGTCCGGCGTCACCCTCACACGCCACCGCATCGGTGTCGGCCAAGCCAACAGGGATTTCTTCCGATCCTAGCCTCTACCTCAGGCACTTCGGAGCTCGCCACCAAACCGACCACCACCCTACGCCAACACGGACAGGAAGCTTCACACGCTGTCTCACCACGACGCCGCGAAGATGGACTGCACAACGAAGAAGAGGAGCCGGGACTAGGACAGCAACACCGTCGGCATACGGGAGGGCCCCACCTCCACCGTCCACGACGGTAGCCGACCGGACGCCATAGCAGGAGCCTACCGGGCCCGTGGCCCCACAGGCCTGGCCGGGCCCTCAAAGGCCCGGACAGATCCCGCCTCCGCGCAGCAGTTGGCACGCCGTCGGCGTCCCTGCCTCAGTCCAAGCCGCTCCCCTGCCTTCCCATACAGAAGGCGTCGCGGTCGCGCCGGAGCCGACTCGCAAGGACCCAGAAGGGACCCTACGGGCCCAGATCTGGGCCGGGGACACGCCACCGGTCGACCAGCACCACCGGACCGCCCCGCCGCCAAGCGGCGGCACCACCACGGCGAGCGCCGCCGGCCAACGCACCAGGACGCCGGGCCGCCACCGGCCGAGCATCACCGCCGCCTCCCCCCACCCCGGGAAGGAGGCGCACGCGCGGGTAAGGAACGACCCGCCGCCGCCGACACCACCCGGCCAGATCCGGGGGCGACCGCCGGCGGCAGCGGGGGGGGGGGGGGGGAGGGCGAAGAAGGGGCGGACGAGGCGGGGGGAGGTCGGGCGCCGCCCCGGCTGCCTCCCGGGGAGACGACGGAGGCGGCGGGATGGGGAGGAGGGGATAGGGGAGGGGGAGGCGCAGGGCGGGGCGGGACGCCCGCGCCGGGCGAGCGGCGGCGGTAGGAACGGTGGAGCGGGGGCGGGGGAGCGGGGCGCCGTGCCGGGCGGGCGGCGGCGGTAGGAACGGGGGAGCGGGGCGCCGCGCCGGGCGGACGGCGGCGGCGGGGAACCCTAGCGGGGAGCATGTACAATGATTGATAAGATAGTCTTATCTTAAGTCTTGTATGTAATTTAGCGATGACAAAAAAGGAAACGTTTGGCATCGGCGAACCGGCCGAACGCTCGGCCGGTGCCCCTCGCTCGCTCGCTTTTTTCCACGTACGCTAGGTGGGCCTCAAGCGACACATTTTTTTCCTTCTGTGCTTCTTCTTCCTCTCGCGAGCGCCTCCCCTTGGAAGCATGTCCCCTCCCCCCCTCCTCCCGAGCCGCGACTGGGCCACCACGATCTCCATCGCCGGCGGCCAGGCTCCCCTCGCCTGCCGCCATGGCTAGATCCATCCCCTACCTCGAGCCTTCACGCAGGCGCATCCCCTCCCCCCTTCCCCCTCCCCCCGGGCTGCGACTGGGCGACCACGACCTCCATCGCGGCGGCCAGGCGCTCCCTCGCCGGCCGCCGGTTGCCTGCCGCCATGGCTGGATGCACCCCGCGTATACTAATGTTGCAACCGTCACCTAGAACAGCTTCAACAGCTGTTGAAAAAAAGCTTCAACCATAGACAGATAAGCTTCAATGGAACTGCACAACAAGGGGAAGCTACAACCACAATTGGATTTTGTTACTACTGACGAAGTTTTTCGCTACATCCATCAGGCAGAGCTGCGACCTCGTGACGATGACAAAGACGATTTTTTGTTGCAACCGTAGTAGAATTTTGCTACTATCGCTGAAGTTTTTTGCTACATCCATGTAAGGCGGAGTTGTGACCTCGCGAAAGACGGCGACGGTGTTTGATTTTTGCTGCAACCATAGTGAAAGAACATGCGGTGCCCCCATGTTTGGTTTTGGTAATTGATGACAATCTCTATGGACTAATGGTTGCCTTGAGTTATATTTGAAGGATTTGTCCATAGGAATTTCTTGAAGTTCATGTGTTGGTTTCAAGGAGTTTATGTGGTGACCAAGGTGTTATTAAGGAATTATCCAAAGATTGGTCATGTGAGAGTTGAGCTTATTGCAAGCATGTCTTGGAGAAGAAGATTGTGTGATCATTCATGTATATCTTCAAGACATCATCCAAATGAAGAGAGTTGGAAAGATTCATGGTTGATCAAGACTAAGTCAAGAGTGAATCAACTTGATCAACTCACAAAGCGTAGAAGATGTACCGAGAGGGATCAAGCGATCCCATGGTGTGGTAAGCATTATCAATTACGCTTTGTGTACTAACCCATGATCTTCGTGAGAGTTCTTTGTGGGGTTAGGTTGCGGTGTGCAAGTTCAAGTGAAGCATCATGAAGAGATCAAATGCTTGAAGCTTGCCATCCATTGTGGTGACAATGGACTTGTGAAGATGTTGCGGTGTGCAAGTTCAAGTAAAGCATCATGAAGAGATCAAATGCTTGAAGCTTGCCGTCCATTGTGGTGACAATGGACTTGTGAAGATGTGCGGAAGAGTGGCCCACCCATAGTGGAGCATGGGGGAGCAATCAACTAGTCTTCATCGAGCCAACGCAACCAAGAAAGGTGGTCCAACTTGAGGGAGTCAAGATCGTCATCATCTAGATCAAGTGGACCATGTGCAAGGCAAAGGTTTGCTCTTGATAGGTTTTCTATTTTACCGGTCTCATGATGGTAGTTGGGAGACCGGGTTATAGGATCGATTGCCGTACTATCAAGGGGGGCTCTCGATGAGTAGCTTGATCGTATCGTTCATAGAGAGCTCAAACCATTGCATCCTTGCATCATCTTTATTGGTTCTTATTTGGTTCTTCTCTTTGTGAGTTTTGGAGCTTATGGTCATCTTGATGACAAGCTCGAGTTCATCGAAAACGGAGTTCACTCGCATCTTCTATGATGTTTTCGATGTTGGAGGTTATGCCGGTTCTTCTCGGTTGGAGGTTTCACTCCTCTATTTGTTGGCATACCTCCCCTGCCACTTCTTACTATAACCAGTTGCTGTTTTGATGCTACTCGTCTTCCTCTATCCAACAAGGTTGAGTTTGCTCAATTCGGAGCTCATATGCAGAAGTTATGGCAGTTTTGGTTTCCTAGCGGTAGTACCGCTCCAGAGCGGTAGTACCGCTCCAGAGCGGTAGTACTGCTGGTAGCCCCCAGCCGTAGTACCGCTGCGGTCTCGTGCTAGTACTGCCTCGATTCGAGGGGTCTTTTTCGTGTCGGGTTTTACGGTACTAGCCGCGGCAGTGGGGGCCGTAGTACCGCTCGTATGTGGTAGTACCGCCCTGACCATCGCGGTGGTACCGCTCTGGGCCCAGCGGCAGTACCGCGAGGGGGAGCGGTAGTACCGCTGGCCAAGCGGTAGTACCGCTCTCTGCGGGGCTGGTGTGGGGGGTAACGGTTGGATTGTTCCCCCCACTATATAAGGGGGTCTTCTTCCCCATTCTACCTTATCCTTTGAGCTCGTGTTCTTCCCCCATTGTTGACCTTCTTCGAGCTTGCTAACTCTCAATCCCTCCATGGATTCTTGCTAGTTTTGAGGGAAAAGAGAGAGGAGATCTAGATCCACATTTCCACCAATCACTTTCTCCTCTATGTGAGGGGAACCCCTTGGATCTAGATCTTGGAGTTCTTGGTGTTCTCCTTCTTGTTCTTCCTCTCATTTTTCTCCCTAGCATTAGTTGCTTCGGTGGGATTTGAGAGAGAAGGACTTGGGCACTCCGTGTGCCCTTGCCACTGCATTTGGTGCATCGGTTTGAGTTCTCCACGGTGATACGTGGAAGTTACAAGTTGAGAAGCTTATTACTCTTGGGTGCTTGGTGCCCTTGAGCTTGTTCCTCTTGGGTGCTTGGGCGCCCTAGACGGTTGGTGGTGTTCGGAGCTCAATCATTGTGGTGTAAAGCTTCGGGCAAGCGTCAGGGTCTCCAATTAGGTTGTGGAGATCGCCCCGAGCAATTTGACGGGCTCCGGTGACCGCCCCCAAGGGTTGCCAAAGTGTACGGGTTCGGTGACCGCCCCCAAGGGTTGCCATTTGTACGGGTTCGGTGACCGCCCTCAAGGGTCCCTTAGTGGAATCACGACATCTTGCATTGTGCGAGGGCGTGAGGAGATTACGGTGGCCCTAGTGGCTTCTTGGGGAGCATTGTGCCTCCACACCGCTCCAAACGGAGATTAGCATCCGCAAGGGTGTGAACTTTGGGATACATCATCGTCTCCGCGTGCCTCGGTTATCTCTTACCCGAGCCCTTTACTTATGCACTTTACTTTGTGATAGCCTTATTGTTTCTTGTCATATATCTTGCTATCACCTAGTTGTTTATCTTGCTTAGCATAAGTTGTTGGTGCACATAGGTGAGCCTAGTTGTTGTAGGTTTTGTGCTTGACAAATTAACCGCTAGGTTTATTCCGCATTTGTTCAAGCCTAAACCGTAATTAATTTAAAGCGCCTATTCACCCCCCCTCTAGGCGACATCCACGATCTTTCACATAGTAGAATTTTGCTTCTACCGGTGAAGTTTTTGCTACATCCATGTAAGGCGACCGACGACCGGGGTGACCACGGGAGATGCTGCAACCGGGGACGACGGGGTGCTACCACGGCGATGTCCATGTGCTGCAACCCCGCGGCGGCCGGGGTGCGCGACGGCGATGACCGAGGTGACCGCGGGCGGCAACCACAACTTTTCTGTCGCCGATAGCCGTTTGAAGCTTTTCCCATATATGGTTGAAGCTTTTTATGTCAACGTTGGCAACTTTTCTCTGGTTTGCAGTGTCTGGTTGGAGCTTTTTTTCCAACGGTCGAAGCTGTTTTCATACACGGTTGAAGCTTTTTTCATCCATGATCGAAACTTTTTTGTAAACGATTTGAAACTTTTTCGTTCTTGAGCAGCACTTGATTGAAGCTCTCTCTATCATTTGGTTGGCACTTTTTCAATCTAAGATTGAAGCATTTTGCGCGAGCGGTTGCATCTCCTCCTGATTCGCAGTGCCGGTTGAAGCTTTTCCATATAGAGGTTGGAGCTTTTCCATCCAGGGGTTCAAGCTTTTTTTCTAGCGTATGCAACACAGGGGGTTTGCGACGGTTCTTCAATGGTGTTGATTGACTGGGTGGCCGTCGTCGTCGGCTGCAGCGAGCATCAACGGCGAGGGGCGGCGGCGGAGCTACACCCATCGCCGTGGAGAGTTGCAACGGCTATGTCGAGAGCTGCAACGGCAGGCCAATCTGGGAAAAGCTTCAACGTCGACGAAGACAACCGACGAGGGTGGGGACTGGCGACTAGGATGGCCAGCCGGCGAGGATGGGGACTAGCGAACGAGGACGAACGGCGAGGGTGGGGACCGGCGACGAGGACGGCCACCAGAGGAGACTGGAGGCGCGACGACGAGGACACCGAGCAGGAGGTGCGGATCTAACCCGAGGTAGAAGAAGCCCAGGACGAATCGTTTTTTTGTTGCATCCAGTGACCACGTGGGCTCGCATCCAAGGGCTGGGGCAGGACCGGCCAAAACTTTCGGCCGGTGCGCCGGCGCCTAGCATCGCCCAAAAAAAATGTCTACAATGGGTCATCTCTTAATCTTATCTTCAACAACTAGCTATTCCTAAAAACGTGGTGAGACATATTATGCTAAGAGATCATCTCTTGTCTTCTCTTAAATAAAAGAAGACAAGTCTTTTCTTCTGAGTTCTCTCTCCTCCACCTCATCATTTATCCTACGTGGCAATCCTAAGATAGCACAATTGTACATGCCCTTACTCATCGGTCACCAAAATGCAACTCAATTATACGAGAGCAACTAGTTAACGGGCGCTCCTTCGGGAGCCTTGCAACGATCCACGTGTCGCGCTCTGAGCGGTCCCTCCGGATTATATTTATTTTTTATTTTTTTGCACGCGTTTTCTGCGTTTTAAACGGTTTTTTAGACGTTTTGGTTTTCCACCGGTCTTCCTTAGCTTTTCGATAAAAAAAAATTGAATTTTTTTTTGCACGAAAAACGATTTCTCTATTTTTTTTCCTTTCATGAGAGTCACGGTATTGCTTCCGCGAGAGGCGCGAGTGTGCTTTCGCGAGAGTCACGGCCGTGCCTCTCGGAAACAGAAAAAAACGCGTTTTCTGTTTTTCTTTCTTTCGCGAGAGTCACGGTTTTGCTTTCGCGAGAGGGACGGTTGTGCTTTAGCGAAAGTCACGGCCGTGCATCTCGGAAATGAAAAAAAACGCGTTTTCCTTGCTTCCATGAGCGGCACGGTTGTGCTTTCGCGAGAGTCACGGCCGTGCCTCTCGGAAACGAAAAAAACATGTTTTCTATTTTTTTCTTTCATGAGAGTCACAGTTTTGCTTCCGCGAGAGGCACAGTTGTGCTTTCGCGAGAGTCATGGCCGTGCCTCCTCGGAAACGAAAAAAACGCGTTTTCTCTTTTTTTTTTCCGCGAGAGTCATGGTTTTGCTTCCGCGAGAGGCACGGTTTTGATTTCGTGAGAGGCACGGGCATGCCTCTTTCGGAAAGGGAAAAAACCCGTGCTCCTGGTTCGTTTTTTTGTCCGGTTTTTTCGTGAAAAAAAGTTCGTCAAAACCTATCAACATGGGATCTAGTTTTGATGATCTCGACGCGAGGAATCCAACGGTGAAAGCGGTTCGAGATTCGGACGCACGGTTTGAGAGATAAAACGTTTTGAATAAACGGGTCTACGAAAAAAGGGAAAACTCCCGGGTTGCGACAAGTGGCGCGCTGCATGTGCACCACTTGTCGCAACAGGGGAGTTGGAGTGATCTTTGCAACGAGTACTCCTCAATTAGTTATTTCACAATTATACCCCTCAGAAAATCATTATACATGTCCAGACTCTCAAGCATCCCTCAAACTCAGCCCATATCTGAGGCAGATATAGGCACGCCCGAGCGAGTTCGCCACGTTGGATCCGGACCAAACTAGCCCACTCCGACCCCACAAATATTCTCTCTCTCTCTCCCCATTCGCACGAAACGCTAGCCACTTGCTAGTCCACTTCACTTTCACGGCTCATCTCCGATGATCTTCGGCCTTCTCCGGCATGACAGGCAGTGGATCCGAGTCCGGCAACTTCGGATCCATCGATTGAGACCTCGTCCCGTGTGAGGACGGGGAGGAGTTTGCCATCCACCTGGCTCTCCTCATCATATTGTCAACATATACTCTGTACAACAAGTATTCATCCCAAAACAACTCCATGATTTTTTAAACAAACACAACATCCTACTACTTTGTACAACAAGAACAAGGAGGGGTGGGGGAGTAGAGAAGGAGGGAGGGAGGAGTGTTGACTACCTCATGTTTTAGCTCTGCTCGTCGGCATCGCGCCGGTCATCGGCGTCCGTGGTTGGACAGTTGGGCGGGAGCGTCTGCTCGCGGGAGGGCCTTGCTGTCTGTCGGGACGAGCAACTCGACGGGGGAGCAGAGGCTAGACTGGCACGGGGGATGGAGGCGGAGGGTGGGCTAGGCGCACGGCGCTTGAGGGCCACAAGCAGCAGCTGCTAGGAACCCTAGCCGTCGGGGGTCGGGAGTAGTGGTTGCTCTGTTCGTTTGGAGGCGATTGGCTAGTGGGTTTGCTCATGGTCTTCTATTCATCCCATCGTTTTTCGCTTGGGAGTGGCAAAAGTAGGTAAATAGTACGCAATTTCCAGAGGACGGCTGAACGGTTCGCTAAGAATCTCGAGAAGTTCATTTAAAAAAAAAAGAATCTCGAGAAGTTGAGGTAGGCTGGCTGTGAGATTTGCACCACGTGGAAGTTATAGGTTTTTACAAAAGCTGATGTCAAAATTTTCCCTTTGATTAGCTTCTAGCTTTTTGAAAGACGAAGTTACAAAAATAAGCTCAACCAAACACAGCCTAACTCATGCTTCAAAACTGTACTAACCCATATTTTAAAATTGTACTAACTTGTGCTCCCCCATTTTGAGGCACCACTGTGCTACCATGAAAACACATGCGTACTAAGTTGTGTTCCTACACATTGAAGCAGAATTGTGCTCCCAAGAAGAAACACGCATGTGTTTCGCAAAGTGTACCAACTTTGTGCTCCCATGAAGCACACATGTGTGCTTCACTTTTGAAGGAGCACGGTTGTGCTTTCACACGAAGAATCGGGCGAGGATTTACGGCACGCAAGTGCGTGGGCACTCGGGTCATGGTGCCGTGTTTTTATTTTGGCTTTTGATTTTCAAAGTTCTATATCTTTTAGAAAAATAAGTTATGTTTTCATATTCGTGTTTCTCGTGACTGACGCTTTGAAATAAGAATCATTTTTAATATATTTTGACGACTTCTAAAAAAATATGTTAAGTTTCAATGTTAAAACTTAGTACGAGCGACCGATAAAAATCAATTATTTTGTGTCTACGTCCGACAGGAAAAATTACTTAAAACTTATCTCTGTGTTAGAGTAGTCATTATGGTATACGACTTCTAGTCCAAGTTAGTTTTGTACCCCTACCCCAAGTCGGTTTGTACCCTCTTATATACTCTTGTATGCCGCACCAAATCATCAATAAGCAACAGTTTTATTCAGCTTTCATGGTATCAGATACCGGTCCCAGGGTTTAGGGTATGGCTCCGCCAACGCCACCGCCGCCGCCGCCCGGCTACTTCGAGCGCCGGGCTGCACTCATCGCCAAGGCTGCCAACGCCGCGGCCGCTTCTCTCTCGGCCCTCACCATAGCTCCACAAAACTACCCTGCACCCATCCTCGCCGCACCAATATCTCTTGCTGACACAATCTCCGACGTCAGCCCCTACATCCCCATAGTTCTTGATCTCGCCGCCCACAACTACTACCATTGGAGACATCTCTTCGATCTCCACCTCGGCCGTTGCAACCTGCGCTCGCATGTCGCCGCCAACTGTCTTCCCCGCCTCGAGGATCCGCAATGGTTGAAAGACGATCTCGTGACCGTCCAGTGGTTCTACACCCGCATCACCACCGAGATCTTCAACATGCTCGATCACGACGGCGCCACCGCTGCCAACATCTGGCACTCCCTCCGTCAGCTCTTCCAAAGCAACACCGACGCTCGGAAAAACGCTCTCCACACCGAGCTTCGCAATATGGTGCAAGGAGACGCCCCGGTGAACCTGTTCTGCCAGCGCGTTAAGACCATTGGTGATGAGCTCCGCGAACTCGGCGATACAGTTAGCTACTCACAGCTAATCAATATCGTCGTCGTCGGCCTCAACGAAGACTTTGACAAGCAAGCCTCGTTCATACCGATGATACGGCCCCCTCCTACCTTCGCTGAAGTTCGTTCCTTGCTACAACTCGCGGCGGAAACACAAGCTCGCAAGGACTCTCGCCCCAAGGTCTTTCATGCTGCGGCTCGTCCTCCTCTGTCGTCTACACCAGCGCCGCCTTCCATGCCGGCTCCTGCCGCCGGGCCGTCCGCATCGTCATCTGTTCAACCGCCCCCAGGCTGGCGTCCTAGTCCGAACTACCGCGGCAAAAACCCTATCTACAGGCCGCCGTCGACTCGTTCGGTTCCGCCTACGACATCACCAGCACCGAGTCCTGCACCACCCACCAGTGCTCCATCTGCGGTTGCATGGCGGCCTCCTCATGATCCTTGGACGGGGCTTGTTCAAGCATGGCCCATGCCTTGGTCCGCTCCGTCCACCCTCGGTGCTCCGCCGGCATACTCAGGTGCCTGGCAACCCGGCCTTCGGCCGCCTACTGGTGCTCCCGGGGTTCTCAACCCCCGACAGCCGGCCAATGCCTATCACGCCGCCCTGACGTATGCTCCTTATGGTCATTACACCACCGACGGCGGCGCCTACTACACACCTCAGCCGGCCCTGCTCCCGGCGCCACCCCCACCACAGCCGGCCAATGCCTACTACACTCCCCAGCCGGCCCTACTGCCTTCACCATCGTATCCGCCGGCACTGCTTCCGACGCCACCCCCACCTGCGACGCCGAGCTGGGATCAAGCTGCCTTTCTCCAGGCCATGAATAACTTTGCTGCACACGGAAACTCAGGTACGGATTGGATCTTTGATTCAGGGGCCTCTAGTCATATGTCTGCATCTAGTAATTGGTTATCTTCTTGCACTAAATCTCCTTTCCCTTCCATTATCCTTGGAGATGGATCATCTATTCCTATATATTGTGTTGGTCAGGCTCAACTTCCCTCTTCCACCAAACCTCTTTTACTTAGCGATGTTCTAGTTGCACCCGCCCTCATTAAAAATCTTATCTCTGTTCGCCAATTTACTTGCGACAATCTAGTTTCGGCTGAATTTGACCCTTTTGGTTTATCTGTGAAGGATTACCTGACCAAGGCCGAGATCGCTCGCTTCAATAGCTCCGGTGATCTTTATTCTCTTAATGGAGTTCCTGCCGCCACCCCTCCAACATCCATGCTGGCCTCCGTCGATCTCTGGCATCGTCGCCTGGGCCATCCCAACCCCGCCGTCTTAGCTTCTATGCTTAGTGAATTTACCATACCATGTAATAGGGACTCTCATAATTCTGTGTTTTGCGAGTCTTGTCAATTAGGCAAACATGTGCGTCTTCCCTTTAGTTCCTCTAGTTCTTGTAGCACTTATCCCTTTGAATTAATACATTGTGATTTATGGACCTCTCCCATTGCAAGTGTTTCGGGTTTTAAATACTACCTTGTTATCCTAGATGATTTCACCCACTTTGTCTGGACTTTTCCTGTACGCAACAAATCCGAGGTCCATTCTCTTTTCCTTAATTTTCAACGCTATGTGTCTGTTCACTTCTTCCTCCCAATTCGCTTTATCCAATGTGACAATGGTCGCGAGTTTGATAATATTAAAAATCATACTTTCTTCTTACAACATGGCATCCTGCTTAGGTTCTCATGTCCCTACACCTCCCCTCAAAATGGTAAAGCAGAACGCTCTCTTCGCACCCTCAATGATATAGTTCGCACTCTCCTCATTCAATCATCTATGCCTCCCAAGTTTTGGGCTGAAGCCCTACACATGGCCACCTTCCTTCTAAATATTCGACCTTATAAAACTAAACGCAACACTACTCCCTATTATTCCCTCTTTCTTTCCCACCCCGACTACTCCGCGGTTCGTGTTTTCGGCTGTCTCTGTTTTCCCAATGCCTACGCCACTTCTGCAAATAAATTGTCACCACGCTCTATCCCATGTGCTTTTCTCGGCTTCTCTGACGAGCACAAAGGCTATCGCTGTCTCGACCTTCACACCGGACACGTTCATGTCTCTTGTCATGTCACGTTTGCTGAGCACATTTTTCCTTTCTCACAACGCACTACTACACCATCCAACACCCCTAGCTCCACAAACACCCCCTCTCCCCGTCCTTTCCAACTATATACTCCCCTACCTGCTGAACACAACTTATCACCACCACCATTAACACCCACCATAGCCAATCCCAACCATACACTCACCCCACCCGAGACGTCCCCAACACCCCTGACCCCTGCTCCCTCCCCAACACCCCCGGCCCCTACTCCCACTCCACCACCCAGCCCTGCTCCCACTCCACCACCCAGCCCTACTCCTTCGTCCGACTCTTCCGCTGCGCCGAACTCACCAGTACCCACCTTACCCCCTCGTGCTATTCCTACAGCAGCCCCGATTAATGATCATCGCATGCGTACTAGGGCCAAATCAGGATTTCATCAACCCCAAGACTGCCTAAACCTTCATACCTCCGTATCTCTCACTTCTCTTCCAAAGAATTACAAAACTGCTCTACTTGATCCCAATTGGGCCACTGCCATGCAAGAAGAATATAATGCTTTACTTCAAAACAACACCTGGCAACTTGTTCCTCGTCCTCCCAATACAAATATTGTTTCTGGCAAATGGATTTTTCGCCAAAAGTTCCACTCCGATGGGAGCCTCTCACGATATAAAGCCAGGTGGGTTTGTCGTGGCTTTTCTCAGCAACAAGGAATTGATTACGAAGAAACCTTCTCTCCTGTTGTTAAACCTAGCACCATTCGCACCGTTCTTAGTGTTGCTGTCTCCTCTTCATGGCCCATTCACCAACTTGATGTTAAAAATGCTTTCCTCCATGGTTCCCTTCAAGAAACTGTCTACTGCCAGCAACCTCTGGGTTTTGAAAATCCATCCTTTCCAACTCATGTATGTCTTCTTCAGAAATCTCTCTACGGTCTTAAACAGGCCCCACGAGCTTGGTTTCAACGCTTCTCCTCCTTCATTCAAACAATAGGCTTCACTCCATCTCTCTCCGACACCTCTCTTTTTGTGTATCATCAAACTTCTGACACTGCCTATTTACTTCTCTATGTAGATGATATCATTCTTACCGCCTCCTCTCAAAAGTTCTTAGATCATATTGTCTCTCTTCTTAGATCTGAATTTTCTATGACTGACCTAGGACTCCTTCATCATTTCTTAGGCATTGCTGTTGTTCGAGATTCCTCCAGCCTTTTTCTTTCCCAACGCCAGTATATTCTTGATCTTCTTAATCATGCTGGTATGCTTGACTGTCAATCATCTCGCACTCCTGTCGATACTAGTTTTAAACTTTCGGCTACCGGTGAACCCTTTTCTGATCCTACTCTCTATCGTAGCCTAACAGGTGCTCTCCAATATCTCACCATTACTCGTCCTGAAATCTCTTTTGCTGTTCAACAAGCATGTCTCTATATGCATGATCCCCAGGTTCCTCACTATAATCATGTTAAACGCATTCTTCGGTATTTAAAAGGAACTCTCAATCATGGTCTCCACCTCAATAATTCTTCTCCAAACTCGCTTACCGCATACTCTGATGCAGACTGGGCTGGTTGTCCTGACACTCGAAGGTCCACTTCCGGTTTTTGTGTTTTTCTTGGTAACAATTTGATTTCTTGGTCTTCGAAAAGACAGGTTACAGTCTCACGTTCGTCGGCCGAGGCTGAGTATCGCGCTGTGGCACATGCCGTTGCAGATACAATCTGGATTCGGCAGTTACTCTCCGAGCTACACAGGCCTATTGAGCAGGCCACTATTGTCTACTGTGACAACATATCAGCAGTCTACATGACCAGCAATCCAGTTCAACACCGACGCACAAAGCATATTGAGATTGATATTCATTTTGTTCGTGAAAAGGTTGCTCTTGGTCAGGTTCGGGTGCTTCATGTTCCCTCTACGGCTCAGTTTGCTGACATTTTCACCAAGGCACTGCCTACTAAGCCGTTTCAAGATATCTGTTTCAGTCTCAACGTCGTCGAGCCTGCCATTGATACTGCGGGGGGATGTTAGAGTAGTCATTATGGTATACGACTTCTAGTCCAAGTCAGTTTTGTACCCCTACCCCAAGTCGGTTTGTACCCTCTTATATACTCTTGTATGCCGCACCAAATCATCAATAAGCAACAGTTTTATTCAGCTTTCACTCTGGAACTTGTTGAAACTTGGCATTTTTAGATGAAAAAAAGTAAGTTTATCGTTGAAATTTAAAGTTTCTCGAGGAATTTTCTTTTTTACTATGCCCTCGTGCGAGATTCAACTACTTTGTGAATCGTGATACAAATCCAACGGACGGCGGGGCTTGGCAGGTGAGTGCCCTCGCACTTACGTGCCCCTACTAATTTCCCGCGAAGAAGCACATACCTACTTCACAACTGAAGCACATCTATGCTCCATGTAGAAACCCGACGAGCAGATAAAAAAAGAAAAACACAAGAAAAACAAAGAAACAAAACGTCACAAGGAGAAAAATGTTCGTCGCACGAAACGGGTCATGCTAGAGTGCTTCTGTGCCACGCCCCCACATATGGCACCCTTCAGCTTAGAAAAGGACGAAGGGGGAGAAAATGCTTGCTACTTTTTTGAGGGAGGAAGAAGATGCTTGATACATTTTTCAGGGAAGATGTTTTCTTTAGATGATTTTCGCTTGGGGTGCGAGCTTGGGACCTTTCCGTGTAGATATCTCGGGCTGCCACTATGTCCGAAGAAGCCTTCTGCGGCGCAATTACACAGCCTGGTGGAGTGCCTAACGCAGTGCTTACCGAAGTGGAAGGCAGCTACTCTCCCAAAGAGCGGCAGGCTCATTCTCGTTCTTTCGGTCCTCTGCTCGGTTCCAATACATGCAATGCTAGCGCTTGCTCTTCCGATGAAGACCATCCATGCCATCAACAAGATCATCCGAGGTTTCTTTGTTGGGAAACGTAGCATGCAATTTTAAAAATTTCCTACGCTCACGCAAGATCTATCTAGGAGATGCATAGCAATGAGAGGGGGAGAGTGAGTCTACGTACCCTCGTAGACCGAAAGCGGAAGCGTTTGACAACGCGGTTGATGTAGTCGAACTTCTTCTCGTTCTGACCGATCAAGCATCGAATGCATGGCACTTCCGAGTTCTGCACATGTTCAGCTCGATGACGTCCCTCGAACTCTTGATCCAGCAAAGTGTCGAGGGAGAGTTTCGTCAGCACGACGGCATGATGACGGTGATGGTGAAGTGATCCGCGCAGGGCTTTGCCTAAGCACTACGAGAATATGACCGGAGGCGTAAACTGTGGAGGGGGACGCCGCACACGGCTAACAATTGTTGATGTGAGTTCTAGGGGTGCCCCCTTCATATATATAGGTTGGAGGGGAGGAGAGGCAGCCAAGGGGGCGCCCCAAGTCGGAGGAATCCTACTTGGGCGCCTCCCAATTCGGCCTCCCCCTTCCATATTCATCCGGAGGGGGAAGGAAGGAGGAGGGAGGAGAGAAGGAAGGGGGATGCGGAATCCCTCCCCTTCCTTTCCCTCTTCTCCTCTTTCCTTCCCCCCTATTTTGGCCTACATGGGGCGCAACAGCCCCCTAGGGGCTGGTCTATCCCCTTCTTGGCCCATTAGGCCCATGTAGTTGCCGGGGGGATGCCCGGAACCCCTTCCGGTGACCCGATACGTACCCGGTACCCCCAGAACACTTCCGGTGTCCGAATACTACCGTCCTATATATGAATCTTTACCTCTCGGCCATTTCGAGACTCCTCGTCATGTCCGTGATCTCATCCGGGACTCCGAACAACATTCGGTCACCAAATCACATAACTCATATAATACAAAATCATCATTGAACGTTAAGCGTGCGGAACCTACAGGTTCGAGAACTATGTAGACATGACCGAGACACCTCTCCGATCAATAACCAATGGCGGAACCTGGATGCTCATATTGGTTCCCACATATCCTACGAAGATCTTTATCGGTCATACCGTAATGAAAACATACGTTATTCCCTTTGTCATCGGTATGTTACTTGCCCGAGATTCGATCGTCGGTATCTTCATACCTAGTTCAATCTCATTACCGACAAGTCTCTTTAGTTGTTCCGTAATACATCATCCCACAACTAACTCATTAGTCACATTGCTTGCAAGGCTTCTTATGATGTGTATTACCGAGAGGGCCCAGAGATACCTCTCTGATACTCGGAGTGAAAAATCCTAATCTCTATATATGCCAACCCAACAAACACTGTCGGGGGTTGGGTGCGACATATGCCAAAGGATGCCTTATCATGGTGGGAGCGAGTAGAACGTCGCCGGTGCCTGGAAGCGGGATGAGGCGTAGACACGTACGCCGGCGAACTTTACCCAGGTTCGGGGCTCTCCGTGGAGATAACACCCCTAGTCCCGCTCTGCGGGGTCTCCGCATGATCACTAAGGCACTAGTGGGTGGTACAATGGTGCTCCTTGAGTTGTTTGTTAGAGATGGAAGAGAGCATGGGTGAGTCCAGTTCTAACAGGTTGGGAACCCTTTGCATGGGTGCCCTGGGGGGTTTCTATAGGCTTACCCCCAGGGGTACAATAGTAATCCGGCCGGGTGTAGGACCCGGCTGTCAGTCTCTCTGGTTGCCGGCTTCTCCGCCGGCTGCTGGGGCCCGCCGCCCGGTGGGCCCCGCCGACTGGTCTGGTACGGGGCCAACAGGCCGCCCCGCCGCTCACGGGTCTTGTCGGCTGCTGATCACTGTAGCCGTGATGCTAATGACACAGGCTCAGTCACGGGAGTGTGGCTACAGCCCCGCCGCCTGGCGGGCGATTACTGTAGCCACTCTGCGTCTCGTCTGGTTAATGGCGCGTGGGTCCCGAGGAAGGGGCGGGCCGACTGCTGGCGGCCGACCTCCCTCAGATCCGACTGGTGAGGCTCTAGCCGTCTTCCGGGCTCTCGCTGATCGGTGGGGCCCATCGTCCTTGGGTCGTACCGACAGGCCGTCGTGGGAGCAGGGCTCCGCCTGCTTGTGGTGACGTCAAGGGTGGAGTGGCAACAGTGCTGCGCCGGGCGGGGATCTCCGCCGGTATGGTGCACTGTGGCCACGCCCATCCCTAGATCGGGGGGGGGGGATGGGCTACACTGTAGCCACTCCCTGTCTTGTCTTTCTTGATGAGGGCGCAGGCTTCATGGGCGCCACGGGCCGATTGCCAGGGGCCGGCTTCTCTGGAAGCCGCCCACTAGGAGTCGGCTTGTCTTGATGCCGACTTCTGGAACCCGGCCATCTACAGGCAGCCGGCTATTCCTCCAGCCGGCCGCCAGAAGGCGGCACCTCGTCTTGACGCCTTGAGGGGCGCAGCCAGCCCCGTTGTTTTGAAAGGTTCTGGGTCTCGGGCTAGCCTACCCGTGGCCCATTACTTCGACAGTAGTCCCCGAAGCTGGTGAGGTGCCGCGGCTGAGCAGCCGAGGAGCCTCATCAGTTTTTCTTTCTCCGAGGGCTTGAGGTGGAGCTTCGTCCGACTTCTGCCGAGCCGACTGGCGGGAGTCGGTCTCGCCCAGCATGACTTATCCAAACTTCGAACGCGTCGACGGGAACCAAGTGGCGTGCTAGCTAAGCTTCCAGGCCGCCGCCCGTTGTGGGCATGTCACGTGGCGCCGAGCGACCGGGCCAGTTTGCCAACCCACGCTCGCGATGGGACACGCCTGCTGGCGGGGCCCGCCACTACCACGCCTCGGCACACGAGCGGATCCGCTGCGGCCGAGCTGGGCGGTTGAGTTTTCTCGCGGAGTTACTGCGCGTAGTAACTCGCGCGATAAACGCGGGGGCGTGGGGTCATGGGCGCAGTAAATCCCACGATCGCCCCCTCGGCTTCGCAGCCCGTAGGCCTATAAGTAGGGGGAGGAGGGGGAGCGGCGGAGCACGCGCGCCCCTCCTCCCCATTCTTTCCTCCTTCTTCCTCTCGCCGTAGCGCCTCCAAGCCACGCTGAGCGCTGCGGTGGTTCGTCTCCGATGAGCTCATCCTCCAACCCTACGCCCCCATGGCACGCTTCGGAGCATGGGACGGCTCCGAAGTTCATGACGACCACATCGACTTCCTCCGTCAGACGCGATGGCTGCCTGGCAAGGACTACGTGAAGGTACGCCTCGCGCCGGAGAGGGAGATCTCGCCGGCGCCGGAGGAAGGCGAGCAGGTCGTCTTCTGCTCGCACTGCCTGCGCGGCCTCGGCCTGCCGGCGAGCAGCTTCTTCCGGTCCTTCCTCGAGTTCTACGGTCTTCAGCTGCACCACCTCACCCCGAACACGGTGGTGCTGTTGTCCGCCTTCGTCACTTTGTGCGAAGGCTTCCTCGGCGTCCTCCCCACCATCGAGCTTTGGGGGGAGTTCTTCTAAACCAAGCTCGGCAACCTTGTCGCGGGCGTGCCGGCTCAATGCGGCGCTTTTATTGCGGTGCGGAGGCCGGCGGCCGAAAATCCGTTTCCTCCCATCACACTGATCAAGTCGGTAAAGATGTGGCAGCGGTCGTACTTCTACGTGAAGAGCATGTTCCCGGAGGGCGACTGGGTCAACTTGCCGGCTTACGCAGCCGGCCCGCCGGCTGGGAGGCGGCCCAACTGGTCGTACCGGGCCAAGACACTGTCGCCTTCTGGAGCCGCCGCCATCGCGCGGCTCCGAGTGTTGACACAGTCGGAGGGCTTGACCGGGCCCGACTTGCTGTCCGCCTTCGTGGCGCGCCGAGTGCTCCCGCTCCAGGGCCGCCCTCATATGATCTGTCAGATGAGCGGGCATCGGGACCCAAGCTGGCTGTGCACCAAGGAGATGCCTCACGCAGAGGTAGCTCACATGGTGAACTATCTTGCGAACTGCGAGCTCACGGAGGAGTGGCGGTTTGGAAAGGAGCCGTATTCACGCGCCGACCCCCCGCCTATGGTAAGTTATCTTTCTTTTTCTCTATCCTTTTTGTTGCCGAGTTCGGCCTGTCCAACCTGACCAATCGGCCTTTGAACAGAGCCCCCTCCTCCAGCCGGCAGCCGGCGCCGCGGGGCCGGAGCGCCAATTCCTCCCCGACCGAGCGGAGAGCGACGTCGATGACCCCGACTTGGGGGCGGCGGCCTTGGAGGACGACGCTGAGGGAGGAGGCGGCGAAGCAGGCGGCTCGAGGCTTGGAGCCAGCCTCGAGGACTGGCCCGTTGATGATGCGGGGGAAGTTGCCCCGTGCCACCAGCCAGGGTCCGGCCAGCCAGGCACGAGCTCGTCTGCCGTGCCGGATGCCCAAGGTGGCGCAAAAAAACGCAGGGCCGCGCCGAGCTTGTTCGGCAGCCGGCGGAAGAATCCCAAGGGCTCGGCCGCGGCGACTAAGCGGGATGAAGCGGCCGCGAAGGCCATCCGCTTTCGCGAGGCGGTGAAGGAGCCGCAGCTGGTTTCCGCGTAAGTACTGCCTTCATCTCGTACTTTCTCCTTGCTTGCCGATCTTGTCTGTGTTTCTGTGCTTTGTTTTCCTTGATCTAGGGCTCCGCTCTCTCTTGAGAAGTTGGCCGCTGCTTCCATCGTGGGGTCGGCGGAGACTTCCACCACCACTCGGCGGATCGATCCGGCCGCCGACCTCCGAGAGGCGACGGAACGGAACACGCGGGAAGCGCGCGAGGAGCAGGAAGCCGCCCGCCTGGAGAAGGCGGAAGCAGAGAAGGCGGAGGTGGCCTCCCTGAAGAAACTGGCGGAGGCCGAGGCAGCCGACGCGGCGAAGAAGCAGGCCGAGGAGGCCGCCCGCCGCCAGTCGGCGGTGTTCGTCACTGCCCTGAACTCCGCGCCGCCACCGCCGGAGTTCGTGGCGCAGACTGGGGAAGCCGACGACGAGCACCCGATCATGGAGAGGGACGGCGACGACGTCGCCATGCCGGACGTGATTGTGCCTCCACCGCCGCCGTCCGAGAATGCGCAAGGCGAGCAGCCGGTGGACCGGCCGGTGCCGCCAGCTGGAAACGAGGTGGTGACGGGCCCGACTCCTGAGGTCTGCACACCGACACGCCACCGATTTGCAAAGGCGGCTTCGGCGCCACGCCCGCTGGATGCCGGCGCCGCAAGCTCCTCGATCCCGGACACCGAGGCGACCAGCGCCGCGCCCACTGGGTGGGTGCGGGGTGGCGGGATGGGCCCTCTGAACAAGGCGATCCTGGATGTTCAAGCCAAACTCCGCGCCGAGGCCGACGCTATCGAGCACTGCAACAAGACGTTGCTGGAATCGCGAGAGGCCATCCGGGTACGCTTCTTGCTTCTTTGTTTTTAACTCTTGTATTGCTTCGTGGGGACGCGTCAGCGCGCCCATTGGGTGTAGTCCCCGAGTTCCGGGCCGGCTGCTGAGCAGGCGGCTCGGAACTTTAATTAGCAGGCTCTGAGCGCTGATATCCTTGCTGCAAGATTATCATAACCTCCGTGCGGCCGCCTTCAACTCCAAAGTCCAAGAGTTGGATCAACGTGTTGTCGACTTGTCGGAGAGCCGAAGTAAGTCCTCTTCTTTCTCTGCGGGGGCACGCTGGCGCACCCGTGGGCTGTAGTCCCCGAGATTCGGACCGACTGCTGAGCAGTCGGGCCAGATCTCCCCGGCAACTATTCTTCTTTGGGTTGATATTGACGACTTCTTTCTCCGCGGGGGCGCGCTGGCGCACCCGCGGGATGTAGTCCCCGAGATTCGGGCCGACTGCTGAGTAGTCGGGCCGGATCTCCCCGGCCACTGTGCTTCTTCTTTGCTGGCTGCTGACGCCTTTCCCTTCTTCTTTTCTTCTACAGAAGCCAACGCCGCCTTGCAGCAGCAGCTGGGCGAAGCCAACACCGCGATGCGCGCTAAGGAGGAGGAGTGCGTCAAGCTGGCCGAAGAACGTGACCGGCTAGTCGCGCAACTGGCGGAGGAGGCTGAGCTTCTCAAGAAGGCCCAGAAGGAGGCGGATGTCGGGTGGTAGGTGCGACATATGCCAACGGGTAGCTTATCATTGTGGGAGCCAGTAAGACGTCGCCGGTGCCTGGAAACAGGATGAGGCGAAGACATGCTCGCCGGCGGATCTTACCCAGGTTCGGGGCTCTCCGTGGAGATAACACCCCTAGTCCTGCTCTGCGGGGTCTCCGCATGATCACTAGATCAGAACGAGTAGCTACAAGTGCTCCTTGAGCTGTCTGGTT
This sequence comes from Aegilops tauschii subsp. strangulata, assembly GCF_002575655.3. Taxonomy (NCBI): domain Eukaryota; kingdom Viridiplantae; phylum Streptophyta; class Magnoliopsida; order Poales; family Poaceae; genus Aegilops; species Aegilops tauschii. Next base: position 43,647,496 of record NC_053037.3, read on the forward strand.
CAAGGGAGAAGAAGATCAAGTCTAGCTCTTGCTTCCCTCTCTATATGGTGTGTGTGTAACTCTAAGAAGCCAACCCTTTGCATGGGTGCCCCGGGGGGTTTATATAGGCCTACCCCGGGGGTACAATTGTAATCCGGCTGGGCGCGGGTCCCAGTCGTCAGCGTCTGCGCTCGCCGGCTTCTCCGCCGGCCATTGGGGCCTGCCGATTGGTGGGTCCCGCCGGCTGCCGGCCTCTTGGTCGACAGGCCGGCCCCACCGCCTGGGGGTCTTGTCGGCGGCTGTTTACTGTAGCCTCGCCTCTGATGACGAGGGCTTCGTCGTGGTAAGCGTGGCTACAGTGTGCCGCCTCGAGGGCTCTCACTGTAGCCTTACCTCGTCTTGTCTCCTTAATGTGGCACATTGTCACGACCGGATTTTTGGGATAATAATTTCCCAGAAAAATGGCCTTTGTGCCCACCAACCCCAGGATTACTGTTAGCTGATGAGGCACCAACTTGATACAAGAATTCCAAGCAAGGTACAAAAATATGTAGTACAAGACCATTGAGGCCTAGGAGTACAACACTTGGTTTGAGGGCGGAAGCGGTTGGGTACATCTGTGTCTATGGGGCTCCATTTCCCACAAGAACAGCTGACCAGGATAACTCCTATCTTCGCGAGGCTGCTATTGTCAACACGTAGGCTCCGAGGTTGACACCGCGATGCTTATCTCCAGGCGCGAGAATCTGGCCAAGACAATAGCTAGGGACAAGCCAGTGAGTACGTTTGAATGTACTCGCAAACATTAAGAACACGGGGATAATATAATAAGGGACAATCATGCTCCGAAATAATTATGACCACAATGTCTGCCACGAAAGTCTGCGTTGCTCGCATGCAGAGTTAATATGACATGCAGTACGTGGGTGAGTACTATGAAAGTACTCGCAAGATAGTTCGAACATAAGATATAACAAATGTAAACAGATTTACAAGTGCAATCAGACATAGAGTTAATGATGCATGGGAAACAAAAGAGAAGTCGGGCGGTAGTCCTCCTGAAATCCCAAAGTAAAATACTGAGGGCCAAGCGAGTGTCTGAATGACTCCTCGGGAGGAAAATGCAAGAGTAACCATGCCGCAGTCGGGCGTCTGAGCGACACCACATAAAGGGCGTATAAAAGATAAACAAACGACAAGCATGCCGCAGTCGGGCGTCTGAGCGACACCACATAAAGGGCTTATAAAAGAATAATCACAGTGAGTATCCAGGAGGTAGAACCATCCCAGGGGTACTCAATAAAATACATGATGTAAATGGTTAGTCCATAATAATAACAAAATTAAAATATGATCCTCAGATGTCACAGGTCATAAACACAAATCTAGTCCAGCCGTTTCTCCATCCGAAGACCGTCACTGAGTTCTAGCTAATTCGTTCTCGATCCGAATACCGTTACTAGATTCAACTCAGACTGTGGTCCTTACGCAAGAACATGGCTGTCCAACAGGATATATCCTCTGCAGAGGGAGTACTATTTTCCCACGAGTAACGGATTTACTTAGTCCATCGGGACTAATTCCGCCTACGGCCTTTTAATTGAAAACACGCCTGACCTGCACACACCAGCTTAACTCACCGATGTCTGGAATCACCCACGACACCTGCCAAGCAAAACTCTAAGTGGGGAGGCTACAACCTCGACGTAGCATGGGATCAAACTTCTATACGCGCGCTCTAAGGGGTGCCCCCCTCTCGGTCCCAACCGGAAACACCCATGCCCCCGGACCAAGTGGCATGCCTACCGGAGGCCTCCGGTATCTTCCACTATGGCCTCTCTGTACGGTGTGTGCTTTGGTAAGGGGTTGACAACTTACTGAACCATACCCCGTCTGCGACAGGGACAAGTGGTGGTACCAACAAATAGGGAAGATACTGACCAAGACTCGACCTATGACCGACTCAGGTGGTCCAAGTATCCTCCAACAATATTACCATTAGTGGAATAAATCACCACTCATCAAGCCTTACTATGCCATACCGGACATACTCGTATCGACGAGGGACTAGGGACAAGCTCGTGTCTACCCAAGACCACGACTTTCCCGGCTTCCTTCCGGTATGCATGAGGAGCTCACGAGGGTGATCCAAATCACTAGCGTATCCATTACTGACCACAAAATATCTCCAAAAAGCACTCATGCACGAGACTTTATCGTTACATAAAGATGACGCACACTCCAAGCCAAATGGTGTTGTAATCGCATCAGAACACCACAACAGAATATTATGCCAGAGTTCAGAAATGCTTGCCTTCAAGAGTATGCAAGGGATGCACTTTTTGAAAGCTTTCTCTTCTCTCCATTATCCCTATTTTGCAAAATATCCAAATAACAAATATTTCAAACACAGTACAAAAAGTTGTCTCAAATATTTTTGCAATAAATCTTAAAATAAACTAGGTGAAATTTGAGAGAGGTAGGAAAAAGAATCAACTCATTTGGAGTTTTATTTTAAAAGTTATAGCTGGTCAAAGTCTGGTCAAAACCCTGTTTTTAAATAAAACCAGAAAAAGGAAAACGATTCGAGGGGAATACGCTTTCGGGGTAGGGGAGACGTACTCCGCGGGTATACGCTTTCACTTAAACAGAGGAGACGGCGTGCGGGTCACTGACAGTGGGTCCAGAGGGCCCACTGGTCAGGTTTGACCGTTCCTCCCTCTCCCTCCTCTTCTCTGCCCGACGGGAGCGGGACTCCGGCGATCGCCGGCGACGAACGGCGGCTCCTCTAGTGCATCTGAGGGCGGGGATGGACCGGCCAGGCTGGGGCGGTCCTCTTGGGGGTTGCTGGGTCGTCGGGGGTGGAAGAAATCGTCGGCGGCGAGCTCCGCGGCGGAGGGGGGCTATGGTGGTGAAGTTTGGGCTCCGGTGGTCTCCGATCGAGGTTGGGTAGTTGGGCAGCTCTGCAAGGACAAGGGGAAGCTACTGGTGGCGTTGGTTGGGCGAAAGAGTGGCTGGCTGCAACGTATTGCACCGGAGTTTGGCGGCGGCCGAACTGGCCGGAGTTGGGGAAGAGAGCCTCTCCGGGCCAATCCACTGCTAGGAGAGGACTAGGGGAACAGTCTGAGGTTGCCTGAGGTCTTGCACGAGCTCGGGGGTCCCTTAAATAGGCGCTCGAGGTTGGACCGCGGCGTCTGAAGATAAGATCGCCGGCGACAGCCGTGCTGTAGCTGTAGGGCGACGTGGCGGCGACGAGCGCGTGCCGACGAGCTTCGGGATAAGACCGGGCTATTCACGGGGCAGCTGGCGCGCTGGGGTGGCTTGGGCGGCGCCGTCCATGTCAGAGGTTCGCTGCCGACGCCGGCGTGCCGCCAAGGGCTCTGCCAGCGGCGCTGCAGGGCGCCAGAGATGGCGTGGAGAGGGAGCGAGCTAGTGCGCGGTTCAGTGGTGGAGCAGGGACCAGGGACGGGTCGCGTCGAGTGCGGCAGTGCGGCGCGGCGGCTCAGTGCGCGCGCGTGCAAAACGTGCGCTCTGGGCGCGCCCAGAGCACGCACGGAACCTGCTCGACGAAAAGCCAGGGCTGTCTAGAGCGCGAGGGTGGGGCTGGCAAATAACAGGACTAGGATAGAGGCAGCTAGGAGTTCAGTGGACAAGGTTGCTGGGTCATTGGAACAAGATCACAGTGCAAACAAAGAACTCATGCCAAAACAGACTGTGCACACCAAGTGTTCGACAGAATGCCAAGTGCACTTAGGCAACTCTTGGACTGGCCAAAATCTCCAGATCAGGGTCTCTTTAGATGTAGATGATGAAGGCAAGATCATATGGGCAAAACCAGAAACTTGCTAGTGCAAGTTTTGCAAAACTCCAGTTTTGGACAACAAGAAAAGGGTTTATTGCAAGCACTTAAAAACCTCCAATGAGTCCACTCTCCTGGACTTAAGGGTTTTGAAGGGAGGGCTACAAGTAGGAAAAAGGGTCATGGGCACCAGAGCAAAATAAAATAGGGTTGCAGTGCAATTCACCAAACTGGACCAGAATGTAAAAGAGGTTGTTTTACTCCAATTTTTCAAAGAACATCACTGGGTTTTTGCATGAAGATGAATTTTATGCATCCACTGACATCTCCAAACACTTGGAAGAATTTTTAAAGAAATATTCAAATGGGTTGTAGTGCAAAAGTGCCTACTGGACCAGATTGGAAAAGTTGGTGTAGAGCTCAAAATCTCCAATGGCCAAAAGGTATTTTTGCATAAAAGTGATGTGGAAACATCACATGACATCCCCAAATTTTGGTGGAAATTTTAAATGCATTTGTCAAAAGGTTGTAGTGCAAAATAGGCTCCAAATGCAAAAGAAATCATTTTAAAAGAATAAAGCTCTGAGAAAACAAATCTTGCAAATTTAAATCCACTGATAAAGAATTGTTTTATTATAGAGAGTATTCAAGTCCAACAATACTCTTTGAAGGTTTTTCCACTAGAGGCAAAAATCCAAAATCACAAAGGGTAAATCTTGACAAAATGGAAAAGTTTTATTTCCTGGCAACATTTTAATAAATAAAACAAGGTCAAAATTTTTGGGTGTCACAACACTACCCCCCTTAAAAAAAATCTCGTCCTCGAGGTTTGTTAAAAGCTGTTTGGAACAAAAACTGTTTTTATCAAAAGAAATCATTCAACTGCTAAAAAAAACAAAGTGGCCATAGTGAGAGGGCAATAAGTGGTGTAAAACCACAGTGTGGTACACTGGCGTTGTGTGGAAAAATCCACGGTTAGGGAAAACGAGATATTTCTACGCAGATACAGTAATTTAAAATAAATTCTAAATTACCAAGATACGCTGGTCGCACCCGAGAGCACAGTGCTCTCTTTGGCTGACAGGTGGACCCAGGGCCCACTGTCGGCCTCTTCTCCTACCTCTGGCTCTCTCTTCTCTCTCGCGCGCTCTCCCGCGCTTCTTCCACCGGCGATGCCTAGCTCGTAGGGCATCGAGGCCATACCGTGGTAGTGCACGGCGTGCTAGCTGCCGGTGCAGCGTGCACTCACCTCGCGGGCCAGTGCGCTGTCGGCACTGCTCGCGGACTCGCCTCCGAACACCGGCGGTCGAGCGACGAGTGGCGCTGGTGGACCTCGCCCACCGTACACCGATCTCGGGCTATAAAATGACCGCGGTGCTCCTCTCTTCTTCCTCACACCTGGCCTCGTTCCTACTCCTCCTTCCTTCTCCTCCATTGCTGTTAGCAGGAGCTCGAGACGAGGCTCTAATGGCGGAGGCGATGCCGGACTGGTATGTGGTCCTTGTGTGTGGAGGTTTGGCGGTGCTGCTGGGGTTCTCCGTGCTCCTGTGCGCGATGATCCTGGATGATCGTCGTGATGCTGCCGCTCGAGTGTTAGCTCTTCGCGGTGGCGGCGATCATGTGGATTAGGCGCGGCATCGGGGCTGACTGCTGTCGGTGTGCTGGGGCAGCTCGCGCTCGAATGAACACTCACAAATCTCTCTTACTGGGACTGTGGTGTCCTCGAGTGTGGTTAGTTAGGCGCAAAAATGTGCTCAAGGATTTGTAAAAGTGCCCGAGGTCGAGTGGTTGCTGCTGCGAGTCTGCTGTTATGATGCTGCGCGAATAAAAATCTATGTCGTGAAAAAAAATATACGCAGCAGTGACTCGGGGAAGGAAATCTCCTCAAAAACATGTTGCGAGAGAAAAATAATTAAAACAAAACTAACAGCAGTAAAACTGCTCACATAACAGGAACTAAAGAAAATCGGATCCGTCGCACAAAATTTTGGGAACCATGAACATGCTGCAACACATAAATACAAGTACTGGGATAATAAATGCAGCGGAGGCGTTTACAAGGAAAACGGCAAAAAGACAGGGTCCTGAGAAAACGCCTCTGGTACTGGGGCACACTCCTCTTCTATCGGGGGAAGCGGGTTGACCAGTCGATGAATGCGCCCTTCTTGGTCAGGCCTCAGTGGTCTGCCAATAGCGATCCGAGGATTTAAATTAGCGAGGCTCTGGAGATAACCCATTACCCGCTGAGTTAAACGCTCCTGAGCGATAACGTACTGGGCAAGGTTGGCCAGTACTGGATCTCTCTCAATTCGCCCACTGGGAAAAGATGCAACTTCTCCGGGTGCTGCACGACTCGGAAAATAATAGTATCCTCGCTCGCTGGCATAGGGTACCGCGAATCGAAGACGAGTGAGCGCCTCGTATGCAGCAGCTTCTATAGCCATATGCGGAGTCGGCATGGATTTCCCCACGAAGGAGACTTCCGTTGGGTCTTGGTTTGGGTATGCGGGAGGGATGTGCACCACTGCCCAATATTTTGAGGTGGAAGGGGTGATCCTCGATTTGAGCAACTCGTACTGGGGTGGACGGGTGGCACTCATGGTACTACAGGTAAAGTCCCACAATAATTTAACAAAACTACCCGGGGTTGCGTCTGGGGTCCTCAGATAAATACTGGGGGTCGGCATGGCAAGGAATGGCTGTGAGAGTAGTGCACAAGGTGAGAAGTACTTGGCAAGGCCACGAAGTGGCCTTTATATAGCGCCGGGGCTGGGTTATCTACCGGGGTGAAGGGTAACTGGTTGTCGATCCTGTTCTCGGGTCAAAGCCACAGATATACACATCACATAAATGCGACGCATTACTGTGGGTGCCGTCGGGGTTGGTCTTGGTAGCTGCGCCTGAATTTTAAAAATGCAACTGTACGCTAACGTACACAGGCATAGTTACTACTCCAAAAATAGGAGCGTTCAAGCAGACAACATTAAATAAAAGCGATACAAGATCACACCATTACAAAGCGTGGGAAAACTAAGGCTCGATACCACTCGAGCGACTTAGTCTACTACGTTAATGTCTAAGTGGGCTGGCCTTGCGGACGCCGATGCTTCCCCACGGTTCTCACCGTCGGGATTTGCTGGTTGAGGCTGAGGGGCTGCAGGGTCGGGGTAGTGGTGATGACCATCGCGGGGGTTGTTGGCCACAATCCCGTTGGAATGGGTTCCCAAAAGGCGGCGAAGCGCTTCTGGGGTCACCAAAGCACTCTGGTTGATGGCTGGCGCAGACCTCAAGGGATCGATCGGGTGTCCGAACAGCACGACTGGGTTGTCGACGTCGGGCTCCGCTTCTCTTCTCGCCGGGGCTCGGCGAACCAGCTCCCCACGAGCTGCGATCAGATCAAGGGTGACCTGATCGAACAGTTGCTCTAGTGCGTTTACATAGCGCACCAGATGCAATAGTGCCAGATCCGTCTCGTGATCTCGGTTGGCAACCTGGGGCGGCCTACCATACCCGTCACGACTGGGGTAGTAGTAGAACGAGCGACAGTTAACTCTGGGCGACAAGTGCCGGAGTTGAACTATAGCTTCTCGGGCTGCCAGTTGGATGGCTTGTGGCTCAAAGGAAGTTGTTCTTCCAGTGAACCTGCAGGGGCGTTCTGGCGACAGACCCCTACCGTAGATGTGCACAGTGGCCCAGTACTGACGGCTCTCACCGTACATGGGTCCCTGGTACACAACATACTCAGGAGGCTCTTCTAACACATAGGCACGGCGGGTGAGGTTTGCGAGCACGGTCACAAAACCTCCCAGGTTGGTTGCTGTGGTCTCATTGTGAACAATGGGACCAGGCATCGTGGCTTGGTTTTGGGGGGAAAGAGGTTGTGCTGTGCTGTGGCTGGCGTGCCCTTTTTATAGGAAAAAGGGGACGGAGTCTTCCTCCGCACGCTTGCGATAGAGACGGGTTGGGTGTCGGTCACTGGCGCGTGATCGACGGGCTAGGCTGATAGGTTGGGCACCGTCCGCCGAAAGGCGTCGGGTCACTGTGGGGCTATCTTACGCGGGATGCTAGATCGGGGTTAGGCTAAGGTCTGGTGGTTGGGTTAACCTAGGTTTATTGACCTGGCTAAGATAGGATTAGCCAATGGTCAGCCTGGCTCTGATACTAAGTCTGTCACGACCGGATTTTTGGGATAATAATTTCCCAGAAAAACGGCCTTTGTGCCCACCAACCCCAGGATTACTGTTAGCTGATGAGGCACCAACTTGATACAAGAATTCCAAGCAAGGTACAAAAATATGTAGTACAAGACCATTGAGGCCTAGGAGTACAACACTTGGTTTGAGGGCAGAAGCGGTTGGGTACATCTGCGTCTATGGGGCTCCATTTCCCACAAGAACAGCTGACCAGGATAACTCCTATCTTCGCGAGGCTGCTATTGTCAACACGTAGGCTCCGAGGTTGCCACCGCACTGCTTATCTCCAGGCGCGAGAATCTGGCCAAGACAATAGCTAGGGACAAGCCAGTGAGTACGTTTGAATGTACTCGCAAACATTAAGAACACGGGGATAATATAATAAGGGACAATCATGCTCCGAAATAATTATGATCACAACGTCTGCCACGAAAGTCTGCGTTGCTCGCATGCAGAGTTAATATGACATGCAGTACGTGGGTGAGTACTATGAAAGTACTCGCAAGATAGTTCGAACATAAGATATAACAAATGTAAACAGATTTACAAGTGCAATCAGACATAGAGTTAATGATGCATGGGAAACAAAAGAGAAGTCGGGCGGTAGTCCTCCCGAAATCCCAAAGTAAAATACTGAGGGCCAAGCGAGTGTCTGAATGACTCCTCGGGAGGAAAATGCAAGAGTAACCATGCCGTAGTCGGGCGTCTGAGCGACACCACATAAAGGGCTTATAAAAGATAAACAAACGACAAGCATGCCGTAGTCGGGCGTCTGAGCGACACCACATAAAGGGCTTATAAAAGAATAATCACAGTGAGTATCCAGGAGGTAGAACCATCCCAGGGGTACTCAATAAAATACATGATGTAAATGGTTAGTCCATAATAATAACAAAATTAAAATATGATCCTCAGATGTCACAGGTCATAAACACAAATCTAGTCCAGCCGTTTCTCCATCCGAAGACCGTCACTGAGTTCTAGCTAATTCGTTCTCCATCCGAATACCGTTACTAGATTCAACTCAGACTGTGGTCCTTACGCAAGAACATGGCTGTCCAACAGGATATATCCTCTGCAGAGGGAGTACTATTTTCCCACGAGTAACGGATTTACTTAGTCCATCGGGACTAATTCCGCCTACGGCCTTTTAATTGAAAACACGCCTGACCTGCACACACCAGCTTAACTCACCGATGTCTGGAATCACCCACGACACCTGCCAAGCAAAATTCTAAGTGGGGAGGCTACAACCTCGACGTAGCATGGGATCAAACTTCTATACGCGCGCTCTAAGGGGTGCCCCCCTCTCGGTCCCAACCGGAAACACCCATGCCCCCGGACCAAGTGGCATGCCTACCGGAGGCCTCCGGTATCTTCCACTATGGCCTCTCTGTACGGTGTGTGCTTTGGTAAGGGGTTGACAACTTACTGAACCATACCCCGTCTGCGACAGGGACAAGTGGTGGTACCAACAAATAGGGAAGCTACTGACCAAGACTCGACCTATGACCGACTCAGGTGGTCCAAGTATCCTCCAACAATATTACCATTAGTGGAATAAATCACCACTCATCAAGCCTTACTATGCCATACCGGACATACTCGTATCGACGAGGGACTAGGGACAAGCTCGTGTCTACCCAAGACCAAGACTTTCCCGGCTTCCTTCCGGTATGCATGAGGAGCTCACGAGGGTGATCCAAATCACTAGCGTATCCATCACTGACCACAAAATATCTCCAAAAAGCACTCATGCACGAGACTTTATCGTTGCATAAAGATGACGCACACTCCAAGCCAAATGGTGTTGTAATCGCATCAGAACACCACAACAGAATATTATGCCAGAGTTCAGAAATGCTTGCCTTCAAGAGTATGCAAGGGATGCACCTTTTGAAAGCTTTCTCTTCTCTCCATTATCCCTATTTTGCAAAATATCCAAATAACAAATATTTCAAACACAGTACAAAAAGTTGTCTCAAATATTTTTGAAATAAATCTTAAAATAAACTAGGTGAAATTTGAGAGAGGTAGGAAAAAGAATCAACTCATTTGGAGTTTCATTTTAAAAGTTATAGCTGGTCAAAGTCTGGTCAAAACCCTGTTTTTAAATAAAACCAGAAAAAGGAAAACGATTCGAGGGGAATACGCTTTCGGGGTAGGGGAGACGTACTCCGCGGGTATACGCTTTCACTTAAACAGAGGAGACGGCGTGCGGGTCACTGACAGTGGTTCCAGAGGGCCCATTGGTCAGGTTTGACCGTTCCTCCCTCTCCCTCCTCTTCTCTGCCCGACGGGAGCGGGACTCCGGCGATCGCCGGCGACGAACGGCGGCTCCTCTAGGGCATCTGAGGGCGGGGATGGACCGGCCAGGCTGGGGCGGTCCTCTTGGGGGTTGCTGGGTCGTCGGGGGTGGAAGAAATCGCCGGCGGCGAGCTCCGCGACGGAGGGGGCTACGGTGGTGAAGTGGTTTTTGGGCTCCGGTGGTCTCCGATCGAGGTTGGGTAGTTGGGCAGCTCCGCAAGGACAAGGGGAAGCTACTGGTGGCGTTGGTTGGGCGAAAGAGTGGCTGGCTGCGACGTATTGCACCAGAGTTTGGCGGCGGCCGAACTGGCCGGAGTTGGGGAAGAGAGCCTCTCCGGGCCAATCCACAGCTAGGAGAGGACTAGGGGAACAGTCTGAGGTTGCCTGAGGTCTTGCAGGAGCTCGGGGGTCCCTTAAATAGGCGCTCGAGGTTGGACCGCGGCGGCTGAAGATAAGATCGCCAGCGACAGCCGTGCTGTAGCTGTAGGGCGACGTGGCGGCGACGAGCGCGTGCCGACGAGCTTCGGGATAAGACCGGGCTGTTCACGGGGCAGCTGGCGCGCTGGGGTGGCTTGGGCGGCGCCGTCCATGTCAGAGGTTCGCTGCCGACGACGGCGTGCCGCCAAGGGCTCTGCCAGCGGCGCTGCAGGGCGCCAGAGATGGCGTGGAGAGGGAGCGAGCTAGTGCGCGGTTCAGCGGTGGAGCAGGGGCCAGGGACGGGTCGCGTCGAGTGCGGCAGTGCGGCGCAGCGGCTCAGTGCGCGCGCGTGCAAAACATGCGCTCTGGGCGCGCCCAGAGCACGCACGGAACCTGCTCGACGAAAAGCCAGGGCTGTCTAGAGCGCGAGGGTGGGGCTGGCAAATAACAGGACTAGGATAGAGGCAGCTAGGAGTTCAGTGGTCAAGGTTGCTGGGTCATTGGAACAAGATCACAGTGCAAACAAAGAACTCATGCCAAAACAGACTGTGCACACCAAGTGTTCGACAGAATGCCAAGTGCACTTAGGCAACTCTTGGACTGGCCAAAATCTCCAGATCAGGGTCTCTTTAGATGTAGATGATGAAGGTAAGATCATATGGGCAAAACCAGAAACTTGCTAGTGCAAGTTTTGCAATACTCCAGTTTTGGACAGCAAGAAAAGGATTTATTGCATGCACTTAAAAACCTCCAATGAGTCCACTCTCCTGGACTTAAGGGTTTTGAAGGGAGGGCTACAAGTAGGAAAAAGGGTCATGGGCACCAGAGCAAAATAAAATAGGGTTGCAGTGCAATTCACCAAACTGGACCAGAATGTAAAAGAGGTTGTTTTACTCAAATTTTTCAAATAACATCACTGGGTTTTTGCATGAAGATGAATTGTATACATCCACTGACATCTCCAAACACTTGGAAGAATTTTTAAAGAAATATTCAAATGGGTTGTAGTGCAAAAGTGCCTACTGGACCAGATTGGAAAAGTTGGTGTAGAGCTCAAAATCTCCAATGGCCAAAAGGTATTTTTGCATAAAAGTGATGTGGAAACATCACATGACATCCCCAAATTTTGGTGGAAATTTTAAATGCATTTGTCAAAAGGTTGTAGTGCAAAATAGGCTCCAAATGCAAAAGAAATCATTTTAAAAGAATAAAGCTCTGAGAAAACAAATCTTGCAAATTTAAATCCACTGATAAAGAATTGTTTTATTATAGAGATTATTGAAGTCCAACAATACTCTTTGAAGGTTTTCCACTAGAGGCAAAAATCCAAAATCACGAAGGGTAAATCTTAACAAAATGGAAAAGTTTTATTTCCTGGCAACATTTTAATAAATAAAACAAGGTCAAAATTTTTGGGTGTCACACACATGTTTCGGGGGAGGGGAGTAGCCGGCTTCTGGGGGTCGGCTACGCCCCTGGCCGACTGGGGGAGGCCGGGCCGCCTTCGTGCCTCTCTCTGGCTGAAGGGGCCCGCTGCCCGTGGGCCGTACTGGCGTCTGTCGGGGATGACGTTGAGGCCAGCATGGCTACAGGGCCGAGCCAGACGGGAGATGGCCGACCCGTACGGCGTCCTGTGGCCATGCCTGGCTCGGGATTCGGGGGTAGTGGGCCGCACTGTAGCCACACCCTGTCTTGTCACCGTCATGTGGGCGTAGTTTTGGTGGGTGCGGTCTTGGCCGGCTTCTTGGAGTCGGCGTTCTTCATGGCGGCTCTTGGGAGTCGGCGTTCTCCATGGCTGGCCTCCTGGAGTCGGCCATCTCGTAGTTATCTTGGGGGAGGTTTCTGAGACTGGGTCGCCTTCTGAGAGTCGGCTCCGGGGTAGCCGACCGGGGGAAGGCGGCCCAATGCTTTGAATGCTTGAAGGCTCAAATGGCCTGATAATTTTTGAAGAGCCAGGGGCAGTCGGTTAGGCTACCCGTGGCCATTTACTCCGACAGTAGTCCCCGAAGCTGATTGAGCTTCGAGGTTGGGTGGGAGTTGAGAAGCTCGGTCAGCTTCCTATCTTGACGAGCCGGCAGCTGGGAGCCGGCTTCAGTTGGGTGCGCCGTCTCGGCGAAAATTTTTGGAGTCGGAGGAAGGGAGCCTGCCAGCGCGCGCACCGGGCCACGGGCCGGCCATTTGCCGTCTGCGAACCATGTGGCGTCCCTTGGCAAAAAAGCCTGCCAGCCCACGCGCGCGACGGGACGCCGCCACAGGTCAGGGGCCCGCCACGCCTACGCCCGGGCCCAGGCGCGGATTCTCTGCGGCCCGAAGCCGCCCGCACGTCTTCCTGTGACGGTTTCGGCACGCCTTTAGGGCGTAATAATCGCGAGGCGTGGGGGGAGTGGGTGCAGTTAATCTCACGTCTAACCCCACGCCCTGCCTCCCCGGCTTCACCGTGCGAAGCTATAAGTAGGTGGAGGGGGAGAGCGGCAGGCGCTCGCACGCCCCGCCCCTCTCCACCATCTTCTTCCTTCTGCTCTTTCTTGCAACAGCGCCTCGCCGCCGCACCGCTCCGCCACTCGATCCTCCGCCGCCGCGCTCATTCTCGCTAGCCCTACGCCACGATGCAGTTCCGCGGGGATTGGGACGGCTCACACGTCCATGAGGATCACATCGAGTTCCTCCGCAAGACGCGGCGGCTGCCCGACGCGGACAAGGTGGAGGTCCGTCTTGCACCGGTGAAGGAGATTACGCCGGAGCCGGAGGAAGGTGAGCGGGTAGTCTTCCACTCACATTTCTTGCGCGGTATCGGCTTGCCCGTGAGCGCCTTCTACCGCTCCTTTCTCGAGTTCTATCAACTCCAGCCACACCACCTTACCCCGAACACGGTGGTGCTGCTGTCCGCCTTCGTCGCCTTGTGCGAAGGCTACCTCGGCGTCCTCCCCACCCTCGAGCTCTGGGGGGAGTTCTTCCAGTCCAAGCTGGGCACGCGCATGCAGGGCGTGCCGGCTCAGACTGGCGCCTTCGTCGCGATGCGGAGGGTGGCTGCCGACAACCCCTTCCCCCTCATCACGGTGATCCAGTCGGTGAAGCTATGGCAGAAGTCATACTTCTACGTGAAGAACGTCGCCCCGCAGGGCGACTACGTCAATTTGCCGGCTTACGAAGCCAGCCCACCGGCAGGCAGGCGGCCCCAGTGGTCCTATCAGGCCGTGACGCTGACGCCGGCTGGAGCCGCAGCTGTCGCCCGACTACGGGTGATGATCCAGTTGGAGGGCTTGTCGGGGCCCGACCTGCTGGCCGCCTTCGTCACGCGCCGGGTGCTCCCGCTCCAGAGCCGCCCTCATCTGATCTGTCAGATGAGCGGCTAGCTCGATCCGAGTCGGATGTGCACCAAGGACATGCCGCACGACGAGGTGGCCCATATGGTGAACTACCTTGCGAACAGCAAGCTCTCCGCAGAGTGGCAGTTTGGCAAGGAGCCATATTGCCGAGCTCACCCGCCGCCCACGGTATGTTCTCTTTTTCTCTTTCTTCTCTTCTTAGTTTTGTCGCCGAGTTCCTTTTGGCCGACTCTGACTAGTCGTCTTGTCTCGACAGAGTCCTCTTCTTCGGCCTGCAGGCGGGTCGGGCGCGGAGCGCCGATTTGTCCCCGACGGTACGGAGCACGATCTGGAGGACCCCGACTTGGGGGCGGCCGCTATGGACGACAACACCGAGGCGGGCGGTGGCCAAGCCGGCGGCGAGGCAGGCGGCTCCGGGCTTGGAGTCAGCTTCGACGACTAGCCGGACGATGACGAGGCTGAAGTCGTCCCACGCCGCCAGCCGGCGCCTGGCCACGGCGCGGGTTCCTCCGCCGCTCCGCCTGCTCGAGGCAGCGGGCAAAAGCGTCGTGCCGCGCTGGGCTTGTTCGGCAGTCGGCCGAAGAAGCCCAGAGGCGGGGCAGCGGCGACCAGGCGGGAGGAGGCGGCCGCGAAGGCGGCCCGCTTCCGCAAGGCGGTGAAGCAGCCGCAGACGGTCTCGGCGTAAGTATATACTCCTTCGTGTATTCTTTTTTCTTTTCTCTGGTAGCTCCCGAGTCCTTGTCTTTTCTCCAAAAAACCAGGGCTCCATTGTCGCTCGAGCGGGCTGCTGCCGCCTCCGTCGTTGGGTCGCCGGGAGGATCCGGGAGCACTACTCGCCACGTGGACCCCCGTGCTGATCTTCTAGCGGCGACGGAGTGGAACGCGCGGGAGGCGCGGGAGGAGCGGGAGGCGGAGGCACTGAAGGCGGCCGCCGCCAAGGCGGCGCAGGAGGAGGAGGCGGCGAAGGCGCGCGCTGACGCCGCGGCCAAGGCCCAAGCGGAGGCTGCGGCCGCGGCGATGGCGGAGGAGGCCTTGCTGGTCACCCCACTGCGCGTTGCGGCGCCTGGGGCCCCAGAGCCCTCGCCAGAAGGAGCCGGCAGTGACCAGCCGGGGCTGGAGAGGGAAGACGACATCGTCATCCTGGAGAGGGTGGCGGCACCGGCCCCGCCGACTGGGGCGGCTCAAGGCGGCCGGCCTGATCTGCCGCCTGCGCAGTCGGCCGGGGGCGAGTCGGCCGCGAGGACTGATCTGGCGGTCCGGTCGTCGTCGCACCAGCGCACGGGGAAGGCCGCCTCAGAGGTGCAGAAGGCTGCATCGGAGCCGCAACCGGCCGCGGGCTCTAGCTCGTCGGCCCAGGATATGGAGGCGGCCAGCGCCAGCTGGGGGTGGACGCCGGGCAGAGGGACGGCCGTGATGAATGTGGCCGCACAGGACGTCCGGACCCGGCTCCAAGCCCAGGCTACGGCGCTGAGGAAATACAACGACGAGTTCCTTACGATGCGGGCGGCCATCCGGGTTAGTCTTCTTATCTTGCCTCTTTTTGATCTTGGTTTCTTCCGTGGGGGCGTGTCAGCGCACCCACTGGGTGTAGTCCCCGAGTTCCGAGTCGGCTGCTGAGCAGGCGGCTTGGAACTTCTTGGTGGATCTAGTTTTGCTATTCTTGCTCTTACTTCGCTCTTCTGCCTGTCTTGCAGGACTACCACAATCTTCGCGCGGCTGCCTTCAACTCCCAAGCTCGGGAGCTGACCCAGAAGACCGTCGACCTATCTGAGAGCCGGGGTAAGTGATTCGTCCTTTATCTCACGTGGGGGCGCGTCAGCGCACCCACTGGGTGTAGTCCCCGAGATTCGGGCCGACTGCTGAGCAGTCGGGTCGGATCTTCCTTGACGACTTCTTCTTATTGCTTCTTCTTTCTCTGCCGTCCCTGCAGCGGCCAACGCCAGTCTAAGGGAGCAGCTGGGAGGGTCTCAGGCCGCCCTTCGTGCCAAGGAGGCCGAGTTTGCCGCCTTGGTGCAGGAACGTGACCGCCTGGCCAAGAGGTTGGCCGACCAGGAGGAGAGCCACAAGGCGGCTCTGAAGGCGGTGCAGGACAGCGAAGCCGCCCTCCAGGCCGAGTACGAGATAGAGGCGGCTGGCTGGGCTGAAGCAAAGCAGACGCTGATCAATGGCTATGGCCAGATCGAAGATTTGGTTGACGGTAAGCCGCCTACTTCTTCGTCCTTTCTTGCCGCCTGCCGCTTTTGGCTCATTTTCTGACTTGGTGTTTTCTCTTCTTTCTCTATCTTTCTTGCGCAGAGTACTTCCCTGGCTACTCTACCGCCGCCAACCAGATCATCGAGGCCCGCCGCAAGGCACGGAGGCAGGCTGGCGCCGAGATTGCACCAAACGCTAGTCGGTCGCTGGAGGAGCAGCTCTTGGTGATCCAGGCCCGCCTCCAGCCGGCTCACCGACTGATCCGCCGGCTTCAACGTACCGGGGTGCAGGTGTTGGCCGCCCTCTGGCCCGGCGAAGTGGTTCCTCGCACCCCTAGTCGGACTGCCGACTGGCTGGAGGTGGCGGTCGGCCGCTTCGAAGCCTGGAAGGCTTCGGCGGCTCGGTCCGGCGCCAGGCGGGCACTGGAGTTCGTCAAGGCCTGGTATCCCAGCCTGAGTCTGGACCAGCTGGCTACCTGGCGGCAGCAGGCCGACACGGAGCTGGAGTCGGCGCGGCCGGCTATCATCTGGCGGGCTTCGGCGATCGCCGACTACACCGACACCAGCGTCTTCGCCCCTGAGGTAGACGACAACGGTGTTGCCCAGCCGGAGGAATGGTTCGGGCTGAACCCAGCAGACGGCGAAGACTCGGCGGAGGAGATCCACTCCAGCGACGAGGGCGAAGAACAGGAGGAGGAGGGTGAAGACGCCGGGCCGGATGGTGGGGCGGCCGGCCAGCCTCAGCCTGACCGTGCCTCCAGCAACACATCACGCGCGGGTGCGTTGCCTGCCACCAGCGGTGATCAAGCTGAGACCCGCCAGCCGGCCACTCCTTCAGCCGGCGACGCCATCTCCACCGACCAACCCGGCTCCCACATCGCACCTTTAGTCTAGTCTGCTATCTTTTATTTTCCTGTCTTGTCGATTTTGAACAATATTCTGTTAAGTTTACACAATTCCACCCACTGGGGGTGTATTCGAACTATGTCGATTGCCGGCCTGTTGGGGGCTTTATATGTATATATGACTATGCAAGTGTTTGGCTTTTCCTTGTTCTTTGCTTTTCATCCTTCTGCTGTTTCCTTTGCCACCCTCCCTTGGTTGCCGCCTCCCCAGTCAGGCAGTTGCTCTGCAATCTGTGGCTGGAGAAGTGCTTGGCCACTTGGGAGGGCAAGTACTCTAGCTTTGTTGGATTATAGCGAAGTGTTTGGGAAGCCGGCCAGCCGGCTGTTCTGACAGCCGACAAGCGTGGTCGGAGGCCGTCTTTTCGCTATACAAGTTCATTAGTCCTTAGCCGTTTTTCGTGTGGGCATCCTTTCTGCCTTGGCTCTTGCTAGTCGGACAGTCATTTTTTCGAGCTGCGACTTTCAACAAGAGAGGACTCGGGAGTCGGCACACTACTTGTCTGACTTCATGTAGAACTTTAATATAGCTTAAGGCGGCCAGTCCCCGGGCCGACTAGTCGAACCCGGTGCTAGACGGGAAATCAAATGTAATAATACATTCATGGATATGACACTCGTCACTCATAGATAAATGAAGGCAGTCCCCGAGTGCTCCTCGGGGGGCCTGTTGTTTCGTACTTACTACAAAAGGGGAGCATGATACATACTGCTTTCAACTGTAAAATCTTCTTAGGAGGTTCGCGTTCCATGGTCGCTCCGACTGCTTGCCGGAGTCGTCCCTCTTGCGTGCTCTTGGTTTTTGCGCGTCGATCAAGTAGTAGGAGTCGTTGCCTAGTGCCTTGCTGATGACGAAAGGGCCTTCCCAGGGGGTCGAGAGCTTGTGCTGGCCGGCTGTTCGCTAGATCAGCCGAAGCACAAGGTCGCCCTCCTGGAAAGATCTTGGCTTGACCTTGCGGTTGTGGTAACGGTGCAACCCCTGCTGGTAGATGGCGGACCGGCTGAGTGCTAACAGCCGGCCTTCTTCCAGTAGGTCGACACCATCTTCTCTTGCTTCCTTGGCCTCCGCCTCCGTGTACATGATGATCCGAGGCGAGTCAAACTCGATGTCGGTTGGGATGACGGCCTCGGCACCATATACGAGGAAGAATGGAGTGAAGCCAGTTGACTTGTTGAGGGTAGTACGCAGACTCCAGAGGACAGCCGGCAGCTCATCGAGCCAGCAGCCGGCCGATCGCTCTAGTGGTACAACCAGTCGGGGCTTGATGCCGGAGAGGATGAGTCCATTTGCTCGCTCGACCTAGCCGTTTGACTACGGGTGGGCAACGGACGCTAAGTCCAGTCGGATACCCTACGTCGCGCAGAAACGTGCCAGTGCTCCCTTGGCAAAGTTTGTGACGTTGTTGGTGATGATGCTGTGCGGTACGCCGTACCGAGTAGTGATGTCGGTGATGAATGTCACGGCAGTCGGCCCGTTCAGCTTCTTGATTGGCTTCGCTTCGATCCACTTTGTGAACTTGTCCATGGCGACAAGCAAATGTGTCAAGCCGCCGCGGGCTGTCTTGAAAGGGCCCACCATGTCCAGTCCCCAGACGGCAAAGGGCCAGGTGAGGGGAATGGTCTTGAGTGCAGAAGCCGGCAGGTGTTGCTTGGAACTGAAGACTTGGCATCCTCTGCAGCTCTTGACTATATCTTTGGCATCTTCCAAAGCAGTCGGCCAAAAGAAACCGTGGCGGAAAGCTTTGGCCACAAGTGATCTTGAGGCTGCGTGGTGGCCGCATTCGCCTTGATGGATATCCTTGAGGATTGCCACTCCTTTTTCTGGCTCGACACAGCGCTGGAAGACTCCAGTGACGCCGCGCTTGACAAGCTCTCTGCTGATTATTGCATATGCTCCGGCTCGTCGTTGCACTAGTCTTGCTGAGATCTCATCAGCCGACAGCTCTCTGTTGACTAGGAATTTGAGGATGGGCTGGGCCCATGACGGAGCTGTGACTTCTTCTTCTGTTAGTACGGCCACCATGACTCGGGTGGGTGGGTCGGGTGGCGTGGAATTGGAGTCGGCCACCGCTTCTTGTGTTGCTGTAGTCCCCGGGCCGACTGCTGCAGTCCCCGGGCCGGGTTCTGAAGTCCAGCCAGCTGTTGATGCTGTAGGGCTTGAGGCTGTTGAGCTAGGTGCGCGCCGTGCCCTGTAGCATGAGGGGGACGTACTTCACGGCCACGCGCCGATTGCCGTTGCCTATGCTGACAGTAGTGGAGTAGTCGATGAGCCAATCTTCCAGCTTCACAGAGCTGTTGTACTTGGGCGTGTCTCTGGGGAGCGAGAACCCTTTGGGGAAGGGTTCGTCGCGGATGCGGGGGCCAAAGCATGGCGGACCAACATCATCTTCTTCTTCTAGCACCAGGGACCGAGCTAGGCGGTCGATCCGATGGCGAGCGTTGTTCTCGCCGACTCCTTCGCGGTGGCCTAGTCGGCCACCAAGAGTCGGATGCGTGGCAGGCGGCGGGGTGGGGTATCTCTCCCCTCGAGGCGGGGGAGGAGGCGGATTTCCTTGGCGCTCCACCGCTCGAGGGCGGCCTTCCGCGTCGCGCTCGATGGTGATACGAGTCCGGCTGCGGCTAGCAGCCGGCTCCTTGTCTTTCCTCACGCGGGCGCCGCTCGCAGTCAGCGACCGGGATGTTGCGGCGTGCTCCCGGCGCGGGGGACGACTCTCAGCGCGGGCGCCGGCTTCGTGCCGTTCTGCGGCCACGTCGATCAGCTGCTGGATCCGCCTTGTCATGTAGGGGAGCTCATCGGCTCCCAGCCCATTTAGCTCTTCAGCGGCCGCTTGGGCGGCCCGCAGATTCTCGAGCGGGGTGGCGTAGACGGGGCGGTCTGCCCCCAGCATGCTGGCGATAGCCGCGCCGCGCTTCTGGACGAAGCCGGCTTGGCTCGGCCCGCCATGGGGCGGCGTGCCAAAGGCGGCGCGGTCGACTTCGCGCTGGTGAGCCTCGGTGAGGCGTCTCGTGGAGGCTATCTTCTGGCCTTCCACGATGAGGGCGAGGCGGCGTGCCTCCAAAGTATCGGTGTCGGCGTCGGCCGGGATGGGGACGGATAAGCCGTGCATCGCCGCTTGCAGGGCGTCGTGGGCGTTCTCGCCCGAGTTGGCGACGTGGCTGATGACCAACACTTCGGTGACAGCGCTGCTGCCGCTGTCAGCTCGAGGGAGAGGGTCGTCGAAGACCACCACGTCGGAGGGGTAGGCGTCGAGTGATGCCGTGTCGGAATCGACAAGCATCGGGTCGGTGGAGCCGACCGACTCCAAGTCTGCAGCAGGCTCGCTGGAGACGTGAAGTTGGTCGAGGAGGCTAACGAGGCGGCTCTCGGGGTAGTCCGTTCCCGCATCGGACGCGGGCTCGTCGAAGATGTGAACCTCGCCGAGCAGATCGGCGAGACAGCTCGCCGCGCAGGCGTCATCGACGCCTTGCAGCGCGTCGGGGCAAACGCCATCGGGCGCAGCAGGCTGGCTGCGCTCGCGGGGGAGAAAAAGGGTTCTCGTCCAGAACAGGTCTCCGGACGATGGTGCACCTGGCCCCACGGTGGGCGCCAAATGTCGGGTGGTAGGTGCGACATATGCCAACGGGTGGCTTATCATTGTGGGAGCCAGTAAGACGTCGCCGGTGCCTGGAAACGGGATGAGGCGAAGACATGCTCGCCGGCGGATCTTACCCAGGTTCGGGGCTCTCCGTGGAGATAACACCCCTAGTCCTGCTCTGCGGGGTCTCCGCATGATCACTAGATCAGAACGAGTAGCTACAAGTGCTCCTTGAGCTGTCTGGTTCAAGGGAGAAGAAGAGCAAGTCTAGCTCTTGCTTCCCTCTCTATATGGTGTGTGTGTAACTCTAAGAAGCCAACCCTTTGCATGGGTGCCCCAGGGGGTTTATATAGGCCTACCCCCCGGGGGTACAATTGTAATCCGGCTGGGCGCGGGTCCCAGTCGTCAGCGTCTGCGCTCGCCGGCTTCTCCGCCGGCCATTGGGGCCCGCCGACTGGTGGGCCCCGCCGGCTGCCGGCCTCTTGGTCGACAGGCCGGCCCCACCGCCTGGGGGTCTTGTCGGCGGCTGTTTACTGTAGCCTCGCCTCTGATGACGAGGGCTTCGTCGTGGTAAGCGTGGCTACAGTGTGCCGCCTCGAGGGCTCTCACTGTAGCCTTACCTCGTCTTGTCTCCTTAATGTGGCACATGTTTCGGGGGAGGGGAGTAGCCGGCTTCTGGGGGCCGGCTACGCCCCTGGCCGACTGGGGGAGGCCGGGCCGCCTTCGTGCCTCTCTTTGGCTGAAGGGGCCCGCCGCCCGTGGGCCGTACTGGCGTCTGTCGGGGATGACGTTGAGGCCAGCATGGCTACAGGGCCGAGCCAGACGGGAGATGGCCGACCCGTACGGTGTCCTGTGGCCATGCCTGCCTCGGGATTCGGGGGTAGTGGGCCGCACTGTAGCCACACCCCGTCTTGTCACCGTCATGTGGGCGTAGTTTTGGTGGGTGCGGTCTTGGCCGGCTTCTTGGAGTCGGCGTTCTTCATGGCCGGCTCTTGGGAGTCGGCGTTCTCCATGGCCGGCCTCCTGGAGTCGGCCATCTTGTAGTTATCTTGGGGGAGGTTTCTGAGACTGGGTCGCCTTCTGAGAGTCGGCTCCGGGGTAGCCGACCGGGGGAAGGCGGCCCAATGCTTTGAATGCTTGAAGGCTCAAATGGCCTGATAATTTTTGAAGAGCCAGGGGCAGTCGGTTAGGCTACCCGTGGCCATTTACTCCGACGGCGGAGGACAAGGAGACCGGCCTCCTTGCTGAGTTCGCGACCGAACGATCCGCCTGGACCGACAAGGAGGCGATGCTAACTTCCGGCTTTCAAGAGATCGAAGACATAGTTGATGGTGAGCTTCCCTCTTTTTCCTTCTTTGAGGTTCCGGCTGCTGGTCGAGTCAGCCTCTTGTCTCTAACTTTGGCTCTTTGCTTTCTGTCTTGGCAGACTTCTTCCCTGGTCACTCGGCCGCCGCCAATCAGGCCATTGAAGCTGATCGCGAAGGACGGAGGGCGGAAGGCGCACAAATCGCTGCCGACGCCCCCCGAACCCTTAGCGAGCAGCTCCTGAGCATCGAGGCCCGTCTTCGGCCGGCTCACCGGATGCTACGCCGTCTTCAGCGTGTCGGCGCCCAGGCGATCGCCGCCCTGTGGCCGGACATGCCGGCACCGCGCACTCCCAGTCGGACTGCCGACTGGCTGGAGGTGGCGGCCGGCCGTCTTGAGGCCTGGAAGGGCTCCTCGGCCCGAGCTGGAGCGCACCAGGCCTTGGAATTCGTCAAGGCGTGGTACCCTAGGCTGAGCCTAGCCCAGCTGGCCACGTTTTGGCCGGAGGCTCAGGAGGAGTTGGCGGTCGTGGAAGATGACCTCGTCAAGCGTGCGGCGGCAATCGCCGAGTACATCGACACCAGCGTCTTCGTCCCGGAGCGGGTTGAGAACGGCGCCGAGGCGCCACCAGAATGGTTCGGGCTGAACCCGGAGGACGGCGAGGACTTGGCCGAGGTGATCGACTCCAGCAGCGAAGAAGAAGGCGAGGAGGAGGAGGAAGGCGAAGAGGAGGCGCCAGAGGTCGGAGCGGACGGCCAGCCTCAGCTCGACCGCGCCTGCAGCAACGAGCCACGCCCAAGCGAGCCGGCTACCACTGGAGGCGACCAAGCGGAGACTGACCAGCCGGCCGCTCCACCAACCGGCGCCACCGACTCCTCCGATCCACCGAACCCGTCTGCCGCTCCCTAGGCCGCCAGTTTATCTTTTGCTTTACCTGCCTATCAGTCTCGACGAACTTGTTAATTTTGCACAATTCCACCCGCGGGGTGTATCTCAAACTTCCGTTGAATATCGGCCAAGGGCCTTTTGCTATGTAAAATATTTTTTCGAGTTCTATCTTTTCTTGCTTGCTGCTCTTTGGCTTCTTTCTTCTGCCGCCTTCCCTTGGTTGCCATCTTGCCAGCCGAACAGCCGCTCTGCGGACTGTGGCTGGGTCAAGTACTTAGCTACTTCCGGGGAGGCAAGTACTTAGCCGTTTTAGAGTTCTTTAGCAAGTTAAGTAGAAGCCGGGCGGCCGGCTGCTCAACAGCCGGTCGTAGAGGCGGGAAGACGGCTTGAACTATGCACATGCTTTGGGTCCTTAGCCATTTTTCATGTGGGCACCCTTTCTGCCTTACTCCTGCCCACCAGACAGTCGCTCTGCGAGCTGTGGCTTCTGGCAGGAGACGGCTTAAGTGCCAACACATTACTTGTCCGGCTGCAGGAAGCATTTCATAGTACAAGGCAGCGAGTCCCCGGGCCGACTAGTCGGACCCGGTGGCAAGCGGCATAAAGAAAATGACCCATTCATAGGCATAATTCTTATCATATAGATAAAATAGGGCAGTCCCCAAGCTCTTCTCGGGGGACCAGGAGTCTTCGTACTTTAATAGAAAAGGTAGCGTGGTACATACTGCATCAACTATAAAATCTTCGGAGGAGATTTGCATTCCATGGCCGCTCCGTCTCCTTGCCGGAGTCGTCCCTCTTGCGCGCTCGAGGCTTCTGGGCGTCGATCAGGTAGCAGGAGTCGTTGCCCAACACTTTGCTGATGATGAAGGGGCATTCCCAAGGCGCTGAGAGCTTGTGCTGGCCGGCTGTTCGATGGATCAGCCGGAGCACAAGGTCTCCCTCTTGGAAAGATCTCGGCTTGACCTTCCGGTTGTAATATCGGCGCAGGCTCTGCTGGTAGATGCCGGACCGGCTGAGTGCCAACAACCGGCCCTCTTCTAGCAGATCGACGCCGTCTTGTCGCGCTTCTTCTGCCTCCTCTTCGGTGTACATGGTGACTCGAGGAGAGTCGAATTCTATGTCCGTCGGGATGACAGCTTCGGCGCCGTAGACGAGGAAGAAAGGCGTGAAGCCGGTTGACTTGTTCGGAGTTGTGCGTAGGCTCCAGAGGACGGCTGGCAGCTCGTCGAGCCAGCAGCCGGCCGAACGCTCCAGAGGCTCGACCAGTCGGGGCTTGATGCCGGACAAAATGAGGCCGTTTGCTCGCTCCACCTGGCCGTTTGACTGCGGATGGGCAACGGACGCTAAGTCCAGTCGGATGCACTGCATCGCATAGAAACGGGCCAAGGCACCTTTGGCAAAGTTCGTGCCATTGTCGGTGATGATGCTGTGTGGTAAGCCATACCGTATGGTGATGTCAGAGATGAAAGTCACAGCAGTCGGACCATTCAATTTCTTGATTGGTTTTGTTTCTATCCACTTGGTGAACTTGTCCACTGCGACAAGCAGATGAGTCATGCCACCTCGTGCTGTTTTGAATGGTCCCACCATGTCCAGGCCCCAGACAACAAAGGGCCAGGCAATGGGGATAGTCTTGAGTGCAGAAGCCGGCTGATGTGGCTTGGAGCGGAACTTCTGGCACCCTTGCATTTCTGGACCAAGTCTTTGGCGTCTTCTAAAGCAGTCGGCCAGAAAAAACCGTGGCGAAAAGCTTTGGCCACGAGTGCTCTTGAAGCCACGTGATGAGCACACTCGCCTTGATGTATATCTTTGAGGATTGCTTGGCCTTGCTCTGGCCCTACACAGCGCTGGTAGACACCAGTGACACTGCGCCTTACAAGCTCTCTGTTGACTATGGTGTATGCAGCTGCCCGGCGTTGCACTTGCCGGGCCGAGATCTCATTAGTCGGCAGCTCTTTGTTTACTAGGAAGTTGAGGATGGGCTGGGCCCATGAAGGTGCTGCAATTTCTTCGACTGCTAGGACTGCAACTTGGACGAGGGCGGTTGGGCCGGGAGGCGGCGGGTTGGAGTCGGCCGCCGCTTGCTGGGTCGATGAAGTCCCCGGGCCGACTGCTGCAGTCCCCGGGTCGGGCTCTGAAGTCCCCGGGCTGACTGTTGCAGTCCCCGGGTCGGGTTCTGAACTCCCCGGGCCGGATGCGACTGCCGCGGCCCCCGGGCCGCTTGCCGGAGTTCCCGTGCCGGCTGCTGGAGCTCTCAAGTCGGATCCGACTGCTTCAGGAGGAGCCGACACGAAGATGGAATCCGACTCTGGCGATGGCTTGACAGACGTCTTGAGGAGGCGTTGTAGGGTGACGTCGGTTGGTATTGCTTGACGGGTGGAGCCGATTCGTGCCAAGGCATCTGCTTGCTCATTGTCATTCCTTGGCACATGGAGAAACTCGCACCCCTCAAAGTATCCACTGAGTTGCTGTATGAGGAAGCGGTAGCTCGCCATGTTTGCATCTTTGGCGTCCCAGTCGCCCGACGACTGCTGGACCACCAAGTCAGAGTCACCATAGCACAGGATCCGGCGAATGCCGAGTTCCTTGGCAAGCCGGAGCCCGTGAATGAGTGCCTCGTATTTAGCAACGTTGTTGGAGGCGGCAAAGTGAATTTGCAATACATATCTGAGCTTATCGCCTTTGGGAGAGGTGAGGACGATGCCGGCTCCTAAACCGGTGCGCATCTTGGAACCATCAAAGTGCATCCGCCAATGGGTGGAGTCCGGTGCTAGCGGCAGGTACTGGGTCTCGGCCCAGTCGACGAGGAAATCGGCCAGTGCTTGTGACTTGATGGCGGTGCGAGGCTGGTAGTAGATGGTGTAGGGGGCCAAATCTATGGTCCATTTGGCCACTCGGCCTGAAGCATCTCAGCTTCCAATAATCTCAGCGAGCGGAGCCGTGCAGACCACAGTGATTGGGTGCTCTTGGAAGTATGGCTTCAGTTTCTTGGCGGCAAAGTGCACGTCGTAGCACATCTTCTGATAGTGGGGGTAGTTTTGCTTGGAGGCGGACAACACTTCGCTCAGGTAATATACTGGCCTCTGGACTGGTAGTGCTTTGCCTTCCTCCTTGCGCTCCACAACTATGACAGTGCTGACCACCTGGCTGGTGGCGGCGATGTAGAGGAGCATGGGCTCCTTAGGAGTCGGAGCCGCCAGGACAGGCGGAGTGGTCAACATCTTCTTGAGCTGGAGAAAAGCTTCGTCCGCCTGGTTGTTCCACTCGAAAAAAGTGGTCTTCTTCATGAGCTGGTACAGGGGAAGAGCCTTCTCGCCCAGCCAACTAATGAATCGGCTGATGGATGCCAAGCAGCCGGTGAACTTTTGTACGTCGAGCAGTCGGGTGGGCACTTCCATCCTCTCGATGGCCTTGATCTTCACAGGGTTGCACTCTATGCCGCGCTCTGAGACCAGGAAGCCAAGAAGCTGGCCGGCTGGTACTCCAAAGACGCATTTCTCCGGGTTGAGCTTGATTTGAAATCGGCGCAAGTTCTCAAAGGTCTCCTTGAGGTCTTCTAGCAGCGTTCCACGCTTCTCCGTCTTCACCACAACATCGTCCACATAAACGTGGGCGTTCCTGCCGAGGTGCTTGAGGAGGCACTTCTGCATGCAATGTTGAAACGTGGCGCCGGTATTCCTCAAGCCGAACGTCATGGTCAAGTAGTAGAAGGCTCCAAATGGTGTGATGAAAGCGGTCTTCAGCCTGTCGGCCGGGTTCAACTTTATCTGGTGATACCCTGATTATGCGTCCAAAAAACTCAACAACTCGCATCCGGCTGTGGGGTCTATCACTTGGTCAATTCTCGGCAAAGCAAATGGGTCTTTGGGGCAGGCTTTGTTGAGGCTGGTGTAATCAATACACATGCGCACTGCTTGTTTTTCTTCAGCACAAGGACTGGGTTGGCCAGCCACTCTGGAAAGAACACTTCCATGATGAAGCCGGCTGCCAGCAGCCGGGCTATCTCTTCTCCAACAACTCTTCTCTTCTCTTCTGATAGGCGGTGCAAGGGCTGCCTGACTGGCTTGGCATCGGACCGGACATGTAATTTGTGCTCGGCGAAATCCGTCGGAACACCCGACATGTCTTTAGGTGACCATGCAAAGATGTCCCGATTCTCACGGGGGAAATCGATGAGCTCGCCTTCCTATTTGCTGTCAAGGTTTGCACCTATGACAGTGTACCTCTCCGGGTGCTTCGGGTCCAAGGGTATCTTCTTTGTTTCTTTGGCCGGCTTGAACGAGCCCTTGGCTTCCGACTCCTTGGGGTTGGGTGACATTTCCGGCTGCTTGCCTGCCATCGCCACAACTCGGTCAAGGAGCCGCTTCTCGGCCGCGATCACAAGGGACTCGGCCAGCCGGCTGCTATATGCCGCGCAGGCGGACGACTTCTTGCAGTCCCCTGCTATGGTCAGAATTCCCTTGGAACTCGGCATCTTCATCTTGAGGTAAGCATAGTGGTGGACCGCCATGAACTTGGCCAGGGCAGCCCGACCAAGTAGTGCATGGTATGGGCTCTCAAGGTCCACCACCTCAAACCAGACTGGCTCTCGGTGGAAGTGAACTTTGTCTCCAAAGAGGACATCTATCTGGATCTTGCTGATTGGTGAGTAGGAAAGGCCAGGAACTATGGCATGGAATATGGTCCAGCTGGGCTGAAGCTTCCTTTGCTTGATTCCTAACTTCTCGATGGTATCCTTATACAGTATGTTGATGCTGCTGCCGCCATCTATCAGGACTCGGGAGAAGCGAGCAGCTCGCCTCTCTGTGGCAAAGGTGGCATCCAGAACCAGGGCATAGGAGCCGGGATTGGGCATTACTTCCGGGTGGTCGGCTCTGCTCCAGCTGATGGGCTTCTTGGACCAATGCATGAACTCGGGGGTCTCTGATGCCACTGCATTTACTTCTTGCTGTCGTTGCCGTCTGCTGTGCTTGTCATCGGCCACGCTGGTGAACACGACATAAGCTCCGTGCTCTTCGGGATACTCGTCCTGTATGGCTCCGACCGGTCGAACTGCCGGCTGCTGGGGTGGGGGAGGAGGCGGCTGCCCAGCAGGCGGAGGAGGCAGAAGGCCGTCTCCCTTGGCGATCCTGGTGAGCCAATGGCACTTCCGAGTGGTGTGGTTGGACGGCTTCGCGCCGCTGTGAAATTTGCAGGGTGCATCAAGAGTCTGCTCATACGAGAAAGCAGGCAGCCAATTGGGCTTGCCGCCCTTCTGGCGCTTGGACGGAGGCTGCCCTTCCGGCTGCTGGTCTTTGATTGTCGCCACCTACGAGCTTGTAGAAACCGGCTGCGCGGCCTT
Source organism: Aegilops tauschii subsp. strangulata (assembly GCF_002575655.3). NCBI lineage: Eukaryota > Viridiplantae > Streptophyta > Magnoliopsida > Poales > Poaceae > Aegilops > Aegilops tauschii. The sequence goes on from NC_053037.3 coordinate 43,675,723, forward strand.
GCGTTTGTTGTCGTTGGGTTGCTGACGCCGACTGGTGTCACCAGCCGGAGCCCGAGGAGCTGGAGGAGCCACTTTCCCAGACGCATCAACTTGGATCTCTGCCTTCATGGAGGAGTCGGACGTGGCGTACTTATCTGCTATGATCAGCAGCTCGTCGAGGGTTGCCGGCTTGTCGCAGAGAAGCCTGTGCTTGAGAAGGGTGCCCTCTCGGCACCCGGCGATGAAGTACTCGATGGCCTGCACCTCTGCATGCCCTCGCAAGAGTTGCGGAGCTCGGCCCAGCGTGTGAGGTAGTCGCGAGTCGACTCGTTGGGGCCCTGGACACACAAGGAGAGCTGCCGGGGCCTGGGCGGCCGCTTGTAAGTGCTGGTGAAGTTGCGGACGAAGGCTTCGGTGAAGTCAACCCAACTGTTGATGCTGCGGGGCTTCAGGCTGTTCAGCCATGTCCGAGCCGTGCCCTGGAGCATGAGTGGAACGTACTTCACGACAACGCGCTTGTTGCCGTTTGCGATGCTGACGGCCGTGGAGTAGTCGACCAGCCAGTCCTCCGGCTTTACGGAGCCGGTGTATTTGGGCATATCTCTCGGGAGTGTGAACCCTTTGGGGAAGGGCTCATCTCGAATGCGAGGGCCGAAACAAGGCGAACCCAGCTCATCCTCTTCTTCTAGCGCCAGGGATCGGTTGAGTCGGTCGATCCGGTGGCGGGCATCGTTTTCCCTGACTCCTTCTCGGTGGCCAAGGCGGTCGCCGAGTGTCGGGTGTTCAACAGGCGGCGGGGAGACGCGCCTTTCCCTGCGAGGGGGAGGAGGTGGACAGTCATCCCGTCATTCTACTGCTCTTGGGCGGCCGTCCTGGTCGCGCTCGATGGTGAGGCGAGTCCAGCTGCGGCTGGCAGCCGGCTCCTTGTCTCTTCTTCCACGGACGCCACCAGTCGGGGTCCGGGATGTAGCGCCTTGATCTCGGCGGGGAGGCGGATCATCATTTTGCCGGTTGGGAGCCTCAGTATGGCAGCCGGCCTCGTGCTACTCAGTAGCCGCGTCGAGGAGTCGCTGGACGCGCTCCGCCATCTGGCGACGTTCTTCGCCCTCAAACTTGTCCAGCTCTTCTGCTGCCGCCTGGACAGCTCGTATGTTCTCCGCAGGCGTGGCGTAGACGGGGCGATCCGCCCCGAACAGGCTGGCGATGGCCACGCCGCGTTGCTGGACCGTGCCGATGCGGCTAGGCCCACCAGGAGCCGGCGTGCCACCCACAGCGCGGCCCATCTCGCGCTGGTAGGCCTCGGATAGGCGTCTCATGTTGGCCAGCTTCTTGGCGCTCTCGACGAGCTGGACGCGGCATGCTTCCAGCATCTCGGCGTCGGCGTCTTCTGGAATAGGCGCCGTCAGGTCTTGCAGTGCCGCATCGAGCGGGTCATGAGCACCTCCGCCGGAGTGCTCGCTGTGGCCGATGACAAGCACCTCCGTGACGGCGCTTCCGCCGCTCTCCGCGTGAGGAAGCTGCTCGTCGTAGACCACCACGTTGGTGGGGAACGCGTCAAGCGACGCAGTGTCGGAATCGACAAGCATCGGGTCGGTGGAGCCAACAGATTCCAAGTCTACAGCAGGCTTGCTGGCGACGTGGAGCTGATCGAGGAGGCTGATGAGGCGGCTCTCAGGGCCATCAGTGCCCGCGTCAGACGCAGGCTCGTCGGAGAGGCGAACCTCGCCAACAAGATCGGCGAGGCAGCTCGCCGCGCAGGCGACCTCCGCGCCATGCAGCGCGTCAGCGCAGACTTCATCTGGCGTGCCGGGCTAGCTGCGCTCGCCAGGGAGGAAAAGGGTTCCCGTCCAGAACAGGTCTCCGGACGACGGTGCACCTCGCCCCACGGTGGGCGCCAAATGTCGGGGGTTGGGTGCGACATATGCCAAAGGATGGCTTATCATGGTGGGAGCGAGTAGAACGTCGCCGGTGCCTGGAAGTGGGATGAGGCGTAGACACGTACGCCGGCGAACTTTACCAAGGTTTGGGGCTCTCCGTGGAGATAACACCCCTAGTCCTGCTCTGCAGGGTCTCCGCATGATCACTAAGGCACTAGTGGTACAATGGTGCTCCTTGAGCTGTTTGCTAGAGGTGGAAGAGAGCAAGGCTAGCTCTATCGTTTTTCTATGGGTGAGTCTAGTTCTAACAGGTTGGGAACCCTTTGCATGGGTGCCCTGGGGGGTTTATATAGGCTTACCCCCTAGGGGTACAATAGTAATCCGGCCGGGTGTAGGACCCGGCTGTCAGTCTCTCTGGTTGCCGGCTTCTCCGCCGGCTGCTGGGGCCCGCCGCCCGATGGGCCCCGCCGACTGGTCTGGTACGGGGCCGACAGGCCGCCCCCGCCGCTCACGGATCTTGTCGGCTGCTGATCACTGTAGCCATGATGCTAATGACACAGGCTCGATCAGGGGAGTGTGGCCACAGCCCCGCCGCCTGGCGGGCGATTACTGTAGCCACTCTGCGTCTCGTCTGGTTAATGGCGCGTGGGTCCCGAGGAAGGGGCGGGCCGACTGCTGGCGGCCGACCTCCCTCGGATCCGACTGGTGAGGCTCTAGCCGTCTTCTGGGCTCTCGCTGATTGGTAGGGCCCGTCGTCCTTGGGTCGTACCGACAGGCCGTCGTGGGAGCAGGGCTCCGCCTGCTTGTGGTGACGTCAGGGGTGGAGTGGCAACAGTGCTGCGTCGGGCGGAGATCTCCGCCGGTACGGTGCACTGTGGCCACGCCCATCCCTAGATCGGGGGGAGGGATGGGCTACACTGTAGCCACTCCCCGTCTTGTCTTTCTTGATGAGGGTGCAGGCTTCGTGGGCGCTACGGGCCGACTGCTAGGGGCCGGCTTCTCTGGAAGCCGCCCACTAGGAGTCGGCTTGTCTTGATGCCGGCTTCTGGAACCCGGCCGTCTACGGGCAGCCGGCTATTCCTCCAGCCGGCCACCAGAAGGCGGCACCTCGTCTTGACGCCTTGAGGGGCGCAGCGAGCCCTGTTGTTTTGAAAGGTTCTGGGTCTCGGGCTAGCCTACCCGTGGCCCATTACTCCGACAAACACCTTTCGAGATACCTGTAGAGCATCTTTATAATCACCCAGTTACGTTGTGACATTTGATATCACACAAGGTATTCCTCCGGTATCCGGGAGTTGCATAATCTCATAGTCAAAGGAATATGTATATGACATGAAGAAAGCTATAGCAATAAAAATGAACGATCAATATGCTAAGCTAACGGATGGGTCATGTCCATCACATCATTCTCCTAATGATGTGATCCCGTTCATCAAATGACAACACATGTCTATGGTTAGGAAACTTAACCATCTTTGATTAACGAGCTAGTCTAGTAGAGGCTTAGTAGGGACATGGTGTTTTGTCTATGTATTCACACATGCATCAAGTTTTCGGTTAATACAATTCTACCATGAATAATAAACATTTATCATGATATAAGGAAATATAAGTAACAACTTTACTATTGCCTCTAGGGCATATTTCCTTCAGTCTCCCACTTGCACTAGAGTCAATAATTTTGCTCACATCGCTATGTGATTAACACCCAAAGAGTACTAAGGTGTGATCATGTTTTTCTTGTGAGAGAAGTTTAGTCAACAGGTCTGTCACATTCAGATTCGTATGTATTTTGCAAATTTCTATGTCTACAATGCCCTGCATAAGCTACTCTAGCTAATTGCTCCCACTTTCAATATGTATCCAGATTGAGACTCAAAATCATCTGGATCAGTGTCAAAGCTTGCACCGGCGTAACCCTTTTATGACGATCTCTTTGTCACCTCCATAACTGAGAAACATTTCCTTAGTCCTCTTCAGGTACTTATGGATAATTTTGCCACTGTCCAGTGATCTACTCCTGGATCACTATTGTACCCTCTTTCCAAATTCATGGCAAGGTACACAATAGGTCTGGTATACAGCATGTCATACTCTATAGAACCTATGGCTGAGGCATAGGGAATGACTTTCATTCTCTCTCTATCTTCTGCCGTGGTCGGGTTTTGAGTCTTACTCAACTTCATACTTTACAACTCAGGCAAGAACTCCTTCTTTGACTGATCCATTTTGAACTCCTTCAAAATCTTATCAAGGTATGTACTCATAGAAAGTCTTATCAAGCATCGTGATCTATCTCTATAGATCTTGATGCCCAATACGTAAGTAGCTTCACCGAGGTCTTTCTTTGAAAAACTCCTTTCAAACACTCCTTTATGCGTTCCAAAAAATTCTACACCATTTCCGATGAACAATATGTCATTCACATATACTTATCAGAAAGGCCGTAGTGCTCCCACTCACTTTCTTGTAAATACAGGCTTCACTGCAAGTCGGTATAAAACTATATGCTTTGATCAACTCATCAAGGCGTATATTCCAACTCCGAGATGCTTGCACCAGTCCATAGATGGATCGCTGGAGCTTGCACACTTTGTTAGTACTTTTAGGATTGATAAAACCTTCTGGTTGCATCATATACAACTTTTCTTTAATAAATCCATTAAGGAATGCAGTTTTGACATCCATTTGCCAGATTTCATAAAATGCGGCAATTGCTAACATGATTCAGACAGACTTTAAGCATTGATACAAGTGAGAAAATCTCATCATAGTCAACACCTTGAACTTGTCAAAAACCTTTTTCGACAAGTCGAGCTTTGTAGATAGTAACACTACTATTAGTGTCCGTCTTTCTCTTGAAGATCCATTTATTCTCAATGGCTTGCCGGTCATCGGGCAAGTCCACCAAAGTCCACACTTTGTTCTCATACATGGATCCTATCTCAGATTTCATGGCCTCAAGCCATTTATTGGAATCTGGGCTCGTCATCGCTTCTCCATAGTTCGTAGGTTCGTCATGGTCTAGTAACATGACTTCCAGAACAGGATTATCGTACCACTCTGGTGCAGAACATGCTCTAGTTGACTTATGAGGTTCGGTAGTAACTTGATCTGAAGTTTCATGATCATTATCATTAGATTCCTCTCTAGTTGGTGTAGGCATCACGGGAACGGTTTTCTGTGATGAGCTACTTTCCAATTCGAGAGAAGGTACAATTACCTCATCAAGTTCTACTTTCCTCCCACTCACTTCTTTTGAGAGAAACTCCTTCTATAGAAAGGATCCATTCTTAGCAACAAAGACCTTGCCTTCGGATCTGTGATAGAAGGTGTACCCAACAGTTTCTTTTGGGTATCCTATGAAGACGCACTTCTCTGATTTGGGTTCGAGCTTATCAGGTTGAAGTTTTTTTCACATAAGCATCGCAACCCCAAACTTTAAGAAACAACAACTTAGGTTTCTTGCCAAACCACAGTTCATACGGTGTCATCTCAACGGATTTAGATGGTGCCCTAGTTAACGTGAATGCAGCTGTCCCTAATGCATAACCCCAAAACGATAGTGGTAAATCGGTAAGAGACATCATAGATCACACCATATCTAGTAAAGTACGATTATGACGTTCAGACACACCATTACGCTGTGGTGTTCCAGGTGGCGTGAGTTGTGAATCTATTCCACATTGTTTTAAATGAAGGCCAAACTCGTAACTCAAATATTCACCTCCGTGATTAGATCATAGAAACTTTATTTTCTTGTTACGATGATTCTCCACTTCACTATGAAATTCCTTGAACTTTTCAAATGTTTCAAACTTGTGTTTCATTAAGTAGATATACCCATATCTGCTCAAATCATCTGTGAAGGTCAGAACATAACGATACCCGCCGTGTGCTTCAACACTCATCGGACCACATACATCGGTATGTATTATTTCCAATAAGTCATTAGCTTGCTCCATTGTTCCGGAGAACGGAGTTTTAGTCATCTTGCCCACGAGGCATGGTTCGCCAAGTATCAAATGATTCATAATCAAGTGATTCGAAAAATCCATCTGTATGGAGAGAGCATTCCAAAGCCACCACAAACTAGGAGACAACAAGAGCCTCTTGCCCCCCCCCCGCGTCGCCTCCTTTGGCGACTCGGGGCCAACCCTACCAGCGCAGCCCGCGGACCTCCCCCCACCCCATCCCCTGCTTTGCCGCCGCCGGAGGGGATGCGGGCTAAGCCGCGCGTAATCCAGGGATGATGGCGGCGGGGCTCTCACGGCTAGCCTTCTCGCGGATCCGGGCGGCGGCCTCTGGTCAGGCGGATGGTGGGCGTCAGTGGCTGCGTTGCGCGACGGATGCTGCCCGGTGCTTGGCACTGAGGTGAGGGCGCCTGGAGCTCTGCTCGGCCTCGGGGGCGCGGTGCCGGCCTCCGTGCTCCGGGGGTTCGCCCTGGGTCGCGCAGCGGCGTCCTGCCCATGGCCTCGCCTCCTGATGGTTCTGGGCCAGCCGCATTTCGCGTCGGGGGTGGATCTGGAGGCTTGGTGGTGATGCTTTTTGCTAGACTGGCTGAATCCGATTGGATCGGCCCATGGTCGTCCGGCTTCGGGTAGAGGAGGGTGGTGGCGGCTCGCTGCTGGAAGCTAGGCTGTGTGCTGGAGGAGGGGTGGTGGGCAGTGGAGGTGCTGCAACAGCAAGGTTCGATCCCCCCGCCTTCAGTCCGCATTGCGGGCGCTTCGGATCTGGCCTCCGGCAGGCATGCAGTGGCGCGCGTGGGGCACATCGGCGTGCCTGATTTATGGCTGTAGCCCGGAACCATGGTGGTTCTTGGCCTCGGGAAGCGCCCCTCTGCTCCTTGCCGGCATGGTTCTTGGTGGGGCACGGTGGCTCGCGTTGCGTCTGGTGGCTCTGCATCTGGCCGGCCATTGGTGGATCTGGCGTCTAGTGCTGAGTTTGGCCGTCGGTGGTCTCCGTGAGGTGCGGCTGACTGAGGCGGTTCGTCGTGCTTCTTCATCGTTGGAGGGTTCGACGGCGGTGGTGGTCGGCTGCCGTCTTGCTGTAGGGATGTGCTCAAACTCCGGGTGAGAACCCTGCATCGGCTCTGCTGATGCCGGCGGCAGCGGCGTCCACGGACGTTGTTTTCCTCTTAGGAGGTTCCGTCGTGGAGCTACAACAACTACAGTTCTTTGTTTGTGGTCTCCGGGTGAAAACCCAAGATCGGCCTTGCCGGATCGGATGACGGTGCTGTGTGCTCGACAACACTACCTCCTTGGAGGCGTCGTCTTGGAGACCCAAACAACGGCTTCTGTTGCTATGTGTGATGGTGTGTGGTGCGTTTGGTGGTGGTGGTGTGTGACACCCAAAATTTTTTATTTTTGGTTTTATCAAAATCTTTATTTGATTTGAAGGAGGGTATTTAATTTTTTTTAAGAACTCTCCCTCTCAAAGATTTCCTTTTATGACAAGTATTTTGTTTGGATTCACCCAAGACTTGATTTTTGGTCTTGGAGTTTTTTCCATCTTATGTGGACTCAACACAAAAGTTTTTCATTTGGGGAAAGTTTTTGAAAATCTTTTTAAAATAGCCTATGGCATTTGGAGTGATCCTTTTCCCTTTCAAAAACTCCTCTTGCCATGACATGAGTGGAAATCCCCTCCCAAAAGCCACTCCCCATCTTTGTGTCAAGATATACTTCAAATCTAGCAAGTTGAACCTCCCCATGAATTTTCTTCCATTTATTTCTTATCAAAAATATTTTCTGCCTTCTACTTTAGCTCTTGGAGATTTACAAAGGGACTACCATTTCTACTTTGAGTTTGGCCTCCAAACAAATTTCCCTGGCTAGTCCTTAGAGCCCTCAACCAAGATCCATGATGATCCACTGGTCTCCAGTTCAAAAATTTCAAATTGTGCTTGCTGCAAGTTTGGACCATATTTGCCAAATTTGATGAAATTCAATTGTTTTCTCCTCCTAAAAATCTGAGAAAATTCAGGCAGCCTCTGGATGCATTGAGAGGTCACCTCACCAAGTCCCAGCTCCAGAAAAAAAAATTCTTCATGCCAAATCATTTCGTCGAACACCTGAAGGGCACTGTTACTGTCAAGTTTAGAAATTCAGAGATACAGTTTCAGTGAGCCACTGTCGTTTTCTTCAGAACCCCTTATCGATCTCGCCAGTAGCCGCGGTGGCGCCGTGCGCCCTGTGCTTCCTTCTTATCCCTGCGCCGCACGATCGCCTGGAAGCTTGCGGGCGTCGGCGACGAGCTGGTGGAGGTGCGCCACCCCGTGAGCGACGGCAGCAGCGCTCTTTGCGGCTGCCAGGGAGGCGCAGCGTTGGACGGTGCCGTCCAGCGCCGCCCAAGCCACCAGAGGCCACCGCGTGGCCATCCACTCACCCGTGCACGCTGCAGTCCGTCGTCGTGAACTGGTAGGCGCGGAGCGCGCTCCCTGCCGCCACCGTGCCCGTACGGCCGTTCCGTCGAGGGCCAGTGCATTACGCAAGCCCGACCGAGTTTTGAGCAGAGAAACGGCGCCAGTGATCCTCCCTGATGGTGCCTAGCCTCCTAAACCCCCGCCCAACCTCTGCCTTGCCGTAATTGCTCGCCGGAGCTATCCCGTTCACAGCCACCCCCTCGGATCGCCTATAAAAGGAGGTCCTGAGCTCGAACTCGAACCCGCACCACCTCTACACACCACCAGTACCACGCCAAGCCACTGGAAGAGCCCCGAAGGAGTCCTCTTCCCCAACTCCGGCCGCCTCGACCCGCTTCGAGACCCAGCTCGATTCACCCCCGTGCGTGCACCCCTACCTCTCAGCTCATGCCAGTAGTCTCCTAGTGCATCCACTCTTCTGACCCGCGCATCAATTTGGAGTTTGCAGCACCCACCGGAGTACTCCACCATCGCCCGAACCACCGTCCGCCGGAGATAGTGTCGCCGTCGACGTGGTGCTCTCCGACGGCCAAGTCCACCACCCACCGACGCGGAAGAACACCCTGAACCTGTTGGTACCCTCCGATCTCTCTGCCTCGCCGTGGTTCAACGCCGGCGACCACCGCAGCCTTCGGGCGCCGGCGAGCTCCGTTGGGAGTTTTAAACCTGACGGGTGGGACCCCCCCGTCAGCCTCTCTCCTTTCTCCCTCCAACCGTTTTCTGAAAGCGCCTTCGGGCAAAATGTGTTTTCTCCTTGGGCTAACGTATTTCCTACCGAACCGTTTTGTGTGTTCTCAAACAAGTCCCTGGATCTCTTCTGTTTCATCACAGATCAGTCCTTGGGCTAAAACCCTTATATCTTTTTAATAAAAGATGATTATTGATTAATTCTTTTTCTGTCAGACTTATATTTTTGTCTGGTTTTTATAGTATTTATTTGGAAAATTTTTGGAACAATTTTTATTCACGCAACGATTTTCACGTTAGTATACGGTTTCGTTATACCGTAGGTTCCGGAGGAGGTGACGGAGCCGCGAACTTCGCCGAGCTAGACTCCGACTTCTCCGAACCAGGCAAGCATGTTTGAACCTTTGTTATGATAGGTGTTTTGCATGTTTGCTTGAATGGTTTGTGCATGGCATGTGAGCATCGGTGCGTATTTCGTTGCATGCAAGGCAACTAACCGTGTGTTTAGAAGTTACTGTAATCTTTGATGAGAGATGACCTGATCATGTGGTGACATGAAAGGTAGTAAGATGGTATTGTTGTAGCATGCCAGTCTTACGTCATCCGATAAACTCCGACGTTAACGTGGGCTGAGCCACGTTACCGTTCTTCCCCTTTCGTGCTGCCACATGTTTTCTGCAAAGAATACGGTTTAGTAAGTTGCTAACCTCTTTCCTTGTACACACCAAATAGAGGGGCCGGGATGAGGGTTCCATGGCCCTGGATTAAAGCCAGTCATCCGGTCAGGGGGCATGGGTGTTTCCGGTTGGGACCGAGAGGGGGGCACCCCTTAGAGCGCGCGGTATAAATTTGATCCCATGCTACGCGAGGTTGTAGCCTCCCCGTCTCAAAGTTTTTCTTGAACGTTGCCCAGGGTGATTCCTGGCATCGGAATGTTGAATGGGTGTGTACTGGTTAGATGTGTTTCTCCTAAAACACCGTAAACGGAACTAGTCCCTTGTGACTACTGAAATTCGTTGGCTGTGGTTAAATAGTACAAACTCTGCAGAGTCAAATCCTTCCGAGTCAACGTGTCCATGGTCAAGGACCATGGCCAGTATATCCATATCCATGTCAGTCCCTATGTAAGTCTCCGTGGTAAATCCCCGGTGAACAAGCTTGAGTGGTAAACCCGGTTAAAATTGTTATTCCTGTGGATGGACTAACCCTTTTATTTATCTCGTACCTGAATATTCCCTTGAAATGATTTAAATTCATGAGCTACTGAAATATTAAGTTATGAAATATAAGCCCTTTATGTGATGTCGCTCAGACGTCCGACTGTGGCACGCTCGTTATTTACTTTTGATATAAGCCCTTTACGTGATGTCGCTCAGACGTCCGACTGTGGCACGCACTGCCTTTTTTATTCCATTATAAGCCCTTTATGTGGTGTCGCCTTGACGCCCGACTGCGGCATTGTTGTTTCATTTGTATCCTTTCGAGGGGTCATTCAGACACTCGATTGGCTTTCAGTACTACATTGGCATTTCGGGAGGACTACCGCCCGACTCCCCTTTTATTTTCCATGCACTACTATCTCATTGTCTGAGTACGCTTTATTAATCGGTTCATATGCATCATGTTTACATTTGTTATATCTTATGTCCGAACTGTCTTGCGAGTACTTTCATAGTACTCACCTGGCTTGTTGATTTGGCCAGATGTTGACGAAGGCGATCTCATGGATGAAGAGTTTGATAGTGAGTCCGACGCCTAGAGGAGTCCCAGTCAGTCCCTTGCGATCCTGGATATTGGTCACTTGTATTATATATGCTTCCGCCACCCACAATAAGAATCCTCGAGCCTCACTCCGACGCTCGAAGAGCTGTTAGATTCAGGAGTCATGTCACCCACTTCACTGTGATATACCCACCACCGCTTTTCTTGTGAGTCAGTAGTTATGCCACCCTATCCGCCTTTATGTATTATCGGCGTGCTTGTAATAAATTGTTGAGCCGTCTCCGCTCAACCTTGTATTATATTTAGTACTCCTGGTTTTTCTTCTGTGATCAAGAGATTGTCTACCAGTGAGGAGGATTCTTCTCTACTGGTCCGTAAAAGGGATCGGTTTCTCAATAAATATTTTTATTGGACTCGTGACATGGTGCGGCCTGCTTAGGACCGAGGGTGGTGTGTTCTTCTTCAGGTGTTTCTCTTCGGTTGTCCTACGTGTGGTCTCCGGCCTGCTTCTATGCATGCTCATGACCCTGTTCTGTTGAGGCGAGCCTCGGGCTCTTGGTCTCATCTTGGTTCACCTTTGCTCAATGACGACGCAATGACACCTCCCCGACTTGCTAATCGTCTTGAACTTCCGTGGCGGAGCGCTCAGTCAAGGTTCGTGTTAAGCTTTGGCACAAGGTTTGTGTTAAGCTTTGGCACTCGTTGATTATGGATGCTCCTCTGTTGTGCCGTGGGGTTTGATACGCATGCCGGTGTAGTGCGTTAGGCTGTCTGTAGAGTCTTGGTAATGTGATCCCTCGACGCACCCCTCATCTACCTGGTCCTGTTAGTATGCTAGCTAGGTCTTGCCTTATGTTGGGCGTCCTGTTCCTCTCCTTTCCTTGTAACACTTGTTACTTGTCTGGTTTTCGGCTCGGTTTTCCTCATAAATGGGGTCAATTTGTTAAGGTTTTCGATCTGGTTTTCCTTATAAACTGGATCACTCTCCTGGCATTATGGCCACTTTGAGCAATATATTTAGGTGGAGGGACTCCTCCCCCGGTGATTCTCAAAAAAAAACTTTGCATCTTTTGGCATCAATATTATGAATATGTGTATCACTACGATCGAGATTCAATAAACCATTTACATTGGGTGTATGAACATAGAAGGTTTTATTCATGTAAACAGAACAACAATTATTCTCTGACTTAAATGAATAATTGTATCGCAACAAACATGATCCAATCATATTCATGCTCAACGCAAACACCAAATAACATTTATTTAGGTCCAACACTAATCCCGAAGGTAGAGGGAGTGTGCAATGATCTCATCAACTTTGGAATCACTTCCAACACACATTGTCACCTCGCACCCACACTACCGCCTGCCGCACCCACACTACCGCCTGTCGCACCCGCGCCATCCCCTCAGCGCAGTGCTGCGCGCCTGGAGCCTATTAGGGAGGAGGTGGAGGTTGAGTCTCCTGCACCACTGGGTCTTACCCTCGGCAGGGGGAAGGACATCCTCACCATCTCCCACTGAGTGCGCCTAGTAGCCATGCGATGTGCCTGCTTGTATGATATGTTTTATATGTACTTAAGTTTGTGGTTGTTGTGTGCGCATCATGTAGGGTCCCGGAGGAGTGTGCTAGCCTAATAACATGTCAGGAGTGTGTACGCACATCCTGAGTGATGTATCGTATGTTTGCGTATCGCATGTAAAATTTGTGCTAAGCAGTCCTTCTCCGTGCGCAATCAAATATTTTCTTGAAAAGTCTTGAGGTCTTTTAAGTTTTTGCTTTTACAAAATTTTCCTTGTGCCATACAGTTCTTCTCATGAGTTTTGCAAATAATACCCCAGAGTGGAAAATGTCTCGTCCGTGGACTCGTTCCATGCCAAATCCACTCGAAGAAGTTTATGGAACACAGACAAGCAACAACTTCACACAGGGGCAGTCTAGTCAACAGGACAGCGAGGCAGCCTTATCTCAAGTATGTCGCCTTTTCGAACAAAGCCAACAGCAACACCAAGAAATGATGAATCACGTCATCAATATGGGAAATCACCGTGAGCCATACCAACCACACTCCAAGTTGTCTGAACTACAGAAGACACGCCCTCCAACGTTTGCTCACACTTATAGGCCACTTGAAGCCGATGATTGGCTTCGAGACATCGAAAGAAAGTTGATTATTGCTCAATGTTCTGATCATGAGAAGGTGCTTTATGCACCTCACTACCTCACTGGAGCAGCTGCAGCATGGTGGGAAAACTTCCTACACATGCATCCCAGTGAACAAAACATCACCTGGGAAGAGGTTAAGGAAGGCTTTCGTGGGGCACACATCCCCAGGAGCATCATAAAAATCAAGAAAAGAGAATTTGATGACCTCAAGCAGAGAGGCATGACAGTGACGGAATACAACAGTCAGTTTACCCAGCTATCTCGTTACGCCTACGATGAGCATATGACTGAGAACAAAAGGATGGAAAAAAATTTGGACGGCCTGGCGCCAGCACTAAAATGCCAACTGGTCGTACACGCTTTCCCAGATTTCAAGACCCTGGTTGACAAGGCCATTACGTTGGAGAATGAGCGCCGCAGTCTGGAGGATATTCGTAAGCGAAAAAGGGACAAGACGACTCTTTCTCGCAACAACCGAAGCAAGACTGATGTTCAGAGGAATGAAGCGAGAAAACCCACGACTACTGCTCTAAGGCCAACCAGACAATTTCATTCAAGGGACAAGGACTTTACATACCGTCCAGGGGTCACTTGCTATGCTTGTGGAGAGGAAGGGCACTATGCCAAACAGTGCCCAAAACCAAGGAACTCGGCCCCCAAGCCGAACAATGGTGGGAACAATCCAGCCCCCAAGCGTAACAATTTCAATCCCAACAACAATCACAGGAAGGGTCACCTGAACCATGTGACCAAGGAAGAAGCACAGAATGCCCCAGACATCGTACTCGGTACGTTCCCTGTCAACACAATACCTGCCACGGTTTTGTTTGATTCTGGAGCTTCTCACTCGTTCATTTCGAAGAGTTTTGTTTTGCAACATGGTTTTCCGATACTTCCTTTGGAAAAATCTATGATCATCAAGTCCCCCGGGAATAAGCAGATCACTCAGAGTTACTGCCAAGGAGTGATTATTGAATTCGAAGGACTAAGGTTTTAGGCTAATCTCATCGTGTTGGAAAATAATGGACTGGATGTTATCCTAGGGATGGACTGGTTGACCACCAACAAGGGATTTATTGACTGTTTCAATCGGACTGTAAACCTCACTCACCATCTCGGCAAGACAATAAAGGTTACAGCTCAAGAGAGACCACGGTTACGGCAACCAAAGTTGAATAAAGTGGACATTTCAGAATTGAGAAAAGTTCCAGTGGTGTGCGAGTTTCCCGACGTATTTCCTGAAGAACTACCAGGCATGCCACCAGACCGAGAGATAGAGTTTAGCATTGAACTAGCACCTGGCACCACCCCCATCTATAAGAAACCTTATAGAATGGCACCCTTAGAGTTGGTAGAATTGAAGAAGCAAACAAAGGAATTACTGGACAAAGGATTTATTCGGGCCAGCTCCTCACCATGGGGTTCACCAGTATTATTCGCCAAGAAAAAGGATGGGACACTGAGATTGTGTATTGACTATCGAGCTCTCAATATGGTCACCATCAAAAACAAATATCCGATGCCACGGATAAACGATTTGTTTGACCAGCTCGCACAAGCCAAGGTGTTCTCAAAAATTGATTTAAGATCGGGATATCATCAATTAAAAGTACGGACAGAAGATATCCCTAAGACAGCATTCACCTCCAGATACGGATATATGAGTTCACAGTAATGCCGTTTGGACTGACGAACGCCCCCGCATATTTCGTCCACCTCATGAACAAAGTGTTTATGAAATTTATGGACAAATTTGTTGTGGTGTTCATTGATGATATTCTGGTATACTCAAGGACACCAGAAGAACATGCTGAACATCTCAAAATTGTATTGGGAGAATTAAGGAAACATCAATTGTACGCCAAATTTAGCAAGTGTGAATTTTGGCTAAGACAAGTTGGTTTTCTAGGCCATATATTGACCCAAGAAGGCGTGGCCGTAGACCCAGAAAAAGTCAAAGCCATACTTGACTGGAAACCACCAGCCAACGTAACTGATGTACGGAGTTTCCTAGGAATGGCTGGATATTACCGACGATTTATTGAAGGATTCTCCACTATGGCAAAACCAATGACACAGCTGCTCAAGAAAGACAAGAAATTTGTATGGACGGAAGCGTGCGAGAAAAGCTTCCAAGAACTCAAAAAGAAACTAACAACAACACCGGTTTTGATTGTGCCAGACATACACAAGAGTTTTGAAGTGTACTGTGACGCATCCCGGAAGGGCCTCGGGTGCGTATTGATGCAGGGCGGCAAAGTTGTCGCGTATGCTTCCAGGCAACTACGGAAGCATGAGGAAAATTATCCTACTCATGACTTAGAGCTAGCAGCAGTCATCCATGCACTCAAAGAGTGGAGGCACTTTCTGTTGGGAAATCGTTGTGAAATATATACGGACCATAAGAGCCTTAAATATATTTTCACACTAGAGCTAAATTTACGACAACGACGCTGGTTGGAATTGGTCAAGGACTATGATGTCGGCATTCGCTACCATCCAGGGAAAGCAAATGTAGTGGCAGATGCTCTTAGTCGAAACCCCAGCTCGGGCAACGACAGTCCATACAACTTGAGGCCTGAATTTCAGCAGGAGTTCGCTAAGCTCAACATGGTATTAGTCTCTGAGGGCAACGTATCAAATCTGGTGATACAACCCACCCTAATGGAACAAATTAAGAAGGCTCAGCAGGGACATCCCAGCATCGAAGGTATAAAGAAAAAAATGAGCCTTGGCAAAGCTTCAGAGTTCGTCACAGACAATGAGGGAATATTATGGTACGGGGACAGGCTTTGCGTACCAAACATTGAGGAACTCAAGCATCAAATCCTAACCGAAAGCCACACCGCCCCATACTTGATCCACCCTGGAGGAACCAAAATGTACAAAGACATTCAGGAAAGATTTTGGTGGCACGGTATGAAAAGGGATATAGCTGCATTCATTGCTTGTTGCGATTCATGTCAGCGCATTAAAGCCGAGCATCAAAAGCCAGCAGGGCTGCTACAGCCAAACCGGATACCTGAGTGGAAATGGGATGAAATTGGAATGGACTTCATTGTCGGACTACCTTGATCACAACGCGGAAATGACGCCATATGGGTCATCACAGATAGGCTAACCAAGGTAGCACATTTCATTCCCGTGAAGACGACCTACTCCACTCAAAGGCTTGCTAAGCTTTATCTCTCCCGTATAGTTTGTCTGCATGGAGTCCCAAAGACTATAATATTCGACCGAGGCACTCAATTTGTCTCTAAATTTTGGGATCACTTACAACAAGCTCTGGGCACGCAACTAGCATTCAGTACAGCATACCACCCCCGACTGATGGACAAACTGAACGCATGAACCAAATCCTAGAGGACATGCTGAGAGCCTGTGTGCTCACCTATGGATCCAGTTGGGAAGAAAGTTTGCCGTATGCCGAGTTCGCATACAACAACAGTTACTAGGCCAGCTTACAAATGGCACCTTTTGAAGCATTGTACGGACGGAGGTGTCGTACCCCATTAAATTGGTCAGAGACAGGTGAGAGTCGTATCTTCGGCCCAGACATGCTCAAGGAAGCCGAGGAGAAAGTTAAACAGATCAGGGACAGACTCAAGATAGCTCAAAGCCGACAAAAGAGCTATTACGATCGAAAACATCATGAGGTCAGCTTTGAACCCGGTGAATATGTATACCTACGAGTGTCTCCTATGAGGGGCCTGCAACGGTTCAAAATTAAAGGGAAGCTAGCCCCGAGATTTATTGGACCCTTCTGCATAGTTGCACGAAGAGGCACAGTAGCCTACCAGCTAGACCTACCCAAAGAGCTGTCAGACGTCCACGACGTGTTCCACGTCTCACAATTGAGGAAATGTGTGAGCAACCCGGAGAAGCATGTATCTCATGAGAGCATTGATGTGCAACCAGACCTCACCTACAGAGAGCGGCCAGTAAAGATATTGGAAGAGTCTGAAAGGAGGACCCATCAGAAAACCACTAAATTTTTCAAGGTTCAGTGGAGCAATCACACCGAGGATGAAGCTACATGGGAAAGAGAAGATTTTCTTCAGGCAGAGTACCCACATCTATTTGAGGATCAACTGAAATCGGGGGGACGAGATTTTTCCTAAGGGGGTAGGTGTTGTGACACCCAAAAATTTTATTTTTGGTTTTATCAAAATCTTTATTTGATTTGAAGGAGGGTATTTAATTTTTTTAAGAACTCTCCCTCTCAAAGATTTCCTTTTATGAAAAGTATTTTGTTTGGATTCACCCAAGACTTGATTTTTGGTCTTGGAGGTTTTTCCATCTTATGTGGACTCAACACAAAAGTTTTTCATTTGGGGAAAGTTTTTGAAAATCTTTTTAAAATAGCCTATGGCATTTGGAGTGATCCTTTTCCCTTTCAAAAACTCCTCTTGCCATGACATGAGTGGAAATCCCCTCCCAAAAGCCACTCCCCATCTTTGTGTCAAGATATACTTCAAATCTAGCAAGTTGAACCTCCCCATGAATTTTCTTCCATTTATTTCTTATCAAAAATATTTTCTGCCTTCTACTTTAGCTCTTGGAGATTTACAAAGGGACTACCATTTGTACTTTGAGTTTGGCCTCCAAACAAATTTCCCTGGCTAGTCCTTAGAGCCCTCAACCAAGATCCATGATGATCCACTGGTCTCCAGTTCAAAAATTTCAAATTGTGCTTGCTGCAAGTTTGGACCATATTTGCCAAATTTGATGAAATTCAATTGTTTTCTCCTCCTAAAAATCTGAGAAAATTCAGGTAGCCTCTGGATGCATTGAGAGGTCACCTCACCAAGTCCTAGCTCCAAAATTTTTTTTCTTCATGCCAAATCATTTCGTCGAACACCTGAAGGGCACTGTTACTGTCAAGTTCAGAAATTCAGAGATACAGTTTTAGTGAGCCACTGTCGTTTTCTTCAGAACCTCTTCTCGATCTCGCCAGTAGCCGCGGTGGCGCCGTGCGCCCTGTGCTTCCTTCTTATCCATGCGCCGCACGATCGCCTGGAAGCTTGCGGGCGTCGGCGACGAGCTGGTGGAGGTGCGCCACCCCGTGAGCGACGGCAGCAGCGCCCTTTGCGGCTGCCAGGGAGGCGCAGCGTTGGACGGCGCCGTCCAGCGCTGCCCAAGCCACTAGAGGCCACCGCGTGGCCATCCACTCACCCGTGCACGCTGCAGCCCGTCGTCGTGAACTGGTAGGCGCGGAGTGCGCTCCCTGCCGCCGCCGTGCCCGTACGACCGTTCCGTCGAGGGCCAGTGCATTACGCAAGCCCGACCGAGTTTTGAGCAGAGAAACGGCGCCAGTGATCCTCCCTGATGGTGCCTAGCCTCCTAAACCCCCTGCCCAACCTCTGCCTCGCCGTAATTGCTCGCCGGAGCTATCCCGTTCACGGCCACCCCCTCGGATCGCCTATAAAAGGAGGTCCCGAGCTCGAACTCGAACCCGCACCACCTCTACACACCACCAGTACCACGCCAAGCCACTGGAAGAGCCCCGAGGGAGTCCTCTTCCCCAACTCCGGCCGCCTCGACCCGCTTCGGGACCCAGCTCGATTCACCCACGTGCGTGCACCCCTACCTCTCAGCTCATGCCAGTAGTCTCCTAGTGCATCCACTCTTCTGACCCGCGCATTAATTTGGAGTTTGCAGCACCCACCGGAGTACTCCACCATCGCCTGAACCACCGTCCGCCGGAGATAGTGTCGCCGTCGACGTGGTGCTCTTCGATGGCCAAGTCCACCACCCACCGACGCGGAAGAACACCCTGAACCTGTTGGTACCCTCCGATCTCTCTGCCTCGCCGTGGTTCAACGCCGGCGACCACCGCAGCCTTCGGGCGCCTTCGGGCGCCAGCGAGCTCCGTTGGGAGTTTTGAACCTGACGGGTGGGACCCCCCCGTCAGCCTCTCTCCTTTCTCCCTCGAACCGTTTTCTGAAAGCGCCTTCGGGCAAAATGTGTTTTCTCCTTGGGCTAACGTATTTCCTACCGAACCGTTTTCTGTTTTCTCAAACAAGTCCCCGGATCTCTTCTGTTTCATCACAGATCAGTCCTTGGGCTAAAACCCTTATATCTTTTTAATAAAAGATGATTTTTGATTGATTCTTTTTCTGTCAGTCTTATATTTTTGTCTAGTTTTTTATAGTATTTATTCGGAAAATTTTTGAAACAATTTTTATTCACGCAACGATTTTCACGTTAGTATACGGTTTCGTTATACCGTAGGTTCCGGAGGAGGTGACGGAGCCGCGAAATTTGTCGAGCTAGACTTTGACTTCGCCGAACCAGGAAAGCATGTTTGAACCTTTGATATGATAGGTGTTTTGCATGTTTTCTTGAATGGTTTGTGCATGGCATGTGAGCATCGGTGCGTATTTCGTTGCATGCAAGGCAACTAACCGTGTGTTTCGAAGTTACTGTAATCTTTGATGAGAGATGACCTGATCATGTGGTGACATGAAAGGTAGTAAGATGGTATTGTTGTAGCATGCCAGTCTTACGTCATCCGATAAACTCCGACATTAACGTGGGCTGAGCCATGTTACCTTTCTTCCCCTTTCGTGCTGCCACATGTTTTCTGCAAAGAATACGGTTTAGTAAGTTGCTAACCTCTTTCCTTGTACACACCAAATAGAGGGGCCGGGATGAGGGTTCCATGGCCCTGGATTAAAGCCAGTCATCGGGTCAGGGGGCATGGGTGTTTCCGGTTGGGACCGAGAGGGGGGCACCCCTTAGAGCGCGCGGTATAAATTTGATCCCATGCTACGCGAGGTTGTAGCCTCCCCGTCTCAAAGTTTTTCTTGAACGTTGCCGAGGGTGATTCCTGGCATCGGAATGTTGAATGGGTGTGTACTGGTTAGATGTGTTTCTCCTAAAACACCGTAAACGGAACTAGTCCCTTGTGACTACTGAAATCCGTTGGCTGTGGTTAAATAGTAGAAACTCTGCAGAGTCAAATCCTTCCGAGTCAATGTGTCCATGGTCAAGGACCATGGCCAGTATATCCATATCCATGTCAGTCCCTATGTAAGTCTCCGTGGTAAATCCCCGGTGAACAAGCTTGAGTGGTAAACCCGGTTAAAATTGTTATTCCTGTGGATGGACTAACCCTTTTATTTATCTCGCCTTAATATTCCCTTGAAATGATTTAAATTCATGAGCTACTGAAATATTAAGTTATGAAATATAAGCCCTTTATGTGATGTCGCTCAGACGTCCGACTGTGGCACGCTCGTTATTTACTTTTGATATAAGCCCTTTACGTGATATCGCTTAGACGTCCGACTGTGGCATGCACTGCCTTTTTTATTCCATTATAAGCCCTTTATGTGGTGTCGCCTTGACGCCCGACTGCGGCATTGTTATTTCATTTGTATCCTTTCGAGGGGTCATTCAGACACTCGATTGGCTTTCAGTACTACATTGGGATTTCGGGAGGACTACCGCCCGACTCCCCTTTTATTTTCCATGCACTACTATCTCATTGTCTGAGTACGCTTTATTAATCGGTTCATATGCATCATGTTTACATTTGTTATATCTTATGTCCAAACTGTCTTGCGAGTACTTTCATAGTACTCACCTGGCTTGTTGATTTGGCCAGATGTTGACGAAGGCGATCTCATGGATGAAGAGTTTGATAGTGAGTCCGACGCCTAGAGGAGTCCCAGTCAGTCCCGTGTGATCCTGGATATTGGTCACTTGTATTATATACGCTTCCGCCACCCATAATATGAATCCTCGAGCCTCACTCCGACGCTCGAAGAGCTGTTAGATTCAGGAGTCATGTCACCCACTTCACTGTGATATACCCACCACCGCTTTTCTTGTGAGTCAGTAGTTATGCCACCCTATCCGCCTTTATGTATTATCGGCGTGCTTGTAATAAATTGTTGAGCCGTCTCCGCTCAACCTTGTATTATATTTAGTACTCCTGGTTTTTCTTCTGTGATCAAGAGATTGTCTACCAGTGAGGAGGATTCTTCTCTACTGGTCCGTAAAAGGGATCGGTTTCTCAATAAATATTTTTATTGGAAAACCGGTCGTGACATGGTGCGGCCTGCTTAGGACCGAGGGTGGTGTGTTCTTCTTCAGGTGTTTCTCTTCGGTTGTCCTACGTGTGGTCTCCGGCCTGCTTCTATGCATGCTCATGACCCTGTTCTGTTGAGGCGAGCCTCGGGCTCTTGGTCTCATCTTGGTTCACCTTTGCTCAATGACGACGCAATGACACCTCCCCGACTTGCTAATCGTCTTGAACTTCCATGGCGGAGAGCTCAGTCAAGGTTCGTGTTAAGCTTTGGCACAAGGTTTGTGTTAAGCTTTGGCACTCGTTGATTGTGGATGCTCCTCTGTTGTGCCGTGGGGTTTGATACGCATGCCGGTGTAGTGCGTTAGGCTGTCTGTAGAGTCTTGGTAATGTGATCCCTCGACGCACCCCTCATCTACCTGGTCCTGTTAGTATGCTAGCTAGGTCTTGCCTTATGTTGGGCGTCCTGTTCCTCTCCTTTCCTTGTAACACTTGTTACTTGTCTGGTTTTCGGCTCGGTTTTCCTCATAAATGGGGTCAATTTGTTAAGGTTTTCGATCTGGTTTTCCTTATAAACTGGATCACTCTCCTGGCATTATGGCCACTTTGAGCAATATATTCAGGTGGAGGGACTCCTCCCCCGGTGATTCTCAAAAAAAACTTTGCATCTTTTGGCATCAATATTATGAATATGTGTATCACTACGATCGAGATTCAATAAACCACTTACCTTGGGTGTATGACCATAGAAGGTTTTATTCATGTAAACAGAACAACAATTATTCTCTGACTTAAATGAATAATTGTATCGCAACAAACATGATCCAATCATATTCATGCTCAACGCAAACACCAAATAACATTTATTTAGGTCCAACACTAATCCCGAAGGTAGAGGGAGTGTGCGATGATGATCTCATCAACTTTGGAATCACTTCCAACACACATTGTCACCTCGCCCTTAACTAGTATCTGTTCATTTTGCAACTCCTGTTTTGAGTTACTAATCTTAGTAACTGAACCGGTATCAAATACCCCGGGGTTACTATGAACACTAGTAAAGTACACATCAATAACATGTATATCAAATATACCTTTGTTCACTTTGCTATCTGTTGGGGATATTACCACTGGATGTAAACCGTCCAGGAGAGGCCGGGTTAACCCCATAAGTAGTTCATTATATCTGAAGCCCATGAAGACAGACGGTGACGCTTTATGAAGGCCCAGGGCCCAAAGCCGGTTTAAGGCCTGTAGACATAAACCGGGATTGATATGTAAACTTGTGTTGTAAGATAGAAAGAGCAGAGACCGAGCCGGACACGTTTATGAGCCAGCCTCGGGATTCTGTAAACCGACGGGCGTCAACCCATGTATATAAGGGGACGACCCGGTGAAGGTTCAAGGACAACAGACAACAACTCGAGACCCAGGCAAAGCGTATTCGCTCCCTGGTCATCGAAACCCAAGCAATCCCACAACAACTGGATCGTAGGCTTTCACCTTCACCGTAAGGGGCCGAACCAGTATAAACTCTCTTGCGTCCCTTGTCCGCTTTAACCCCTTTAAGTTCACACGTAGCGATGGCTCCACGACTAAGTCCTTTCTCTAGGACATCTACTGTGACAAAACCACGACAGTTGGCACCCACCGTCGGGCTATCGCATGATGGTTTCGAATTCTTAGAGGGTAGCTTAGAAGGGCTCAAGGGCTACGCTGTGGGCCGGATGACCAAGAGTCGTCGAGGCAAGCTCTACATCGACGATGCAGGCTGGGGCCCCGAGGCTGGCTCAATCGAGTACGGGTACCGGGTCCCCTTTGGTGGCATACACGTTTTCATTGGCAAGATCGGCGAACCGGGCCCTGAGCCGGACATCTGCACCGACCTCGTTGAAACGGCTCAGCGTGCGAGATCTACCCGGGACAAGCCTGTCATGAAGCATGCCTTCGTGGGAGTCATCCACGGAGGGGAATCTGAGGATAGATCGAAATCTGGTGGAGAAACCTCGTTTATTCCGGCGACGAGTCATCAACCAGAGAGACCGAGTCGCTGTATCAGTTGCAAGATGGCCGGATTGAGGGCTGTTCCGATGGCGACAGTATTCCGGACCCCTTCGATCTGCCAAACCGGGTTGTGATCTTCATGGCCGGTACACAACCAGCGCTCCACTCCTCGACCGCGACGGCGATGATTTCCGGATCAACAATAGTGACAGCGGCCGGGGCAGGAGGCCCTGTGCGGCCGCCGGCTCAGGTTCTATCTGATTTGTTTGACGCTTTGGCAACGCTGATGGCGGAGGTTAACCCGGTGAATCAGGATGCACACAATGCAGAAATTACAAAAGTGAAACATCAGATCACCCAGGCCAAAGCCGACTTGGCAGCTGAGGATTCCAGGATGGCTGCGGAGCAGGCCGCATTGGATGCACATGCTTACCGGCTTATGCTAGATCAGAGTGCGTCGAACGATGTCCTAAAGAGGAGGTACCGATCTTGCCTGCCGCCGGTTTATGAAGCTAAGAACCTCTTTAATACCCCAGGAGGAGGGACCAGTAATCCGCCGGTGGTAAACCGGGCGGAGGCACCTGGAGCGGGGGCGCCGGTTCAGCCGCGTTCGGCGGATCCGCCTCGCCAGAACAACATTGTGACACAGCATGTCCCAACACCACCAGGTCATTACTCTAACCCGATGGACAACATTGTCGCTGCCGCTTCATGGCTGGCGGCCATCCCGATCGAAGGCGAGTCTTCGGCGGCGGTCGAGACGCGTCGGGTTAGGGAGCTTCTGCAGACAGCTTTGGTTCAGCAGGAGGCTTATTCATATAGTCGCGACCGGATCCATTCCACTCCCCTCCCAAGCCGGAGTTACAGCAGACGTATGGATGAACCGGCAGTGTCAAGCAACGCGCGGAACCGTGATCCGCCCCGTGGCAATAACCCGGCGGGTGGTGCTGGTGATGCTCAGGAGGTGGTGGACCGAGCTCGGGCACGTAGAGAGGCCGAGTTAGCGGCGCAGCATGAAGCCCGTTAGCTTACTCCGGTTCGTCCAACCACGTCGGTGGAACCAAGAGTTACTTCTAGTTCTTTGGGAGTACCGTGTCTCGTCCCAGCGTTGCGCAATGTGCGCCTGCCCAAGCATTTCAAAGGCCCGCGCAAGGTGCCGAATTACACCGCCGATTTGTCCCCTGAGACATGGGTCGAAAGCTATGAGATGGCCATGGAGATGCTGGATGTGGATGATGCGGCGTGTGAGAAATACTTCACCATGATGCTAGAGGGGATGGCCCGCACTTGGCTGAAAAGCTTACCGGCTAATTCTATCAGGTCATGGGCCGAGTTGAGAGCCCGGTTTATCTAGAATTTCAAGGATACATGCAAGCAGCCCATGTCAATTGTGGACTTAGCTGCCTGTGTCCAGGAGGAAGGAGAGTCAACGACCCGTTGGGTGCACCGGGTTTCGGAGATTTTGCATTCGTCGGACCGCATCAACGCTGATGCCGTAGTTTTAACATTGGAAGGCAATTGCCGGTTTGAACCCCTGAAGTTGAAGTTGGGACGGCTCAAACGTCATTGTAATGACATGGGAACTCTCATGGCCGCTCTGGTGAAGTATGCCGACTCTGATAGTACCAAGGATCCCGAGTCTGACGATGATAAGACAAGGAAGGGAAAAAGGAGTGGCAACGCCAAGGGCAGCACCACAACCCGGCGGGTCATGGAAACGGCGGCAAGCATAAGGTGGACCACAGTTTAGACTTTGCGGCTAATACCAACACACATGACAAGGGCCAACGGTGTAAGGGTAAACCGCCCCAGCGCGATGGAGGACCAAGTCCTAATCCGGACCGCCTGTCTTACCTGTTGAACCAGCCTTGCCCAAAGCACGGGACGAAGGAGAACCCGTCCACGCACCTCTGGAAAGATTGTTACATCATGCAAGAGTTCAAAAAATCTGATTCTTTTCGGTATGATCATGGACCGGGTGGCGGTTCAGGCCCCGGATCTCATGGGCCGGGTTATGGCGGTGGAAATTCCGGTTCAGGCTTCCACGGTAATCAGGGTGGACATAACAATCAAGGTAATCAGGGAAACCAAGGTGGTTATAATCATCAGGGCAATCAGCAGCAGTCGGGTTATCAGAGCAACCCAAAGCAGTTGAATAGTGGGTAGTATCATGTCTTCACCACTAGTTTGTGCAAGCGCGATCAGAAGCTTCATAAGAGGGCAGTGAACTCCGTTGAACCGGCGGTGCCCCGTTACTTGCGCTGGTCTGAGCAGCCAATCGTGTGGAGTAGAGAAGATCATCCGCCCCGGGTTGACAATCCGGGTCATCTGGCGTTGGTGGTGGCGCCTCAGGTGGGAGGTTATAAGTTCACTAAGGTACTCATGGATGGGGGGAGTAGTATCAATATCCTTTATTATGAAACTTTCCGTCGCATGGGGTTAACAGATAAAAATCTTAAACCATCCAATTCGGTGTTCCATGGCGTGGTGCCTGGTAAATCGGCGTATCCTGTTGGTAAAATAACTCTGGAGGTGGCTTTTGGAGATGAGCATGACTCGAGATCAGAAACTTTGACCTTTGAAGTGGTGAAAATCAAAAGCCCGTATCATGCCCTGTTTGGACGGCCAGCTTATGCTAAGTTTATGGCACGGCCTTGTTATGTCTATCTGCAGCTCAAGATGCCAGGTCACAAGGGAACTATAACAGTGCGTGGGAGCCACAAGATCGCTCTGGAGTGTGAAGAAGGTGATGCGGCTTATGCTGAGTCGGTTTGTGCAACAGAAGAGTTGAAGTTTTACAAAGACAATATTGATCCGGCAGATATGACTTCATTGAAGAAACCAACTACAGAGCATGATCCGGCCCTGAAGTTTAAATCGGCTGATGAGACTAAGCTTGTTGACTTCGTGCCCGGCGATTCGTCCAAGCAGTTTAGCATCAACGCTAACTTGGATCCAAAATAGGAAAGCGCGCTCATCGAGTTCATCCGTGAGAATCGGGACATCTTTGCGTGGAAGCCTTCTGACATGCCAGGTGTACCGAGAGAACTTGCTGAGCACACTCTCAATGTTGATCCCAAGTATAAACCGGTCAAGCAGTTTCTCCGCCGGTTCAATGAAGAAAGACGCAAGGCTATTGGAGAAGAAGTAGCCAGGCTCTTGGCGGCTGGATTTATCGTTAAAGTATTTCATCCTGAGTGGCTGGCTAATCCGTTGTTGGTGCTCAAGAAGAACGTCACTTGGCGTATGTGTGTGGACTACACAGATCTCAACAAAGCCTGTCCAGCAGATCCTTTTGCCCTCCCTCGTATTGATCAAATCATTGATGCTATGGCGGGTTGCGAGCGTTTGAGCTTTCTGGATGCGTATTCTGGATACCATCAAATCAAAATGACAGTTAAGGACCAGGAGAAGACGGCCTTCATAACTCCCTTTGGAGCCTTCTGCTATGTGTCTATGCCCTTTGGGCTCAAGAGTGCCCAGGCGACTAATCAACGGTGTGTGCAGAATTGTCTTCATAAACAGATCGGCCGCAATGTTCACGCCTATGTGGATGATATTGTAGTGAAATCAAGGAAGAAGGAGACATTGATTGATGACTTGAAGGAAACCTTTGATAACCTGCGGGTTTATAAAATGATGCTTAATCCGGCCAAGTGCATTTTTGGTGTACCAGCATGCAAGCTCTAGGGCTTTTTGGTGTCTAACAGGAGCATTGAAGCTAATCTGGAAAAGATCAAAGCCATTACTTCCTTGGCCAAACCGAAGTGTATCAATGATGTTCAATGCCTGGTAGGCCGGATTGCCGCGTTGAGCCGGTTTATCAGCCGCCTTGGCGAGAAGGCCATCCCTTTGTATCAGATGCTGAAGAAAATGGATAACTTCGTCTGGAGTGACGCCGCTAATGAAGCGTTTGATGACTTAAAGCGGCAGCGGGCTAATCCCCCGGTTCTTGCTACTCCTGTTGACAAAGAGCCATTGTTGCTATATGTGGCAGCTAACGCCCGGGCTGTCAGTGTGGCTATTGTGGTGGAGCGCAAGGAGGCAGGAAAGGAATATCCGGTTCATCGGCCGGTTTACTATATCAGTGAGGTACTTATTGAGTCCAAGCAGAGGTACCCGCATTGGCAGAAATTGGTGTATGGAGTTTTTATGGCAAGCCAGAAGCTTAAGCAATATTTCCTAGGTCATCCCATCACGGTGGTCCGCTCTGCTCCTTTGGGGGATATAATCCAGAACAAGGAAGCAACTGGCCGGATTGCTAAGTGGTCTATCGAGCTCGGGCCTCACGGGTTGAAATACATACCCCGAACGGCGATCAAATCTCAGGCGATTGTGGATTTCATCAATGATTGGACAGAACTACAAGCGCCAGAAGAGAAGCTGGATCATACTTATTGGACTATTCATTTTGATGGGTCCAGGCAATTGGAGGGCTCGGGGGCTGGAGTCGTATTAACTTCCCCACGAGGTGATAAGTTTTGTTATGTTCTCCATTTAATGTTCCCTTGCACTAACAATGTAGCTGAATATGAGGCTTTACTCCATGGTCTTCGGATGGCTAAGGAGATGAACCTAAGCCGAGTTAAGTGCTTCGGTGACTCGGATCTGGTGGCCCAACAAGTGTCCGATGCTTGGGATTCCAAGGACCCACTCATGGCAGCATATCGTCGTGAGGTGGATATTGTTGCAGGTCACTTTAAAGGTTATCAGGTGGATCATGTGGACCGGCGGAAGAATGAAGCGGCGGACGCTTTAAGCCGCCTGGGTTCCCAACGTAAACCGGTTCCACCTAATGTCTTCCTGGATGTTCTGCATAATCCGTCCGTCAACCTCCCTGGTGAAGAGGATTTGGCTATTCCTGATCCGGAAGCTCAGTTGGTGGCGGCTCTTCATGTTATCCCGGATTGGACGGTTCCATATCTGGCGTATATGAACGGGGGCGAGTTACCAGAGGATGAAACTTTGGCCAGGCAGTTAATCCGGCGGTCCAAGTGCATGACTATTATCAATGGAGAGTTACATCATTGCAGTGTGACAGGGGCATTTCAACGCTGTGTATCTCCTGAAGAAGGCCGTGAAATTTTGCGTGAGATCCACGAAGGAGATTGTGGTCACCACGCCGGTTCAAAGTCTTTAGTGGCCAAGGCGTTTCGTCACGGTTTCTATTGGTTGACAACTCATGCTGATGCCGAGGACTTGGTCAAAAGATGTGATGGCTGTCAGAAATTCTCAAGGCGCGCTCATGTACCGGCTCAAGAATTGAGGATGATTCCAATCACCTGGCCATTTGCAACTTGGGGGCTGGATATAGTTGGGCCTTTCAAGAGATCCAAGGACAAGAAGACCTACCTTTTGGTGGCGGTTGATAAGTTCACGAAGTGGGTGGAGGCAGAGCCAGTTAGTAAGTGTGATGCAGCTACGGCGGTTCAATTCATCAAAAAGGTGACCTTCCGGTTTGGCTTTCCACACATCATTATAGCAGACAATGGTACCAATCTGTCAAAAGGTGCCATGAAGGAGTTCTGTCAACGTGAGCACATCCGGCTTGATGTGTCATCAGTGGCTCACCCCAGTCCAATGGTCAAGCGGAGAGGGCCAATCAAGAGATCTTGAGAGGTATCAAGCCCCGTCTTATGGTTCCTTTGCAATGGACGCTGGGTTGTTGGGTTGAGGAGTTACCTTCTGTGTTATGGAGCATCAACACCACACCCAATAGATCGACAGGATACACACCGTTCTTCATGGTTTATGGAGCGGAAGCGGTTCTTCCTAGCGACATCCGTCATGACTCACCTCGTGTAGCGGCATATGTTGAAGCTGACAACGAGAAGGCACGGTAGGAAGCTCTTGACCTGTTAGATGAGGAGCGTGACATGGCGGCAGCCCCTTCGGCAATTTATCAGCAAGATCTGCGTTGTTATCATAGCCGCCGGGTTAGAACCAGAACCTTTCAAGAAGGCGATTTGGTGCTTCGGCTCATCCAGGATCAGACGGATATGCACAAGTTATCCCCTCCTTGGGAAGGACCCTTTGTGGTCAGCAAGAATCTGCACAACGGGTCATACTACCTTATAGATGTTCGAGAGCGCAAAGACTCACGTAAGTCGGAGGAGGAGACCCATCGGCCGTGGAATATCGCTCATCTTCGGCCCTACTATACTTGAGCCATAGGCTCTGCTTATGTACATATTATGATCAATATAATAAACCAGAATCTCATCTAAAGCGGGGTATCTGTTGTTTTTCTTACATCATGTGTGGTTACATGGAGCTTCTGTTTATAAAGCGGCGTCCGGTTTACCCCTTGATTTAGCTTCTCAAAGCTTTATGTTACATCACTTGGGGCCTTGGTCGTATCCGTACCATAGCTACACCTCTTGATCGGCGCAATGCCACAGCATCACTTGGGGGCTTGGTCATATCTGAACCATAGTCACACCTCTTGATCGGCTCAAAGCCAAATCAACCCGGGGCCAAAGAGAGTGTTGTAAAACAACAACTCAAACATAGGCACCCACTGAGCACATCTCAAAATGTTACTTGGGGATTCTTTGCTGTCGAAATGAACTAAGAATCTACACTTGTAATAGGCTATCAAGCCATGGCTTGGAAGCCTGGTGTATACACCTAAAACCCTGGGTTAACCTGCCTATTTAAGTAAGTCACTCCGCCCAGGTAAACCTGGTATGACCCTTCGAACTTTGACAAGTTACTCTAAAATAAAGACCCTAAACTTGTCAAGTTAAAACGATGATTGGTTAAGGATTGAGGACCATCTTAAAAGGCTTTGCAAAAATGGTTTAACTCAGTGGCCTGGCAGCCCATGAAAAGCCTCGAATTTGGGGCCTGGCAGCCCGTGAAAAGCCTCGACTACAACGGTTTTTATTTGCCTTTTGCTAAGGTTTTCTTTCTTTTGATAAGATTTGTGATGTTTTCAAACCGGTGTTTATCAACCCGGTTAGGCTGTCAACTATAAGTTGTCAGTACATGATCAAGCTATAATCCGGAGACTATCAGCCCGGCCTGGTTTTGACTCAAAGTCACCAGTATAGAATAAACCGGTGTTTATGATAACCCGGAACGGTTTTATTGTCAACCAACATCATATAACAAGAGTTACTTATACTCCAGATTAGGGTTATGACCCTCACTACGAAGTTGGTCAGCCAACATTATGCCTAAAGGACACATATATCATATATTTCCATATTTGGTTATCTTTTACAACCTTGCTTATAAACCTTGGTCGTGTATATATTTGGGTATTGTGACCCGCCCGGTGGTAAACCGCCAGGGCGCTTTAAGCTTCTTATCTGCAGGGACAACTTGAATAAATGGCTATGGATTATGAACATTATATCTTAAACATGGCGGACTAGCAAGCATCAGTCGCAGATAAATATGCACGAAGGCATAACAGACCAAGTGTTTTAACTAGCCTATTACAAGGCGTTTCATTGCCCAAAAGGATAATTGTTTTCTCAAAGACGTGTTGCAGCACGTGGAAGACTAAACCGGCCTCCGGATTATGATTGGTCACCAGCTTGACCTGACGATTGTGGATCATCTTGCACCGGTTCATCCTCTTCGTCTCTACCCAGTGGCTGGAAGTCAATAGTTGTCCAGTCGATTCTAGTTAACGCTTGGAACACAGCTTCGTCGCTTATAGGTGGACGGTTCAATATCAGGGGCATAAGTGTGCTTACGGATTGGAGGGATCAGATTTTGCGCTTCCGGAATTGGTGCAGCAACCCGTCTGTTCTTGTCATCATAACTTGCCTGATAGTATGAGAGATCAGCTTCTTCAGCCAATTGACAAGCCAGTGGACGTACTTCCCGGTTTATGGCGCGGAGATCCTCATTGCCAAATTCTGATCCGTCTTATTTTAAGCTTGGGAAGCCTTTAGCTACGTTCACCGGATCAAGATCAGGCACCCATGCCTTTGCCCGGGTTAGAGCGGTCAGAGCTCCGGCCCTTGCGCAGCTTTCTTTAGTTCTTCAACCCGGGCAGGCAGCATGGATAGCCTTTCTAAGGTGTCCTTGATCAATGTTGGAGGAGGTTTATTGTGTGAAGCGGTGCAGATGATCCGCTGCGCACCGGTATATAGCTGCTCTATCAGAGTATAGGCCGCTTTCAATTTCTTCTGTACGTCAGAGCCCAGATGGCTAATACGAGTTCCTGCATCATTATAAACGTCAGTAAAGCAGCAACACATGGGAAGATATGTTGAAAGTATAAAGCAAGGATGCTTACCAAACACAGCAGCAGTCATAGCATGTACTTGCCGCTTTACACCAGTCAGCTCGTCTACCACCGGTCTGAGAGCTGCTTCTGCGTCTTCAGCTCTTTTCTGCAAAGCGGATTTCTCTGTGTTCCAATCCGCCCGCTCCTTGTTGAAGCTCTCCTTTAGCTTTTCCATAGCGGCTAAGGCGCTCGTCAGCTCATCTTTTGCCTTGGAAGTTTCGGCCTGTTGGGACTTGATATTTTCTTGCAAATCGGCGGTTTGAGATTCCTTTTTGCTCAGCTCAGCCTGTAAGAGAGCAACATATTATGAGTTGATAGTGCATATTTAAAGTACCAATCACATAACAAGTTCTGTCCTTGATACTTGGGGGCTAATGCATATTTGCTCCTTATCAGAAAGTTCTACAAGTCCCAAGCACAATATAAGTATTACTCTTGGCACTTGGGGGCTAATGTGTGTTTGCTCATAACTGCTGATATGGGAATTCTTCTACAGTCCCGGTTCATCTTTATAAAAGTTAAACCGTCACTTGGGGGCTACACCAGTGAAAAAAGATGCAGTGTTGCAAATATAAAGATTGTTACTAAGTCCCGGTTTAGATTGGTATCATAAACCGTCACTTGGGGGCTACTGGAGTTGATATTGGAAAATGGACATAAGAGACATAGTTGTATGGTTACCTCATATCGCTCTTTCATCATATTTACCAAACCGGCTTCATAGTCACGGCTGGTGTACAGACGGTTCAAGAAGCCAGAGTGAAGGTCTTGAGCACTGAGATGAGCATAGTTTGACAAATCGGCATTCCATTTGCCTTTGCCAATAGCAGAGAGCACGTCCTTGGCAGTATGCTTTGTTAAAGCAACAGGATTGCCAGGAGTGGTATGGCCAATGCCAGTAATTATAATATCATCATCTTTGTCATCAGCTGCCTTTGCTGGAGTTGGCGGTTTGTCAGTATCTTTAACTGGACTGACCAGTTTGCCATCAGCTCGGACAGAGCTGATTGGTTGGTCAGCGCGGTTTGTGGTGTCAACTTCCACCTGTTCAGCAAAGAAGTCATGGTCTTGAGGTGGTGGGTCATTAAGTATGGCGTCAGCATCGGTCGCTTCAGGATCTAGAGTCTTTTCCGGTTCAACAGCCACGTTCTCATTAGCCGGTTTATTCAACCGAGCCTTCTTGCTGGGTCTGGGCTTGGCGCTGAGAAAGATAAACATGAGGATCAGTACAGTATATATTAAAATAACATATCAAGGATAAAAATAAGTGTATGGCTCACCCAAGAACTGTTTTGAGGGGTGGAAGCTTTGTGGCCGACGACTCGCCAGAAGATGAGTGAGAAGTACCCTGATAATTTGAATCAGACAGGTTAAGAGGCTGACGGAAACAACCCGCTTTGGGGCATGAAGTGTTAAGGGGATAAGAGACCTCTGATCGGTGTTTCCGAACCGGAGTGTTCGGTAAACCGGCGGAGGTAACTACCTGGCTGCTGTGCCGGGTTGTGCGGCGAGCTTCGTGCTGCTGTGTCTTCAAAAGAAAGTTTGGGTCCAAGTAAGCAAGGGGGTGAGAAAATTTTACTTTCCGGTTTGCTCAACGGATTTTTGATGTTGGCAGAGGATCTGAATCAGATGAAAGAATGATTACCTCTACATCATCAGCATGACTGCCTTCAGCGTCGTCCTGATAATAATCATTGTCAATGAGGTGTACGAAAAATGAACCAAGAGAGTCAAGTTCTGCCTCTGATTCTGGGTTACCCACATCGTCATCAGCTGGTAGCTCGGAGGATGCAGTGGTCCTTTTCTTGGCAGGTTTCTTAACAACCTTGGTCATTGGGCGAAGTGGCTTGGCCGTTTTGTCTTGCGGCTTTGCCGGTTTGTCTTGAGGTTTCTTCTTCCAGAACGGATCATTACCCTGTCAGAGAATAATCATGCTTTTAGAGAATATTTGGACAGGAGACCCTTAAGATAAAAAGATTATATGATTCTTACGGCCGGCGGTTTGTTGAAGTTGCAGAAAGGGAGTAGTCCGGTCTGGCCACAGACAGCCTCCCGGTTCATTCAGCATCTTCTTTACAGCCTCAGTAACTTCCGCATCTGTAAGCTGAATATCAATGTGTCGTTGAGCATCCTTCAAACTCCCTGTGTACTCACACATCAAACCGGAGCGCGGGCTTAAGGTCAGAATACTCCAGCTTATCCAACAACGAGTAAGGTCAACTCCTGTTAAACCGTTCGCAATGAAGGCTCTAAGCTTTGATAGTTGAGGGGCATAGTTGGCCCTTTCTTTTGAAGTTAGTCTCTGAGGGAAAGGATGTGTATTACTAAGGCGGTGAGGGCGATAACCCGGCAAGGGGTTCCCATCGGTTGGAGATGTATCTTTGCAGTAAAACCAAGTCTGGTTCCACTCTTTGGGGTGACTGTGGAGCTTGGGATGAGGGAAAGTAACTTCCTTCCTTTTCTGAACAGCCATCCCACCCAATTCCGTATTGGGTCCATCTGTGAATTCTGTGCGACGGTTTAAGTGAAAGAAGTCCCTAAACAATTCGACTGTAGGTTCCTCTTGTAGATAAGCCTCACAGAAGACTTGGAAGTGGCAGATGTTGGTCACAGAATTTGGACTGATGTCTTGAGGGTGCAGTTGAAAGCTGGCCAGTACATCTCGGAAATTTTTTGAACCGGGAGGGCTAAAACCTCGACCCAGGTGATCAGCAAACACGACTACCTCTCCATCCTTGGGGTAGGAGGACTTTCCGGGCCAGGAACCCTCTAGTGGATGACATCTTTCTTGGCTAAAGCGCCCATTTTAACACAGTTGTTTAACTGCTCTTCGGTTACTCGAGAAGGAGCCCAATTGCATTCATAGACTTGCTTGGCCATGGCAATGAAAATCTAAAACATGATTATTGCCGGTTTAAGATTTACAGTGGACAACTATACAGCGGTATAAAGATGTAAGCATATTGTTAAACTGGAGTTGGTTATTCGTAAACCGGAGTCTGACAATGGAAACAGTACGATGATGAATGCATTGGCGGTTCAACAGGGGACTAATGGTATCTACTGGGTCATCATTTTTTCTATGAAGTTAAACCGCCTAATCTGGTATTAAAGGTATAAGTCTAAAGATGTATAAGTGAAGAAAAAAACAAGTTTCACAGTTTGGCATGGGAATTTCAGATCTGCCATGCGTTGGATAATCAAAATATATTCTGGTCTAATCTGAAGCGCTCAAAAAGTTCAATAAGTTCAGATGAGTTTGATATCAAGCAGATGCCTTAACAAGAAGAGAGGAGTTTAAACTACAAAAGGCGCTGAAAACAATCAGATCTAACTGGCCATTGGTATTACTGAAGCAGGAACAACTTCAAGCTATGAAGAACACCGAACCCTAATGGCGGATCTGGGTGAGGAGAAGAGGAACTTGCTGGTCCAGGAGGAAGCAGCGGAGGATCACCGCGTTTCTCTGATACGGTCAGGTTGATGCAGCAGCCTTTGTCGAAGCAGAGGCAAAGGACGACGACGGCGGCAGAGCTCGAGGGTCGGTCGGCGCGAGGAGGACGACGATGCGAAGAGGCATGAGGGGGAAAAGTGAAAGTGACCCCTCGGCCTTATTTATAAGATGAATGGATAAAAGGCAGGCGCGAGAATCGAGGAGCCCAAAAATGGGGTGTGTGACAGCTCTTTTGCCTCGATCCTCGGAGGCCCATTAATGGAGATGAGTTATACACAGTTTTAAATAACAGATGACGTCATGGCAGTTTACCATGGTCCTGGAAGGTGACGTCACGGCGGTTTACAAGATTATGTGAAGATGTTGAAGAAGGAATTTTCTTAAGTATTGAGGATTGACATGAACCAGTTCAAATCAATCTGGGGCCTAATGTTGGGGATATTACCACTGGGCGTAAACCGGCCAGGAGAGGCCGGGTTAACCCCATAAGTAGTTCATTATATCTGAAGCCCATGAAGACAGACGGTGACGCTTTATGAAGGCCCATGGCCCAAAGCCGGTTTAAGGCCTGTAGACATAAACCGGTATTGATATGTAAACTTGTGTTGTAAGATAGAAAGAGCAGAGACCGAGCTAGACACGTTTATGAGCCGGCCTCGGGATTCTGTAAACCGACGGGCGTCAACCCATGTATATAAGGGGACGACCCAGCGACGGTTCAAGGACAACAGACAACAACTCGAGACTCAGGCAAAGCGTATTCGCTCCCTGGTCATCGAAACCCAAGCAATCCCACAACAACTGGATCGTAGGCTTTTACCTTCACCGTAAGGGGCCAAACCAGTATAAACTCTCTTGCGTCCCTTGTCCGCTTTAACTCCTTTAAGTTAACCCGTAGCGATGGCTCCACGACTAAGTCCTTTCTCTAGGACATCTGCCGTGACAAAACCACGACACTATCCTTCTTATCCGCCAAGTATTTGGGGTAGTTCTACTTCCAGCGACCATTCCCTTTGCAGTAGAAGCACTTAGTTTCAGGCTTAGGTCTAGCTTTGGGCTTCTTCACGGGAGTGGCAACTTGCTTGCCATTCTTCTTGAAGTTCCCTTTCTTTCCCTTGCCCTTTTTATTGAAACTAGTGGTCTTGTTAACCATCAACACTTGATGCTCTTTCTTGATTTCTACCATCGTCGATTTCAGCATCGCGAACAGCTCGGGAATCATTTTCGTCATCCCTTGCATATTATAGTTCATCACGAAGTTCTAGTAGCTTGGTGATAGTGACTAGAGAACTTTGTCGATCACTATCTTTATTTGGAAGATTAACTCCCACTTGATTCAAGCGATTGTAGTACCCAGACATTCTGAGCACATGCTCACTGGTTGAGCTATTCTCTTCCATCTTGTAGGCAAAGTACTTGTCAGAGGTCACATACCTCCCGACACGGGCATGAGTCTGAAATACCAATTTCAGCTCTTAGAACATCTCATATGCTCCGTGGTGTTCAAAACGTCTTTGCAGCCCCGATTCTAAGCCGTAAAGCATGGCGCACTAAACTATCAAGTAGTCATCATACCGAGCTTTGTCAAACGTTCATAACGTCTGCATCTTCTCCTGCAATAGGTCTATCACCTAGCGGTGCATCAAGGACATAATTCTTTTGTGCAGCAATGAGGATAATCCTCAGATCACAGACCCAATCCGCATCATTGCTACTATCATCTTTCAACTTAGTTTTCTCTAGGAACATATCAAAAACATAGGGGAGCTACAACGAGAGCTATTGATCTACAACATAATTTGCAAATACTATCAGGACTAAGTTCATGATAAATTAAAGTTCAATTAATCAAATTACTTAAGAACTCCCACTTAGATATAGACATCCCTCAAGTCATCTAAATGATACGTGATCCAAATCAACTAAACCATGTCTGATCATCACGTGAGATGGAGTAGTCATCAATGGTGAACATCTCTATGTCGATCATATCTACTATATGATTCACGTTCGACCTTTCGGTCTCCAGTGTTCTGAGGCCATTTCTGTACATGCTAGGCTCGTCAAGTTTAACCCGAGTATTTCGCATGTGCAAAACTGTCTTGCACCCGTTGTATGTGAACGTAGAGCCTATCACACCCGATCATCACGTGGTTCCTCAGCACAAAGAACTATCGCAACGGTGCATACTCAGGGAGAAAACTTATACCTTGAAATTTTAGTAAGGGATAATCTTATAATGCTACCGCCGTACTAAGCAAAATAAGATGCATAGAAGATAAACATCACATGCAACCAAAACATGTGACATGATATGGCCATCATCATATTGTGCTTTTGATCTCCATCTCCAAAGCACCGTCATGATCTCCATCGTCACCGGCTTCACACCTTGATCTCCATCGTACCGTCGTGGTCGTCTTGCCAACTATTGCTTCTACAACTATCACTAACGCATAGTGATAAAGTAAAGAAATTACATGGCGTTTGCATTTCATACAATAAAGAGACAACCATAAGGCTCCTGCCAGTTGCCGATAACTTTTACAAAGCAAGATAATCTCATACAACAACGTATATCACATCATGTCTTGACCATATCACATCACAACATGCCCTCCAAAAACAAGTTAGACGTCCTCTACTTTGTTGTTGCAAGTTTTACGTGGTTGCTACGGGCTTCTAGCAACAACTGTTCTTACCTATGCATCGTCAAGTTTGTTGTTTTAACCTTCAACAAGGACCGGGCGTAGTCAAATTCAATTCAACTAAAGTTGGAGAAACAGACACCCGCCAGCCACCTTTATGCAAAACTAGTTGCATGTCTGTCGGTGGAACCGGTCTCATGAACGTGGTCTTGTAAGGTTGGTCTGGGCCGCTTCATCCAACAATACCGCTGAATCAAAATAAGACGTTGGTGGTAAGCAGTATGACTATCACCGCCCACAACTCCTTGTGTTCTACTCGTGCATATCATCTACGCATAGACCTGGCTCAGATGCCACTGTTGGGAAACATAGCATGCAATTTCAAATACTACGCTCACGCAAGATCTATCTAGGAGATGCATAGCAACGATAGGGGAGAGTGTGTCTACGTACCCTCGTAGACCGAAA
Source organism: Aegilops tauschii subsp. strangulata (assembly GCF_002575655.3). Taxonomy (NCBI): domain Eukaryota; kingdom Viridiplantae; phylum Streptophyta; class Magnoliopsida; order Poales; family Poaceae; genus Aegilops; species Aegilops tauschii. Next base: position 43,713,439 of record NC_053037.3, read on the forward strand.
GCGGAAGCGTTTGACAACGCAGTTGATGTAGTCGAACTTCTTCTCGTTCCGACCGATCAAGCACCGAACGTATGGCACCTCCGAGTTATGCACACGTTCAGCTCGATGACGTCCCTCTGCTACCTCTTGAGCACTGTGTTGGTTTTCCCTTGAAGAGGAAAGGGTGATGCAGTAAAGTAGCGTAAGTATTTCCCTCAGTTTTTGAGAACCAAGGTATCAATCCAGTAGGAGACCACGCTCAAGTCCCACGCACCTACACAAACAAATAAGAACCTTGCAACCAACGCGATAAAGGGGTTGTCAATCCCTTCATGACCACTTGCAAAAGTGAGATCTGATAGAGATGATAAGATATTTTTTTTGGTATTTATATGATAAAGACTAAAAGTAAAGAAAGCAAAATAAACGGTAATAGAAATAACGACAGATTAATATGATAGAGAATAGACCCGGGGGCCATAGGTTTCACTAGTGGCTTCTCTCAAGAGCATAAGTATTACGGTGGGTAAACAAATTAATGTCGAGCAATTGATAGAATTGAGCATAGTTATGAGAATATCTAGGTATGGTCATGTATATAGGCATCACGTCCGTGACAAGTAGACCGACTCCTGCCTGCATCTACTACTATTACTCCACACATCGACCACTATCCAGCATGCATCTAGAGTATTAAGTTCATAAGAACGGAGTAACGCTTTAAGCAAGATGACATGATGTAGAGGGATAAACTCATGCAATATGATATAAACCCTATCTTTTTATCCTCGATGGCAACAATACAATACGTGTCGTTTCCTCTACTGTCACTGGGATCGAGCACCGCAAGATTGAACCCAAAGCTAAGCACTTCTCCCATTGCAAGAAAGATAAATCTAGTAGGCCAAACCAAACTGATAATTCGAAGAGACTTGCAAAGATAACCAATCATACATAAAAGAATTCAAAGGAGATTCAAATATTGTTCATAGATAATCTTGATCATAAACCCACAATTCATCGGATCTCGACAAACACACCGCAGAAGAAGATTGCATCGAATAGATCTCCAAGAGAATCGAGGAGAACTTTGTATTGAGATCCAAAGAGAGAGTAGAAGCCATCTAGCTAATAACTATGGACCCGAAGGTCTGAGGTAAACTACTCACACATCATCAGAGAGGCTACGGTGTTGATGTAGAAGCCCTCCGTGATCAATGCCCCCTCCGGCGGAGCGCCGGAAAAGGCCCCAAGATGGGATCTCACGGGTACAGAAGGTTGCGGTGGTGGAAATAGGGTTTTGGCTCCTCCCCTGATGTTTTTGGGGTATGCAGGTATATATAGGAGGAAGAAGTAGGTCGGTGGAGCCACGGGGGGGCCACGAGGGTGGAGGGCGTGCCCAGGGGGTAGGCACGCCCCCCTACCTCGTGGCCTCCTCGTTGATTGCTTGACGTCCACTCCAAGTCCTCTGGATCACGTTTGTTCAGAAAATTACGTTCCCGAAGGTTTCATTCCGTTTGGACTCCGTTTGATATTCCTTTCCTTTGAAACACTGAAAGAGGAAAAAAAACAGCAATTTGGGCTGGGCCTCCGGTTAATAGGTTAGTCCCAAAAATAATATAAAAGTGTATAATAAAGCCCATTGAACATCCAAAACAGATAATATAATAGCATGGAACAATAAAAAATTATAGATACATTGGAGACGTATCACCCTCGAACTCTTGATCTAGCAAAGTGTCGAGGGAGAGTTTCGTCAGCACGACGGCGTGGTGACGGTGATGGTGAAGTGATCCGCGCAGGGCTTTGCCTAAGCACTACGAGAATATGATCGGAGGCGTAAACTGTGGAGGGGGGCGCCGCACACGGCTAACAATTGTTGGTGTGTGTTCTCGCGGTGCCCCCCTTCATGTATATAGGTTGGAGGGGAGGAGAGGCAGCCAAGGGGGCGCCCCAAGTAGGAGGAATCCTACTTGGGCGCCTCCCAATTCGGCATCCCCCCTTCCATATTCATCCGGAGGGGGAAGGAAGGAGGAGGGAGGAGAGAAGGAAGGGGGAGGCCGAATCCCTCCCCTTCCTTTCCCTCTTCTCCTCTTTCCTTCCCCCCTATTTTGGCCTACATGGGGCGCACCAGCCCCCTAGGGGCTGGTCTGTCCCCTTGTTGGCCCATTAGGCCCATGTAGTTGCCGGGGGGATGCCCGGAACCCCTTCCGGTGACCCGATACATACCCGGTACCCCCAGAACACTTCCGGTGTCCAAATACTATCGTACTATATATGAATACCTCTCGACCATTATTTCGAGACTCCTCGTCATGTCCGTGATCTCATCCGGGACTCCGAACAACATTCGGTCACCGAATCACATAACTCATATAATACAAAATCGTCATCGAACGTTAAGCGTGCAGACCATACGGGTTCGAGAACTATGTAGACACGACCGAGATACCTCTCCGATCAATAACCAATAGCGGAACCTGGATGCTCATATTGGTTCCCACATATTCTACGAAGATCTTTATCGGTCGTACCGTAATGACAACATACGGTGTTCCCTTTGTCATCGGTATGTTACTTGCCCGAGATTCGATCGTCGGTATCTTCATACCTAGTTCAATCTCGTTACCGGCAAGTCTCTTTACTCGTTCTGTAATACATCATCCCGCAACTAACTCATTAGTCACATTGTGAAAGGATTGAGAAGAGGTGTCTAGAGGGGGGTGATTAGACCCTAAACAAGTAAAGGTAGCAGTTTTTAAGTTTTTCAAGTTAAGGTTGGAGATTAGCACAATTTTAAGCATTCACAATACAATTCAAGCAAGCATGCCAAGAGCATATGAGCAGCGGAAAGTAAAGCATGCCACTTGCAACAAAGTAAAGGGATGGGATTGGAGTGTGCAAGTGCAGTTGGAGACACAGAGATTTTTGGCGTGGTTCCGATAGGTGGTGCTATCATACATCCATGTTGGTGGAGACTTCAACCCACAAAGGGTAATGGTTGCGCGAGTCCACGGAGGGCTCCACCCACGAAGGGTCCACGAAGAAGCAACCTTGTCTATCCCACCATGGCCATCGCCCACGAAGAACTTGCCTCACTTGGGTAGATCTTCACGAAGTAGGCGATCTCCTTGCCCTTACAAACTCCTTAGTTCAACTCCACAATATTGACGGAGGCTCCCAAGTGACACCTAACCAATCTAGGAGACACCACTCTCCAAAAGGTAATAGATGGTGTCTTGATGATGAACTCCTTGCTCTTGTGCTTCAAATGATAGTCTCCCCAACACTCAACTCGCTCTCACAGATTTGGATATGGTGGAAAGATGATTTGAGTGGAAAGCAACTTGGGGAAGGCTAGAGATCAAGATTCTTGTGGTTGGATTGGAATGTCTTGGTCTCAACACATGAGTAGGTGGTTCTCTCTCAGAAAATGAGTAGTGGAAGTGTAGGCACGTTCTGATGGCTCTCTCTCAAATGGAGAAGGGGGTGGAGGGGTATATATAGCCTCCACACAGAATCTAACCGTTACACACAATTTACCAAACTCAGTGGGACTGAATAGTGAAACTCGGTCAGACCGATATGGTTCAAAATGTGAACGTTAGAGTTTTCGGTGGGACCTACAAGGTCAACTCGGTGAGACCGATGTGCTAGGGTTAGGGCAAAACTTCATCTCGGTAAGACCGATTGCGTGAACTCGGTGAGACCGGTTTCAGCAATAAGCAAACAGAGACTTGGTCAAGCAAACTCGGTGGGACCGACTGCGTATCTCGGTGAGACTGGAATAACTGCAATAGGTAATAGAGAGTTTGTAGGGCCATCTCGGTGAGACCGAGATCCCATCGGTGAGACGGAACTGATTAGGGTTTCTGGCAGTGGCTATGTCAAGTGAACTCGGTGGCGCCGGATAGATCAAATCGGTAGGGCCGAGTTTGACTTTAGGTTTGGGACATATGTAGAAATGAGAAAGTGGTTGAGGGCTTTGGAGCATATCACTAAGCACTTTGAGCAAGCAAGCCATTAAGAAACACCTCATCCCCTTTTAATAGTATGGGATATTTAAACTAGTTCCCCTGGTTCCTTAGTTGTGCTCACTTTTCCCCACGCTCCAAACGTTTGCTCACTTTCCCCCTCTTCCTTAGCTGAAACTCTCACAAATGCTCATAGCGGGCGTTTGCCGTCTTGACCGTCCATTAACCGTTAATTGCGGACGAGTGGGGCTGACTCTTCGTCTGACTGTTGCTTGCTGACGGGTGGGACCGCAAGGAGACACGTATTGGGCAGCTTGTCTGAATCTGAAACAGATCTAGACAGGCCGCACTGCACCGCGCCGCCCCGCCCCCTCCGCCGGCGTCGTGCCGCGTCCACCGCAGTTGTTTCCTCCACCCTATGCCTCTATTCCATTCGTCGGTGACACCGCGTCCCCGCCAGATATAGCCCACCTCCACATCTGGGATTACATAGCGATGTTGAGTGAGGACGCCTGGAATGCAGTCGACCGTGGAGAGGATTGGGTTGAATCCGCGGCAGATAATTCATGGATTAAACCTGGGTAAGCATTGTTTCCTCTCGAATTGACGTTCTAAGTCGTATTGTAGGCCGTATTTGACTTCTGTTTGCTTGAATCGTTCGAATTTGTGCTCGATTTTACCCGGCTAACTGAAGCCTTTGTTTCCTTCAACAAAATAGGATTGATCCCGCGCTGGCTTTCCGGCTGGCGATTAGAATGGAAACTAGTGTGCTACATGGTACTAAACCGCATTTGATTTCATCATTTTCTATCCCAAAGTGGTAGAAACCGGCATATCGTTCAAAGATTTGCGAGCTGAGCTCCGAAACACCTATCCATGGAGTGATGCCGATGTTGTTGAACTGAATTACTTCAGCAGTGACGAGCAAAGATTTCTCCCACTAACTTGCGACGATCATATGCCGTTGCTTTTTGCTGGGATTGCTGGTTGCCGATTCGGTAAACTCCAAATCGATGTGCTTCAGCCACGCGTAGAACGGGCGAAGGGGAAGGGAGTTCAGACATCATCTGTCTGTGCTAATAGCCAGCACCCCGGCACTCCTTGTAGGTCGACACCAAGTAAAGCAAGTGGTTCATGGAGCCACAACATGCCTGCTACCAATTCTGGTTCCAATTCAACTGCTACTTCTCGTGTACCTTCTGCAGTTGGTGTAGAAGAAGATGCAGAACCTGACGAGGCAGTGCCTACAAATGATGATGAAGACGAGATGATGTTTCCTAAACTGGTCGATGTAGCTAGTCAGCAAGCAGTGGATGACGAATATATGGAGGAGCCCATCAGCCAAGCTAGGTTTGATGACACTGACGATGAAGAGAAGGTGGAGAACATGGACAACTTAATCGAGGATGAATATAATGGTGATGACATGCCAACAATTGAGTGGAACAGGGAAAAACCTGAGCTTAGTGTAGGTACCATTTTCCAATCAATGGTGGACTGTCGAAATGCAGTGACAACATGGTGCATTATATCTGAAAACACCTATAAGATTAAAAGGAGTGAGCCAGCAAGGTTCACAGTTTTTTGTCCATATCCTAGGTGTAGGTGGAAGTTGCATGCATCTCGTATGAGAAAGAGCAAATATATTCAGGTAATCCAAGTTCAGTTAGTAATTTAGTTTCAGATCGTCGAGTAAGGTTTCTTAACTGTTTTTTACCCTTTTATTTTGTTTCAGATAAAGAAAAACCCACACAAGCACACCTGTCCACCTGGAGGGGGAGGGGGGAAGGCCAAAACCAAGCTAGCAAAAACTAGGTGGGTGGCAGATGCTCTATTGGATTGGCTGAGAGAAGAACCTGGACTTGGTCCAACAGCACTCCATGGGAAGCTTTTTGAGAAGTACAAGATAGAAATTCCTTACATGAGAATTTTCAATGCTAGGGAAAAGGCTCTTGACAGAATTAATGGTCAATGGAATGACAGTTTTCAGCTGCTTTACACTTTCAAAGCTGAAGTGGAGATGGCAAGTCCAGGGACTGTTGTAGAGATTGACAAGCATACAGTTCCATTCAAAATAAAAGGGAAGGCATTTCAGAAGGAGTGCTTCAGAAGGGCTTTTGTTTGTTTCAAGGCTTGCTGTCAGGGGTTTCTAGATGGTTGCAGGCCCTATTTGGCTGTAGATGCTACATATTTGACTGGAAGATGGAGAGGACAGCTAGTAGCAGCTTCTGCAGTTGATGGACACAACTGGCTATTCCCAGTTGCATTTGGTGTGGTGGAGGCAGAGTCTGAGGAAAGTTGGGTCTGGTTTCTGCAGCAGTTGCGCAACATTATAGGCACACCCCTAGGTTTAGCTATACACACAGATGCTTGCAAGGGTTTAGAGAGTGCAGTGGAAATTGTATTCCCTGGAGTGGAGCATAGGGAATGTATGCGACACCTAGCACATAATTTCAAAAAGAAGTTCAAAGGTAAAGTTTATGATGAGAACTTATGGCCAACATCATACACATGCAGCAAAAGGAAGCATGAACACCATTTGAGAGTGTTGTATGCTCAAAATCCTCTTGTGAAGGAAATTATGGTAAGGTGTGGTCAAGAAGCAAATTCAACGAAATCTGCAAAGTAGATTATGTGACCAGTAACCTTGCAGAATGCTTCAATTCAAAGTTCAAGTCAGTGAAAGGGCTCTTGTTGTGGCAAGCATTTGACAAGATGAGGCAAATGATCATGATAAAGATGGCTCTTCGCAAAAGAATTGCAGAAACACAATATGTTGGTCATCAAATGCTCCCATCACTGATTAAGGCATTGCATTGGAAGGCAAGAGGGCTGAAGATGAAATGTATTCGATCTGGTACATATGAGGGAGAGGTTACCTATACCGACACTAAAAATAGGGTATGGAGGTATCCTGTGAACCTAAGTACTAGAGAATGTACTTGTAGGCAATGGCAGATCCGTGGGAAGCCATGCATACATGCCCTACATCTGATGACCGTTATTGGGGGTGCAGATGGTGAAGTTGATCAATATTGCTCTGAGTATTTCTCTGTTGCCAAATTTATGGCTGCTTATGCTGACAATGTGCCTGCACTATTGGGGAAAGATCAATGGAACATAGTAGATCCAGGGTTCAAACTCCACGCTCCTGTCATTACTAGACCACCAGGAAGACCAAGGAACCAGAGGATTAGAGCACGTGAGGAGGGTCGTCTACCAAAGAAGCGTGCTTGCAAAAAATGTGGAGTTCTGGGGCATATTGCTAGGCTTTGTACCAATGAAGTGGATGCATCATTTGGAGAGGAGGAAAGATGGACAACAGCCAATGCTGAGGAGAATGCAGCAACAATGGAGACTGAAGATGCAGTGGAGAATCCAGCAGCAAATGAAGCAGTGGGGAATGCAGCAGCAAATGAAGCATCTTGGTATGTGTTTGCACCCTTTGTAGAATGCAGCTACCCTTTTGTTTGCATTTGTTCTCTTTTTTGCCAGTGGCTTATAATGTTATTTACCAGCTCTAGGGAGAAAAGGCCAAGAGATGAAGAAGCAGAAGATTTTGAAACCATGGCCCTTGATGGTTTTGAAGCTATAAGAGAGGAAGAGGAGGGGGTAATTTTTCCAATTGTGCCTTTAAAGATTACTGAACCCATAGATGACCGTCAAATGGTCGTCAAGTGCTCGGCGAGTGGAACTACTCCATCAGCACCTCCACGGGGAAAACCCCAAGTAAAGCCCAAGATCAAAAGGAACAAGAGTCTGAAAGAAAAGAGCATCTCAACTAGGGAAACCAGGTGCAAGACGGTGAAGCCAGCTGCAAACACAAGGAGCAAGTCGAAAATTTGAATTAAGTTGTTGGGAAATGTTTGTGTTGTCAATTTGAGGGCGAGTCGATCGCTTAAAACTTGGTAGATTTGTATTAAGATGTTGGCATCTTAAAACTTGGTAGATTTGAGCTACTGTGAAAACTTATCAGTTGTAATAATGTTGCTTCTACTTTGGTTTCTTATTTGAGTCAGAATTCAAATTTCCATCAAAATTTGAATTTAAATCAATATTTGAATTTGGGCCAAAATTTGGATTCAAGCCAAAGTTGAAGTTGAACATTGGAGGTTCATTGCTCTGTGCGGTGTATTTGATCGAGCATTTGAAGTCCAATATTCGTAGGTGAACAGTCCGAATGAGAAATGTGCTAGAAACGAGCTTGAAAGCTAGGGTAAACAACCCTATTTGAAATCAAGTTTTTTTTGACCTCGCCTAAATGAGGCATATATATTTTTATTAACACTTGTTCCATATATATAGGTAAAAACGAAGTCTCACTATTTATTGATTAATATTCATATTACTACATTCTTTTTGAAAAAAATATGCTTTTAATTCAAAACCATCAAATAACACGTTTTAGATATGAAAATGAAAAAGTAAGTTCAGATCCTTCTTATTCACTCCAAAATGAAGCTATGGAGATTTTTCTGATTTTTTTGAATTATTTTGATTTTTTTCAAACCCTAAACCCTCTCTCCCTATTCTACGAACTCTAAACATGTTCATAGGTGATGGCTCATTTGTGTGAAGCCTTTTTTCATGAAAATGACCTACACCAAGTTTATATTTTTTCTCATAACCTTGTCACATATGACGGCTATGTGCGCAGGAATTACAACATTTTGATTTTTTTTGAATTTTTTAAAAACATTTGAACTTGATTTCGACAGATCACTTCAAAAAAATGTTTAAAAAACGCCCCTATACGGAGTTTATATTTTTTTATGGTAACTAGGTCTCATAAATGGACGAACTACGTTTGTTTTTATATTTTTGCGATTTTTTCTAATTTAGTTATGGCCATTTGAAATCTGGTCAAACCCTAATAACCCCTTTGACTCGCTCATAACCCCGCAGAAATGCTCCAAACCCTAGCATCAAACGTCCGCCGTCGGATCCTACCAAGCGTTAAACACCACCCGTCAGATGTGGGGCAGGCATGCGCGATCCGCGTGATGCATCCTGATTGGCTACTGCACTGTCCTTCTCGGGTTTTTACTGCCCCACTTTACATATGAAATTGTATTTTTCGCGCATGACCACCACATGTCAGTCTTAAGAGTTGGTTCAAATATTTAAACTGCAAAATACAATGTGGCAAATCGTCAATATAGCTTCCCCTTCTCCTCTTCTCCATCTGACAGACAAAGGCATCGAGCAGATCGAGCAATTCCTCTGTTTCTTTCCCCATCTTCTCGTTCTTCTTCCTCTTGAGCAATTCCTCTGTTTCTTTCCCCATGTTCTCGTTCTTCTTCCTCTCGAGTAATTCCTCTATTTCTTCCTCTCGGGCGATATGTTGACCTCCTCGTCAGCCCCCCGTTCCACGTGGCCGGTGTATGGTCCAGTGCCAATGACTCGATGCACTAACTGCCCACGGGCTGCGCCACTAAAGCGGTTGACTTCGAAGGAGGAGAAGAATGGGAACTTTGGGCGCGAGTTCGTCAAATGCGAGAGCAAGCCGGACGGGCAGGTTAGATCTGAGTTTTCCTCGCATCCTTTATCTCTAATTTCTCAAAAAATCTGTCAGATTTGGATTTAGGTTACATGATTTTGTTTTCAGATCGTGAAGAAATGCCACCATTTCGAGTGGATGGATGATTACATCCAAAGGCTTCAAGGGTTGGGCTTGCTGGATTCGAGGGGGAATGCAATCCGCGAGTTCAATCTGCCCCATGACAGTGCCGCTTCGGCAGCAGCAGCGCGTCCAGAATACCCGACGGTGGTAGATGTCGAACTGAAGACGGAATTGAAGAAGATGAACAAGAACTTCAAGCAGCTGATTGAGTTGAAGAAGCAATCGAATCTGATAGCTTTAGGAATACTTGCTCTAGGAATTTTTTACTTGATGGCCATCTCTCGTTAGAGATGTTTGTCTACTATTGTTGCCACTGTTTAGCAATCCAAGTCTTTTTATCTCAAATGCAACTCTGTTTAGTGCAACTGTCGATCTCTGAATGTATGCAGTTTACTGTTAAGTTTCGACACTTTCAGTTTCGGCAGAAGACAACTACCAGTTCAGTGATAGGATTATTTTGTTAGCTAATAAGCTCGAGTGTTGGATCATACCCTAGCTCATCAGATGACAGTACGCAGTACTTGAGCAGCACAAGGGATATACATCAAGTTCATCTCTTCTCTCTCGCACTTGCCAAACTTTTGTCCTCGAGTTCGTCAGTTCTGCTAGAAAAAAACCTAGTTCGCGGGCCCAAAGAGAATCAAGCTGCAATAGGCCCACAAAGGATAAATGAGGCGTAGAAACAAGCGATGTTTCTTTTTTTGTTTAGGAACGATTGCTTTGTTCTTTTTTGTTTCTGATTGCTTTTTTCATTAATTTGATTACCCAATCTCTTCTATCTCACTGAGGAATTTTTTTGGCTTTCCTTTAAGGGTCCCTTCATTTTTTAGAATCAAAGTATTTGCAAACCGCAGTATTATTATGCCTAACGAACCAATACTTCATGATTGGAAAAAGAGGTCCCACCCTCTTTTTTATATACTTCAAACATAGTGTAGTTTTCTACATATTAAAGTATATAAAACTACACTTTTGACTAAAGCCAAACATCCAAAGTATTTGATACTTCAATATTTCTGAAAACCAAAGTATTCTTGGAATACCTAAAAAATACAGAGCTCTCAAACCAAAGCCGTGTACAAATGTACAATATGTTCTTATTTTTAGAAGGCATCTATAAACACATCATTTTTAGTTAGTTAGGGTAGCTAGGGCAACACCGCCATGTCTTAACCGTCGGCTTCACCGTCTTCTTCGCCGCCGGCTTCAGTACTGCTCCTCCTCAAGGCCGTTGTCGCTGAGGTAGCACGGGAGGCTGTGCATGCGGTTGCGAGCGGGGAAGACGCTCTCGAAGTCGGTGAAGATGTTATAGGTGGTGAATGCGATGAACTCGCACCCACACCAATACACCTTGCCGAGCAGGTAGTAGGCATCGAACCTGTTGGTGAAGTGGACGAGGAGCCCTACCACTGGAGCGTTAGCGTGGGGACGCTGCTCCACGAGGTTGAACATGGGCGGCGAGCCCGCCGGGAGGTGGTGGAAGCCCGCACGGAGGAACCCCCGTGCAAGCTCAGTGCTACTCCTCCAGCGTGAGAACGCCCACACGCGGAGCGATGCCTCGACGATGATGTTGGCGGGGTACCGCCGTTCCAGCACGGTGGGCGGCTCTTGGAACGTCGGCCCGTTGTACTGCATCTTGAATGCTTCGTTGAGTGGAACAGCTTTGGCTTTTGGGGGAAGAAGAGAAGTGGGAGGCGCACAAGGATCTGTAGAAGAAGAGGCAATGAAGGGCAGTTTAAATAGCCGGGGGAGACGAAGTGGGTACACGCGCAAACGGCGTAGATCGTGACTCAGTGCGTGCTTGAACCGATGCGATCAGCAATGTGTGAATGTGAATTGATGCGAGCGTGCTTTGCGTGCTCTGCGTTGGTGGCTGCCTGCCTCCCCCTTCTGCGTGCTCTGCGTTGGCGGCTGCCTGCCTCCCCCTTCTGCGTGCTCTGCGTTGGCGGCTGCCTGCCTCCCCCTTCTGCGTGCTCTGCGTTGGCGGCTGCCTGCCTCCCACAACTGAATTGAGCGGCAGTCGTGCGGCGTGAACCGATGCCTCAACATATGGACGCGAGCATGCGTGCAGCCTGCCCCTTCTGCCACCGGCACATATGCCTGCGACGCGTGAAACGATGCTGCAGAGCGACTGAATCCACTGGCAACCGTGCGGCACGGATCGATGCGTGTGTGTCGGCGTGCATGCATGCGTTTAGGTCTAGGTCACTAGATGCGTGTGTGGCGGTGTTCGCATGCATAGCAGGCTACATCGATGCCAAAGCCGGGCATGTATAGCAGGCTGCAACCATCGATAGCAGGCTTTTTTAATTTATTACCAACAAACTAACGGGCCCGTCCTATGAACACAAACACGGCCCAACCAGCGAAGCCATAGCCACAGTCAACAGAGTCCAACGTGGCCCCACAAGTCAGTTAACGGCCAAGACGGCAAACGTCTGTGATGAACATTTGTGAGAGTTTCAGCTAAGGGAGTGGGGAAAAGGAGCAAAAGTTTGAAGCGTGGGGAAAACTGAGCACAACTAAGGAATTGGGGGCACAGATGGAATAAGCCCTAATAGTATTGGCTTTTCCTATGGACTCAATGTGATCTTGGATCACTAAAATGAAAATGTAGAGTCTTGAGCTTTTGCCAATGTTTTTCCTTAGAATCTTGAAGGGGTTCCACATCCTCTTGTCCTGCCACTCCAATGTTGAACTTATCCGGAATATACTAGATAGAAATATTAGTCCAACAGGAGATATGTTGACATCAATTACCAAAATCACCTAGGGATCAGTTGTAACATGCATTGGCTCCCCCTACATGTATGCAATCATGTGAAGATAGATTATAAAAGTGTGTGAATGCATGAACATGTCGGAGCAAGCAATGAGTTACATGTATCTTGGCTATATGCATCAGAGCAAATGATGTGAAATGCAGAAAATGTACCTACATGTTCATGAGTCCTTCTTGCTAACAATATGCACATCAGCAAGAGATACTCATGCACATGAGTGTGATGCATATAATTACCTTGTGGTCTTGAGCTGACTTTGGAAGAGATGAACCTGAGAAAACAGGGTTAGACAACACAGGAACATCTACTAAACAGAGCAAGAACGAGAAACCACAAGAGTACCAAGACTGGGATGACATGTAGAGAGTGAGTAATTAGTACTCTATTTGGATATTAACATGTCCCCAAGATATGCAATGAATTCCAGAGATTTTCTTCCCTTAGATGTCTTTCTCCCCCGGAATCTGATATTGGATAATGGGAGAAGATAGGGTAATAGAAAATCAGAGCAAAGAAAACAGAGCAAAAGACGCAAAGAATCATCTACTAACATGTCTTTCCCCTCTTAAAGACATGTGGCTTCTCTCCTCTTTGAATACCAAGCATCTGGGAAGACTAAGAAATCTTTCTCTCCCATAGGGTCTCTTTCTCCCTTTGATGTGATTAAGCTTTGATGTGATCTCTCTCTCCCCCTTTGACATCAATTTCAAAGAAGGGATCTTCTGGAGTATGAGTCAAATAGGTTTGGTCCTTGAGTCACATGACAAAGAAGCATGTAGAATGTAATAGAATAAGAATCATCGAGTGGAGCTGGATCAGAAATGCAGGATGCAAATGGCAAAATTTTACTCAATTGTGAAATCAGTAACACCGAGTCTTTTTCTTTGGTGACACCGAGTTGTTTTGGTCTAGCCGATAAGAAAATATCGGTGAGGCCGAGTTCAACACAGAGAAAATTTTGTCATCTCAGCTCACTAGGCAAAAAAGGATCTCACAAAGATTTGCAGGGAATTAACATAAGGAGTTGCAATGAATTAAATGCAGGGAATGCAGAAAATAAAAGAAAAGAAATCTAGATGAAGTTTTTTTGAAAGGGGAAACAAACATGCAAGAGACAAATGCAAGAACTCAGAGAAACACTAGAGAACTTCATCTAGAATTGGTTGGCGACAAAGTCACCTATGTTAGAGTATATTGACTTAGGAGTCAAGTGAAGGCACTTGATCATAGGTCATACTCATCGTTTAAGCTCAAAATGGGGTTGCCATTTTTAGTTTAGGCATTTTGATGTATTCACATCTTGTTGAGCTGCTTTGACCCATGGGGTAAAGCTTCTCTAAGATGGAATGACATACCTTGGTGGTGGTGTTGATATTGATCATGTAGTTGAACTTGTGTAGGATGGTCAAGGTTAATGTAGTTCATCAAGAGTTGGGAGCACCACTTCTAATTTGAGTTCATCTTCCTACATGGGTTAGCTTTGCAAGGAAGAGCACTTGTGTATCCAAAATGACAATCATGAAGTTTGATACCAAATGAAATTTGATATATAGAAATTTTCAAGGATATATTGAAAGGATCCATGCTTCCTTGTCTTCAACCACCATATTGTAGAGACTTGGCGATGTAGAGATTGCTTAGGGTGTGAGTGAGCTGCAATCTCATAGAATTGGGCTTATACAAGTACCTACAAGGGTTAGATAGCATGCAAGGATACAAGTGTATCCAAGACATATGATCATCATCATAAGAGAAATATCAAGGATTAGTCATAAAAAGGCTCATGCCTTGCATGCATCCAAATGGAGTTACTACTCCAAGTTTGAGGCATCAATGATGTTCAATTCACCTCTCAAACGGCAAAATACTTTCTCATCAAGCGGTTTGGTGAATATATCCGCCAATTGCTTATCGGTACAAACATGCTTACGATCGATATCTCCTTTAGCAACATGGTCTCAAATGAAATGATGACGAACTTCAATATGCTTAGTTTGAGAATGTTGCACGGGATTATGATCAATCTTAATAGCACTTTCATTGTCACAAAGCAATGGAACGTGTTTCACATATATGCCATAATCTTTGAGAGTTTGGGTCATCCAAAGTAATTGAGCACAACATGAACCGGCGGCAATCTTTTCCGCTTCGGCGGTGGATAAGGATACCGAGTTTTGTTTCTTGGAGGACCAAGACACAAGAGATCTACCAAGAAATTGACAAGTACCCGAAGTGGACTTTCTATCAACCTTGTCAACAAGATCAAAAGAAGACCTCTTAGGATACCAAATGCAAAAGTTTGGTGTGTGAATTAACTATCACTATCCTTTTCACAGCCTTAATATGACATTCTTTGGGGGCCGCTTGATATCATGCACACATGCACACACTTAGCATAATATCAGGACGGGAGGCACATAGATATAACAATGAACCAATCATAGAGCGGTAAACCTTTTGGTCAACCGGTTCACCATCCTTTGTCAATTCAAGATGTCCACTAGTAGGCATGGGTGTACTCATACCTTTGCATTCTTGCATGTTGAACTTCTTGAATAAGTCCTTGGTGTACTTTGTTTGAGAGACAAAGGTACCCTCCTTAGTTTGCTTGATTTGCAAACCAAGAAAGAACTTGAGTTCACTCATCGTAGACATCTCAAACTTCTCTGGCATTAGCCTTCCAAACTTTTCACTGAAATGAGGGTTAGTTGAACCAAATATGATATCATCCACATAAATTTGGCACACAAATAATTCACCATTAACCCTTTTAGTAAAAAGTGCAGAATCAATTTTTCCAATCTCAAAGCCCTTTTCAATAAGGAACTTAGTCAAGCATTTATACCATGCTCTAGGAGCTTGTTTAAGACCATAAAGAGCTTTGTGAAGTTTCTAAACATGATCGGGTTTCTTGGGATTAACAAAGCTGGGAGGTTGTTTAACATAAAGTTCCTCCTCAATTTCACCATTAAGAAAGGCACTTTTAATGTTCATTTGATATAAAGTGATATCATGATGATTGGCATAAGCAAGTAAGATGCGAATGGATTCAAGTCTAGCAACGGGGGCATATGTCTAACCATAGTCCATACCTTGGACTTGAGTGTAGCCTTGAGCGACGAGACGAGCCTTGTTGCGTACAACTTGTCCATATTCATCTTGCTTGTTCCAAAACACCCATTTGGTTCCAATGACATTTTGCTTTTCATCGGGCTTTTCAACCAACGTCCACACTTGGTTCCTCTCGAAATTGTGTAGCTCCTCATGCATGGCGTTCACCCAATCCGGATCATTAAGAGCATCTTCAACCTTCATATGTTCAATACTAGAAATGAATGAGTAATGTTCACAAAAGTTAGCCAAATGAGTTTTAGAGCGAGTAATTCTCCCAGTTTGAATATCATCAAAGATTTGTTCGACGGGATGATCTCTTGGGACTCTTTCTCGAACTCGTGAGAGATTTTGTCTGGGTCGGGGTGGAACATCCTCTTCATAGTATTGTTCTTCTTCTTGTCTTTCTTTGTTGTAGTTGGCGTTGTTGTTTGATAACCCACAAGTATAGGGGATCGCAACAGTTTTCGAGGGTAGAGTATTCAACCCAAATTTATTGATTCTATACAAGGGGAGTCAAATAATATTCTCAAGTATTAGCAATTGAGTTGTCAATTCAACCACACCTGGATAACTTAATATCTGCAGCAAAGTATTTAGTAGCAAAGTAGTATGATAGTAACGGTAAGGGTAGCAAAAGTAACATTGATGGTTTTGTAGTGATTGTAACAGTAGCAACGGAAAAGTAAATAAGCGAAGAACAATATGTGAGAAGCTCGTAGGCATTGGATCGGTGATGGAGAATTATGCCGGATGCGATTATTCATGCAACAGTTATAACATAGGGTGACACAGAACTAGCTCCAATTCATCAATGTAATGTAGGCATGTATTCCGAATATAGTCATACGTGCTTATGGGAAAGAACTTGCATGACATCTTTTGTCCTACCCTCCCGTGGCAGCGGGGTCCTACTGGAAACTAAGGGATATTAAGGCCTCCTTTTAATAGAGTACCGGACCAAAGCATTAACACATAGTGAATACATGAACTCCTCAAACTACGGTCATCACCGAGAGTGGTCCCGATTATTGTCACTTCGGGGTTGCCGGATCAGAACACATAGTAGGTGACTATTGACTTGCAAGGTAGGATCTAGAACTCACATATATTCATGAAAACATAATAGGTTTAGATCTGAAATCATGGCACTTGGGCCCTGGTGACAAGCATTAAGCATAGCAAAGTCATAGCAACATCAATCTCAGAACATAGTGGATACTAGGGATCAAACTCTAACAAAACTAACTCGATTACATGATAAATCTCATCCAACCCATCACCGTCCAGCAAGCCTATGATGGAATTACTCACGCACGGCGGTGACATCATGAAATTGGTGATGGAGGATGGTTGATGATGACGATGGCGACGGATTCCCCTCTCCGGAGCCCCGAACGGACTCCGGATCAGCCCTCCCGAGAGAGATTAGGGCTTGGCGGTGGCTCCGTATCGTAAAACGTGATGAATCCTTCTCTCTGATTTTTTTCTCCCCAAACGCGAATATATAGAGTTGGAGTTGAGGTCAGTGGAGCACCAGGGGGCCCACGAGGCAGGGCGCGCGCCCAGGGGTAGGCGCGCCCCCACCCTCGTGGACAGGGTGTGGGCCCCCTGGCCTTGATTCTTTCGCCAGTACTTTTTATTATTTCCAAAAATAATCTCCGTGAAGTTTTAGGTCATTCCGAGAACTTTTGTTTCTACACAAAAATAACACCATGGCAATTCTACTGAAAACAGCGCCAGTCCGGGTTAGTTCCATTCAAATCATGCAAGTTAGAGTCCAAAACAAGGGCAAAAGTGTTTGGAAAAGTAGATACGACGGAGACGTATCAACTCGCCCAATGTAGCGACCCGACCTCAAACGGTCAAGCCTCTGTGTATCTGTGCCATCCCTGGATCGGTATGCTGGCACGCACAGTACATCGATGTATATATCAAAGTGCAATCACATCTATAAATAACGTAAAACTGATATATAGCTCATAAGTCTCAGTGGAAACAATCGAACGGGTGTGGAGTCCCATCAACGCCAACGACAAGTTGAGTGTAGACCGTAACCCTACAACGTAACTCTTACTCATCGTAGAAATTCCTGCAACATAAGACGTTGCAGCCCTGTAGGTCAGTACATTGAATGTACTGGCAAGTCACATCATAAGAATAATGAACCTATTTGTACATGCAATTTGGCTGGTGGAAAGCTCTAAGTTTAGTTTTTGCATAAAGCTAGTTTTTCCCTAGAATAAAGTATATTATTCTATCACTACAGTATAGCATAGGATGAGTTGGCAAGCCCAACTCAATCCAGTCCCAAGTTTCATTTAAAACCCAACTGTTTAATTAAAGGTGAGGAGATCTACCGGCATTTTCACTACTAGATGCTCAGGTTGTCCGTAACCGGGGACACGGCTAATTGATTAGGTTTTAACACTCTGCGGAGGTTTGCGCACTTTTCCCCACAAGACTCGATCGCCTCCCTTGAAATTCTCACACTGCCTGGTGTTTGAGAACAGGATGACCGAGACATAGTCTTTCGAAAGTATTTCCCCTTAACCCACGGATAGGCCGGTACACCTACTCATTCTACATCTGCTAGCCCATCCCGGAAGGGGTCACACTAACTACTCAACTAAGCCAGAGCCCATATTGGCTTGTGGCTGCACATGTAAGCTTCTAGACATGAGAATACGATTGATCTCTTTGAGCCTGGGCGGCCAACCACTAGTGGTGCACCACCATGGATTAACCATGCATGCTCCCACTGTACTTCGCCACCATTCAAACCAAATACCGCCCAGGTAGTTCATTTACAAGTCTTGGTCCTGATTACTACTCTGTCACTCATGTCTCACCATGTTCGCTTCCCAAACAACGTCTACATTTAGCGAGGCAAAAATAAACTTACACGGTGGTGACAAGGATGTATAGGTCAGACCTACCTCAAATGAGCTACTAGGTAACGGCATAGCCATCTGGCAACAATGAATCCTACCATGCAATCCTACCACAAAAGGACTAAGTGAATAATATAAACATAGGTAATTGGAAGAATGGTCAAATGTGAACTTTCCTGGTAATACTTGATGAAGATTATATCGCTCTCAGAAATTTACTTAGAACTATTCGTCACTCTCCGATGAAAATCTATAAAGTCAAAGATTGCACTCACATAAGCAATCGTTTCATAGAACCAAGAAGAACATGCAAAGCACAAAGTCTCAGAAAAACCAAATGAACATTCAACACACTTAACAAGCATGGAAATATCCTTAGTGCAAAACAACATGTGACATAGGGTGCAAAGATGTGATGTGGACTAAAGTGCATACACGGCATAATAGGAAAACTATCATGGTCAGATCATAATGTCTGAAAATAATTATTGTGAGATTGGTCCAACTGGTAGGGTTTGGCTACGGTGACGAAACACAAAAAGAATCGACTTAATTGGAGCTGTGGTTTAGGAGATATGGCCATTTGAAGTTTGAATTCAAATCTGAATAATTTAAAATTTGAATCCGACAAAAGTTTACAAAGATGACACTGCTGGATAGATCTAATCAATACGAAGAATTTTCTGCTGGTTTCATCGAGTTTGGATCTACGGTTAAAAAGTTGTGGCTAATCTAAATTTAGGGGCTAATATGCTAATTCCAGGGACTGAACGGTGAAGAAAACTAGTCACGAACAGGTCCTGGCCACGTGGCAGATTTCTATAGGCTGCAAGTTGTTTGTTGCGAGGCTTACAGGGCGAACAGCCGCTAAATAAGAAAACAGTGGCAGCGCCTAACTAAGAGAAAACCAACTTCAGTTTAAATAAAAACCGTTCGGTTTAACTACAACCAGGGTGAATCGATCTAATACTAACAAAAACAAAATAAACGGGGCGAGCGGCTCGGCTTACAGCGAGCGACAATGATGATCAGGGGGCGGCGGCATTGGCGTGGGGCGGCGGCTGTGGCGGCCTCCGGCTACGGGGAAGAAGGCGAACGGGACCTATGCGGCGTGGGCGATCCGGTGGTGGAGGCGGCTCGCGTTGAGGATGTCAGGGTCGGAGCGAAGGAAGGGTGATGCTCCGGCGAACTCCGGCGGTTCGGACGTCGTCCGTGCGGCGGCTCAGGTGTCCCCTAGACAACAAAAAGTTGTCAAGAAGGTGTGCATGGAGCAGGGGAACAAGTTGACAGAGTTTGGGGCCTCGGAGTGGCTTACCGCCGACGAGCTTCTCCGGCGAAGTAGCTCGAGCTGGCGAGATCCAAGCGGCAACTGCGGGCGGTAGGAGCGGCGAGAGGACGAGAGAGTGGTCAGGATGGAGAGAGGAGGCTCCTAGGCTTTTATAGGCGTGGAGAGGGGTGCTCGGGGCTGCGGGATAAGCATTATCCGCGAGGGCGTCGCCCGACGGTTGCGGAAGTGCGGCGGCGAGCTAATCCGAGCGGGACGAGCAGGAGGTAGGGGACGATGGGAGCGGGCCCCATGCGTCAGCGGCAGCAGCGGGTAGCGAGCGAAGGGAGGAGCACGCGGCTCGTGCATGCGGCGCTGGCCTCCTGGCGCTTGCCTGGCAGGCTGCTGGCTGCCCTAGCGTTGCGGCTGGGCCATGGCCTCGCTGGCCTGTGGCTGGGCCGGTGGGCTCGCGCGCGCGTGCGTTTTTTTAAACGGAAAGACAACTCCAACAGAAGTAAATTAAATAAAAATTATACATAGGCATATTATATACCAAAGTGTTCAGAAAATTACCAAGAATAAGATGAACTATTTTTCAAGTTCAAATAAATTCCACAAAAATTCATAAAAGTCAAACAGTGCTACTATGCATTTAAAATCAATAAAAATCATTTTTAAAATAGCAAAATGATTTCAACTTTATTTTCTATTGAAGGGAATCATTTTACCCTTATTTCCATTTATTTATTTTTAGGAAAAAATTGAATATAAACCCAAATAACTCCCAATTGGAAATGAATTTGGAATTTCAAACAACTTCAAATGGAAAAATGAGTTGCAAATAACTTGAAAGTGACTTTCAAGTTATTTCTTTGAAACTTACAACTCTCTTTCTTCAAATTGGAAGAAGTCATTTTATCTTCTCTCATGAACTCATTGAGTTGCTTCAAGTTTCTAAATTTAAAATATTTCAAATGGAATTCAAATCATTTTCAAACCCCTTTTATTTATTTAAATGGAAGAAGTCATATTATCTTCACTCTAGGGTTTTGTGATGAAATGAATTTGAATTCATGGAGATCAAAATGCAAGATGATTCTTTGGGGGAAAGTCCTTTTATTCCCTCTCATTCAACTTTCAAAAAGTTTCAATTTCCACTTAGTTTCACACAATCAATCAGACAAAAATCAAACAAACAATCACAATTATTTATTTAATATAACATTCCAAAATTTAGAATTTTGGGATGTTACAAACTACCACCCTTAAAATGAATCTCGTCCTCGAGATTCGGAGAGGCTAGAAAGAAGGTTAGGTTTGGGGGGTCTCCTTGAAATCCATTCCTCAACACAAGGTATGGGGCGCTACCACCCTTAGAAGCATGGTTACGGTTCTAGCAAAACTCATGTACTCCATCCTTTGCGTTGACGGTGTCGGTCTTCTCATATTCTTCGAGAGAACTCCTTCACGTGTGCTCTTCCGGTAAGGGCATGACCTTTTCCTCAGAATCTGGAGTCCTTGCAACAAATAAGATCCTTCTAAGACTTGACAGGTCTGGCGCCAATGCTAAACAACTACCGAAAACCTCATGGTGGTCGACAATTTTTTAATTCCTCCTGCAGGAAATGGGTCTGGGTTAAATCTCACCATATAACCTATGATTGGCAACGGGTGCCTGTACATGGTTTTCATCGTCCTGCCATTCTAAGGCTTTTGGTTTGTCGTGTCGACACTCTTCTAAGTTTTTAAGGCTCTCTGATTTTCCATCAACATATGATAGCTCATGATAGAAGTCTCCGGTATGGGGGCCAATCCATCCCGTACTTGAATCATTACCACATATGCAGATAGTGAATCACGTATTCTAACACTTGGGCATCCTCACAAGCATTGCAGAACTTATCTTCTCCACGAACTGGGTTCAGGTAATCCATTGGTTCTGCAAGCCAAACAAAACCTCTATCGTTTCTTCACAACTCTTGGGTTTACGTAACCTCCTATGGAACGTCTGCTGATGAAATCATAGCTTCTTCCAGAATTCTTCCTGCAACAAGGCTGTGCTTGCTTCTTTTTAAATCCCGGTCCTGTGGGTTATGGCCCACTTCAACACTTGTATATCTTTAACTCATCCTTGGAGTTACTATTGTTCCTTATTCCAACATTTCATCTCCTTTAAATCCAATAGTACTTCATTCCCTCATACTCTTGGGGTAACCATCATAACTAAAACAAAACTCCAACTTATTTTGTCCAAACTGCACCTATGGAACAACATTTTCCTTTCCATTGGTCAAGTGTTCACACAGGGTTTTACCATTAAAACAAAATGTACTGGTTCATCCATAATTCATATTCTCTTCATATCAAATCCTTTATTACATCCTTAACCACTACTCAAAACTCAGGTTCCAAAAGTATTTTATTACAAATGTTGCCATCCACATAGTTTGGTATGGTCAAGCATTACTTCCATCTTTATTCATTTGCCCTACTTGAAGATGCTTCAGTCCCACTAGAATTGTGCGATGTGATCCTTCAAATCATCGATGTTTTGCTTCATCTTGGTGGCCATGAGTTTCACCTCCATCATCTCTGCATGCACTTCCCTCAGGTATTCCTGGGTGTGACGGAGTCTTGCTTCTAGTATTTCTCCAATCTGATGTATGGCTTCCATAGCAGCTTCACGAACAGAGTCGAAGAATGTTGCTCGTGGTACTCGAGAAATGAAAAAGTATTGCCCCATAGTCTTTGGGAAAACTCCCTTCACACGGTGGAGGTGTAACTCCACGTACCAAAGTTCAACTCCATTCTCCATGAAAGGATAACCTTTGTAGACTGCATCTCCTTCAAGATGAATATGCTTCATCATGTCCTTCAGGATCTTCGGGTAATCCTGATCACTACTCAGGGTCATGATCGTTTTCGGGCCCTTGAGAAAAGACTCGTAAAGGGTTGTCATCTGTAGGTATAATATAGAAGGGGTACTTAGGATACTGTATGTATTTCCTTGGGTGAAATGTGGGGGGGTTTTTTTTTGGGAAAGGTTTGGGTCAACTTGTCCATGGGTTCAAGGTTTAAGTCTGGGTGACATAGTGAGAGAGGCACTCACAATCAACAAGAACTCATAACACCTCATATGAGATTCCAACCACATCAACTTTTATTGCTTCATGAGCTATTTCAATTTCCATTTCATAACTCAACTCAACATCCACAATGAAAATAAAAGTATATTCCACATTTATTACATGCTTTATTCCAATATCAAGATCTAAACTACTCTGCTCAAGCTTTCCTCGGGTCTAAACATTCTCTGGCAAAATGTCCTACTCCTTTGTAGCGTAAACAAATGACTTCAGACAAATCCAGGGGCTTCCTGGTGGCTATATTGGTTCCTTGGGTTCTTGGCTTCCTTGATGGGCCTTTGCTAGCGTAATGACCAAAATCCTTGCACCTGTAAAAAGTGATATGACTCAGGTCCTTTCCTGTAGAAATTGGGTTGTTCTGGGGACACATGCTCCTTCTCTTCCTGGACTTCTTCTTTTCGATCAATTCTTCTAACTCTTGTGGATCAAATTCCACTTCTTCTGTCGGGAAGTCTCCCAGATACTCTTGGCTTTGCTTCATGCAATACAGTGAAAAATGTCCTTCTTCTCCATATGAATAGCACGCATTGGAGTAAAATCTGTTTAGGCCTTCTCCCTTAGGGTCGTCAACATCTTCCTTCATCACAGGTTCTTTTAAACTTTCCCTGAGGGCTTCTTTCATTGCTCCATTCTGCTGCTTGGCAATTTCTTGTACCTTGGGGTAAATATGACACTAGGCAGGGTAGTGCGTAGTTCCTTCACACACGAAACAAGTAAAATGCCTAGTTGGGCATTCTTCCGCCGGTTGATTTCCTTCACAATGAGGGCATCCATCCTTGTGTTCCTCATGGGTGTGTCCTATTTCTCCGCATATCTTGCAGGCACGAGGTTTCTTCATCAGGTTATCATCGTGCTTCTGGATAAGACGAGATCCCAGCAGAGTTTTCTTCAATTCCTCCCAAGTGTTTGCTCCATTACATCCTTGTATGGCCTGATGCATTTTCCACCAGGTTGCGGCTCTTTTTCTAAAGTACTGAAGAGCGTATTGAACCTCATACTTCCTTGTAACCAAATTGCTCCCGAAGTGACTCTCCATATTTTGAATCCATAGCTCTGCCTCCAACTGAGTGATCGGTCCAGAGAATACAAGTCCATCTTCATTCATCATCTATTGGGTCCAAGGGTTTTGGGATGAGATAAGAGGGATAGAGAGAGATACACACAATACAAACAATATAGTTTTGAAAATAAGTTTTATTTGTTGCTGTCGAAAAACACACACAAAATATGACAGCTCACAAATCATCGCATCTAACGTGAGTATACAACAAGGGTTTGGTCTTCTAAAGGTCATATAAATCTTGGAATTCTTTCGTGTCTTCATATTCTTCGAGTCTTCGACTGTCGTAGCATTAATTCTTCTAGTGTATGGTGAAGTCGGATACCTTGTCCTTCTCGGAGTGGTCTCATCAGTTGATCCTCCATGTGGTCAAAGGGAAAAGGGGTATTGTCTAACTATTTGGGGGTAAAATGAAAGATTTGATAAAGCTCAGAAAAGAAGAGAGGTAAAGGATCTTTTTGAAAATAAAGTTTTAGAGAAATCCTTTCCTAAGGGCTTTCCAGTTTCTAGGGTCACGTCCTACAGTCAACATGTGCTCTGATACCATCACTGTAGCGACCCGACCTCAAACGGCAAGCCTCTGTGTATCTGTGCCATCCCTGGATTGTATGCTGGCACGCACAGTACATCGATGTATATATCAAAGTGCAATCACATGTATAAATAACGTAAGACTGATATATACCTCATAAGTCTCAGTGGAAACAATCGATCGGGTGTGGAGTCCCATCAACACCAACGTCAAGTTGAGTGTAGACCGTAGCCCTACAACGTAACTGTGACACCCAAAATTTTGGCCTTGTTTTATTGATTTAAAATTTCTCCAGGAAATAAAACTTTTCCATTTGTCAAGATTTACCCTTTGTGATTTTTGGATTTTTGCCTCTAATGGAAAAACCTTCAAAGAGTATTGTTGGACTTGAATACTCTCTTTAATAGAACAATTCTTTATCAGTGGATTTAAATAGCAAGATTTGTTTTCTCAGAGCTTTATTCTTTTAAAATGATTTCTTTTGCATTTGGAGCCTGTTTTGCACTACAACCATTTGAAAAATGCATTTAAATTTCCACCAAAATTTGGGGATGTCATGTGATGTTTCCACATCACTTTTATGCAAAAATACCTTTTGGCCATTGGAGATTTTGAGCTCTACACCAACTTTTCCAATCTGGTCCAGTAGGCACTTTTGCACTACAACCCATTTAAATATTTCTTTAAAAATTCTTCCAAGTGTTTGGAGATGTCAGTGGATGCATACAATTCATCTTCATGCAAAAACCCAGTGATGTTTTTTGAAAAATTTGAGTAAATCAACCTCTTTTTCATTCTGGTCCAGTTTGGTGATTTGAACTGCAACTCCATTTTATTTTGCTCTGGTGCCCATGATCCTTTTTCCTACTTGTAGCCCTCCCTTCAAGACCCTTAAGTCCAGGAGAGTGGACTCATTGGAGGTTTTGAAGTGCATGCAATAAACCCTTTTTCTCTCTGTCCAAAACTAAAGTTTTGCAAATCTTGCACCAACAAGTTTCTGGTTTTGCCCAAGTAATCTTGCCACCATCTTCTGCACCTAAAGAGACCCTGATCTGGAGATTTTGGCCACTCCAAGAGTTGCCTAAGTGCACTTGGCATTCTATCGAGCACTTGGTGTGCACAGTCAGCTTTGGGCATGTTTCCTAGTTTGCACTGTGAACTTGCTCCAATGACCCAGCAACCTTGTCCACTGAACTCCTAGCTGCCTCTATCCTAGTCCTGTTATTTGCCAGCCCCACCCTCGCGCTCTAGACCGCCCTGGCTTTTCGTCGAGCAGGTTCCATGCGTGCTCTGGGCACGCCCAGAGCGCACGTTTTGCACGCGCGCGCACTGAGCCGCCGCGCCGCACTGCCGCACTCGACGCGACCCGTCCCTGGCCCCTGCTCCACCGCTGAACCGCGCACTAGCTCGCCCCCTCTCCACGCCATCTCTGGCGCCCTGCAGCACCGCTGGCAGAGCCCTTGGCGGCACACCGGCGTCGGCAGCGGCCTCTGCCATGTTCGGCACCGCCCAAACCACACCAGCGCACGAGCTGCCCTTGTGAATAGCTCGTCGGCACGCGTTCGTCGCCGCCACGACGCCCTGCAGCTACAAAAACGGCGACTCGTCGTCGTTCTTATCCTCCGCCGTGGAGCCAGCCCCGCGCGCCTATTTAAAGGGTCCCCGAACTCGTTCAAGACCGCGGGCGACCTCAGACCCTCCCCGTAGAGCTTCCCAAGCAGTGGATCGACCCGTAGTGGCCATCTTCCTCAACTCCGGCCAGTTTGGCCGCCGCCGAACTCCGGTGCAATACCTTGCAGCCAGCCACTCTCTCGCCCAACCGACGCCACCAGTAGCTTCCCCTTGTCCTTGCGGAGCTACCCAACTACCCAACCTCGATCGGAGACCACCGGAGCCCAAAAACCACTTCACCACCGTAGCCCCCTCCGCCGTGGAGCTCGCCGCCGGCGATTCCTTCCACCTCCGACGACCCAGCTACCACCAAGGGGACCGCCTCGGTCTGGCCAGTCCATCCCTGCCCTCGGATGCCCTCGAGGAGCCGCCGTTCGTCGCCGGTGATCGCCGGAGTCCCGCTCCCGTCGGGCAGAGAAGAGGAGGGAGAGGGAGGAACGGTCAAACCTGACCAGTGGGCCCTCTGGACCCACTGTCAGTGACCCGCGCGCCGTCTCCTCTGTTTATGTGAAAGCGTATAACCCCGGAGTACGTCTCCCCAACCTTGAAAGCGTATTCCCCTCGAAGCGTTTTCCTTTTTCTGGTTTTATTAAAAACAGAGTTTTGACCAGACTTTGACCAGCTATAACTTTTAAAATAAAGCTCCAAATGAGTTGATTCTTTTTCCTACCTCTCTCAAATTTCATCTAGTTTATTTTAAGATTTATTTCAAAAAAAATTGAGACAACTTTTTGTACTGTGTTTGAAATATTTGTTATTTGGATATTTCTCAAATAGGGATAATGGAGAGAAGAGAAAGCTTTCAAAAGTGCATCCTTTGCATACTCTTGAAGGCAAGCATTTCTGAACTCTGGCATAATATTTGGTTGTGGTGTTTTGATACGATTACAACACCATTTGACTTGGAGTATGCGTTATCTTTATGTAACGATAAAGTCCCGTGCATGAGTACTTTTTTGGAGATATTTTGTGGTCAGCAATGGATACGCTAGTGATTTGGATCATCCTCGTGAGCTCCTCATGCATACCGGAAGGAAGCCGGGAAAGTCGTGGTCTTGGGTAGACACGAGCTTGTCCCTAGTCCCTCTTCGAGACGAGTATGTCCGGTATGGCATGGTGAGGCTTGATGAGTGGTGATTTATTCCACTAATGGTAATATTGTTGGAGGATACTTGGACCACCTGAGTCGGTCGTAGGTCGAGTCTTCGTCAGTAGCTTCCCTATTTGTTGGTACCACCACTTGTCCCTGTCGCAGACGGGGTATGGTTCAGTAAGTTGTCAACCCCTTACCAAAGCACACACCGTACAAAGAGGCCATAGTGGAAGATACCGGAGGCCTCCGGTAGGCATGCCACTTGGTCCGGGGGCATGGGTGTTTCCGGTTGGGACCGAGAGGGGGGCACCCCTTAGAGCGCGCATATAGAAATTTGATCCCATGCTACGTCGAGGTTGTAGCCTCCCCACTTAGAGTTTTGCTTGGCAGGTGTCGTGCGTGATTCCAGACATCGGTGAGTTAAGCTGGTGTGTGCAGGTCAGGCGTGTTTTCAATTAAAAGGCCGTAGGCGGAATTAGTCCCGATGGACTAAGTAAATCCGTTACTCGTGGGAAAAATAGCGCTCCCTCTGCAGAGGATATATCCTGTTGGATAGCCATGTTCTTGAGTAAGGACCACAGTCTGAGTTGAATCTAGTAACGATATTCGGATGGAGAACGATTTAACTAGAACTCAGTGACGGTTTTCGGATGGAGACACGGCTAACTGGATCATAGTAACGGTATTCGGATGGAGAACGAATTAGCTAGAACTCAGTGACGGTCTTCGGATGGAGAAACGGCTAGACTAGATTTGTGTTTATGACATGTGACATCTGGAGATCGTGTTTTAATTTTTGTTATTATTGTGGACTAACCATTTACATTATGTATTTTATTGAGTATCCCTGGGATGGTTCTACCTCCTGGATACTCACTGTGATTATTCTTTTATAAGCCCTTTATGTGGTGTCGCTCAGACGCCCGACTGCGGCATGCTTGTTGTTTATTTATCTTTTATAAGCCCTTTATGTGGTGTCGCTCAAACGCCCGACTGCGGCATGGCTACTCTTGCATTTTCCTCTCGAGGAGTCATTCAGACACTCGCTTGGCCCTCAGTATTTTACTTTGGGATTTCGGGAGGACTACCGCCCGACTTCTCTTTTGTTTCCCATGCATCATTATCTCTATGTCTGATTGCACTTGTTAATCTGTTCTCATGCATCGTGTTTACATTTGTTATATCTTATGTTCAAACTATCTTGCGAATACTTTCATAGTACTCATCCACGTACTGCATGTTCATATTATCTCTGCATGCAAGCAACGCGGGCTTTCGTGGCAGACGTTGTGATCATAATCATTTCGGAGCAGGACTGTCCCTTATTATATTATACCCGTGTTCTAAATGTTTGCGAGTACATTCAAACGTACTCACTGGCTTGTCCCTAGCTATTGTCTTGGCCAGATTTTCGCGCATGGAGATAAGCATTGCGGTGACAACCTCGGAGCCTACGTGTTGACGATAGTAGCCTCGCGAAGATAGGAGTTATCCTGGTCAGCTGTTCTTGTGGGAAATGGAGTCCCAAAGACGCAGATGTACCCAACCGCTTCCGCCCTCAACCATTAGAAACCAAGTGTTGTACTCCTAGGCCTCAATGGTCTTGTACTACATATTATTGTACCTTGCTTGGAATTCTTGTATCAAGTTGGTGCCTCATCAGCTAACAGTAATCCTGGGGCTGGTGAGCACAAAGGCCATTTTTCTGGGAAATTATATCCCAAAAATCCGGTCGTGACAGTAACTCTTACTCGTCGTAGAAATTCCTGCAACATAAGACGTTGCAGCCCTGTAGGTCAGTACATTGAATGTACTGGCAAGTCACATCATAAGAATAATGAAACTATTTGTACATGCAATTTGGCTGGTGGAAAGCTCTAAGTTTAGTTTTTGCATAAAGCTAGTTTTTTCCCTAGAGTAAAATATATTATTCTATCACTACAGTATAGCATAGGATGAGTTGGCAAACCCAACTCAATCCAATCCCAAGTTTCATTTAAAACCCAACTGTTTAATTAAAGGTGAGGAGATCTCCCGGCATTTTCACTACTAGATGCTCAAGTTGTCCGTAACCGGGGACACGACTAATCGATTAGGTTTTAACACTCTGCGGAGGTTTGCGCACTTTTCCCCACAAGATTCGATCGCCTCCCTTGAAATTCTCACACTGCCTGGTGTTTGAGAACAGGATGACCGAGACATAGTCTTTCGAAAGTATTTCCCTTTTGCCCACGGATAGGCCGGTACAGCTACTCATTCCACATCTGCTAGCCCATCCCGGAAGGGGTCACACTAACTACTCAACTAAGATAGAGCCCATATTGGCTTGTGGCTGCACACGTAAGCTTCTAGACATGAGAATACGATTGATCTCTTTGAGCCTGGGCGGCCAACCACTAGTGGTGCACCACCATGGATTAACCATGCATGCTCCCACTATACTTCGCCACCATTCAAACCAAATACCGCCCAGGTAGTTCATTTACAAGTCTTGGTCCTGATTACTACTTTGTCACTCATGTCTCACCACGTTCGCTTCCCAAACTATGTCTACATTTACCGAGGCAAAAATAAACTTACACGGTGGTGACAAGGATGTATAGATCAGACCTACCTCAAATGAACTACTAGGTAACGGCATAGCCATCTGGCAACAATGAATCCTACCACGCAATCCTACCACAAAAGGACTAAGTGCATAATATAAACATAGGTAATTGGAAGAATGGTCAAATGTGAACTTGCCTGGTAATAGTTGATGAAGATTATATCGCTCTCAGAAATTTACTTAGAACTATTCGTCACTCTCCGATGAAAATCTATAAAGTCAAACATTGCACTCACATAAGCAATTGTTTCATAGAACCAAGAAGAACATGCAAAGCACAAAGTCTCAGAAAAACGAAATGAACATTCAACACACTTAACTAGCATGGAAATATCCTTAGTGCAAAAGAACATGTGACATAGGGTGCAAAGATGTGATGTGAACTAAACTGCATACACGACATAATAGGAAAACTATCATGGTCAGATCCTAATGTGTGAAAGAATTATTGTGAGATTGGTCCAAGTGGTAGGGTTTGGATACGGTGACGAAACACAAAAAGAATCGACTTAATTGGAGCTGCGGTTTAGGAGATATGGCCATTTGAAGTTTGAATTCAAATCTGAATAATTTAAAATTTGAATCCGACAAAAGTTTACAAATATGACACTGCTGGATAGATCTAATCAATACGAAGAATTTGCTGCTGGTTTCATCGAGTTTGGATCTACGGTTAAAAAGTTGTGGCTAATCTAAATTTAGGGGCTAATATGCTAATTCCAGGGACTGAACGGTGAAGAAAAGTAATCACGAACAGGTCCTGGCCACGTGGCAGATTTCTATGGGCTGCAAGTTGTTTGCTTTTAGGCTTACAGGGGGAACAGCCGCTAAATAAGCAAAACAGTGGCAGCGCCTAACTAAAAGAAAACCAACTTCGGTTTAAATAAAAACCGTTCGCTTTAACTACAACGAGGGTTAATCGATTTAATACTAACAAAAACGAAATAAACGGGGCGGGCGAGCGGCTCGGCTTACAGCGAGGGACAATGATGATTAGGGGGCGGCGGCGTTGGCGTGAGGCGACGGACGGGGCGGCAGCTGTGGCGGCCTCCGGCGACGGGGAAGAAGGCGAACGAGACCTGTGCGGCGTGGGCGGTCCGGTGGTGGAGGCGGCTCGCGTTTGGGATGTCGGGGTCGGAGCGAAGGAAGGGTGATGCTCCGGCGAACTCCGGCGGTTCGGACGTCGTCCGTGCGGCGGCTCAGGTGTCCCCTAGACAACAAAAAGTTGTCAAGAAGGTGTGCATGGAGCAGGGGAACAAGTTGACAGAGTTTGGGGCCTCGGAGTGGCTTACCGCCGACAAGCTTCTCCGGCGAAGTAGCTCCAGCCGGCGAGATCCAAGCGGTGACTGCGGGTAGTAGGAGCGGCGAGGGGACGAGAGAGTGGTCAGGATGGAGAGAGGAGGCTCCGAGGCTTTTATAGGCGCGGAGAGGGGTGCTCGGGGCTGCGGGATAAGCATTATCCGCGAGGGCGTCGCCCGACGGTTGCGGAAGTGCGGCGGCGAGCTAATCCGAGCGGGACGAGCGGGAGGTTGGGGACGATGGGAGCGGGGCCCATGCGTCAGCGGCAGCAGCGGGTAGCGAGCGAAGGGAGGAGCACGCCGCTCATGCGTGCGGCGCTGGGGCGCTGGCCTCCTGGCGCTTGCCTGGCAGGTTGTTGGCTGCCCTAGCGCTGCGGCTGGGCCATGGCCTCGCTGGCCTGTGGCTGGGCCGGTGGGCTCGCGCGCGCGTGTGTTTTTTTAAACAGAAAGAAAACTCCAACAGAAGTAAATTAAATAAAAATTATACATAGGCATATTATATACCAAAGTGTTTAGAATATTACCAAGAATAAGATGAACTATTTTTCAAGTTCAAATAAATTCCGTAAAAATTCATAAAAGTCAAACATTGCTACTATTGCATTTAAAATCAATAAGAATCATTTTTAAAATAGCAAAATGATTTCAACTTTGTTTTCTATTGAAGGGAATCATTTTACCCTTATTTCCATTTATTTAGTTTTAGGAAAAACAATTGAATATAAACCCAAATAACTCCCAATTGGAAATGAATTTGGAATTTCAAACAACTTCAAATGGAAAAATGAGTTGCAAATAACTTGAAAGTGACTTTCAAGTTATTTCTTTGAAACTTCCAACTCTCTTTCTTCAAATTTGAAGAAGTCATTTTATCTTCTCTCATGAACTCATTGAGTTGCTTCAAGTTTCTAAATTTAAAATATTTCAAATGGAATTCAAATCATTTTCAAACCCCTTTTATTTATTTAAATGGAAGAAGTCATATTATCTTCACTCTAGGGTTTTGTGATGAAATGAATTTGAATTCATGGAGATCAAAATGCAAGATGAATTTTTTTGGGGAAAGTCCTTTTATTCCCTCTCATTCAACTTTCAAAAAGTTTCAATTTCCACTTAGTTTCACACAATCAATCACACAAAAATCAAACAAACAATCACAATTATTTATTTAATATAACATTCCAAAATTTAGAATTTTGGGATGTTACACCGAAGCTTAAACCTTTGCTTGTCCTCAAGCAATTCAGTTGATAAACTGAAAGTGATAAAGAAAAACTTTTACAAGCTCTGTTTGCTCTTGTTGTTGTAAATACGTAAAGCTAGCATTCAAGTTTTCAGCAAAGATTATGACTAACCATATTCACAATAACACTTAGGTCTCATGTTTACTCATTTCAATGGCATAATCAACTAGCGAGCAATAATAATAAATCTTGGATGACAACACTTTCTCAAAACAATCATAATATGATATAACAAGATGGTATCTCGCTAGCCCTTTCTGAGACCGCAAAACATAAATGCAGAGCACCTTTGAAGATCAAGGGCTGACTAAACATTGTAATTCATGGTAAAAGAGATCCAGTCATAGTCATACTCAATATAAACTAATAGTAATGGATGCAAATGACAGCGGTGCTCTCCAGCTGGTGCTTTTCAATAAGAGGGTGATGACTCAACATAAAAGTAAATAGATAGGCCCTTCGGAGAGGGAAGCAAGGATTTGTAGAGGTGCCAGAGCTCGATTTTTGAAATAGAGATGAATAATATTTTGAGCAGCATACTTTCATTGTCAACATAACAACCGAGAGATCTCGATATCTTCCATGCTACTCACATTATAGGCGGTTCCCAAACAGAATGGTAAAGTTTATACTCCCCCTCCACCAACAAGCATCAATCCATGGCTTGCCCGAAACAACGGGTTCCTCCAACTAACAACAATCCTGGGGGAGTTTTGTTTGCAATTATTTTGATTTGATTTGCTTAAAGCATGGGACTAGGCATCCCGGTGACCAGCCATTTTCTCGTGAGTGAGGAGCGGAGTCCACTCCTCTTAAGAATAACCCGCCTAGCATGGAAGATACAGACAGCCCTGTTGATACATGAGCTATTCGAGTATGCAAAACAGAATTTCATTTGAAGGTTTAGAGTTTGGCACATACAAATTTACTTGGAACAGCAGGTAGATACCGCATATAGGAAGGTATGGTGGACTCATATGGAATAACTTTGGGGTTTAAGGGATTGGATGCACAAGCAGTATTCCCGCTTAGTACAAGTGAAGGCTAGAAAGAGACTGGGAAGCGACCAACTAGAGAGCGACAACAATCATGAACATGCATTAAAATTAATAAACATTGAGTGCAAGCATGAGTAGGATATAATCCACCATGAACATAAATATCGTGGAGGCTATGTTGATTTTGTTTCAACTACATGCGCAAACATGTGCCAAGTCAAGCCACTTGAATCATTCAAAGGAGGATACCACCCTACTATACCACATCACAACCATTTTAATAGCATGTTGGCACGCAAGATAAACCATTATAAACTCCTAGCTAATTAAGCATGGCATAAGCAACTATAATCTCTAGTTGTCATTGCAAATATGTTTCTTCATAATAGGCTGAATCAGGAACGATGAACTAATCATATTTACAAAAACAAGAGAGGTCGAGTTCATACCAGCTTCTCTCATCTCAATCAGTCCATCATATATCATCATAATTGCCTTTCACTTGCACGACCGAACAATGATAATAATAATAATAGTGCACGTGCTTTGGACTAAGCTGGAATCTGCAAGCATTTAAGACAAAGGAGAAGACAAGGTAATATGGGCTCTTGGTTAAATCAACAATAATGTATATAAGAGACACTTCAACATTTTCATTATGGTCTTCTCCTATCGACCCCCAAAGAAAAGAAAAGAAATAAAACTATTTACACGGGAAAGATCCCAACAAACAAAAGAAGAACAGGAAATATTTTTGGGTTTTCTTTTAATTATTACTACTATAGCATGAAAAGTAAACTAGCTAAAAGCTACAACTAATTTTTTTATTTTTTTAAGGGTTTTCGAACACACAAGAAGAAAGCATTAAAAAGGATAATAAACTTGCATGGATATTACAATGAAAAAGTATGAGCATCAACAACTAGCATGAGTGTGTGAATATGAATGTAATGTCGGTGAGAAATACGTACTCCCCCAAGCTTAGGCTTTTGGCCTAAGTTGGTCTATGGCCATGGCTGGCCTAGCGGATATCCAAAGTTATAGTTGGGGTCGTACTGTGATGCAGCAGCTATTGCCTCATGAGCTGCCGCTTGGAGACGAGCTGTCTCCGTCCTCCTCTTATAGTCGTTCGCCTCCTCCCTGGTTATAATAAATCTCCCTTTTGTCTGAAAGTCAAAGAAAGTAGGAGCAGGGAGAGCAACATGGAAAATGCTGCGCCTGTCAAACATTAGTCGGTACTAGAGAGGTTGTTCATTCCTCTCAATAAACTGATGGCGAACCATAGCCTCATATCCTAGATAAGTGGGAGGCAA
Organism: Aegilops tauschii subsp. strangulata; assembly: GCF_002575655.3. Lineage (NCBI taxonomy): Eukaryota > Viridiplantae > Streptophyta > Magnoliopsida > Poales > Poaceae > Aegilops > Aegilops tauschii. Next base: position 43,748,030 of record NC_053037.3, read on the forward strand.
TTCCATATCACTCTCATGTATGGGTATCCCAAGAAAATTAGCCACACGGGTTGCATAAATTCCCCCAAAAAAGTCTCCACTTAAACCATTATTATGCAACCTCCGTGCAATAATGGCCCCCAAGTTATAGTGTTTATCTCCTAAAACAGCACTCCTGAGAACACTAAGGTCAGGGACACACATGTGACATGCTTCATCCTTACCATTTATGCGCCTACCTATGAAGAGAGCAAAATAATGTATAGCAGGAAAATGAATGCTCCCTATGGTAGCTTGTGTTATATCTCTAGACTCCCCCACTGTAATACTAGCAAGAAAATCTCTAAGCTCAGGTTTGCGAGGTTCACTAGCACTACCCCATTGTGGAAGTTTGCAAGCAGTATTAAAATCCTCTAAGTCCATAGTGTAAGATTGGCCATAGATATCAAATAGGACAGTGTGAGGATTACGTGAAGATGAAAATTTGAACCTTCTCACAAAGGAATCAGTTAGGTGATAGTATTGAGGGCACTTATCTAGCATGAAGCCCTCGAGTTCAGCATTACGCACATATGCATCAAATTCCTCCTTAATTCCTGCTTGGACCATGAAATCATCTGACGGCCATTCACAAGGCCGCACTTGAGCTTCCCTCGGTGGTTCATCGTCCGCATCGCGTATTGCGGGCATGGGTCCTTGCTTCCTTGAAGAACCACCTTGGTACATTTTCCTAAACATATTTCTTCCTCTGATAAATTTCTGAAATTTTTAGTAACTTCAAATAAAGTGAACCAAACTCAACAAAATTAATAGCAACTACTCCAACAAGTGCCTAGAGACTATATCATGCATTAGAATTACTTGGGACCATATAAATTTGACATGCAAGCTCAAGAACAGGGTCACCTAGGCAGCAAAAATTGGCAATGAATAAAGCACTAGAACAAAAACTAATTGGACCATTGGAGGAGTCACATAGCGAAGAACAATCCCCCAAAGCAGTTTTGTGAGTGGGGCTTTGAGCTAGTAGATTGAAAATCGCAGCAAAATGAGCTAGAACTCGCTTGAGCTGGTTGGTGATTTTTTTGGGAGGAAGGAGTGTGTGGTGGCTGGAATAAGTGGAGGGGAGCCACCATGGGCCCACGAGGTAGGGGGCGCGCCCTGGACCCTCGTGGCCAGGTGCTTGCTCCCCCTGCTATGTTCTCAGTGCCAGTTATTCTCAAATATTCCAGAAAAAATCATATTCCACTTTCGGGGAATTTGGAGAACTTTTATTTTTGGGGTATTTTTTTATTGCACGGATAAATCATAAAACTGATAGAATATACTATTTTTTCTTTACTTAATCTAAATAACAGAAAGTAAAAGGAGGGTACAGAAGGTTGTGCCTTCTAACTTCATCCATCTCATGCTCATCAAAAGGAATCCACTAACAAGGTTGATCAAGTCTTGTTAACAAACTCATTCCGAATAACATGGAACCGGAGAAATTTCGAATAACACTATGTTACCTCAACGGGGATATGCACATCCCCAACAATAAGAATATCATATCTCTTTTTGACAGTAGGAAGAGGAAATTCAAAACCTCCAATAGTAATAGTTGAAATTTTTCCAATAGAATTGATATTGTGGACTTGAGGTTGTTTCCTCGGAAAGTGTACCGTACGCTCATTACCATTGACATGAAAAGTGACATTGCCTTTGTTGCAATCAATAACAGCCCCTGCAGTATTCAAAAAGGGTCTTCCAAGAATAATAGACATACTATCGTCCTCGGGAATATCAAGAATAACAAAATCCGTTAAAATAGTAATGTTTGCAACCACAACAGGCACATCCTCACAAATGCCGACAGGTATAGCGGTTGATTTATCGGCCATTTGCAAAGATATTTCAGTAGGTGTCAACTTATTCAAATCAAATCTACGATATAAAGAGAGAGGCATAACACTAACACCGGCTCTAAGATCACATAAAGCAGTTCTAACATAGTTTCTTTTAATTGAGCATGGTATAGTTGGTACTCCTGGATCCCCAAGTTTCTTAGGTATTCCACCCTTAAAAGTATAATTAGCAAGCATGGTGGAAATTTTAGCTTCCGGTATCTTTCTTTTATTTGTAACAATATCCTTCATATACTTGGCATAAGGATTCATTTTAATCCGTCAAAATCCTCATCATCCTTTTTCTTGGATGGTTTGGGAGGAAAAGGCATGGGTTTCTGAACCCATGGTTCTCTTTCTTTACCATGCTTCCTAGCAACAAAGTCTCTCTTATCATAACATTGATTCTTTGATTGTGGGTTATCAAGATCAACAGCAGGTTCAGTCTCTACATCATTGTCATTACTAGGTTGAGCATCAACATGAACATCATCATTAACATTATGACTAGGTTCATGTTCAATACCAGATTGTGTTTCAGCATCAGAAATAGAAATATCATTGGGATTCTCAGGTGTGTCAATAACAGGTTCACTAGAAGCATGCAAAGTCCTATCATTTTTCTTTTTCCTCCTTTTAGAAGGACTAGGTGCATCAACTTTAGTTCTCTAAGAATCTTGCTCAATTCTCTTAGGGTGGACCTCAGGATACAAAGGTTCCTAAGTCATTCTACCCCCTCTAGTCACAACTCTAACAGCATTATCATTCTTCTTATTATTTAATTCATTGAGCAAATCATTCTGAGCTTTAAGTACTTGTTCTATTTGAGTGGTAACCATAGAAGCATGTCTACTAATGAGTTTAAGTTCACCTTTAACTCTAGACATATAATCACTCAAGTGTTCAATCATATAAGCATTGCATTTTTATTGTCTACCAAAATAAGCATTGAAATCTTCTTGCTTAACTATAAAATTATCAAACTCATCTAAGCATTGGCTAGCAAACTTAGTAGGCGGAATTTCAGCTTTATCATATCTATAGAGAGAATTTACCTTTACTACCTGTGTCGGGTTATTAAGGCCATGTATTTGTTCGATAGGTGGTAAATTAAGGCCATGTATTTCTTCAACAGGAGGTAAATTCTTGACATCTTCAGCTTTTATACCTTTTTCTTTCATAGATTTCTTTGCCTCTTGCATATCTTCAGGACTGAGGAATAGAATACCCCTTTTCTTCGAAGTTGGCTTAGGAGTTGGTTCAGGGGGTATCCAATTGTTTTCATTCATCAACATATTATTCAATAGAATTTCAGCTTCATCAACAGTTCTTTCCTTGAAAACACAACCAGCACAACTATCCAGGTGGTCTCTGGAAGCATCGGTTAGTCCATTATAAAAGATATCAAGTATTTCATTTTTCTTGAGAGGATGATTAGGCAAAGCATTAAGTAATTGGAGAAGCCTCCCCCAAGCTTGTGGGAGACTCTCTTCTTCAATTTGCACAAAATTATATATATCCCTTAAAACAGCTTGTTTCTTATGAGCAGGGAAATATTTAGCAGAGAAGTAATAAATCATATCCTGGGGACTACGCACACAACCAGGATCAAGAGAATTAAACCATGTTTTAGCATCACCCTTTAATGAGAACGGAAATAATTTAAGGATATAGTAGTAACGAGTTTTCTCATCATTAGTGAATAGGGTGGCTATATCATTTAATTTAGTAAGATGTGCCACAACAATTTCAGATTCATAGCCATAGAAAGGATCAGATTCAACTAGAGTAATTATCTCAGGATCAATAGAGAAATCATAATCCTTATCAGTAACAAAGATAGGTGAAGTAGCATAAGCAGGATCATATTTCATTCTAGCATTCAGAGATATTTCTTTAAGCTTGACTAATCATTTCTTAAGATCACTCCTATCATTGCAAGCAAGAAAGTCTCTAGCAGTTTCTTCATCCATAACATAACCCTCAGGCACAACAGGCAATTCATATCTAGGGTAAGAATCTTCATCTTCACTTTCGTCAATATTATTAGTTTCAATAATTTCATTCTCTCGAGCCCTAGCAAGTTGTTCATCAAGAAATTCACCTAGTGGCACAGTAGTATCAAGCATAGAAGTAGTTTCATCATAAGTATCATGCATAGCAAAAGTGGCATCATCAATAACATGCGACATATTTGAATTAATAGCAGAAGCAGGTTTAGGTGTCGCAAGCTTACTCAAAACAGAAGGTGAATCAAGTGCAGAGCTAGATGGCAGTTCCTTACCTCCCCTCGTAGTTGAGGGATAAATTTTTGGTTTTCTCGTCTTTCAAGTTCCTCATACTGACCAGCAGATATAAACCCCAAGTGACTCAAAGAATAGAGCTATTCTCCCCGGCAACGGCGCCAGAAAATAGTCTTGATAACCCACAAGTATAGGGGATCGCAACAGTTTTTGAGGGTAGAGTATTCAACACAAATTTATTGATTCGACATAAGGGGAGCCAAAGAATATTCTCAAGTATTAGCAGTTGAGTTGTCAATTCAGCCACACCTGGATAACTTAATATCTGCAGCAAAGTATTTAGTAGCAAAGTAGTATGATAGTAACGGTAACGGTAGCAAAAGTAACAGTGATAGTTTTGTAGTGATTGTAACAGTAGCAACGGAAAAGTAAATAAGCGAAGAACAATATGTGAGAAGCTCGTAGGCATTGGATCGGTGATGGAGAATTATGCCGGATGCGATTATTCATGCAACAGGTATAACATAGCGTGACACAGAACTAGCTCCAATTCATCAATGTAATGTAGGCATGTATTCCGAATATAGTCATTCGTGCTTATGGGAAAGAACTTGCATGACATCTTTTGTCCTACCCTCCCGTGGCAGTGGGGTCCTACTGGAAACTAAGGGATATTAAGGCCTCCTTTTAATAGAGTACCGGACCAAAGCATTAACACATAGTGAATACATGAACTCCTCAAACTACGGTCATCACCGGGAGTGGTCTCGATTATTGTCACTTCGGGGTTGCCGGATCATAACACATAGTAGGTGACTATTGACTTGCAAGATAGGATCTAGAACTCACATATATTCATGAAAACATAATAGGTTCAGATCTGAAATCATGGTGCTCGGGCCCTAGTGACAGGCATTAAGCATAGCAAAGTCATAGCAACATCAATCTCAGAACATAGTGGATACTGGGGATCAAACCCTAACAAAACTAACTCGATTACATGATAAATCTCATCCAACCCATCACCGTCTAGCAAGCCTACGATGGAATTACTTATGCACGGCGGTGAGAATCATGAAATTGGTGATGGAGGATGGTTGATGATGACGATGGCGACGGATTCCCCTCTCCGGAGCCCCGAACGGACTCCAGATCAGCCCTCCCGAGAGAGATTAGGGCTTGGCGGCGGCTCCATATCATAAAATGCGATGAATCCTTCTCTATGATTTTTTTCTCACCGAACACGAATATATAGAGTTGGAGTTGAGGCCGGTGGAGCACCAGGGGGCCCACGAGGTAGGGGGCTTTCCCAGGGGGGTAGGCGCGCCCCCCACCCTCGTGGACAGGGTGTGGGCCCCCTGGCCTTGATTCTTTTGCCGGTATTTTTTATTATTTCCAAAAATAATCTCCGTGAAGTTTCAGGTCATTCCGAGAACTTTTATTTCTGCACAAAAATAACACCATGGCAATTCTGTTGAAAACAGCGTCAGTCCGGGTTAGTTCCATTTAAATCATGCAAGTTAGAGTGCAAAACAAGGGCAAAAGTGTTTGGAAAAGTAGATACGACGGAGACGTATCATTGTTCTCTCGTGGAGGTGGAGGAGGAGGTCGATGAGGTTCATCTTGTTGTACATCCTTGTTCCCATCGTCTTGATGTGTTCCACTTGTGGATGCCTCCAAGTCAATTTGTGGATGGTACGTCTCCAACGTATCTACTTTTCCTAATGCTTTTCCTCTTGTTTTGGACTCTAATTTGCATGATTTGAATGAAACTAACCCCGGGCTGACGCTTTTTTCAGCAAAACTACCATGGTGTTGTTTTTGTGCGGAAATAAAAGTTCTCAGAATGGAACAAAACTTTGCGAGGAATTTTTATATCAAATAAGAGAATTACTGGAGCCAAGACCCACCGGAGGGGGGCACCTGGGTGGGCACAACCCACCAGGCGCGCCCAGGTGGGTTGTCCCCACCTGGTGGCCCCGTAGACCCTGAAACCTACGCTATAAAATCCTATTTTTCCAGAAAAAAATCAGGGAGAAAGAATTATCACGTTCCACGAGACGAAGCCGCCTTCACCTCCTGTTCTTCATCGGGAGGCCAGATCTGGAGTCCGTTTGGGGCTCTAGAGAGGGGGATCTTCGTTCTTCATCATCACCAACCCTTCTCCATCACCAATTCCATGATGCTCCCCACCGGGAGTGAGTAATTCCTTCGTAGGCTCGCTGGTCGGTGAGGAGTTGGATGAGATTCATCATGTAATCAAGTTAGTTTTGTTAGGGCTTGATCCCTAGTGTCCACTATGTTCTAAGATTGATGTTGCTATGACTTTGCTATGTTTAATGCTTGTCACTTTGGGTCCGGGTGCCATGATTTCAGATCTGAACCATTTATGTTATCACCATTATATCCATGTTCTAGATCCAATCTTGCAAGTTATAGTCACCTACTACGTGTTATCACTACAAAAAAAGACACATCCGTGACATTTTGGGCCGAACGAATTTTTTTTCTGTCATACATATGACACTTCTATGACGATAATTGTGCCAAAACCCGGTATCATCATAGATGTGGTGGGCTCCTACTTCTATGACAAAAAATCATGACAGAAAATGGGCTTTTCGTCCTGGGCGGGCCGGAGACGCAGCTGCATGACATTCTTTGGGCCGTCCATGACGGAAAAAACCATGGTAGAAGTGAGGGCGAGGAAAATTTTGGGGAGTTCCCGGTTACGGTGGGAGGTCGGGGGCCGAGTGAAGCGCGTTTCTCTCGTACACGTGCGCGCGTGTGTGCGAGGCGTTGGCTCTAACTGAACCCGAGCGAGGCGTTGGGCTCTAACTGAACCTGAGCGATTGCACTGCAGGCTACGCGTTACTGAACCCGAGCGATCGATCGATGGCTGTTAAATGAACCCGATCGAGCAATTCCTTCTCTACTGCTGCTAACTGAAGCCGATCGATGCTGCCTCTGGGATGAACAGTGAGCGTTGCGGGGGGGTTGGATGAACAGTGAGTGGTGGCATTGCCTCTGGATGAACAGGACCCCGTGGTGTGGAGGGCTAGATGAACAGTAGACGGTGGAGGGGTGCCCGTGGAGGGGTGGTTGAACAGTAGCCGGTGGAGTAGCGCGCGTTGGAGGCTGGATGAACAGGAGCCCGTGGAGGCTGGAGGAGGTCGACCGTGGAGATGAACAGTATCCCGTGGAGTCCCGTTTTGCGGTACGCCACACCCCTACCGATCAACAGGACCCCCGTTTTGACCGTAGGAGGTCCGTTTCGTCTGTTTTGCGGTACGCCACACCCCTCCCGATCAACAGGACCCCCGTTTCGACCGTAGGAGGTCTGTTTCGTCTGTTTTGCGGTACACCACACCCCTCCCGATCAACAGGACCCCCGTTTCGACCATAGGAGGTCTGTTTCGTCCGTTTTGCGGTACGCCAGACCCCTCCCGATGAACAGGATCCCGTTTCGAACGTGGCCGGTCGAACACAAGGCTGTTTCCTCCGTTCTGCGGTACGCCAGGCCTTGTTTCCATCGCCTGTTCCGTCCAAGCCCTCCCGATGAACACGACCACGCATTCCGTTCCGAACCAGCCGGTTGGCTCCCACGCGTTCCGTTGCCTCCCGATGAACACGACGCATTCGTTGCCTCCCCATGAACACGACGCATTCCGTTGCCTCCCCATGAACACGATGACGACGATGTTTCTCCGTTTCGACATAGCCATGTCAACGAGCCCTCGCCGTACGTATGCGCGAGTAGGCGTTCGAGACCCCGCCCATATGTACACATACGTGGCCGTATTTTCTTTCTTGCACCCTGGCCGCTGTACGTACGTGTACATGCTACGTGCGCGCCTCTACTATGGCACGTGCGCGCCTCTGCATCCACCAGTATATATGTACGTACACGTTCGCGACCAGAATGACAACGCTACGTACGCTTCGAGCAGGTGGGTCCCGACTGTCAGGCACTTCCTTGCGTGCGAAGATGTAGCTGGTGGGTCCCAGCAGTCAGGGGGCGAATCGTTTTGTTTTTTTTTGCCCGGACGCACTTCCTTGCGTGCGAAGGTGTAGCTGGTGGGTCCCAACAGTCGGGGGAAACTTTTTTTCATGAAATACGGTGGCCCGTCCGGTGGGTCCCCGCTGTCAGGTGGAGGAATAATTATTTTGCGCGTAATAAGGAGGCACTTCCTTGTTGCGGCTGTGGACCTAGCTGTCAGCGTCTCCACGCACAGTACTCTTCCGATGGAAGTCGGTCGTTGACCACATTGACCACGCCGCGCCAAGAGCACCACGGCGGTGGACGACGGCGAGGCCTAGGAAGGGGACAACACGGAGGCAGGGAAGACTCGGCAGTTGTTTCCCACGCGGAGGGGAGTACGACTGTACGAGGGCTTACTGGTTCGCCTGCCGTCGCCGGAGAATAACAGCAGGTGTGGGTGAGTAGAGGGATGGCTAGGCCAGCGATGGGAGTACGGTGGGGCGGTGAGGCCTGCGCGGCAGCACAGCCGGCCGCGGGGAGGAGGGAGCAGGCAGTCCCGCCGGCGCTTGTTTGAGCGGCTAGAGCAGGAAGAGCAGAGATTGAAGAAGCACGACGGCCGTTGGATGGACATCCAACAGTCAGTGCTTGTGCGTCAACCTTTTTTTTAGGAAAGCCTCAAATCTGTGGAAAACAGCATACAGCCCATCAGCCATTATTTCTAATAATTTACAGCCCATTTGCTAATTCTTAAGGTTTTTTTGGAGCCCATATTCTTTTTGTTAGCATTACAGCCCATATTGTGGCCACGGTTAAAAAATTATATGAAATTTTGCATATTTCGGTGCGGTCCGAACTGTTTTTAATCCCAAAATTTTGACTCACATTCAAACTGATTTTGAAAATAAATGTATATCAATATAAAATCCAACAAATTCTCCACGCATAAAAATTAATGTAATTTAAAATCTTGAAATGAAAAAATAGATATTTGAAACTAATTGACGGTTTGATGTGTTTTAAAAATGTACAGCCCATTTCTCATTACTGATGGGCCATCTTCTCGGCCAGCCGAATGAAAGCTCTCCCCGTCTTGAAAGATTTGCAGCCCAATAGGCCTGACAAAGCGACTTACTTGGCAAATCACAAAAAACTGGGTTGTGGCCGTGGACCCAGCTGTCAGCCTCTCCACGTACAGTACTCTTCTGATGGAAGTCGTTCCTTGACCACGTTGACCACACCGCGCGGAGAGCACCACGGCGGTGGACGACGGCGAGGCCTAGGAAGGGGACGACGCGGAGCCGGGGAAGAGGCGGCAGTGGAAGCTCGCGCGGAGAGGAGTACGAGGGTTCACTGGTTCGGCTGCGGTGTGAGGCTGCCGTCGCCGCGGGGCCTGGCCAGTGGTGGGAATAGTAGGGGCGGTGAGGCCTCTGCGGCAGCACAGCTAGCCACGGGAGGCAGGAGCATGTGGCACGACCGGCGCTGCTTTGGGCGGCTGGAGCAAGAAGACCAGAGGTTGAAGAAGCACTACGGTCGTTGGATGGACATCGTACGGTCACTGGAGCTAGAATCGTTCATATTGACTAAGTTGACAAAGCCCTTCGTCCCCGTCAACTTAGTAGGCCCACAAGTCAGCCTCCCACCAAGGTGGGTCCCAGCTAGCCGGGGGAGTATTCATTTTTTTTTGTGCGTAATAAGGAGGCACTTCCGGTGGGTCCGAGCTGACAGCAGGGGGAACGTTTTTTCGCGAAATACGGTGGCCCGTCCGGTGGGTCCCAGCAGTCATGGGGAAACGATTTTTTTCGCAAAATACTGGTGGCCCGTCCGGTGGGTCCCCGCTGTCAGGTGGAGGAATAATTATTTTCCGCGTAATAAGGAGGCACTTCCTTGCGGCTGCCGTGGACCCAGCTGTCAGCCTCTCCACGTACAGTACTCTTCCGATGGAAGTCAGTCGTTGACCACATTGACCACGCCGCGCCGAGAGCACCACGGCGCTGGACGATGGCGAGGCCTAGGAAGGGGACGACACGGAGTCGGGCAAGACGCGGCAGTGGATGCCCACGCGGAGAGGAGTACGAGCGTTCACTGGTTCGGCTGCGGTGTGAGGCTGCCGTCACCGCAGAATAACAGGGGGTGTGGGTGAGTGGAGGGATGGCCTGGCCAGTGGTGGGAGTAGTATGGGGCGGTGAGGCCTCCGCGGTAGCACAGCCGGCCACGGGAGGCAGGAGCAGGCGGCACGACCGGCGCTGCGTTGGGCGGCTGGAGCAAGAAGACCAGAGGTTGAAGAAGCACTATGGCCGTTGGATGGACATCATACGGTCACTGGAGTATTGACTAAGTTGACAAAGCCCTCCGTCCCCGTCAACTTAGTAGGCCCACAAGTCAGCCCAACAATATGGTGGGTCCCACCTAGCAGGGGGTATTCATTTTTTTAGGCGTAATAAGGAGGCACTTCCTTGCGTGCGAAGATATAGCTGGTGGGTCCGACCTGTCAGCGGGGGTAACGTTTTTTCGCGAAATACAGAGGCCCTTCCTGTGGGTCCTAGCTGTCAGGTGGAGGAATCATTATTTTGCGCGTAATAAGGAGGCATTTCCTTGCGTGCGGCCGTGGACCCAACTGTCAGCCTCTCCACGTACAGTCCACTTCTGATAGATGTCGTTCATTGACCACGTTGACCAGGCCGCGCCGAGAGCACCAGGGCGGTGGACGACGGCGAGGCCTAGGAAGGGAACGACACGAAGCCAGGGAATACTCGGCAGTTGTTTCCCACGCGGAGGAGTACGAGGGTTTACTGGTTCGTCTGCCATCGCCGGAGAATAACAACATGTGTGGGTGAGTAGAGGGATGGCTAGGCCAGCGATGGGAGTACGGTGGGGCCGTGAGGCCTGCGCGGCAGCATAGTCGACCGCGGGAGGAGGGAGCAGGCAGTCCCGCTGGCGCTTGTTTGAGCGGCTGGATCATGAAGAGCAGAGATTGAAGAAGCACGACAGCCATTGGATGGACATCCAACAGTCACTGCTCTCGTGTGTTGACTAAGTTGACAGGGCGTTGCGTGTGCGTCAACCTTTTTTTTATGAAAGCATATGCGTCAACCTGTAGTAGGCGCACAAGTCAGCCTCAAATCTGTGGAAAACAGCATATAGCCCATCTGCCATTATTTCTAATAATGTACAGCCCATTTGCTAATTCTTAAGAATTTTTTTGGAGCCCATCTTCTTTTTGTTAGCATTACACCCCATATTGTGGCCACGGTTAAAAAGTATACGAAATTTTGCATATTTCGGTGCAGTCAACTGTTTTTAATCCAGAAATATCGATTCACATTCGAACTATTTTGAAAAATAATTTATATAAATATAAATCCAAATAATTGTCCGCGCATAAAAATCAATGGAATTTAAGATCTTGTAATGAAAAAAATGAAACTAATTCCCGGTTTGATGTCTTTTAAAAATGTACAGCCCATTTCTGGGCAAACCGAATGAAACTCTCCTCGTCTTGAAAGATTTGCAGCCCAGCAGGGCCGATAAAGCAAGTAGGCCTTGTTTGGGTATTTCTTTAAAAAAATAGAACTGGGCTAGCCATTTTCAGCAAGAAAAAAACACAACTGGGCTCATGATGTGGTAAACATAAATAAAACCCTGGCTAGACGGGCCACAGCCCCCGCACAGCCCCGTTGTTACCCTGATCCGTCGCTAAAACTAGTATAAATAACAACTGCTTGTTCCTCAAAAAAATTGCGCGACTTGCTGGGTCCCTGGTGCCAGCCGCTCGTAGTGTAATTCTCTCGTTTATTGACTACGTTGACAATGGCGTGAGCCCCAGATGTTCAACCATTAGGAGGAACCATATTTTTGGGCTTGTACTATAGAGGCACTTGCTTGCGTACTGCCATGACGCTGGTGGGTCCCTACTGTCATCCTCTCCACGTACAGTCATCTCCTTGTTCCTCTCGGTTGTTGACGACGTTGACAACGCAAGAGGGCGGCGCACCGTGCACGGCGAGCGAACCAAGGCCGCAAGGCGGAGGACGACGGCGAGGCCTCGGACGGAACGAACATGAGCCGTTGAAGATGCGTCGGTCCAGTCGCAGGCGAAGGGGAGTACGAGGGTTGACTGGTTCGGGCGCGGGTGCGTGTTGGGGCTGACGTCATCGGAGAATAACAGGACGTGTGGGGGAATAGAGGGAGGGACTGGCCAACGTTGGAGGGTACATACGGTACGGCGGTGGAGGCGCAGCCAGCCATGGGAGGCGGGAGCAGGTGGAGCCGACGGGGTGGTTTGGTTTGGGCGGCTGGAGGAAGAAGAAGACAAGAGATAGAAGATACACGACAGATGTTGGATGTCAATCCAACGGCTGGTAGGCAGAATCGTTTGTTGACTGGCTAGTAAGTCGACACCACCTTGGATAGGCTATTTCCTCGCGGGTCCCAAATGTCAGAATACAAATCTCTCACGGTCATGCAGCCTTTCCTATGAAAATTTACAGCCCATTTGATGTGCTAGTTCGAAATAAGTTTGTGGGTGCTGGTGGGGGCTAATCACTTGGCTTCTGTAATGCACAGTGAGCTCAAGCAGCCGGCGAGAGTGATGTTATTTCCCTTGGTTGGGATTTGTTACAATATTTCACTCTAAATTAAATGAATGGCAAGCCATTTGCCTTGTTTCAAAGAAAATATGACAGTCACAGCCGAGTTGAAAAGGGCAGGAACATCTAACTCCAGCTTACAAACTGTACAAAAGCACGAGGGTTAATTGTTCATCAGGTTTACAAAAAACCAGATTGAAAAGGGCAACAACATCTAACTCCAGCACTGTTTTCGGCAGGCACAGTCAAATGGATCGGTCAGGTCCATAGAATGAACATCCTGGGTCGTAAAATTTACTGGATTATGACCACAATATGTTGTAAATAGAAGCCCGGCACGTTCAGAAGCTCTTTTGCCCACCTGAAACTCCTTTTTTTGCTCTTCGACATACCCATCCGTCAAAACCATGCTGCTGATAAACTTAAGCCTGATGGACAATAGTAACCTCGCATTCAGCAGGAAGAATGTGACAAATCTTGTGTTTGCACGGTTGGCTACATATCGTTCTAGCGTTATTGTCTTCAATCGAATCTCATGAGAAGTGAGAAAATCCCGATGCTTACGAATCCACCGGTTGGTTATAACTTTCTTACCCCGTCCTATTGCCTAAATAGACATGAAGATTGAAAACAGTTCAGGTCTAAAAGAAGAGTGTCGAAAGAGCAACAGCTGAACGGTTAATTCTAGTACACTATATGTGGGCTTCCAATGTGCGTGAAATTATCACCTTTATATACAACTTCTCCATACATGGAAAGCATTGCAGCAAGCCAATAATCTTGTTCAGATCAAAACTATTCATTTGGATATATAAGATCTTGATAGAATCCAGCACCATTGATAGGCCATACATGGAGAAACTCTTCATTGAGCATAGAACATAATATTAGTACAAAATGTGTACTCCAAGATGATATATAAATTATGTGCAGAAATTTAAAATGCAGCTTATGGTTACAAGTGTAGATGATAATATAAAGTACCTGAAGAACTGTGGAGCCAAACACCATATTGAAATGAGCACAGAGATCATGTATTACACCCAAGGTCTCCAGTTTAGGCGCAGAGAGGACAGTTATTTGCAACGGTGAATAACTAGAATCAAGGATCAGCCTTTGAAGTGAAGGGGCATCTTGGATGATGAGCTGCCTTCCGTCAAAAGAAATTCCAATTCTTACAAGGTTAGGCGACTTTATTTGGAGACAACCGATTCTAACTATGAAAACAAGCACCAAGCACTCCAGCGCAGGGCAACTGGAGTGGATGATGCTGTGCAATGAGGCCTCCGATATACGAACCTGCACAAGTTAAAGTTTCTTGAGAAATGGGAGTCGAAGGTTTAGTACCAGATTGTCTGGTAGGTAGCACAACGCAAAGGTGGCGGTGTGGAGAGAGGACGAAAACCGCGAGATGGACATCGGTGCTGAGGGCACAAGTTCATGGCATTCGGTATGTGGTATGTGATTTCCAGGGGAATAGTAGAACTCAAGCAGATGTAGTTCTGTGAATTCAGGGGATTTGAGCCAGGCGTCCACCGTGCAGGGCATGGTATGCTTGCTCAGGTAGCATGACGGGATGCAGAGGCTTTGAACGGAGCCCTGGTGGGAGGAGATGATGGCTCTGGGGATTTGAAAATCATTGAAGAGAGATAGCTGACGACAGTCGAGATTAAGGGGCACGGCGCGCCATAGAGGGCGCCACCGAATTGAGAGGACTTGGGTGCGGCAGCAATCCTTGGTGGGGAGAAGCGAGATGATCTCCCCAAGGACGGCGTCCAGGAGATCGCTGATGCGGTCCACCCGAGATTCTACGGGTTCCTGGGATCCGGTGGGGGCGGGGTCGCCGCTTCTCCCCGCGCTGCCGGGTGCGGGATCTACAACAGGTGTCGCCGCTTGCGGGAGCCTCATCTTCTTGGCGCTGGGGTCAGCCGACTCCATTTTCCTCGAGGGCGTCACGTCGCGCTCACGGATTTGAGCAGAGTAACGAATGATGAGCCTAGTTGTAGTGCGAGCGAAGAAGAAGGGGAGCTGGGGGTTTTATGTAGGAGTGAGGAAGAAGGGGAGCTGGGGTTTTCTGTAGGAGTGAGGTGAGGAATTTGGGGGTACGAGTGGAGCGAGCTGACGTGAGGTGGGTGGGAGCGAGGAGGAAGAAGAGCACCCAGTTTTTTTGCGGGGGGGGGGGGGGGGGGGTGTGCTGGGTGTGGGTAGCGCCTCTCATTCAGTAAATATATGGGCTTTTGAATTGATTTTACTATTTACTAGTGTGGATGGGCTGTTTTGTCTTGGGCCCGGAGAAATAGTTACTACTAGTACAGTGGAGACACTCTACAGCTACCCAGAAAAACAATTACTACTAGTA
This sequence comes from Aegilops tauschii subsp. strangulata, assembly GCF_002575655.3. Lineage (NCBI taxonomy): Eukaryota > Viridiplantae > Streptophyta > Magnoliopsida > Poales > Poaceae > Aegilops > Aegilops tauschii. The sequence continues at coordinate 43,763,065 of NC_053037.3, forward strand.
CAGTGGAGACACTCTACCACTTCTGGCTCCTCCTAGGTCATTGAAACGTCTCCCTCTACTGAATGTCGTTATACTTTTGTTCACCAACATGTAGGCCATGCAGCGCGCGGGCCCAAATGCCATCCACCAAATTAGAAGGCAGTATGCAGGCGGAGAGTCACCCCGGTCGTAGCGCGGCAGTAACGAGCCGTCGTACCACAAAACCCCACCTCCCCACAGTCGAAGTTTGACGGACGAAGCAACCATCATTTCACTCTTCGCTGAATCCCCTTCTCCCTCACCGTCTTCAAGAAAGGCAACACTCGCATCTGCCACTGTTCTTCTCTCCGAACGAAGGGAAGGTAAGCGGATCCGTGATGTTGGTATATTTTTGTTCAGAGAAAAAAAAGAACTTTTGCAAAGCAGTAACCGATCCTCACTCTCTTTTTTGTTTCATTGTCATTGCGATTGTGTCTTCCTTTCAGTGGTCTCCTAGTATTCGTCAGTTTCATGATGGAGCAAGGAGAACCAGGCAAAGATCTACCGATATTGGAGCAGACGTGGGAGGCTGATCCCCACGAGACAGAGAGCTCCAAGAAGATGGAGGCAACCACTGACCCGACCCCAGATACGCTCACGGCCACTACTGAGATGGGCAACGCCCCGTTTGAGGTTACAGCCCCCGTGGCACTACAGGAGCAGTTTTCCCCCTTCGAGGATGTGTCCCCCCCCCCCCCCCCGCTGAGCTTCCCAAGGTGATTTCCTTCTTTGCCGATCTCGATTGTGGTTTTTCATCTAAGTATGTGGTGATTTTTTTAGAAAAGGAAGTATGTGGTGATTAATAATGCAAAATTTTATTAGCTCTGATGCCATGCTATACATAGTGGTTTAAATAACTTGTGTTTCTTATACTGAAAAGTAATTCAGAATTTGTTTCTGTTTCAATTAGAGCCCTGATGCTGACAAGGATTGTGAGGTTGTACATGTCACTCGCTATGAGGCAGACGACCTGAATATACGCACTGGGAAAACAGAGTTCTTAGGCTGTTGGATCCTGGAAGCCATTTGCGGTTATACCAATGAAGAGTTGTATTCCAGCCTCACTGTTGTCAGGCGTGTTGTCCAAGGTGTACTGAAGCACAAGAAGTTCAAAGCTACTCCTTCGTTTGTGGGGCATACTGTTCTTGTCAAGCTTACGCAGGAAGATGACGTGGCATGCCTCCACAAACAAGTTTATCAATGGCAAGGCCACAAGGTTGTCTTCATGAAGGTTCACAGGATTGAGCTACTGCGGAACGTCCTCGATGATGTTCATGGCAAGGTCCATCTTGTGTCCAGCCCAAATTAGATCGAGCCATGAAATAGTTGCCCCAGCTAGTGTTTAATAGTAGTTTGGATTGTGTCTAATTATCCGAACCTTGCCTGTTATCGACCCCTCTGGGGCTAGTACTCTGTTTGAATCCGTCTATGGAAACTGCTGCTACTTTTGTGTGCCCGTGAATCATGTGAGAACCATCGTAATTGTTGCCGAAACAGATGCGTCCTCACTAGTTTTTTCATGAATATGGCATGGTAAGACATAAGTTGTCACGGTTTATCATACGAGCAGTGTGTGTTTTGATGAAATAGAGCACTCGTTCGAGAACCGTGCGCCGACGTATACATAAGTACTTCCTCCGTTCGGAATTACCTGTCTCGGAAATGGATGTATCTAGAACTAAAATATGTCTAGATACATCCATTTCTGCAATAAGTAATTCCGAACGGAGGGAGTACTTGTAAACACTGTTGGTGCTACCCCACTTCTAAGCAGTTGTGCAAAACACGGCACATTGGCTCAGCTCGCTTCAACACTAGGCTATCGACCAGCTAACAATCAACAATCTGCTGTCTGACATATAAGCAACTATGTATCTTGGTACAGTGGTTCATGCAGTTAATTGAGGCCACAATGTAATAAATTCCAAACGTTCACACGCTAGTCCAACGCTCATGTGGAACACTCACATTAAACTCGTCTTCATAAAAAACTTGAAAAGCATAAGTTAAGCAATTTTATACATCTCAATGATTCATAGAACATAACAAACATATACTAGTTCACAGCAAAAGACAAAGTTGTGAGAAGGTTTACAAATCAGGAAAAAAACAAGCAAGGCTTCTCTGAGCAAAGGGCCTCCCGGCAGGCTTAAATTTCCTGGAATTCACTCTGGTTTTTTCTTGTTGCCACCATCCAGGGTTAGGTTCTCTCATTCCAGAATAACCAATTATAATTGTGGTCTTAGCTGGAATGCTGAACTGAACCATGCAGTGTACTGACCAGCTGAAATGCTTGTGCATTCCACTAAATTTAAGCACCACTATTTGCAGAAATAAGCAGACCACAATGCCTCTTGGCCGCGCACCTGTCCAAAAAACCGCCGTGCAGCCGTGCCAACTAGTCCTCGGTCCATGGATGAACTGGTAGAAAGTGCATTCCGGACTAGGATGCAGTTGTTTTCGCTCGTCCCTGCACTGCAATCAGGAAGTAAAACATACGAATCAGCTTCTTTTAGATTGCGTTGGTCATTCTACCTTAGTTACTACCAATGTAGGGATACCTTGAAGACGGGAGGTTAAACGACGGCAACGAGGGATAGCCATCTCATATTGCGCAATTGTACTAAAACTGAGGTGTGTGCTTTTGATTGCGCGGATAGAAACGATACGGAGACAGACATCCCAAAACGATATGGAGACAGACATCCTTGTTTGCGCAAATACGAAATACGGTTATTTAAACAGTGACAGATATTACTACTTTCCCCTGTTTCCTCTTAGAACCAAGTCCTAGATTCATGCTACAGCTTTCCCACTTTCTTCCCTATTTGAACCAACACTTTGAGTCGACTGTATGAACTAGCTTTACTTCTAATAATAGTAGAAGTCTAGGTGGCTTTGGAACGGCGGACGGAAGTAGAAAAGGATCCACACGAAGGGAGCTGGGGCAGTAGAGCAAGGCAGGTTTCGAAGGAATATATACCTGAGGGTCGTCGGCATGTGGCAAAGACGGCGTCGGGAGGCCGCATCTTGGCCACAATACCGCAGGGAGGAAGAAGGGGTCGGAGGCCCTCCCGAGCCGGCGCTCTCTCGGAGAGAACGACACGGCCGCCGATCGGGACGCGCGGGCAGCCGTTGGTCTCCTCCCTCGCCGCCGACGACAGCGTGAACGATGCACCTACACCCCTACCCCAGTCGAGGTTGTCCGGCCGGATTTGTGACCAGCCGTGAGCTGAGAGAGAGTGTGGCCACCTATGTGTTGCTTAGATCTCGAGAGCATGAGAGAGTGAACGAGAGGAACCCTAGTAAAGCAAGCGCTAAGGCTCCTGCTTTTATATATAGTGGAGTGATTTTGTTGTACCAGCTTCAAAAAAAATGTGCTCCTACGTGTACCCGCGAGTGGGTGTGAGAGAATTAGTGCGTGCGTGCACCGCTTCTCTTCGTGAGAGTACAATATACTATGCCCAAAGAACGTTCGCCGCAAGAGTAATAGTATAAGTGTGTGACGTGTGAGCTAAAATAAAATGTGCGCGCCGTCTTTTCTTTTTTAGAAGTTCTGAGGGTAGGGTGTGAAGAGCACATATGTGTGTGACGTCTACCTGCAGATAGACGGTGGGTGCGACGTGCGAGTATGCGAGAGGACTCGGGAGAGTCGTGACTCATGAGGGTGCGTGTGCGTGAGAGAGAGGGGGTGCACATATCAATGCAATGCATGTGTCCGTAAATCATTATCCGACAAATGTTCGCCACAAGCCTTTTCCTGACGAACGCCGTAAGAACTGTTAGATCGGCATCCGACAGTGTCAGTTTTGCCATGTCATTTACCAGAACAGCCACTCCTACACACAAATCTTCCACGTGAGTGTTAGCAACTGCCGTATGCTCCATCCGTTCCGAAATGCAGTGCATATAGCTTTATTGAAAATTTGAACCTCGCAAACTTTTACCGAGTTTTCGTGTACCAAATTGCACATGTAGAATACCATGTATATATCATTTCATTCATCTTCGAGAGGTAACTATAAAGATGGGTGAGGAGTCTACAAAGAAAGACCATCATATCACCCGCAGCAATTTCAAGCATCCTTTAGTGTCGAGGAATATCATAGGAACTCTATATGATATGATTTTTATAGGATTTTTTCCTTTAGAGCCAATTGGTTCATAGGAATAGATTCATATACTCCACATTTCAAAGGAAATAAACATGATATCATTTCTATAGCTTTAGAGCCACTTGGTTCATATGAATGGATTCCTATACTCCCTTAATTTCATAGGAAAATAAACATTAGCGTATATTCAATAGAAAAGTTCCTATGATATGAACCAAATTACATCTCTTTTCTAAACCCTCCTCATAGGAATTGAGATACATGTCATCTCTAGATTCAATAGAAAAGTTCCTATGATGTGAACCAAATGACATCTCTTTTCCAATCCCTACTCATAGGAATTGAGATGCTCCATGTCATCTCTTTCCCTACAACTTCCATGTATACATCTTCTATTCCTAAATAGATAGTACAACCCACTAGTAGCTTTTTTCTAAAACATGCAACTATGGCACAAGAACTATATAGTGTGCCAATAACTTTGAAAGATGGTCGCTGGATGAAGCTAACCCGACAGTGCAGAGATAGGCAAATCCGAGCACTACTGGCCGTTGGATATCATCAACATTCCACCAGATCTGCCACATGTACAATTTAGAAGACTCCATGGCTGAACTTAAGCATAATGCACAAACCTCAAAACACAAGCACTTCTCCTTTGTTCTAGAATCTTCTGTATCATAATTGATTATTATTTTTCTAAATGAATTGCCATCATTTGTTTTTTACTTTATGATTTACAATGCACAACCCCATGAATCTTAACATTTTTATAAAACTAATTGATTTTGAATGAGATGAACTATAAGAACTAAACGAACATCTACATCATGCATATATGACTCAAAGCTTTACATGCTATAGTGTGTATTTATTCATAATTTGGTTTCGAAATCTCATGCGTTCAATACATGTGTACCTTACTAGTTTTGAGTAGAGTAGCAAATTTCACGCGGCCCCGGGTATATCAAAATGCAGGGCCCATGCATCATTGCCTTTCGGTCGAACCTACGTCCACAATTTTTTGTACGTACTATATCTCCACTGGTCCCCGAACCCAAAATGCTGCCTCGTTCCCGTAAAACCAAGCGGCCCACACATATTTAAGGCATCGACTTGAACTCGTTTACTACGACGTGGCCCGCACGCCGTAGTACTCCTACAAACCCTACCGCCGCACTCATCATCGGTTTTCTCAAGAGGACGAGGGAGAAGCCGATTTGTAGTGGAGGCGCTTTCAAAAAAAGGATCTGTAGTGGAGACCCCTACCCTAGGGTGCCCTAGGTATCTGCCGCACGCATCATTGTTTTCTCTTTTCGTTATGCTCTTGCGCCCTAGAGTGAAATGATGGTTGCTTCGTCCGTCCAGCTTAATGCAGGAAAGGTGGGGCTTTGTGATTTGACCCCTCATCGCTCATTTTCTACTACTGTGGTGCTACGACCGGGGTGCTTCCAGTTCCAACCACTGCTCCAAACTGTAATTTGGTGCATCGCACGTGGAACAAGATGGTGGATGAGCCACATGTCGGCCAAAGGGGTCCTGTTAAGTGTGTCACCATTTCGTGTGCGGACTGACCCTGCTTGAGTTGCTACGCCAACACGACAGGAGCAGCCTACCACTTAGTTTTGCTCCTTGGTGAATCCCGACTATATTGATCTAAAAAGATACGTGCTGAACTACCCTCTCCATCTCGGTTTTTTTATTTTTAGGCGTCTCGGTTTATAGGGCCTGCACGTAGTTCTAGGTCATCCATTTGACTAACTAAATATGAGTTACTGTGCCACAAAAAGTATATCATTGGATTCTTAAGCGGATGTAGTTGTATTTAAAAGTCGAGGGCGGGGCTTTTCCTGCGCGGTAGGCGGGGCAGTTCCGCCTAGTCGGTTCGACAGAGACGCGAGAAGACGAGGGAGTAGGCTGCTCCAAATGTAGGGTTGTGTGATTTGACAGCGAGTTACTGCTGGACAGGTGGGGCCCCGTGATTTGACTTTCCATTATCATTTTAACTGCGGCGCTACGACCGGCGTGACTCTCCCGATTCCTGACCACCTCCATACAGGTGCCTCTCCCAATGCTCCACCATGTAGTAGAGGCTGGCTCTTGCATGAGAGCCCACTTCTCCACTTTTTCCTTGCCTCTGTTTCCTCCACATATGCAAAAATGCCATGTAAAGCGCACTATTGTACTTACTTTTACTTGCTCCTACAGGTGCTTAAGCTTGCCACATAGGCATAAAGTCTGATGTGGCAAGTTAATCAAGAAGAGAGAGACTAGTTTGGTGACCCAAGGAAGAAACGGTGCTAAGCAAACTTAGCAAACTTAGGTGTACCTAGGTGAAAAGACAATTTTGAGTCTATAGCTAATTAAATGAAGCAAACTTAGCAACACCATTTCATTGGAAGAGGTCACTCCTTGGCAAATGCAATAAATACTAGTACTCCCTGTGTCCCATAATATAAGAACGTTTTTGGCACTACACTAGTGTCAAAAACGTTCTTATATTATGGGATGGAGGAGTACGAAGAAAGAGATAGAGAGGAGTAAAAAAATACACTTATAGCCAACCTTATAGCCAACCTTGTTGTAGTATGAGTGACTAAGTGATGACTATGTATGACATGCCAACATCAGATAGCCTAACGCACCGTGTTAAATCTCCAAGGGCGCGACCGCGTGAGTGACGCGACGGTCGTGGTAGGCGCGACCATGATACGGGCTGCTGGCAGCCCTTGGATCTGAGATCAAACGGTCGCATGCTAAGTTGCTGAAAATTTGCAGAATAACCCTCTAGGATAGGATATTCACCCATAAGTCTAGAATCACGCCATGCAACCGTTCGATCTCAGATCCAAGGGCTCTCGGAAGCCCGTATCATGGGAGAATGGAAAGACACTACCCTGCCGTTCGCACGCTGGCAGTTCGCTCCTACTCGTCCCCGCACGTCCTTCAATACTACGGCGGTTCGCTCCTAGTCGTCCCGTCCATTCACATTACGGCAGTTCCACTAATCCTAACCCTCCTCCCAAATCCATGGCGTCCCAAATCTCCACGGTCGGCGGTGAGTACAAGGTTAGAACCATCACCGGCGATGAGTTCGACATCATCTACACCCATTCTTCCGCGACGGTGAAAGGATGCCTTTCTCCCTTCAGACGCATGTTTGAAAACTCAGATGATGAGTGGGTCGCTGGGCTAGATGTTGAGTACACCATAGTCCTGGGATGAGAGAAGGATCTAAAGGACGAGGAGAGGAAGAAGCCCGCCGTGATCCAGGTTTGCGTACATAACGTTTGCTTGGTCTACCACATATGCCATGCCGACGTTGAGTGCCAGGATTTTAAGAACTTCCTCAAGGACAAAACGGTGAAATTCGTTACTGTAGACTTTAAGAACGACAAAGAAGTCCTGGGTCGGATAGGCCTTGTTGTAGGCAACCCCTTCGATCTCCAGAAGAATCGGCTAGTGCCCTCTCGTCAGCCTTCAATGCTGACCCTGGCAGGAGCCATGGTTCATCCTTCGTACCGTAAACTGGAGAAACCTCATTACACGTTTCATCGTCATGCATGGCAGCGGAATGTACTCCCTCTGTTCGGAAATACTTGTCATTGAAATGGATGTATCTAGATGTATTTTAGTTCTAGATACATCCATTTTGATGACAAGTAATTCCGAACGGAGGGAGTACTAGATATAGACCACATCCACTACGCTGCAATGGATGGCTACCTTTGTTTCAATATCTACAAGGGTTGGATGAAGAGGAACAGCCAAGTGTGCGGTTCAAGCAAAGAAGTATCGGCCAAGAGGAAGAGGGACAAGGACGAAGTCGAGGACGTGGACGAGGACTCCGAGTAAGGTGGCAGTGTCGTTGCTCATGGTGGTTCTAAACTTCTAGTGAAGTGTCTACCGGATTAGTTGCATAGTTTAATTTCAGGTGTGCTTAGTTTAATTTGAGGGGTGTGTTGTGCTGAGCCCTCAGCAGAACTATGTTATGTTTCTTCTCGTTACTTTAACTCTTCAGTTACATACTACTAGTATTTCTTTAATAGAATTTAGCACCCCAATTAAGCACGTACTAGCTTTTTTAATAGTACTATATGCATAATTTGGCGACGAGCGCTCGAACCATGCATGAACTGAGGTAAGTTGCATATTTTTTAATATATACTCGTGTACAATGTATATTCAAATGTACCCCCTCCATTCCAAAATAATCGTAGCTTTAGGATTTTCAAGAGTAAAGATTTGTGAAGTTTGACAAATCCTGAAAGTTCAATTCAAGAGAACCAAAAACGTTAATGCTTCTACTCCCAAATATTGAACGAAGCGCCAAATAGGCCTCTGGTCACCCGAAACCGCGCGAGACTAATGTTTTGGTGGTAGGAAATTACTGTCCTGACTCTGGCCCGTGTAGCCTATCGGCCCGATGTCCAAAGGTCTAAACCGGGGTAGGTTTGTAACTTCACCAAGACGCCAGTCTCAACCGCCTCCGGGAAGCATTCATACGCCGTGGGCGCCTACCCATGCGCTCGGCCGAAATATATCCCGCCCACATTTGGGACACCTGACATGACTGTCCTACCCCCAACCCGCAATATGTCCGAAATTTTAGATGGGGGCAAAGTTTGTAACTTTCCCCAAATTTCAAACAAGCGCGTCTCAAACCGAAACATTGTTCCCCCTTAGTTCCCCGCCTCCCTCCGTTTCCCCATTCATACTCCGTGGGCGCGAAAACGCCCTCTCCACCAGCCGCGAAACCCCAGCCTCATCCGTCCTCCACCCCATAGCGGCCAATCCACCGCCGCCCTCCTCCATCACGCCGGAGCCGGTACCCCGACGTCGTCGTCCAACGCAACCGCAACCGCAATGCCCTCAAGGACTTAGCACCTGAAGCCGAGGCAGAGCTGCCTCCACGACGCCGACGCCGATGTGCGCCGTACCAGAACCACTCCGACCATGCCGTCCTGCGCCACACTGCTGCGGCTCCACTGTCGCAACCGTCCACCGCACCGGAGTTGTTCCCGCTACGCCGTCGTTCGCCGCCTCGGATCTGCTTCCCCGCTGCCGACAGACGGCCACCGCACCACACTCAACAACTTGGCCATGGGTTCGTCCAAGGCTGCACCGTCCTCCACAACTTCTGGTTTCCGGTGAACAACAAGAAGATCGTCGGAAAAACAGAAGGAGGACACAGCACTGCCAGCAGAAAGAGGTACTCCTCTTCCCTTATTCGTGCAAATCTTACGTCTCCGCTCACACCGTATTCATCCCATGAAAGAAACTAGTTGAGTGCTTCTTACTGCATCTTCTTCGTGATACTAAATGCACAAGGTTTCCTCCCTTTTACTATTTCACCTTTGCTAGAGGTCAGTAGCCCGCCTGGATTTCAATTCAGGGTCAGTCGAACCGCAATTAAAAGAAGCAGCACCCGCTTAGGCGCGCGGAGCACCTAGTCCGCTTGTTCCCCGGGGAAGCGGCGCATCGGTGTCTATCATAGGGGTGTGGGGCGCAGGAGCTGCTTGCGCCTGATCTGGAGGTCGGCGGGGCTTGAATGGATGGCCGGGGGGGCGATGCCAAGCACGGCGGTGCGGTGAGATCGAGGGGAGGGCCCAGGCAGGGGAGGAATACTGGACCGGTGGTCGGTGGCGTTTCGAGGAAGATCGTCAACACTGACTGGCTGGAGGTAGATGAAGGCGATCTGCCCATTCTTTGTACATCGGACGGTGCAGAAAAAATGGACTGGCCTATTTGCTTTCAGTCGACTGTTATTTTCATAGAATCCTGTAGTAATTTAGTGTGCCATGCATGTTGTAGAGCTATCATATGTCTCCCGTCATTTATTTCTCACCGACCTGCTATCTGCTACCTTTACACTGTACTAATTGTGCACACACTTCACCCATACTCGCACTGTTTTTTTTATTCATGGGTATTTCAGACTCTGATGCAGTGTTGATGAATGCAGTAAAGAAAAGACAGAAGTCGCTCCAGTGTAATTCGAAGATAAGCACTAAGCGTTTCAGCGATCTAATGGGTGCAGTGTCAGCAGTTGGAGACAGTAAACGTAGCTCTGCAGTTGATGATCTCAATTGCCACACACAACCATCCCAGGTGCTTGCTTTAACTTTGCGCTTTCAAATGTGGTTGCATGTTGCATATGGTGTCTAGCTTGTATTGCTTCCAATTTGGTTAAATTGCATCTGCTTACTTTACACATTATACCTTTGATAATGACATGCCTTCATGTTTTTGATACATACTACATATGTCTATTAACCATGTTCGTACATCAAACTAATGCTCTTTTGTATCCCTCGTCAATCACTTATGATGAGACAGTCACCCGAGTGGGTTACTGTGAGACGCCCTACTCGTTTAAAGAGTGCAGTGTCATCCTCCCCACATGATTCTCAAGAAACAGCAAGGCTAAATGAAGATAGTCAACGTAGCTCTCTAGTTGATCACCGCAATTCCCCCACACCACCATCGCGGGTGCTTGCTCTTACTTGGCAGTGTGATATGTGGTTGCATGTTGCATATGGTGTCTACCTTGTAATGCTTCTAATTAGGGTAAATTGCATCTGCTTAGTTAATACATTATACCTGTGAATATGACATGCCTTCCTGTTTTTGGTACATACTACATCTTTCTATTAACCATGTTCTTACATCAAACTACTTTTCTTGTGTATCCCTCATCAATGATCCTAATTTGTTAAATTGCATCTCCTTAGCTTACACATTATACATGTGAATATGACACGCCTTCCTGTTTTTGGTACATACTACATCTTCCTATCACACCATGTTCTTACATCAAACTACTATTCTTGTGTATCCTGCGTCTATCGCTTATGATGAGACAATCACGTGCGTGGGTTAATATGAGATGCAATACTCTTATAAAGAATGCAATTTCATCCTCTCCACATGATTCTCAAGAAACAGCAAGCCTAAATGAAGATATTGAACGTAGCTCTGTACCTGAAGACCGCACTTCCCCTACACCACCATCACAGGTGCTTGCTCTAACTTCGCAATGTGATATGTGGTTGTATGTTGCATACGGTGTCTAGCTTGTAATGCTTCTAATTAGGGTAAATTGCATCTGCTTAGTTTACACACTATACCTGTGAATATGACATGCCTTCCTATTTTTGGTACACACTACATCTATGTGTTAACCTTGTTCTTACATGAAACTACCTCTCTTTTGTATCATGCATCAATCACTTACGATGAGTCACCTTTATTCGTTGCATATTGCATATTATTTCTAGCCTGTTGCCATGTATTGCTTCTAATTTGGTCAAATACATTTGTTAGGGCACCCTTTTAATTTGGCAGAGTGATATTGGTTTCATCTTTCATATGGTTTCTAGCTTGCATCGATTCTAACAAGTTCAAGCACCTTGTGCTTAGTTTACACCTTATACATCATACATGTCAATATGTCACGCCGTCCTGTTTTTCATACATATTCCATCCTCCTATCATGCGGCTGCCTTACATGAAAGTAGTGTTCGTCAGTATCATGCATCAATGAGTTCTGAAGAGCAAATTTTATTCTTTTTTCTTGTGGGTTTGACTTGACAAGGCAAAATAAAGAAAGAGGAAGGAAAAGAGTAAGGAAGGCGATGATGATGGTCCTCTGCAGCAACGTAAACGGAGCATCTGTACCGATTCTCCTTGTACTGATAGTGCATTACAAGGTCCAAGTCTCCGCTCCCCTACTCCACCATCCAAGGTGCTTGCTCTAACTTGGCAGTGTGATATCTGGTTGCATATTGCATATGGTGTCTAGCTCGTATTGCTCCTAATTAGTGTAAACTGCATCTACTTAGCTTACACATGATACATGTGAATATGACACGCTTTCCTGTTTTTGGTACATACTATATCTATCTATCACACCATGTTCTTACATGAAACTACTCTTCTTGTGTATCCTGCATCAGTCACTTATGATGGGACACCTTTAAGTTGGCAGTGTGATATTGGTTTGCGTCTTGAATATGATTTCTAGCATGTATTGCTTCTAGTTTGATGAACGCCACCTATGATGAGACAGTTTTAACTTGGCAGAGTGATATTGACTGCACCTTCCATATGGTGTCTTGCAGTGTTTCTAATTTGTTGAAGTGCCTTCTGCTTAGTTACCACATCATAGGTGTGAATATGCCAAGCCGTCCATTTTTTTCGTACATATTCCATCCTCGTATCATGACTTTGCCTTTCATCAGAGTAGTGTTCGTCAGTATCATGCATGAATGAGTTCTAAAGAGCGAATGATATTCCTTTTTCTTATCGGTATGACCTCACAATGCAAAATCAATAAAGCTGAAGGAAATTGGCAAGGCATTGGATGATGGTGGTCCTTCCGAGCAACTGAAATGGAGGTTCTCTACAGATTCTACTCCGCCATCCTCCCAACAAGATTCGCAAGACAACGCAAGGCTAGACAGTCAACATAGTTGTGTAGATGATGAGCACATCTCCCCTACTCCACCATCACAGGTGCTTGCTCTAACTTGGCACTATTATATGTGGTTGCATGTTGCGTATGATGTCTAGCTTGTATTGCTTCTAACTTCGTTGAATTGCATCTGCTTACTTTACACATAATGTCTGTGAATATGACATGTGTTCCTGTTTCTACATCAGACTACTATTCTTGCATATCCCGCATCAGTCACTTATGATAAGGCACCTTTAAGTCGCCACTGTGATATTGGTTGTGTCTTGCATATGATTTCTAGCATGTACTGCTTCTAATTTGTTGAAACGCCATACAGTTTGAACTTGGCAGAGTGATATTGGTTGCATCTTTCATATGGTGTCTAGCTTGCAGTGCTTCCAATTTGTTGAAATGCCTTCTGCTTAGTTACCACATCATAGGTGTGAATATGTCACACCATCCTGTTTTTCATACATATTCCATCCTCGCATCATGTGTTTGCCTTTCATCCGAGTAGTGTTCGTCAGTATCATGCATGAATGAGTTCTGAAGAGCGAATTTTATTCCTTTTTCTTATCGGTTTGACTTCACAATGCAAAATCATTACAGCTGAAGGAAATTAGTTCGGCAGTGAATGATGGTGGTCCTTCGGAGCAACTCAAACAGGGGGTCTCTACATATTCTACTCCGCCATCCTCCCAACAAGATTCGCAAGACAACACAAGGCTGGACAGTCAACGTAGCTGTGTAGATGATGAGCACATCTCCCCTACTCCACCATCACAGGTGCTTGCTCTAACTTGACACTATTATATGTGGTTGCATGTTGCGTATGATGTCTAGCTTGTATTGCTTCTAACTTGAATTGCATCTGCTTACTTTACACATAATGCCTATGAATATGACAACGTGTTCCTGTTTCTAGAACATATGTGTACATGATGAGCACATCTCCCCTACTCCACCATCACAGGTGCTTGCTCTTACTTGGAACTGTTATACGTGGTTGCATTTTCCGTATGATGTCTAGTTTGTATTGCTTCTGATTATGTTGAATTGCATCTGCGTAGCTTACAACTTATACCTGCAACGATCACTTACCCATAAGACACATTTAACTTGGGACTGTGATGTAGGTTGCATCTTGCATTGTCTTCTAGCTTGTACTGCTTCTAATTTCTTGAAATGGCACTTACGACGAGACACTTTTTTCTTGATAGAGTGATATTGGTTGCATGTTCATATGGTGCCTAGCTTTCATTTCTTTTAATTTTGTTGAAATGCCTTCCGCTTACTGTTTTTTCATACATATTCCATCCTCCTATCATACGTGTGAATATGAAACGCTGTCTTTTTTGTATATATTCCATCCTCCTATCCTGCGCTTGCCTTACATCAAAGTAGTGTTCGTCTGTATCATGCATCAACCAGTTATGCAGAGCTAATTTTATTCATCTTCTTGTGGTTTTGACTTCATAAGGCAATATCAGAAAATAGGAAGGAAAAGAGTAAGTTAGGGGATGTTGGTGGTCCTCCGCACCGACGCAAACAGAGACTCTCTAGATTTGCCACTGCTACTGCTAATGAAGTTGAAGTCCCAAGTCTACATGATGAGTTCATCTCCCGTACTCCACCATCGCAGGTGCTTGCTCTAAGTTGACAGTGTGATAATTGGTTTCATGTTGCATATGTTGTCTAGCCTGTATTTCTTCTATTTTGATTAAATTGCACCTGCTGAGTTTATACGTTATACATGTGCATATGACATGGCTTTCTGTGTCTAGAATACACTGCATCTATCTATCATACCATGTTCTTACATCAAAGTACTGTTGTTGTGTATCCCGCATCAGTCACTCATGATTGGACGCATTTAACATGGCAGTTTGATAGTGGTTGTATCTTGCATTGATTTCTACGTTGTACTGCTTCTAATTTTTCGAATTGCCACTTATGACAACACACTTTTAACTTGGCAGAGTAATATTGGTTGCATCTTTCATATGGTGTCTAGTTTGCATTACTTCTATTTTCTTGAAAATCCTTCTGCTTAGTTTGCACATCATAGTTGTGAATATGTCATGCCGTCCTATTTTTCTTACATATTTCATCCTCATACGGTTGTCTTACATCAAAGTATTGCTTGTCTGTATCATGCATCAATTAGTTCTGAAGAGTGATTTTATTCTTTTGTGTTGTGGATACAGCTTGACATGGCAAAGTCAAAAAAGAGCAAGGAAAATAATATAGTAGGGAGTGCTGTTACTCGTCGGGTGAAACAGAAAAGGTTCTGACGTCGAGATTCTGCTAGTACTTATAGTGCAGTAGAAGGTCCAAGTCCACCGGCTAAATCTACAAACACAGTATCACCTGCTCCACCAGCTGCAGCATCTGCTTCAACTGTACCAGCATCTCAACCAGTTACTCGTTCGTTTGCTCCGGAACTGGCCAGTTCCCAAGCTGCCTTCACACCTAACACTACTTCCGAAGCACTGCTGACACAACAGGACTTGGCAAAATCAGATGAACCTCATGAGCATTAACACCAAGACGGTACCTGACCGAGTCAAGTTGCAGTTGCATGCTCCTTTATATGTACTCTCACAGTTTGATGTACACTAACACTTTCCATATTCGTTGTTGAACTAGCACCACGGCGCAAGCGGAAACAGACATCAGGGATAATGCTTGACAACTTAACAAAATCTAGAGGAGGAAGAATGGAGATCCATTTTGAGGCAGGTTTAAAAAGGCCACGTGATGCTACAGAGTCAGCCAAGTTAGTATCAGAGGCAGCCGTTGCCGTTAGGTGTCATGCACGTATCCTCCCAACATGGATCCAGTACAGGAATGAGAAAGACAATACCCAGTTTAACACCTTCCTTGACCATTTATCCGTAAGTAATGTTATTCATCGCAATTAGTAATATTGTCTTGCTATGTCCCATACTTTCTAGCTTCCTCCTAATAAGACTCACATTCTTTTTTCAACAGATGAGGTTCAAGTTGGATCCAAAAGATGATGCAACTAAACAAGCATGCACTCATGTTTTTCAGTCTGCTCTGCGACAGTATCGGTACCACCTTAGAAAATCTCACTTTGAAGGCAAGGCTAACAATGAAATCGCCCAAACATCTCTAGTGGAATATATTACAGATGACAACTGGACAACCCTCGTTAAACACTCGTCTGATACAAAGTATCAGGTAGACTATATGTATTTGATCAGACCACATATCAAACTTGTATTTATGTATGTGCCTTACAAGTGTATCTTCTTCTAGGCTAACTGTTTGAAGAACAAAACCAACCGTTCTAAAGTGAAATTCCAACAGACAACACGATCTCGTAGCTATATTGCACACTGCGAGGCTCTTGTAAATAGCTGCTACTTCCTTCTTTTTTTGTGCCATATTATTGTATCTATATTGACTTGTTCCAAATACAGAGGAAAGCCCGTGCGGACCAAAAATAACCTGAACCGAATGCAGTGCAAATCTTCGAGGATTGCCACACCAGCAAGATGAAGGGCATGAGCACACCAGTTCAAGCCGTTGTTGTAAGTCCTTACTCCTCCTGCCTTGAACTGATTGGTACTGTGATGTGTTCATTTAACTACTTGGTTTGCAGCCAATGTCAGTTACTCTGTTCACTTTTATTCACAATTGTCTTAACGTATCATTTCACCTTACATGGTTAAAAGAGATGAAGGATATTCTTTTGGTCTTGATCTGTAATTTAGTTGTTATGTTCACGTGCGCACACAATGATAAAATAGCCTGTTTGTTTTATATCTGTTTGCCCATGATATGAATGATGTCATACTATGTTCATCCTACTTTAAACCATGTCTCTTTATCATTAGATGTCAACGAATGTGAGGAAATAGACAATACAGTAGGCATGCTACATGGACATATGTTCCAAAAGTGATTTTATTATGTAGTTGGCACTACAATACATGCTAATGTATTACAGTAGTTCACCAAAATAAGTTATGTATAAACGTTTAACCTACTTTGTTTGTTTTTGTCTCATTAGTAACTTATCTGGTACACTAATCTACAAGTTCAAACTTTCAGGAAGCTATGGAACAAATGAT
Organism: Aegilops tauschii subsp. strangulata; assembly: GCF_002575655.3. NCBI lineage: Eukaryota > Viridiplantae > Streptophyta > Magnoliopsida > Poales > Poaceae > Aegilops > Aegilops tauschii. Next base: position 43,779,759 of record NC_053037.3, read on the forward strand.
TGAACAGCCACAACCACCTGAAGGTGAAAAGGCTACTACAGGCACAATGTCACCTCTTGCTGCAGTGCGTCAGTATCTCTCCACTAACAATGAAAAAAGCACCTTCCTGCATAATTCTGAGTTGGTTGTCAAGGTAACCTTGTCCAAATCACCTACTGAACAAAATCTTCCTGCTAGACAGAGTGATATATCTGTGCACCAGACACAAGTCCAATCCCTAATGGACGTTGTTTCGGAAACAACAATAGTGGTTGAGAAATGTCGTCAAGATATGAATGGTTTTGAAACCAGACTATCAGACATTTGCTTCGTTGTTCAAGAGCAATGGCGGAAAAAAGGTGGAGATCGTGTTGCTCCATCAGATTCTACAGCCTGAAACATTAGCACTCAGGTCAAATGATATGTGCTTCTATACATCTGATGGTGCTTTTATCTGGAAGGACTGTAAACTTTATGCCAACAGGCCTTTTGTTGTATGGTTGGAATTTATTTTGTTGTGATACAACATTTATGATGCTGCCTCAGGCTGCAGTAATTACGACGCTATTTTTGTATAGTGTAGGTTTATCTTAGTAATGTACTCGGCCGAAAGCTTCGTAGGAGCCCAACATGCCAACATTCGTCGGGCCCATTCCAATTGGGGTAAAAACGATTACGGGCCGAAATTGGCATGTAGCCCACTAAAAATATCTGGGCCTAAATCAGCATAAGCTTTCATATTTTTCTGGTAGGCATGTGCCCATAGTGGGCCTTTAACAGGCCTAAACCTAATTTGGGCCCTCAGTAAAAATAGGCCGTTTACAGGTGTAAATATCTCGAGCCCATAAAAACATGGGCCTTTAATAGACCGAAACTAAGATTAGGCCCTGATTGTGCCAAATAACCCACTGGACTTAGCAGGCCGAAATGGTGGCCCATTTACGATGCGGATCTTTGACAGGCCGAAATTCGGACGGGCCGTAAATGTGCCGACCTAATACACGGGCCTTTAACAGGCTGGAACTTCGGTCGGGCTAGATTATCGTCATTTTTATATGGGCCGTTAATGGGCCTGATATGACGTTGGGCCACATATGGCCCATGGTTTACGTCCCGCGTTAACAGGCCGAAAGTGGCCCAAAGCTATAGTAGGCCTCTAACAGGCCGAATGTCAGACATGGCCGAATATGACCCAAATCCTTCACGGTCATTTATGGGCCGAAAGTTTTGATGGCCTGTAAATGGGCCCAAATGAAGCCGGACCATTAACAGGCCGGAAATACACCGGGCCGTAATTCGGCCCAATTACTTAGCGGACTGTTAACGGGCCAGAAGTGACCATGGGCCGCGTTGATGACAAGTTTAGGACAGGCCATTGACGGGCCGATTTGACAGAGAATGTTGGGCCTTCAGCTGGGCCGGCCCATTATGGTCTGCAGAATCTTGTGGGCCTTTAGCTGGGCCAGCCCATTGTGGTCCGCAAAATCTTGTTGGCCTTTAGCTGGGCCGGCCCGTTATGGTCTACAAAATCGTGTGGGCCTTTAGCTGGGCCGGCCCATTATGGTCCGCTAAATTTTGTGGGCCTTTAGCTGGGCCGGCCCATCATGGTCCGCTAAATCTTATGGGCCTTCGGTTGGGCCGGCCCATTTAAACTTTGTGGGCCACTTTTGGGCTGGTCCACGTGTCAACATATCATAGGCCCATCTCGACCGTTGGATGAGTGACACCTGTGCCAACGCGGAGCTGACGCGTGGATCCGTCAGCCAATGAGAATTTTACACGTGGAAAATCAGCATTGGTCGTGGCTGTTAACGGGTTATCGGATCCAAAATCCGACCCGATAGCTTAACGGCGTTCCGTTACGGTGGATGCCACGTGTCGGTCACCCTTGATGAAAGCACTTCTGTGACGCGTGATTTATCGTCATGGAAGTGGACACTTCTGTGATGATAATCTTGGCAATGTCATGGAACACTTCTACGACAGCACAGGTATGACTATCTTGATTCTGTCATAAATTTTTCATGGATGTACATGCATGACAGAAAACGCGACCTACTGTGACAAACACGTATCATCACGGAAGTGTATTTTTTGTAGTGTATGATCCGGCAACCCCGGAGTGACAATAGTCGGGACCACTCCCGGTGATGACCGTAGTTTGAGGAGTTCATGTATTCCCCGTGTGTTAATGCTTTGTTCCGGTTCTCTATTAAAAGGAGGCCTTAATATCCCTTAGTTTCCAATAGGACCCTGCTGCCACGGGAGGGTAGGACAAAAGATGTCATGCAAGTTCTTTCCATAAGCATGTATGACTATTTACGGAATACATGCCTACATTATATTGACGAACTGGAGCTAGTGCCGTATCGCCCTAGGTTATAACTGTCTCATGATGAATATCATCCAACAAGTCACCGATCCAATGCCTACGAATTTATCTTATATTGTTTCTGCTACGTTACTATACTGCTATTGTTACCGTTGCACTTGCTACAAAATTACTGCTATCACTGTTACTGTTACTATTGCTGTTGTTACTACTATCAAAACTATCATACTACTTTGCTACTGATCACTTTGCTACAGATAATTAATCTCCAGGTGTGGTTGAATTGACAACTCAGCTGCTAATACCTTCAAATATTCTTTGGCTCCCCTTGTGTCGAATCTATAAATTTGGGTTGAATACTCTACCCTCAAAAACTGTTGTGATCCCATATACTTGTGGGTTATCAAGACCTTTTTCTGGCGCCGTTGCCGGGGAGCATAGCTATATTTGTTGAGTCACTTGGGATTATTATCATATTATCACTATGAGGAATCTGAAGGATGCTAAGACCAAGATATTTCCCTCTAAGACGAGGGGAGGTAAGGAACTGCCATCCAGTTCTGCTTTAGATTCACCTTCTGTTATAAGTAAACTTGCAACACCACCACATGCTATCAATTCTGATATGTTGCAAGTTATTGATGATGCTACTTCTGCTATGGATAATGCTTATGATGATGCTAATACCTTTCTTGATAATGATGATGTGCCACTTGGTGATTTTCTTGATGAAGAAATTGCTATAGTAATACAACATGATGTTGTTGAATCTGATGATGAGCTTGAAACTGAAACTCCTGAAACACCTGCTAGAACTAGCCTTCCTAGATATGAATTGCCAAAGGTACCGGAAGGTTATGTTATGAATAAGGAGACAACTAGAGATATTCTTTCTTGTAAGGATAGAGATGATCTAGAGAAATTATTATGCAAGTATAAAGAAAAATCTCTGAATGCTAGAATGAAATATGATCCTAAGTTTGCTACCTCACCTATCTTTATTGATGATAAGGATTATGAATTCTCTGTCGACCCAGAGTTAATTACGTTGGTTGAATCTGATCCTCTCCATGGTTATGAAACTGAAACTGTTGTGGCACATCTTACTAAGTTGAATGACATAGCCACCCTTTTTACTCATGATGAGAAGACTCGCTATTACTTTATTCTCGAATTATTTCCATTCTCATTAAAGGGTGATGCTAAATCTTGGTACAATACTCTTGCTCCTGGTTGTGTGCGTAGTCCCCAGGATATGATTTATTACTTCTCTGAGTAATATTTTCCTGCTCATAAGAAACAAGCTGCTTTACAGGAAATGTTTAACTTTGTGCAAACTAAAGAAGAGAGTCTCCCACAAGCTTGGGGGAGGTTTTGCCAGTTACTTAATGCTTTGCCTGATCATCCACTTAAGAAAAATGAAATACTTGATATCTTCTATAATGGACTAACTGATGCTTCTAGGGACTTCCTAGATAGTTGTGCTGGTTGTGTTTTCATGGAACGAACTGTTGGGCAAACTGAAGAATTATTGAATAATATATTAAAAAACTATGATGATTGGACTCTTCCTGAACCACCGGCTAAACCCACTCCGAAGAAGAGGGGTATATTATATCTTAGTCCTGAAGATATGCAAGAGGCAAAGAAATCTATGAAGGAAAAAGGTATTAAAGCTGAGGATATTAAAATTTACCTCCTATTGAAGAAATACATGGGCTTGATACACCACCATTGCCTAAGGTGGTAGAGGTAAATTCTTTAATGAAGTTCAATGATAATGATAATCCTCACAATATGCACCCTAGTCAATGCCTTTATCAGTTTGAAAATTACATTAGAAAACAAGATCACTTTAATGCAAATGTTATGAAACAATTGAAATACAATTTTGGTATGATTGCTCGCTTGAGTGACTTTTTATTTAGAATCTCAAATGACGTTAGAGGTGTGGAAAAGCATGCTTCTATGGTTCAAACTCAATTAGAACAAGTTGGTAAATCTCAAAGAGAATTACTTGATGAAATGAATAATAATATACATGACTTTGCTGTTAGAGTAGCAACTAGAGGAGGTAAAATGACTCAGGAACCACTTTATCCTAAGGGACACCCAAAAAGAATTGAACAGGATTCACAAAGGAACAACATCACTACACCTAGTCCTCCTAAAAAGAAAAAGAAAAAGAAAAATGATAGGACTTTGCATGCTTCTAGTGAACCTAAAGTAGAAAAACCTCCTAATAATGATAATGATGTTTCTATTTCTGATGCTGAAACTCATTCTGGTAATGAACATCCACCTAGTGATAATGAAAAACATAATGCTGATGTTCATGAAGATGCTTAAACAAATAATGAAAAAGAACCAGACAATGATGTTGAGATAGAACCACCTGTTGATCTTGATAACCCACAACCTAACAATAAAAGATATGATAACAGAGACTTTGTTGCTAGAAAACACGGTAAAGAAAGAGAACCGTGGGTTCAAAAACCTATGCCTTTTCCACCCAAGTCAACTAAAAAGAAAGATGATGAAGAATTTGAACGCTTTGCTGAAATGCTGAGGCCAGTCTTTTTGCGTACTCGCTTGACTGATATCCTTAAAATGTCTCCTTATGCAAAGTATATGAAAGACATCATCACTAATAAGAGAAAAATACTGGAAGCTGAAATCTCCACCATGCTTGCTAATTATACTTTTAAGGATGAGTACCTAAAAAACTCGGAGATCCAAGAATACCAACTATACCTTGCTCCATCAAAAAAAATTATGTGAAAACTGCTTTTTGTGACTTAGGAGTTGGTGTTAGTGTTATGCCTTTCTCTTTATATAAAAGACTTGATTTGAATAAACTCACACCTACTGAAATATCTTTGCAAATGGCTGACAAATCAACTGCCATACCTATCGGTATTTGTGAGGATGTGCCCGTTGTTGTTGCTAATGTTACTATTTTGACTGACTTTGTTATACTTGAGATGCCCGAGATAACAACATGTCGATTATCCTTGGTAGACCCTTCTTGAATACTGCAGGGGCTGTTATTGATTGCAATAAAAGCAAGGTCACTTTTCATATCAATGGTAATGAGCATACGGTGCACTTTCCGAAGAAACAATTCCAAGTGAATGGTATTAATGTTATTGAAAAATCTCCGACAATCACTATTGGAAGTTTTCATCTACCTCTACCTACTGTTAAAAAGAAATATGAAATGCTTATTGTTGGGGATATTCACATCCCCGTTGAGGTAACTTAGTGATTTACGAAAGTTCTTCGGTTTCATGTTAATCGAAAGTGGTTGTTAATAAGACCTGATCAACCTTATTAATGGATCATTTTTTAGTGGTATGAAGTTGACGAATTTAGTAAGCACTACCTTCTGTCCCTACCATTTGTTTTCTGTTTTTGTTAGTTAAATAAAATAAAATGACATGTTTTGTCTGTTTTCTGAACTTCTCGTGCAATAAAAAATGACCAAAAAATAAAAGTTCTCAGAATGCTCTGAAAATTTAATACGATTTTTTCTGAATATTTGAGAATTTCTGGAGCAAATAATATCAGAGGGAGGTGCACCAGGTGGGCACAACCCACCTGGGCGCGCCAGGACCCCCAGGCGCGCCCTGGTGGGTTGTGGTCCCCACGTGCCCCCCCCCTCACTTATCTCTTCACACCACATCATCACTTACCTCCAGAAAAAATTCTTCATTGCTCTCTCTCTCTCGTGTTCTTGCTCTCAAACCCGTGGATTTCGATCTCTTTGCTCGAATCTCCGTTTCCGAAACTATTTCAGGGGATCGTTGCTTGGTATGTGACTCCACTGTTTGTCCAGTTAGTTTTTGTTTTAGTGGTTTACATTTTGAATAATTAGCTACTCTTGGTGCTGCTGTAGATGAGCTTGCATGTTGAATTCTTAGAGTTTTAAGTAGTTTGAATGCTTGCTATGGCCTCTATGTATCCCTATGAGTAGCTGCTATTAATCTTATAAAGTTTTGTTGATAAATTATTGTCACTCAAAATTTTTCAGAAAATTGTACGCGAACGAGATGAACCTATTTGGAAGGAGTTCTTCGAGGAGGAGATCCTCGGGGGCATCTTCTAGTGACAACTCCGCTCGCCTGTCTTATGTCGAACCATGTGAAAGTTCCATTCGAGATGCATCCACCAAAACATGCTTATGGCCTTGCGATGATTATATGGTGCATGTGGGCATTAAGGAGGAATTTGAGCAATACGTTCACAATGTCGGTCTCGGTCCCTACATTTCAGAAAAGTGCGAACAACACCACACGCTCACTGAATCATTTGTCAAAGGATTTAAATTCCATCCCCATGAGTCTAGGGTGTCATTTAAGCTTTATGAAAATCCATTTACCATCTCACTAGAGAGTTTTGCTCACCACTGCAAACTCCCATTCTGGGGTTCGCTTGACGAACTGCCAAGGGCTGAGTACCAATCATTCTTGACTAGTCTTTGCTACGGTGAGACGAGGGGAGTGACACAAGGTAGAATAAAGAGCATTCATTTTCCCGCAATTCAGTACTTTGCATTATTTAACGGGAAATGTATAGTAGGCAAGCAAGACTATAGTACACTTTGTGCTCCAGACTTGAGCCTCATACGCACTGCTCTGACCGGTGATAGGAGTTATAACCTAGGAGCAATTGTTGCACGCAGACTTCAGCACAACGCTAACAGTGGCTATTTCTATGGTGGAATATATGCCACGCGTTTAGCATGAGGGCTGGGTGTTTCACCTTTGCCCTTTGACCCTATCCTACCCACACAGTATTTAGATTTTGATGTTTTGAAAAGTCATAAGATCCTCACAGGAAAAGTCCATAATTTCACTTACAATCTGTTGTTTAACCAAAAATCTATTGTGCACACATATTTGCCTGCGCCTGCTCTTTTTGACTATCACAGCAAAGGAAGATACTTTGTTCTTGAGAGCGAGGCCCGAGCTCACAACGAAGCAGTGGAGGCAGCACAGCAGGCCGAGGCATCCGCACCAAGAGCCCCCGTGAGCTACCATGCCAACTACTACCCAGATTACTGATCGATTACCAAGTTAGGCCAAAAGACTAACCTTGGGGGAGTACGTGTTTCTCACCGACATTACATTCATATTCACACATTTCATTTCAGTTGTCGGTGTTCACACTTTTTCATTGTATCATCCATGCTTAATTTTATTCTCTTGCTTTCTTCTTGTTTGTTTGAAAAACTTGAGAAAATCCAAAAATATTTCCTGCTTCTTTTTTATTTTCTTTCTAGAGTAGTTAACTATAGCACTAAAAAGAAAACCCAAAGATTTCTTTGTTCTTCTTTTGCTTGTTGGGAGTTTTCCCGTGTAAATAGTTTTTTTCCCCGTTTTTGCTTTTCCCTTTTATTTGCTTGTTCAAGAAAACCAAAAACTCCAAAAATATTTCAGTGTGTTTCTCTGAATTTTTTCTTTTTATTTAAGTCATACCGAGGAGAAGACCACGATGAAAATGTTGAGTGGCTCTCATATGAATAACTGTTGATCTAATAAAGAGCCCATTTTACCTTGTCTTCTCCCGTTGAATAAAATGTTTGCAGATTCCAGCTTAGTCCACGGCATTCTTGCACTATTATTATTTTCATATCGTTCGGTCGTGCAAGTGAAAGACAATAATGACGATATTCGATGAACTGGCTGTGGCAGAGAGAAACTGGTATGAACTCAACTTGTTCTATTTGTGTAAATATGTTTAACCTAGGAGCCATGATTCAGCCCATTATGATTAAACATGTTTGCAATGACAATTAGAGATTATAGTTTCTGATGCCATGCATAAGTAGCTAGGAGTGGATAATGATTTATCTTGGATATCAACATTGCATTAAAATGATTGTGATGTAGTATGATGATATGGTATCCTCCTCTGAATGTTCGAGTGGCTTGACTTGGCACATGTTCATGCATGTAGTTGAATCAAAACCAACATAGCATCTATGATATTTATGTTCGTGGTGTTCATATCCTACTCATGCTAGTGTCCAATGTTACTTATGCATAATGCATGTTCATGACCGTTGTTGCTCTCTAGTTGGCCGCTTCTCAACCTAATTGCTAGCCTTCGCCTGAACTAAGTGGGAATTCGGCTTGTACGTCAAAAACCTTGAACCAAAGTTATTCCAGATGAGTCCACCATACCTACCTATATGTGGTATTACCCTGCCATCCTAAGTAAATTTACATGTGCCACCTCTAAAAACTTCAAATAAATATCCTTTTTGTGTGTCTGGATCGTTCATGGAACAAAAGGAGGTGGTCGGTATCTTCCATGCTAAGCGGGTTATTCTTAGGTCGAGTGTTTATTCACTCGCCATCGCACGAGAGAAGGGCAGTAATAGGGATGCCCAGTCCCAAACTGCAAAAAGAAAAGAGCTTACAAATAATCAAACAAAAACTCCCAATGGAGTCAAAACTTTTACTTTAGCACTTGGGAACCGCCACTAGCGTGTTTAGCATGGAAGATATTGATAACTGATGGTCGTGAAGTAAATGAGAAGGGTGCATGTCTCAAAATATCATTTACCTCTGTTTTAAAACTTGAGCTCTCGCACCTCTGCAAATCACTGCTTCCCTCTGTGAAGGGACTATCTATTTACTTTTATGTTGTGTCATCACCTTCTAAAATAAAGCGCCAGAACCTGAGAGCATTGCTGTCATGCTTATGCATTGTGTGTAGCTAGTGTTGGGTGCATCATGAATGGATCTTTTCTACCATGAATTACAATGTCTAGTCGCTGCTTGAATTTTGGAGGTGCTCTGCATTTATGTTTTGCGATCTCAGAAAGGGCTAGCGAGATACCACTATTGCCATACTATATCATGGTTGTTTTGATAACGTGTTTCCATTTGAGATATCTTAATATTGCTCGCTAGCTGATTATGTCATTGATATGAGTCAATATAATTTTTTAAGAGTTATTGTCGGTATGGTTAGTTATAATGATTGGCTGAAGACCTGGGTGCTGTTTAAGCTTATTTATGCAAACAAGAGCAAAAGAGTTCGTAAAAGTTTTTCTTTTTCACTTTTAGTTTATCAACTGAATTGTTTGAGGACAAGCAAAGGTTTAAGCTTGGGGGAGTTGATACGTCTCCAACGTATCTACTTTTCGTAATGCTTTTCCTCTTGTTTTGGACTCTAATTTGCATGATTTGAATGAAACTAACCCCAGACTGACGCTATTTTCAGCAGAACTACCATGGTGTTGTTTTTGTGCAGAAATAAAAGTTCTCGAAATGGAACGAAACTTTGCAAGGAATTTTTATATCAAATAAGAGAATTTCTGGAGCCAAGACCTACCGAAGGGGGAACCTGGGTGGGCACAACCCACCAGGGTGCGCCCCCCTCACCAGGCACGCCTAGGTGGGTTGTCCCCACCTGGTGGCCCTGCAGACCCTGAAACCTACGCTATAAAATCCTATTTTTCCAGAAAAAATCAGGGAGAAAGAATTATTGCGTTCCACGAGACGGAGCCGCCATCACCCCCTGTTCTTCATCGGGAGGCCAGATCTGGAGTCCGTTTGGGGCTTTGGAGAAGGGGATCTTCGTTCTTCGTCATCACCCACCCTTCTCCATCACCAATTCCATGATGCTCCTCACTGGGAGTGAGTAATTCTTTCGTAGGCTCGCTGGTCAGTGAGGAGTTGGATGAGATTCATCTTGTAATCGAGTTAGTTTTGTTAGGGCTTGATCCCTAGTATCCACTATGTTCTAAGATTGATGTTGCTATGACTTTGCTATGCTTAATGCTTGTCACTTTGGGCCCGGGTGCCATGATTTCAGATCTGAACCGTTTATGTTATCACCATTATATCCATGTTCTAGATCCGATCTTGCAAGTTATAGTCACCTACTATGTGTTATGATCCGGCAACCCAGGAGTGACAATAGTCGGGACCACTCTCGGTGATGGCCGTAGTTTGACACTACTACAGGATGCTGCTAATGCGACACTACGATCAGAGACCCTTCGAGAAACTGTGTGCGATGCAATAATCGCAAACGGTGCTGTATGGAAACCGTCAGAAATGATGCAAAACGTTTGCGATGAATGATACATCAAACACGGTTCAGATTATAGTTGCGTGTGCGGTGAGGGGCATACGGTTGATCTGTACGAACTATTTGCGATGAGACAGAACAACATAAATGGGCAGCCAGATCAAGGTGTGTGCGATATACAGCATACAGTTCACTCTGATGAACCGTTTGCGATGAGTGAGGTGCACAAACGATTCGGCGTAACAAGATGTGTGTGATACCCAGCAAACAGGTCGGTAATCAGAATTGTGTGCGATCATTATAGACAGCCCATACGGTCTTTTTTGTGAATTGTGTGCTCGTTAGGGCACACAGTTCAAGAAACCAACATGTTGGCGATAATGTAGGTCTCTGTCGAATACATATTACTAACTGTCTGCGATGAGATTGACAGGATAAACCGAGATATATACAGCCTTCTTAATTTAGTCCTTCTTCTTCTTGTTGTTCTTGTTGGATGGCCCCGCGACATCGTCTTGGCGAGGACGCTTCTTGCCGCTGACCGTTGGCTTTTCATCGCCGCCGTCATCGTCATCGTCGTTACTGTCGTCGTCCTCCTCCTCCTCGTTCAACCATTCCTCCTCATCATCATCGCCGTCCTCTTCTTCGTCCTCCGACGGCTCCTCGTCCATCTGATTGTCGTTTGACGACTTCGGAGGCAGCGTCCCTTCCATGAACCGGATATAATCGAGGTCTGGGCTCGACGCCGGACTCATGGAAGACGAGCGGGATGATTCCGATGTTGACCTATCATCAGGCGCCAGACTGCCGGCCGAACTGTCGTCCTCGCTATCGCTCGACATGGCTGCAGAGTGTGTGCCAGTGTGTAGCGCGGCCTGCCGGGGACGATGAAGATGGTGGACACTTAAGCGGGGTATGCAGAGAAGAGGAACTGCCAATTGAAGCGGGGGTTGACGTATTATATAACCACTGATATAATCAACCGCAATTATTTGTACCCAGTCGCTCCAAATTCCCGGGGTTGCACAGGACTCCTATTGGCTATTTGGCTGGTTACCTTTTTCAGGACAAAAACAAGGAACGAGTTTTGGGATTATGCACCGGTACCGGTACGAACGGAGTAGGACAGTTGGCAGGCAATACATTGAGCTCTGCTTATTGATAAAGCCAGTAATAATCAAACTAGAAAGGAAAAGAAAAAAGACAAAGAAAAATATATGCACGAATCTTCGTGTAACATCAATGGCATAGGACCTAGATGTGCATTACTTAGAGCACATCTAGATGTGCTTTAGCAATACTGTCAAACAAAACCCCTAATCATCATTGCAAACAGCGCATAGAACATGGCTAATGCGACAACCACAACTACACATGCTAGTTCCTTCTTGCCTCTTGCTTTCATCTGTTGCCTGTGATTGATTCTTTCTTGCTTCATCGTACTGATTGTACATTCCAGATCAGCCAGTTTCTTCTTCAGCTTTACGTTATCTTCTACGAGCTTGGTGATAACAGTCCGAGCCCTGCCATGCCATTCTTCATCCAGCCAGTTAACAAAGGCACAAGCATCATATCCCTGCCAATGTTAAATAGTATTCTGGATGAGTGGTGGCATTAACTGAAGTAAAATGATGAACTTAATTAGCACTAACCTCTAAGGGGCAACTGAGAAACCGCCTGCCAATGTCGAATCCCTCCGTGCATACACGTCAAGCGGGAGTGTGCCCATGCACACAACTCAGCTTTTGGTACTTCTCGATGGCGCAAAACTCGGAGTAGAACTCGTGTTGTGGGAGGCTGGAGTCAAGCTCCGGATCCGGTGGCAGATTGCTCTCCTGGGGGGGTCATTCAGGACGGATTCAGCAAGGATCTATACTTTGAGACATGCTAAAAAAGATCGGGATAGATTGGAACCTGACAGGACGATTCGGATTTGTAGTACACCTGCCTTCTGATGACCTTAGGCAAGTGATCGGCGGCGATACGAGCAGGAGCAGTCGCACCGAAACCATCAGCACCACTCGTCCGCATTCCCCCAATGTTAGCGCCACGCGAGGGAATTTGGAGGCTATGTAGGGATTTGGGGCAAATGGGGAAACTATGGAGATAAGCTAACGGTCGGGAACTACTAATGGCACTATATATATGTTGTATCACTACAGGAAACAGCTATTTTGCCGTCTGCCACGGCGGACGGCAAAGGCACGAACGGCGGACGGCAAAGGCCTTTGTCGTCAGCCGCGGACGGCAAAAGGCTCCGGCAAAGTAGGCTAGGTAAACAGCTGCTTTGCCGTCTGCTTCCTGGCGGCTGACGGCAAAGGCCCTTTGCCGTCTGCCGCGGACGGCAAAGAGAGCGGACGGCAATAATTGCGCTGTCAGTCCGTTAAGTGGCTAACGGCAGGCCTTTGCCGTCCGCCGCTGACGGCAAAATTTCTAGTGTCTTTGCCGTCCGCCGTATGATGTCATCTACACGTCACTAGATGGCAGGTTCTTTGCCGTCTGCCACTCATGGCAAAGTGCAGGTTCTTTGCCGTCTGCCACTGATGGCAACGTCTTTGCCGTCTGCCATTGTAGGCAAACTGACCAAATGGGTCAGCTCCCAGGAAGCACAGTTGGCTGCCACGTGGCTTCTTTGCCGTCTGCGGCTGACGGCAAAGAGCCCGTTGCCGTCGGTGGCAGACGGCAAAGAGCCTGCATATTGGCTCTTTTTCTGTTTTTTATTAAATCCAACAATTTTCATCACAAATATATATGACATATATAGATATATTTCACAGCAAACATATAAGATATATATGATATATATGACAACAATTTTCACAGCAAAGTGCAAACATATAAGATATCCATCCAACATGCAGAGTTCCATCATACATAGTTCCATCACATATGTTCCATCCAACTAGCAAGTTCCATCATACATAGCATAGTTCATCCAACTACCAAGATACATGCATAGTTCAACGATACAAAAGAAACAGAGAAAGGGATAAGGAGCACTCCATCTATGCAAGCTTTCGTCAAGTGAATGAAATCTGCAAAATGAAAAATAAGAAAGTTAGAAATAGGTGACTAGAACAAGAAGAAGACTAGAACAACAAGAGTATGTCATTTATGGGCTAACTTACGTGAAATGGATCATATATGAGCTAACTAAGTTGAAATGGGTCGTTTATGTGCTAACTAAGGTCAAATGGATCGTTTTTGAGGTAACTAAGGTGAAATGGATCATTTTTTAGCTCACTTAGGTCAAATGGATCATTTATGAGCTAACTTAGTTGAAATGGATCGTTTTTGAGCTAACTTTGTTGAAATGGATCATTTTTTAGCTAATTTAGTTGAAATGGATCTTTTTGAGCTAACTTTGTTGAAATGGATCATTTATGAGCTAATTTAGTTGAAATGGATCTTTTTGAGCTAACTTAGGTGAAATGGATCATTTAAGAGCTAATTTAGGTGAAATGGATCGTTTTTTAGCTCACTTAGGTCAAATGGATCATTTATGAGCTAAATTAGTTGAAATGGATCGTTTATGAGATAACCTAGGTAAGATGGGTCATTTTGGAGTTAACCTAGGTGAAATGGGCCATTTTAAAGCTAACGTAGGTAAAATGGATCATTTAGGAGCTAATCTAGGTAAAATGGGTCATTTTTGAGCTAACTTGGATGAACTGCATCATTTATAAGCTAACCTAGGTAAAATGGGTCATTTTGGAGGAAAAGAAGCTAACTCTAGGTCATTATGGTAAGCATATTGGAGGAAATAAAGCTAAGTCTAGGTCTTTATGCATTTGTTAAGCAAAACACTAGAGAAACTTACCATGATCAGGGAGGTGTAGGAGCGGGGTGGCTAGTGCCGCTACCTGGAGAAGGATCGTGCGATGCATTTCTGGAGTTAAGCTGCACCAAAGATCATTTCCAATGTCTCGTTAGCATTATGAAACTCAAATGTTAAGACTAGCAAGTAATGTCCATTCAAATTAAACTCACCGTGCTCCCAGGAGCAATCACTGGCATCGGCGGAGCGGGCTGACCGGACTTCTCGCACACAGACTGCACATTTGGTTTTCACAACAGAGTCATACTAGTTAGTAATGAGACTCAAATGTTAAGACTAGCAAGTAATCTGCAGAAGAAACTTACCACAAGGAGCTCATACATGGCCCTTTCCTGCATGTCATTCCGTGCCCTCTCCTCCTCCATCATCTTTCTCGTCCTCTCCTCCATCTCCTGCTGCCTCTCTGCCGCCTCCGCCAGAAGTTTCTCCGTTCTATCTCTCTCAGTCTGTATAGCAGCCTGCAACACCACTCACATGACCATTTGTAATCATTGATGGAAGCGCACACAATGTAATGGAGAAAGATAACTGAGTACGTATCACTAACCTTGATGGCGAGTTGCACTGGCCGTTCACGAGGCCTTATCTCAGGAGCGGAGCTCGACTGGCGCGCCTTGATCTCCGGGAGAGTGCTAGGACAACGGATAAGTCCATCTCCAATGGCTATGGAGCCATGGGACCTCCCGCCACCAGATATCATCACCAGCTCTGGATCAATGGGACCCTGGCTCGGGTTAAAGTCCTCCCCTTTCCTCGCCTTCCCCTCATCTCTATATCTCACGAGCTTGTTGTGGGAGGAGATGTTGGTGAAGTTGTTTGCATCATCGAGGTCAGACTGAGAGAAAGCCTTGACTTTCTTGAAAGAGGCAGTGTGGGCCATGGCATACAGGTCGTACACCTCTGGCACCTTATCCGCCTTATTGTAGCGTGCCTGAAAGAGAGAAACAATGAAAATTAGTAATTAAAGGGCTCAAGCTAGCATGATGAATGAATTGCATGAATCATGAAGCAAACCACATACCCAGTTGCGCCCGAACTGATATAAGTTGGAGCTGCCTTGATGGTGTGGCACACCTTCCATTTGGGCACGTTTGTCCTTGGCCTCGTTGTGGAGGGCTAGCCATTCTTTTGAGCACCACTCATCGACCAACGCCTCCCAACAATCCATTCGATCCGCACACCATCTCGGAGGCGCCTAAGTTAGCAAATAGAAACTTGAGTGCTACGGCTAAGAATTACTAAATGAAGGAACTTAAGTAGAAGGCCTTAAGAATTACCTTCATGTACTGCTCCTTACTCAGGAACTTATCGCGGCACGCCAGCTTGGTCTTCTTGATACCACGCAAGGCGTAGTAGTCTCGAACAGCCTGCACCCAAGCCTCGTGCCGTAAGTTCTTGAGTAGGCGCTTGCAGACGTTCTGGATAACATTTGCCGCGTCCTCCTCGTATCCCTCCTCACACCTGTAGAATGTCTGCAATCAAATGAGACAATATTGATTAGTACAATTAATAACTAGCTAGTTGAAGATTTTGAAATGTGTAAAGGAGAAATTACCCAGAACGTCCTGATCACCATGTCTGCCCTCGTGTCGCACACGACACCGTCGATAATGACATCCGGCGGGGCCGGGGCAGCCACGTAGTGCTCCCAGCTCAACCCAAGCTCTGGAAGCCGACCCTCACCAGGCAACATGACAAACCCCGGGAAGTTTTGCCGGCAAAGAACTCCAAGGACAGAGTTGGGCCGGCGGGCACTATGATGGTGGTCCCAACCCCTGCAGCATGACAAGGCCAACGCATTAGTTATTTGAAGAAACGTGAATGCAGAAGGTACAAAAATATTAAATGCACTTACGTACCTCTCCCCATCAGGGAAAATCAACCACCTCTGCTCGCGGGTCGCCGGCACAGACGGGAGCCGTGTAGCACCACGCTGGTAGACGGTGCCACCCTCCTCCTCAAGATCAGTCGGCTCCCCGCCATCATCAGCATGGCCACTCGGCTCCTCGGGCTGATCTGGCCAGGTACCCCATCCGGACGTGTGCTCCTCCGAGGTCTCGTGGGCCGAAGGCCAGTCGACCCGAGGCTCGTGGGCCCAAGACCCGTGGACCGGAGGCTCGTGGACTGGAGTCCGTGTAGCCTCCTCCTCGGACGAGTCCACCCTAGCAGTCACGTGCTCGGGTGAAACAGCTGGGGGTGGCGGCGAGGAAGGCGCCGTAGCAGTCACCCTACCTCCTCTCTCGCGACCACGTGCCCCACCTCCTCTCTTCCTACCTCGTCCCCTGCTGGGCACCGCGGTCGACGAAGAAGGGCCCGGCGGTGTGGACATACTGTCCAGCAACGCTCGGCGGAGAGGTGCGTCTAGAATCGAAGACCTCAGACCACGCGCCGACGAAGAAGGGGCCTCGGCGCGCTCCCGACCAGCGCCCACCATCTTTCAACACCTGCCATGACAAACAGTAAACGAAATTAGTACAACATAAAAAAAAAGACCGACATGAATAATAATATGTGTATCACTTAAGTGTATCATCATCAAGTACAACATTAAAAAATTTAATACCTGACACTACTAATAATCTCGATCAGTATCATCAATAAATGCATAATCATCATCATCACTATAATCAATGACGGGCTCATAGGGTTCAGTGGCATCAACATGTGGAAGGCCACCTTGACGTAATCGGTCAAGCAATGACAGGTCATCCGCAGCAGTAACCTCTTCTTGTTCCAGCTCTTCTTGTTCCTCCTCTGGGGTGATGTCGGATTCACTGTCGCTGTCTACTTCAATGTTTTGGGGTGAAGTATAGCGGTTCTTGAAACGCTTTTTGGAAAGACGTGTCTCTTGGAAGAATTCTCCTTCATATGTGTCTGGGTTAATGTGAGGTTCATAATCCTCTTCCTTTGGGGGAGATAGTCTAGCACGTGGCGGCACTTCATAAACGACATCCCAACCTTTCAGATTTGGATTAGTTTGGCAGGCCCACGGTAGATAGAATACTTGGGTCGCCTGTTGAGCCGTAATATAGACATCAGGAACATCTAAATGGGTGCTTTGGTTGATTTCAACTAGCCCTATATGTTCATGAGTCCTTCTAGTCTCCTTCGGCTGAAACCAATAACATTTGAAGACTACGACATTCGGTGGGTTTTCACCATAGAATAGAAGTTCATAAATTGCTTCAACTCTCCCATAATACTCGGTACCTCCTTCGCCGATAGCAGATACACAACAATTTGTAGACTTTCGGTCGGCCATAGATAGCTCTTTGCCATAGGTACAAAAGCGATACCCGTTGATGTCGTATTTGTCAAATGAACGGACCTTATAGTCAAAACCATTAGCGACTTGTCTCAATTCGGCGTCCATAGACTCTGAATTAGCCTACAAGTTTAATATGAAAGGATTGTTGCATTACGCACAAATTAGCGAATGAAACCGGGATAGCCGCCTACAAATTAGCCTACAAGTCTAATAGAAATTACCGTTTGTTTGAACCAAGAGATGAAACCGGGATAGCCGCCTCCTTGCTTTGCGAGAAGCTCATACTCTTCGACAGAATCCTTTTGGATCACCGCTCCATACGAGAATAAGGCGACGTATCGACTGTATGAAATATCCAGGAATAAGAGCAGTTCAAAGGAAATAGAAGTTGTGAAACTATGTACCGAGAACTTACTCGATGTACGGCCGCACTTCTATCAGGTTGTTGAAGATATACAACGAAATGGTCCGCCATTGTTCGTTATCCAAAGATACTGGATTTGAAACACTGGCTGGTGCGAGATTCCCTTTGAATAGGCTGAGGTTGGATCCACCCTTTTTAGGGTCGTCAGCATTGTACCGAGGCTTCGGATTATGCAAATGACGATTTTTGGCTTCGTAGTGTGCTGTCACGAAGTTTGCCGCCTCCTCGGTGATGAATGCCTCAGCCATCGATGCTTCAATTCTATGTTTATTTTTACATTTTTGTCGAAGCGTCTTCTGCATCCTCTCAGTTGGGTAGCACCAACGATTTTGCACGGGCCCCCCCCAATCTTGCCTCGGTCGGGAGATGCAAAATCAAATGTTGCATTGGATTAAAGAAGCCCGGTGGAAAGATCTTCTCTAACTTGTAGATCAACTCCGGCGCCAACTCTTCCATTTCTTCTAGCACGCCAGGCGATAGTTCTTTCGCACAAAGAACACGGAAGAAATAGCTGAGTTCTGCCAGTACTAGCCATTCATCCTCAGGGATGAAGCCACGCAACATCACCGGCATTACCCTCTCAATCCATATGTGCCAATCATGACTCTTGAGACCAAATATCTTCAATTTATCAAGACTGGCTCCCCTCTGTAGATTCGCTGCATACCCATCGGGGAACATCAACTGCATTTTCACCCACAAGATAATTTCCCTCATAGCTGGCCTTCCAAGATTGAACCATGCTTTTGGCTTCGTCCAGTTCTGCTTTCCTTTCGGTTCTTTCATGTTTTGTAACGGCCTATCACATAGCGCCTCCAGATCGACTCTAGCCTTAGCATTATCCTTTGACTTCCCATCTATGCCGAACAATGTACCAAAAAGTGCCTCGGTGATATTCTTCTCAGTGTGCATCACGTCGATGTTGTGTGGGCAAAGGAGGTCTTTGAAGTAAGGCAGATCCCATAAGCATGTTTTGTGAGTCCAGGCGTGCTTAGAATTATACCCCTTGAAGTTCCCTGGATGCTCTGGATCTGGCTCGAGAGCGTTTAACTGATCCAGGGTCTGTTGGCCTGTCAATGCAGGTGGTGCAGAGTTTTTGACAACTCTACCTCTGATGAAGTTCTTCTTGTCTTTCCTGAACTTATGGCGAGGATTCAGGAACTGTCTATGCATGTCGAAGCAAGAAAACTTGCGACCGGCCTGAAGCCAACGAAACTCAAGAGCTCCCTTGCATGTGGGGCACGGGAACCTTCCATGCACACACCAGCCAACGAATAGCGCATACGCCGGCAAGTCATGCGTCGAGTACATGTACCAGACACGCATTATGAAGTTCCGTTTGCTATAGGCATCGTATGTCTTGAACCCATTATCCCAGGCTTCTTGCAATTCGTCCTTAAGCGGTTGCATGTACACATTCATATTTTTCCCCGGATAGTTGGGCCCTGGAATTATCAACGTCAGGAAAATGTTCTTTCTTTGCATAATCTGTCCGGGGGGAGATTGAGTGGAAAGACAAATACGGGCCAACAACTGTATTGGGCTGCCGTCATACCAAACACACTGAACCCATCCGTGCTGATGCCGACTCGAGGATGCCTCGGATCTGCCGCTTTCTCACCATGTAATTCATCAAACTTTTTCCACGCAACACCATCCGATGTGTGTACAATCATCAGATTCCCATCTGCATCTAGTTCGGTTCTTTTGCCCGTTTTGTGCCATGTCATCTGTCTGGCCGTCTCTTCGACCATGAAAAGACGTTGAAGTCTTGGTACGATTGGCATATACCGAAGAACACTAACGGGGATTTTGGTCTGTGTCTTCTCACCCATACCGTTGTCTACCACAACATACCTGGAAGACTTGCAAATGGGACAATAGTTCAAGTCCGCATAGTCAAGCCTAAACAAGACACATCCTTTCTCACAGGCATGTATCTTATCATAGGGCATCTTGAGTGCACAGAGGATTTTGTCCGACTGGTACAGGTTTGCAAGCATTACATGGCCTTTGGGTAGAAAGCGTCCAAATACTGTCATCATTGCATCGTAGCATTCTCTGCCCAAGTTGAACTGAGCCTTCAGAGCCATTACTTGTGAGATGGCATCCAACTGACAAAGCTCAGTGTGCTCATGGAGCGGACGTTTTGAAGACTCCAACATTTCATTGAAGGCCTTTGCACATTCCTCCATCTCCTCGTCCGAATCCCGAGCATCATCAAAGTCTTGCACCATGTTTTCCATCTCGGTACCATGCTCGTCGGTGCGACGACGATCCACCTCAGCTCGGTCACGTTGGGCAGACTCACCATGAAATGTCCACACCGTATAATCGGGCGTAAAACCACTCTTCTGCAGGTGTTTGCCCATTTCAGCCTCTGTCCTCTTTTCCCAATTGCCGCACCATAAACAGGGGCACCAGGTTTTCCTCTGGCCATTTGCAAATGCGGCTCGCACAAACCCCTTGGTTTTTGTGAACCATTCAGTGCTCCATTTGTTCTGACCAGTGTGACCGGTGTACATCCACGCACGATCACTCATCTTGACTTTCAGAGCTACTAGACACACAACAAATATATATATATATATAATTCACCATGTATATATTCATCAGTTGATCTACTTTGTCAATTTTATTACGTCCATGCAACCTACACTCTAATAGGTAATGATAGGTCCTAATCCCACCCGAGTATGTTTAGATTGGGTTCATTTTCCCATGCTATGCTCCGGATCCTACGCAAAATTTCGGCAGCACCTCCCCGCTGTTCTCCTGATACACGTCTCTGCAATAAACAGAGAGGATGTGTACCCGGAGAACAACAGGGCAGGCACTGACGAAATTTATCCGTCGGATCCGGAGCAAAGCATATGGGAAAACGAACCCAATCTAAACATACTCGGGCTGTCCATGGATAGCGTTGGACAATTCGAAAGAATCAAGGTTATAAATATGCAAATGCATGCATATTTATAACTATGACGCTTTCGAACGGGAGACACATATTGGTTACGCATACTGATGATTCAAGACACATATGTAGCTAGCTATCAAGTTTCATCGGAATAGATCAAATAATTAATGGGGGAGGAGGACATGTCATTTGTGCTCACCCACGAACGAAGGGGCAGAGCTCGTCAAACGCACGGCGAGGTCGTCGAACACCAAACCTCGCAGCGATGAAACAACTGCACATTTAAAACTACCCGATCAACACAATTATATATGATGTTTTTCATAACAAAATCGAAAGATATATGACCTAACTAATAATTCACAAATATATGACCCCGTCGGCTTCTGGAAGGCCAAAGAACACCTTTTCGGGAGGTGTCGGGGGTCGGGGTGTCGTGTCGGTCTCAGGGTGCCGTGTCGGGGTCGGGGTCGGGGTCTCGGGGTCGAGGTGTCGGGTCGGGGTGCCGGGTCGGGGTCGGGGTGCCGTGTCGGTGTCGGGGTCGGGGTGTCGGGTCAGGCTCGGGGTCGGGGTGTCGGGGTCGGGGTCGGGGTCTCGGGGTCGGGGTGCCGGGTCGGGGTCGGGGTGCCGTGTCGGGGTCGGGGTGTCGGGTCAGGCTCGGGGTCGGGGTCTCGGGGTCGGGGTGTCGGGTCGGGGTGCCGGGTCGGGGTCGGGGTGCCGTGTCGGTGTCGGGGTCGGGGTGTCGGGTCAGGCTCGGGGTCGGGGTCTCGGGGTCGGGGTGTCGGGTCGGGGTGCCGGGTCGGGGTGTCGGGTCGGGGTGTCGGGTCGGGGTGCCGTCTCGGGGTCGGGGTGTCGGGTCGGGGTGCCGGGTCGGGGTCGGGGTGCCGTGTCGGTGTCGGGGTAAGGGTGGGTGTGGTGTCAGGGTGTCGGTGTCGGGGTGTCGTGTCGGTGTCGGGGTCGGGGTCTCGGGGTCGGGGTGTCGGGTCGGGGTGCCGGGTCGGGGTCGGGGTGCCGTGTCGGTGTCGGGGTCGGGGTGTCGGGTCAGGCTCGGGGTCGGGGTGTCGGGGTCGGGGTCGGGGTGCCGGGTCGGGGTCGGGGTGCCGTGTCGGTGTCGGGGTCGGGGTGTCGGGTCAGGCTCGGGGTCGGGGTGTCGGGGTCGGGGTTGGGGTCGGGGTGTCGGGGTCTAGGGGTCGGGGTGTCGTGTCGGGGTGCCGGGTCGGGGTCGGGGTGCCGTGTCGGGTTGGGGTTTTTTCCTCTTTTTTCCTTTTCTTCTTCTTCCTATTCTTCCTTTTCTTCCTCTTCTTATTTTTTCTTCTCCTCCTCCTCTTCTTCTTCTTCCTTTCCTTTTTCCTCTTCTTCTTCTCCTCCTCTCCTCTTTTTTCTTCTTCTTCTTCCTCTTCTTCTTTTTTCTTCTCCTCCTCCTCTTCTTCTTCTTCCTTTCCTTTTTCCTCTTCTTCTCCTCCTCTCCTCTTTTTTCTTCTTCTTCTTCCTCTTCTTCTTTTTTCTTCTCCTCCTCCTCTTCTTCTTCTTCCTTTCCTTTTTCCTCTTCTTCTTCTCCTCCTCCCCTCTTTTTCTCTTCTTCTTCTTCTTTCCTCAAACTAAACTAAACCTAAAACTAAACCTAAAACTAAAACTAAACTAAACCTAAAACTACAACTAAAACTAAAACTAATCTAAACTAAAACTAAAACTAAAAAGGAAAAAAATAGAACAAAACAGAAAAAAAAACAGAAAAAAAGGGGGGCTCACCTGGGGCGCAGGGCCGGTGGAGGAGGCCGGTGGAGGAGGGGGCGGGGCGGTGGAGGAGGCGGCCTGGGGCGGCGGGGGGCCGGGGCGCGAGGGGTGCCGGGGCGGCGGGGGGCCGGGGCGGCGGGGGCCGGGGCGGGGCAGTGGAGGAGGCGGCCTGGGGCGGCCGGGGGCCGGGCCCGGGGCGGCGGTGGGGCGCGGGGCGGCGAGGGGCCGGGGTGCGAGGGGGGCCGGGGCGGCGGGGGGCCGGGGCGGGGGGGCGACGGGGCGGTGGGGCGACGGGGCGGCGGGGGCGACGGGGCGGCGGGGGCAACGGGGCGGCGGCGCGCGGCGGGCTGCGGCGGCATGGGCGGGGTGGGAGGAGAGAACGGCCGGCGAGGAGAAAGTGAGTAACGGGCGGGGGGTACGGGCCGTTAGGTAGTGCCCTCTTTGTCGTCCGCCTCTCTTTGCCGTCCGCCTTTTTGCCTCTTTGTCGTCTGCTAGCGGACGGCAAAGAGGTGGCCCGTTAAGTTTTTCCCAAACGGGCGGGGGGTGGGGGCCACCTCACTCTTTGCCGTCCGCCAGCGGATGGCAAAGAGCTTGAAGATGGCAAAGAGCTTCTTTGCCGTCTGCCCTTTCTTTGCCGTCTACTTTTGGGTAGCTGATGGCAAAGAGCTTCTTTGCCGTCAGCTAGCAGACGGCAAAGAGCTGGCAGATGGCAAATTAGCTGATTCCAGTAGTGTATACGGCACACTGTTTGTACATGTCGTTTGTGTTGGGTATTACAATGTCACACACGATTTCCGCACCAAACCATGTGAGAAGACAATGTAGGTTAGACACGGTTGCCGTTACATAACCGTATGTGATGTACTAGCCTGTCCATATAATTTTTTTGAGGGTAAGATACCGTGTAAACAGCCGCTCCGCGGATATCCGTCAAAAAAAATAGTCGCTCTGCATATAGAGATGGCGGCGGCGGCCTAGGCAGCGGCTACCGAAGAAGAGGTCAATCCTCGGTCGGTGGGCGGTGGCAGCGTCATAGGAGGTCAATCCTCGGTCTGCGGTGGGAGATAGGAGGAGCTCAACCATCGAGGTCGGCGGCGGCGTGATTCGAGCACATCCATCGCGGTCGATGGCGGGATAGTGGAGGTCGAACTTCAGGCGGCAGCCGCACTAAGCTTTGCTCCTCGACCCTGCTGTCTCGGTGTGCCGCCGCATAGCGCTTGTCTGTCTGCTGGGTGGAGGTCCCCGCGCGGCTAATTAATTAAGGTATTCTCTTTGTGAGTGGCTTAATTAAGGTATTCAATTCCTAAGTGTAGTGTTGTACTAGTACTCTGCGTGTAAATTGACTGGCCATTAATTTTTGTCATTGCACGTCTGGATAACAACATGGAGCACCCTCAGTAATTATTAAAATAAAACCTTGTGATTTATGCACGCATCTCTGGGCAGTAGTTAATCCGTGTATTAATGTTGTTGTTTTGTTTTCAATTACCTGCTGCAGATGGAACGATCTCGATGGATGAAGAATCGGAAAACCGCAGATTTTATCAGTGGCGTGACAGAGTTCATGAATTTGGCTGAAAGTACAAAGAGTAGAATTGGTGATGTGGATTACATCCTGTGTCCATGTACTGATTGTGCCAATACAGAGTCACATGAAGTTGCAGATGTCCAGATGCACTTAGTCTCTAGGGGATTCATGGATGGATATACACATTGGACCAGACACGGTGAAGAGGAGGTCATGGATGAAGATACCCAGGGCAGCGAGATGCCAAACCCCGATCAGTGTCACATGGATGTTGAATCTAACATCGGGGCAGAGGCGTCAAGCTACCAATGGAACACCGGAAAGCCGAAACGCCCACTGGAAAACCAAGACGTCCACACAGATGATGACGATCTTGATATGCCAGATTTTGTTGCTATGATTGCAGATTTTGAGGGCCCAGAAAAGGATATGATTGGGTACAAGGATCTTCCAACCATTGATGCGGACTCCAAGAAAGAATTGTATCCAGGTTGCAAAAATAAATATTCCAGGTTGAGTGCCACCCTGGCGCTTCTCAGATTTAAAGCAGCAAATGGTCTATCAAACAAGGGCTTCATAGAGATCTTAGGTATTTTCAAAGATATTGTTCCGGAAGATAATGTGCTCCCCAGAAGCACGAATGAAGCGAAGAAAATTTTTTGCCCATTGGAACTTGAAGTACAGAAGATACACGCTTGTGTGAATGATTGTATATTGTACCGTGGTGAGTACAAAGATTTTCGTGCATGTCCCACATGCAAGCATGCATGATACAAGTGCAGGAGAGCAAAGGACAAGTACAAATTGGACGACGAGATCAAGACAGGAATCCCGTTCAAGGTTGTTTGGTACTTGCCTTTAGTTCCAAGGTTGAGGCGTTTGTTTGCAAACCCTAGAGAGGCAAAGAGGTTGCAGTGGCATCATGATGAGCGAATTGCGGATAGGTTTATGAGGCACCCAAAAGATGGGGCTCAGTGGGAATTAATCGACAACAAGTTTGAAAATTTTGCCAAGGATCCTAGAAGTATAAGGCCCGGGGAGTGTACTGATGGGATGAATCCTTTTGGCGATATGAGCACCAATCACAGCACATGGTCGGTGCTTCTGTGCATATATAACCTAGCTCCTTGGTTGTGTATGAAGAAAAAATACATTATGATGTCAATGATTATCCAAGGCCCGAAGCAACCTAGAAATGACATCGACATTTACTTTCAGCTACTGGTAGAAGAACTGCTGACAGTGTGGATAGATGCGCCTACTGTAAAATGTTATGATGCTTACAGAAAGGAGATTTTCGATCTACATGTGTGCTGGTGCACACCATTCAAGATATGTCGGCATTAGGCAACACATCGGGGCAGAAAACAAGGGGAGATGTAGGGTGTGTCACATGCATGGATAGGACAGCTAGCAGAAGACTTCCCGACTCATGCAAAACAGTGTATTTGCATCATCGTAGGTTCTTAC
Organism: Aegilops tauschii subsp. strangulata; assembly: GCF_002575655.3. Taxonomy (NCBI): domain Eukaryota; kingdom Viridiplantae; phylum Streptophyta; class Magnoliopsida; order Poales; family Poaceae; genus Aegilops; species Aegilops tauschii. The sequence continues at coordinate 43,805,298 of NC_053037.3, forward strand.
GGAAAAATCACCCATACCGAAAGATGAAAGTTGAATTTGATGGTACGGCAGAGGCAGCTGAGGGCCCAAGACCCTATGAAGGGGAGGTGGTCCACAACATGGCTAAAAAAATTAATGTTGTGCTTGGCAAGAACCACCCTTTGACAGTGAAACTAACACCCAAGGATCAAGTGTTTAAGAAGAAATCGGTGTTCTGGAAATTACCTTACTGGGAGATTCTACGTGTACATCACTGCATCAATGTCATGTACGTAGAGAAGAATGTATGTGAAAGCATCCTTGGTACTCTGCTCAAGATTAAAGGTAAAAGAAAGGATGGTGACGGTTCACGGCTCGATATGCTTGCTGATCAATCACAACGCAAGAGTGAAGCAGAAGATGATGACAAATTCATCAAAGCTCGCCAGAGTTACAATTTCAGTACAAAAGAAGCATCACAGTTCTTCACCTATTTGTTGTCAGTTAAGACACCCTCTTCCTACTGCGCAAACATCAGAAGTCGCATGGATGTGAGCTTAGGTAAAATGAAGTTGGGACACATGAAGTCACTTGATTGCCACGTAATGTTGACACAAATCCTCCCGGTGGCCATCAGGAATCTGATGGACAAAGATATAAGAAACACACTCATTGACCTCTGTGATTTCTTCAATAAACTATGGCAGAAAGTTGTAGATCCTGAAGAGTTGGATAATATGCAAGATGATGTTGCAAGAATATTGTCCAACCTAGAGATGTTTTTCCCACCATCATTCTTTGATGTCATGGTCCATCTCACTGTGCACCTTATCGGCGAGATAAAGTATTGTGGTCATGTGTTTCTTCGCAACATGTATCCCTTCGAGCGGTTCATGGGAATACTGAAGCGCTTTTGTCGGAACCGAAACCATCCAGAGGCAAGCATCCTACAAGGTTATACCGCGGAGGAGGTGGTTGAGTTTTGCACCGAATAAATGAAACAAAGACCTATAGGTTTGCCCCTCTCTCGCCACGAGGGAAGGCTGAAAGGTAAGCCAGTCCTTGCTGGCATGCAAATGGCTGCACCCGGAGAATTGGCAGAGAAAGCCCATTTGACGGTACTGCTTAACAGCCCAGTTCTCATCGCTTATGCCAAAGAACACTTGGCGGAGATATGCCAAAGCTTCTTACCAATGGTGCCTTCATCAGAAGTGGAGATGAAGGAGCACACTAAGAAGTACGCCGAATGGCTGAAGAATCGTTTGGCACAAGGATCCATCGATGACATTGCTACGTGGTTGGCACAAAATCCATCACCTACGGTGTTGACGTAACAAGCATATGACATAAATGGATACACATTCTACACTGAGGAACGTGATAAGAAGACCTCGTATCAGAACAGCTCTGTTTGAATAGAATGCATGACTGTAATGAAGCTGATAAAAGGGTATACTATGGAACCATCAAAGAGATTTGGGAGCTTGACTATGTGAAAGTTAAGGTGGCATTATTCAGGTGCGCATGGATCCCTCTTGGTCAGGTAAGGACTGATGAGTACAGGAAGACCTGTGTTAACAGGACAACGATGGCATATCACGCGGACCCATTCATTCTTGCCAACGATGCTACCCAGATTTTCTTTATGGAAGACCCCTTGCATAAGAACGGCCATTTAGCGATGCATAGGAAGAGAAGGGTATTGGGTGTTGACGATGTTGCCGATCTGGATGAGTACGATGAATTTGATGAGTTGCCAGCCAAGGGATCGCGCACCAGTGCAACAGAGAAGCGTAAAATCATCAAAAACCCAAGTTCATTTGGGGTCAACTTAATGATCCCAGTTCCCCTATGTACATGGGAATTAAGCTGTAAGACTAGTCTTTATGCCTACCCTGCAACTTAATTCGTTCAATTTAGAACTGTTGCGTGTACTGAATTTGTGAGTTATGCCCGGTTTTCTGTTGATGTAAGAACCGTTAATATGTTGACCTTGATATGCTGTCAGCTCAGGCAATGAATATGAACTGTTTTTTGTTATTATTATTATTATATCATAGAGGTAGCACACTCAATTGATCCCACTACAGTATGTGTGAACAAAAATATGCAATCTGGTTTGCGAATAGCACACGGTTCGTTGATGAAAGCCGTGTGCCGACCAAACCCCGCCACCCCGCCCACGATCTGAGTCGTACTTTCAGGAACTGCCATTTCCCGCCCCTTAATGTCACCCTTTGAGAGGCAGACGGCAATGAGCTCGAGGTGCTTCAGTCATGGTAGAATAAGAGCGGGCGCGTCATTAAGGGGCGGGAAATGGCAGTTCCTGAACTTGGCGACGCGTAGCATGGGCGCGAGGCAGAGTGCGGACATTGGCAGCGACCGCATATGCCCATCATCAAAAGTGAGCTCCTCGAGCTGATCTAGGGCGGGGGATCGGAACCAGTCGTCAAGATTGGCTATGTCCTTGCCGTTGGAACGGAACTTGCCCATTCTAAGGCCTTTGGTTGGGCCAAGGTGACTGCCGAGGATCTTGGAGAATGCATCCAAGCTTTTGCGATAGCCATGGCAGAGCTCGTGGGTGTCAATGAGGTCGAGAGCGCTGGAGTTCCATAGGGGGCGCCATCGCCGGGAAAGGAGGGTTGTCTGCACCCCATATTTGATTGGGAGGAGGGAGATGATGACCCTCAACATATCATCAGGGAGGCTGCTGATTAAGTCTAGGCCTGCTGGAGTCGCTTGTGGTTCTAGCTCGCCCCGCCTCCGCTTGTTGGCAGCCCCGTTCTCCACCTTCAGAGTCTCCTTGTCAGCAGCGCTTTCTGATAGAAATGGGAGTATAGGGAATATTTAGTTAAAACAGGGCAATAGAAAAGTGTATTGGTAACTAGAAGTTATTAGGTAGGAATATAGTAAGATAAGGGAATAACAATTGGTTGCTTAAATACTACACAATTCATTTGACATTGCTGGGTAAGTCAACATATGCAGATAGTTGAAAAGAAAACTTACTTCGAACAAAGTCTGGATGGATGATTTTGTCAGGGAAGTTAGCATATATATCATGACCAGGCCCTTCTATGTGCAGTGCAATTTTAGTGCCAGCTTTCAGTAAATAAAACTTTGCAATTTCATTCCAAAAGCCAGTGCCAAAATAGGAGTCACCACGTTCATCAAGTCTTACAGTAGCAATGATTGTAAATCCATGGTTTGTGCGTAGTATGACATTCGTGGAGCCTTGATGTATGTAAAGGGAAAATTTGTGCACTACATAAGCTGTTTCATAGCGAGGGATGTCCTGCAAAAAATGGTAGGGTTGTTAAAGTAAATATGGTAACATGCAAATATGGGCCCAAATTGAAAGAATTGTACATCAGTTGAAATTGAAGGACAAAATTCTATAATTAAATAGATAGGGTAAACATGATGTCATGGAAATATGAGAGTAATCGAAAGAACAATACATCATTAATGTGCCTAATATAGAAAGAAGAGGGGGGAAATCCCCTTTGACGTATATGGTGCATGTGGCACCTTTTATCCAAATGTAGCAATATTTAGAATATGTTCAGGAAAGTAGGCCATGCCAACCGATTTAGGGTGAGATTGAACATACCGCGCGCGTCCTCAAGTTATCTGGTATGATGAGATGGAATCTCTGGCGGCGGTCGCCAAGTCCTGAAGTATCGGCACACTGTACATTCTATGAATGAAAGAAAACCCTCAAATCAGCTCGAATAAAAATGAATTCACGGTGATTTCCGCCGGGTGATTGAAGGAGGCAGATGAACTGGGATAAGAGATGAGATAATATCTCGTTAAATTAGTTACCTTGTCGTCCATGAGAAAGAACCCTCAGTACGGCAGATTTCCCAACCTAGCGGAGCTGGGTCGACCACGAGCAGCGTCGAGAAAGTCGATGGCGATAGGCGGCGGCAAGCGGAAGTGGCGAAATGCGGTGGGCTTTACCGACAGCCTGGCGGCGGCGGGAGGCATCGAGCTAAGTGTTTACCGCCGCGATAGGTGGTGCCATGGCATAGACGCGGAGGAGCTTGTGCAGGTGTGAATGGGGAACATACCGGAGGGGCCGAGGTGGGTGGCGGGCGGGGTGAGGGTTTTTGTGATGTGGGGATGGTGAGGGTTTTTTTTTCTTTTTTGAATTGGGTGGTGAGGGTTTTCTGTCCCACAAAGAATTTTGGGGGCGACGGTTTGCTAGAACGAACCGTGTGTGATTGACGCAGCAAGCAAAATGATAGTCATTGCACACGGTTCCAATTTTGGGAACCGTGTGTGATTGACATACTACCTCCGTCCTGGTTTATTGGTCCCCCGTTGTAATTTTTACCAAAATTTGGCGAAATATTTAACATACTCAGACATAGATAATAAGCGTACACGTACATAAGCATAGTTCAACCATAAGTACATAGTTCAACCGTCATTAAGCATACTCAAGCATACATAGTTCGATCCATCCCACATCTCATCTCGCATGCGGCCAACACGATCCTGAAGCTTCTCCAGGTACTCGGCGTACGCGCCGTGCGCCACCCTGCGAGAATACTTCTACTTGAAGGAGCCAACGGCCCGTCCTCTTGCATGCGCAAGAACACTTAGATACGCGTCATGAATCTTGTGGTTGCAAAATGGGCATCCATAGCCGTCGTTCCAGGTCCTAATACGCTTGTTATGCATTCCCGCATAAAGCTCCCTCGGGATTCGCCTCTTGTACCTCCTCTGGGCATCTTCATCCTCGATGTCCACATCGTCAGACAGCACCTATACATATAGTAAAACAAATTTGGCATCAAATCACTGATTACATGCCGTGAAGTAGGATTAGGAATTTATGGCTATTTATTTATACATATTCAGAGATTATGGTTCGATTTTTAAGCACAGTCGTCTATGTACAGACCAATCTTGAAGAAAATAATGGCACAAACATATGTAGGTCATTCAAAATCAATTGTCAAGTCCTGGCTAGGAATTATTAGCACAAACACTAACCCTAGTCGGATTACTAGCAGAAATCATTTGCACAGATGAAACAACTAATCACTTATCACATGTACCATTCAAACAATCAATACACTACACGGATCTAACGAAACTTACTCAGATTTCATGGATTGGGAGAACATAACCACATGATTTCTATTCCAAAAAGGGGGAACGCAGGAGTAACCAGAGAAACCCTATGATCTATTTGACACATAAATGGGTATAGATGACTAACCAGCTGTCCGTCGTTGTCGGAGTCATCACCGGAGTGGTCGTCGGAGCCGGTGTGGAACTCCGCCTCTGGCTGTGGAAGCTCGACGCCGTCGACGACGTCAGGGTGCAGCGATAACTCGCCGGCGGTGACGGCAACCTCTGTCTCCATATCCACACCGTGCTCCGGTGCTTTAGCAGCCCCGGCGTCGCCACTCCCTCCGATGGGGCGCTTCGGCAGCATCCTCATACACTGACGGCTTTGAGGATTGAGAGCGGCATCGAGGTTGCAAGCAGAGAGAGAGGATTGTGTGTGCGTAGCGAGGATGGGGGTGCGGCCGCTCGGGCGCACCATTAATATGGAGTAGTGGGAGTTGTGGGAGAGAGGCGGGCGGTGGTCAAACCGATGGCTCGCCTCCCGGTGAGCCTGCGCACCGCACTGCTGGCATGCCTACCAAAGTTTCACACAGCTACTCGCACGCCTCCCGATGACACTATGCAGCGAGCACGCCTCCGTCAATTCACACACCTGCATGCACGCCTCCCCGTCTGCCTGCGCGGCCGACTGCTCGCATGCGTCCCGTCAACTCACGCCTGCTCGCATGCCACACGGGTCGCGCGGCGGCACGTATATTGTTTTTCTATTTGGATGATTAATGTTGTCGCTTTATTGCTTAACCGAAGCATGGCACATATCCATTGTGAATAAATAATCCGTTTGGGATATTGGTTCCCAATTATTAATAATCTCCCGTCTATAATTAGATAAAGATTACATCAAAACTGGTCTCAAATTTGACAAAAAAAAGTAGAATGCCACTTTGTATTGGTGTCCATATGACAACACGATAAGTTTCATGAACTTCAAATAAGTTTTGGATGTACTAGAATTTAAAAATCAAGATTCTCAATGTTTGAAATTTGTTGCACGGGGAGTAAACATGCACCCAGTGAGACACATGTGTTTTTGCAATCCATTTAGGTGCACTGTCATGTGTGCATGTAGCTCAAATTTGATTTTTGCACATTATACCCATAGAAAATCAATCAATCAATGTACTAAAACGTCTTAATGATCTCTGTGAATTTTTTGAAATTAAAATGTCCCTCCTTTGATAACATGTATGTTCACCGCGGGATAATTAATTTAACATGCATCGTAGTTGTGGTGGATTCGCGGTGTGTGTGGGGGTGTGTGCACCTGGGGGTGGCGGGTGGCTCGCAGTACACTACGAGTTGTGAGCCGCCGTGTGGGTTGGCCGTTTTGTTAGGCGGGCTGGTGCCACATCAGAGTCGTGAAATCGTTATTTAAAACATTACACAACCCTTTCATACATTAATGTTTTGGCCACATGCAGACGATGGTTGTCCTACATGACACTCGATACTCGCGTGTGACGCTTTTTGTGGGCCCGCGAGGTCGTCGTCCATCACTTTGACGAACAGTCGGCAGTGAGGTTAATTTGACCAGCAAGGTATAATCTTTTTTGTTTGTGTTATGGTGGTATATAGTACGCGTCTAAGAGGTGGGAGGGGACTAGCATATATACTATACGTATGCGTCCGTGAACAAGTACACCTCACTCAGTGTCGGGACTTTTTGGTTACCGAGGCACGTGCCACATCAAAATTGTGAAATTGGTTATTCAAACATCACACAACACCTTTTTGGGCCACATGCATATATATCCTAGCTAGGACACTCACGTGTGACGCTTCCATCTGTGGGCCCACGAGGCCATCGTCGATGCATGCATGCATGCATCACTTTGACCTACATCGGGAGAGGTTAATTAATTTCACCATCGATGAGGATTCTTATGGGTTGTACATATATTACGGCAGGAGCATATAGTATGCGGTGAAGGGGGGAAGGGGACCATCATATGTAGTACGCTTGATATGAACCTCGCTCTGTGTGGGTGCATGGTTTACGGTTTTTGAGGCATGTGGCACATCAAAGTTGCGCATTTTGGGTATTCAACATATATATGTTTGGCCCACATGCAAAGCGGTGGTGGTTGTCCTCTCGCACCCACTTAAGAGGTTATCAGCGATATCGATGCTTTCCATCTGTGGGCCCGCTTGGTCCATCACTTCTTTTTGCCTGACAACAAGAGAGGTTAATTTGACTTAGGAGGGGATTATTATTTTGCTCTGGGATGACATGCATGATACACTTTGAGCACACACATATGCATGTGTACGCATGAATCCCTCCCATCGAGTCGAAGTGGCTAGTACAACGACACCATCATGAATCGATCTCGCTCTGGGTGGGGAGCTAGTGTATGATTTTTGACACACGCGCCAGATCAATGTTGTGTATTCAAACATGCATGCATGCATCACCTCCATACATATGCATGTAGTGGTTGCCTTCGAACGATACACTCCCTCGTGTGGTTATCGGCGACAAACCTATATATTCGTGGGCCCGCGTGGACATCCATGATCACCTTGACCAACAACAAGATAGGTTACCATGGCGGATTCTTCATTTGGTTAGTGTTATCGTAGTATAGGTCATGGTGAGATTCAGACCTAATTAAGTTTGAGCGCATATACTATGCACGCATGCATGCATATATGAATCCCCTCGTTGGTTTGAAGTGTGGTGTAACATACATATGCATCGTCAACCTAACCCTCACTCAGTGTGGGGTTTTCTAGTTCGAAATCACGGTGCCACATCAAAGTTGTTCATTGTTACTCAAAAACACACCTCTCCATACATATGTTTGGGCCACATGCATGCAGTGGTTGTCTTCGGGGACTAGCTACTTGCGTGATTATTGGTGAGCTAGCCCATCTCCGGGGTCGCATGGACGGACATCACTTTGACCAACAACAAGAGAGAGGTTGTACGACCAAGGTGGATTATACTTGGTCTGTTTTACGATCCATCTTGGTGAGATATATGCCTCTCTGGCCCGCCGACTGAAAGTGTGTGGGGGGGTGCTACATCGCACTTTGCTAGGTGAACCTCGGTTGGGGGGCATGCATTCAGAGCTTAATTAGGATTCCCTTCATGGCGACACGAGGGGGGTGGGGGCTGCTAGATACTTCGCACTTTGCTAGGTGAACCTCGGTTGGGGGGGAGGGGGCATGCTCATAGCTTAGGATTCCCTTCGTGCCGACACGAGGGGGGCTGCTAGCTACTTCGCACTTTGCTCGGTGAACCTCGGTTGGGGGGGCATGTGCATTCATAGCTTAGGATTCCCTTCGTGCCGACACAAGGGAGGGGTGGCTGCTAGCTACTTCACACTTTGCTAGGGTGAACCTCGGTTGGGGGGGGCATGCATTCATAGCTTATCTAGGATTCCCTTCGTGCCGACACGAGGGAGGGGGCTGCTAGCTACTTCGCACTTTGCTAGGTGAACCTCGGTTGGGGGGCATGCATTCATAGCTTAGGAATCCCTTCGTGCTGACACGAGGGAGGGGGCTGCTAGCTCTACTTCACACTTTGCTAGGTGAACCTCGGTTGGGGGGCATGCATTCATAGCTTAGGATTCCCTTCGTGCCGACACGAGGGAGGGGGGCTGCTAGCTACTTCGCACTTTGCTAGGTGAACCTCGGTTGAGGGGGAGGGGGCATGCATTCATATATAGCTTAGGATTCCCTTTGTGCCGACACGAGGGAGGAGGGGGCTGCTAGCTACTTCGCACTTTGCTAGGTGAACCTTGGTTGAGGGGGAGGGGGCATGCATTCATAGCTTAGGATTCCCTTCGTGCCGACATGAGAGGGTGGGAGAAAGCAATACCGTGCGCTTTGCGAGAGAAGTGCCACATCGAAGTTGCATTTGGTATTATGGAAATCAAACCACCCTTTTGATACATAAATTTGGTCCACATGCAAGTGTGTTCGTGTGCTGACCCTCTCCCGCGTCATTTTTCGCCAAATTTATGAACATTAGATAAGTCGGATGACGCAACAGACACAGTTCACTCAAACTAACCGTGTGCCACACCGGTGCACCTATCACGCACTCATCCGCACAGTACATTGGGCTCCACGAGGCTCCCCCTCTCAAAAATATCTGCCCGCTTCGAGGGTTTTTCTGTTTCATAACACACGGTTGTTATCTCCGGACCGTGTGCGATGTTTCTTGTTCCCAATCCCGCCTGTATCGAAAATATCTGCCCGCCTCGAGGGTTTTTCTTTTTCATAACACATGGTTGTTATCTCCGGACCGTGTGCGATGCACTATCATCAAAATTTTCAATAGCCCGGCATTTCACTCCCGCGTTTGACTCCCGCGTAGTAAAATTTTCAGTACCCGCGTCATTTCCTCAAACACCCCGCCCCCCCCCCCCTCCACACACACACATACACACACCAAAACCTCCTCGGGCATGCGCGCGCGCGCACACACACACACACCCTCCCTCGCTCGAAACCCTAGCAAAGTCCCCGCCGCCGCTGCCGTCGCAAGGCCTCCATTGTCAACATCTGCCGGTTTGCCCGTGCAGCTTACCCACCGATCTCCATACCCAGGCCTCCTTGAGTTTCTTAGATGATGCCTGCCAAACGCCCCCTTTCCCACAGATCCCCATCCCCATCCCCCACTCTAGAGCGTCGCAGCCTAAGCCCGGCTACGCTTCCCGTGGAGCTCGAGGAGCGACTGGCCCAAAAGAGGTGTATAGCGGTCTCTTCGCCCGACGTCGCCGAGGAAGCTGACGACCATTACTGGTGGCAGGCACTCAAGCAGCGGGCTAGAGTATGCGGGCATGTCTCGTCCGCCGGCTACGACATCGAGGTCATCGACAACGACACCTTGAGGCAGACTGTGTCACAGGTTAAGTGGCCCACCCCCAACCCCTCGGGTTCCACCGCCGTCGATCTCATCCATGGCCCTGCCGCTGATCTCCTCTGGCTCGCTGTCAACAATTTGCCATTCTACATCGCCATCGAGCCCCTTTTGTCATTTCTGAAGGACACATTCTACGACGCTGGCTTGGGATCCACAGCTTCCAAGTCAGACCTCATCGACAGCGACCACGAGGAGGGCACCCTCTCCGGCTCTTCCAAGGGGAAAGAGCCCATATGCTCTTCCAAGGGGAAAGCGCCCATCTTCGACATCAGGGAGGGCACCCTACAGCCGTGCTCTTCCAAGGGGAAGGAGCCCATCTGCGACAACATGGAGCGCATCCAGGTTCCGTGCTCTTCCCATGGGAACGAGCCCATCTGTGACAAGTGAGGAAACCCATGATTTGTTTATTTTAGTTGTTCACAATGTGATGCTCTATATGTGCAATTATTTACTGTGCAGTACATTTCATCAATCCAGTTTTAAACATACCGATAGGAATGCATATATTTGCTTGTTGTTAAGCCTGTTATAGCTAGCATATGCCTCTTTTAAAGTTTTTTTATTGTTCGGTTGTTTGTAGTTAGCATATGTTCAGTTTCAAATGCTATCTTTGGTTGTTCGTAGTATGCCTTGTTTATTCCAGTTATTCACAACGTGATGTTCTATATGTGCAAGTATGAACTGTGCAGTTCAATTTCATCAGTACCAGTTTCAACAATACCACTATGAATGACTACATTTGGTTGCTGGATCTTGTAGTTAACACGCCTTTCCATTTTTATTTAACCATAACCAGTGTACTTAGACTGGCACAATACCAGTTTGAATGACCATGTTTGCTTGTTGTTAAATGTTAGGCCTGTTGCAGTTAGCACACCTTTCCACTTGTTTTGCTTTACTAGCGTGCTTAAACCTGCACACTGAAGCTATCTTTTGGAGATTATTTTGTCTGCCATGTGTAATTTTGGTTGATGTTTAGCCTATTGTGCTTAACATGCTTCTTGATGTACCTACACAGGACAATTTTGGGAACGACTGTTGTTTTCCATCGAGGTTAGTTTCATCCCATGGCTTATATCTGCTCACTATTCGGTGAATCGGACTTTTAACTGAATATATCTACAACACGTTTTTCCTTAGGTTAACTAGGGCCATATGTAATATATCTAAGGCTACATAGCAACATGCACTGTACTTAATGTCTAAATATGCAATCCTAGGCTACATAGCAACAAGGAAGAGTGTTACATTAATGTTCTAATGATGTCTAGATATACATAGAAGAGCAGCAGCAACAACAGCAACAACACAGCCCTGTTTGGATACTCAACTTAGCTAGAGGTTAGAGTTAGTTTCTAGCTCATTACTAACCCTGAACTAACTCCATCCAAAGAGTTGTTTGGATGGCAGGGTTAGATTGACAATAAATGCACTAGGAGAACTAGCTCCAATTAGCACCTCTTGGGTTGGATACTAGTTTTTTTGGGTGGGTTGTAGATGCAACTAGCTCAAACTAGCCCTCATGTTTAGATATACTTTAGGGCTATTTGAGCTCGAACTAGCTCAAACTAACTGTAACCTGTGGATACAGCAGGAGATAATTTTTAAGAACGAACTAAACTCCTTCCGGCCCATAATATAAGATGTTAATTCATCTAATATGTGAGTATATTGGATGTTATAAGATACTCCCTCCTTTCCTAAATATTTGTATTTTTAGAGATTTCAAATGGACTACCACATACGGATGTATATAGACATATTATAAAAGAGTGTTGTACTACATCATTGTGCCATTGCTGTTTAGCTTCTAATATTAACTTGGTGATTTTAGGTACATATGTCATTGGTAAAGATCCGTGTTTTGACCCTTTCTGCGTATGGGGCAATGAGATATCGATGAACCAGCATCAAGTGAGGAAGCTAATAAAGATTGTTAGTAAAATGGGTCCAAAGATGGCAATTAAACTATTTGTTTACACTTTATCCAAGACAACAGCGAACTACAGGATGGTAAGTAAGAACTCTGCAGCCTTCTTTTTACTGCCCATAATGAGTTGTGTTAGATGACAATGTCTGAAATCTTATTCCTTTGTAGTGGTTGCCAAAGCAGTTTACTCAAGATTACCTCTCAAACTACATGATTGGTGGGCATGCAAAGGTTAAAGTATTTCTACCAGAACACGATGATTATCTAGATGTTTTCATGAAGACCATGAAGGATGGGCGATCGGCCATCACAAGGGGTTGGACTAGAGTCTTGCGTGCCTTCTGCATGGAGGAGCGCACAATATGGGCATTCCGCTTCACCTTGTTCAGCAACCAGAATATATTTCGCATCTTTCTTTACCGTCTTTAATAGTACAAGTATACAACTGTGGTTCATCATTCTTTATTTGGTTCTTATGAAATTGTTGAACATATGTACCTATGAATCGAATAATGCATTGGTTGTTTGAACCTGATGGATATGAATAAAGCTGTAGCATACATTCAAATTCAAATCCAAATCCGGTACAATTTGGAAAAGCAGCAATTAAATTATGGTGAAATTACGCTCTCCAGGTTGTTACGGTACACACGGTTGGTAAAACACAAACATTTGCATATGCACCATAATCCGAGATGGTTCACAGAGAGGAAACGTATGCAAGCATGCACACAGTTGCCATTTGCAAAGCGTGTGCGATGTCAGACAATATCACAAACGGTGCGGGCAAACTAAACGTTTGTGTTAGTTGCCTTATCGTACACGATTCGCAACCATGAACTATTTCTGATGAAGTTTGCATCATAAATGTTGCACCACAGAATAGCGTGTGCGATAGTTGTCGTGTACGATGATGTTGCGACGGTCCGACGTTTCGTAATCCTGTCTGACACTCGTACAACGATTAGCTAATCTTCTTAACGGTGAACCGTTTGTGATGGGCTGCGCATCATACACGTTCTATAATAGTGAACCGTTTGTGATGGGCCGTGCATCGTAAATGTAGCACCACAGAATACCGACTGTGATGGCAATGCGAGCAGAAATGAGTAGGAGTACTGTAGGGGCCCTATCCCTGACGGTTTCTGGGTCGTGTGGGAATGACCCCCCTATCGCCCACACTCACTTGGCGACAGTTCCAAATGCCGTCGCGGAAAGGGGTTTTAAACCGTTTGTTTAGGACCGACGCGCACCAGTGATTACAACCAGCCTTATAGGGCTCAATTCATAAATATGGCCATCTATGATATATACTCCCTCCGTAAACTAATATAAGAGCATTTAGGTCACTATTTAGTAAACTAAACGCTCTTATATTAGTTTACAGAGGGAGCTAGTACTACTCTATGATACTATATATGCACTATGAAGGTACGTACATAGTATCATACACTAGTATCATATGCATGATACTATATATATATATAGTATATGATACTCCCCACTATATAAGGCTGGCCATAGTGGTGGTATCATAGCCGATGATGTCATGCACTCGGAAATAGCAAGTATGCTGATGTGGCAAAGAATTAAATATATATAAAGAGGGTTAGAGTAACATATAGTAGGTAGATACCGTATCATGTTAAATGCGATGCTAATTTGTGTCATGCATGGCAATAAATATGATCTATATATGATATTATACTCTATGTATTATACTATGCGCTATAATTAATTAAAGGTAGTATCATACACTAGTATCATATGTACCGTATATTCATGATACTAGTATATGACACTCTCCACTATACTCATGATTTCTTAACGTGGAAAAAAATTGGAGGCGAAATGATGAACTCATGTTTTCATTCGAACAAAAATATGATGTTAGGTAATGTAAATGTTTTCAAAGAGCACACGGTTCACTCACGAAAGCCGTGTGTCCACTAAACCATGGCCGATGCACCCCTCCCACCCCTCTGCCACGCGCACGATCTGAGTCGTGCGTTCTGATTGGCCAGAACCCAAACCCCACGGATCATACGTCTGCACCGTTGGATTCTCCTTGATCGAACGTCAATCCTCATCCCTTTCGAAAGCACATGTACATGTTTACAAATAGCCCCTCCCAAAAAAATGTTTTCGAATAGCGCACGGTTCACACACGAAAGCCGTGTGCCTACCAAACCGTGGCTGATGCCCCCCCCCCTTGTTGCGCGCGTGATCTGAGTCGTGTGTTCTGATTGGCCAGAACCCAAACCCCACGGATCGTACGTCTACCCAGTCCGGCTAGGAATTGATTTATATGCCAACATGCACGGTAAATGCCAAAAAAATTCTTACATATAGCACACGAGACCTGAAATGCGCCAGCAAATCAAACCCGTGGAAAAATTGTGATTGGTTTACGTGCGAAAAATTTAGAGGCGAAACGATGAACTCACATCTTCATTTCAAAATTAGTACGTCTTCATTTCAAACGAAATTATTCTGTTTGTGCACACGAGCGCTTAGAGGCAACCGTTTGCATAGGCCTTTCCGCGCGCGCGGCGACCGGGGATATTTTTCACCCTTTTCACCTAGGCCGCCAACACCCCCCCCCCCCACCGTCCGCCCGCGTTTCACTCAACTAGTCCACCCAATCTCCTTCGCCAGCTCCCCCCTCCCCCAGATCCATAGCAGAACCCTCTCCGGGGTCGCCGTGCTCACCCCGGCCATGTGCCCGCTCTTCGGCGTCAAGCCTACCTCCACTGCCATTCCCAACACGCGGCGGCCCGTGCCTTGCCGTCTTTGTTTGCTCGCCAGCCACCCTCGAGCATATCAATGCAGTAACCCTCGCCTCTCCTGTGGTCCGGTCGGGTTTGCATTAAGAAGCTTGTTAGTTACTGCTCTCCATCGCGGCATATTTCCTCGCAATCCCTCTTCCAATTTCATTCTGTATGTTCCCAAATTGGCTATAAAATAACGGATATCATATATATGTTCATTATCTACCTTCCTTACTACATATAAGCTGTATTTGTTCCAATAAGTTACTGCCTATTTACATATCGCGGGCGCCCGAGTCACACAAACTTAACAAATTAGCCGTACATTTTCTAAATTATTGCATGGCATGTTTAGAAAGCTTGATACCAAGTTGTTAGTTTTATGCTTATCCTCCTTTCCTGAGTTTCGCATGTGTTCTCTATAGATGCCGAGTAGCAGCGACAGCACTCATTCAGGCCATGTATCTTCATCTAATTCGGACAACCCTAGGTCTTCAGCAGATTGTGAGGGATCAAGTAGTTTTGAATGGGATAGAGCTGCAGCAATTACCCTTCCGGTCAGGACACGGAGGAACGCTCCAAGGAAGCCCACACACCAGCCTAAAGGTGTATATGAAGTAACCGAGATTGATTTGAAGTCCTGGGCTCCAACTAAACCAGATAAAGCACGCATGAGGTTCAGGAGTGTGTGTGGATTTGTTGGCAGGGCAAGGCTCAACATTAATCTGCCGGGGTTTCGGAAGGCTGACACAGAAACACGGCAAAGGATAGTCCGGGAGATCATGGATCACTTCAACGTTCCAGAGCAGTGGAGAATGCAAGTGGAACACGCTGCACTGAAGAAGGCTAGGGATGCTTGGAGAAACTGGAAGCACGTGTTGTACAAGAAGTACTTGAGTGAAGGCAAGGACCCAATCCCCGCATACCCCCAAATTACAAAGGCAGACTGGGCAGAATTCAAAAGGGTCAGGGCAACTCCAGAGTTTGCTGCGAAGAGTTTCAAGCAATCGGAACTTCAGAAGAAGAACATACACCCCCATCGTATGGGTGTGCCAGGATACTACGGCATGAAATTGATATGGGAACAGGAGGACAAAGAAGCAGTAGCGGCGGGTGGGAATCCGGCCTTTAGTGGAATCAAGGGCGAACACGCCAGAGACTACTTGCGGGCACATGCAAAGAGGCGTGATGATGGAACTTATTACTTTGAAAACGCACGTGACGCCAAACTGTATGAAGTGATGGTAGAGGCTTCCAAGATCCCTGGAAGGTTCTACAGGAACTCATGGCCATGTGACATTCTTTTCATTGCTCTGGACACAAAAGAGCCCCCTGGCCGTGCAAGGGGTATAGGTGTTAATGTCCCGCACAAGAGGGCTTTCACACTCAGCAAAGAAGAGAGGCTCAGCATGAAAAAAGCGAGGAGTGAAATGAAGCAGAATGCATTGTTTGAAAAGTTGAAGAAGGAGATTTATCCAGCTGTTCAAAAGGATGTTGAGGAGTCAATGATGATGCAGAAGACTCCAACACTGACAGATAGCCAGCAGATGGGAGGGGAGGCGGGCATGGATGATGCTGCTTATTGCGCGACAACAATGCACAAGGGTAGCTGTGCATCAGCTGACCCCAGCGACACTGAGACTGCAGCTGCTCGTGATGATGCTATATCTGATCTATCTGGAATAAAAGACGGACTGAAGGGCATGCTTACACATTATGAAGGTACATTAAAATGTGCAACAGCTTGGGTTTGCCCACCCTTCTTGGAAGATGGACTCTTCTTGGACAATGTGCCATTGAATTCGGGCTGTGTGAAGTGCTACGTGACTGAAGTAAAGCCTGGATTCAATGAATTTGCCCTGAAGAATGTCCTAGGAGACTTCGATGAGCAAAGGACCTTGGGAGAAACACTATTACATCACATCCAGTGGCCACGAAAGGAAATAGAGTTCATCGATGAGATTCCTGAAGCCCCGCCAAGAGCAACCACTATCGCCCCTCAACCGGTGACGCTCTCCTTGCCAGAGCAGCTCTCGCGGGCTGATGCATCAACCTGTGATCTGCCGGACCGACTTTGTGGCGTACAGGCCATGTCATCCTCCGCCCCAAAGCAGCCAGTGGCAAGGCCTACAACTGTTGATGACGCACCATCGGTTCAGATGCCGGCCGCTGAAGCAGCGGGGGGAGACTCAGCTGCAGCACATGCTCAGCAGACCAACCTGGTGGAACAGACTGCTAAGCAGTCTGATGCTTCAGAACCGCCTGCTAAGCAGTCTGTAGGTCCAGAACCGACTGCTCATCAGTCCATCAGCCCGCAGGCGCGTGATCAGCATACCAATGCGTCAGCACTTCCTGCTCAGCAAACCAACGCGTTGGCACGGCCTCCTCAGCACACCGACAAGTTGGCACCACCTGCGCAGAAACCCGACATAGCTTCAACGCATGGTCAGCAGTCCGTCACAGCAGCACCGCCAGCTCAGCGGTCCGGCATAGATAAATCATCTGCTAAGCAGTCCGTCCAAGCTTCACCGTCTGCTCGGCAATCTATCGTGCAGGCAACCAGACGTTCTGCCAGAAATGCTTCAAGTACCAAGAAGGAAGTGGCCAAAAAGGCTACACCCACGACCACGAGGAAGCGCGGCGGGAGAGTGAAGAGGAAAGAGAACGATTGCCTCTTACTTAAAGCACTCATCACCCAGAACCAAATTAACAGCAGCTTTTTCGAATCGGGGAGTAATATTATTTCTGACGCCATCAGTGATGAAGAAGTACGTTTGTTGCTTGCTAAAAATAAAGCAGGCTTACTTGAAGCACGCAATTACGTCCATGGCCAGCCATTTCTTGTTGGCGAATACTTTGATGAGTGCAGCTCCAGTTGCCGCGAGTTACATGAATATTGCATGGATCAAATGTCAGAAGGTCATCACCATTTGCTAGTAACTACAATAGAGATCATTTCTGACACGATGTTGGTTCCATCATTGTGAGTTTCGAGGACTTGCATCTCTTCTTCAACTTCAACGTGCTCGATGCCACTCTTGTTAGATGCGTGATTTTGTAAGTACTTAACAAACTCTGATCAACTTCTCCATACAAGGCTGTAAATGATAAACAGCTAACTGCATTTTATTCCTATCAGGGGATTGAACGGCAGAGAAGACAAAGTGAGAGTGTGTATTTCATAGATCCTGCATTAGCAAATGGCACAACATTACATGAAAAGGACCGACGGGACTGGGCCGTTAACACGGTCGTCCGTATCTTCGAAAACACGTCTCATGCAGAATCATTTCTCTGGCCATATCATTAACGATAAGTCAAGTAAACAACCACGGATACACTGATTGTCTTTTAGATTTCGACATCATTCGTAAGTTCATGGCTTTCTTAATATGTAGCAATCACTGGAGATTGGTATTCATTGTTCCAAACAAGAACACAGTTTACTACATCGATTCTCTCAGAGAGTCAACAAACGCTCAGGATCTGACGCATCTTCAGCAATCCTTGGATAGGTATTGAATTCTATGATGTTGAAATTAATTTCCATTCATATCTGGTTCAATAATTGATGTTGTCAAAATTCATCATCATTTGCAGTGTGCTCGCATTGTGGGAAACTAAAACAGGGAACCTGTTCAAGAGGAAACTACCTCTGCAGCACGAGATCGTTTCTCCGGTAACACACCGAAATCCATTATTTTTGGAAAATTTATCCAACAGTCTGCAAATACCTTTCCTTACGCTAGTCAAATGTTCAAGCTTCTAAATAAACCTCTTTCTATTTTGTCCAAAGAAAAAATAATACATCTAACACCGGTTAGGTTGTTCCTAACAGGACAAATACATGACTAATTTTGTACAAAAAATTTCAGTGTCCTCAGCAAGAAGCAGGGACCAACCTTTGTGGATACTATGTTTGCAGACACATGATCTCCATCTGCAAATCTGTTGATAGTTGTGACGATCCTCGCGAATTAGTACCAGTAAGTCTATCTTAATTAATATCTTCTACTCCACTCATATGGCACATTCCGATCTTAAAAATACTACAGCTCATCTTAAAACCGAGGACCCCTGAACCGCTCCCGGCTGGTGAATTGCTGATGGTTCGGAGATTTATCAGCGACTTCTTCCTGGATCACTACATCAATCCCACTAGTGATAATGAAGATTTCAGCATGCGTTCTCCTGAAACATTGAGTAAGAGTTGGCTGCTAAACATATAACGCATGGATCCATTGTTTTCCATCTGATGAGGTCTTCGTATTTCTTACACTATAATTAATTATGTAATGCATATATGTGTGGACAAATCATTGGAATTTAGCTACCATATGTTCAATTGCAATTGTTGCGAAATCTGATGAATGTTCTTCCTGTGGACACTATTTGTTCAATTGAATATTGTGGCGAATTTGCTTTTTGCATGCCGATTCAAAATGGGATATTTTTGTTTATTTGTTCAATTGAATATTGTGGCGAATTTGCTTCTTGCGTGCCGATTCAAAATGGGATATTTTTCTTTTAACCTGGCAATTGCTCCGCACACGGTTGAACTAAATGAGTGTGTGTGATCCACATCGGAAAGCATACGTCAATCATAGCGGAACCGTCGGTGATACACAGCAAATCGCAAACGATTTGCAGCGCTACTACGTGTGTGTAGGTTCTCCGGAACCATTTGTGATATCGCGTTATCGCACACGAGAACTGGGAGTAAACCGTGCCCAATGCAAAATACAATCCCAGTCGTATTTTTCAGGAAACGTGTGGGATCCCAAACGAAAAGCACACGTCACTCTTGCGGCAATCGTCGGTGATACCTAACAAATGACAAACGGTCTGCAGCACTTGTATGTGTGCGAAGGGGCTCCTGAACCGTTTGTGATAGAACATTATCGCAGACGGTAATTGTTGGAAAACGTGTGCGATGGAGTCTAGCATGGCAGACGGGTTTCGCAGAAAACTCGTGTGTGATAGGTCACAAATCGCACATAGTTCATATATTGGCCCGTGTGCCTTACATACTGTTTCCCAAACAGTTCGTCACGACAGACCATATGGTTTCACTGTGTCATTAGAAACGCTTAATCACCGACACGTGCGAAAGAATTTAGTGTGTGCTGCATCGCACACGATTACATTTTGGAAGGCCTCTGGATCACTGTTCCATATCCCCGACGGTTTTTGGGTCGTGTGGGAAGGACCCCCTATCGCACACACTCACTTGGCGACGGTTATGAAGGCCGTCTCGGAAAGGGGTTAAAAACCGTTTGTTTAGGACCGACGCGGACCAGTGTGAGGAGTTCATGTATTCACCGTGTGTTAATGCTTTGTTCCGGTTCAAAGGAGGCCTTAATATCCCTTAGTTTCCAATAGGACCCCGCTGCCACGGGAGGGTAGGACAAAATATGTCATGCAAGTTCTTTCCATAAGCACGTATGACTATTTACGGAATACATGCCTACATTATATTGATGAACTGGAGCTAGTGTCGTATCACCCTAGGTTATAACTGTCTCATGATGAATATCATCCAACAAGTCACCGATCCAATGCCTATGAATTTATCTTATATTGTTTCTGCTAAGTTACTACTGCTATTGTTACCGTTGCACTTGCTACAAAATTACTGCTACACTGTTACTGTTACTATTGCTGATGTCACTGCTATCAAAACTATCATACTACTTTGCTACTGATCACTTTGCTGCAGATAATTAATCTCCAGGTGTGGTTGAATTGACAACTCAGCTGCTAATACCTTCAAATATTCTTTGGCTCCCCCTGTGTCGAATATATAAATTTGGGTTGAATACTCTACCCTCGAAAACTGTTGTGATCCCCTATACTTGTGGGTTATCAGTGGATCACCTTGGCGTGAAGTTGAGGCTTCCACTTGGACAGACAAGGTACTCTCCTTCACCTTCGTTGGGTGAATCTTGCCAATAGACAAGTCTTGTATTGCTTCCGAAGTATCTTTGTCACCTACATCAATTGGCAATTGCTCTACTTGCGAGCCGTTAGATTCATCAAACTTCACATCTACCGTCTCTTCAACTTTTCTGGTGAAATTGTTGTAGACATGGTATGTGTGAGAGTTTGAGCCATAACCGAGTAGGAAATCTTCATGATATTTAGAGAAAATTTCGAACGGCGATGCTTATCAAGAATGTAGCACTTTGAGCTGAATACCCGAAAGTATCCAACTTGGGGTTTGCTACCGGTGAGAAGCTCGTATGCCGTCTTGCCGAGTAGCTTGTGAAGATATAGACGATTCGTTGCATGGCAAGCTGTCTCAACCGCTTCCGCCCAAAAGTGTTTTGGCGTCTTGTACTCATCAAGCATCATTCTCGCCATTTCAACGAGCGTACGGTTCTTCCTCTCAACAATTACATTTTGTTGAGGCGTGTACGTAGCCGAGAACTCATGTGAAATCCCTTCTTCGTCAAGAAAGGTGTCCACATTGGCGTTCTTGAACTCCGTTTTGTTGTCGCTGCGAACCTTCTTGATCTTCACTTCAAATTGATTTTGGGCCTTCCTAGCGAAGTTCTTGAAGATCTTTTGGACCTGCGATTTATCATCAAGAAAGAACACCTACATAAAACTTGAAAAATCATCAACAATGACCAATCCGGATGAGTTACCACCGAGACTCTTATAGGCGTTGGGACCAAAGAGATCCATGTGAAGTAGCTCGAGTGGTCTTCTCGTGGTCATGATGTTCTTCACGGGATGACTTCCTCCAACTTGTTTTCCTGCTTGGCAAGCACTACAAAGTCTATCCTTGTCAAATATAACGTCTTTCACTCCAAGGATATGATCACCTTTAATAAGCTTGTCAAGATTTCGCATGCCCACATGACCTAACCGTCTATGCCACAACCAGCCTTTAGAAGATTTAGCAATTAAGCTAGTTCTAGGTTGAGCCTTTTTAGTGAAATCAACAATGTATAGATCACCTCTACGTATGCCGGTAAAGACCATTTTATGGTTATCTCTTCGAAACACTTGGTAATCTACTTCAGTAAATAGGACATTGAAACCGAAATCGGCTACTAGATACAGAAAGTAAATTATAGCCAAGAGATTCAACGAGCATGACATTTTGTATGGAGCTGATGGCCACCTTACCGAGGCCAACCACCTTACCCTTTGAGTTATCACCAAAAGTGACATACTTTCGAGGGCCGTCGTTTTCAGCAAGCTCACAAAGCATATCCTTGTCTCCGGTCATGTGATCGGTACATCCACTATCAAGAAACCATTCCTTTCCTCCAGCCATGTAGCCGCGAAGATTAGCCATAAGACCAAAGTGTCTCATAGACTCATCGAGATCAAAGTCACTATCATCATCCTCATCATAGTATCCATGTTCAACATCGTCTTGTGATTGATCATTTCCTAGAGAGAGTGATTCATTAGATTTATGATCATGACAATGTTCATCTTTATGAATTCTAATGACTTCGTAAATGATGTTGCTAATGATTCCAACATCTCCTTTGGCACGCATAAGGTCACAAAGCTCAAATAGACAATCGCCAAACTTAGGATCATTAGGACTCATCTTATTCAAAGCAATAGACTTGTGAAGAATCTCATCTAAGTTTTTCAAGGAATAGTCTGGAAAGCGTTCCTCAAGAAATCTCCATATGGTGTAAGCACAGTCAAGATTAGGCAAGCATGCTATCAAATTTCTAGGCAAACCTCTAGTGATAAGATTGACAGTTCTAAGATTGTGAATCATGTCAAGAGACTCATCAGGGGTAGGATGCAAGGGGTCAACAAGGGGCGCACAAGGGGTAGTAATGTACTTGTTCAAGTGATATTCATTGAAAATCTCAAGCATCTCATTTTTCCAAGCATTAAAGAACTCTCCATCAATTATGGGCACTCTATGTCTAAAACTCCCCATCGTAGACTCATCCATTTTCCTCCAATGGTGTTTAAACCAAAGCAATGGAGACCAAAACTCTGATACCAATTGAAAGGATCGAGAAGAGGTGTCTAGAGGGGGGGTGATTAGACCCTCAACAAGTAAAGATAGCAGTTTTTAAGTTTTTCAAGTTAAGGTTGGAGATTAGCACAATTTTAAGCATTCACAATACAATTCAAGCAAGCATGGCAAGAGTATATGAGCAGCGGAAAGTAAATCATGCAACTTGCAAGAAAGTAAAGGGATGGGATTGGAGTGTG
The DNA here is from genome assembly GCF_002575655.3 of Aegilops tauschii subsp. strangulata. Lineage (NCBI taxonomy): Eukaryota > Viridiplantae > Streptophyta > Magnoliopsida > Poales > Poaceae > Aegilops > Aegilops tauschii. Next base: position 43,828,183 of record NC_053037.3, read on the forward strand.
CAAACACAATTGGAGACACGGAGATTTTTGGCGTGGTTCCGATAGGTGGTGCTATCGTACATCCACGTTGGTGGAGACTTCAACCCACGAAGGGTAACGGTTGTGCGAGTCCACGGAGGGCTCCACCCACGAAGGGCCCACGAAGAAGCAACCTTGTCTATCCCACCATGGCCATCGCCCACGAAGGACTTGCCTCACTTGGGTAGATCTTCACGAAGTAGGCGATCTCCTTGCCCTTACAAACTCCTTGGTTCCACTCCACAATCTTGACGGAGGCTCCCAAGTGACACCTAACCAATCTAGGAGACACCACTCTCCAAAAGGTAATAGATGGTGTGTTGATGATGAACTCCTTGCTCTTGTGCTTCAAATGATAGTCTCTCCACACTCAACTCTCTCTCTCACAGATTTGGATATGGTGGAAAGATGATTTGAGTGGAAAGCAACTTGGGGAAGGCTAGAGATCAAGATTCTTGTGGTTGGATTGGAATGTCTTGGTCTCAACACATGAGTAGGTGGTTCTCTCTTAGAAAATGAGTAGTGGAAGTGTAGGCACGTTCTGATGGCTCTCTCTCAAATGGAGAAGGGGGTGGAGGGGTATACATAGCCTCCACACAAAATAAAACCGTTACATACAATTTACCAAACTCGATGGGACCGAATAGTGAAACTCGGTCAGACCGATATGGTTCAAAATGTGAACGTTAGAGTTTTCGGTGGGACCGACAAGGTCAACTCGGTGAGACCGATGTGCTAGGGTTAGGGCAAAACTTCATCTCGGTAAGACCGATTGCATGAACTCGGTGAGACCGATTTCAGCAATAAGCAAACAAAGACTTGGTCAAGCAAACTCGGTGGGACCGACTGCGTATCTCGGTGAGACCGAAATAACTACAATAGGTAACAGAGAGTTTGTGGGGCCATCTCGGTGAGACCGAGATCCCATTGGTGAGACCGAACTGATTAGGGTTTCTAGCAGTGGCTATGTCAAGTGAACTCGGTGGCACCGGATAGATCAAATCGGTAGGGCCGAGTTTGACTTTAGGTTTGGGACATATGTAGAAATGAGAAAGTGGTTGAGGGCTTTGGAGCATATCACTAAGCACTTTGAGCAAGCAATCCATTAAGCAACACCTCATCCCCTTTTAATAGTATTGGCTTTTCCTATGGACTCAATGTGATCTTGGATCACTAAAATGAAAATGTAGAGTCCTGAGCTTTTGCCAATGTTTGTCCTTACCATCTTGAAGGGGTTCCACATCCCCTTGTCCTGCCACTCCAATGTTGAACTTATCTGGAATATACTAGATAGAAATATTAGTCCAACAAGAGATATGTTGACATCAATTACCAAAATCACCTAGGGAGCACTTGTGCTTTCACATTGCTTGCAAGGCTTCTTATGATGTGTATTACCGAGAGGGCCCAGAGATACCTCTCCGATACTCAGAGTGACAAATCCTAATCTCGATCTATGCCAACCCAACAAACACCTTTGGAGATACCTGTAGAGCATCTTTATAATCACCCAATTACGTTGTGACGTTTGATAGCACACAAGGTATTCCTCCGGTATCCGGGAGTTACATAATCTTATAGTCAAAGGAATATGTATATGACATGAAGAAAGTGAAGGAAATATGCCCTAGAGGCAATAATAAAGTATTATTTATTTCCTTATATCATGATAAATGTTTATTATTCATGCTAGAATTGTATTAACCGGAAACATAATACATGTGTGAATACATAGACAAACAGAGTGTCACTAGTATGCCTCTACTTGACTAGCTCGTTGATCAAAGATGGTTATGTTTCCTAGCCATAGACATGAGTTGTCATTTGATTAACGGGATCACATCATTAGGAGAATGATATGATTGACTTGACCCATTCCATTAGCTTAGCACACGATCGTTTAGTATGTTGCTATTGCTTTCTTCATGACTTATACATGTTCCTATGACTATGAGATTATGCAACTCCCGTTTGCCGGAGGAACACTTTGTGTGCTACCAAACGTCACAACGTAACTGGGTGATTATAAAGGTGCTCTACAGGTGTCTCCAAAGGTACTTGTTGGGTTGGCGTATTTCGAGATTAGGATTTGTCACTCCGATTATCGGAGAGGTATCTCGGGGCCCACTCGGTAATGCACATCACTATAAGCCTTGCAAGCATTGTAACTAATGAGTTAGTTGCGGGATGATGTATTACGGAACGAGTAAAGAGACTTGCCAGTAACGAGATTGAACTAGGTATCGAGATACCGACGATCGAATCTCGGGCAAGTAACATACCGATGACAAAGGGAACAACGTATGTTGTTATGCGGTCTGACCGATAAAGACCTTCGTAGAATATGTGGGAACCAATATGAGCATCCAGGTTCCGCTATTGGTTATTGACCGGAGAGGTGTCTCGGTCATGTCTACATAGTTCTCGAACTCGTAGGGTCCGCACGCTTAACGTTACGATGACAGTTATATTATGATTTTATATGTTTTGTTGTACCGAAGGTTGTTCGGAGTCCCGGATGTGATCACGGACATGACGAGGAGTCTCGAAATGGTCGAGACATAAAGATTGATATATTGGAAGCCTATGTTTGGACATCGGAAGTGTTCCGGGTGAAATCGGGATTTTTCCGGAGTACCGGGAGGTTACCGGAACCCCCCGGTAACTTAATGGGCCTTAGTGGGCCTAGGTGGAAGAGAGGAGAGGAGGCCAGGGCAGGGCCGCGCCCCCCTTCCCCCCCCCCCCAGTCCGAATAGGACAAGGAGAGGGGGGTGGCGCCCCCCCTTCCTTCCTCCCTTCCACCTCTTCCCCCTTCCACTCCTAGTCCAACATGGAAAGGGGGGAGTCCTACTCCCGGTAGGAGTAGGACTCCTCCTGGCGCGCCTCTACCTCCTAGGCCGGCGGCCTCCCCCTTGCACCTTTATATACGGGACAGGGGGGCACCTCTGGACACACAATTGATCAACGATCTTTTAGCCGTGTGCGGTGCCCCCCTCCACCATATTACACCTCGATAATATCGTAGCGGAGCTTAGGCGAAGCCCTGCGTCGGTAGAACATCATCATCGTCACCACGCCGTCGTGCTGACGAAACTCTCCCTCAACACTCGGCTGGATCGGAGTTCGAGGGACGTCATCGAGCTGAACGTGTGCTGAACTCGGAGGTGCCGTGCATTCGGTACTTGATCGGTCGGATCGTGAAGACGTACGACTACATCAACCGCATTGTGTTAACGCTTCCGCTTTCGGTCTACGAGGGTACGTGGACAACACTCTCCCCTCTCGTTGCTATACATCACCATGATCTTGCGTGTGCGTAGAATTTTTTTTGAAATTACTACGTTCCCCAACAGTGGCATCCGAGCCAGGTTTTATGCGTTGATGTTATGCACGAGTAGAACACAAGTGAGTTGTGGGCGATATAAGTCATACTGCTTACCAGCATGTCATACTTTGGTTCAGCGGTATTGTGAGATGAAGCGGCCCGGACCGACATTACGCGTACGCTTACGCGAGACTGGTTTCACCGTTGCGAGCACTCGTTGCTTAAAGGTGACTGGCGGGTGTCTGTCTCTCTCACTTTAGTTGAACCGAGTGTGGCTACGCCCGGTCCTTGCGAAGGTTAAAACAGCACTAACTTGACAAACTATCGTTGTGGTTTTGATGCGTAGGTAAGAACGGTTCTTGCTAAGCCCGTAGCAGCCACGTAAAACTTGCAACAACAAAGTAGAGGACGTCTAACTTGTTTTTGCAGGGCATGTTGTGATGTGATATGGTCAAGACATGATGCTATATTTTATTGTATGAGATGATCATGTTTTGTAACCGAGTTATCGGCAACTGGCAGGAGCCATATGGTTGTCGCTTTATTGTATGCAATGCAATCGCCATGTAATTGTTTTACTTTATCACTAAGCGGTAGCGATAGTCGTAAAACCAATAGTTGGCGAGACGACAACGATGCTACGATGGAGATCAAGGTGTCGAGCCGGTGACGATGGTGATCATGACGGTGCTTCGGAGATGGAGATCACAAGCACAAGATGATGATGGCCATATCATATCACTGATATTGATTGCATGTGATGTTTATCTTTTATGCATCTTATCTTGCTTTGATTGATGGTAGCATTATAAGATGATCTCTCACTAAAATTTCAAGATAAAAGTGTTCTCCCTGAGTATGCACCGTTGCGAAAGTTCTTCGTGCTGAGACACCACGTGATGATCGGGTGTGATAGGCTCTACGTTCAAATACAACAGGTGCAAAACAGTTGCACACGCGGAATACTCAGGTTAAACTTGACGAGCCTAGCATATGCAGATATGGCCTCGGAACACGGAGACCGAAAGGTCGAGCGTGAATCATATAGTAGATATGATCAACATAGTGATGTTCACCATTGAAACTACTCCATCTCACGTGATTATCGGACATGGTTTAGTTGATTTGGATCACGTAATCACTTAGATGATTAGAGGGATGTCTATCTAAGTGGGAGTTCTTAAGTAATATGATTAATAGAACTTAAATTTATCATGAACTTAGTACCTGATAGTATCTTGCTTGTCTATGTTAATTGTAGATAAATGGCCCGTGCTGTTGTTCCGTTGAATTTTAATGCGTTCCTTGAGAAAGCAAAGTTGAAAGATGATGGTAGCAATTACACGGACTGGGTCCGTAACTTGAGGATTATCCTCATTGCTGCACAGAAGAATTACGTCCTGGAAGCACCGCTAGGTGCCAGGCCTCCTGCAAGAGCAACACCAGAAGTTATGAACGTCTGGCAGAGCAAAGCTGATGACTACTCGATAGTTCAGTGTGCCATGCTTTACGGCTTAGAACCGGGTCTTCAACGACGTTTTGAACGTCATGGAGCATATGAGATGTTCCAGGAGTTGAAGTTAATATTTCAAGCAAATGCCCGGATTGAGAGATATGAAGTCTCCAATAAGTTCTACAGTTGCAAGATGGAAGAGAATAGTTCTGTCAGTGAGCATATACTCAAAATGTCTGGGTATAATAATCACTTGATTCAACTGGGAGTTAATCTTCCGGATGATAGCATCATTGACAGAATTCTTCAATCACTACAACCAAGCTACAAGAGCTTCGTGATGAACTGTAACATGCAAGGGATGAATAAGACAATTCCCGAGCTCTTCGCAATGCTAAAGGCAGCGGAGGTAGAAATCAAAAAGGAGCATCAAGTGTTGATGGTCAGTAAGACCACTAGTTTCAAGAAAAAGGGCAAAGGGAAGAAGAAGGGGAACTTCAAGAAGAACAGCAAGCAAGTTGCTGTTCAGGAGAAGAAACCCAAGTCTGGACCTAAGCCTGAAACTGAGTGCTTCTACTGCAAGCAGACTGGTCACTAGAAGCGGAACCGCCCCAAGTATTTGGCGGATAAGAAGGATGGCAAGGTTAACAAAGGTATATGTGATATACATGTTATTGATGTGTACCTTACTAATGCTCGCAGTAGCACCTGGGTATTTGATACTGGTTCTGTTGCTAATATTTGCAACTCGAAACAGGGGCTACGGATTAAGCGAAGATTGGCTAAGGACGAGGTGACGATGCGCGTGGGAAATGGTTCCAAAGTCGATGTGATCGCGGTCGGCACGCTACCTCTACATCTACCTTCGGGATTAGTTTTAGACCTAAATAATTGTTATTTGGTGCCAGCGTTGAGCATGAACATTATATCTGGATCTTGTTTAATGCGAGACGGTTATTCATTTAAATCAGAGAATAATGGTTGTTCTATTTATATGAATAATATCTTTTATGGTCATGCACCCTTGAAGAGTGGTCTATTTTTAATGAATCTCGATAGTAGTGACACACATATTCATAATGTCGAAGCCAAAAGATGCAGAGTTGATAATGACAGTGCTACTTATTTGTGGCACTGCCGTTTAGGTCATATCGGTGTAAAGCGCATGAAGAAACTCCATACTGATGGACTTTTGGAATCACTTGATTATGAATCACTTGGTACTTGCGAACCGTGCCTCATGGGCAAGATGACTAAAACACCGTTCTCCGGAACTATGGAGAGAGCAACAGATTTATTGGAAATCATACATACAGATGTATGTGGTCCGATGAATATTGAGGCTCGTGGCGGATATCTTTATTTTCTCACCGTCACAGATGATTTGAGCAGATATGGGTATATCTACTTAATGAAACATAAGTCTGAAACATTTGAAAAGTTCAAAGAATTTCAGAGTGAAGTTGAAAATCATCGTAACAAGAAAATAAAATTTCTACGATCTGATCGTGGAGGAGAATATTTGAGTTATGAGTTTGGTCTTCATTTGAAACAATGCGGAATAGTTTCGCAACTCACGCCACCCGGAACACCACAGCGTAATGGTGTGTCCGAACGTCGTAATCATACTTTACTAGATATGGTGCGATCTATGATGTCTCTTACTGATTTACCGCTGTCGTTTTGGGGTTATGCTTTAGAGACGGCTGCATTCACTCTAAATAGGGCACCATCAAAATCCGTTGAAACGACACCTTATGAACTATGGTTTGGCAAGAAACCAAAGTTGTCGTATCTTAAAGTTTGGGGTTGTGATGCTTATGTGAAGAAACTTCAACCTGATAAGCTCGAACCTAAATCGGAGAAATGTGTCTTCATAGGATACCCAAAGGAGACTGTTGGGTACACCTTCTATCACAGAACCGAAGGCAAGACATTCGTTGCTAAGAATGGATCCTTTCTAGAGAAGGAGTTTCTCTCGAAAGAAGTGAGTGGGAGGAAAGTAGAACTTGATGAGGTAACTGTACCTGCTCCCTTATTGGAAAGTAGATCATCACAGAAACCAGTTTCTGCGACACCTACACCAATTAGTGGGGAAGTTAATGATAATGATCATGAAACTTCAGATCAAGTTGTTACTGAACCTCGTAGGTCAACCAGATTAAGATCCGCACCAGAGTGGTACGGTAATCCTGTTCTGGAGGTTATGTTATTAGACCATGACGAACCTACGAACTATGAAGAAGCGATGGTGAGTCCAGATTCCGCAAAATGGCTTGAAGCCATGAAATCCGAGATGGGATCCATGTATGCGAACAAAGTATGGACTTTGGTTGACTTGCCCGATGGTCGGCAAGCCATTGAAAATAAATGGATCTTAAAGAAGAAGACTGACGCTGACGGTAATGTTACTGTCTATAAAACTCGACTTGTTGCAAAAGGTTTTCGACAAGTTCAAGGGATTGACTACGATGAGACCTTCTCACCCGTAGCGATGCTTAAGTCTGTCCGAATCATGTTAGCAATTGCTGCATTTTATGATTATGAAATTTGGCAAATGGATGCCAAAACTGCATTCCTGAATGGATTTCTGGAAGAAGAGTTGTATATGATGCAACCGGAAGGTTTTGTCGATCCAAAGGGAGCTAACAAAGTGTGCAAGCTCCAGCGATCCATTTATGGACTGGTGCAAGCCTCTCAGAGTTGGAATAAACGCTTTGATAGTGTGATCAAAGCATTTGGTTTTATACAGACTTTTGGAGAAGCCTGTATTTACAAGAAAGTGAGTGGGAGCTCAGTAGCATTTCTGATATTATATGTGGATGACATATTGCTGATTGGAAATGATATAGAATTTTTGGATAGCATAAAGGGATACTTGAATAAGAGTTTTTCAATGAAAGACCTCGGTGAAGCTGCATATATATTAGGCATCAAGATCTATAGAGATAGATCAAGACGCTTAATTGGACTTTCACAAAGCACATACCTTGACAAAGTTTTGAAGAAGTTCAAAATGGATCAAGCAAAGAAAGGGTTCTTGCCTGTACTACAAGGTGTGAGATTGAGTAAGACTCAATGCCCGACTACTGCAGAAGATAGAGAGAAGATGAAAGATGTTCCCTATGCTTCAGCCATAGGCTCTATCATGTATGCAATGCTGTGTACCAGACCTGATGTGTGCCTTGCTATAAGTTTAGCAGGGAGGTACCAAAGTAATCCAGGAGTGGATCACTGGACAGCGGTCAAGAACATCCTGAAATACCTGAAAAGGACTAAGGATATGTTTCTTGTTTATGGAGGTGACAAAGAGCTCATCGTAAATGGTTACGTTGATGCAAGCTTTGACACTGATCCGGACGATTCTAAATCGCAAACCGGATACGTGTTTACATTGAACGGTGGAGCTGTCAGTTGGTGCAGTTCTAAGCAAAGTGTCGTGGTGGGATCTACGTGTGAAGCGGAGTACATAGCTGCTTCGGAAGCAGCAAATGAAGGAGTCTGGATGAAGGAGTTCATATACGATCTAGGTGTCATACCTAGTGCATCGGGACTAATGAAAATCCTTTGTGACAATACTGGTGCAATTGCCTTAGCAAAGGAATCCAGATTTCACAAGAGAACCAAGCACATCAAAAGACGCTTCAATTCCATCCGGGATTTAGTCCAGGTGGGAGACATAGAAATTTGCAAGATACATACGGATCTGAATGTTGCAGATCCGTTGACTAAGCCTCTTCCACGAGCAAAACATGATCAGCACCAAGACTCCATGGGTGTAAGAATCATTACTGTGTAATCTAGATTATTGACTCTAGTGCAAGTGGGAGACTGAAGGAAATATGCCCTAGAGGCAATAATAAAGTATTATTTATTTCCTTATATCATGATAACTGTTTATTATTCATGCTAGAATTGTATTAACCGGAAACATAATACATGTGTGAATACATAGGCAAACAGAGTGTCGCTAGTATGCCTCTACTTGACTAGCTCGTTGATCAAAGATGGTTATGTTTCCTAGCCATAGACATGAGTTGTCATTTGATTAATGGGATCACATCATTAGGAGAATGATGTGATTGACTTGACCCATTCCGTTAGCTTAGCACACGATCGTTTAGTATGTTGCTATTGCTTTCTTCATGACTTATACATGTTCCTATGACTATGAGATTATGCAACTCCCATTTACCGGAGGAACACTTTGTGTGCTACCAAACGTCACAACGTAACTGGGTGATTATAAAGGTGCTCTACAGGTGTCTCCAAAGGTACTTGTTGGGTTGGCGTATTTCGAGATTAGGATTTGTCACTCCGATTGTCGGATAGGTATCTCTGGGCCCACTCGGTAATGCACATCACTATAAGCCTTGCAAGCATTGTAACTAATGAGTTAGTTGCGGGATGATGTATTACGGAACGAGTAAAGAGACTTGCCAGTAACGAGATTGAACTAGGTATCGAGATACCGACGATCGAATCTCGGGCAAGTAACATACCGATGACAAAGGGAACAACGTATGTTGTTATGCGGTCTGACCGATAAAGATCTTCGTAGAATATGTGGGAACCAATATGAGCATCCAGGTTCCGCTATTGGTTATTGACCGGAGAGGTGTCTCGGTCATGTCTACATAGTTCTCGAACCCGTAGGGTCCGCACGCTTAACGTTACGATGACAGTTATATTATGAGTTTATATGTTTTGATGTACCGAAGGTTGTTCGGAGTCCCGGATGTGATCACGGACATGAAGGGGAGTCTCGAAATGGTCGAGACATAAAGATTGATATATTGGAAGCCTATGTTTGGACATCGGAAGTGTTCCGGGTGAAATCGGGATTTTTCCGGAGTACCGGGAGGTTACCGGAACCCCCCGGTAACTTAATGGGCCTTAGTGGGCCTAGGTGGAAGAGAGGAGAGGAGGCCAGGGCAGGGCCGCGCCCCCCTTCCCCCCCAGTCCGAATAGGACAAGGAGAGGGGGGCGGCGCCCCCCCTTCCTTCCTCCCCTCCACCTCTTCCCCCTTCCACTCCTAGTCCAACATGGAAAGGGGGGGAGTCCTACTCCCGGTAGGAGTAGGACTCCTCCTGGCGCGCCTCTACCTCCTAGGCCGGCGGCCTCCCCCTTGCACCTTTATATACGGGGGCAGGGGGGCACCTCTGGACACACAATTGATCAACGATCTTTTAGCCGTGTGCGGTGCCCCCCTCCACCATATTACACCTCGATAATATCGTAGCGGAGCTTAGGCGAAGCCCTGCGTCGGTAGAACATCATCATCGTCACCACGCCGCGTGCTGACAAAACTCTCCCTCAACACTCGGCTGGATCGGAGTTCGAGGGACGTCATCGAGCTGAACGTGTGCTGAACTCGGAGGTGCCGTGCGTTCGGTACTTGATCGTGAAGACATACGACTACATCAACCGCATTGTGTTAACGCTTCCGCTTTCGGTCTACGAGGGTACGTGGACAACACTCTCCCCTCTCGTTGCTATGCATCACCATGATCTTGCATGTGCGTAGAATTTTTTTTGAAATTACTACGTTCCCCAACAGAAAGCTATAGCAATAAAACTGAACGATCAATATGCTAAGCTAACAGATGGGTCATGTCCATCACATCATTCTCCTAATGATGTGATCCCGTTCATCAAATGACAACACATGTCTATGGTTAGGAAACTTAACCATCTTTGGTTAACGAGCTAGTCTAGTAGAGGCTTACTAGGGACATGGTGTTTTGTCTATGTATTCACACATGTATCAAGTTTCCGGTTAATACAATTCTAGCATGAATAATAAACATTTATCATGATATAAGGAAATATAAATAACAACTTTATTATTGCCTCTAGGGCATATTTCCTTCATTCTTGTGGTGCGGCAAAGCCCAAGCAAATGGTGGAAATTGCTCTGTTGCATGGGAGACAATCTGCATGCCCAAGTGGGCAGGTGGTTTGGGCATACCCGACCTTGCATGGTTGAATGTGGCCTTGCAGGCAAGATGGCCGTGGCTACAGCGAGTGGATCAGCAAAGGCCGTGGAACGAGTTCAGTATTGCGGTCCCGAAAGCATCATCAGCTCTATGCAATGCCGCAACCAGGATAATAGTAGGGGACGGGAATTGACCCTCTTCTGGGAGGATCGTTGGATGGATGGATCCTGCCTTAAGGAAATCGCGCCACTGGTCTATGAGGTAGTCACTCCACACGCAAGGAAATCGAGATCGCTCAATGATGCCATCTCTTCGGGTGTCTGGGCAACTGATATTAAACCAAACTTAGGGCTCGAGGGCCTCTGGCAGTACCTTCATCTATGGCAGAGGGTGCAAGAAGTAACGCTGCAGGAAGGCATGGATGACATCATATCTTAGTCTTGGGAGGGCGACGGCAAGTTTCCAGTCCGTTCAGCTTATGCTGCGAAGTTCGCTGGTAGAGAGGTGTCGGCCACAGCGCAATTCACGTGGAAGTCTAAAGCACCGGTGCGCTGCCGCTTCTTTCTATGGCTAGCCATGAAGAACAGGTGTTGGACGGCAGACCGCCTGGCGCCGCGAGGCCTACCGCATCCGGATGCATGCTCGTTCTGCGACCAGCAAGTGGAGACCTTGGACCACATCGAATTGACATGCATCTTCGCAAGAACGGTATGGAGGACCTTGTGCACCACGATCAGCAAGCCGTCCTGGACGCCCACGGGCCACGGCACATGACACATTGGCAGGTTGGTGCGCGAACAAGCCAAAGAACATGCGCATCATCATAACCATAGTATTATGGGAGCTTTGGAGCATCCTATGGCCGTTTCTCCCTCGCTTGATGGGCTCACTGAGAGGATAATGGCGGAAAGGAATGACTGGCATCGTGTTGGATTGCTTAAGGGAGACTGAAACGGCGTAGCAGCGGAGCTATTAAGGTGGGCGAGCGACGAGTAGTCCTAGATTATGTTCGTCTCCGAGTAGACATAGGAGCTTGGCTCATGATAGTTTATATGTACTCCCTCCGTTTCTTTTTACTCCGCATATAAAATTTGGTCAAAGTCAAACTACACAAAGTTTGACCAACTTTATATAAAAAATATGAACGTCTCCAATACTAAAACTATATAGTAGTATGAAAATACATTCAATGGGGCATCTGATAATATTAGTTTCATATTATAAATGTTGATATTTTTTTAATATAAAGTTAGTCAAACTTTATAAAGCTTGACTTTGACCAAACTTTATATGCAGACTAAAAAGAAACGAAGGGAGTAACATCTATGGTGGACTTGGGTTCTCTATCCACCCATTTCTATAAAATATGACACGCAAGCTCGTGCGTATTCGAGAAAAAAATTAGATGATTTTCGGAAAGATTTTTTGTCACACGAGATGAACGGCCGACTACTTACTGATACGGTCGTACGCCACAACTTCCAACATGTAACACGGGAATACGCAGGGCCCAACAGTACATGGGCCCAACATATTAAAATATTCGAGTAGAGGTTTGGACCGAATACCGCCAAAAGCAGCCAGGCCAGCCCAACTTCCCTTCCTCTCCGTGCTCCTCCGCTCGTACACTCCCTCACCACTCACCGCCACCGCCACCGCCACGGCAATGCCGCCGCCGATGGGAATGCGGGCGCTTCTGCTGCTCCTGCTCCTTGCCTTCGCCGCCGGCACGTCCAGTGCCGCCCCTAGCGGAGCAAGCCCGATCAAGAACGTGGTGGTGCTGGCGCTGGAGAACCGGTCCTTCGACCACATGCTGGGCTGGATGCGCCGCCTGCTCGGCCTCCCCATCGACGGCCTCACCGGCGCCGAGTGCAACGCCGACCCCACCAACTCCTCCCTCCCGCCCGTCTGCGTCTCCTCCGACGCCTCCCTCGTCGTCCCCGACGACCCCGGCCACTCCTTCGAGGACGTGCTCGACCAGGTCTTCGGGTTCCGCCCCAACTCCACCGCCGGCGCCGCCGACCAGCCGGCTCCCCCCACCATGTCGGGCTTCGTGCGCTCCGCGCTCTCCGTCAACTCCCTGCTCTCCTCCGCCGTCATGCGGGGCTTCACCCCGTCCCTCCTCCCGGCCTTCTCCGCGCTCGCCGCCGACTTCGCCGTGTTCGACCGCTGGTTCTCCTCCCTCCCGGGCCCCACGCAGCCCAACCGCCTCTTCCTCTACTCCGCCACCTCCCACGGCGCCGTCGCCCACGACAAGTGGAACCTCCTCCGCGGCTACCCGCAGCGCACCATCTTCGACTCCCTCGCCGCCGATGGCCGCCGCTTCAACGTCTACTTCAAGACCATCCCCACCACCCTCTTCTACCGCAACCTTCGCACCGTGCGCGCCGCCGCCCAGAGCTTCCACTTCTACGACTCCGCATTCAGGGACCACGCCCGGAGGGGGCGGCTGCCAGCGCTGTCCGTCATCGAGCCCAGGTACTTCGACCTCACCGGCACGCCCGCCGACGACGACCACCCGGCACACGACGTCGCCAACGGGCAGAGGCTCGTCAAGGACGTCTACGATACGCTGCGGGCCAGCCCGCAGTGGAACGACACCCTGCTCATCGTCACCTACGACGAGCACGGCGGCTTCTACGACCACGTCGCCACTCCCGTCGCCGGCGTGCCCAGCCCCGACGGCCTCAGGGGCCCCGTGCCATTCTTCTTCAAGTTCGACCGGCTCGGGGTCAGGGTGCCCACAATGATGGTATCGCCGTGGATCAAGAAGGGGACGGTGGTGGGGCGGCCGCCGAACGGGCCGACGGCGACATCCGAGTACGAGCACTCCTCCATCCCGGCGACCATCAAGAAGATCTTCAACCTCAGATCTGATTTCCTCACCAAGAGAGACGAATGGGCAGGCACATTTGAGCACATCTTCACCCAACTCGACCAACCAAGGACAGATTGCCCAGGTACTACCACTGAGGATCTCTCACATAAACACAATGGGGAATTTGGCAGATTTATAGTCAGAGTTCACTTAATTTAGCAGAATTATAATCACATTTCACTTAATTTGGATCCTCTCTACTTACTACTACTGAGGATCTCTCACATGAACACAATGGAGAATTCATTTCAGCAGAATCATAGTCATCACAATTCCACTTATTCAGATGCTCTCTACATAATTTGAAGCTTAGAGTATGAATGAAGAATGGGAAATTTGGCAGAACTACAGTCACAATTCACTTAATTTGGATGCTCTCTGCTTAATTTGGGAAACTTTGTTCTGTTTTCATCCTTTACAGAGACTTTGCCAGAAGTGCCATTTGAGAGAGCAACACCAGCGAAAGAGCACGGAATTCTCTCGGATTTCCAGCGTGAGCTCATCGAATTAGCAAGCTTCTTGAACGGCGACTACATGTTGACAAGTTCCGCTCAGGAGACGCAGAAAAAGATGACCGTGAAGCAGGCCGACGCATACGTGAGACGAGCCATCGAAGGTTTTCTGCAGGCAAGCAAGCAGGCCAGGCGATTAGGCGCAAATGAGTCTGCAATTGTTACCATGAGGTCATCTTTGACAAGTAAGAGTACCACCTCAAGTCCTTAACTAGATAAGTGTACTTTGCAGGCTAGCATCTACAATATTGTGAAATATTAGTATATATGAAATGCCATGTAACATGATCATATTCATAACTGAATAGGGGGCTCCAAGAGCCTTCGTAATATACCTCTGTTTGCCAATGTAATACTCATTTGTACCTTGAAATGTAGAGTGCGCATCCGTGGATCATTTCCTTGAATTTTGTTATAGAGGAACATATTATATATAACAAAAGTTTACTGAGGACAATTGTCTTTGACAAATGATTGCCTGGGGTGCTTTGTTTGTTTTAGTTTATTGTTCACTGAGACTGATTGGAGGGGTGTATAAAATTTATCTTCTTATTTATATATTTTAGAGTGGACATTGTTTGGTTTATATGGGCCACAAGTCCATAACCCATTGAGCTTCTGGTATCTCAACCTCTATGGCAAAGCCTATTAAGTAGTCAGCATTCCAGTCGTATTTGTACTTCTGTGAGCATGATCATCTGAAACACTAGCATAGCAGACACAGAAGGGGAGGAATCAGGAGTAGTAACTAGTTGGTTGACCCAGTGTTGGATGCCTGGATTCGCCAAGAGCCTTGTGACATAATTATAACTGAATATGGGCCTTCAAGAGCCTTCATGATACAGCCCTGTTTGCCAATATAACTAATTTTTACATTGAAATGTAATGCTGTGTGGACCATTTGCTTGAATCTCGTTAGAGAGGAACATATTATATCTATAATGAAAAATTACGGAGGGCAATTCTCGTTGGCAAATGATTACCTATGGTGCTTTGCTTTAAATTTGTTGTTCACTGAGAAAGTTAGACTGACTGGAGGGATGTATGATTTCAAGTTGGACATAATCAAGCTTATCCTGTTATCTTTTCATTTTAGATTGGCCATGGTTTGGTTCATATGGATCATAACCCATTGGGCTTCTTATATCTCAATGTTTCTTCTGCAAAGCCCAGCTAGTGCAGTGGCAGCTATTGAGGAGAGATCTATCCTGACAAGCATATCTGTTTGTTAATAGAGACAGGATTTCTTCCTCGAACATTTCAGTCGTTTGTTGTGTTTCTGTCGACATGATCATTTGCGACACCTTTGCTGATGCTGGATTCATCTTTGCGTCTGTCTTTAAGACTGTTTTCTGATTGTGCTTGTTACCAAACTTTCAGTCAGACTTGTATTTTTTTTTCCGTATTCTTGCAAGTCATAGATCACTATCATTGTGTAAAGCAGGGGACCTAGAGTAAGTAATGAAGTTCCTGATAAACCTGGAGTTGAAACAAGGTCCCTTTCATGCTTTTGATTCAGAAAGCAAGCAACCAAAGGCTTCATCATGCATGCATGGTCCATTCAGCACACCACTAGTCCATTCTTGTTTTTGCTTTGGTAGCCGACGCCGACATTCCACTTACTCCCTAACCGATACATATTCTCAGTCTCACCCACGGACACACGCAGTGGTCTAATCTTGTCAATATGACAGACCTATGAACAGCATGCTTTAACCTGTCAAGCCACGACAAGACAAAGACTTGGCATGAGATTTGCGGGGGTCCGGACTCTTCTACTACTTCACCATCATCTTTCATGTTCTCGAACACACATCTAAATGCGTGTCATTTTAATTATGATCATCTTTCATGCTTTTGCTTTTTTGCAAGAGAGGATCCTTATGAAGAAGACAACGCTCAAATCGCCAGTAACTATTGCCTATCGGTGTAACTTGGTAATCCGGAACTTGCTTTTGCTTGCTGTTTATCAGGAACCATTTCTGTGTGGTCAGGAAAATTAGTAAGACTTGGTGTGTGGCTATTTAGGTGTCCTCTGCCTACCCAGTTCATGGGCCTGCTTAAGTAGTTAGCTGTCCACCAAAACCAACCAATGGTTAACTTAGCTGACCTTCCTTTCTGAAGCCATGTACTCCTACATAGACAACTTTCTTTTAGACAAATTCCCCTTACCAACAATAAGTATACTCTTATCAGCTCCTATGCATGCAGTAACCTGCTCAGTTTCCTTTTTCATCAGTCTTACATACACATCTGAATTCTGCTCTACATGGTTTAATTGTGAGACAGAAACATGAATGGCATGACATACTCCCTCTGTAAAAAAATATAAGAGCGTTTAGATCACTGAAGTAGTGATCTAAACGCTCTTATATTGCTTTACGGAGGGAGTACTAGATAGCAGTTACTTCTGTTAACTACTCCAGCACCAATTATTGATCCATTTAATTTACTGGACAACAGATTGCTTAGGAACAGAAATTTCCAGCCTTTACAACTGCCTCTTAACTGCTCAAGTGAAAAGTAGTCCATTTTTAGTGCTTATGAAAGACCTGACTTCCCTTGCCCTTGCCTGGTGTGGTAACCCTAAAGAGACCACGTTTCTTCCTGGAATGAATGGAATGTGCATGCATGAAAGCTCTGCTGCAACCTCCTTTCCTCCAGCTACTGGCATTGTATGGCCACCATATAGCACTGCTGCACAAAGAGACAGAGCATCTTCTATTCTATCCGAGGAGGAGGAGGCGGAAGGTAGAGAGGGGAGAAGATGCAGGACTGGTCCTGTTGACACTATCTTTAACTAAAGCGGCATTTTGATTATCAAGGAAATTATCAGCATCTTGGTAACTAAAATGACAATTTAATTAGCAGTAACTATTGACGTTTAACAAGGAACTTACAAATAACATGCTTTAACCCGTCAAATCATGATGAAGACTTAGTATGAGGTTTGCGGTGGTCTGGACTCTACTAGTTCATGCTTTAACCATCTTCTTTCATTCTCTCGAACGCGCATCTGATTGCGTGTCATTTTTAGCTACCATCATCGTTCATGCTTTTGCTTTTCACCGAGACAAATTTCAAATTATCAGTACCTATTGTCTAATTGTGTACTACCTTCGTACCTAAAAAATGTCTTATATTTTGATACGGAGGTAATAGTAGTTGGTAACAAGGAACTTGCTTTTGCTAGCTGTTTTATCAGGAATCCTTTTTGTGTGGTCAGGGAAATCTTTTTTGTGAGGATCTCTATTTAGGTGTCCTCTTCCTATCCAGTTAATTGGTCTGACTTTGAAGTGCCAGCTTAATTAATTAGGTGCTCTCACCAACCAATGGTTAACCTAGCTGACCTCCCTTTCTGAAGCCATGTATATACCCCTACACAGGCAACTTATTCCCCTAAACACCAGATTGTTTAGGAACAGAAAAGGCATGAATAGCATGTTTTGTGAGACAGAAAAACATGAATAGCATGAAGCATGAATGGTATATTGTTGAGACAGAAACATGAACAGCATGCCATGATTGTTGATCCAATTAATTTTATTCTGCACCATATATATTGTTTAGGAACAAAATTTCCAACCTTTCTAACTGCCTCCAAGCTCCAACTGCCCAAGTGAAAAGTGGTCCATTTTTGGTGCTCATGAAAGGGTCGGCTGCCCTTTGCCTGTTGTGGTTAAAGTAGAGAGGCCGTGTTTCTTCTCCCTGGAATGTATGGCATGTGCATGAATGAAAGCTCTGCTCCAACCTCCTCCTCCATCTACTGGTATCCATTGTATGGCCATTATATAAAGACTGCACAAAGAGATAGACTGCCTAGCTTAGCTGCTATATAGACAGACCAGCAGTGTGTCAGAGCATACTGTGTTCTACCTTAGGAGGAGGAGATAGAAGGTAGAGGGAGGGAGGAGAAGATGCAGGACTGGGCAGGCGTGTTCATCCCTCTGGTGCTCTTCATCCTGCTATCGCCGGGGCTGCTGTTCCAGATCCCCGGCAAGTGCCGGATCATCGAGTTCGGCAACTTCCACACCAGCGCCGTGTCCATCATCGTCCACTCCGTCATCTTCTTCAGCTTCGCCGCCATCTTCCTCATCGCCGTCGGGGTGCACATCGACCTCGGCCCCTGAACCGAACTCGGTGTTTCGTGTTTTCGCCATCCATCCATCAGCTGAACATGTAGCTGGGTTGGGTTCTCTGAAAGTTTTTAGGGTCTTGTTTCTGTCGGTTCATGCATAATAGTGTCTCTCGCCTCGCTCGCCGTGTCGATCGGCAATGTCGCCGTGGCGACTGAGGATGAAACTGCTTCTTTGCTTCTAGCTAGATTCGCTTACCTCAAGATAAATAAAGCTCTGTTTCTGTGACACTTTTCATCATTCAGATTGCTTGCATTTCCCTTGTGCCTGAAGCTGCTTCAAGAGAGGACGAAGCAGGTTAGCAGTAGTAGTTACAGTGTCTGTCAGATACAGTGTGGTCGGGTAGGATTGTTTGGTGTGGAGTCGCGGTAGGATGTGAGTGGTGCAGGAAAGGAACAAAATGGAGAAACGCACAGAGCATTCGGTGAAGAACTGAGCCTGGTTTTGAGAGTGATTGAGAAAGAAATTTGTTCCTAGCTTCTAGTAGCTAAGATTCAGTCACCTCTGAAGATAAATTTTCATTTTGTAACCTCCATCCTTGTTCAGATTGTTTGCATTTCTCTTCTCCCTGAAACTGCTTCGGCGCAGCGGCGCCGAGGAAACAAGGTCAGTAGTTACAGCATGTGTCGGGCAAAATGAGTGTAGGTCACAAAGAAGGGTTTGGTGTCGAGTCGTGGTAGCGAGCCCTGCTGTGTTGGCTTTTATCTACAAAGCGGGGCGAAAGCCTGCTTTCTGGGTAGTGAGTGGCGCAGAAAGGGAACAAAATCCAGCTTAGGTGAGTGTGACCTCGTCTCGAAAAGGAACAGGAATAAAAACGTCGCTGCTCCAGCTTTGGAACTGGCGTGTGTAAATTGATATGAAAGTGATTCAGATAATAATGCAGAGCTGCTGCTGCTGCTGCTTCAGTGTAGCCTTGCATTCAGGCTGCAAGTGATTCAGAGAGTTATTCAGAGAATGATGCAGAGCTGCTTCGGTGAAAGAGCTGAGCCTAGTCTTGAGAGAGCCAGAGTGAGGATATGGTGGACGGTGTCTGTCTTGGCTACTGTAGCTGGCTGGTGTGCCTGTTGTGTAGCCGTACTGACAAGTGAGCATGCATGCAGGCTGCGTCGTTAAGCTTCTGACAGTGACACATTATCTGCACACGGACACACACACATACACCAGTCAAATATACAGTAGTGGTTGGTACTAACAGGAAAAAGATGACACGTTCAGCTGGTGGTGTAGCACACGAGGCTAAGGCAGAATTATCAGAAGAAACACAGGTGATCTTCCTCCAGACTGCAAAAAAGTTGTCTAGGTCTCACAAGATGTTGCAGCCTTGGGGTCTCAGAAGCCGTGATATGATGGATGCGTTTTGTTTTGTTGCCCCGGTCCACTCAACACTTGAACTCGCCTGCTAATGACAATTTCTCGCCGGCCGGCCGGCCGGCCCTCCTCCCCGGACGGCACGGCAGCTCGACTGATCTGGTCACGGTCACGCCACACTATCATCACCGTCGTCGTCATCGTCTCGCCAACATCTATTTATAGATGGAAACCTAGCTGGGAGAGCAGCACTAGCATTAGTAAGACGGACAGAGAGCTCTTGAGGGAGGGGCGGCGCTCACCGTTGATCGGATCCATGTCGGGCGACTGGGGCCCGGTGCTGATCGCGACGGCCTTCTTCGTGGTGATGCTGCCGGGGCTCATCTGCGAGATCCCCGGCGGCGGGGGGCGCGGCCGGCCCGAGTTCCACAGCATGAAGACCAACGGCATCGCCATGTTCGTCCACACCGTCATCTTCTTCGCCTTCTGCGCCATCTTCATGGTCGCCGTCGGCGTCCACGTCTACGCCGGCTAGCCCTCCGGCGCCATACATACTACAGCAAGACCACCAGCTAGCTATCGTGTGTGTTCCATGTTTGATTTTTTTTCTCTCTTCTTTTATCTAATATGCTCAGGATTGTCTGTCAGTTCATCAACCTGTGATTTATTGAATGGTTGATTTGAGCCATACCGCAAAAAATACCAAAAAAACAAGAAATTCATCAGTGAAAGAGGGCTAAAATTGCTGAGTGGGTTTCATCGCAAGAAAAAATATCTAAGAAAAAAAATGAGACAAGATTGGCATGTTCCAGTTTCACAGCTTTGATTTAGGAAAAAACTTTGATTTACATGCGAACAGACACATCACAACCAGCTTTTGTTCCTTCTTCCTTCAGTGGAACCAACAGAGCTTCCACCTCTCTCTACATAATTTAATCATGAGACAACAATTGCATTGAACTGCGTTGAATTCCCACAAAATTCAG
Organism: Aegilops tauschii subsp. strangulata; assembly: GCF_002575655.3. Lineage (NCBI taxonomy): Eukaryota > Viridiplantae > Streptophyta > Magnoliopsida > Poales > Poaceae > Aegilops > Aegilops tauschii. Next base: position 43,848,738 of record NC_053037.3, read on the forward strand.
CGCTACCACAGACATCCCGCAGCGAATCAATCACCGGTCAGTCACCGGCGTCTTCGCAAATGGGGTTATTGCCTCCTGCTGCTGCTGCTGGAAGGAGAAGTGGCCATCTTTCCCTCGACGTACTGAGCGAATTTCACCCTTGGGCCCTGAATTCATCCAAAGACACAATTGTTTAGTTAAACCGACTCCGGCGAGTTCTCATGCCAAACCGTTGCACAAGGTAGGGAGGCCACTCACAGGAATTTTGCAGTGAGAGTTGAGCTCAGCCAGCATCTGCTGCCGACGCTCCTTGGCCACCTCCTCTACCCGCAACGCCCTCTCGCAAGCTTCCATCTGCTCCTGCTGCAGATTTAACAGAAATGTTTCTTCAGTACTGAGATTTTCTTTTAAACAAAAGGCAAGTATATTGCAAGTCACAGTAATGCTACAGGCAGCTAAAATCTTCAAACAGGATTCTCAATGAAGATGAGTTAACAGGTCAGATTACAGGCATTGCACTCCCAGGTTTTAATTTAGTGTTGAAAGCCAGCTTCCTAATATGTTCTACTAGTATGTGCTCACAAGAGTTGCACACATAAATAGCTTTCTCATGCGAACAGACACATCACAACCATGCAGAGGGCTCGTGCCAGATATAACCATGATTTGGAAAGTGCAGCCAAGTTTAAAAAATGCATATGTGGGTGACAGCCTGAAATAATTCCTAGTCCTGACAATGAATTTTCATTTAGGCAGATCATGAGTCATGTAAAACAAGTTGCAAAGCAAAATATATCACAAGGACGAGAAACTGAAAGTGAAGTGCCGGTGAATACACTTACTTGGCCAGAAGATTTCTCCGCCAGACTCCTAAGACTTGCCACCTCCTCCAGTAAGTTCACTATTATATCGTCTGCCTCTTGCATCTGCTTCCTAGAGAACTCAAAAGCTCTATCAGCACGTAGACGAAATACGCTGCAGTCCAAGCACATGCAGATGCCCCTGCACCCCATTGTATGCCTCTTAAGTATTCCCTTCTTTGGAGAAAGTTTCTTGGGAGAAAAGCCCCGTTTCTTCAGAAAAGAGGCGCCGCTGAAAGCGCCACTGCTAGGGGAGGGTATCTTCGGAGAAAGGCGTTGTTGTTCCAAACAAGGAGAACCCAATGGAGACGGTGTGCCCACTTTACTCAACCCTGATTCAGCATGTGCAACACAACCAGGCATTCCCTCTGCTGATAAGGGTGAGCCAATAGAAGGTTCAGAAGGCTTGCTGATCATTCCCACATCAAGCAGTAGGCCACCAAGAGAAGCCACAGAATCATGTCCCTCTGGTGCACCATGTGGATCAGCTCCACCATCCACCATTACTGTTTTGATAGAACATCTTGACTCTGGGCTCTGGCATTGTTGTGCCACAGCAAGATCAGCATTGCATTGTAACTTCTTTGAGTCACATGCCTGAGGCTGATCTTTCATCAGAAACTCACCCTTATCTGATGTTAATCCACTTGACTCATCTCCATCTGCAGTCAATACTGGTTTCTCTGTTACCTCTTTCATTTCATCTGTATCACCATCCTGATGAGATACTTCAGAGACAGCAGACTGGATATCTCTGCCATTAAGTACAGAATTCTCATCTGATTTTGTTGCCTTTTCTTCAACTATCCTCTCAGCTTCAGCTACATCACTTTCCTTAGCAGAGCCATCTGAGACAGCAAGCTGACACTGTCCACCAGCCAGGACAGCATTCCTCTCTGATGTTAGCTCACCCTTGTCTGGGGATAATAGGTCCCCGTCTGAAGCCAGCACTTCTTGTGTGACTTTCTGCACTTCAGCTGTACTGACATCCAGAGAGACTTCTGCAAGTGGAACAGCAGACTGAAGCTGTACACCCTTCAAAAGATAGTTCTCATCTGGTCTTGATGATATTTCTTCTACAATTCTGTCAAGTTCAGCTTGGTAGCATGCTTCAGGAGAGCCTTCTGAGACAGAAAGATGATTTCCACTAGCCAACACATCATTTTCAGGCAATGCTAATTGCTTCTCTTCCGAGACTGTTTGAAGTTTGGCCATGTCTTCTTTCTGAGAAGAGGTTTCTGATACAGAAAGACAACAGCACACTATAAGAACAAACAACTCTAAAATAAGTGTCAGTGTGTCACAGATCATAAACAGCAAAATACAGCAATGGACTCACCATTCTGCATGAGAAATGGCAGCATCCTCTTGTAGCTAAATGAGCTTCGATGGGGAACAAACTTTGACCTCATGCAGCGGGGAAGGGACTGAAACAGGCAGAAGAATACATGATGTCAATTGTCATAACTATACAGGAAATGCAGTTAACATTGTTTAATTTACACGTGCAAATAAGAGACATAGTTTCGAGAGCTCACCGGCTTGCTGCTTCCAAGATCACCAGGTACAATCTTGGTTTCCTCTTTCACACTGTCACAGCAATCCTTTGCCTCCTGAGTTCCTTCAGCCTTCACAATAGGCGGCTCTACAAAATCCATAGGAACAGGCTTCTCATCTGATTTTGATGCCTTCTCTTCCACTGTGACTTCAACTTCAGCTACATTTCCTTCATCTGGAGTGTCTTCTGAAACAGGAGGCTGGCGCTGTCCACCGGCCGGGACAGCATTCGCGTCTGATGCAAATTCACCCTTCTCTGAAGACAGTGAGTCTCCAACTGAAGCTGACTCCTCTCCTTGTGTGGCTTTCTGCACTTCAGCTGCACTGCCATCCAGAGAAACTTCTGCAGTGGCAGACTGAATCTGTCCACTAGCCTGGACATCATTCTCATCAGATGTCATTTGCTGCTCTTCTGACAATCTTCTACACTTGGCCCTGTCTCCTTCCTGAGAGGAGATGTCTGGTACAGAAAGACAATAGCACACCATCAGAAAGCCGAACTCCAAGAGAAGCGCAGTAAGATCACAGTAAGCTGCACACAGCAGTCGACTCACCGTTCTCCATGAGAAATGGCAGCATCCTCTTGTAGCTGAACGAGCTCGGGTGATGAACAAACTTTGACCTCGTGCAGCGGGCAAGAGACTGAAACGAGCAGAACCACAGATTATCAAACTGCTATGCAGGAAATGCAATCAACCCTGCTTAATTTACAGACGCAAACAAGAGGCGTAGTAGCGTCAAGAAACTCACGGGCTTGGTGCTTGCGAGATCAACAGGGGCAACCTTGGTTTCTTCTTTGACACTGTCACAGATCTCCGTGTCTGCTCCAGCCTTCACAACAGGCGGCTCCACGGAATCAACAGGAGCAGCTCCACCTTGACTCCCATCCACGGGAGGTATCTCATCGGCCAACCCAGAGTCAGATCTGCTGAGCTCCTTGCTTGGGATGGGAACCTTGTTTTCCGAGGGCATGTCCTTGCCGCTTGAGATGTCTGAACCTGGAAGGCACATTGGGGAAATGAGGAATGAACTGCTAGCCCAAGGGCATGAACACAGAGGAGGGAAACCAAATAAGAGGTTGGCTGGTGTTACCTTTGTTGGCCATCTGGTTGAGGAAAGGGAGCAGCCGCCGGTAGCCGAAGGAGCCCGGGTCGCGCACGAGCTTGGACCGCGGCAGGATCTGATCCATTCACAAACGAAGCGAGATGAGATGGGACACCGCACAAAGGTCGAGAGATGCGCGAGGTACGAGACAGATCAAGAAACGACCGGGAGAGGGGGGGGGGGGGGGGGGGGAGGACTAACCGGCTTCCTCTCGCGGTCTTCGGCGGCCGCCACGGGCTCCGGCGGGGTGCTCTGGATCTGGACGGATCCGGGCTTGGCGGCGGCCGCGGCGCATTCGGGGGAGACGTCGAGGGTCGCGGACGCGGGAGGGACGACGCGGCGGAGGCGGAGGTCCTTGACGGACGCGCCGCCGCCGCCGGCGGCACCCTCGTCCCCTTCGACGAGATGGAGCAGGAGCTTGGCGTGGCGGCGGGAGGTGATGCCGCCGACCGGCGTGGCCGGGATCTGCTGGCTCGGCATGGTGGCGGTGGGGGCGGCGGCGGCGGCTGCGTTCGCGCGCGCCTCGGGCTCGGGAGCTGTCTGGGCGGGATTGGACGATGGGAGAGTGAGGGTTTGGGGGGGAGAAGAGGACTGGATTAGGCGGCAAAGCTGGGCTCTTTTGGCGCCAAAACGGGTTCGAGGCGGGCGGGCGGGCTGGTGAAATTGAATTCTTTCTTTTTACGGGGAAAGCCGCGTAGGCTTTTCGAAGCTTGAACGGTAAAAAAATGCGGGGTGCTCCGCGAGAGTTTATTTCTTTCTAAAAAAATAAACGAGATTGCGTTTCTTTCTGATTTTAGAGGATTTTTCGTATAATCAAATTTCAGCTCTTGTTCCTGCATGAAAACTGACAAAAGCGGTGAAATTTAGCGAACGTGCGATGATATGATACCCCTATGGGTGTTGTCGTGGAATTGTCACGGCAGATGTCCTTAGTGTCAGGACTTAGTCGCGAGGCCAACGCATCTATGCGGTAGCTTGAGAGGGGTTGGGTGGAATCGAGAGACACAACATAAGACAGGGATTTAGACAGCTTCGGGCCCCGGGAAACATCATCCGGTAATAACCCTACATGCTGTTTGAGGCTAGGTCTCATTACGATCATGAATGAGTCGCCGGGAACCGGTTCTCGGTGTCTAGCCCTAGAGATCGTTTCTTGTTGCTTGTCCCTCTTTGGGGTGCCCTGCCCCTCCTTATATAAGTTAGAGGGGCGGGTTACATGTGGAGTCCTATTAGGATTAGGACTAGTCTATCTTCTCTTACAAGTTAATTACAAGTCCGGGTCTTGCTTCCTCGTAAAGGAAATATTCGTCATCCTTTCCTTTTAATCCGGCCCATCATAACGTGAGCCGGCCTTCTGGGCTTTAGGCCTTGTTGTCCATCTGACCCGCCCGCCGGGTTACTAATGAGTCGCCAAGATCGGCCAGGTTATCTGTGAATCGCCAAGCTCCGGGCGGGTCACCAGTGAGTCGCCAATTCCGGCCGGGTCATACCGCGGGGTATATCACCGACTGTTGAGGATATAACCTTTAGAGTCACCCGCCCGGCGGGGCCGGGTTACACATAAGGATCATCACCTGAAGCCCGGCGCCAAGCTCGAGGTTGGTGGGCAAAGATGGGCTTAAGACCCGGAGATGGCTTAAGGCCCGTAGTTACAACCGTCATTGTGGTAGAACTTGTAGTGTAAGGCAAGAATAGTTGAGAGTCCGAGCCGGACACTCTTATGAGCTGGCCGGGACTCTCAGAAGCTGCTGGGCGTCAACCTCTCTATATAAAGGGATGACCCGGCAGCGGTTTAGGGGTAAGAAAGATCTCGTCGAGAGCCAGGCATAGCAGTTAAGCTCCCTGGTCATCGAAACCCTAATCAATACCACCTCAACTGGACGTAGGCTTTACCTTCACCGTAAGGGGCCGAACCAATATAAACCTTCGTGTTCCTTGTCCCGTTTAACCCCTTCAAGCTTCCTAGCAGCGATGGCTCCACGACTAAGTCCTAGCTTGAGGACATCTGCCGTGACAATTCCACGACAGTTGGCGCCCACCGTGGGGCCAGCGCACGGTGGATTTGAGTTCTTGAAGGGCAGCTTCGAAGGGCTCAAGGGATACGCTGTGGGCCGAATGACCAAGAGTCGTCGCGGCAAGCTCTACATCGACGATGCAAGCTGGGGCCCCGACGCCGGCTCAATTGAGTACGGATATCGGGTCCCCTTCGGCGGAATTCATGTTTTCATTGGCAAGATTGGTGAGCCGGGCCCTGAGCCGGACCTCTGCACCGATCTCATCGAGACGGCTCAGCGCTCATGATCCGCCCGAGCCCTGCCTGCCTTGAAGCATGCTTTTGTGGGGTGTGTCCATGGAGGGCTCTCTAATAGATCTGGATCTGGCGATGAGACGGCCGCCGGCTCTGACGGCGAGTCGTCCACAGATGAGTCAAACTCGTTGTATCAACTTCAAGATGGCAGGCTCATGGGTTGTTCCGATGGTGACAGTATTCCGGACCCGTTTGAGCCGCCGAGCCGGGTTGGAATCTTCATGGCCGGTGCGCAGCCTGTTCAGAACCCTGCTGCTGGGGCGGGAAACCCGGTGCCCTCGCCGGCTCAGGTGCTGATGGATCTCACGGACAAGATGACGGCCCTGTTGACCGCCGCGGTTGACCCGGCGGATCAAGCTCAGCATGACGCGGAGGTGGCGCAGTTAAAGTTAGATCTAGTGAAAGGCAAGGAGGATCTGGCGGCGGAAGGGATCAGGATGGCTGCGGAGAGGGCGGCTCTCGACGCCCAAACTCAGTTGATTCAGGCGCAGTCCTTCCGGCTCACGATGGATCAGAACGCGTCCAATGAGGTCATGAGAAGGAGGCATCAAAAGGCCCAATCTCGACTCCATCCGGTCTACGATCCTCGAAACCTCTTCAACACGCCAGGTGCAGGGTCTAGTAACCCGCCAGGGATCATAGTGCCCGGGTCTGGGACCCCTGTTCAGCCACAAGTGATGGGGCCTCCCCGGGTGAGCCCTGCCCCGCCTCAGTATGTGCCAATACCACCGGGTCATTATGCTAACCCGCTGGAGAACATGGTCGCCGCAGCAGCACGGCTGGCGGCCCTCCCAATTGACGGCGACTCTCCAACGGCTATTGAAACTCGCCGGGTTAGGGAACTCCTTCAGACAGCGCTGGCACAGCAAGAGGCGTACTCTTACAGCCGGGACAGGATCCACTCGACCCCTCGTCCAGGTCGGAGCCCGAGTTACAGCAGACACATGGTCTCAGCGATCGGCTCAAGTAATGTCCGACGCCATGACCCGCCCCCTGGCCATGGCCCGGCTCATAACGGAGCCTTTCACGCGGCAGACCAAGACAGAGCGCGGCAAGAGGCGGAGCAGATGCCTCAGTTGACGGCTTACCAGACCCCCCGGCTTATCCGACGACTTCCGTCGACGTGGGTATCCCTACGAGGACTGGAGGTGTCCCTTGTTTAGTGCCAGCTCTCCGCAATGAATGTCTACCCAAAGACTTCAAAGGCCCTAGGAAGGTGCCTAATTACACAGCTGACTTACAACCCGCAGCCTGAATCGAAAGTTACGAGATGGCCATGGAACTGCTGGAGGTCAGTGAAGCGGCGATGGCCAAGTACTTCACCATGATGCTAGATGGGACTGCCCGCACTTGGTTGAAAGGGCTACCGCCGAATTCCATCGGATCTTGGGCTGAGCTGAAGGCCCGGTTCATACAAAACTTCAAAGACACCTGTAGGCAGTCCATGTCAATAGTGGATTTGACTAACTGTAAACAGCAGGAGGGTGAGTCTACGACACATTGGGTTCGCCGGGTCAAAGAGATCATACATTCATCGGATAAGATGGATGCCGGCTCTGCAGTCTTACTGTTGGAGCAAAATTGTCGTTTTTTGCCCCTGAAGATGAAACTCGGGCGGCTTAAGCGCGACTGCAGTGATATGGGTACACTGATGGCGGCTCTCGTCAAGTACGCCGATTCTGATAGTACCAAGGACCCCGCTTCAGATGATGAAAGGACAGGGAAGGGAAAGAAGAACGGCAATGGCAAGGGTTCCCAGCATAACCCGGGGAACCAAGGAGGTGGCAAGCGCAAGGCCGACCGCAGCCTAGAGTTCGTAGCCAACGCCAGCTCACAGGGTACTAACCAGCGACGCAAGGGGAGGCCCCCTCCCCGAGCCGGCGGGTCAGGCCCGACGCTGGAGCAACTGTTGAATGAGCCTTGTCCAAGGCATGGCTCTAGAGAGAAGCCAGCTACTCATCTATGGAAGGATTGTGCAATCATGAAGGCCTTCAAAAATTCCAAGGCCTTTAACGGCAACAATGGCCCGGGCGGTGGCTCAGGCGCCGGCGGTTTTCATGGCCCGGGCGGCGGCTCAAATTCTAATCCTCAGAACGGTCAAGGGGGCTTTAATCAGCAGTCTGGCCAGGGTCATCAACAGCAGATGGGGGGTTATCAGACCAATCCAAAGTAGCTTAGCGGTGGACAGTATCATGTGTTTACCACCAGTCTGTGTAAGCGAGATCAGAAGCTTCATAAGAGGGCTGTGAATGCTGTTGAGCCGGCGGTTCCACGCTATTTAAGATGGTCTGAGCAGCCTATCGTGTGGAGTAGGGAGGATCACCCTCCCCGGGTGGATAATCCGGGTCATTTGGCCTTGGTGGTGGCTCCTCAAGTGGGAGGGTATAAATTCACTAAGGTGCTCATGGATGGAGGCAGCAGCATCAACATCCTCTATTATGAGACTTTCCGTCGTATGGGGTTGATTGATAAGAACCTCAGCCAGTCAAACACTATTTTCCATGGTGTGGTACCTGGTAAGTCGGCTTATCCAGTCGGCAAGATCGAGTTGGAAGTGGCCTTTGGAGACGAGCACAACTACAGGGTGGAAAAATTGACCTTTGAGGTGGTCAAGATAAGAAGCCCGTATCATGCCATATTTGGGCGGCCGGCTTACTCCAAGTTCATGGCATGGCCGTGTTACGTGTATTTACAGCTCAAGATGCCGGGTCTCAATGGGACCATTACGGTTCATGGCAGCCGAAAGGTGGCCTTGGAGTGTGAGGAAGGCGATGCAGCTTATGCAGAATCTGTTTGCGCAACAGAGGAGTTGAAGTTTTACAAAGACAACGTTGACCCAACAGATATGACCTCTCTGAAAAAGCCGACTACGGAGCATGAGCCGGCAATGAAATTTAAGTCGGCTGATGAGACTAAACTTGTTGATTTCGTTCCAGCTGATTCATCTCAGCAGTTTAGCATCAGTGCCAATCTAGATCCAAAATAGGAAAGCGCGCTCATCGAGTTCATCCGTGAGAATAGGGACATTTTTGCATGGAAGCCTTCTGACATGCCAGGTGTACCTAGGGAACTCGCTGAGCACACTCTCAATGTTGATCCAAAATTTAAGCCGGTCAGGCAGTTCCTTCGGCGGTTTAATGAAGAGAGGCGGAAAGCTATTGGTGAAAAGGTGGCCTGGCTCTTGGCGGCCGGGTTTATTGTTGAAGTCTTTCACCCAGAGTGGTTAGCTAACCCGGTGCTCGTGCTCAAGAAGAACGGCACCTGGCGGATGTGTGTGGACTACACGGACTTAAACAAGGCGTGCCCGGCTGATCCTTTTGCCCTTCCCCGTATTGATCAAATCATTGATGCTACGGCGGGTTGTGAGCGCTTAAGCTTCTTGGATGCTTATTCCGGATATCATCAGATTAAAATGGCAGTTAAGGACCAGGAGAAGACGGCGTTCATCACTCCCTTTGGAGCCTTCTGCTATGTGTCTATGCCCTTTGGACTCAAGAGTGCACAGGCGACTTACCAGCGTTGTGTGCAGAACTGTCTTCATAACCAGATTGGGCGCAATGTTCATGCTTGTGGATGATATTGTGGTTAAATCCAGGAAGGAGGAAACTTTGATAGATGATCTGAGGGAAACCTTTGATAATCTCCGGGTCTACAAGATGATGCTTAACCCGGCCAAGTGTGTTTTTGGTGTTCCTGCAGGCAAGCTCTTGGGTTTCTTGGTTTCTAATAGAGGCATTGAAGCTAACCCGGAGAAGATCAAGGCCATCACCTCCCTGGATAAGCCGGCGTGTATAAACGACGTCCAGCGCTTGGCGGGTCGCGTCGCTGCTTTAAGCTGGTTTATAAGCCGTTTGGGTGAGAAGGCCATGCCATTATATTAGTTGATGAAGAAAACTGATGACTTTGTCTGGAACGATGCAGCTAATACTGCTTTTGAGGATTTGAAGAGGCAGCTGGCAGAGCCCCCAGTCCTTGCTGCTCCGGTTGACAAGGAGCCTTTATTGCTGTATATGGCTGCTAACACACGAGCCGTCAGTGTGGCTGTGGTGGTGGAGCGCAAGGAAGAGGGTAAGGAGCATCCGGTTCAGCGGCCGGTTTATTATGTTAGCGAAGTGCTCATCGAGTCCAAACAGCGGTATCCACATTGGCAGAAGCTTGTTTATGGTGTATTCATGGCAAGCCGGAAGCTTAAGCATTATTTCCAGGGTCACCCCATCACTGTGGTCAGTTCTGCCCCCCTTGGAGATATCATTCAAAACAGAGAGGCCACAGGGAGAGTGGCTAAGTGGGCTATAGAACTCGGACCTCATGGTCTGAAATACGTACCACGCACTGCTGTTAAATCTCAAGCCTTGGTGGATTTCATCAACGATTGGACAGAGTTACAAGTGCCCGAGCAAAAGCCGGATAACACATATTGGACTATTCACTTCGATGGGTCCAGGCAATTGGAGGGCTCGGGGGCTGGAGTCGTGTTGGCTTCCCCTAAGGGTGACAAGTTCCATTATATGCTACAGTTGATGTTTCCTTTCACTAACAATGCGGCTGAGTACGAGGCCTTGCTCCACGGTCTTCGGATGGCCGAGGAGATGAGCTTGAGCCGGGTAAGGTGCTTCGGCGACTCAGACTTGTTGGCTCAACAAGTATCAGGAAAGTGGGACTCCAAGGACCCTCTCATGGTGGCTTATCGCCGTGAAGTTGATGCCATTGCTGGGCACTTTCAGGGTTACCAAGTAGAGCACATCGATCGCAGGAAGAACGAGGCGGCTGATGCTCTAAGCCGGCTGGGCTCTCAGCGAAAACTGGTGCCGCCTAATATTTTCCTGGACGTCCTGCATAACCCTTCTGTTAAGTTGCCTACAGAGGAAGACTTGGCTGTCCCTGACCCGGAGGCACGACTGGTGGCGGCTCTCCACATCATCCCGGATTGGACAGTGCCCTATCTGGCTTACATGACCCGGGGAGATTTGCCTGAGGATGAAACTTTGGCCAGACAAATAACCCGGCGGTCTAAGTCAATGGTTGTTATCAATGGTGAGCTGCATCGCCGCAGTGTTACGGGAGCGTTCCAGCGTTGTGTCTCCCCTGAGGAAGGTCAAGAGATCTTGCGTGAGATTCATGAAGGGGATTGTGGCCATCATGCTGGCTCAAAATCCCTTGTGGCCAAGGCTTTTCGTCATGGTTTTTATTGGCTGACGGCTCATGCTGATGCAGAGGACTTGGTCAGTAAATGTGATGGTTGCCAAAGGTTCTCGCGACGGGCTCATGTGCCGGCTCAGGAGCTGAGGATGATCCCAATTACTTGGCCCTTTGCGGTCTGGGGGCTTAATATGGTTGGGCCTTTTAAAAGGTCCAAGGATAAGAAGACCCACCTCTTGGTGGCAGTTGACAAATTTACAGAGTGGGTTGAAGCAGAGCCAGTTAGCAAGTGTGACGCAGCCACGGCGGTTCAGTTTATGAAAAAGGTGATCTTTCGCTTTGGCTTTCCGCACAGCATTATAATTGACAATGGTACCAATCTATCCAAAGGCGCCATGGAGGAGTTTTGTCAACGAGAGCATATTCGACTTGATGTTTCATCAGTGGCTCATCCTCAATCCAATGGTCAAGCTGAGAGAGCTAATCAGGAGATTCTGAAGGGCATCAAGCCCCGGCTTTTGGTCCCTTTACAACGGACGCCGGGTTGTTGGGTGGAGGAGTTACCCTCCGTGTTGTGGAGCATCAACACTACTCCTAACAGGTCTACAGGTTTGACGCCTTTCTTCATGGTCTATGGAGCGGAAGCAGTCCTCCCCAGTGACATCCGTCATGACTCGCCTCGAGTGGCGGCTTATGTGGAGACGGATAATGAACATGCGCGCCAAGATGCTCTTGACTTGTTGGATGAACAGCGTGATGCGGCAGCAGCTCGCTCAGCGATTTACCAACAAGACCTGCGCCGTTATCACAGTCGCCGGGTTAAATCCCGGGTCTTCCAGGAAGGCGATCTGGTGCTCCGGCTCATCCAAGATCAAACAGATGCGCACAAGCTGTCCCCGCCTTGGGAAGGGCCCTTTGTGGTCAGTAAGAATTTGCACAACGGGTCATATTACCTCATTGACATTCGGGAGCACAAAGATTCATGTAAGTCGGAGGAAGAGACCCGTCGGCCGTGGAACATAGCTCAGCTTCGGCCTTATTACACTTGAGCCACCGGCTCTCATAATGTACATATTTCTCTAAGCCATGTATATATTATGATAAGCAATAAAGCAGGACCTCTGTCCTTTTTTCTCCTCCAAAGGTGAACGTGTTGTTTTCATTGCAAGATCACATGATTACTTGAAGGGGGATCCGGCTTATGAACGTATTCGAATCTAGCCATACGCAATATAGTCACTTGGGGGCTTCCTGTTCAAACATAGGTCGTATTCGAACCAAAGAGAACATAGCTGTCGGTACCCATTTGATTGGCAAAGTGCCGAGCTCATTGGGGAGTTTTCTTTGATCATATTTGAATCATAGTTCAACCCCCCTTTGGGAACTGACGTGGATCGTATTCGAATCAGCGTCATTAAACAACTCCTAAGGTCATTTGGGGGCTTCCTGTTCAAACATGGGTCGTATTCGAACCAAAGAGAACATAGCTGTCGGTACCCTCTTGATTGGCATCGCCACACCCACTGGGGGCTATATGATCGCATTCGAATCTTAGCATCACCCCTTTGGGACGGGTCTCTGGTCGTATTCGAACCGGAAGCCCCTAAGATTTTCTGATTTGCAATGAATTCTTCTGATTGTTTCAAGTGTGCACGGCGGGTCTCACTTTGCCGGCTTAACTTTGATTCACAAGTACTAATCGAACACAATCGGCGTTGTTAAGACTGGTAAACCGGAATTGAGGTACCAACCTTATTACCCGGGTTATATAAGCCGGAAGTGTGCTTGCAGGCCGGTAAGTGTGTTATCACGGCTATATCAAGGACATAATTGAGGACCAGTCTTTTGTGATTCATATTCCGGGTTATATGTATAAGACTATGATTCTCAGTGCGGTAAGCCGCCTAGAGACTTGTGATTTGTTTTTCTATGCAGGATAGTAAAAGACAACTATTTGAGTTTAAGGAACATGAATGATCATTTATGACCCGGAGGAATATAAGGAAACAACTTCAATGGAATTAAGCATTCAGCACGTGCACGATGGCACGACAAAGTTAAAATGGTCTTATTCTATTACAAGACTCATCGAGTCCAAAAGGGTGAAGCATTGTTTGAATAAACCGCCTACAGAGTTAAGATGCTTGCTGGGTTGAAGCCTCCGGCTCATCCCTCTCCGCTCCTCCGGCTGTTCCCAAGACCAGGAAAGTTGACGATTTCCAGTCAATGCCGCTCAGAGCCTCAAATTGAGCTTCCTCATCAATTAACCCGGCCGGGTCAATTTCCGGGGCAAAGGTGTGCTTACGAGTCGGCGGGACTAAGCTGATGGCTTCATAACGCGGAGTGGGGATCCTCTGATTCTCTGCATCGTAACCCGGCTGGTACTTGGTCAGATCCGTGTCATTTCCAATCAGCGTGGCCACCGGGCGTACGATCTTCACGCAGGCTGCAAAGTCCCTTTGGTCGAAGGGGGTGCCGTCTTCCTTCAAGCTGGGTAGCCAAGGGCAATGTCCGCCGGGTATAGTTCTGGAAGGAACGCCTTGGCCCGGCTCAGAGCAGCTATGGCGCCGGCTCTTGCAGAGGCCCATCGCAGCTCTTGGACACGCTGCGGAAGAACGGCAAGCCGGCGAAGAACTTCCGCCAGGTGAGTCGGCACCTCATTGGATAGGGCCACTACAGCCAAGGCGCGCTGTGACCCGGTGTAGAGTTGCTCCACCAGAGTGTACACGGCCTTCAACTTGGTCAGCACGCTTTGGTTGAGGTTGGCGCTTCTTGGACCTGTTTAACAGAGTAAAATAAGCCGTTGGCAATGATGGGAGTTACGAGCCATAAAGATTATAAACTTGATGAAAGCCGGTGGAATAACTTACCGAAGATGGCGGCGACCATCTGTGACACGTGGCGCTTTAAGCCGGAGAGTTCGGCGGTTCTCTCCGTCAGAGTTTTCTCCGCCTGTTCGGCCCGGCTCACCAGAGTAGCCTTCTCTTCGGCCCAAGCTTTCCGTTCAGCTTCAAAATCCTTTTTCAGCTTTTCTTGAGCAGCAATACTGGACACAAATTTGGCGTTGGCCTTCCGGGTCTCAGTTTCTTGCGTCCTCAGGCAGGTCTTCAGATCGGAGATGTCAGCCTCAAACTTCTTGCAAGCCGCCTGCATAATTTCTGGGTTATAGTATGAACAGTTATTATGCAATTTTAAAGTCCCAAGCACTTTCCAAGCAAAGACACTTGGCACTTGGGGGCTAATGCATATCGAACGTTTCTATTTACAAGTTACCGGTTCATGCGAGTAAGCCGGAAGATAAGTCTACAACATATTCTATCATAAGTAGTAGACTTGGGGGCTGGAGTATGGTAAAGATAACAAGATAACTATGCAGTAAGCAAGAAGAGTGGTACCTCAGACTTCTGCTGAATCTGATTCACCATGTCGATCTCTAAATCCCGGCTCTTGTGCACCTGACTGACATAGCCGGAGACGATCTCTTCGATGCTCAGATTGGCATAGTCGGTGAGGTCCAGATTGGCCCGGCGGCGCTCTAGCAATTCTTCCTTGGCGGAGCACTTGGCCAGCGCAGTGGGTCTCCCCGGCTCAACAAACTCCGTCCGGGTGATTACCACGTCCGGGTCATCGGCCGGCTGAGCCAGGCTGGAGGTCTCCGGGTTAGCAGAAGTTTCTGCGATTGGCTTGTCGGTTGGAGCGGTGGCTGCAGGAGCAGAGGCAACTGGCGGTTCTTGAGCTGCAACCTTCGGTCAGGCAAGTCCGGCTCTTCGACCGGCTTGTTCTTTTTCGCCCTCTTGCTGAGCTTTGCCTGGGCGCTAGGACAAAAAGGTTAGTACAAAAGTATGAGTAAAGATAAGCACAACAAGAGATGATCATCATTACCCGGGCACGGTCTTGAAGGCCGGCAGGTTTGATTGCATCGAGTCACCAGAGGAGGGTGAAGTTTCCTGATAGCTTGAATCAGAAGAATTGAGCGGTTGACGTATAACACCCGCCAAAGGATGAAAAGGATATAAGTTGGAGATAACCTCGGTCCGGCGTTTCCTTGATGCCTCAGGTAAGCCGGAGGAGAGGTCAGCATCCTTGCTGGTCCGGGTGTGCCGCCGGCTCTCATGAATCTGTTGCTTCAAAAGAAATTGAGGATCTTGATAAGCTAAAGGATGTGAAAATCTTACTTTCCGGGTTACCCTTCGGACTTTCAGCCTTGGCAAGGGCTCCGAGTCGGAGGAAAGTGTCATTACCTCTTCAACCACCGGGTTACTTGCTCCGGTGTCATCCTGTTGATGAACAGTATTGATAAGGTGGACAGAAATAAACAACAAATACAACAAGAGCTTACAGGTTAAGGGGTTACCTCTGATTCGGAGCTGTCGCTTAGTTGCAGCAGTTCTGAAGCAGTAGGCCTACTTCCCTTCTTGCGGGGAGCGGCTCTCTTGGCGGCTTTCTTGGCCTTCCTAGCCTTCTTGGCCTCTTCATGGTCATATTTGACCTTCCAGAATTTGTCATCAGCCTGAAAAATACAATGACGATTTCTTAAGGTTCAGATGAAAGCTATCTACAGAAGAAAATAAGATGTTCAGATCAGCGGCTTACCGCTGGGGCCGGGTTGGTCTTGCAGAAGGGGCTTAAGCCGGTCCTCCCGCAGTCTGCCAAGCTCTCGTTCAAGAGAGCCTTGGTCATGTCCTCAGCAACGTCTTCAGGAAGATCGTTGCGGCTGTGTCTCAGGGGTCATCTTTCCGGCCCGTGTACTCACACATTAAGCCGGGGCGGCGGCTTAAGGGGATCACCCGCCAGGAGATCCAGACTCGGACCAGATCAATGCCGTTAAGGCCATTTCCCAGGAGAGCTTTGATCTTGTTGATGGTAGGGATCAGAGGCTCGCGCTCCGCCTGAGATAACTTGTCTGACAGAGGATGAGTTGGTTCCAGACGTGTTGAGGATATAAACCTTAGAGTCACCCGCCAGAAAGGGCCGGGTTACTCATAAGGGTCATCACTTGAAGCCCGGCGCCAAGCTTAAAGACGGTGGGCCAAAGATGGGCTTAAGACCCGGAGACGGCTTAAGGCCCGTAGTGATAAACCGCCGTATGGCGAGACTTGTAGTGTAAAACAAGAATAGTTGAGAGTCCGAGCCGGACACTTTTATGAGCCGGCCGGGACTCTGAGAGCTGCCGGGCATCAACCTCTCTATATAAAGGGACGACCCGACAGCGGTTTAAGGACAAGAAAGATCTCATCGAGAGCCAGGCATAGCAGTTAAGCTCCCTGGTCATCGAAACCCTAATCAATACCACCTCAACTGGACGTAGGCTTTTACCTTCACCGTAAGGGGCCGAACCAGTATAAACCCTCGTGTTCCTTGTCCCGTTAACCCCTTCAAGCTTCCTAGCGGCGATGGCTCCATGACTAAGTCCTAGCTTGAGGACATCTGCCGTGACAATTCCACGACAGTTGGCGCCCACCGTGGGGCCAGCGCACGGTGGATTTGAGTTCTTGAAGGGCAGCTTCGAAGGGCTCAAGGGATACGTTGTGGGCCGGATGACCAAGAGTCGTCGCGGCAAGCTCTACATCGACGATGCAAGCTGGGGCCCCGACGCCGGCTCAATCGAGTATGGATACCGGGTCCCCTTCGGCGGAATTCATGTTTTCATTGGCAAGATTGGTGAGCCGGGCCCGGAGCCGGATCTCTGCGCCGATCTCATCGAGACGGCTCAGCGCGCACGACCCGCCCGGGCCCTGCCTGTCTTGAGGCATGTTTTTGTGGGATGTGTCCATGGAGGGCACTCTGACAGATCTGGATCTGGTGACGAGACGGCCGCCGGCTCTGACGGCGAGTCGTCCACAGATGAGTCAAACTCGTTGTATCAACTTCAAGATGGTAGGCTCATGGGTTGTTTCGATGGTGACAGTATTCCGGACCCGTTTGAGCCGCCGAGCCGGGTCGGAATCTTCATGGCCGGTGCGCAGCCTGTTCAGAACCCTGCTGCTGGGGCAGGAAACCCGGTGCCCTCGCCGGCTCAGGTGCTGATGGATCTCACGGACAAGATGACGGCCCTGTTGACCGCCGCGGTTGACCCGGCGGATCAAGCTCAGCATGACGCGGAGGTGGCGCAGTTAAAGTTAGATCTAGTGAAAGCCAAAGAGGATCTGGCAGCAGAAGGGATTAGGATGGCAGCGGAGAGGGCGGCTCTCGACGCCCAAACTCAGTTGATTCCGGCACAGTCCTTCTGGCTCACGATGGATCAAAATGCGTCCAATGAGGTCATGAGAAGGAGGCATCAAAAAGCCCAATCTCGACTCCCTCCGGTTTACGATCCTCGAAACCTCTTCAACACGCCAGGAGCAGGGTCTAGTAACCCGCCAGGGATCATAGTGCCCGGGTCCGAAACCCCTGTTCAGCCACAAGTGATGGGGCCTCCCTGGGTGAACCCTGCCCCGCCTCTGTATGTGCCAATACCACCGGGTCATTATGCTAACCCGCTGGAGAACATGGTCGCCGCAGCAGCACGGCTGGCGGCCCTCCCAATTGACGGCAACTCTCCGACGGCTATTGAAACCCGCCGGGTCAGGGAACTCCTTCAGACAGCACTGGCGCAGCAAGAGGCGTACTCTTACAGCCGGGACAGGATCCACTCGACCCCTCGTCCAGGCCGGAGCCCGAGTTATAGCAGACACATGGTCTCAGCGACCGGCTCAAGTAACGTTCGACGCCATGACCCGCCCCCTGGCTATGGCCCGGTTCATAACAGAGCCTTTCACGCAGCACACCAAGACAGAGCGCGGCAAGAGGCGGAGCAGGTGCCTCAGTTGACGGCTTACCAGACTCCCCCGGCTTATCCGACGACTTCCATCGACGTGGGTATCCCTACCAGGACTGGAGGTGTCCCTTGTTTAGTGCCAGCTCTCCGCAATGAGCGTCTACCCAAGGATTTCAAAGGCCCTAGGAAGGTGCCTAATTACATGGCTGACTTACAACCCGCAGCCTGGATCGAGAGTTACGAGATGGCCATGGAACTGCTGGAAGTCAGTGAAGCGGCAATGGCCAAGTACTTCACCATGATGTTAGATGGGACTGCCCGCACTTGGTTGAAAGGGCTACCACCGAATTCCATCAGGTCTTGGGCTGAGCTAAAAGCCCGGTTCATCCAAAATTTCAAGGATGCCTGTAGGCAGTCTATGTCAATTGTGGATTTGACTAACTGTAAGCAGCAGGAGGGTGAGTCTACGACACATTGGGTTCGCCGGGTTAAGGAGATAATACACTCATCTGATAAGATGGATGCCGGCTCTGCAGTCTTAATGTTAGAACAGAATTGTCGTTTCGTGCCCCTGAAGATGAAACTCGGGCGGCTTAAGCGCGACTGCAGTGATATGGGTACACTGATGGCGGCTCTCGTCAAGTACGCCGATTCTGATAGTACCAAGGACCCCGCTTCAGATGATGAAAGGACAGGGAAGGGAAAGAAGAACGGCAATGGCAAGGGTTCCCAGCATAACCCGGGGAACCAAGGAGGTGGCAAGCGCAAGGCCGACCGCAGCCTAGAGTTCGTAGCCAACGCCAGCTCACAGGGTACTAACCAGCGACGCAAGGGGAGGCCCCCTCCCCGAGCCGGCGGGTCAGGCCCGACGCTGGAGCAACTGTTGAATGAGCCTTGTCCAAGGCATGGCTCTAGAGAGAAGCCAGCTACTCATCTATGGAAGGATTGTGCAATCATGAAGGCCTTCAAAAATTCCAATGCCTTTAACGGCAACAATGGCCCGGGCGGTGGCTCTGGCGCCGGCGGTTTTCATGGCCCGGGCGGCGGCTCAAATTCTAATCCTCAGAACGGTCAAGGGGGCTTTAATCAGCAGTCTGGCCAGGGTCATCAACAGCAGCAGGGGGTTATCAGACCAATCCAAAGTAGCTTAGCGGTGGACAGTATCATGTGTTTACCACCAGTCTGTGTAAGCGAGATCAGAAGCTTCATAAGAGGGCTGTGAATGCTGTTGAGCCGGCGGTTCCACGCTACTTGCGGTGTTCTGAGCAGCCTATAGTGTGGAGTAGGGAGGATCACCCTCCCCGGGTGGATAATCCGGGTCACTTGGCCTTGGTGGTGGCTCCTCAGGTGGGAGGATATAAGTTCACTAAGGTGCTCATGGATGGAGGCAGCAGCATCAACATCCTCTATTATGAGACGTTCCGTCGTATGGGGTTGATTGATAAGAACCTCAGCCAGTCAAACACTATTTTCCATGGTGTGGTACCTGGTAAGTCGGCCTATCCAGTCGGCAAGATCGAGTTGGAAGTGGCCTTTGGAGATGAGCACAACTACAGGGTGGAAAAATTGACCTTTAAGGTGGTCAAGATAAGAAGTCCGTACCATGCCATATTTGGGCGGCCGGCTTACGCCAAGTTCATGGCACGGCCGTGTTACGTGTATTTACAGCTCAAGATGCTGGGTCATAATGGGACCATTACGGTTCACGGCAGCCGGAAGGTGGCCCTGGATTGTGAGGAAGGCGATGCAGCTTATGCAGAATCTGTTTGCGCAACAGAGGAGTTGAAGTTTTACAAAGACAACGTTGACCCAACAGATATGACCTCTCTGAAAAAGCCGACTACGGAGCATGAGCCGGCAATGAAATTTAAGTCGGCTGATGAGACTAAACTTGTTGATTTCGTTCCAGGAGATTCATCTCAACAGTTTAGCATCAGTGCCAATCTGGATCCAAAATAGGAAAGCGCGCTCATCGAGTTCATCCGTGAGAATAGGGACATTTTTGCATGGAAGCCGTCTGACATGCCAGGTGTACCTAGAGAACTCGCTAAGCACACTCTCAATGTTGATCCAAAATTTAAGCCGGTCAGGCAATTCCTTCAGCGGTTTAATGAAGAGAGGCGGAAAGCTATTGGTGAAGAGGTGGCCCGGCTCCTGGCGGCCGGGTTTATTGTTGAAGTCTTTCACCCAGAATGGTTAGCTAACCCGGTGCTTGTACTCAAGAAGAACGGCACCTGGCGGATGTGTGTGGACTACACGGATTTGAACAAGGCGTGTCCGGCTGATCCTTTGGCCCTTCCCCGTATTGATCAAATCATTGATGCTACGGCGGGTTGTGAGCGCCTAAGTTTCTTGGATGCTTATTCTGGATATCATCAGATTAAAATGGCAGTTAAGGACCAGGAGAAGACGGCGTTCATCACTCCCTTTGGAGCCTTCTGCTATGTGTCTATGCCCTTTGGACTCAAGAGTGCGCAGGCGACTTATCAGCGCTGCGTGCAGAACTGTCTTCATAACCAGATTGGGCGCAATGTTCATGCTTATGTGGATGATATTGTGGTTAAATCCAGGAAGGAGGAAACCTTGATAGATGATCTGAGGGAAACCTTTGATAGTCTCCGGGTCTACAAGATGATGCTTAACCCGGCCAAGTGTGTTTTTGGTGTTCCTGCAGGCAAGCTCTTGGGTTTCTTGGTTTCTAACAGAGGCATTGAAGCTAACCCATAGAAGATCAAGGCCATCACCTCCCTGGCTAAACCGGCGTGTATAAACGACGTCCAGCGCCTGGCGGGTCGTATCGCTGCTTTAAGCCGTTTGGGGGAGAAGGCCATGCCATTATATCAGTTGATGAAGAAAACTGATGACTTTGTCTGGAATGATGCAGCTGATACTGCTTTCGAGGATTTGAAGAGACAGCTGGCCGAGCCCCCAGTCCTTGCTGCTCCGGTTGACAAGGAGCCTTTATTGCTGTATGTAGCTGCTAACACCCGAGCCTTCAGTGTGGCCGTGGTGGTGGAGCGCAAGGAAGAGGGTAAGGAGCATCCGGTTCAGAGGCCGGTTTATTATGTCAGCGAAGTACTCATCGAGTGCAAGCAGCGGTATCCGCATTGGCAGAAACTTGTTTATGGTGTGTTCATGGCAAGCCGGAAGCTTAAGCATTATTTCCAGGGTCACCCCATCACTGTGGTCAGTTCTGCCCCCCTTGGAGATATCATTCAGAACAGGGAGGCCACAGGGAGAGTGTCTAAGTGGGCTATAGAGCTCGGACCTCATGGTCTGAAGTATGTGCCATGCACTGCTGTTAAATCTCAGGCTTTGGTGGATTTCATCAATGATTGGACAGAGCTACAAGTGCCCGAACAAAAGCCGGATAATACATATTGGACTGTTCACTTTGATGGGTCCAGGCAGTTGGAGGGCTCGGGGGCTGGAGTCGTATTGGCTTCCCCTAAGGGTGACAAGTTCCATTATGTGCTACAATTGATGTTTCCTTGTACCAACAATGCAGCTGAGTACGAGGCCTTGCTCCACGGTCTTCGGATGGCTAAGGAGATGAGCTTGAGCTGGGTAAGGTGCTTCGGCGACTCAGACTTGGTGGCTCAACAAGTATCAGGAAAGTGGGACTCCAAGGACCCTCTCATGGCGGCTTATTGCCGCGAAGTTGAGGCCATTGCTGGGCACTTTCAGGGTTACCAAGTAGAGCACATTGATCGCAGGAAGAACGAGGCGGCTGATGCTTTAAGCCGGCTGGGCTCTCAGCGAAAGCCGGTGCCGCCTAATATTTTCCTGGACGTCCTGCATAACCCTTCTGTTAAGTTGCCTACAGAGGAAGACTTGGCCGTCCCTGACCCGGAGGCACGACTGGTGGCGGCTCTCCGCATCATACCGGACTGGACAATGCCCTATCTGGCTTACATGACCCGGGGAGATTTGCATGAGGATGAAACTTTGGCCAGACAAATAACCCGGCGGTCTAAGTCAATGATTGTTATCAATGGTGAGTTGCATCGCCATAGTGTTACGGGAGCGTTCCAGTGTTGTGTCTCCCCTGCGGAAGGTCAAGAGATCTTGCGTGAGATTCATGAAGGGGATTGTGGCCATCACGCCGGCCCAAAGTCTCTTGTGGCCAAGGCTTTTCGTCATGGTTTTTATTGGCTGACGGCTCATGCTGATGCGGAGGACTTGGTCAGTAAATGTGATGGTTGCCAAAGGTTCTCGCGACGGGCTCATGTGCCGGCTCAGGAGCTGAGGATGATCCCAATTACTTGGCCCTTTGCGGTCTGGGGGCTTGATATGGTTGGGCCTTTTAAAAGGTCCAAGGATAAGAAGACCCACCTCTTGGTGGCAGTTGACAAGTTTACCAAGTGGGTTGAAGCAGAGCCAGTTAGCAAGTGTGATGCAGCCACGGCAGTTCAGTTTATGAAAAAGGTGATCTTTCGCTTTGGCTTTCCACACAACATTATAACTGACAATGGTACAATTTATCCAAAGGCGCCATGGAGGAGTTTTGTCAACGAGAGCATATTAGACTTGATGTTTCATCAGTGGCTCACCCTCAGTCCAATGGTCAAGCTGAGAGGGCTAATCAGGAGATTCTGAAAGGCATCAAACCCCGGCTTTTGGTCCCTTTACAACGGACGCCGGGTTGTTGGGTGGAGGAGTTACCCTCCGTGTTATGGAGCATCAACACTACTCCTAACAGGTCTACAAGTTTCACGCCTTTCTTCATGGTTTATGGAGCGGAAGCAGTCCTCCCCAGTGACATCCGTCATGACTCGCCTCGAGTGGCGGCTTATGTTGAGATGGATAATGAACAGGCGCGCCAAGATGCTCTTGACTTGTTGGACGAACAGCGTGATGTGGCAGCAGCTCGCTCAGCGATTTACCAACAGGACCTGCGCCGTTATCATAGTCGCCGGGTTAAATCCCGGGTCTTTCAGGAAGGCGATCTGGTGCTCCGGCTCATCCAAGATCAAACAGATGCGCACAAGCTATCCCCGCCTTGGGAAGGGCCCTTTGTGGTCAGCAAGAATTTGCACAACGGGTCATATTACCTCATTGACATTCGGGAGCACAAAGATTCACGTAAGTCGGAGGAAGAGACCCGTCGGCCGTGGAACATAGCTCAGCTTCGGCCTTATTACACTTGAGCCACCGGCTCTCATAATGTACATATTTCTCTAAGCCATGTATATATTAGGATAAGCAATAAAGCAGGACCTCTGTCCTTTTTTGTCCTCCAAAGATGAATGTGTTGTTTTCATTACAAGATCATGTGATAACTTGAAGGAGGATCCGGCTTATGATTGTATTCGAATCTAGCCATACACAATATAGTCATTTGGGGGCTTCCTGTTCAAACATAGGTCGTATTTGAACCAAAGAGAACATAGCTGTCGATACCCATTTGATTGGCAAAGTGCCGAGCTCATTGGGGAGTTTTCTTTGATCATATTTGAATCATAGTTCAACCCCCCTTTGGGAACTGACGTGGATCGTATTCGAATCAGCGTCATTAAACAACTCCTAAGGTCATTTGGGGGCTTCCTGTTCAAACATGGGTCGTATTCGAACCAAAGAGAACATAGCTGTCGGTACCCTCTTGATTGGCATCGCCACACCCACTGGGGGCTATATGATCGCATTCGAATCTTAGCATCACCCCTTTGGGACGGGTCTCTGGTCGTATTCGAACCGGAAGCCCCTAAGTTCTTCGGATTTATAGTGAGTTCTTCTGATTATTTCAGGTGTTTTGCACGGCGGGTCTCACTTTGCCGGCTTAACTTTGATTTATAGTACTAGTCGAATATAATCGGTGTTATTAAGACTGGTAAACCGGAATTGAGGTACCAACCTTATTACCCGGGTTATCTAAGCCGGAAGCGTGCTTGCAGGCCGATAAGTGTGTTATTACGGCTATATTAAGGACATAATTGAAGACCAGTCTTTTTTGATTCATATTCCGGGTTATATATCTAAAACTATGATTCTCAGTGCGGTAAGCTGCCTAGAGACTTGTGATTTGTCCTTCTATGCAGGATAGTTAAAGGCAACTATTTGAGCTTAAGGAAAATGAATGATCGATTATGACCCAGGGAAATATAAAGGAGACAACTTCAATGGACTTCAGCATTCAACGCGTGCACGATGGCACGGCAAAGTTAAAGTGTTGGTCCTACTCTATTACAAGACTCATCGAGTCCAAAAGGGTGAAGCATTGTTTAATAAGCCGCCTGCAGAGTTACGATGCTTGCTGAGTTGAAGTCTCCGGCTCGTCCCTCTCCTCTCCTCCGGCTGTTCCCAAGACCTGGAAAGTTGACGACTTCCAGTCAATGCCGCTCAGAGCTTCGAATTGAGCTTCCTCGTCAATTAACCCGGCCGGGTCAATCTCCGGGGCAAAGGTGTGCTTACGAGCTGGCGGGACTAAGCTGATAGCTTCATAACGCGGAGTGGGGATCCTCTGATTTTCTGCATTGTACCCCGGCTGGTACTTGGTCAGATCTGTGTCGTTCCAATGAGGGTGGCCACCGGGCGCACGATCTTCACACAGGCTGCAAAGTCCCTTTGGTCGAAGGGTGTGCCGTCTTCCTTCAAACTGGGATAGCCGAGGGCAATGTCCGCCGGGTCTAACTCTGGAAGGAATGCCTTGGCCCGGCTCAGAGCGGCGATAGCTCCGGCTCTTGCAGAGGCCCGCCGCAGCTCTTGGACACGTTGGGGAAGAATGGCAAGCTGGCACAGAACTTCCGCCAGATGAGTCGGCACCTCATTGGATAGGGCCACCACGGCCAAGGCGCGCTGTGACCCGGTGTAGAGTTGCTCCACCAGGGTGTACACGGCCTTCAACTTGGTCACCACGCTTTGGTTGAGGTTGGCGCTTCTGGGACCTGTGTAACAGGGTAAGATAAGCCGCCGGCAATGATGGGTTATGAGACATAAAAAATTTAAACTGGACGAAAGCCGGTGGAATGACTTACCGAAGATTGCGGCAACCATCTGGGACACTTGGCGTTTTAAGCCGGAGAGTTCGGCGGTCTTCTCTGTCAGAGCCTTCTCCGCCTGTTCGGCCCGGTTCACCAGAGTAGCCTTCTCTTCGGCCCAAGCTTTCTGTTCAGCATCAAAGTCCGTCTTCAGCTTTTCTTGCACAGCAATACTGGACACAAATTTGGCATTGGCCTTCCAGGTCTCAGTTTCTTGCGTCCTCAGCCGGGTCTTCAGATCGGAGACGTCAGCTTCAAACTTCTTGCAAGCAGCCTGCATAATTTCTGGGTTATAGGATGAACAGTTATTATGCAATTTTAAAGTCCCAAGCACTTTCCAAGCAAAGACACTTGGCACTTGGGGCTAATGCATATCGAACGTTTCTATTTACAAATTGCCGGTTCAAGCGAGTAAGCCGGAACTTAAGTCTACAACATATTCTATCATAAGTCGTAGACTTGGGGGCTAGAGTATGGTAAGAATAACAGGATAACTAGGCAGTAAGCAAGAAGAAAGAAGAGTAGTACCTCAGACTTCTGCTGAATCTGGTTCACCATGCTGATCTCTACATCCCGGCTCTTGTGCACTTGGCTGACATAGCCGGAGACGATCTCTCCGATGTTCAGATTGGCGTAGTCGGTGAGGTCCAGATTAACCCGGTGGTGCTATAGCAACTCCTCCTTGGCGGAGCACTTGGCCAATACAGTAGGTCTCCCCGGCTCAACAAACTCCGTCTGGGTGATTACCACGTCCGGGTCATTGACCGGCTGAGCCGAGCTGGAGGTCTCCGGGTTAGCAGAAGCTTCTGCAGTTGCCTTGTCGGTTGGAGCGGTGGCTTCGGGAGCGGAGGCAGCTGGCGGTTCTTGAGCTGCTACCTCCGGTTCAGGCAAGTCCGTCTCTTCGACCGGCTTGGTCTTCTTCGCCCTCTTGCTGAGCTTTGCCTGGGCACTGAAAGGACAAAAAAGGTTAGTACAAAGGTATGAGCAAAGATGAGCACAACAAGAGATGATCATTATTACCCGGGTACGGTCTTGAAGGCCGGCAGGCTTGATTGCATCGAGTCACCAGAGGAGGGTGAGGTTTCCTGATAGTTTGAATCAGAAGAGTTGAGCGGTTGACGTATAACACTCGCCAAAGGATGAAAAGGGTACAAGTTGGAGAGAACCTCGGTTCGGCGTTTCCTCGATGCGTCGGGTAAGCCGGAGGAGAGGTCAGCGTCCTTGTTGGTCCGGGTGTGCCGCCGGCTCTCATGAGTCTGTTGCTTCAAAAGAAATTGAGGATCTTGATAAGCTAAAGGATGAGAAAATCTTACTTTCCGGGTTACCCTTCGGACTTTCAGCCTTGGCAAGGGCTCCGAGTCGGAGGAAAGTATCATTACCTCTTCAACCACCGGGTTACTTGCTCCGGTGTCATCCTGTTGATGAACAGTATTGATAAGGTGGACAGAAATAAACAATAAATACAACAAGAGATTACAGGTTCAGGGGTTACCTCTGACTCGGAGCTGTCGCTCAGTTGCAGCAGCTCTGAAGCAGTAGGCCTACTTCCTTCTTGCGGGGAGCGGCTCTCTTGGCGGCTTTCTTAGCCTTCCTGGCCTTCTTGGCCGCCTCATGGTCATATTTGACTTTCCAGAATTTGTCATCAGCCTAAAAAATACAATGATGATTTCTTAAAAATTCAGGTGAAGGATATCTACAGAAGAAGATAAAATGTTCAGATCAGCGGCTTACCGCTGGGGCTGGGTTGGTCTTGCAGAAGGGGGCTAGCCCGGTCCTCCCGCAGTCTGCCAAGCTCTCATTTAAAAGGGCCTTGGTCATGTCTTCAGCAACGTCTTCAGGAAGATCGTTGCGGCTGTGTCGCAGGGGGTCATCTTTCCGGCCAGTATATTCACACATTAAGCCGGGGCGGCGGCTCAAGGGGATCACCCGCCACGAGATCCAGACCCGGACCAATCAATTCCGTTGAGACCATTGCCCAGGAGAGCCTTGATCTTGTTGATGGTGGGGAGCAGAGGTTGGCGCTCCGCTTGAGTTAACTTGTCAGACAGAGGATGAGTTGGTTCCAGACGTGAAGGCCGAAAGCCGGGCAGCGGGCTCTCGTCAGTCGGCGACGTGTCTTGGCAGTAGAACCACGTCTGGTTCCAGTCCTTTGGGTGACTTGGCGGCTCGGCGTAAGGGAAAAGGCAGTCTCTCCGTCGCTGAATGGAGATGCCGCCAAGTTCCAAGCTTGGCCCGTTGGCGCACTCGTTCTGACGGTTCAGGTAGAAGAGCTCTCTGAAGAGCAGCAGGCTGGGCTCCTCTCCAAGGTAGACTTCGCAGAACACTTGGAAGTTGCATATATTGGACACAGAAGTGGGTCCTATGTCTTGTGGCCGCAGGTCAAAGAAATTCAGCACGTCTCTAAAGAACTTTGAGTCGGGCGGTGCGAAGCCCCGGCTCATATGATCCGCAAAAACTACCACCTCCCCGTCCTTTGGCTGTGGTCTCTCCTCTGATGGGTCGGGGGCACGGTAGGACATGACGTCCTTCTTGGGCAGATAACCCGACTTCACAAAGTCCGCTAAGGTATCGTCGGTGACGTTGGACCTCATCCAATTGCAAGTGATGGGAGCTTTGGGAGCTTTGGGAGGCATGGTGAAAGTCGGAAGCCTATGATAAAAGGAAACACGCCCGGTTTAATTATAAGCCGGAGGAAATTTACAGTTCAATGTTAAAGTGGCGGCTTATGGAGGGGACTAATGACATATATCTAGGTGCATCGGGTTATCTAAGCCGCTGGAGGTATTAAGAGTAATTCGATTGTCTACGACCTTGTCACAGATAAGCCGGAAAGTTTTATGGCACATGGCCTCCTTTGAGCCGGAAGGTTCTACGGTGCGTGGTTTCTTTAAACCGGAAATGTAAACCGCCATGGCTTAACGGGTGCAGTTTTTACTAAGTGTGGTGAAAACAGGTTTCACACGTTGCAGTAAATAATTTGGATCAAAACGGTCGGCAAAAAGGAAAGTTTCTAGACCTAAAAACAGATGCAAAGGAAGTTCTTGGGCTCGAACGGAGCCTTTATGCAGTGAAAAGGGATCTATTTGCATTTGAAATGGGTGATAAACAGCCGCTGCGTTGGTTCTATACTGTCTTAAGATCAAGAAGAGGCAGTAAAAATGAAAACTACCAGGAACTCGTGGGCGACGGCGAAGAATGGGAAGAACAGCAGGAGCTTAACGTAGATCTATCCTACGAGGAAGAAGGAACTTACGGATGCAGGGTTCGCCGCGGTTCTCTGGACGGTTCAGGGTGATGCAGCGGCCAAGGACGACGAGGATGCAGAGCTCTGTTGCGGCGGCGGCGGCGGAGCTCGAGCAGCACGGAGCAGCGAGAGGAAGGAGACGACAGAAGGGGGAGAATGAGAAAGACCCGAGGGTCGGGCTAGTTATAAGGCCAGATTCATAAGTGGGCGCGAGAAACGAGGAGGCCACGGCGCAGTTATCTCGCCCGAGAGGCGCCTCGATTTTCGGGATGGCAGTAAAGATAAGATCCGTTGCGGATCTGGTGGAATAAAAAATGGACTTAATGGAAGATGACGTCACGGCGGATTACCCGGAGTCCACAGGATGACGTCACGCCGGGTTATGGCCTTCACACAATTGTAAGCCGGAGATTTTCTGTCGAAAGAATTGAAGATTGACACGAGCCGGCTCAAATCAATCTGGGGCCTAATGTTGAGGATATAACCCTTAGAGTCACCCGCCCGGCGGGGCCGGGTTACACATAAGGATCATCACCTGAAGCCCGGCGCCAAGCTCGAGGTTGGTGGGCCAGAGATGGGCTTAAGACCCGGAGATGGCTTAAGGCCCGTAGTTACAACCGTCATTGTGGTAGAACTTGTAGTGTAAGGCAAGAATAGTTGAGAGTCCGAGTCGGACACTCTTATGAGCCGGCCGAGACTCTCAGAAGCTGCTGGGCGTCAACCTCTCTATATAAAGGGACGACCCGGCAGCGGTTTAGGGGTAAGAAAGATCTCGTCGAGAGCCAGGCATAGCAGTTAAGCTCCCTGGTCATCGAAACCCTAATCAATACCACCTCAACTAGACGTAGGCTTTACCTTCACCGTAAGGGGCCGAACCAGTATAAACCTTCGTGTTCCTTGTCCCGTTTAACCCCTTCAAGCTTCCTAGCGGCGATGGCTCCACGACTAAGTCCTAGCTTGAGGACATCTGCCGTGACAATTCCACGACACCGACATTAGCCCCCAGTTTAATTTTGATTTATCCATGTTAAACTAATCCTGTAAAATAAACACAAGAACAAACTTGATAGGTTGTGCTTCGGGTTAAATTTTTGTAAACCGGCACCTGATCATCCTTGAGTCCTTGACATTTTCTCCTGGAATATCCGGGTCAATAGGCCAGCTTCATAACCCATTTGCTGATATTGCCTCTTGTAAATAAAGAATCCATTTGATTCGGCCTTCAATGCTCTGACTTGATAAAAATATTGGTCTTGAAATATTCAACTGATATTCAGCCGGCTTAAAGATGTAGATCTTGCCGATGATTGCCAAAATTGCCGGGTTATAAATAACTGATGCCGGGTCATGATTGTTGCAGACACCGGGTTAATCTGGTCTACTCCAAACTGAGAATTAGTCATAAACTGAATATTCCACAGATGTAGCCCCCAAGTGCCGGGTTGTCATGCTTGCAGCAACCTGGGACTTGTAATTTCCTTATGCTCATAAAAAACATCAACCGGTGTAGCCCCCAAGGGCCGGGTCATTATGCAATAATGAGCAGGGACTTTGTAAATATGATCATGTAAACTTGACCAGCAACGTGTAGCCCCCAAGGGCCGGGTCAGTAAGGCATTACCGAGCTGGGACTTTGTATATGATTCATTGATAATAACAGTATATGATGTAATCTCCACCATGGGGCTTGAACCCACGTCCACAAGGTTAAGAGCTTTGTACTCTACCAACTGAGTAGTGGATCTTTCAATATAATAGATTAAGGCTTGTGTACCTTGAATTTTCGACAGGAGCAATTGGTAGCCCCCAAGGGCCGGCTCATTACAATGTGATGAGTCGGGTCTTCAATAAGGCCAGTAAAAATGACTTTGCATTAGCCCCCAAGTGCCATGGTGCATGCTGGCAGTGACATGGGACTTTGCATATTCGATGTAATCTCAATTTGAATAATATAGCCCCCAAGTGCCGGGTTGTAAGCCTGCAGCGACTCGGGACTATTCCTTTCATTGTAGAATAAATCATATCCATTGATAAAATAATAGCCATTGCGCCAAAGCGACTTTGAAAACCTCAATCATAATATTAGTTACTGATAACCATAATAAAAATCCAGCCATGTTAGCTATTAAAAATTTGAATAACCCGGTTTGTGAAAATCTTCAAATTCAATATCATAGTAAAAATCCAGCCTTGTTTGGCTATTTGAAGATTCAAATACCTTATCTGTTGATAAGTAAATCCGGAGTTTTAAATACCGGGGCTCCTTGGCCGATGGCGATTTAGTACGCCTCCATTGTAAGCCGGAATTTTTATAACCCGTCGGCTTATAGCCTTTGAGAACATCCATAACGGATAATCATTTTGAAGCATCGATTTTAATGATGAGCTTGGACTTAATCATTTATATAAGTCATAGTTCTGCAAATCCTGCACAGAGTTTAAACAACATACGCCCTGGCGACTTAGTGTCAAAAGCCAGGGCGGGTAACTACCCAAATGTAGTCTTATCCTGCACACAAGTAGATCACAAGAACCCTTGGCGGTTTACCGCAGGGCGGGTCATAATATCTTACATATGACCATTGATGTGTAAAAAAAAGGAGTCACAGATAAGCCTGTTATGAATCATAACTTTGAAACATAACCATAATATCATACTTGTGATATTGAATTTGCATGTCGATTTATATGACCTGCATAATAAGGGTGATAACCCAATCTTTGATACGCGCATGATTCCAATGGCGCAATTCAAAACATACCAGCGGCTTAAAGTCCATAGCCAGGGCCAGTTTAAACATAATCATGTATAAACAATATCATACCTGTGATATTGAATTGTACTGCCGGCTTATGATACCTGTGCAGTAAGTGTGATAACCCAATCCTTAGAAGCCAATGCTTCCACATAGATGATGATTGTCATAAACCAGCGACTTATCATCGAAAATCAAGCCGGGTTAAAATAGAAACCACTCATATACACTTTAGATGTGTTCAAAAGAGCTTCAAATAAAATCCCAAAAATTATTTGCAAAAAAGAGACTTCAAAAAAGTTGAGGCTTTTGATTCGAATACGATCAGAAAACCTTCCCAAAGGGGTTAAGCTAAGATTCGAATACGATCATATAGCCCCCAGTGGCTTTGGCATTGCCGATCAAGAGGGTACCGACAGCTATGTTCTCTTTGGTTCGAATACGACCTATGTTTGAACAGGAAGCCCCCAAATGACCTTGAGAGTTGTTTAACGATGCTGATTCGAATACGATCCACGTCGGTTCCCAAGAGGGGTTGAGCTATGATTCGAATACGATCAAGAAGCCCCCTAGTGAGCTCGGCAGTGTGCCGATCAAGAGGGTACCGACAGCTATGTTCTCTTTGGTTCGAATACGACCTATGTTTGAACAGGAAGCCCCCTAGTGATCATGAGAATATTTAACGACTCTGATTCGAATACGATCAGGGTCACACCCAAAAGGTTAAGCTAAATTCGAATACGATCAGCTCCCAATGGTCATTAAAGCAGGGTACCTATATTTGAGATGTGCTTTGTAACAGACTCTCTTTGGTCCCTTTAATTTTTCCTGAGAACTCGAACTTTTGCGAGAGATAAATTATTTTTGAACCGGAAAAAACCGGATATTGAGAGTTTCAAAGCTTTATGATAAACAAATTTACCTTGAAGCGGATTTGAGAGCTTCAAAACTTTGTGGCAGATAAATTTCCCTTGAACCGGATTTTAAACCAGATATTTAAGAGCTTCAAAACTTTTGCGGGAGAGAGATATCTCTTGAACCGGATTTTAAACCGGAATCTTTATTTTGAACTGGCAATTTTCTGACGGCTTTTAAATTTTCATCAATATGGTAGTAGCCTCCGGAACCGGGTTATCATTCCCTCCAATGACTCGGAATTCCCGAGTCATGCCATCGTAGCCCCCGAGTCTCAAGACGACTCGAGGTGTTGGCTTGAGATTCTTCATATTTGACCATAGCAGAAGGTGTATATCATTGGCATTGATAGCACGATGTGACTCCATAGAAGGTTGAGGTGACTGCGGCGGGTTTATAAATGATCCCGTATGAATCGTGTCAGCAACTCGGCCAATGGTTCCTTCCAACTGGCTGTTTGAAGTTTAACCAAACTATAGTGGCGGCGACTTGCGCGCCTGCCCATTCAGCCATCCAGTGCAGACGGCGGCTGATAATACATGATAATTTGCCTCCAATTTGTTGGAAGAAAACCGGGCTTCCCAAGCAGTGACTTGCTCATACTCAATAAACAGCTCATGCAGACAGGTGCGGCCCGGTGTGTTGATGTAGACCAGGCCGCGGGAGACGGACGGTAAAGACGACCGCAACATCTGAGGCGGCACAGATAGATGAACCGGTCGTGGCGTTGTAAGCCGGTGTGGACGGGCAAGCTGTCCTCCTTGTTGTAAGCCGGCGTGGTCGCGAGAGACGGCCACGACGTTGTAAGCCGGTGCGGGAGTCCGTTGAGTAAGGACGACCACCTGTGTCGAATGATGTTGGCACGCCTCCATCTCCGCGGTATAATGCCACTTTGTAATGAATAATTCTCCTGCATATAAAATACAACAGGGCAAAGTAGTTTTGCTCGGACGAATTAATATGTACTTGAAAAACAAGGTAAATAGCACCTGGTATTTGTCGGAGGTCGATCCAGTTGTGATAACAAAGCGACCATAAAAATCAGCCGGTAGGTACAGTCAGTCGCGACATTGCAAACGGTGCAGACAGAAGAATCAATCACAAGCGCAGTAAGCCGTGCGGACGACGAGTCAATCACGAGCACGGTCCCGGCTAATTGATGTAAACCGGATTGCCGGGGACGGCGGCTTGTGCGCGCTTATTGGGTAATTCGCGTGGTCCTGACGAGTTGATGCAGACTGGACCGCGGGAACGGCGGTTTGCACGCATGCCTGATGTTTTGTGAACGACAGATGATATGTACGTGGACACTGATTAGCCTCTATCTGATCTGATGTGGCTTTTGCCTCACGTAGCCTTCTCTTAGCTTTCTTTTTCCTTTCTTTTGACTTCCATCTGTCCGAGTCCAAATACAAGTTGCAAGCGTCCATTACGAGGTCGACCGAGTCCACCTCTTGTCGGTTTACCCCACGTACGGCCGTGGTAGTGGAAGCAGGCGGCTCGCTAGCGGAGACAGCCACTCACGCCTGCGGAGACGGTCGCGGTAGGAGCGGCTCAAGGGCAGGCGACGAGTGAGGTGCAGTGGCGGCTCGACACAGCAGCCCAAGGCGGCCACTTGGAATGAAGGCAAGGCCAAAACGGGGCTAGCAGCCCATGTGAACGGGCGCTGTGGGCTGCCGCTGATGGAATCTTTCTCCCTAGCTTTTTTCTTACGTGACTAGCATTTGGACTTGGTCAATGTATTGACAGCAGAAAAGTGTATGGGACGTCAGAGCAGCAAAACTCAGTGCTTGCACGCGAATAGAACTCCTGTCGGTCTCGGCCTCTTGCAGGCGGTACTTTCCAACCTCGATCTGAGTTCAGATTGTTGTATACTGAAGGAAATAACAACAGCAGCTACGCGCAGATGCTCCGAGTGGTACGCCTAATCAGATTTCAACAGAAGCTGACGGTCTCAGCGATCTGGTGATTTGACGGCTTGATGGATTGCTGACGGCTCACGCTCAAAACTTTTACTGATCGGATTTCCTCGAATCGGTGGCGGCGTATAGGCGCAACCCTATCTCACGGATTGTAAAATCTTCATCTAAAAAATTTCAAACTCCTCGATCCCTGGAGAGATCCCTCCAAGAACTCATCACCACCGTGCGCTTGCCCCACGATGGGCGCCAACTGTCGTGGAATTGTCACGGCAGATGTCCTTAGTGTCAGGACTTAGTCGCGAGGCCAATGCATCTATGCGGTAGCTTGAGAGGGGTTGGGTGGAATTGAGAGACACAACATAAGACAGGGATTTAGACAGCTCCGGGCCCCGGGAAACATCATCCGGTAATAACCCTACATGCTGTTTGAGGCTAGGTCTCATTACGATCATGAGTGAGTCGCCGGGAACCGGCTCTCGGTGTCTAGCCCTAGAGATCGTTTCTTGTTGCTTGTCCCTCTTTGGGGTGCCCTGCCCCTCCTTATATAAGTTAGAGGGGCGGGTTACATGTGGAGTCCTATTAGGATTAGGACTAGTCTATCTTCTCTTACAAGTTAATTACAAGTCCGGGTCTTGCTTCCTCGTAAAGGAAATATTCGTCATCCCTTTCCTTTTAATCCGACCCATCATAACGTGAGCCGGCCTTCTGGGCTTTAGGCCTTGTTGTCCATCTGACCCGCCCGCCGGGTTACTAATGAGTCGCCAAGATCGGCCAGGTTATGTGTGAATCGCCAAGCTCCGGGCGGGTCACCAGTGAGTCGCCAATTCCGGCCGGGTATATCCCCGACAGGTGTGATAGGCAAATGTTACCTCGAGTTGTGATACAGCAAAGTTTTCAAGATAACCGAGGGCATGTTTCGTTACTTAAGGCATCTCCAATGCCGACCCTCAAAATGGACACGATGTCCGTCCGCGGACTCTCCCAGACCAGTCTGCGAACATAGATGCAGGAGCTGCCCATCCAACCATGAGTGCATACATTTCAAAGCAAAATTGAACTAAATAGATGAATTCCATACAACCTGGTTGATTTTCACTTAAACTGGACCAAATTCATCACATTTTTTGACATATTTTCACTAAATCATAACCGGACTAGGCTTTTTTAACCTAGTCCAAATAATCGCCGGCCGCGGTGGCGCCCGACATGTCTTCCCCATGTCCGGCAAGCTCACCAGTCAACCGTGAGGCCCCGAAAGTGAAGCTTCGGTGGGAAGGGAAGAGTAGTGGCCCTCCTCGGACCCAAGCCACGACGGCTTCCGATGTGCTACTCTTCCTCGCCAATGTTCGTTGTGTCGACATCATCGGACGTGGACGTGTCGGCCTCATCATCATGGCGTCACGGCAGATGTGTAGCTGACAACGTCTGCAATCTCCTCCCCTTCCTCCCCCGTCGTGTCGATGCCCGCGAACAGGGCGTCTTTCTTCGCCCATAGGACGCGCAGTTGCCATGGCTCGCGGTGGATCTCACAGGCGGTGGGGGAGGACCGGAGCTGCGCCCGCTGCTCATCCAGGAAGCCCGGATCGTCCGCCACCATGGTCGTTGTAAGTGCATCTAGTGCCACTCCTAGTTGGTTTTGAAGAATTGACGACAAACGTGATTGAGGAACTAATGTGTTTGTGAGATTCACATGAGAATACAGGTAGAAGTCCCTATTGATTTAGTTTATGTTGGGAAACGTAGCATGGAAAAAAAAATCAACGCACACGCAATGATCTACCCATGGAGATGCATAGCAACGAGGGGGAGTGTGTGTCTACGTACCCTCGTAGACCGTAAGCAGAAGCCTTTGACAACGCGGCTAGCTCTGACTGATCAAGTACCGAACGTACGACACCTCCGAGTTCTGCACACGTTCAGCTCGTTTCCCGCAAGACATCGAGGTAGTAGATGAGTTCCGTCAGCACGACGGTGTGGTGACGATGATGGTGAAGTGATCCTCGCATGACCGGGGGTGTAAACTGTGGAGGGGGGCGCCGCACACGGCTAAAACTATTGTCTGGTAGGCGCCCCCCTCCCCACATATATACAGGAGGGAGGGGGAGGAGGCCGGCCCTAGGCGTGCCCCAAGTAGGAGGAGTCCTACTTGGGCTCCTAGTAGGATTCCCCCCCTTCCTTTTACCGAAGGGGGGAAGGGGGAAAGAGAGAGGGGGAGAAGGAAAGGAGGGCGCCGCCCCCTCCCCTAGTCCAATTCGGACTCCTTCCCTGTGGGGGGTGTGCCACCCCTTTGTGGGCTGGTGTGCCTCCCTCCTATGGCCCATATCTTCCCCCGGGGGGTTCCGGTAACCCCCCCGGTACTCCGATATGTACCTGATGCACTCCGGAACACTTCCGGTGTCCGAATACTATCATCCAATATATCAATCTTTACCTCTCGACCATTTCGAGAATCCTTGTCATGTCCGTGATCTCATCCAGGACTCCGAACAGCATTTGGTCACCAAATCACATAACTCATATAATACAAATCGTCATCGAACGTTAAGCGTGCGGACCCTACGGGTTCGAGAACTATGTAGACATGACCGAGACTCCTCTCCGGTCAATAACCAATAGCGGAACCTGGATGCTCATATGGGCTCCCACATATTCTACGAAGATCTTTATCGGACGAACCGTTATGACAACATGCGTTATTCCCTTTGTCATCGGTATGTTACTGCCCGAGATTCGATCGTCGGTATCTTCATACCTAGTTCAATCTCATTACCGGCAAGTCTCTTTACTCGTTCCGTAATACATCATCCTGCAACAAACTCATTGGTCACATTGCTTGCAAGGCTTATTATGATGTGCATTACCGAGAGGGCCCAGAGATACCTCTCCGATACTCGGAGTGACAAATCCTAATCTCGATCTACCAACCCAACAAACACCTTCAGAGATACTTGTAGAGCATCTTTATAATCACCCAGTTACGTTGTGAAGTTTGATAGCACACAAGGTATTCCTCCGGTATCCGGGAGTTGCATAATCTCATAGTAAAAGGAATATGTATAAGTCATGAAGAAAGCAATAGCAATAAAACTTAACGATCATTATGCTAAGCTAACGGATGGGTCTTGTCCATCACATCATTCTCCTAATGATGTGATCCCGTTCATCAAATGACAACAGATGTCTATGGTTAGGAAACTTAACCATATTTGATTAACGAGCTAGTCTAGTAGAGGCTTACTAGGGACACTGTGTTTTGTCTATGTATTCACACATGTATCAAGTTTCCGGTTAATATAATTCTAGCATGAATAATAAACATTTATCATGATATAAGGAAATATAAAATAACAACTTTATTATTGTCTCTAGGGCATGCATATTTCCTTCAGTCTCCCACTTGCACTAGAGTCAATAATCTAGTTCACGTCGCCATCTGATTTAACACCAATAGTTCACATCACCATGTGATTAACACCCACAGTTCACATCGCCATGTGACCAACACCTAAAGGGTTTACTAGAGTCAGTAATCTAGTTCACATCGCCATGTGATTAACACCCAAAGAGTACTAAGGTGTGATCATGTTTTGCTTGTGAGAGGGGTTTAGTCAACGGGTCTGCCACATTCAGATCCGTATGTATTTTGCGAATTTCTATGTCTACCATGCTCTACATGGAGCTACTATAGCTAATTGCTCCCACTTTCAATATGTATCCAGATTGAGACTCAGAGTCATCCAGATCAGTGTCAAAGTTTGCATCGACGTAACCCTTTACGATGAACTCTTTGTCATTTCCATAATCGAGAAACATTTCCTTAGTCCTCTTTAGGTACCTAAGGATAATTTTGACCGCTGTCCAGTGATCTACTCATGGATCACTATTGTACCCCCTTGCCAAACTCATGGCAAGGTACACAATAGGTCTGGTATACAGCATGACATACTTTATAGAACCTATGGATGAGGCATAGGGAATGATTTTCATTCTCTCTCTATCTTCTGCAGTGGTCAGGTTTTGAGTCTTACTCAACTTCATACCTTCACTACTACAGGATGCTGCTAACGCGACACTACGATCAGAGACCCTTCGACGAAACTGTGTGCGATGCCATAATCGCAAACGGTGGTGTAAAAAACCCGTCAAAAAAGGTGCAAAACGTTTGCGATGGAGGATGCATCAACCACGGTTCAGATTTTAGTTGCGCGTGCGATGCAGGGCATACGATTCAGCTCAATTAACTATTTGCGATGAGGGGGAACAAAAGAAACAGGCAGCCAGATGAAGGTGTGTGCGATGTACAGCATACGGTTCACTCGGATGAACTGTTTGTGATTAGGCAACACAGAAGAAACGGTCAGCCAGATCAAAGGTGTGTGTGATATACGGCATGCGGTTCACTCGGATGAACTATTTGCGTTGAGACATGAGAACATAAACGGTTCAAATGAACAAGATGTGTGTGATACGAGGCAAACAAGTCAGTAATCAGAAACGTGTGCGAAGACCGATAACAACACAGACGATTACTGCTAACAAGTCGTGTGTGTTGTGAGCAAACAATTGCTGGTATACAATTGTGAGTGATTGATGAAAACATCACTGACGGGTTCCATTATTTAGTCCGTGTGCGATGTGATTTTCTTTGTCCGCACAACATCTACGTATGCTCTGTCTACAGAGCATCAATATATATACTTAAAAAGACATCATTGCATAACCAAATTAAGCATACAATTACACAAGTGACTACACACATAACATTTCCACACACCAAAGTAAGCAATTACATGCATACTAAAGTAGGAGAAACGAGGATCTAATCATCTACTTATTGTTGTGACGACGCTTGCCATTGCTCTGCTTCCGGCTGG
Source organism: Aegilops tauschii subsp. strangulata (assembly GCF_002575655.3). Lineage (NCBI taxonomy): Eukaryota > Viridiplantae > Streptophyta > Magnoliopsida > Poales > Poaceae > Aegilops > Aegilops tauschii. The sequence goes on from NC_053037.3 coordinate 43,887,130, forward strand.
ATCCCTGACCGTTTTGGGGAAGGAGGTACATCCTCATGTCAACGATCCGCCTGTACATGTCGTAGCTCGTGTACGCCTCCTTGGCCGCGTACACGATGTGAGCTTTGTCGAGTTTCTCCATCCAGGCCGAGTGCCAGGCACGCTTGTCCTTGTTGCACGAATCCTTCATGTCTCTGTAGTAGGGTGATACGTCTCCAACGTATCTATAATTTTTGATTATTCCATGCTATTATATTATCTGTTTTGGATGCTTATGGGCCTTATTAAGCACTTTTATATTACTATTGGGACTAACCTATTGACCTAGAGCCCAGTGCCAGTTCCTGTTTTTTCCCTTGTTTCAGTGTTTTGAAGAAAAGGAATATCAAACAGAGTCGAAACGGAATGAAACCTTCTGGAGAAGTTATTTTCGGAAAGAAAGCAACCCGGGAGACTTGGAGTCCATGTCAAGAAAGCAAAGAGGAAGCCACGAGGTAGGGGGGTGCGCCTACCCCCTAGGGCGCGCCCTCCACCCTCGTGGGCCCCTCGTGGCTCCCCTGACATACTTCTTCCGCCTACATATATCCATATACCCTAAAACGATCGGGGAACAGAATAGATCGGGAGTTCCGCCGCCGCAAGCCTCTATAGCCACCAAAACCCAATCGGGACCCTGTTCCGGCACCCTGCCGGAGGGGGAATCCCTCATCGGTGGCCATTTTCATCATCCCGGTGCTCTCCATGACGAGGAGGGAGTAGTTCACCCTCGGGGCCGAGGGTATGTACCAGTAGCTATGTGTTTGATCTCTCTCTCTCTCGTGTTCTTGATTTGGCACGATCTTGATGTATCGCGAGCTTTGCTATTATAGTTGCATCTTATGTTGCTTCTCCTCCTCTACTCTCTTATAATGGATTGAGTTTTCCCTTTGAAGTTATCTTATCGGATTGAGTCTTTAATGATTTGAGAACACTTGATGTATGTCTTGTCGTGCGTATCTGTGGTGACAATGGGATATCACGTGATTCACTTGATGTATGTTTTGGTGATCAACTTGCGGGTTCCGCCCGTGAACCTATGCATAGGGGTTGGCACACATTTTCGTCTTGATTCTCCGGTAGAAACTTTGGGGCACTCTTTGAGGTTCTATGTGTTGGTTGAATAGATGAATCTGAGATTGTGTGATGCATATCGTATAATCATACCTACGGATACTTGAGGTGACAATGGAGTATCTAGGTGACATTAGGGTTTCGGTTGATTTGTGTCTTAAGGTGTTATTCTAGTACGAATTCTATGATAGGTTGAACGGAAAGAATAGCTTCGTGTTATTTTACTACGGACTCTTGAATAGATTGAGCAGAAAGAATAACTTTGAGGTGGTTTCGTACCCTACCATAATCTCTTCGTTTGTTCTCCGCTATTAGTGACTTTGGAGTGACTCTTTGTTGCATGTTGAGGGATAGTTATATGATCCAATTATGTTATTATTGTTAAGAGAACTTGCACTAGTGAAAGTATGAACCCTAGGCCTTGTTTCAACGCATTGCAATACCGTTTCCACTCACTTTTATCGCTTGCTACCTTGCTGTTTTATATTTTCAGATTACAAATACCTATATCTACCATCCATATTGCACTTGTATCACCATCTCCTCGCCGAACTAGTGCACCTATACAATTTACCATTGTATTGGATGTGTTGGGGACACAAGAGACTCTTTGTTATTTGGTTGCAGGGTTGCTTGAGAGAGACCATCTTCATCCTACGCCTCCCACAGATTGATAAACCTTAGGTCATCCACTTGAGGGAAATTTGCTACTGTCCTACAAACCTCTGCACTTGGAGGCCCAACAACGTCTACATGAAGAAGGTTGTGTAGTAGACATCAAGCAGTTTCTGGCGCTGTTGCCTGGGAGGTGAGTGCTTGAAGGTATATCTTTAGATCTTGCAATCGAATCTTTTTGTTTCTTGTTTTATCACTAGTTTTGTTTATAAAAGAAAACTACCAAAAAATGGAATTGAGTTTGTCTCATATGCTTCATCTTTTTAATATCTTTCGTGAGTATGATGGAAAGGAAAATTGTGCCAAAGTGTTAGAAGAAGAATGCATTAAAATGTTTGGCACTAAATCTTTGAATGATGAGCATGATTGCAATGTTGTTAGTATGAACTCCTTGAATATCCGTAGTACTAATGATGATTGCACTAGTCATGATGAAAATATCTCCTATAAGCATGTCAATTTTTGTGGAGTGTATTGGGTTTGCAAGTACACACCGAATAGAGAAGATAGATATTGCAAGAGGCATAAGCATTTAGAAACTAAATGGTTGCAAGAAAGGCTAGATGCGTGTGCTGAAAATTTAAACTTTCTTAGCCATACTTGTGAACTTTGCAATGAACGTGATCATTTCAGTACCCAATGCAAATTGTTTCATGATCATATCGTGTCCAAAAATTGTGATGAGTTGATTTCACTTGCACATTATATTGAACTTAGCTTGCTTATGGGTTGCGAAGAAATGAAACATATAACTAAGCATCTTCCAGAATTTGCCCGTTATAAACTTTTTGGTTTTGATCTAGAGGAAATTTATATGTATTATGCGGTGAATTGCATTGAAAATCCTTATATTGCCAATTACATAAAGAAAAGAAAACAAATAGAAGATGAAGAGAATACTAATGAAAGGGAAGAGACTTCCCAGTATCCTCCTATTATTTCTTATGATGAATCAGGTAACGAGGAGGAGCCTTCTATTCAACCAATCTCATTAATAAAGAGCTCCAAAAAGAGGATTGAACCCACACATGATGTGGTGAAGAAGAAGAAAAGAAAAAGGAAGAGAGGTAAAAAGATATCTCTCCCAAATAATGTTGCTCCTATTATTGTTGTGCCTCATGAAAATGAAGATGATGCACTTGATTATGATCTCGTTATGCCTATTGCTTGTTGTGATGATTATGATTGGGAAGATAATGATACTCCTTATGATCTTGAAAATCTTTTTGGCACTTGCTTGGAAGAATATGATAATTGCTATACTATTGGTGCTATCCATACTATTAATGATGAGAGTGATTATGCTTATGATATGAAAAGGCCCAAGCTTGGGGAAGCTATGTTTGATGAGAATGACATATTTGAGAATATATTTGCTGCAATTAATGTTTGTCCCAAGCTTGGGGATGCTATGTCTAATGAAGATGATATTTTTAGCCTCTCAAGTTTTGATATGCAAATTTATAATGATGATAGCATGCCTCTTACTTATGATGATTATATTGATGAAAGTGGGTTTGGAAGAGTGTCAACTTTAGGAAGTAATGATCCACTATTTTGGAGGATGTTGAATCTTATAATATTTATGAAAGTGGATTTGGAGAGGTCATGACTTTATTTAGTGATGTATCCACTATTTCGGAAGAGGTTTCAATTGATTATGATGAGAACAAAGTTGCTACTTATGATGATTATTGTGGTGAAACTTATGCTATAGAAAGTAGTGATGATTATATTTATAAAACTTGTCATGATTATGATTACCCTTTTTCTGAACATTACTCTTTTAATGTGGAAACAATTTATAGTATTCAAGTCTCTTATGATACTCCCACTATTCTGAATGAGAAGAATTTTGCTCACGTGGAGAGTAGTAAATTTTCTATGCAAGTAGATCATGAAAAGAATGCTTTAGGTGCTGGTTATATTGTTGAATTCATTCATGATTCTACTGAAAATTATTATGAGGGAGGAATATATGCTTGTAGGAATTGCAATAATATCAAGTTTCCTCTGTATGTGCTTAAAACCTTGAAGTCATGCTTGTTTTACCTTCCTATGGAAGTTGATTATTGTTCCCATAAGTTGTTTGCTTACAAAATCCCTATGCATAGGAAGTGGGTTAGACTTAAATGTGCTAGTCATATTCTTCATGATGCTCTCTTTATGTTTCAATTCTTATCTTTTATGTGAGCATCATTGAAATCATCGTGCCTAGCTAGGGGCGTTAAACGATAGCGCTTGTTGGGAGGCAACCCAATTTTATTTTAGTTCTTGCTTTTTGGTTCTGTTTAGGAATAAATAAATCATCTAGATTCTGTTTAGATGTGGTTTTGTGTTTTAATTAGTGTTTGTGCCAAGTAAGACCTATAGGATCTTCTTGGATGATAGTTATTTAATCTTGCTGAAAATTCCGGAAACTTTCTGTTCACAAAAACAATTGTTTAAAATCACCAGAACGTGATAAAATACTGATTCCAATTGCAACAGATCAATAAACAAATTGTCTAGGTCTTCCTATTTTGGTAGAATTTTTGGAGTTCCGGAAGTTTGCGTTAGTTACAGATTACTACAGACTGTTCTGTTTTTGACAGATTCTGTTTTTCGTGTGTTGTTTTCTTATTTTGATGACTCTATGGCTAGTAAAATAGTTTATAAACCATAGAGAAGTTGGAATACAGTAGGTTTAACACCAATATAAATAAAGAATGAGTTCATTACAGTACCATGAAGTGGTGTTTTGTTTTCTTTCGCTAACGGAGCTTACGAGTTTTCTGTTAAGTTTTGTGTTGTGGAGTTTTCAAGTTTTGGGTAAAGATTCGATGACTATGGAATAAGGAGTGGCAAGAGCCTAAGCTTGGGGATTCCCAAGGCACCCCAAGGTAATATTCAAGGACAACCAAGAGTCTAAGCTTGGGGATGCCCCGGATGGCATCCCCTCTTTCGTCTTCATTCATCGGTAACTTTACTTGGAGCTATATTTTTATTCACCACATGATATGTGTTTTGCTTGGAGCGTCATTTTATTTTCTTTAGCTTTTCTTGCTGTTTGAATAAAATACCAAGATCTGAAATTATTAAATGGGAGAGTCTTCACATAGTTGCATAATTATCCGACTACTCATTGATCTTCACTTATATCTTTCGGAGTAGTTTGTCGTTTGCTCTAGTGCTTCACTTATATCTTTTAGAGCACAATGGTGGTTTTATTTTGAAGAAATAGATGAACTCTCATGCTTCACTTATATTATTTTGAGAGTCTTAAACAGCATGGTAATGTGCTTAATCCTAATATGCTAGGTATTCAAGACTAGTAAAAACTTTCTTATGAGTGTGTTGAATACTAAGAGAAGTTTGATGCTTGATGATTGTTTTGAGATATGGAGGTAGTGATATGAAAGTTGTGCTAGTTGAGTAGTTGTGAATTTGAGAAATACTTGTGTTGAAGTTTGCAAGTCCCGTAGCATGCACGTATGGTAAACGTTATGTAACAAATTTGAAACATGAGGTGTTCTTTGATTGTCCTCCTTATGAGTGGCGGTCGGGGACGAGCGATGGTCTTTTCCTACCAATCTATCCCCCTAGGAGCATGCGCGTAGTGCTTGGTTTTTGATGACTTGTAGATTTTTGCAATAAGTATGTGAGTTCTTTATGACTAATGTTGAGTCCATGGATTATACGCACTCTTACCCTTCCATCATTGCTAGCCTCTTCGGTACCGTGCATTGCCCTTTCTCACATTGAGAGTTGGTGCAAACTTCGCCGGTGCATCCAAACCCCGTGATATGATACGCTCTTTCACACATAAACCTCCTTATATCTTCCTCAAAACAGCCACCATACCTACCTATTATGGCATTTCCATAGCCATTCCGAGATATATTGCCATGCAACTTTCCACCGTTTCGTTTATCATGACACGTTCATCATTGTCACATTGCTTTGCATGATCATGTAGTTGACATAGTATTTGTGGCAAAGCCACCGTTCATAATTCTTTCATACATGTCACTCTTGGTTCACTGCATATCCCGGTACACCGCCGGAGGCATTCATATAGAGTCATACTTTGTTCTAGTATCGAGTTGTAATCATTGAGTTGTAAATAAATAGAAGTGTGATGATCATCATTTTCTAGAGCATTGTCCCAAGTGAGGAATAAAAAAAAGGCCATAAAAAAGAGAAGGCCCAAAAAAAATGAGAGAAGGGACAATGCTACTATCCTTTTACCACACTTGTGCTTCAAAGTAGCACCATGATCTTCATAATAGAGAGTCTCTTGTTTTGTCACTTTCATATACTAGTGGGAATTTTTCATTATAGAACTTGGCTTGTATATTCCAACAATGGGCCTCCTCAAGTGCCCTAGGTCTTCATGAGCAAGCAAGTTGGATGCACACCCACTTAGTTTCTTTTGCTGAGCTTTCATATATTTATAGCTCTAGTGCATCCGTTGCATGGCAATCCCTACTCCTTGCATTAACATCAATTGATGGGCATCTCCATAGCTCATTGATTAGCCTCGTTGATGTGAGACTTTCTCCTTTTTTGTCTTCTCCACATAACCCCCATCATCATATTCTATTCCACCCATAGTGCTATGTCCATGGCTCACGCTCATGTATTGCGTGAAGGTTGAAAAAGTTTGAGATTACTAAAGTATGAAACAATTGCTTGGCTTGTCATCGGGGTTGTGCATGATGAGAGCATTCTTGTGTGACGAAAATGGAGCATGACTAAACTATATGATTTTGTAGGGATGAACTTTCTTTGGCCATGTTATTTTGAGAGGACATCATTGCTTAGTTAGTATGCTTGAAGTATTATTATTTTTATGTCAATATGAACTTTTATCTTGAATCTTTTGGATCTGAATATTCATACCACAATTAAGAAGAATTACATTGAAATTATGCCAAGTAGCATTCCACATCACAAATTCTTTCTTTTATCATTTACCTACTCGAGGACGAGCAGGAATTAAGCTTGGGGATGTTGATACGTCTCCAACGTATCTATAATTTTTTATTGTTCCATGCTATTATATTATCTGTTTTGGATGCTTATGGGCCTTATTAAGCACTTTTATATTACTTTTGGGACTAACCTATTGACCCAGAGCCCAGTGCCAGTTCCTGTTTTTCCCCTTGTTTCAGTGTTTCGAAGAAAAGGAATATCAAACGGAGTCGAAACGGAATGAAACCTTCTGGAGAAGTTATTTTTGGAAAGAAAGCAACCCGAGAGACTTGGAGTCCACGTCAAGAAAGCAAAGAGGAAGGCACGAGGTAGGGGGGCACGCCTACCCCCCTAGGGCGTGCCCTCCACCCTCGTGGGCCCCTCGTGGCTCCCCTGACGTACTTCTTCCGCCTATATATATCCATATACCCTAAAACGATCGGGGAACATAATAGATCGGGAGTTCCGCCGCCGCAAGCCTCTATAGCCACCAAAACCCAATCGGGACCCTGTTCCGGTACCCTGCAGGAGGGGGAATCCCTCACCGGTGGCCATCTTCATCATCCCGGCACTCTCCATGACGAGGAGGGAGTAGTTCACCCTCGGGACTGAGGGTATGTACCAGTAGCTATGTGTTTGATCTCTCTCTCGTGTTCTTGATTTGGCACGATCTTGATGTATCGCGAGCTTTGCTATTATAGTTGGATCTTATGTTGCTTCTCCCCCTCTACTCTCTTGTAATGGATTGAGTTTTCCCTTTGAAGTTATCTTATCGGATTGAGTCTTTAATGATTTGAGAACACTTGATGTATGTCTTGTCGTGCGTATCTGTGGTGACAATGGGATATCACGTGATTCACTTGATGTATGTTTTGGTGATCAACTTGCGGGTTCCGCCCATGAACCTATGCATAGGGGTTGGCACACGTTTTCGTCTTGATTATCCGGTAGAAACTTTGGGGCACTCTTTGAGGTTCTATGTGTTGGTTGAATAGATGAATCTGAGATTGTGTGATGTATACCGTATAATCATACCCACGGATACTTGAGGTGACAATGGAGTATCTAGGTGACATTAGGGTTTTGGTTGATTTGTGTCTTAAGGTGTTATTCTAGTACGAATTCTATGATAGATTGAACGGAAAGAATAGCTTCGTGTTATTTTACTACGGACTCTTGAATAGATTGAGCAGAAAGAATAACTTTGAGGTGGTTTCGTACCCTACCATAATCTCTTCGTTTGTTCTCCGCTATTAGTGACTTCGGAGTGACTCTTTGTTGCATGTTGAGGGATAGTTATATGATCCAATTATGTTATTATTGTTGAGAGAACTTGCACTAGTGAAAGTATGAACCCTAGGCCTTGTTTCAACGCATTGCAAGACCGTTTTCACTCACTTTTATCGCTTGCTACCTTGCTGTTTTTATATTTTCAGATTACAAATACCTATATCTACCATCCATATTACACTTGTATCACCATCTCTTCGCCGAACTAGTGCACCTATACAATTTACCATTGTATTGGGTGTGTTGGGGACACAAGAGACTCTTTGTTATTTGGTTGCAGGGTTGCTTGAGAGAGACCATCTTCATCCTACGCCTCCCACAAATTGATAAACCTTAGGTCATCCACTTGAGGGAAATTTGCTACTGTCCTACAAACCTCTGCACTTGGAGGCCCAACAACGTCTACAAGAAGAAGGTTGTGTAGTAGACATCATAGTGGTCGATGATGGCCTCGGCGAGGTGAACCAGTGAGTCCTTCTCATGCTCCTTGCTGCCCCAGATCTTGCATTGGCCCTGTATGTCAACAAGATTCTGGCAGGCGATGCCCAAATTCTCGAGCGCCTTTACATCGTTGGTGATGTCCACCATAGCGAACATGTAGTGGGGGCTGTTGACAAACCTGGCGAAACGCTCGCAAGGCCTTGTGGCCAGGCAGTAATGGTAGACGAGGACGTGGTGGCGCACGCACATCTAGGCGACGATGACCTTGGGACGAGACCCGGCACGAGCGCGGGTGTACTCGAGGTCGAACCCAACCACCTTGTACTTCTCCTCGGCAAGCAACAACTCCATGATGTGGATGGAGTGCTCCACCCAGACCGGGTCGTTGGTGTACACCACCGAGAGGTCCATGAACCTTCTGTGGGTGTCCACCACGGCACGCATGGTGAACTGCTGCTCGTCGCCGGCAGCCGCTCGGAGCGCCATTGGAGCCGCGCAGGATACCCTCTAAGAATTTCTCGTGGTGGGTGTGCTTCTTGCAATGGTGGGGCGCGATCGAAAGGTTGAAGAGACACAAGGGTTAAATGGCCGCTGTAATAAATGGGGGCCGGCCGGCCTGTGATCGTCACGTCTTGTCACGACGTTCATAGTGGAGGATTCCAGTGCACGCTTGACAACACCGCACCGCACGCGTGGGCTCGAAGAGGCGCCAAATGTATCGTCGGTGAGCTTGTTCCCGCGCTACCGCGCTGTTTACCGCGCAAGCTTCCCGCCCGGCTAGTTTGGCCATGCGTCGGCTAGAAGAGGGACAAATCATGGGCGTTTATTGGCAAAAAGCTTTGTAAAAACGAAGTGTGTGGAATGACTTCGGTCATAAGTTTACCCGTGGGTGATGAGGTCAAAGTTACACAGAAGGATGATGATGGACACTCGAGTGCGATAATTAATTCTGCGCTCTACGGTGCACACGGTGGAAGAAACCAACTATGTGCAATAATGTCGAAGATCGCAGTCGAGTTAGCTATACAGATCGTGTGCTGTGAGATCGACAAGGCAAACATATTCGAGAATGGTTAATAAAATCTAAGACCATTGCATATTAAGGTCAAAATAGTGTTAGCAATATACGAGTCTCATACGATGCCATTTCAACGATTGTACCACAAAAGCTCGAAATGTTACAAGGTTCAAATTCCAGAGTTATATGGCTCAAATTCGAAGATTACAAGGTTCAAACTGATATTAGAAATGAAATTCAGCTCATCAGCTGTAAACGCTCGCGCTGATCCGCTGAACATGGATATCAGAGAGGTTCAAACTAATATCACCGCTTCTAAGTCTGGTTTCGAAACCTCACAATTTTTGCAAAGGGGTCAACCACTAAGAAGTCATGTATGGGGTTGACACGATGACTTCCGATTACTCTGTCATTTGAAGTTCCAAAATGAAATTCAGCATTTTTGGAGCCTACTCCATTCTGCTGCAGGCACCGACGCTGATCAACAAACCATTCATTTTTGCGAAATAAATGTAGGGCAAACCTCATTTCCTTCAGCACCCTTGCTCTAAGAACAAAGAACCTGGCGAATATAATCTCCGGTAAGGTCCCTCGGTACGAGTTCAAAGTAATTTCTGAGAGATGCAAATCTAGGCATTCGACGTGATTGTTATATTGTATCACATTATCCACCACTGGGCCTAATCTTATCTGCAAAAGAACAAAACGTGTTAGTGCCTACATGCAGTTTTGAACATTACTGCAGGCCTATTTAGTTTGCAGGATTTGTAAAATGCACTAACATGCCATCTTCGATCTGACATGATTAACATGGGCATTTGATTACATTCTAGAAAAATGTAGCCTTCTTCACAAGAGGTTGGAGTGGATGAAAAGTTCCCTAAGAAAACTAGTATAGATGAATCCAAAGGAGAAATGCTTATTGATTGTAATCATATGGATCAAGCAACCAATATGGGGGCGGGGGACATGTATGTACTGAAATCCTCCAAAAGAACCTTCAGAAATCGTAGTACATTGTCATTTTAAACTTGGAAAAAGGTGTCACAAATTGAACTCCCTTATGGTTAACATTTAACAGGAAAGGAACATCACCTCGATATATAGCTTCTCTAGGCACGGAAAGCATCTCAGGAAACTGACAACTTGCTCCAGGTTGGGGCCGATAGATTCTAGTACCAAGACCTTCACTGTGCGCAGTTTCGGGGTCAAGCTTGTCGGAATCATTTTCTAAATGACAGACGAACAAACATCTTCAAAATTAGAAATAATGTTAATTTGTAGAAGGAGAGGTAGAAGGCGGCTGTTGTACCTGAACGGGTGTGGATCCAATAACAAGTTTGGAGTATTTGTGAGACGAGTAGCCCACCACTGTCAATTTCGGCGCAGAAATGACATTGATTCTTGTTGGACCTTCTTGATCAACTACAAGTAATCTGTCAAGTGTAGGTGTGTCCTCAATGACCATACCGTGGTACACATCTTGTGATATCTTCCTGCCGCACCAGCAACACACATAAATAGTCCGGAGAGTCATGGAGGTGATGTGGAAGGTACTCAACCCATTGATTGCTTGAAGACGAAGGTACTCGAGTGCAGTACAGCCACGGAGCAGGCGCTCCATTTCACCGTTTGAGAGGCAGACGACAACGAGCTCGAGGTGCTTCAGTCGTGGTAGAATAAGAGCGGGCACGTCATTAAGGGGGGATGACAGTTCCTGAACTTGGCGACGCGCAGCGTGGGCGCGAGGCGGAGTGCGGACGTTGGCAGCGACCGCATATGCCCATCATCAAAAGTGAGCTCCTCGAGCTGATCTAGGGCGGGGGATCCGAACCAGTCGTCAAGCTTGGCTCGGTCCTTGCCGTTGGAACGGAACTTCCCATTCTAAGGCCTTTGGTTCGGCCAAGGTGACTGCCGAGGATCTTGGAGAACGCATCCAAGCTTTTGCGATAGCCATGGCAGAGGTCATGGGTGTCGATGAGGTCGAGAGGGATGGAGTTCCATAGGGGGCGCCACTGCTGGGAAAGGACGGTTGTCCGCGCCCCATATTTGATTGGGAGGAGGGCAATGATGACTCTCAACATATCATCGGGTAGGCTGCTGATGAAGTCTAGGCCTGCTGGAGTTGCTTGCGGTTCTAGCTCGCCCCGCCTCCGCTTGTTGGCAGCCCCGTTCTCCACCTCCAGAGTCTCCTTGTCAGCGGCGCTTTTTGATAGAAATGGGAGTACATGGAATATTTAGTTAAAACAGGGCAATAAAAAAGTGTATTGGTAACTAGAAGTTATTAGGTAGGAATATAGTAAGAAAAGGGAATAACAATTGGTTGCTTAAATACTACACAATTCATTTGACATTGCTGGGTAAGTCAACATGCAGATAGTTGAAAAGAAAACTTACTTCGAACAAAGTCTGGACGGATGATTTTGTCGGGGAAGTTAGCATATATCTCATGATCAGGCCCTTTTATGTGCAGTGCAATTTTAGTGCCAGCTTTCAGTACATAAAACTTAGAAATTTCTTTCCAAAAGCCAGTGCCAAAATAGGAGTCACCACGTTCATCAAGTCTTAGAGTAGCAACGATTGTAAATCCATGGTTTGTGTGCAGTATGACATCCGTGGAGCCTTGATCTATGTAAAGGGAAAAATTGTGCACTACATAATCTGTTGCATAGCAAGGGATGTGCTGTAGAAAATGGTAGGATTGTTAAAGAAAATATGGTAACATGTAAATATGGGTCCAAATTGAAAGAACTGTATAGCAGTTGAAATCGAAGGACAAAAATCTATAATTAAACAGATAGGGTAAACATGATGTCATGGAAATATGAGAGTAATCGAAAGAACAATACATCATTAATTTGCCTAACATAGAAAGAAGAGGGGAAAATCCCCTTTGATGTATATGGTGCATGTGGCACCTTTTATCCAAATGTAGCAATATTTAGAATATGCTCAGGAAAGTAGGCCATGCCAACCGATTTAGGGTGAGATTGAACATACCGCGCGTGTCCTCAAGTTATCTGGTACGGTGAGATGAAATCTCTGGCGGAGGTCACAAAGTCCTGAAGTGTCGGCGCACTGTACATTCTATGAATGAAAGAAAACCCTCAAATCAGCTCAAATAAAAATGAATTCACAGAGATTTCCGCCGGGTGATTAAAGGAGGCAGATGAACTGGGATAAGAGATGAGATAATATCTCATTAAATTAGTTACCTTGTCGTCCATGAGAAAGAACCCTCAGTACGGCAGATTCCCCAACCGAGCGGAGCTGGGTCGACCGCGAGCAGCGTTGAGAAAGTCGATGGCGATAGGTGGCGGCAAGCGGAAGTGGCGAAATGCGGTGGGCTTTGCCGGCAGCCTGGCGGCGGCGGCAGGCGTCGAGCTAAGTATTTACCGCTGCGATAGGCGGTGCCATGGCACAGACGCGGAGGAGCTTGTGCAAGTGTGAATGGGGAACATACCGGAGGGGGTGGCGGGCGGGGTGAGGGTTTTTGTGATGTGGGGATGGTGAGGGTTTTCTTTTTTCTTTTTTGAATTGGGCGGTGAGGGTTTTCTGTCCCACAAAGAATTTTGGGGGCGACGGTTTGGTAGAGCGAACCGTGTGTGATTGATGCAATAGGCAGAATGAAAGTCATTGCACACGGTTCCAATTTTGGGAACCGTGTGTGATTGACGTACTCCTACTACCTCTGTCCTGGTTTATTGGTCCCCTTTGTAATTTTTACCAAATTTTGACCAAATATTTAACATACTCAGACATAGATAATAAGCGTACACGTACATATGCATAGTTCAACCATAAGTACATAGTTCAACCGTCATTAAGCATACTCAAGCGTACATAGTTCGATCCATCCCACATCTCATCTCACATGCCGGCACGATCCTGAAGCTTCTCCAGGTACTCGGCGTACGCGTCGTGCGCCACCCTGTGAGAATACTTCTGCTTGAAGGAGCCAACGGCCCGTCCTCTTACATGCGCCAGAACACTTAGATACGCGTCATGAAACTTCTGGTTGCAAAATGGGCATCCATAGCCGCCGTTCCAGGTCCTAATACACCTGTTATGCATTCCTGCATAAAGCTCCCTCAGGATTTGCCTCTTGTACCTCCTCTGGCCATCTTCATCCTCGCTGTCCACATCGTCAGACAACACCTATACAAATAGTAAAACAAATTTGGCATCAAATCAATGATTATATGCCGTGAAGTAGGATTAGGAATTTATGACTATTTATTTATACATATCCAGAGATTATGGTTTGATTTTTAAGCACGGTCGTCTATGTACAAACCAATCTTGAAGAAAATAATGGCACAAACATATGTAGGTCATTCAAAATCAATTGTCAAGTCCTGGCTAGGAATTATTAGCATGAACACTAACCCTAATCGGATTACTAGCAGAAATCATTTGCACAGATGAAACAACTAATCACTTATCACCTGTACCATTCAAACAAACAATACACTACACGGATCTAACGAAACTTACTCAGATTTCATGGATTGGGAGAACATAACCATAGGATTTCTATTCCAAAAAGGGGGAGGCAGGAGTAACCAGAGAAACCCTATGATCTATTTGACACATAAATGGGTATAGATGACTAACCACCTGTCCGTCATTGTCGGAGTCGTTGCCGGAGTGGTCATCGAAGTCGGTGTGGAACTCCGCCTCCGGCTGTGGAAGCTCGACGCTGTCGACGATGTCAGGGTGCAGCGATAACTCGCCGGCGGTGACGGCAACCTCTGTCTCCATCTCCACGCCATGCTCCGGTGCTTTAGCAGCCCTGGCATCGCTACTCCCTCCGATGGGGCGCTTCGGCGGCATCCTCATACACTGACGGCTTTGAGGACTGAGAGCAGCATCGAGGATGCAAGCAGAGAGAGAGGATTGTCTGTGTGTGGCGAGGATGGGGGGTGCGGCTGTTCGGGCGCACCATTAATATGGAGTAGTGGGAGTTGTGGGAGAGAGGCGGGCGACGGTCAAACTGATGGCTTGCCTCCCGGTGAGCCTGCGCACCGGACTGCTGGCATGTCTACCAAAGTTTCACATAGCTACTCGCACGCCTCCCAATGACACTGCGCAGCGAGCACGCCTCCCCGTCTGCCTGCGCGGCGGACTGCTTGCATGCGTCCCGTCAACTTACGCCTGCTCGCACGACACACGGGTCGCGCAGCGGCATGCATATTGTTTTTCTATTTGGATGATTAATGTTGCCGCTTTATTGCTTAAACGAAGCATGGCACGTATCCATTGTTGATCTAACGCTCACGGTTCGAATAAATAATCCGTTTGGGATATTGGTTCCCAATTATTAATAATCTCCCATCTGTAATTAGATAAAGATTACATCAAAACTGGTCTCAAATTTGACAAAAAAGATTACAATGCCACTTTGTATTGGTGTCCATATGACAACACGATAAGTTTCATGAACTTCAAATAAGTTTTGGATGTACTAGAATTTAAAAATCAAGATTCTCAATGTTTGAAATTTGTTGCACGGGGAGTACACATGCACCCAGTGAGACACTTGTGTTTTTGTAATCCATTTAGGTGCACTGTCATATGTGCATGTAGCTCAAATTTGATTTTTGCACATTATACCCGTAGAAAATCAATCAATTGATGTACTAAAACATCTTAATGATCTCTGTGATTTTTTTGAAATTAAAATGTCCCTCCTCTGGTAACATATATGTTCACCGCGGGACAATTAATTTAACATGCATTGTAGTTGCGGTGGATTCGCGGTGTGTGTGTGGGTGGGTGCGTCTGGGGGTGGCGGGTGGCTCGCAGTACACTACGAGTTGTGAGCCACCGTGTGGGTTGGCTGTTTTGTTAGGCAGGCCGGTGCCACATCAGAGTCATGAAATCGTTATTTAAAACATTACACAACCCTTTCATACATACATGTTTTGGCCACATGCAATCGATGGTTGTCCTACACGACACTCGATTCACGTGTGACGCTTTCTGTTGGCCCGCGAGGTCGTTGTCCATCACTTTGACGAACAGCCGACAGTGAGGTTAATTTGACCAGCAAGGTAGAATCTTTTTTGTTTGTGTTATGGTGATATATAGTATGCGTCGAAGAGATGGGAGGGGACTAGCATATATACTATACGTACGCGTCCGTGAACAAGTACACCCACTCAGTGTCGGGACTTTTTGGTTTCCAAGGCACGTGCCACATCAAAATTGTGAAATTGGCTATTCAAACACCACACAACACCTTTTTGCGCCACATGCATATCCTAGCTAGGACACTCACGTGTGACGCTTCCATCTGTGGGCCCACGAGGCCATCGTCGATGCATGCATGCATCACTTTGAGCTACATCGGAAGAGGTCAATTAATTTCACCATCGATGAGGATTCTTTTGGGTTGTACATATATTACGGCAGGAGCATATAGTATGCGGTGAAGAGGGGGGAAGGGGACCATCATATGTAGTCCGCTTGATGAACCTCGCTCTGTGTGGGTGCATGGTTTACGGTTTTTGAGCCATGTGGCACATCAAAGTTGTAACGCCAACGATGCGGCTATATCTCCCACGTGTCGAGGCACGACTTAGAGGCATAACCGCATTGTAGGTATTGTCGCAAGAAGGGTCATCTTCACACAATCCCATGTAATGAACAAGAATGGGATAAAGAGCGTTGGCTTACAATCGCCACTTCACACAATACATAAATTAAATTCATACATCATCCAAAATCCACACATAGACCGAGTACGGTCAAATCCAAATGAGAAGAAGATAACCCCAAATGCTAGATCCCCGATCGTCCCAACTGGGCTCCACTACTGATCATCAGGAAACGAAACATAGTAACGACCACGTTCCTCGTCGAACTCCCACTTGAGCTTGGTTGCGTCGCCTGCACTGGTATCGTCGGCACCTGCAACTGTTTTGGTAGAATCTGTGAGTCACGAGGACTCAGCAATCTCACACCCGCGAGATCAAGGCTATTTAAGTTTATAGGAAAGGATGGGGTAATGAGGTGGAGCTGCAGCAAGCACTAAGCATATATGGTGGCTACCATACACAAATGAGAGCGAGAAGAGAAGCAACGCAACGGTCGCGAAGCTAGAGGTGATCAAGAAGTGATCCTGAAACTGCTTACGGTCATGCATAACCCAGACCGTGTTCACTTCCCGGACTCCGCCGAAAAGAGACCATCACGGCTACACACACAGTTGATGTATTTTAAATAAGTCAAGTATCAAGTTCTCTACAACCGGACATTAACATATTCCCATCTGCCTCATAACCGTGGGCACGGCTTTTGAAAGATAATACCCTGCAGGGGTGTCCCAACTTAGCCCATTATAAGCTGTCACGGTCAATGAAGGATATTCCTTCTCCCGGGAAGACCCGATCGGTCTCGGAATCCCGGTTTACAACACATTTCGACAATGGTAAAACAAGACCAGCAAGATCACCCGACTGTGCCGACAAATCCCGATAGAAGCTGCATATCTCGTTCTCAGGGCACACCGGATGAGACATCCTATGAGTAAAACCAGGCCTCAAGTTTCCCCGAGGTGGCCCCGCAGTCTACTCGGTTCGGACCAACACTCGAAGGAGCACTGGCCCGGGTGGGGGGGGGGGTTAAAATAAAGATGACCCTCGGGCTCGCAAAAACCCAAGGGAAAAAGGCTTAGGTAGGCAAATGTAAAACCAAGGCTGGGCCTTGCTGGAGGAGTTTTATTCAAGGCGAACTGTCAAGGGGGTCCCATAAATCACCCAACCGCGTAAGGAACGAAAAATCAAGGAACATAACACCGGTATGACGGAAACTAGGGCGGTAAGAGTGGAACAAAAGACCAGGCATAAGGCCGAGCCTTCCACCCTTTACCAAATATATAGATGCATTAATTAAATAAGAGATATTGTGATATCCCATAATATCCATGTTTCAACATGGAACCCACTTCAACTTCACGTGCAACTAGCAACGCTATAAGAAGGGCTGAGCAAAAGCGGTAACTTAGCCAAACAATGGTTTGCTAGGAAAGGATGGTTAGAGGCTTGACATGGCAATATGGGAGTCATGATATAGCAAGTGGTAGGTAGCGCAACATAGCAATAGAGCGAACAACTAGCAAAGCAAAGATAGAAGTGATTTCGAGGGTATGGTCATCTTGCCTGCAAGGTTCTCAGAGTTGTCAAAAGCTTGATCCTCGTAAGCGTACTCAACAGGTTCCTCATTCACGAACTCGTCTCCCGGCTCTACCGACAGCAAGAACACAAGCAATGGAACCACAATCAATCACGGGAAATGCACAAGCTACATGATGCAATACATGCATGATATGCGAGATGTGATATGCGATGCATATGCGTGCTCCGGAAGAAAAAGGATGAACAAGGCATAAACTTGGCAAACCAAGTATGCCGCTGGAAAGATGAGATGATTTCGGTCGAAATCGATATAAAGATCACCGGAAACGGATGCACGGTTTGCAAAAGGCAAGCAAAACAAGGATGACACAATTCTGCGATTAACAGCATGATAGCACTTAGAATACATCAAGTAACTATGCTGCAGCACCCCAACATAGCAACAAAGCATATGGAAGTGATCTACAAGAGATGTTTAACAAAAGATGAACACTGAGATACAGCTAGATCACACAATAACAGGTTCAAACAAGCATGGAAAAAGTGCAAAAGATATCAGCTTCACAGACTTGGTGAAAATACTGGACATGGCTGAAACAGCATCAGGTAGCAATGTTCAGAGCAAGCCAAACACATGCTACAGGAACATATCATAGCAAAACAAGGCATGGAATGAATCTACTAAATGCATAGAACAAAAGTCCCTTACTGATCATGAGCCAAAAAGGATCAGAAGATATGATGGCACCCATGTAAACATAACAAGTTTCGTTAACAGGTTTCAGACTTGGCAGAAAACAGAGCATGGCATTAACAGAATTGTGAGGGCATCTTTGTGAGCACGATTCACTCATCAAAAAGCAACGCATAACAAAACAAGCATACCAACAGCAAGAAGACATGTTCATGAAACTATCCTTGGCAAGAGCAAGTTCATAGCATGTATGGATCAACTACAACAACCTTGGCAAAATTGAATAACATGTGAACATTTTGCCCGGAACATTTTATAGCAAAAGTAGAGTAAGATTGAGACATTCTAGAGCACTCCATAATTTCAAACAGAGGCATGGATGGATAGAGCACAACTAATTGTACAAAACATCCTTACTGAACATATTCAAAAGAGGTATGGATCTCACTGTAGACACATGGATACATGGCATCAAAATAACAGCAGGAAAAGACAGCAAAATCCAGTCCCTGAAAACAGAAACATCACGAAGCCTAGTTTGCATGCTTGTGCTAGTCACCACATAGATCACAAAAATACATGGCATACACCCCTGTAAAGATGGCATGGCATAGATTAAAACACATGTAGGGCTCATGCTCATAAGATGCACACATCAAATGCAACAAAAATAACAAAACATCAATTTCTGATAAGTAACAGCAGTAAACAACATATAGCACTCTTGCATCAGAGATTTGGGCCTCAAGATGGAATCAAACGAGCATGGAACAATGAAACAAAATGAAGAGCATCTCGTGATGAACATTTCGATATATCATGCACGCAAAACGGAGCAGTATGCAATGAGATATGACATGATGAATAGAGCAACATAAAGTGATATATTCGGGACTTGGCAGAAAAACGAGGGGGAAAGTCAACCTCGATCTAGGGTTTGTGGGCACGCCAGCCGAGACAGGCGGCGGCTCGCCGGAGATCGTCGGGGACGGCGGAGGGACGGGGCCGGCGAGGTCGGAGATCACCGGGGTCCGCTGGATCTAGCCGGGCGCGGTTGCCAGCGAGGGGAGGCGGCGCACATCGGCTCGGGGAGGGGCGCGCCGGCGAGGAACAGTGGCGGGGCGGCGCGCGGGTCGGGCGGCTATCGGCGACGCGTCGGAGGAAGGACGGGGCCGGCGCTCGGGCGAAGGGCGCGGCGGCGGCGCTCGCCGCTCTCGGGCGCGGACGCCTGCGGGCTGCGGCGGCGAGGGAACGGGCCCCGCGGGCCAGGCGTGGGCTCGGTGGGCCTCGGCAGCGGTGGATGGCGAGGAGCCATGTGTCGCTGCCTGACTTGCTCGGGGCGGCGGCGGCGATTTGTCCGGCCGGACCGGACGTGTCCGGCGGCGGAGAGGGAGCGGGGCTAGGGTTTCGGGACCCGGATTTGGAGGAGGGGCACACATATTTATAGATAGAGGGAGCTAGGAGACTCCAAATGAGGAGCGGTTTTCGCCCACACGATCGTGATCGAATGACCGAGAGCATGGAGGGGGCTTAGATGGGTTTTTGGGCTGTTTGGAGGGGTGTTTGGCTGCAACACACAAAAGGCCTTTGCGGTTACCCGGTTAACCGTTGGAGCATCAAACGACCTCCAAATGGAACGAAACTTGACAGGTGGTTTACCGGTGGTGTACCAAGGCCACTTGGCAAACCTCGGTCAATTCCGAGAATGTTTAACACCCGCTCACAAAAAGAGACAAGAGGGGTGCGCCGGTGCATGTGGGAGTGTCGGATTGCAAAACGGACAACGGGGAAAATGCTCGGATGCATGAGACGAACACGTATGCAAATGAGATGCACATGATGACGTGATATGAAATGCATGACATGAACAAACTGCAAAACCAAAGACAAAACCCGACCACGAAGGGAATATCATAACACATAGCCGAAAATGGCAAGAGTTGAAGTTACAAATATGGAAAGTTACATCCGGGGTGTTACAACACTCCACCACTACGAGAGGATCTCGTCCCGAGATCTAGGACTGAAAGAACTCCGGATATTCGGAACGGAGGTGGTCCTCGCGCTCCCAGGTGGCTTCTCGGTCGGAATGGTGCGACCACTTCACTTTCAATAATTTGATTGACTTGTTGCGAGTCTTGCGCTCAGTTTCTTCAAGAATAGCAACGGGGTGCTCATGATAAGACAAATCTTCTTGGAGGTCAATCTCTTCGAAGTTGATGGTACGCTCAGGCGTCTTGAAGCACTTGCGAAGCTGTGACACGTGGAACACATCATGCACGTTCGTGAAGTTGGAGGGAAGCTCAAGTTGATAGGCGAGGTCGCCTCTTTTGCCAATGATCTTGAAAGGACCCACGTATCTAGGGGCAAGCTTCCCTTTGATACCGAAGCGACGAGTGCCTTTCATTGGAGAGACGCGGAGGTAGACATGGTCTTCAATCTCGAAAGCCAAGTCACGGTGCTTGCTATCATAGTAACTCTTCTAGCGCGATTGCGCGGCTTTGAGATTTTCACGGATGACTTTGCACATTTCTTCAGCCTCTGTGATTAAGTCATTGCCAAGAAGTTGGCGTTCACCAGTCTCTGACCAATTGAGAGGAGTACGACACTTTCTGCCATATAGAATCTCGAATGGGGCCTTGCCCGAACTCGCTTGGAAGCTGTTGTTGTAGGAGAACTCGGCATATGGAAGACAATCTTCCCACTTCATGCCAAAGGAAATGACACAAGCCCTGAGCATATCTTCAAGGATTTGATTGACTCGCTCGACTTGGCCACTAGTTTGAGGATGGAAAGCTGTGCTGAAGCGAATGTTGGTGCCCATGGCCTTCTTAAAGGAGTCCCAGAACTTAGAAGTGAAGATGCTTCCACGATCTGAAGATATCAATTGTGGAATGCCGTGCAAGGAGACAATCCTGGAGGTGTATAGCTCTGCCAACTGAGCTGCTGTGATAGATTCTTTGATAGGAAGAAAATGAGCCACTTTTGTAAGCTTGTCAATGACAACAAAGATAGCATCATTTCCATGCTTGGACTTAGGAAATCCAGTCACGAAGTCCATTTCAATACGATCAAACTTCCATTCTGGAATAGCAAGAGGTTGGAGGAGACCAGCTGGTCGTTGGCGTTCTGCTTTCACCCTTCGACAGACATCACATTCGTTCACGAATTGAGCAATTTCTCGCTTCATTTGAGTCCACCAATACGACTGCTTGAGGTCATGGTACATGTTCGTACTTCCAGGATGAATGGAAAGAAGAGAATTGTGCGCCTCGTTCATTATGGCTTTCCTTAGATCACCTTTAGGAACCACAATCCGGTCCTCGAAGAATAAAGTGTCTCTGTCATCAATGCGATAGCACTTGTATTTGGAAAGACCCTTGTCAATACCACGTTTCACCTTCTTCACCATGGTATCCAGGAGTTGTGCCTCACGAATTTGATCTTCCAAAGTAGGAGAGACTAGGAGGTTGGCAAGAAAGCCTTGAGGAACAACTTGGAGATTCAGTTTGCGGAAAGCTTCGCAAAGATCCGGTTGAAATGGCTTGAGAATTAAGCTGTTGCAATAAGCCTTCCTGCTCAAAGCATCTGCAATGACATTGGCCTTGCCTGGAGTATATTCAATACTCAGATTGTACTCTTGAATCATCTCGACCCATCGAGTTTGCTTGAGGTTGAGATTGGGCTGAGTGAAGATGTACTTAAGACTCTTGTGATCGGTGAATATGTCCACTTTCCTTCCCAACAAGAGATGTCTCCATGTTATTATGCATGGACAATTGCCGCCAACTCAAGATCGTGAGTGGGGTAGTTCTTTTCGTTGGGCTTCAACTGACGAGAGGTATAGGCCACAACTTTCTTCTCTTGCATTAACACAGCACCGAGACCTTGAAGAGAAGCATCACAGAAAACTTCGAATGGCTTGGATTCGTCAGGCGGAGTTAAGACAGGAGCTGTGACGAGTTTCTCTTTGAGAGTGTTGAAAGCAACGTCACACTCAGGCGTCCAGACATACTTGACATGCTTCTGGAGGAGGTTGGAAAGAGGCTTTGCAATCTTAGAGAAATTCTCAACGAATCTTCGACAATAGCTTGCAAGACCAAGGAAACTGCGGAGCTGCTTGACATTCTGAGGAGGTTCCCAATTCACAATTGCAGACACCTTCTCGGGATTAACAGCGATGCCCTTGGCAGAGATGATATGACCAAGGTAAAGAACTTCATCAAGCCAAAACTCACATTTGGAAAACTTCGCATAGAATTGATACTCTCTGAGCTTGTCGAGCACCAATCGCAAATGTTTAGCATGATCCTTCTTATTCTTGGAGAAGACCAAGATATCATCGAGATACACCAGGACGAATTCATTGGTGTAGGGGTTGAAGATGAAGTTCATCATTCGAGAAAATGTTGGAGGAGCATTGACAAGAGCACCTTTAAGTTGCTCGAATAGCTCATTGATGTTGGGAAGTGGATACTTGTTCTTAATTGTCTTCTTGTTCAATGGACGGTAGTCGACACAAAGTCGGTCCGTGCCATCCTTCTTCTAGACAAAAAGAACACCACAACCCCATGGAGATGAACTCGGTCTAATCAGACCCAGACGCTCTTGTTCATCGAGCTGTTTCTTCAATTCCTTCAGCTCCTTGGGTCCAAGCTTGTAAGGACGCTTGTAAACGGGTTCCGTGCTAGGCTCAAGATCGATAACGAACTCGACTGGCCGGTGAGGAGGCATACCCGGGAGCTCTTCTGGAAAGACATCTTGGTACTCACAAACAACTGGAATCTGAGAGATTGCATCTAGCTCGCCCTTCTCATTGAGAGAGAATAACCGAATGGTCTCATCACGAGCAGCATAGATGATCACATCCTTAGAAGAGTGTGTCAATTGAATTTCCCTGGCAGCACAATCAAGTTGAGCCTTGTGCTTAGAAAGCCAGTCCATGCCAAGAATTAGATCAATATCCGAGTCACCAAGAACAATTGGTTTAGCCAGAAATTTATAGTTGCCCAAGTTGATAGAGACATTGGGAGCAACCAAACTAGAAGTCATAAGCTTTCCCGGAGAAATAACTTGCATAACTTTGGATAAAATCTCTGTGTCAACATTGTGCTTCGATGCAAATGGGTATGACATGAAAGAATGCGATGCACCAGTATCAAATAAAACTTTTGCAGGAATATCATTGACTGAGAGATTACCCATTATCACATCAGTAGATTCCTCCGCTTGAGCTGCATTCATCATGTTCACCTTTGTAGACTTGGGATTATGCTTGACCACTGCATTGCTGGAAGATCTCACAGGAGGAGGGGGCGGAAGGCGCCTTTGGTTGAAACACTTGTTAGCATAGTGACCTTTCTACTGACACTTGTTGCAAGTCACCTCTGAGAGTGGACAATGATAAGGAGCATTCGACTTTGGAGCTTGATTCTGAGACTTGTTCTGATAGCCAGGGTTGGGTGGATGGGAAGATCCATGGCCACCTTTGTTCTTCTGCTAGAAAGGCTGGCGAAACGGAGGAGGAGGCAACCAGAACTTCTGTTGCTTAGCAGCCACTAGTGAGGAAGAAGAAGACTGAACTGCGTCCCTGACTCTCTTCTTAGAAGCCTCACACTTGAGCTGAGCAACCTCTTGCTTCAGTGCCATGTTGTAGAAATCATCATACTTGGTCGACTCAAAAAGCACGAGAGGTAATTGCAGATCTTCTCTAAGGCCACCTCTGAATTGATAGATCATACTCTTTTCATCAGGAACGTCTTGTTTAGCGAAGCGAGCGAGTTTCTGAAACTGGGTATTGTATTGATACACGGACATGCTGCCTTGCTTGAGATTGCGGAACTCCTCATGCTTGCTCTCAACAACACTTTGTGGAATGTGGTGAGCTTTGAAGTCTCGGCGGAAATCATCCCAGGTAATCACACGACCTCCTCTGGAATCTTTGTATTGTTGATACCACTCGGCAGTTTGATCCTTGAGTTGAAAAGAAGTGAACTTGACAAAGTCCTCAGGCCTGACATTGCTACATTCAAAATGCTTGTTGATGTCCACGAGCCAATCATCGGCGTCTGTGGCCTCGGCACAGTAGCTGAAAGACTTCGGCTGATTTGTGAGGAACTGGTTGAGGGTAGCGAAGTGAGGCTGATTGTTGCCTTGGCCTTGATTTCCTTGGTTGCCTTGCCCTTGGGTGCGCTCTTGCAAGAGTTGCAAAATCATCTGAGCATTGGCGTTGGTGGCTGCCATGATAGCTTGCCATGCCTCCGGAGGCGGAGGTGGTGGCGGAGGGTTCGTCTGACTCCCATCATTGCGTTCCGGATTCTGACGCGTTGGCGGAGCCATCCTGAAGAGGGTGACATCCGTTAGCATCTTGATAGACAGATAGACAAGTTGAACCAACGGATAGAAATTGCAACATATAGTCTTCACAATAAACATTCGAACGAGGATGAACGAATGAATTCCATAGTAAATCATCACACTTCCATTAAGGTGAGAAGCCACTTAATAAAGGGTTGATGAATAAAATAACAAGGCGCAACTGGAACAAATAAGTGGTAAGGATTACCCAATCACAAACCAAATATTTGCGGGAAGAAATGCTAAGAGCTACTTGAATCCCACCTATAAACTCCCGAAACTTTCTGGTTATGCAATCTGGTGTTGGGGATACAGGGGACACAAAATATATCACCCAAACTAGCAATCCCTAGATCCAGCTATATCCATCCGTCAACACATAACCAAGAAACCTTCGGAAATCGTGTACCTCAACCTTCGAAAAGCATCCGTTATACGAGTTATGGAAATACTCCCGAACTCCCGCCCCAGTACTGGGTGGCATCGAGGTGATCTCACCAACAATTGCATAAAAGAGATTTTTGATGTCGGCGAAACTCAGGTATTCCAGAACTGCAACGATAAAATTGTGATGACAACACCTCGGAGCTCAACTCCCTGGGACACTGCCACAACCCCTAAATGTCAGGAGGCACCAAGAACAATGTTCTCGTCACAAAACCATCGGAACGATTCCAAGATACCCACGTGATCCTAAAATTTTTTTTAGTGAAAATTTGAGGAGAGAAAAGTCAAAACTTCTACGTCAGGAGGCCTCACCAGAGCGACGAAGGGACTGAGGAGTAAAAAAATCCTACTCTCCGATATATATAATCCTAAGACTCAAAACATTTTTGTTCTAGACTCAACAACGCCAACGATTCGATCAAGCAGGGGGCTCCTAAGTCGGGGATGGCTCTGATTACCAACTTGTAACGCCCACGATGCGGCTATATCTCCCACGTGTCGAGGCACGACTTAGAGGCATAACCGCATTGTAGGTATTGTCGCAAGAAGGGTCATCTTCACACAATCCCATGTAATGAACAAGAATGGGATAAAGAGCGTTGGCTTACAATCGCCACTTCACACAATACATAAATTAAATTCATACATCATCCAAAATCCACACATAGACCGAGTACGGTCAAATCCAAATGAGAAGTAGATAACCCCAAATGTTAGATCCCCGATCGTCCCAACTGGGCTCCACTACTGATCATCAGGAAACAAAACATAGTAACGACCACGTTCCTCGTCGAACTCCCACTTGAGCTCGGTTGCGTCGCCTGCACTGGTATCGTCGGCACCTGCAACTATTTTGGTAGAATCTGTGAGTCACAAGGACTCAGCAATCTCACACCCACGAGATCAAGACTATTTGAGCTTATAGGAAAGGATGGGGTAATGAGGTGGAGCTGCAGCAAGCACTAAGCATATATGGTGGCTAACATACGCAAATGAGAGCGAGAAGAGAAGCAACGCAACGGTCGCGAAGCTAGAGGTGATCAAGAAGTGATCCTGAAACTGCTTACGGTCATACATAACCCAGACCGTGTTCACTTCCCGGACTCCGCCGAAAAGAGACCATCACGGCTACACACACAATTGATGTATTTTAATTAAGTCAAGTGTCAAGTTCTCTACAACCGGACATTAACAAATTCCCATCTGCCTCATAACCACGGGCACGGCTTTTCAAAGATAATACCCTGCAGGGGTGTCCCCACTTAGCCCATTATAAGCTCTCATGGTCAACGAAGGATATTCCTTCTCCCGGGAAGACCCGATCAGTCTCGGAATCCTGGTTTACAAGACATTTCAACAATGGTAAAACAAGACCAGCAAGACCACCCGACTGTGCCGACAAATCCCGATAGGAGCTGCACATATCTCGTTCTCAGGGCACACCGGATGAGACATCCTACGAGTAAAACCAGGCCTCAAGTTTCCCCGAGGTGGCCCCGCAGTCTACTCGGTTCGGACCAACACTCGAAGGAGCACTGGCCCCGGGGGGGGGGGGGGTTAAAATAAAGATGACCCTCGGGCTCGCGAAAACCCAAGGAAAAAAGGCTTAGGTAGGCAAATGTAAAACCAAGGTTGGGCCTTGCTGGAGGAGTTTTTATTCAAGGTGAACTGTCAAGGGGGTCCCATAAATCACCCAACCGCGTAAGGAACGCAAAATCAAGGAACATAACACCGGTATGACGGAAACTAGGGCGGCAAGAGTGGAACAAAATACCAGGCATAAGGCCGAGCCTTCCACCCTTTACCAAATATATAGATGCATTAATTAAATAAGAGATATTGTGATATCCCAAAATATCCATGTTTTAACATGGAACCCACTTCAACTTCACCTACAACTAGCAACGCTATAAGAAGGGCTGAGTAAAAGCGGTAACTTAGCCAAACAACGGTTTGCTAGGAAAGGATGGTTAGAGGATTGACATGGCAATATGGGATTCATGATATAGCAAGTGGTAGGTAGCGCAGCATAGCAATAGAGCGAACAACTAGCAAAGCAAAGATAGAAGTGATTTCGAGGGTATGGTCATCTTGCCTGCAAGGTTCTCAGAGTTGTCGAAAACTTGATCCTCGTAAGCGTACTCAACAGGTTCCTCGTTCACGAACTTGTCTCCTGGCTCTACCCACAGCAAGAACACAATGGAACCACAATCAATCACGGGAAATGCACAAGCTACATGATGCAATACATGCATGATATGCGAGATGTGATATGCGATGCATATGCGTGCTCCGGAAGAAAAAGAATGAACAAGGCATCAACCTGGCAAACCAAGTATGCCGCTGGAAAGATGAGATGATTTCGGTCGAAATCGATATAAAGATCACCGGAAACGGATGCATGGTTTGCAAAAGGCAAGCAAAACAAGGATGACACAATTCTGCGATTAACAGCATGATAGCACTTAGAATACATCAAGTAACTATGCTGCAGCACCCCAACATAGCAACAAAGCATATGGCAGTGATCTACAAGAGATGTTTAACAAAAGATGAACACTGAGCTACGGCTAGATCACACAATAATAGGTTCAAACAAGCATGGAAAAAGTGCAAAAGATATCAGCTTCACAGACGGTGAAAATACTGGACATGGCTGAAACAACATCAGGTAGCAATGTTCAGAGCAAGCCAAACACATACTACAGGAACATATCATAGCAAAACAAGGCATGGAATGAATCTACTAAATGCATAGAACAAAAGTCCCTTACTGATCATGAGCCAAAAAGGATCAGAAGATATGATGGCACCCATGTAAACATAACAAGTTTCGTTAACAGGTTTCAGACTTGGCAGAAAACAGAGCATGGCATTAACAGAATTGTGAGGGCATCTTTGTGAGCACGATTCACTCATCAAAAAGCAATGCATGACAAAACAAGCATACCAACAGCAAGAAGACATGTTCATGAAACTATCCATGGCAAGAGCAAGTTCATAGCATGTATGGATTAACTACAACAACCTTGGCAAAATTGAATAACATGTGAACATTTTGCCCGAAACATTTTATAGCAAAAGTAGAGTAAGATTGAGACATTCTAGAGCACTCCATAATTTCAAACAGAGGCATGGATGGATAGAGCACAACTAATTGTACAAAACATCCTTACTGAACATATTCAAAAGAGGTATGGATCTCACTGTAGACACATGGATACATGGCATCAAAATAACAGCAGGAAAAGACAGCAAAATCCTCTCCCTGAAAACAGAAACATCACGAAGCCTAGTTTGCATGCTTGTGCTAGTCACCACATAGATCACAAAAATACATGGCATACACCCCTGTAAAGATGGCATGGCATAGATTAAAACACATGTAGGGCTCATGCTCATAAGATGCACACATCAAATGCAACAAAAATAACAAAACATCAATTTCTGATAAGTAACAGCAGTAAACAACATATAGCACTCTTGCATCAGAGATTTGGGCCTCAAGATGGACTCAAACGAGCATGGAACAATGGAACAAAACGAAGAGCATCTCGTGATGAACATTTCGATATATCATGCACGCAAAACGGAGCAGTATGCAATGAGATATGACATGATGAATAGAGCAACATAAAGTGATATATTCGAGACTTGGCAGAAAAACGAGGGGGGAAAGTCAACCTCGATCTAGGGTTTGTGGGCACGCGAGCCGAGATAGGTGGCGGCTCGCCGGAGATCGTCGGGGACGGCGGAGGGACGGGGCCGGCGAGGTCGGGGATCACCGGGGTCCGCTGGATCTGGCCGGTCGCGGTCGCCGGCGAGGGGAGGCGGCGCACGTCGGCTCGGGGAGGGGCGCGCCGGCGAGGAACAGTGGCGGGGCGGCACGCGGGTCGGGCGGCTACCGGCGACGCGTCGGAGGAAGGACGGGGCCGGCGCTCGGGCGAAGGGCGCGGCGGCGGCGCTCGCCGCACTGGGGCGCGGACGCCTGCGGGCGGCGGCGGCGACGGAACGGGCCCCGCGGGCCAGGCGTGGGCTCGGCGGGCCTCGGTGTTGGTGGACGGCGAGGAGCCACGTGTCGCTGCCTGACTTGCTCGGGGCGGCGGCGGCGATTTGTCCGGCGGGACCGGACGTGTCCGACGGCGGAGAGGGAGCGGGGCTAGGGTTTCGGGACCCGGATTTGGAGGAGGGGCGCACATATTTATAGATAGAGGGAGCTAGGAGACTCCAAATGAGGAGCGGTTTTCGCCCACACGATCGTGATCGAATGACCGAGAGCATGGAGGGGGCTTAGATGGGTTTTTGGGCTGTTTGGAGGGGTGTTTGGCTGCAACACACAAAAGGCCTTTGCGGTTACCCGGTTAACCGTTGGAGCATCAAACGACCTCCAAATGGAACGAAACTTGACAGGTGGTCTACCGGTGGTGTACCAAGGCCACTTGGCAAACCTCGGTCAATTCCGAGAACGTTTAACACCCGCTCACGAAAAGAGACAAGAGGGGTGCGCCGGTGCATGTGGGAGTGTCGGATTGCAAAACGGACAACGGGGAAAATGCTCGGATGCATGAGACGAACACGTATGCAAATGAGATGCACATGATGACGTGATTTGAAATGCATGACATGAACAAAATGCAAGCGAAAGACAAAACCTGACCACGAAGGGAATATCATAACACATAGCCGAAAATGGCAAGAGTTGGAGTTACAAATATGGAAAGTTACATCCGGGGTGTTACAAAAGTTGTGCATTTTTGGTATTCAACATATATATGTTTGGCCCACATGCAAAGCGGTGGTGGTTGTCCTCTCGCACCCATTTAAGCGATTATCAGCGATATCGATGCTTTCCATCTGTGGGCCCACTTGGTCCATTACTACTTTTTGCGTGACAACAAGAGAGGTTAATTTGAGTTAGGAAGGGATTATTATTTTTGCTCTGGGATGACATGCATGATACAGTTTGAGCACACACACATGCATGTGTACGCATGAATCCCTCCCATCGAGTCGAAGTGGCTAGTACGACGACACATCATGAACCGGTCTCGCTCTGTGTGGGAGCTAGTGTACGATTTTTGACGCACGCGCCACATCAATGTTGTGTATTCAAACATGCATACACGCATCACCTCCATACATATGCATGTAGCGGTTGCCTCCGAATGGTACACTCCCTCGCATGGTTATCGGCGACAAGCCTATATATTCGTGGGCCCGCGTGGACATCCATGATCACCTTGACCAACAACAAGATAGGTTACCATGGCGGATTCTTCATTTGGTTTGTGTTATCGTAGTATAGGTCATGGTGAGATTCAGACCTTAAGTTTGAGCGCATATACTATGCACACATGCATGCATGAATCCCCGTCGTTGGCTTGAAGTGTGGTGTAACATACATATGCATCGTCAACCTAACCCTCACTCAGTGTGGGGATTTCTAGTTCGAAATCACGGTGCCACATCAAAGTTGTTCCATTGTTACTCAAAAACACACCTCTCCATACATATGTTTGGGCCACACGCATGCAGTGATTGTCTTCGGGGACTAGCTACTTGCGTGATTATTGGTGAGCTAGCCCATCTCCGGGGCCACATGGACGGCCATCACTTTGACCAACAACAAGAGAGAGGTTGTACGAGCAAGGTGGATTATTCTTGGTCCGTTTTACGATCCATCTTGGTGAGATATGCCTCTCTGGCCCGCCGACTGAAAGTGTGTGTGTGTGTGGGGGGGGGGGTTGCTACTTCGCACTTTGCTAGGTGAACCTCTGTTGGGGGGGGGGTGTTGAGGATATAATCATTAGAGTCACCCGCCCAGGAGGGGCCGGGTTACGTTATAGTAATCATCAAGTGAAGCCCAGTGCCAGGCTAGAAGATGGCGGATCAATAGTGGGCTTAAGACCCAGGGGCGGCTTAAGGCCCGTAGTTATAAACCGCCGTTATGGCAAGACTTGTAATGTAAGGCAAGAGTAGTTAAGAGTCCGAGCTGGATACTGTTATAAGCCGGCCGGGACTCTGAGGGCCGCGGGCGTCAACCTCTCTATATAAAGGGACGACCCGGCAGCGGTTCAGGACGAGAGACAACAGATCGAGAGCCAGGCATAGCGATTAAGCTCCCTAGTCATCGAAACCCTAAGCAATACCACCTCAACTGGACGTAGGCTTTTACCTTCACCGTAAGGGGCCGAACCAGTATAACCCTCGTGTTCCTTGTCCCGTTTAACCCCTTTAAGCTTCCTAGCTGCGATGGCTCCACGACTAAGTCCTTGTGCGAGGACATCTGCCGTGACAATTCCACGACAGTTGGCGCCCACCATGGGGCCAGCGCACGGTGGATTTGAGTTCTTGAAGGGAAGCTTCGAAGGGCTCAAGGGATACGCTGTGGGCCGGATGACCAAGAGTCGTTGCGGCAAGCTCTACATCGACGATGCAAACTGGGCCCCCGACGCCGGCTCAATTGAGTACGGGTACCGGGTCCCCTTCGGCGGAATCCATGTCTTTATTGGAAAGATTGGTGAGCCGGGCCCTGAGCCGGACCTCTGCGCCGATCTCATCGAGACGGCTCAACGTGCACGACCCGCCCGGACTTTGCCTGCCTTGAAGCGTGCTCTCGTGGGATGCGTCCATGGAGGGCTCTCTGAAGGATCTGGATCTGGTGATGAGACGGCCGCTCGCTCTGACGGCGAGTCATCCACAGAGGAGACCGATTCGTTATACCAACTTCAAGATGGCAGGCTCAGGGGTTGTTCCGATGGCAACAGTATTCCGGACCCCTTTGAGCCGCCGAGCCGGGTTGGAATCTTCATGGCTGGCGCACAACCTGTTCAAAACCCCACCGCCGGGGCAGAAAGCCCTGTGCCCTCGCCGGCTAAGGTGCTGATGGATCTCACAGACAAGATGACGGTCCTGTTAACCGCTACGGTCGCCCGGCGGATCAAGCTCAGCATGACGCGGAGGTGGCATAGTTAAAGCTCGATCTAGCAAAAGCCAAGGAGGATCTGGCAGCGGAAGGGATCAGGATGGCTGCAGAGAGGTCGGCTCTCGACGCCCAGACTCAGCTGATTCAAGCGCAGTCCTTCCGGCTCACGATGGATCAGAACGCGTCCAATGAGATCACGAGAAGGAGGCATCAAAAGGCCCAATCTCGACTCCCTCCGGTTTACGATCCTCGAAACCTCTTTAACAACGCCTGGTGCGGGGCCCAGTAACCCACCAGAGATAACGGCGCCCGGAGCTGGAACGCCAATCCAGCCCCAAGTGATGGGGCCTCCCCGGGTGAACACTACCCCGCCTCAGTATGTGCCAGTACCACCGGGTCATTATGCCAACCCGTTGGAAAACATGGTCGCCGCGGCGGCGCGACTGGCGGCTCTCCCAATCGATGGCGACTCTCCAACGGCGGTCGGAACCCGCCGGGTCAGAGAGCTCCTTTAGACGGCTCTGGCACAACAGGAGGCATATTCTTATAGCCGGGACAGGATTCATTCAACCCCTCGTCCAGGCCGGAGCCCGAGTTATAGCAGGCACATGGTCTCAACGACCGGCTCAAGCAATGTCCGACGCCCTGACTTGCCTCCTGGCCACGGCCCGGTTCAAAATGAAGCTTTTAACGCGGTGGACCAAGACAGAGCACGGCAAGAGGCAGAGCGGTCGGCTCAGTTGACGGCTTACCAGCCACTCCCGGCTTATCCGACGGCTTCCATCGACGCGGGTATACCTACGAGAACCGGAGGAGTTCCTTGTCTGGTGCCGGCTCTCCGTAATGAACGTCTGCCCAAGGATTTCAAGGGGCCTAGGAAGGTACCTAATTACACGGCTGATTTACAACCCGGAGCATGGATCGAGAGTTACGAGATGGCTATGGAGTTGCTGGAGGTCAGTGAAGGGGCAATGGCCAAGTACTTCACCATGATGTTAGATGGGACTGCCCGCACTTGGTTGAAAGGGCTGCCACCGAACTCCATCGGGTCTTGGGCTGAACTAAAGGCCCGGTTCATCCAAAACTTCAAAGATACCTGTAGGCAGTCTATGTCAATTGTGGATTTGACTAAATGTAAGCAGCAGGAGGGTGAGTCTACAACCCATTGGGTTCGCCGGGTCAAAGAGATAATACATTCGTCTGATAAGATGGATGCCGGCTCTGCAGTTTTAATGTTAGAGCAGAATTGTCGTTTTTTGCCCCTGAAGATGAAGCTCGGGCAGCTCAAGCGCGATTGCAATGATATGGGTACGCTGATGGCGGCTCTGGTCAAGTACGCCGACTCTGATAGTACCAAGGATCCCGTGTCGGATGATGAAAGGACAGGGAAGGGAAAACGGAATGGCAGTGGCAAGGGCCCCCAGCATAACCCGACGAACCAGGGAGGTAACAAGCGTATGGCTGATGGCAGTATGGAGTTTGTGGCCAACGACAGTTCACAGGGTAACAACCACCGGCGCAAGGGGAGACCACCTCCCCGCGCCTGCGGGTCAGGCCCGACGCTTGAGCAGTTGTTGAATGAGCCTTGTCCAAGGCATGGCTCTAGGGAAAAGCCGGCCACTCATCTGTGGAAGGACTGCGCAATCATGAAGGCCTTTAAAAATTCCAATGCTTTCAATGGCAACAGTGGCCCGGGCGGCGGCTCAGGCGCTGGCGGCTTTCATGGCCCGGGCGGCGGTTCAAATTCCAATTCTCAGAATGTTCAGGGGGGCTTTAATCAGCAGTCCGGCCAGGGTCATCATCATCAGCAGCAGGGGGGATACCAGACCAATCCAAAGCAGCTCAATGGTGGACAGTATCATGTGTTTACCACCAGTCTGTGCAAGCTAGATCAGAAGCTTCATAAAAGGGCTGTGAATGCTGTTGAGCCGGTGGTTGCACGCTATTTAAGATGGTCTGAGCAGCCTATTGTGTGGAGTAGGGAAGATCACCCTCCCCGGGTTGATAATCCGGGTCACCTGGCCCTGGTGGTGGCTCCTCAGGTGGGGGGATATAAATTCACTAAAGTGCTCATGGACGGAGGCAGCAGCATCAACATCCTCTATTATGAGACCTTCCGTCGTATGGGGTTGATTGATAAGAACCTCAGCCAGTCCAATACTGTTTTCCATGGTGTGGTGCCTGGTAAGTCGGCATATCCAGTTGTAAGGTCGATCTGGAAGTGGCTTTTGGAGATGAGTACAACTACAAGGCGGAAAAATTAACCTTTGAGGTGGTTAAGATAAGAAGTCCGTATCATGCTTTATTTGGGCGGCTAGCTTACGCCAAGTTCATGGCATGGCCGTGTTACGTGTATTTGCAGCTCAAGATGCCGGGTCACAATGGGACCATTACGGTTCATGGCAGCCGAAAGATAGCCTTAGAGTGTGAAGAAGGTGACGCGGCTTACGCTGAATCTGTTTGTGCGACAGAGGAGTTGAAGTTTTACAAGGACAATGTTGACCCGGCAGATATGACGTCTTTGAAAAAGCCGACCACGGAGCATGAGCTGGCAATGAAATTTAAGTCAGCTGATGAGACTAAACTTGTTGATTTTGTTCCAGGTGACTCATCTCAGCAGTTCAGCATCAGTGCCAATCTGGATCCGAAATAGGAAGGCGCGCTCATCGAGTTCATCCGTGAGAACAGGGACATTTTTGCATGGAAGCCTTCTGACATGCCAGGTGTACCTAGAGAACTCGCTGAGCACACTCTCAATATTGATCCAAAATTTAAGCCGGTCAGGCAATTCCTTCGGCGGTTTAATGAGGAGAGGCGGAAAGCCATTGGTGAGGAGGTGGCCCGGCTCTTGGCGGCCGGATTTATTGTTGAAGTTTTTCATCTAGAATGGTTAGCTAACCCGGTGCTCATGCTCAAGAAAAACGGCACCTGGCGGATGTGTGTGGACTACACGGATCTAAACAAAGCCTGTCCGGCTGATCCTTTTGCTCTCCCCCGTATTGATCAAATTATTGATGCTATGGCGGGTTGTGAGCGCTTATGTTTTTTGGATGCTTATTCTGGATACCATCAGATTAAAATGGTAGTTAAGGACCAGGAGAAGACGGCATTCATCACTCCCTTTGGAGCCTTCTGTTATGTGTCTATGCCTTTTGGGCTCAAGAGTGCACAGGCGACTTACCAGCATTGTGTACATAATTGTCTTCATAACCAGATTGGGCGCAATGTTCATGCCTATGTGGATGATATCGTGGTTAAATCCAGGGAGAAGGAGACCCTGGTAGATGATCTTAGAGAAACCTTTGATAATCTCCGGGTTTACAAGATGATGCTTAACCCGGCCAAGTGTGTTTTTGGTGTTCCCGCAGGCAAGCTCTTGGGGTTTCTGTTTTTTCACAGAGGCATTGAAGCTAACCCGGAAAAGATCGAGGCAATCACCTCTCTGGCTAAGCCGGTGTGCATAAACGACATCCAGCGTCTGGCGGGCCGCATCGCTGCTTTGAGCCGGTTTATAAGCCGTTTGGGTGAAAAGGCCATGCCACTGTACCAGTTGATGAAGAAAACAGATGACTTTGTCTGGAATGATGCTGCTAATGCTGCTTTTGAGGATTTGAAGAGACAACTGGCTGAGCCCCCAGTTCTTGCTGCTCCTGTTGACAAGGAGCCCTTATTGCTGTATGTAGCCGCTAACACACGAGCCGTTAGTGTGGCTGTGGTGGTGGAGCGCAAGGAAGAGGGTAAAGAGTCCGGTTCAGCGGCCGGTTTACTACGTCAGCGAAGTACTCATTGAGTCCAAACAACGGTATCCACATTGGCAGAAGCTTGTTTATGGGGTATTCATGGCAAGCCGGAAGCTTAAGCATTATTTCCAGGGTCACCCTATCACTGTGGTTAGCTCTGCTCCCCTGGGAGATATCATCCAAAACAGAGAAGCCACAGGAAGAGTGGCTAAGTGGGCTATAGAGCTTGGGCCTCATGGTCTGAAATACGTGCCACTATCAAATCTCAAGCTTTGGTGGATTTCATCAACGATTGGACAGAGCTGCAGGTGCCTGAAGAGAAACCGGATAATACATACTGGACTATTCACTTCGACGGGTCAAGGCAATTGGTGGGTTCGGGGGCTGGAGTTGTATTAGCTTCCCCTCGAGGTGACAAGTTTTGCTATGTGCTACGGTTGATGTTTCCCTGTACTAACAATGCGGCTGAGTACGAGGCCTTGCTCCATGGTCTTCGGATGGCTAAGGAGATGAGCTTGAGCCGGGTAAGGTGCTTTGGCGACTCAGATTTAGTGGCTCAACAAGTGTCGGGCAAGTGGGATTCCAAGGACCCTCTCATGGCGGCTTATCGCCGCGAAGTTGATGCCATTGCTGGACACTTTCAGGGTTACCAAGTAGAGCACATCGATCGCAGGAAGAACGAGGCAGTTGATGCATTAAGCCGGCTGGGCTCTCAGCGAAAGCCGGTGCCGCCTAATACTTTCCTGGACATCTTGCATAACCCTTCTGTCAAGTTGCCTACAGAGGAAGACCTGGCTGTTCCTGACCCGGAGGCACAGTTGGTGGCGGCTCTCCGCATTACCCCAGACTGGACAGTACCATACTTGGCTTACATGACCCGGGGAGAATTGCCTGAGGATGAAACTTTGGCCAGACAAATAACCCGGCGGTCTAAGTCAATGATAATTATCAATGGTGAGCTGCATCGTCGCAGTGTCACTGGAACTTTCCAGCATTGTGTTTCCCCTGAGGAAGGTCAAGAAATTTTACGTGAAATTCACGAGGGGGATTGTGGCCATCATGCCGGCTCAAAGTCCCTTGTGGCCAAGGCTTTTCGTCATGGTTTTTATTGGCTGACGGCTCATGATGATGCAGAGGATTTGGTCAGTAAATGTGACGGTTGCCAGAGGTTCTCGCGACGGGCTCATGTGCCGGCTCAGGAATTGAGGATGATTCCAATCACTTGGCCGTTTGCGGTCTGGGGGCTTGATATGGTTGGGCCTTTTAAAAGATCCAAGGATAAGAAGACCCACCTCTTGGTGGCGGTCGACAAGTTCACAAAGTGGGTTGAAGCAGAGCCAGTTAGTAAGTGTGATGCAGCCACAGCGGTTCAGTTCATGAAGAGGGTGATATTTCGCTTTGGTTTTCCACATAGCATTATAACTGACAATGGTACCAATCTGTCTAAAGGCGCCATGGAGGAGTTTTGTCAACGAGAGCATATTCGGCTTGATGTTTCATCAGTGGCTCACCCTCAATCCAATGGTCAAGCTGAGAGAGCCAATCAGGAAATCTTGAAAGGCATCAAGCCCCGGCTTTTGGTCCCTCTGCAACGGACGCCGGGTTGTTGGGTGGAGGAGTTACCCTCCGTGTTATGGAGCATCAATACTACTCCTAACAGGTCTACGGGTTACACGCCTTTCTTCATGGTTTATGGAGCGGAGGCGGTCCTCCCTAGCGACATCCGTCATGACTCGCCTCGAGTGGCGGCTTATGTTGAGGCGGATAATGAGCGGGCGCGCCAAGATGCTCTTGACTTCTTGGATGAACAGCGTGATGTGGCAGCGGCTCGCTCGGCGATTTACCAACAAGACCTGCGCCGCTATCACAGCCGCCGTGTTAAGTCCAGAGTCTTCCAGGAAGGTGATCTGGTGCTCCGGCTCATCCAAGATCAAACAGATGCACACAAGTTATCCCCGCCTTGGGAAGGGCCCTTTGTGGTCAGCAAGAACTTGCACAACGGGTCATACTACCTTATCGATGTTCGGGAGCACAAAGATTCACGTAAGTCAGAGGAAGAGACCCGTCGGCCGTGGAACATAGCTCAGCTTCGGCCTTATTACACTTGAGCCACCGGCTCTCATAATGTACATATTTCGACAGCCATGTATATATTATGATAAATAATAAAGCAGGACCTCTGTCCTTTTCTCCTCGAAAGGCAAATGTGCTATTGTTATTTCTATTACAACATTACATGGTCACTTGGAGGTTGATCCGGCTTACGATCGTATTCGAATCTCGCCGTTAACAATATGATCACTTGGGGGCTTCCTGTTCAAACATAGGTCGTATTCGAACCAAAGAGAACATAGCTGTCGATACCCACTTGATTGGCAAATTGCCGAGCTCATTGGGGAGATTTTCTTGATCATATTTGAATCATAGCTCAACCCCCTTTGGGAACCGACGTGGATCGTATTCGAATCAGTGTCGTTAAACAACTCTTAAGGTCATTTGGGGGCTTCCTGTTCAAACATGGGTCGTATTCAAACCAAAGAGAACATAGCTGTCGGTACCCTCTTGATCGGCAACGCCAAAGCCACTGGGGGCTATATGATCGCATTCGAATCTTAGCTTAACCCCTTTGGGACAGGTCTATGGTCGTATTCGAATCAGAAGCCTCTAAGTTTTGATCTTTTGGTTTGCAACAAGTTGTTTTGCTCATATCAACAGTGTGCAAGGGCAGTTCTTACTCCGCCGGCTTAACTTTGGTTAACAATGTTGATAGCACACAATAAGCATTATCGATGCTGGTGAACCGGAGTTGAGTTCTCAATCTCATTATTTGGGTTACATAAGCCGGAAGTATACTTGAAGGCATGCAAGTATGCTATTATGGTTACCTTCGAGGATATAATTGAGAGCCGGTCTTTGGTGACTTTGGTTCATGTTCCAGGTTATATGTAAAGTATGTAACTCTCAGTGCGGTAAGCCGCCCAGAGACTTGTGATTTGTGTTCTATGCAGGACAATTAAAGATAGCTCTTTAACTTAAGGAAAGTAGATGATCGAACATAACCCGGAGGAATATGAAGGAGCAGCTTCAATGGAGTTAAGCATTCTACACGTGCACGATGGCACGACAAAGTTAAGTGTTTGTCCTACTCTATTACAAGACTCCCCGAGTCCAAAAGGTGAGGCATTGTTTTTAAGGAGTAACCATGAGCTGCCTAAGAAATCAAGATGCTTGTTGGGTTGAAGCTCCCGGCTCATCCCTCTCCGCTCCTCCGGCTGTTCCCATGACCTGGAAGGTTGATGATTTCCAGTCAATGCCGCTCAAAGCTTCAAACTGAGCCTCGTCATCGATTAACCCGGCCGGGTCAATTTCTGGGGCGAAGGTATGCTTACGAGTTGGAGGGATCAGACTGATTGCTTCATAACGTGGAGTGGGGATCCGCGTCATAGCCCAGCTGATACTTGGTAAGGTCGGTGTCATTCCCAATCAAGGTGGCCACCGGGCGCACTCTCTTCACACAGGCGGCAAAGTCTTTCTGGTCAAAGGGGGTACCGTCTTCCTTCAGGTTGGGGTATCCAAGAGCGATGTCGGCCAGGTCTAGCTCCGGGAGAAACGCCTTGGCCCGGCTCAGAGCAGCTATAGCTCCGGCTCTTGCGGAAGCCCGTCTCAGCTCTTGGAAGCGCTGAGGAAGAACGGCAAGCCGCCTGAGTACGTCTGCCAGGTGAGTGGGAACCTCATTGGACAGAGCCACAACGGCTAAAGCACGTTGTGACCCGGTGTAGAGTTGCTCCACCAAGGTGTAAACCGCCTTCAGCTTGGTCAGCACGTTCTGATTCAGATTGGAGCTTCTGGGACCTGCATAATAACGTCAGGTGAGCTGATGACAACGATGGGACTTATGAGACATGAAGAATGTAAACTTGTGAAAAGCTTACAGAATAACTTACCGAAGATTGCGGAGGCCATCTGTGACACATGGTGTTTTAAGCCGGAGAGTTCGGCAGTTCTTTCAGTAAGGGCAGCCTCCGCTTGTTCGGCCCGACTGAGCAAGGTAGTCTTCTCGTCGGCCCAAGTTTTTCTTTTTGTTTCAAATTTTTTCTTCAGTTTTTCTTGTGCAGCAACACTGAACTCAAACTTGGCATTGGCCTTCCGGGTCTCAGTTTCCTGAGTCTTCAGGCGGTTCTTCAGCTAAGAGATTTCCGACTCAAATTTCTTGCAGGCAGCCTGTACAAATTCCGGGTTACAGTTTGAGTGGTTATCATGCAACATTAAAGTACCAAGCACTTTGTAAGCAAAGACACTTGGCACTTGGGGGCTAATGTATGTTGAAAGATTCTATTTATAAATGCCGGTTCATGAAGGTAAGCCGGAAGTTAAGTCTACAACATATTCTATCATAAGTAATAGACTTGGGGGCTAGCATGGTAAGGATGACTATGGAGTAAGCAAGAGAGTTGTACCTCAGATTTTTGCTGTATCTGCTTCACCATGTCAATCTCCAGGTCCCGGCTGTTGTGCACTTGACCAATATAACCAGAAACAATGTCTCCAATGCTCAAGTTAGCATAGTCAGTGATATCCAGTCTGGCCCTGCGGTGCTCCAGCAGTTCTTCTTTAGCAGAGCATCTGGCCAGCACAGTGGGTCTTCCCGGCTCAACATATTCGGTCCAGGTAATCACCACATCCGGGTCATCGGCCGGTTGAGCTGAGCTGGGGATCTCCGGGTTGTCAGAACTCTCCATGGCTTGTTGTTTAGTTGGAGCGGTGGTTTCTGGAGCTGGTGCAGACGGTGGCTCAGAAGCAGAGGCGTTGGGTTCAGTCAAGACTGGTTCTTCGACCGGGTGATTTTTCTTCGCCCTCTTGCTGAGCTTTGCTTGTGCGCTGAAAGTCAAAAGGTTAGTGCAAAAACATGAGTATGATAAGCACAAAATAAGATGATCATCATTACCCGGGTGCAGTCTTGAAAGCCGGCAAGTTAGATTGCATGGAGTCACCGGAGGAAGGTGAAGTTTCCTGATAGTTTGAATCAGAAGAATTGAGTGGTTGGCGAGTGATGCCCGCCAAAGGATGAAAAGGATATAAGTTGGAGATAACCTCGGTCCAGCGCTTCCTTGATGCTTCGGGTAAGCCAGAGGAGAGGTCTGCATCCTTGCTGGCCCGGGTTTGCCTCCGGCTCTCATGAATCTGTTGCTTCAAAAGAAATTGAGGATCTTGATAAGCTAAAGGATGGGAAAATCTTACTTTCCGGGTTACTCTTCGGACTTTCAGCCTCGGCAAGGGGTCCGAGTCGGAGGAAAGTATAGTTACCTCTTCAATCACCAGGTTACTCGCTCCGGTGTCCTCCTGCTGATAATCAGTGTCGATAAGGTGGTTAAGAACAAACAAAAAACAAAGAAGAGCATAAGAATCAAGGGTACCTCTGACTCGGAGGTATCATCCAGCTGAAGCAGGTCTGAGGCGCTAGGCTTACTCCCCTTCTTGCGGGGAGCGGCTCTCCTGGCGGCTTTCTTAACCTTCCTGGCTTTTTTAGCAGCCTCATGATCATACTCGACCTTCCAGAACTTATCATTAGCCTGAAAAATACGACAAAGGTTTCTTGAGGTTAAGATGAAAATTGTTAAAATGGAAAGTAAGGTGCTCAGATCAGTAGCTTACCGCCGGAGCCGGGTTAGCTTTGCAGAAGGGACTTAAGCCTGTCCTCCCGTAGTCTGCTAAGCTCTCGTCCAGAAGGGCCTTGGTCATGTCGTCAACGACGTCTTCAGGTAGGTCGTTAGGGCTGTGCCGCAGAGGATCATCCTTCCGACCTGTAATCACACATTAAGCCGGGGCGACGGCTCAAGGGGATCACCCGCCAAGCAATCCAGACCCGGACCAGATCAACACAGTTAAGGCCATTTCCCAGAAGAGCTTTAATCTTGTTTATGGTGGGGATAAGCGGTTGTCGCTCAGCTTGAGACAATTTGTCTGGCAGGGGTGATTTGACTCCAGACGTAGGGCGCGAAAGCCGGGCAGAGGGTTTTCATCAGCCGGAGAAGTATCCTGGCAGTAGAACCATGTCTGGTTCCAGTCCTTTGGGTGGCTTGGCGGCTCAGCGTAAGGAAAGAGGCAATCTCTCCGTCATTGGATTGAAATTCCGCCAAGTTCCAAGCTAGGCCCGTTGGCACACTCGTTCTGGCGGTTCAAATAAAACAGTTCCCTAAAGAGCAGTAGGCTGGGCTCTTCTCCAAGGTACACCTCGCAGAATACTTGGAAGTTACAAATGTTCGACACGGAATTGGGTCCAATGTCTTGAGGTCGCAGATCGAAAAAGTTCAGAACATCTCTGAAGAATTTTGAGCCAGGAGGAGCAAAGCCCCGGCTCATGTGATCAGCAAATATAACCACCTCTCTGTCTCTTGGTTGAGGTCTCTCTTCGGACGGGTCAGGGGCACGATAGGACATGACCTCCTTCTTAGGCAGGTAACCCGTCTTCACGAAGTCATCTAAGGTATCATCAGTAACACTGGATCTCACCCAGTTGCACGTAATGGGCGCCTTGGGAGCTTTGGGTGGCATTGTGAAAGACGAAAGCCTATGACAAAAGAAAATGTCCGGTTCAAATATAAGCCGGAGGAAGATTCCAGTTCAGTATTCAAGATGGCGGCTTATGAAGGGGCCTAATGATATATGGCTAATTGTGTCGGGTTATCTAAGCCGCTGTGGATGTCATAAGTAATTCAAATTGTTTAAAACTCTATCATGAATGAGCCGGAAATTTCACAGCGCATGGCCTCCTCTAAGCCGGCGATATGAGCCGCCATAGCTAACAGATGCAAATTTTGACTAAGTGTGGCACAAACAGGTTTCACAGATCGCAGTAATTATTTTGGATCAAACGGTTGTCTAGAAAGAAATTTTTTCTAGACCTAAAAACTGGCACAGAGAAGTTCATAAGTTCTAATGAGGCCTTTTTGCAAGCAAGAGGGATCTGCTAGTATTGGAAATGGGTGCGAAACCACTACCGCAGCAGTTCTATCCTACTTTCCGGATCAAAGGAGGTCGCGGTGGCAGAACTGTGAAGAACTCGGGATGAACTACGAAGAACAAAGGAAGAACGACAGAACCCTAATCCGAATCTACTGCATGGAGTGGCAAGGACTTACTGGCGCTGATGAGATGCGGAGGTGGCCGCCGTTTCTCTGGACCAGTTCAGGGTGATGCAGCGGCCGAGGTCGAGGAAGACAAGGGGCGCGGCGGCGGCGGCGGAGCTCGAGCTCTGGAGCGTCAGAAGAGGAAGACGATGGAGGAGAAGGGCGACGAAGGCTTATGGGCCGGGCCTATTTATAAGAGACAGCTGATAAATGGGCGCGAGAAATGAGGAGGCCAAGACGCGATTATCTCGCCACAGAGACGCCTCAATTTTCGGGATGGTCATTAAAGATAAGATCCGTTGGGATATGACAGAATAAAAAATGAATTTAATGGAAGATGACGTCACGGCGGGTTACCAAGAATCCAGAAGATGACGTCATGGCGGGTTATAGCCTTCGCACGAGCAGAAGCCGGAAGATTTTCTCTTAAAGGATTGAAGATTGACATGAACCGGTTCAAATCAATCTGGGGCCTAATGTTGAGGATATAATCATTAGAGTCACCCGCCCAGGAGGGGCCAGGTTACCTTATAGTAATCATCAAGTGAAGCCCAGTGCCAGGCTAGAAGATGGCGGATCAATAGTGGGCTTAAGACCCGGGGGCGGCTTAAGGCCCGTAGTTATAAACCGCCGTTATGGCAAGACTTGTAATGTAAGGCAAGAGTAGTTAAGAGTCCGAGCCGGATACTGTTATAAGCCGGCCGGGACTCTGAGGGCCGCGGGGCGTCAACCTCTCTATATAAAGGGACGACCCGGCGGCGGTTCAGGACGAGAGACAACAGATCGAGAGCCAGGCATAGCGATTAAGCTCCCTGGTCATCGAAACCCTAAGCAATACCACCTCAACTGGACGTAGGCTTTTACCTTCACCGTAAGGGGCCGAACCAGTATAACCCTCGTGTTCCTTGTCC
The DNA here is from genome assembly GCF_002575655.3 of Aegilops tauschii subsp. strangulata. Classification (NCBI taxonomy): domain Eukaryota; kingdom Viridiplantae; phylum Streptophyta; class Magnoliopsida; order Poales; family Poaceae; genus Aegilops; species Aegilops tauschii. The sequence goes on from NC_053037.3 coordinate 43,930,941, forward strand.
CGTTTAACCCCTTTAAGCTTCCTAGCTGCGATGGCTCCACGACTAAGTCCTTGTGCGAGGACATCTGCCGTGACAATTCCATGATAGGGGGCATGCATTCATAGCTTAGGATTCCCTTCGTGGCGACACGTGGGGGGCTGCTAGCTACTTCGCACTTTGCTAGGTGAACCTTGGTTGGGGGGGGGAGGGGCATGCATTCATAGCTTAGGATTCCCTTCGTCCCAACACGAGGGGGGGGCTGCTAGCTACTTTGTACTTTGCTAGGTGAACCTCGGTTGGGGGGCATGCATTCATAGCTTAGGATTCCCTTCATGCCGACACGAGGGAGGGGAGCTGCTAGCTACTTCACACTTTGCTAGGTGAACCTCGGTTGGGGGGACATGTATTCATAGCTTAGGATTCCATTCGTGCTGACACGAGGGAGGGAGGGAGGGGGGCTGCTAGCTACTTCACACTTTGCTAGGGTGAACCTCGGTTGGGGGGGCATTCATTCATAACTTAGGATTCCCTTCGTGCCGACACGAGGGAGGGGGGCTGCTAGCTACTTCGCACTTTGCTACGGTGAACCTCGGTTGGGGGGGGGGCATGCATTCATACCTTAGGATTCCCTTCGTGCCGACACGAGGGAGGGGGGCTGCTAGCTACTTCGCACTTTGCTAGGTGAATGAACCTCGGTTGGGGGGGGGCATGCATTCATAGCTTAGGATTCCGTTCATGCCGACATGAGGTAGGAGGGGGGCTTCTATCTACTTCGCACTTTGCTAGGTGAACATCGGTTGGGGGGGGGGGGAGGGGGCATGCATTCATAGCTTAGGATTCCCTTCGTGACGACACGAGGGGGAGGGCAAGCAATACCGTGCGATTTGCGAGAGAGGTGCCACATCGAAGTTGCATTTGGTATTTGAAAATCAAACCACCCTTTTGATACATAAATTTGGTCCACATGCAAGTGTGTTCATGTTCCGACTCTCTCCCGCATCATTTTTTGCCAAATTTATGAACATTAGACAAGTCGGATGACGCAACAGACACGGTTCACTCAAACTAACCGTGTGCCACGCCGGTGCCCCTGTCACGCACACATCCGCACAGTACATTGGGCTCCACGAGGCTCCCCCTCTCAAAAATGTCTACCTGCCTCGAGGGTTTTTCTGTTTCATAACACACGGTTGTTATCTCCGGACCGTGTGCGATGTTTCTTGTTCCTAACCCCGCCTACATCCTAGAAAATATCTACCCGCCTCGAGGGTTTTTCTGTTTCATAACACACGGTTGTTATCTCCGGACCGTGTGCGATGTTTCTTGTTTCCAATCCCGCCTGCATCCCTAGAAAATATCTGCCCGCCTCGAGGGTTTTTCTGTTTCATAACACACTGTTGTTATCTTCAGACCGTGTGCGATGCACTATCATCAAAATTTTCAATAGTCCGGTATTTCTCTCCCGCGTAGTAAAATTTTCAGTACCCGCGTCATTTCCTCAAACACCCCGCGCCCCCTCCACACACACACAAGACACACACACACACCAAAACCTCCTCGAGCATGCACGCACACACACACACACACACACACACACCCTCCCTCGCTCAAAACCATAGCAAGGTCCCCACCGCCGCAAGGCCTCCATTGTCAACATCTGCCGGTTTGCCAGTGCAGCTTACCCACCGATCTCCATACCCAGGCCGCCCTGAGTTTCTTAAATGACGCCTGCCAAATGCCCCCTTTCCCACAGATCCCCATCCCCATCCCCCACTCCAGAGCGTCGCATCCTAAGCCCGGCTACGCTTCCCATGGAGCTCAAGGAGCGACTGGCCCAAAAGAGGTGTGTAGCGGTCTCTTCGCCCGCGTCGCCGAGGAAACTGACGACCATTACTGGCGGCACGCACTCAAGCAGCGGGCTAGAGTATGCGGGCATGTCTCGGCCGCCGGCTACGACATCGAGGTCATCAACAGCGACGGCCTGAGGCGGGCTATGTCACAGGTTAAGTGGCCCACCCCCAACCCCTCGGGTTCAACCGCCGTCGATCTCATCCATGGCCCCGCCGCTGATCTACTCTGGCTCGCTGTCAATAATTTGCCATTCTACATCGCCATCGAGCCCCTTTTGTCATTTCTGAAGGACATGTTCTGCGACGCTGGCTTGGGATCCACAGCTTCCAAGTCAGACCTCATCGACGATGACCACGAGGAGGGCACCCTCTCCGGCTCTTCCAAGGGGAAAGAGCCCATCTGCTCTTCCAAGGGGAAAGCCCCCGTCTGCAACATTAGGGAGGGCATCCTACAGCCGTGCTCTTCCAAGGGGAAGGAGCCCATCTGCGACAACATGGAGCGCATCCAGGGTCCGTGCTCTTCCCACGAGAACAAGCCCATCTGTGACAAGTGAGGAAACCCATGATTTCTTTTGCCGTGCCTCTTCACAGGGGGAAACCCAAGATTTGTTTTGTTGAGTCCCTTTTGTAGTGTAGTGAGAATATGTCCAGTTTTAATTGCTATATCTGGTTGTTTGCAGTATGCCTTGTTTATTTCAGTTGTTCACAATGTGATGCTCTATATGTGCAATTATTTACTGGGCAGTACATTTCATCAATCCAGTTTTAAACATACCGATAGGAATGCATATATTTGCTTGTTGTTAAGCCTGTTATGGCTAGCATATGCCTCTTTTAAAGGTTTTTGATTGTTCGGTTGTTTGTAGTTAGCATATGTCTAGTTTCAAATGCTATCTTTGGTTGTTCGTAGTATGCCTTGTTTATTCCAGTTATTCACAACGTGATGTTCTATATGTGCAAGTATGAACTGTGCAGTTCAATTTCATCAGTACCAGTTTCAACAATACCACTATGAATGACTACATTTGGTTGCTGCATCTTGTAGTTAACATGCCTTTCCATTTTTATTTAACAATATCAGTGTACTTAGATCGGCACAATACCAGTTTGAATGACTATGTTTGCTTGTTGTTAAATGTTAGGCCTGTTGCAGTTAGCACACCTTTCCACTTGTTTTGCTTTACTAGCGTGCTTAAACCTGCACACTGAAGCTATCTTTTGGAGATTATTTTGTCTACCATGGATAATTTTGGTTGATGTTTAGCCTATTGTGCTTAACATGCTTCTTGATGTACCTACATAGGATAATTTTGGGAACGATTGCTGTTTTCTATCGAGGTTAGTTTCATCCCATGGCTTATATCTGCTCACTGTTCAGGATATCAGTAGCTGGTATCATATAGGCCGGCGGCTGATAAGGGACTAATCGGTGAATCAGACTTTTAACTGGATATATCTGCAACCCATTTATCGTTAGGTTAACTAGGGCCATATGTAATATATCTGAGGCTACATAGCAACATGCACTGTACTTAATGTCTTAATATGCAATCCTAGGCTACATAGCAACAAGGAAGAGTGTTACATTAATGTTCTAATGATGTCTAGATATATGTAGAAGAGCAGCAGCAGCAACAACAACAACACAGCCCTGTTTGGATACTCAACTAGCTAGAGGTTAGTGTTAGTTTCTAGCTCATGACTAACCCTGAACTAACTCCATCCAAAGAGTTGTTTGGATGGCAGGGTTAGATTGACAATAAATGCACTAGGAGAACTAGCTCCAATTAGCACCTCTTGGGTTGGATAGTTTTTTTGGGTGGGTTATAGATGCAACTAGCTCAAACTAGCCCTCATGTTTAGATATACTTTAGGGCTATTTGAGCCCGAACTAGCTCAAACTAACGGTAACCCGTGGATACAACATCAGTTAATCAATTGATAATTTGTAAGAATTCACTGAACTCCTTCTGGCCCATAATATAAGATGTTAATTCATCTAATACGTGAGTATATTCGATGTTTTAAGATACTCCCTCCGTTCCTAATTATTTGTCTTTTTAGAGATTTCAAATGGACTACCACATACGGATGTATATAGACATATTTAAATGAGTGTTGTACTACATCATTGTGCAATTGCTGTTTAGCTTCTAATATTACTTGGTGCTTTTAGGTACATATGTCATTGGTAAAGATCCGCGCTTCGACCCTTTCTGCGTATGGGGCAATGAGATATCGATGAACCAGCATCAAGTGAGGAAGCTGATAAAGATTGTTAGTAAAATGGGTCCAAAGATGGCAATTAAACTATTTGTTTACACTTTATCCAAGACAACAGCGAACTGCAGGATGGTAAGTAAGAACTCTGCAGCCTTCTTTTTACTGCTCATAATGAGTTGTGTTAGATGACAATGTCTGAATCTTTTTCCTTTGCAGTGGTTGCCAAAGCAGTTTACTCAAGATTACCTCTCAAACTACATGATTGGTGGGCATGCAAAGGTTAAAGTACTTCTACCAGAACATGATGATTATCTAGATGTTTTCATGAAGACCGTGAAGGATGGGCGGTCGGCCATTACAAGGGGTTGGACTAGAGTCGTGCGTGCCTTCTGCATGGAGGAGGGCACAATCACTACAAAAAAATACACTTCCGTGATGATACGTGTTTGTCACAGTAGGTCACGTTTTCTGTCATGCATGTACATCCATGACAAATTTATGACAGAATCAAGATAGTCATACCTGTGCTGTCATAGAAGTGTTCCATGATATTACCAAAATTATCATCACGGAAGTGTCCACTTCCATGACGATAAATCGCGCGTCACAAAAGTGCGTTCGTCAAGGGTGACCGACACATGGCATCCACCGTAACGGAACGCCGTTAAGCTATCGGGTCCGGTTTTGGATCCGATAACCCGTTAATAGCCCGGACCAATGGGATTTTCCACGTGTAAAATTCTGATTGGCTGACGGAAACACGTGTCAGCTCCGCGTTGGCACATGTGTCACTCATCCAATGGGCGAGATGCGCCTATGATATGTTGACACGTGGACCGGCCCAAACGTGGCCTATAAAATTTAAATGGGTCGGCCCAACTAAAGGCCAATAAGATTTTGCGGTCCATAATGGGCCGACCCAGCAAAAGGCCCACGAGATTTTGCGTATCATAATGGGCCGACCCAGCTAAAGGCCCACGAGATTTTGCGGGCCATAATGGGCCGACCCAGCTAAAGGCCCGCGAGATTTTGCAGACCATAATGGGCCAGCCCAGCTAAAGGCCCACAAGATTTTGTGGACCATAATGGGCTGGCCCAGCTAAAGGCCATGAGATTTCGTCGACCATAATGGGCCGGCCCAGCAGAAGGCCCAAAAGATTTCGATGACACTAGTAGGCCGACCCATTAACAGGCTGCCATGTTTTGGGCCAAATGCCGGCCCATATTTGATCCGGTCCATTAACAGGCTGCCACGTTCCTCAGGCCTAATAAAGGCCCATATGTGATCCGGCCCATTAAAAGCCTACCACGTTGTGGGCCAAATTACGGCCCAGATCAGGTCCGACCCTTTGAGAGGCTTTGGGCTAAATTATGGCCCATATCAGATTCGGCCCGTCAACTGGACGCTATCCTTTTGGGCCCACTTGATAAAGGCCCATTTAGTAATTCGGCCTAATATTAGTTTCGTCCTGTTAAAGGCCCGTTTAACATTTTGGCCATATATATATTTCGGCCTGTTAAAAGCCCGTCATATAGTTGCGCCTAACTACGGCCCCGTTTGCATCCGACCTGCTCACAGACAATAATCTGATTGGGCCAAACAAGGACCGAGACAATTTTGGCCTGTTATAAGCCCATGATTTGATTGGCACAATCATGGGCCGGGGTCTATTTCGGCCTGCAGCCGGCCCGTGAGCTGTTCGGCACGTTTCAGGCCCAACCTACTTTTCAGCCTCCTAAAAGCCCATTGAGTTTTCTTGGGAAAATAGGGTTGGCGGTTTACTCGGCCTATTAAAGGCCCGAATCTACTAGTGGGCCAGTTTACATTTAAGCCTGTTAACGGACCAAGATGACGGGGCCCATGATGCGGATCATACATGGTGATTTGCATGACGGCCCGATTATGTACCATAATTTTACGGTTTGGCCGGTTTACTGCGAAGACAGGATATATATACAGTAAAATAACTGCAGCATCGTGAATAAGAAAAAAACCTAGACTATACAATAAAGAAATTACGGCATATTACATCCACTGGGCATCAAAGTTCGCCACTATGATAATAAAGCACAAGCAGACAACAGATTACATACACTGGGCATCAAAGATCACCACCAGTGCAATTAAACACGCCGAAAAATAATATACAAAACCGACAGCACTTCAATAGAGTTCAAGAAAGGTTAGCCCTGCTCGGGAGCTGCAGCACAAGCAGCTGAGCAAGCTGGGAGACTGCACTTGTTTGACACTTATATCCTCCTCACTCTGAAAGATAAACAAGCAAACAGATGACAAGTTTTGCACATTTAAGTATCAGTGCTGACAATTCATCACTGTCGGTGTTCTGGGGACGGGGGTCCCCAGACTTGCCTGCCTGCGGCCCACGACGTGGCTATGCTAGCAGGCCCGTACGGCCCATCTTCATCAACGAGGCTGTCAAGACCCTCGCGAGGGGCCAAGCCTCGCGAGGCGGACAACGCAAGACCTCCTCAGGAGCGGCCCCTCCAGGCAGGCTCACGAGGAGCGGAGATATCAAGGCGGGGCAAACCTCATGAGGCTCTCGTGACGTGAGCCATGACGATCAGGATTAGACGGGCGCCAGGCGGGCACCAGCGCGCGTAGCGTCCTTGTTTCCTCTTTGGTGCCAAGAGGGCAAGCGCAGGCGCGGAGTACCGATGCATCAGGCAAAGGTTTCCATATCAGTGCAACGAGACCAAGACCAGCAGGCCAGCAGGACGGAGGTCACCGTGGAGCCCAAGACGGCGTCACCACCAGAGCCTTTCGCAGGCGAAGACCGTTTTTGTGAGGATAGCTTGTACTAGCTGTCCCCTTTCAAATTGGCCGCCGTTGTTGGCTCCCTTCCCGCTCAATATTTGGGGAGAGGACCAGGGCCTATATAAGTAGAACTAGCCACCACAGCAAGGGGCAACTGGACCTCATCTGGTCGAGAGCCAACCCTCAGCCACACCGAACACAAGAACACCTCAACCTCAGGAGGTTGTTCTTCCCCTTGTACTGTTCTTCATCAGCCCCAAAGGCAATCCACCCCACACACTGGAGTAGGCTATTACACCACAATGGTGGCCCGAACCAGTATAAATCTTGTGTCCCTTGTGTTGTGAGTTCGTCGAGTTCGTCCGCAAGATCTTAGCGAGCTAGGGCGTGGATCGGTAGGAGGGAAAGAACTTCGCGCGCACCCCAGAGTTCGAACCTTAAGGGTTTTGCCGGAACCCGAGATCCGACATTTGGCGCGCCAGGTAGGGGTGCGCCGTAGCTTCTCTCCGTCGATCTGCGCTTCGCCCTCATGGCAGGCGCCCCGCCATCGGCTCCAACGGCCGGTGCTGACGATGGGGCCAGGGGGCTCCGAGCCCTGGCCCCCGCCCTTCGGCAGGTGCGATGGCCACCCAAGTTCAGGCCGGAGATGCCGCCGCGCTATGACAGCGCGGCGGACCCATTGGCATTCCTGCTGGCATACGAGGAGGCCATCCTCGAGGCCGGGGGCAACGACAAGGTCATGGCCAACTGGCTCCCAATGGCCCTCGCCAGCGAGCCACGCGCCTGGCTGCTCAACCTCCCTGGATCCACGATGGCATCCTGGGGGGAACTCCGCGACCTCTTCACTACTCGCTACGCGGTGCCAGCGCACCAGGCAGTCGCAGCCCTGCTGGGCGGCTCTCAAGCACCGCCTTCAGATTGCCACGTCAAGCCGTTCCTCCGTCAGATTGGTGCCGCTTCCAAGTGCCCGGGGGCTCCGCCGGGTTGGGCTGCGCCAGAGGCCGACCTCACCTTCGGCTCGGAAGACCACCCCAATTCTACCGCCGGCTCGGGCAAGCTCCCAATGCTCTGCACGCCCACAATCTGCAACGTGGCTATTACCAAGACCCTCACCGACGGCGGAGCAGGCCTCAACTTGCTCTCCGTAGAGGCCTTCAGCCTTCTTCACGTGCCACTCGAGCGGCTCAGTCTCAGCAAGCCTTTCTCAGGAGTTGGTGGCGGCACTGCCCGCTCTCTGGGACATATCCGCCTCCCCGTCACCTTCGGCACACGCGACAACTACCGCACCGAGATGGCCGACTTCGACATCGCCCGCATCGGCCTCCCGTACAATGCCATCCTCGGGTACCCAGCTCTCGCCCAGTTCATGGCGGCGACTCATCCGGCCTACAACCTCATGAAGATGCCTGGGAGCAAAGGCGTCCTCACCATCAAGGGGGACACCAAGGAGGCCGTGACGGCACTCAAGCTCGCCCTCAAAACCGCCGCGGCGGCGCAGTCTGCCGACGCGGGCACCTCCGAGCCTAAGGGAGCCGTACCGACCAAGAAGAAGCAGTTGTTCACACAAGACAAGGCGGAAACCAAGCAGGTGCCAGTCAACAAGGACGGGCCCTCAGGAGCCACCTTTACCATAGGTGCCAGCCTCAACCAAGGTCAAGAGGAAGCATTGGTGAAGTTCTTGCGCGCAAACAAGGATATATTCGCGTGGGAGCCCAATCAGCTGGTAGGAGTCCCGAGGGAGGTGATTCAGCATCATTTAAGGGTATGCCCCAATGTACGCCCCGTGAAGCAGCGGGCGCGATGGCAGTCCACTGAGAAGCAGGCCTTCATCGTCCAAGAGACCCGCAAGCTGGAAGCGGCGGGTGCCATTCGCGAGGTTCGGTATCCCGAGTGGCTGGCGAACCCCGTCGTAGTGCCGAAGAAAGGCGGGAAGGAACGGATGTGCGTCGACTTCACCAACCTTAACGAAGCCTGCCCCCAAGATCCATTCCCGCTCCCACGCATTGATCAGATCGTCGACTCCACCACCAAGTGCGACCTGCTGTGCTTCCTGGATGTGTTCTCAGGGTATCACCAGATCAAGATGGCGGTGGAAGACGTGGAGAAGACAGCCTTCCTGACCCGTTGTGGGGTGTACTGCTACACCTGCATGCCCTTTGGACTGCGCAACGCGGGCGCAACCTTTTAGCGACTGATGCACATCGCCTTGGGGCGGCAGCTCGGGAGAAACACAGAGGCCTATGTCGACGACATTGTGGTGAAGTCTCGGGAGGCGAGGACCCTAATTCAAGACCTAGAGGAGACCTTCGCGAGCCTGCGCCAAATGAACTTGCGGCTCAACTCGGAGAAGTGCGTGTTCGGCGTCCCTTCTGACAAGCTGCTTGGCTTTCTCGTGTCCCACAGAGGGATCGAGGAAAATCCAGAAAAGATCGAGGCCATCGAGGACATGAGCCCGCCGCAGACCCTGAAGGAGATGCAGAAGTTGGCTGGTTGGGTAACTGCGTTGGGACGCTTCATCTCCAAGCTAGGGGAATGCGCCCTACCCTTCTTCAACCTGATGACGAAGAAGGGCCCATTCGAGTGGACCCAGGAGGCCGACCGAGCTTTTCAAGACCTCAAGAGATACCTGACCAGCCCTCCGGTGATGGTGGCACCACGACCCCTTGAGCCCCTAGTGCTCTACCTCGCCGCTACCCCGTACTCCGCCAGCGCAGCATTGGTGGCAGTTCGGGAGGAGCACCAAGCCAAGGGCGTGCTGCGCAGAGCTACAGCTGAAGCAATGCAAGATCAGGAAGTCGCCGCAAGAGCCATGGCAGCACCGACAGAAGACCAAGCTCAGCAGGACGATGCCGTCAAAACCCCCGCAAACCATCAGGCGTCATGAGTCCCGTCACCTCAGGAGACGTTCCAACTTCCGCAAGGCGCGAGCCCAGATGGCACGCCAACCCTCGTCGAACACCCGGTGTATTTCGTCAGCACCGTGTTCTGAGATGCGAAGGCGCGATATCCCATGCCTCAGAAGCTCCTGCTCGCACTCTTGGTGGCCTCGCGCAAGCTGCGGCATTACTTCCAGGGCCACCCTATCAAGGTCGTCTCAGCCTACCCGTTGGAGAGGGTGCTCAGGAGCCCCAATTCTGCTGGAAGGGTCGCCGAGTGGAACATCGAGCTGCAAGAATTCCAGTTAGAGTTCAGCACTACCAGGGTCATCAAGGGAGCCGCGCTCGCTGATTTTGTAGCGGAATGGACGGACGTCCCGACGCTGGAAGTAGGCGAAGACCGGTCCACCTCGCCAGGAAGCACTACAAAAAAAAGACACATCCGTGACATTTTGGGCCGAACGATTTTTTTTCTGTCATACATATGACACTTCTATGACGATAATTGTGACAAAACCCGGTATCATCATAGATGTGGTGGGCTCCTACTTCTATGACAAAAAATCATGACAGAAAATGGGCTTTTCGTCCTGGGCGGGCCGGAGACGCAGCTGCATGACATTCTTTGCGCCGTCCATGACGGAAAAAACCGTGGTAGAAGCGAGGGCGAGGAAAATTTCGGGGAGTTCCCGGTTAAGGTGGGAGGTCGGGGGCCGAGCGATGCGCGTTTCTCTCGTACACGTACGCGCGTGTGTGCGAGGCGTTGGCTCTAACTGAACCCGAGCGAGGCGTTGGGCTCTAACTGAACCCGAGTGATTGCACTGCAGGCTACGCGTTACTGAACCCGAGCGATCGATCGATGGCTGTTAACTGAACCCGATCGAGCGATTCCTTCGCTACTGCTGCTAACTGAAGCCGATCAATGCTGCCTCTGGATGAACAGTGAGCATTGCTGGGGGGGGGGGTTTGGATGAACAGTTCCCGGTGGGGGTGGATGAACAGGACCCCGTGGTGTTGCCTCTGGATGAACAGGACCCCGATCGATCGAGCCGGTTAGGGCTGGATGAACAGGACCCCGTGGAGGGCAGGATGAACAGGACCACCCCGTGGAGGGCAGAATGAATAGTAGATGGTGGAGGGCTGGATGAACAGTAGCCCGTGGAGGGGTGGTTGAACAGGAGCCCGTGGAAAGGGCTGGTTGAACAGTAGCCGGTGGAGTAGCGCATGGTGGAGGCTGGATGAACAGGAGCCTGTGGATGAACAGTCGCAGGTGGAGGCTGGAGGAGGTCGACGGTGGATGAACAGTAGACCGTGGAGGCGGGAGGGGGTCGACGGTGGAGATGAACAGTGTCCCGTGGAGTCCCGTTTTGCGGTACGCCACACCCCTCCTGATGAACAGGACCCCCGTTTCGACCGTAGCGCTCCAACACAAGTCCGTTTCCTCCGTTTTGCGGTACGCCACACCCCTCCCGATCAACAGGACCCCCGTTTTGACCGTAGGAGGTCCGTTTCCTCCGTTTTGTGGTACGCCAGACCCCTCCCGATGAACAGGATCCCGTTTCAAACGTGGCCGGTCGAACACAAGGCCGTTTCCTCCGTTCTGCGGTACGCCAGGCCTCGTTTCCATCGGTTGTTCCGTCCAAGTCCTCCCGATGAACACGAGGACGCATTCCGTTCCGACCCAGCCGTTGGCTCCCCATGAACACGATGACGACGCTATTTCTCCGTCCGACCCAGCCATGTACACGAGCCCTGGCCGTACGTATGCGCGAGTAGGCGTTCGAGACCCTGCCCGTATGTACGTACGTGGCCGTATTTTCTTTCTTGCACACTGGCCGCTGTACGTACGTGTACATGCTACGTGCGCGCCTCTACTACGACACGTGCGCGCCTCTACATCGACCAGTATGTACGTACACGTTCGCGACCAGAATGACAATGCTACGTATGCTTCGACCAGGTGGGTCCCGACTGTCAGGCACTTCCTTGCCTGCGAAGATGTAGCTGGTGGGTCCCAGCAGTCAGGGGGGCGAATCTTTTTTTTTTTGCCCGGACACACTTCCTTGCGTGCGAAGATGTAGGTGGTGGGTCCCAACAGTCAGGGAAACGTTTTTTTCGCGAAATACAGTGGCCCTTCCGGTGGGTCCCGGCTGTCAGGTGGAGGAATCATTATTTTCCGCGTAATAAGGAGGCACTTCCTTGCTGCGGCCGTGGACCCAGCTGTCAGCCTCTCCATGTACAGTCCATGTTCGATGGAAGTCGTTCCTTGACCACGTTGACCATGCCGCGCCGAGAGCACCAGGGCGGTGGACGACGGCGAGGCCTAGGAAGGGGACGACGGGGAGCCGGGGAAGACGCGGTAGTGGAAGCCCGCGCGGAGAGGAGTACGAGGGTTCACTGGTTCGGCTGCGGTGTGAGGCTGCCGTCGCTGCAGGGCCTGGCCAGCGGTGGGAATAGTAGGGGGCGGTGAGGCCTCCACGACATCACAGCCGGCCACGGGAGGCAGGAGCATGCGGCACGACCGGTGCTGCTTTGGGCGGCTGGAGCAAGAAGACCAGAGGTTGAAGAAGCACTACGACCGTTGGATGGACATCGTACGGTCACTGGAGCTAGAATCGTTCATATTGACTAAAGTTGACAAAGGCCAGTCAACTTAGTAGGCCCACAAGTCAGCCTCCCACCATGGTGGGTCCCAGCTAGCAGGGGGAGTATTCATTTTTTTGTGCGTAATAAGGAGGCACTTCCTTGTGTGCGAAGATATAGCTGGTGGGTCCGAGCTGTCAGCGGCGGTAATGTTTTTTCGGGAAATACAGAGGCCCTTTCGGTGGGTCCCTGATGTCAGGTGGAGGAATCATTATTTTGCGCGTAATAAGGAGGCATTTCCTTGCGTGCGGCCGTGGACCCAGCTGTCGGCCTATCCACGTACAGTCCACTTTAGATGCATGTCGGTCATTGGCCACGTTGACCAGGCCGCGCCGAGAGCACCAGGGCGGTGGACGATGGCGAGGCCTAGGAAGGGAACGACATGGAGGTAGGGAAGACTCGGCAGTTGTTTCCCACGCGGAGGGGAGTACAACTGTACGAGGGTTTACTGGTTCGTCTGCCGTCGCCGGAGAATAACATCAGGTGTGGGTGAGTAGAGGGATGGCTAGGCCAGCGATGGGAGTACGGTGGGGCGGTCAGGCCTGCGCGGCAGCAGAGCCGGCCGTGGGGAGGAGGGAGCAGGCAGTCCCGCCGTCGCTTGTTTGAGCGGCTGGAGCAGGAAGAACAGAGATTGAAGAAGCACGACAGCCGTTGGATGGCCATCCAACAGTCACTGCTTGTGCGTCAACCTTTTTTTAGGAAAGCCTCAAATCTGTGGAAAACAACATACAACCCATCTGCCATTATTTCTAATAATTTACAGCCCATTTGCTAATTATTAAGGTTTTTTTGGAGCCCATATTCTTTTTGTTAGCATTACAGCCCATATTGTGGCCACGGTTAAAAAATTATATGAAATTTTGCATATTTCGGTGCGGTCCGAACTGTTTTGAATCCCGAAATTTCAACTCACATTCAAACTGATTTTAAAAATAAATGTATATCAATATAAAATCCAACAAATTCTCCACGCATAAAAATTAATGTAATTTAAAATCTCAAAATAAAAAAAAGATATTTGAAACTAATTGCCGGTTTGATGTGTTTTAAAAATGTACAGCCCATTTCTCATTACTGATGGGCCATTTTCTTGGCCAGCCGAATGAAAGCTCTCCTCGTCTTGAAAGATTTGCAGCCCAACAGGCCTGACAAAGCGACTTACTTGGCAAATCACAAAAAAACTGGGCTGTGGCCGTGGACCCAGCTGCCAGCCTCTGCATGTACAGTACTCTTCCGATGGAAGTCGTTCCTTGACCATGTTGACCACGCCGCGCGGAGAGCACCATGGCGGTGGACGACGGTGAGGCCTAGGAAGGGGACGACGCGGAGCCAGGGAAGACGCGGCAGTGGAAGCCCGCGCGGAGAGGAGTACAAGGGTTCACTGGTTCGGCTGCGGTGTGAGGCTGCCGTCGCCGCAGGGCCTGGCCAGCGGTGGGAATAGTAGGGGGCGGTGAGGCCTCCGCGGCAGCACAGCCGGCCATGGGAGGCAGGAGCATGCGGCACGACCGGCGCTGCTTTGGGCGGCTGGAGCAAGAAGACCAGAGGTTGAAGAAGCACTACGGCCGTTGGATGGACATTGTACGGTCACTGGAGCTAGAATCGTTCATATTGACTAAGTTGACAAAGCCCTTCGTCCCCGTCAACTTGGTAGGCCCATAAGTCAGCCTCCCACCAAGGTGGGTCCCAGCTAGCCGGGGGAGTATTCATTTTTTTGTGCCTAATAAGGAGGCACTTCCGATGAGTCCAAGCTGACAGCGGGGGGAACTTTTTTTCGCGAAATACGGTGGCCCATCAGGTGGGTCCCAGCAGTCAGGGGGCAAACATTTTTTCGCAAAATACGGTGGCCCGTCCAGTGGGTCCCTGCGGTCAGTTGGAGGAATCATTATTTTCCGCGTAATAAGGAGGCACTTACTTGCTGCGGCCGTGGACCCAGATGAGACTCTCCACGTATAGTATACTTCCGATGGAAGTTGTTCCTTGACCACGTTGACCTCGCCATGTTCCGTTGCATGCATGCATCCATGGGCGTGGTGCGTCCCCACTGTCAGCCTCTCACGTACAGTCATCTTCCGACGACTCTCGGTTGTTGACCACGTTGACCACACCGTGCCGAGCGCACCCATACTGGAATGACCCGGAGATGGGGAAGACGGGGCAGTGGAGTCGCAGATGAAGAGGAGTAGGAAACTTCACTGGTTCGGGTGCGCGGCAGCACAGCCGCGGTGCCGCCCACGGGAGACAGGAGCAAGAACAGAGGTTGAAGAAGGAGCACGGCTGTTGGATTAACATCCAACGGTCCAGCTGCTAGAATCATTTGTTGATTAAGTTGACAAAGCCATGCGTACACGTCCGCTTAGTAGGCCCACAAGTGAGTCACCAAATCTGACGGGTCCTAGCTGTCAACGGGATGAATAATTTTTTTCGCAAAACAATGAGGCACTTCCTTCCGTGCGAAGATACAGCCGGTGGGTCCCAGCTGTCAGGTGGAGGAAACATTCTTTTTCCAGCTTAATAAGGAGGAACTTTCCTTGTGTGCGACCATGGACCTCGTGGGTCCTAGCCGTCAGGCTCTCCATGTACAGTCCTCTTCTGATGACTCTCGTTTGTTGGCCATGCCGCACCGAACGCAGCGAGGCGGTGGACGACGGCAAGGCCCCGGACGGGAACGACTCGGAGATGGGAAAACGCGGCAGTGGAGTCGCAGATTAAGAGGAGGAGAAGGGTTATAACTGGTTCTGTTGCGGCGTGGGGCTGTAGTCTGTGGAGAATAACAGGAGGTGTCGAGGGGTGGAGGGATAGCCTGGCCGGCGGTGGGGTAGCGCTCGCAGCGATGCATGCTAAGCAGAGCCGCTAGCCGCCGGAGGCCGGACCAGGCGGTCCCGGCGACGCTGGAGGAAGAAGACAAGAGATTGAAGGTGCATGCCGGCCGCTGGATATAAATCCAATGGCTGTGGATGACACAATCATTTGTTGACCATGTTGACAACGCCCTGCGTAGGCTTCGACCTATTGGCCCACATGTCAGCCTGCAAAAATGTGGCATATATTTAACCCATGTTTTCTAGAATGTACAGTCCATTTGCTGGGCTGGGTGAACAAATAATTTTGCGTCAATCAGGCCCATTTATATTTTCTAAGAAAACCCAGCCCATTTGCACTTCCTTGAAATACACGTATTAGGTGGGCTCGTTATATATAATGTTATGTTAGAAGGAGCAATTAATATCAAAGAATAAACCGGAGAGGCACATTATATATATATAATTAAGAAATTAGCGAGTTATTGCTCAAAATAAAAATGAGCGCGTTATTATTAAATTGGTCCTTAAAATCTTCGCAAGCTTTTGTACGCAATCACCAGGATTTTCCTTGCCTGTGAGTCAAAAACAACCAGGATTTTCCTTGCCAACTTCCGTTAAACATTTACTTCTATAAGTTAATAACACGTGGGATGTTTTTATAATGTATATATAAGTCTCTATAAAATATATGATAATAATAATAATATAAATATATATAATGTGGTTAGAAGGGAAAACATAAATTGGACACAGCATTACTTTTATAAGAGACCTGCGTTTTATACCCCACAGTAGGCATACTAACAAGTTCACACACAAATACAACAGAAAAGGTAAACATTCATATCAAACTCAGGTTCACAGGACACATTCATATTCATAGCCAACATTCACTATCAACAACTCAAAAGATTCATATATACACAAGCTTAGCATATCTATGCATCCAAATGATTGATGGATCACACGACAATATTCATACATAATTCACAAAAAGATTCAGATATACACATGTTCAGTATGTTTATGCATCCAAATGATTGAGATCACAGCCAATATGATCCATGGACGAACTTTAATTACCTAGGGTACAGACTGGTAAATGGTGTTCAATCGGAGGCACTTCTTGCTAAAATTAGTTCTTGTACGAGTAAACTTTCGAGTACATAAGAGGCAGCACAGACAATCTGAACTTTGCTTGTAGGTTTATCCTCAAATAGTGGCCTCGTGCCAAGGGAGGTTTGAGCAACTTGGCCACTACTTTGATCCAACTAGTTTACTGGCTCATCTTGGTCCTGTATCTCGCCAAAATTCTACATTGCAGACGAGAAAGGAGGTGGTTGAGAAAATGAACCACCCAAATTTTTTGTGCAGTTCAACTGAAATGGAGCATCCTTGGCGTGCAGACTGATTAAGTGCCAGATGAATATACACGTCAACCAACTTGTCTGGAATCTTTAGACTCCATGCCATATAGTTCGCTACCATATGTGCCGATAACCAAAAGGCACAAGTTGGGACCAAAGACTGGACTGCGTTTTTCTGGGCTATGCACCAAGCAATATTTTTGGCGTTCACTCTCCTAATACTTGGAGTTTGACAATTGGTTGACGCCGGTTGATACTCGAATGAATATAGGCACTTCTTGTCAACATCGATGCTTGTCTGAGTGAACTTTGGAGTACATAGCAGCAGCATAAGTACCTGTCCATCTGATCATTTTGTGCAGTTCTACTGAAATCACCCGATGTGATTTGCCTGCGAGTTCAGGCTCCAAATTACGCCTTTATGAAATCGGCAAACAGTAGCACAATACCAAATTACCAATACATATGACAGGCACAATAATCAGGATAAAGACCAGTACCAACCTGTGTGAGGTAGCATATCAATTACTATTTCCTTTGACTGGAAGCCGAGATAAGCCAAGCGACTGACAGCAAAGGAAGAAAGCAAGCGGAGATTAGCGACTGACAGGAAAGGACGGAAGCCGTCGAGGCAATGAAGCACCCAAAGTTTTTGTGCAGTTCCACCAAAATCGAGCATCCCTGTTGGCACATATATTGAGAGAGTGAGATTACTGTAATAGTGGGACTAGTTGATGAAACATACACTAACAAATAGAAGCACCCTCATTATCTTAATGGGTAAAGTTAGCAACATAGTAGTCTTGCTTAAAGAGAGGTATTAGTTTATTTAATCAGTGCCAATTAGCTCAACTCAACACTCAAAGCATTGCCATTTATCATAGGTTGCAAAACTTTAACGTGCAAAGATAAAGGAGTTTCTCATGACAATAGCATGATACAAACAGAGATGATAGCAAACTAATATGGATGAAGGCCTTAGGCCCGTACCAACCTGAGAAAAAAAGCTTATTCATGTAGTCCCATAAGAGATGATAAAGAACTCACTGGAATCACACAATAGTATATATTTTTGTGCACTTCAAATGTATGGTTGAAATCACTCTTGTTTACCAGTGCTGAGATTATATCGAAAGATTATCAAGAACTTCCAGCAGAGTTAAAGCACTGGCTGGGATACAGTTCATTGTATTGTCTTGTGTAGTTCCACTAAAATGTATGATTGGCACAACATGATCCCTGTTTGCACAAGTAGGAACAAGGTGAAACCTTCATTAGCTTAGTGAGAAAGGATAGGAAGACATTAGCATATTACTCAAACAGTAGCATCAAATTCATGATGGACAATATGCAAAACATTGCTCATTGAACCAATGGCAATAAATTGACATGCAAAACAATAGCACTATTATGTCATGACACTAATAATATTCCCTCCCTGCTCCACCACATGATTCACCTCCATAGAAAAACATACACACGTACATGATTCAGCATAGGGTCCTACTAAAGATTTGTTTAACTCCAACAGGAAAATTAGGCAGTAATAAATTACTGGTACTTAAGTACTCCTAATTAATTAAGTGAGACAGCAGAAGTGGAAGGGCTCCCTGGAGGATCGTCTCACATGTAAGGTAGTCGTTGCCGGAGCCCTTGAATGGCCTCGACTGAGGCCTCTGGCTTCAGCAAGATCGCCTTGGCACTGTTTATTCTTCTTCTTCTTCCTCTTCATGCTCTGTTTCTCTTTCTCCTCACCAGTTGGTGAAACCAAGTACATGATTGGCCTTCTAATTCAGAATTGGTTTTGTCAGTGAGGGAGTACAAGTGTACTAGTAAAAAACAGCATTATTTTCTCATGGCAGTCGGAAAATAGAGATGAACACATGCATTAAATATCATTCTTACCTAAAGGAAGGTTATGGCGCCAATATGGATGATGAGGATTGGAACACAGATCTCCCTTTGTGCAGTTCCACCAAAATGAACCAACTGTTCCATTCTGACATTCCAGTTAAACAGCACAAAAGTCACTTCTTTTAAGAAGAGTTTTGTGCAGTGAACCAAAAGGTCACAACAGCAACCAGGTGAATTGGATATCCCTGTTTGCACAAAAAGGCATAGAGGAAACAGTCAGAGTCTCAAACAATTACAGGCAAAAACATTTGGCTAAACTTGTCATGGCTTATAACAGTGGCATGGCTTCATTTTTACCAGGGACATTAGATTAAGAACAGCTAAGGCTGCGTTCGGTTCACAGGTTTGGTGCAGGATTTTCGTAGGAACACAATTCCTACGGTATTCTTTCCCTTCCAACCGTTCGGAACATGGGAAAGGTGAATAGTGTTTCATAGGAAAGCTAGTCTGGTAGTACTGATTCCATAGGATTAGAAACATCCACATGCTGCTCATTTTTTGGGCGGAAGCCCGAGGCAGGCGCTCGCTGCCATGCGTTAGACAGGTTGCTGTGCTGTGTTGATGGAATTAAAAAATCAAACTATGTGTGGTACGTGAGGTGAGGACAAGAGTAGTCACTGTGCAGCTGAATAAACAAATAGCATCTCAGACTGCCAAGCATGCTACTCTAAAAAAAACAAATCTGTACATTTCGTAGTCCATCCGAACACATTCTCTTGAGAGTTTCCTCCGGTTCGCTGTTCCATAGTTTTATACCTACATTCCTTTCCTATTCCTCTATTTCCATCAAGACCTATGTTTTCTGCCCCTTTATTCCGAACGGAGCCTAAATATTTGGTATAAGGGCATGGGACAGTGGGTGCACCAGCAGTCCAGCACCATGTACGTAAACATGGGCATAAAGTGGTGATTCATAGTTTGTTGCCCCGAGAAACAAACATCCAAGAAACATATCTGGGTTGGTCCCATTTTTGTTCACTCTAGCCACCTACTCCTATGTGTGGATAGCAAATCTAGTCCTGGTCATACCACTGTGTACGTCGTTACCCCTATATTTCCCTTTTCGACCAAGAGACCGGTTGGATGACCAGTCTGTACTACTTTCACTCCCTTTCCTTCCTGTTTGTACCAAGTCCGATGTACTCCCTCCGTTTGGAATTACTTGTCGCAGAAATGGATGTATCTAGATGTATTTTAGTTCTAGATACATCCATTTCCGAGACAAGTAATTCTGAACGGAGGGAGTACATACTAAATCCCCCCACCCCCACTTTATTTCTTGTTTGAACCAAGTACTCCCTCCGTCCGGAATTACTTGTCATCAAAATGGATGTGTCTAGAACTAAAATACATCTAGATACGTCCATTTCAATGACAAGTATTTTCGGACGGAGGGAGTACAAGATTCGACTCCATGAAGTAGCTTTACCTCTAACAATAGAAGAAAAAAATATGTGACGTTGGACCATCCGATCGAGAGGGGCTGAGAGGTAGAAAATGATGCACATACAGCGACGTAGTGAGCTGGGAAAGTAGAGCTAAGGCGGTTTCGAACGAAGATATACCTGAAGGTCGTCGGGATGTGGATAGGTGGGCGGCGGGAGGCCCGCCCACAGGCAACGACGAAGGGATCGGAGGACCTCCCGCGCCGGCGCTCGGCCAGAGATAACGGTGCGGCCGGCAGTGGGTCTCCTCCCTCGCTGTCGACGACGGCCTAAATGCTGCCCCTCCTCCCCTTCACCGGCGGAGGGGGATACGTCCGAAACTGTAACCAGCGGTGAGGATAGAAAGCCAGTGTTTTTTGAAGGGAGAAAGACAGTGTTACTATCCCTATCTTGTTTAGATCTGAGAGGATGAGAGTGTGTGAATAGAGCAACCCTAGCAAGCAAGCGCGGAGGCTCCGGCCTATATATACGTAGTGGGGTAGTTTTCCTTTTTCACTCCATCAAAACAATCATTTAAAATTGTGTACTACTACATGCCAGGTCGCGGTTTGTTTTAGTTGTTGATTGTTTTTTGAGATAGCTACCCGCTTGTTCCAAGTGGTGTTACGGTGTGCCAGGTCGCACTTTGTATCGTTCAAGTCTGGTACTACAAGTCCCTCCATTAAATGAACAACCAACCCCTCGTAAAAATTGTGAACAAGCCCACGACTAAAATTAGCGGAAACGTGGGTTGCCCCAACATGCATTATTATTTATATTTTCTACTCCCTCCGTTCCTAAATATAAGTCTTTTTTTATAAGCCACACCTAAGACAAGAATTTTTTTATTATCAGTGAACCCCACATGTCATAGACACAAAAATTGTGGCAAGATTCCCTTAGGCAAGCCAAAGTGTGTCTAACAATTTGAGCAACTCAGGTTAGGCAAGTGTGGCAAGTGTGGGAAAAATAATGTGGCAACATAAGACAAACATAGTCACAATCCAAACAGCCCCGTAATTTTTTGGGGATAATTAGATTTGTGCCCCTAGTTGTGTCCCACTCGTCTGTTTTACCCCTAATTCCCAAAAGTCACCGGTTCTGTCCAAATCACTTTGCTCCTCTTATGCTTTTGCCCTTTGACCGTTTGACCGTCAGCTTGAAAACTTCATAACTAATTCATACTAAATCAGAAAAATGCAAATAAGATACCAAAATGTTCATAAAAACATCACCTATATGTCAGTGTCATTTGCATTCATGAAAAAAGTGTTGGAAAGTGTCCATCCGAGTTTTAGCTCTTATGCTACCACCATGAATAGTAAAATCTAAAAAAGTTGAAACAAATTCAAAAATAATTTGGTGGCAAAGAATGAGAAATGTTTTAAGTGACTACTAAGTTTCATCAGGGAATAACATTCGTAGGTGCCACGGCACAAAAAACAATCAGCACTCCAAAATAGATTATTTTTTTGCCATGACTTCCACGAATGTCGTTCCCTAATGAAACTTGGCAAGCACTTAGAACACTTGTCGTTCTTTGCCACCATATTTTTTGTTTTTTTGAATTTTTTAGAGTTTACTATTCATGGTGGTATCAAAAGAGTTAAAACTCGGATGTGCACTTTCCAACACTTTTTTCATGAATGCAAGTGACACTGACATATAGGTGATGTTTTTCTGAACATTTTGGTATCTTATTTGAATTTTTTTGATTTTGTATGAATTAGTTATGAAGTTTTCAAACTGACGGTCAAACGGTCAAAGGGCAAAAGCATAAGAGGATCAAAGTGACTTGGACAGAACCGGTGACTTTTGGGAATTAGGGGTAAAACAGACGAGTGGGACACAACTAGGGGCATAAATCTAATTATCCCAATTTTTTGTGACATGCATGAAAATTTGGTTAGTTAAATTTATAGTTAAAATTTGGCAAGGTGCATCAAATGAACACATGCAAGTATCAAAAGGAAAGTCACGGCATGCATGCATGCGTTGTACTCGCCCCGTTTCCAAATATAAGTCTTTTTAGAGATTGCAACAAGTGACTACATACGAAGCAGAATATGTCTACTCCTACATACGAAGTAGCCCATTTTAAATGTGTAAAAAGACTTCTATCGAGTGCAGTGCTTTGATGTGTTGCGTCAACTCGTACAAGACCGAGAAATTTGATTACTACAACGCCCTCTCCATCGCGGACTGAGCTCCGGTGCCTTAACTGCACCTTCCTTTGGCTGCATGACAGGAGGGCCAACCACCTGTTGGGCCCACCTGTCATAGACGCAAAGGCAGGAGTAGTAAGTAGAAGCTTTCGCTACACGCTATCCCTCCCGCACGAGGTGGACGGACATGCAGCAGTGGATTCGATACTGTAGAAGTAGGAGTAACATCATTGTTCGTCTTCTCGAAGAGGCGAAGAGCCAAGCGCAACCCGAACGTGGCAGTTGCGAACGCTCGCGTGGTGCGGTTCCTTGGAGTACTAGCCAGGCTCTTGCATGAGACAAAATTGCTATTGTTTAACAATTAAACTCCATTATCCATTGGTTGATACTCATTCTTCATAGGTCCACGCCCTTAGCACCGTTTCCTCCTGGGGTCACCAATGTTTATTTGCTAATTAATAGCATTGCATGCAATGAACTAGCCATTGCAAGTCATTAAAAGCATGCACACCTCTCATCTCTTATTGGTTGATATGTCAAGAAACAAGAAACAAGGTAGAAGTTAATGCACCACGCCTAAGTGTTTTGGGACTATTTGGTTTTCGTAAGATGACTTACACACCTAGACGGAGGGAGTAGTATATAGCCCTGTAAACTGGAAAGGAGTATTTGCCTTTCTAGAGATTTCAACAAGTGACTAGACTACACCGTGTGCAGTACTCGCTCCCTTCCGGTTTATAGGGCTCAAATCTCAAATCTCATGAACCAAGGCATTTTGCGATTGGAGGAATGTATCTCGTACTTTACAAAACTACCCTAATTAAACTCATGCATTAATTACATAGTTCTCTCGTTTTCCTCTCCGCCTTGGTCGTGGTGCACAATATTGAGCACTCCTATATGACTAGCCGCTCTATCTACATGCGGGACATTTCAAAGCATCCGGGCTCGCGTGCCATCCACCAAATCACAGCGAGGTGCTACAGTCGAGACTCACCTGTCACCCCGGTATGGCCGTCATGACCCGTCATATCACAAAACCCGCACCTTTACCAGCAGTGGTAAGGTGGCCTCCAAGTTGGACTGGACGAAGCAACCATCATTTCACTAGAACGCTCGTTCAAGCCCTTTCTTCCCTTTCTTGAAGAAAACCTCACTCCAGGCTACTCACTTCTGCCATTTTTCTTCTGTACCGATGAAGGAAAGGTGGGCGAATCAGTTATGCTGCAATATTTTCATTCCAAGAATCTTCTTTTTGCGAAGCACCGACCGATTCTCACATCCTATTCTTTTCCCGTTTTCATTGCGATTGTGGTTTCCTTTCGATTCCTTTTTGTTTGTCAGTTCATTGATGGATCCTGGAGCACTAGGCAAAGAGTTGCCGGCGGACAACCCACTGGAGACAGCGATCTCCAGGAAGCGAGCACCAACCAATGAGTTGACCATGTTGGCGGGCCAACCCATGGAGACGAAGAACTCCAAGAAACAAGCACTGGCCAAAGAGTTGACGACGTTGGCGGACGAACTCCTCAAAGGAAGTTGGAAGAACAGCAATGGCCCCACCGTGCCTACCCCAGAAACTCTGATGGCCACCTATGCGAGGCTCAAGGCCGAGTTTGAGGAGATAGTCACCGTTGAGAAGCAGTATTCCCCTGGCAAGGTGATGGCCCCCATCGAGGACGAGGAGATGGCCCCCGGAGGGATGGGATCCCCCGGTGAGCTGCACAAGTTAAAAAATAATGGCTTATTACCGAAAGTTGTGGTTTTTGATTATTTGCAATGTGCTTGCTAATATGTTAGGGTTGTGCAGGTGCCGGTGGACGTCCTTGATGATTCTGATGTCGCGGCCCGTCCTGTGGACAACGCCCCAGAGATCGTTTTCTATGTCGCGGTCCGTCCTGTTGGCATCGCCCCGGAGATCGATTCCGATGCCCCTGTCCATCCTGTGGACATCGCCCCAGAGATCGATTCCGATGTCGCGGTCAGTCCTGTGGACATCGCCCCAGAGATCGATTCCCATGCCGTTGTTCGTGCTGTGGTCATTGCCCGAGAGATCAATGACAAGAAATAGTTGGTCGCGCTAATCCTTCAGGGTAGTTTGCATTGCCCTGTGTCTAATTACCAGAACGATGTGTGTTATCAAACCATCTTAGGGCTAGTGCATTGTCTTGTGTGGGCGGTACTTGCTACTTTTGTTTGATAGTGAATCATGCGAACCCTCTCCGAGTTATGGAAACAGATGTATCCTCACCGGCTTTTGATGTAATATATGGCATGCTTAGATGTAAGTTTGAACTGTTTATCATATCAGCAGGGCTTGTTTGATGATTCTTGGTGTTAGTAGGCTAGCTACTATGTGAGCTATAGTACTTGCAAAACACTCACCGAAGAGAAACGTTGGGGTTGATGAGCTCGTGGTACGCTTATACTTATCCCTCATCGATCGACAAATAGCCCTAGCTCCTAAAATTGTAGGCTTAGTGATCGATCAGACAATAGTCGACATACATTCAAGCCTCATTTGGTTCATAGGGTAGGAAAATCGTAGCAAAAGTACAGAGAACGTGCAACACAAAATCATAGCAGTGCAGAGACGTACTCCCTCGTTCCAAAATAGATGACCTAGGCAGGCTAGTTTGGCCTAGTGGGTTTCAGTGAAATGACGTGGTACAGTGCCGTCCAGTCTTCGCGTGTGGTAGCAGTATTGCGGGTACAGTAAGTTTTCTTGAAGAAGCGGAATTCAACGAAGTCATGATGGTTCCTTCGTCCGAACAACTTACAGTGGGAAAGGTTGGGCCTGCGATACGATCGGGGTAGACCAGGATAATTTTGTGCATGGCAGGTGGACCAGGATGGTCGACGTCCCACATGTCGGCGAATGAAAGTATTCTTTCCGATATAGAGGACAAGCAACGAGTATTCATTGTTTATTTTTGATGAAAGCTATTGTCTCCATTGTTACGACGGAGGAGTGTGAAACACGGCAGCCCAGTGAACTTGGCATGTGCACCACTCCCTCCTTCCTCATGTAATGCCCAGGTTACAGTTTTTTCTCACTTTCTCTCTATCTATTTCCTCTCAAATGTTTTTTACCTTTCTTTTTTAAGACACAATTGTTTTTTATGCCTTTTTTTAGAATTATTTCTTTATACCTAGGAGCACGTGTAGAGACGGGCTCTTGCAGAGCCCACTCCTTGACTTTGTCAATGCCTCTCTCTCCTCCAGATAAGAGTACTACTTGCTATGCATGCATGCGGCGGGCAGCTGGCGTCTTGAGGGGCCAGGGTGGTGAGAGCGGGCTCCGGAAGCGGTCCGGACTCCAGCATGGCCCACCTCACATTATCACCATATATTTCTTGGAGTCCGTGCGCGGCGGGCAGGCGATCTCTTCTCCCTCCCCCGTTTCTATCTTCTCAGCCGACGCCCGCCGAGCGATTAGATTTCGGCCATCGACGGTTTATTCAATTACGGTCCCACATGTTAGTGAAATTGCAAGACAACGCGTGTCCCCTCTGGTGAGCGGCGTGCGAGCCGGACTGTCGGGGTTGCGATGCGTACGAGTCGTAAGTGTGCCGCCTTTTCCTTTAGAACTTGCGAAGCGTAACATTTTCGCGCGATCGATCGATAGAAATCTAGAACAAAATGACGAGGGCGGTTCTTTCCCGCTCGTTAGGTGGGCTAGTTCGAGTGATATGACATGCTACAGTGCCGTCCACTTGCTCCATTTTTATGTAAGCAAGAGTTTACACTCTTACGCGGGAGGAGTGCGAAACACCATGGATCTGATTTTGATCGAGGGATAACTGTTCCCTGCCAAATAATGGAGGATTGTTAGTGATTATAGCATGATAGTTAGGGCATCTCCAACGCTGGCCCACAAATTTACACCGGCATCTGTCCGAGGACACTGATGGATGCCATCCGATGCTGCCCGCATACCTTTCGACAACTATATGAACTAACCGGACGAAATTCGTGCAAACAAAGCAAATTTCAAATTAACCAGATGAAATTCATTACATTTCGAAAACTTTTCCTACAAACTGGACGAAATTCAGTACATATTTCGCACAAACCGTACTAAAACCTACTGTAAACCTAATCTAAACGATAGCCGGCGCCCGACCACCATGTCCGGCCATGAACCCGAGAAAGCCGGCCATTGCCTTTGCCTCCTCCTCATCCGCCTCGATAACCTCCTCCTCCAGAGCGGCGACGACCTACCGTGTACTACTCTTCCTCGCTGCCGGCTGCGCCCGCGCACGCGCGCCGGCTTCGTGGTCGTGGCGGCGGAGGATGGCCGGGGGGGGGGGGGGTGCCGACGATCTCCTTCGTTTGCTCCTGCGACAGTACGTCGAAGAGAGCTTTGGAGCGCGCCCGGAGCGGAGCCGCCGATGTCCCTCGTCTGCTCCTGCGATAGTACGTCCAAGAGAGCTTCGGAGCGCCAGGAGGCCATGGTTGAAGTGGTGCCGATAGAAGGAAGGGACCGGAGGAGAATAAGTGTGGGTCTTTGGCTATGGCTGGGAGCTGGGGCTCAAGTTAATATAGCGGGCGAATGGCAATGAGCCGCGGCAGACGGATGGACAACTGGCACCGGAGTAGGTTCGTCGGGCGTGAATGCGGACGCTGCTTCAGTGACTTAACTGCAGATGCGTTTGGGTTACTGACATGTGGGCCCAACGGGCATCTGGCCCGCATGTTAGTGACACACCAATTGCACCTGCAGTTAAGTCCGGTGAATGCGGCATTGACATTCTGGAGAGACGGTGACCGTTTTAGGCTGGAAGCGCGCGCTAGCGATGGAAGGAGTTTCGGTGTGCAGTGGCACTAAGATCGGTCGCTCACGATAGTACATACTCCGTACCATACTACCATAGTACCCTCTCTAGCTTAGGCTGTTTTATAGATTGTCGTTGTGATGGACGATATACATGAGCAAGGTGGTCCGAGTATGACCGTTGGTGTTGGGCCAAGTGAATACATGCTCGGCATTCGCGTAGGCCTCCATCAAACGTCTAAACAGTAATGTCAAGCACCGCCGGGGCGTGCAGGTGATGGGCTCGCCGTTTGCGTTGCGCCATGAGCAGGACTTTGATTTAGAGGGCGACGTGCATGCATTACCATGCTTTGACAGCGTGAGTGTGAGTGTCTGACGCGAAGTATTTCATTTTCATTTGGCTGACGAGGGTGCGTTGCAGCGACGAGTCCGTGGTTTGATTCCCCACATATGCATAATTTTGGTTTTTACAGTATTTCTTTCTCCATTGACAGGTAGGCCCGCGTAGATAGATGAAGAACACGAGCTGATGAGGCGCATGCGGACTGTTTGACTGGTCAACCAGACAAATACGGAGCTATACGCTGAGCCAGTGACCGTATAATCACCATATCTCGTATACAATGATCAAAGTGAGCTATCAAGACAAGTTCGATGACCGCCAATGCATTTTACTCGGTAATAAATGACCAGGATTGAAGGGGAATCCAAATTTGCTTCGTCTTCTATCCTTGAGCTCTTGACAAACCAATGCACTATACGGTTGTCCGGCCACTCCACCCCAGAGCTCTCACCAAGCGTCGTTCATGACACCGTGCCGCACACTAACCCGTAAGGCAGCGATGGCATCCCGCCGCGCCGAGTTCCTCGCCGCCCACGACCGCACACAAAATGGTAGGGAAGCGATGGCATCCCGCCGTGCCGAGTTCATCGCCGCTCGCGACCTCACAACTATGTGGGAGGAATTTGAAGATGCCAAGGCCGAATGGGCGGTAGAGCAAGAGGCGGCCAAAGCCGCACAGAGGAAGCGGAAAAGTCAGAAAGCACTCAAGAAAAGAGAGGCCCGCCGCCGCAAGAAAGAAAAGGACACACGCGCTGCTGCGGAGAGGTCGGCGGAGATCCAAGCACAGTGGGGTGTCGCCGACAAAGCCGGGAAGGAGAACGACGGCGTCTGGCCAGCATGTGAGAAGTAGTAGTACTAGTAGTTAGTGTGTGTGTCTGTGTCTGAGTACGAGCATGTACCAATACTACTAGTTACTAATGTAGTTTTTGGAGCAAATTACTAGTACATTAGCCTAGACTAAATGGAAAAATTCCTATCCTAAGCATCAAATGGCATCTCTTTCTCTATAGGAATTGAGATGCATGTCATCTCACTTCCTATGATTTTCATATTCCTATCCTATGAATGAAAGGAGGCCTCTGTTGGAGTAACTACTATAGCTAGCAGTACTGCTGGTACAGTAGTTTTCTTCAAGAAGCGGAATTCAACGAAGTCATGATGGTTCCTTCGTCTGAGCAACTTCAAAGTGGGAAGTGGGCCTGTGATTTGACGGCTCATTAGTCATTGTTACTGCGGCGCGACGACCTGGGTGACTCTCCCTTGGAGTTCTGCGTGCATGGCAAGTGGACCAGGATGGTCGACGTCCCACATGTTGGCGAACGGAAGTATTCTTTCCGATATCGAGGAGCAAGGAAACCGCGTGGTATAGTATCACTGCTGATTGGTTCGCAAAAAAAATAGTATCACTGCCGATTTATATTATTTTTTATTTCTGATGAATGCTAGCGTTTCAGCTCTTACAACGAAGGGTGCCAAACACATCATGTGCTGGATGTCCCACACGTCAGCGAAAGGAGTGGTACATGAACAACGTGGTAGAGCCCAGCGTAAAAAACATCATGGTAGAGCGTCTCCACTTCTTCCACTTCTGGGTCGGAGACCACACGTAGTAGTACTTAGTGGTATGAACGATACAAAGTGCGACCTGGAGAGAAAGACACGTCTAGTTGGAAGGTCTCGGGGCATACACGTAAACAAATATAAAAGTTAATATGTGCCTCCAACTAATATAGTAGTAGTAGAGTACTTAGGCACGTACTCCATAACATCACCGTGCAATGCACGTACAACATTTAGTGGTAGTACATAGTAAGAGACAAATGCCGCCCAAGAGTTCCCTTCTCGACCTACTTTTGGGTGTTTGGTAGAGTGTATGGAGGGTGCATGAGTCCACACTAGTTTAGCACAAATACACTAGAAGCATGCATGAAGAGAGCATGCATGAAGATGGGTGTTGAGTTGAGCATGCATGAAGAGGGAACAACTATGTTGAGACGAGAACGCAACCAAACACACCCTATATGCCACGCATGTTCATACCATTTGTGCCTTTCTACTTCACTTACTGCGCTACATTACTCAGGTTCGTACGTCCACTCCTAGGTACATGTCCGTCTCGTAGTTCCAGTCCCACGTGTTCTTCATATAGATGGAACGATCCTTGCATAACACGTGCACCTTGATGCTAGATGTCTCGCGTGTTGGCAAAAGGATGAACAAAGCTCACGTAAAAAAATAGAGTGGAAGAACATAGATTCCGGACGACCGAGAAGGAGCAAGGAACCTCGTGGTGGAGCGTCTGCACTCATAATATTTAATATTATTCAGCAATATAAAATTAACCAATCATCTCCACAGTGGACTGGAAGTGTACGAAACATGGCAGCCCAGTGTAGTTACATCATACTAGTACATGGCTAACCCACGCTATCACCATATTTCTTGGCTTCCGTGCGACACCTATCTCTAGTAATCCAGCAGCCTGTATCGCTTCTCCCTCCTCGTCTCTAGCAAAGTGCAGCGGGTTGGCGTTTCTGCCGTCTATTGAGGTCGGTTAACTATCACATGTTAGCGACATGCCAAGAGCATTCTAAAAAAAATTCCTTTCACGTTCCGTTTTCAAAAAGAAAAAAATCCTTTCACGTACGAATTTTCCTGTATACTTTGAGCAACTTGCATGTCCTATACTGCTCCTGTTTGATACTCTAACTTAGCTAGAGGTTAGCCTAACTCATGACTAACCCTGAACTAACTGTAGCCAAAGAGGTGTTTGGGTGACAGGGTTAGATTGACAATAAATGCACTTGATGGAGAGAGAGAAGTGATTTTTTAGTGGTCCCAATGAGAACTATCTCCAGTTAGCACCTCTTGGGTGGGATAGTTTTTTTTGGTGGGTTCGGTGCAACTTGCTCCAAGTTAAACCCTCATGCTTGGATACTTTAGGGCTATTTGAGCCCCAACTAGCTCAAACTAACTCTAACCCATGGATCCAAACAGGGCCTATGGCCAGCCTTGACGCGGAGCAGTCGGTGCACCGGGAAGCGGCGCTCTCTCGGCCGTCGCGCCGCTTCAAAGCCGGCGCCAGTGAGAGGTCGCCTCCGCTCTGGCCGGGCATTAATGCGGCACTGATGCTCCAGGGCAACGCTGACCGTTTCACGCGGGAAGCGCGCGCTGGCAAGGGAGTATAGGTTTTGAACCGTTTCAGGTGTAGTACTGGTAGTTTGCAAAACTACTCAATTATTGCACTCAGTTTCCTAAGAAATTGTGGTAAAAAACATTACTCCACAGCCCGCTTCCCTTCTCCTTCCTCTTCCACCGCCCGCGCACGTCCGCGGGAAGCGACCGGTCAATGCTTATATAGGAGTGCTAGCACAAAAAGATGCATGCATGACCACTAAAATTTGCATATTAAAGCGCCGCTCTGGCGGGAGTATGGCGTATGTTGTTACCTTCGGCCGGCCCATGGCTACCGGGCGACGGCGACCAGAGAAGAGGCGGTGGGAGGGGAAAGAATGCAGCTACTGTTTGGGTTTGCCTTCCGGCTTAAATAAATGCGCAGCATCACGTGTACCCGCGGGTGCACAAATTGTAACATACGTGTCTGCTTAAGTGGGCGTCACGTAACTGGTGTGTGTGTGAGAGAGATTCTGAGAGACAGAGTGCGTGTGTGCGACTCTACTCTTCGGACATGTACTCAACCTTTTGCATCGGGATATAAGTATAATGGTATTTACTTTAGCTAGTGATTTACGTGGCCATGTTAGCGTGGTTGTGTCAAAAAAATGTCACTTCCTGCTCGTGATTTGCGTTATATAATTACAAGCAAGATTCTTGTGCATTGCACAGAACATCAATATGCAATTTTTTACAGAACACCTGTTGTGATTGACCCATGCAGGAGTAATCCCATGTGTAAAAACTAATGATATCTCGAGAATTTTATCGGAAAACTGGTATCTCGAGAATGTCATCGAAAAAAAATGAAAGATGAGAGATAAGGCGAGGAGGAGTGGAGCGTGGTGGTGACTGGTGGTCGGAATGGGCGGAGGCATGGGAATGGACGGCGCCGGCAGGCGGCAGCGGCCACCATGCATGCTAGATTGTTCCAGAGACTTATTCCTTTTTTAATTGCTGAGCAATGAGGTTGCGGGAGATAATGATGTGGAGAGAGGTGCTGGTATCTTTTGTAAAATTATCATAGTTTGCTTTCTATCCTCAGATATAGATCATACGGTCTGTATTACAAGATGGCAGGCACACCATCACCGCCAACTTGTTTTTTATAAGGGTACAGATGATAAGTTTGCTGACTACTAAAGTAAAGTGTAATTTGTCCATGTTATGCAAGTAAATAAAGGTGATTGTTTATCATACGGGTAAGGTTGGATGAAGGGTGGTAGGAACAAATGCTCCGCCTAGAGCATGTGTGTGTGAGATGGAGTCTTAGTGTGTGTGTGGGGTGTGTGTGTGTGAGAGAGAGGAGAGAGATGGAGTCTTAGTTTGTGTGTGTGTGTGTGTGTGTGAGAGAGAGAGATGGAGTCTTAGTGTGTGTGTGTGTGGGGGGGGTGTGCGTGCGTGCGTGCGTGTGTTTGTGTGTGTGTGTGTGAGAGAGAGAGATGGAGTCTTAGTGTGTGTGTGTGGGGGGGTGCGTGCGTGCGTGTGTGTGTGTGTGCGTGCGTGTGTGTGTGTGTCGCGGGGTCCTCTGTGGCGGATGTAATTTAAGTGTGCATGGCTTCATCATAGAGAGGTGACGTGTATGGCAGAGGCCACCAACGATGGGGTGCGAGAGAGAAAATGCCCGTAGAGAGGGAAGAGAAGGTGTGCGCGCGTGAGAGGAGTCGACATCGAGAGAACGTGTTTGTTCGAGAGACACCGAGGAAGACTACTATATATCGATGGTCCATGTAGGCGGGAATTAAACAAAGGGATGGTCTTATTGGTTTCGGGGATATAGGGGAAGAGTGATAGGCGGCGGGGGGGGGGGGGGGGGGGTAGCTAGAAGGAGATTGTTAAGTGTGAGTGTGTGTTTTACCCATCCAGGCGGAAGTTATGTGCACAAAAGAGGAGAACGATTCGATGTGGCGTTTGGATTGAGGGTAATTAACTATGTATGGAGACATAGAGACCTTGAACGTGCATGTGTGAGAGGTATACATGTATATGTGGGATGTGTGTGTGCGCACGCGCATGATCGAGATAAAAGAAAGAAGACATAAGTCATAAGATCAACGACATGGGAGAGACAGATCGGTATGACAATATGCATGCATGTGAGAATGCAGGGAAGAAGGCCCGACAATTGAGCATGTGTTTTTTTTCTTTAAGAGATAGTGGCGTGGGCTGGAGCATGCATCTATGGCGAGCAGAGGGAGTGAGGCGCAACGATTGTGCAAAAGAGACCAACCTATAAATGCATATGTATGGAGAGACATATATAGTGTGGGTGATAGGAAGCAAGACTCCGTGCGAGAAAGAAATGTTGATGGAGGAACTACAGATAGATACAGAGATGGAGATGCTAGTTAGAGGGACATCCGCTAGTTTGGGTGTTGGAGATGACCGTCGGGTGGTTCAAAGGGTGAAGTTATATATGTGTGTGAGAGGGCACTTGACTGCATGCAGATAGAAACATATGTAGTGTGCGTGATAGGAATCAAGAGTGAGGGCGAGAAAGAAGGTTGATGGAGAAACAGATAAATAGAAAGATAAAGATGCTAGCTAGTGTGCGTTAGAGATAGGAGTCGAGTGGATCAGAAGGCTGGGTTATGTGTGTGGGTGTGAGAGAGATAGAGAGAGGGTGCATGTGAGTCACATACAAATAGATATCAGAGAGAAATGAGATCCAGAGAGACGGAGTTTTGTGTCTGCGAGAGAGAAAGATATTTCACAACGAGAGTGATAGCTAGAGAGACATACGAGGGAACGCAAGATATCTCTAGGGAGAGAGGGTGTGTGTGAGCGACATACAAGAGAACAATGGAGAAATATGAGACCCTGGGAGACAGAGTTTGTGTTTGTGTGTGAGAAAGAGACATTGAAGAGGAAGAGTCGTAGGTTCTCATATCTAAGGAGCGAAAGACATCTCTGTATGAGGGGTGTGCGAGTGGCACACATGGGAATAGTAGAGAGAAATGAGACCCCGGGAGACAAAATTTTGTGTTTGTGTGAGAGAAAGAGATTCCACATGGAGAATCATAGTTAGAGACACATAGCAGGGAGCGAGATATACTTAGAGAGAGATAGAGTGATGAAGGTCGAGGGAGAGAGTACCGTCAGTGTGTTATGAAGATAAAAGATCATTGTCGACATACAGGTAGCACGAGAGATACCTGAGAGACGATGAACGCGTATAGGTCCAGAGAGATAGTCCTATATAAGCATGAGTGATAGCTATATGAGACAAATATCTGGATTAAAGGGGATTCAAATATTTAAACTGGAGATCACGACATCGATAATATCATAACGCAAATTGGTGTATCAAACATGCATATTCATTTGAGTTTGGGCACATGTGTAATGTTATATAGTTTATCAATATTGGTGATCCATAGATTCTTCAATTACAAACAATGCATGGTTTATATGCAATTAATGTCTAAACAGGATTACACTATATGTTGTGTCTGTGAAACAAATTATACATGTTTGAGAAGTAAAAAAAAACCGCATGAAACACACATTAATTGGAGACAGTTAGCGAGGAATGCATACATTGGATTTCAACATAAAGTGGTTTCAAATATTGAAAATCCAAATTGATGGATACAACCTTATGAATCTTAGATCATGCCATTTGTAAACCATATTTATGTATAAATGGTGTTGTGCTTTTGAAAGTATATATAAAAAATGATGTATATAGAATGTAATTCCAATTGAAAATGGATCCCGCCCGAAAAAAAATTAGAATACAAACGGGATTCGAATTGAGTTGGCACGGTAAACATGCACTCTGCAAAATTTGAACGAAGCGGGGAAAGTCGCAGTAACCGCCCGAAACCAAAATCTGCGAGATGGAAATGACTACTGCCTATCCCTGCCACGCAAAGCCCATCTGCTGGATTTCTATAGGTTTCGATAGGGGTAGGTTTGTAATTTCACCCAAACGTGATGTAACCGCCTCTCACCCGGATTCATACACGGTGGGTGCCAAAACACAGTGTGTCCTCGGCCGAAATCGACTCCCTCCCCAATTCATATTCATAAACGGTGGGCGCCAAAAACAAACTCTCGTCGGCAAATATTCGGTGTATGCGAGATTACCGTCCTATCCCCAACCGACTAATGTTGCTGTGATGTAGTAGAAATTTGAAACGAGGGCTAAGTTTGTAAATTTCCTCGCATTTGAGACAAGCACGCCCTGAATACATGGTTCCCCCCTTCCTCTCTACCTCCCTTTTCCCCATTCGTACTCCGTGGGCGCCAAAACACCCTCTCCACCCCACCCTCCTCAGCCTGCCGCCGTCCGCCACCCCATCCACCGCCGTGCTCCTCCACCATGCCGGAGCTGATACCCCGACGCCACCGTCCATTACAAGAGATCGACCTCTCTCATCCATGGCTTCGGACCGGGATCCTTGCATCCCGTCCTCTCGCTTCATCCCCACCGTCGTCCACCTTGCCGGCGCCGCTCCTATGACCGTCTCGTCCACCGCGCCCCGCCGCCACCGTCTACCCTCCTAGATCTGCTTCCATGCCGCCGACAGCCATCGCTGCCGCAGCACCGTCAAATTCTCAGCAGATGCGTACACGGTGCCGCACCAGAGGCGGTACTCTTTCGTATCTGCTCAACTTATTTATCGTAGCAAGAAAATAAATCGCCACTGCTTTACTCTGATTTCTTGTCTTGGTTGCGAAGTTGCCTTTGTACGGTTTGCACCTTCAGATCTGCCATGGCATGCTCAACACTATACTCCCAATGCTTATGGTTTTCCCCTTTTATATTCCACACTAGTTAAATCACAGTAGACTAAATTTCAAAATTGGGTCAGTCGATTTTTTAGAGCTCGCCGGAGTTCGCCGGTGTGAACGAAGGGGCTTGGGTGGTTGTGGGGCCTCGCCGAACGAAGAACACTCGACGCAGGTGGGGGTTGGGGCGGGGGTGGGGGGTGGGGGTGGCGGAGGAACACAGGTGGCGGGGGCCGGTGGTCCGGCCGGCAGCCCGTGCGGTGTTCTGTATGGGAAGAATCAGAGACGAGGAAGAAGATGGGTTAGGAGACGTAGGATCTTCATCCAACCGCCTGAAATGGTCTAGAGACAGCTGGGAGTTGCATTCTTAATGCGCTCTGGTTCATCATGTGTGGGCACTGCGCAACCAACATTTTATTATCCAAAATCTGCTTGCTCTTCTTTACCATGTTCCTCTTCCGTTCTTCTTTAATATGTACTCTCTCCGTTCCTAAATACAAGTCTTTGTATAGATTCCACCATGGACTACATATGGAGCAAAATGAGTGAATCTACACTCTAAAATGTATCTGGATACATCTGTATGTGATCCATAGTGGAAATCTCTACCAAGACTTATATTTTGGAACGGAGGGAGTATGATAGTGGTACAGTATGTTCCTTGTACTGAAGATGAGCAGGGACTTTTGCAGTGTAGAGGTCTATACAGTCGGTTGTGATGGACACTTTGAGCCTCTTTGATTCGTAGGATCTTGTAAACATAGGAATAGGATTCGTAGTCACCTTCCCACTTGAATCCTATAAGAATAGCAAGGAAATGCGGGGAGCGGTGTCGCCTTTGAGAGTAACACTGATATTAACAGTACCGCACCTTCACTTGAAGAGAGCTGGTATCCGAAGCCTTTCTAGCCGTACCGGCAATACTAGCACATATATTCCAGCAAGTTCCACTTTGCTGATTTTACTCTGATGCTTACGGTTTTCCCCGTTATATCTACACTATGATCTGTGTAGCTGCTTTGTGTCGCACTAGCAGCAGTCCACTCTTGAAGCTAAACACTGCAATGACTTACAAAATTGGCACCAAGGCATTGAGTGCCATTCTGGATGCAATGAAACTCATACGCTCCCCACCTGTTGATTCTTGTTCAGAATATGATCCTAATGACTCTTGTTCAAAATTGCCACATATAGAGAGACATCATGGAATTGCATTTCTTTGGGCACTGTGATTCATCAAGAGTGGGCAACCAACATTGTATGCAATGAAGCAGAACCTCAAGAATATGCTTCCTCTTCTGTTCTTTAACATGTTCCTCTTTGCTTATTCTGTATTTAGTACGTACAATATGTTCCTTGTCAGGAAGGGGCGCAGGGACATCTGCAGTCAATAGCTGATAGAGCTGGCCTGTACGTGATTGATAGGCTTTCAATTACTAGCGGCAATACAACACCATATTTTCAAGCCAGTTCCACTTTCCTGATTTATATATCGTGGTTATGGTGTACCCCTGTTATGTACACTATGATCTGCCTAGTTGTTGTGTGCTCTTGTTATCATGGTTTGGCAATAAACTCTCTATATAGTATATTATGAACCTATCATCTGCCAGCTATCCTTACTTCTGGAGCATATTTTTTTGTGTACTTGTGCCAGATTATATAAATGCACGCACCATATTACAACACACATGAGCTCTCTCATCAGAATCCAGTGATAGCACACAAGTGCTTACAGGGGCGCCCCTATATTAGAATATCATCTGCATTACAAAGATAATCTCACAACTATTTATGTTTTCATGGTTCTCAGATATTATACGCAATTACAGTGAATATCAGAATCCGCACATAAGAAGAATATAGTGGAACACTGCAATGACTTACAAAATTAGCACCAAGGCATTGAGTGCCATTCTGGAAGCAATGAAACTCATACGCTCCCAACCTGTTGATTCTTGTTCAGAATATCATCCTAATGACTATTCTAACCTCGAGGAGTCAAAGGCAGATGGCCTGTCCTGTTCACCCATCAAGGTGCCTGTTCTAATTTGGCAAGGTTTTATTGATTGCGCGTATCTTGCATATGTTGTCTTGCATTTCTTCTACTTTGTTGCACCGCCATCTGCTTAGTTTACTCATCATATAACTCAAGATGCCATGCCCATCCATTATCAATACATATTCCATCTGTCATCATACCATGTTTTTCCACTCAAATGTTGTTCTTGTGCATCAGACATCAAAAAGGAAGAGGTTGATTGCCAAACCTGAAGGAGCACTAGCAAAGTCCTTGAAAAACGTGGTGGTGCCGGAGAAATCAGACAGCGCCCCACTTATATTGGCTGTACAACCAGTGACACTAAACGTAGGACCGACTCCAGCAGACTGTACCCATACTTCACTGGCCATACCACTAGCCCCACCACACAGGACCTGCACTCCAGCAAAAGGTATACCGATTTCATTTGCCATAGCACCAGCTGTACCACAGAAAAATCCCACTCCAGCAAAAAGTATAGCAAGTCCACCGGCCGAAGACCTATCCCAACTGCAGAGACGGCCAATTCCTACAGATTGGAACCCCATTCCATTTATTCCCAGTTTAAAAGACAATGCTTTCAATGTTGTTAGGGACTACGTGCATATATTCCCATCATGGGAAGATTATAGTGAAGACAAACACCATTTTCACATCTTCCTGTCCAACTTACGTGTAAGTGCTATTATTCATGGTTATTATTTTCCTGTTTTCTGCTGATCGAACACATCAATGATTTACATTACATTGTTGTAACTAGGTGAGGGTCAATCTGGATAGTCATGACGAGCAAAGCTTGCTTGTGCTTTTCAAGGAAGCATTGCAGTAGTATCGGTGTTACCTGAGGAAATCACACTTTGATGGCAAGTCTATAAACGAATTTCCGGTGAAGTCTCCTGTGCTAAATTTAGAAGACATTGAATGGAAAAACCTTGTTATGCACTGGTCTCGTTCCCAGGATGAGGTACTGTCTATGAAATCAAATGACAATTTGAACTTCTACTTTTCCGCATGTGCCTTACGGATCTTTTTGGTAGGAAATCTGCTCGAAGAAGAATTCCGGTTTGAAAAGAACGACAGGATATCGCAAATATGCTGCCCGCTGCTTTGCTCTTGTTAGTACCTGTTGTCCTGTATCACTGTACTTGCATACATACCTTCTTCATTATGTGACAGCAGTATGCATGATAGCTTGCTTATCAATTGTTCGCTCCAAATTATCTGATCTGTATGAATGGTTACATTAGTGTAGAATATATCCAATGCCAATGATTTTTTTAGCTCTGCATTGTTCTTGTAAGTACATGCTGTCCTTTATCAGTGTACTTATATTGACAGGTAGTTGTTCATGTACCATCACTCTGCAGCTTATTTTCCTTTGCCCTCCATTTTCTACACATCAGATCTATATTTACTCTTACCATAAGGTTGGTACTGAAGAAGTTTAGCTATGCATTGCTCTTGGCTGTGCCTTTTGCCTGTATCGCTGCACATACATTTATAGCTACTTGGTTATGTAGCATCACTCTTCATCTTATCTTAAATATTCTCCATTTTTTTGTATATTATCACATCTATATTTACTCTTAACAAAATGTAGAATAAAGGCAATGCTTATGAAGAAGATTCTGTGGTAAACTTCTTGAATTGCCCCCCCCCATCAGCATGGACAAGGGCTTTATAGAGCCTGTCTTCACCAGTAATGTAAGTTTGTCCTTCTCAAGCCTTCAAACTTTGTTGTGTATATTTGGTTAGGCATGATTGCAACAGCTGTTTATTTTTGGTGTTTGCATCAAATTGCATGTTTAAAGTTTATTATGTAGTTCATAAACAAAAGTTTGTCCTTCTCAATTTAAGTTTTCAGTTGTACAACCAAGTTCCTTCTTCATACCATGTAAATTAAACTATACAGAGCAAGTGATCTTCCTTTGCGCTACATGTATGCTTCTATTCTTCATCCGTAATCCAGTGGTGTGGTGAACCTACCCACTACAACACAATGTCATATTCTGCAATGTCTTAACTATGAACAATGTCATATCATTCTACTATTATTTAAACCGTCTCTTTATTTGCCAATCTGAAATGGGATAAATTGATAGCACACTAACCATTGATACTTATGAGTTCTTGATATGTAATCTAGTGGTGTCGTGAAGCTGCCAACTCCTTCACAATGTCATTTCCTGCCATGTCTTGACCTGAACAATACCATATTGTGTTAATGCAATTTTAAACTGTGTCACTTTATTCGTCAGTAAGAAATGTGATGAATTGTCAGCACTGATACTTTTATGTGCAAAACCTGTCATCGGTCTGCTTGTTTATCTTTCAGAGTGAGGAAGATATAAGTGTTGAACAAGCGCAGTCTCATCATCTTGCTCAGGTGGTTGCGCCGCAGCTCGCCAGCAGGGCTAACCTTTGTTGAACTCTATTGAAGTGCTGTCGGTTTTGTATATTATTTTGTCGGCGTGTTTATTTGCACTGGTGGCGATCTTTGATGCCCAGTGTATGTAATCTGCTATCTGCTTGTGCTTTATTATCATAGTGGCGAACTTTGATGCCCAGTGGATGTAATATGCCGTAATTTCTTTATTGTATAGTCTAGGTTTTTTCTTATTCATGATGCTGCAGTTATATTACTGTATATATATCCTGTCTTCGCAGTAAATCGGCCAAACCGTAAAATTATGGTACATAATCGGGCCGTCATGCAATCACGATGTATGATCCGCATCATGGGCCTCGTCAAACTGGCCCACTAGTAGATTCGGCCTTTTAATAGGCCGAGTTACCCCCGGCCCTCTTTTCATAAGAAAACTCAATGGGCTTTTAGGAGGCTGAGAAGTAGGTTGGGCCTGAAACGTGCCGAACAGCTCATGGGCCGGCAGCAGCCCGAAATGGACCCCGACCCATGATTGTGCGAATCAAATCACGGGCTTTTAACAGGCCAAAATTGTCTCGGTCCTTGTTTGGCCCAATCAGATATCGGCTGCGAGCAGGCCGGATGCAAACCGGGCAGTAGTTAGGCCCAACTATATGACGGGCTTTTAACAGGCCAAAATTAATATAGGGCCGAAATGTTAAACGGTCCCTTAACAGGCCGAAACTAATATCAGGCCGAATTACTAAATGGGCCTTTAGCAAGTGGGCCCAAAAGCATAGCATCCAGTTAACTGGCCCAATCTGATATGGGCCATAATTGAGGCCAAAGCCTCTTAAAGGGCCGGACCTGATCTGGGCCGTGATTTGGCCCAGAACGTGGGAGGCTTTTAACGGGCCAGATCTCATATGGGCCATTATTAGGCCCGGAACGTGGCAGGCCATTAATGGACCGGATCAAATATGGGCCGGCATTTGGCCCAAAACATGGCAGCCAGTTAATGGGCCGGCCTACTAGGGTCCTCAAAATCTTGTGGGCCTACAGCTAGGCCAGCCCATTAGTGTCGGCGAAATATCGTGGGCCTTTAGCTGGGCCGGCCCATTATGATCCGCAAGAATTTTGTGGGCCTTTACCTGGGCCGGCCCATTATGGCACATAAAAATCTTGTGGGCCTTTACCTAGGCCGGCCCATTATGGCCCGCGAAATCTTGTGGGCCTTTAGCTGGGCCAGCACATTATGGTCCCCAAAATCTCGTGGGCCTTTAGCTGGACCGGCCCATTATGGTCCGCAAAATCTTGTGGGCCTTTAGTTGGGCCGGCCCATTTAAACTTGATGGGCCGTGCCACATGTCGACGTGTCATTGGCGCCTTCTGTCCAATGAGTGGATGACATCTGTCCCAACGATGAGCCGACACGTGTTTCCTCCAGCCAATGATGATTTTACACATGGAAAATCCCCATTGGTCGCGGCTGTTAACGGGTTATCGGATCCAAAACCCGACCCGATAGCTTAACGGCGTTCCGTTACGGTGGATGCCATGTGTCGGTCACCCTTGACGAAAGCACTTCTGTGACGCGTGATTTATCGTCATGGAAGTGGACACTTCCGTGATGATAATTTTGGTAATGTCATGGAACACTTCTACGACAGCACAGGTATGACTATCTTGATTCTGTCATAAATTTGTCATGGATGTACATGCATGAGAAAAAACGCGACCTACTGTGACAAACACGTATCATCACGGAAGTGTATTTTTTTTGTAGTGAAGTGAGGCACCAGACGGTTGGGTCATGTACTTCGATGGCGCCTTCGCGCACCAAGGCGCAGGGGCTGGAGCAGTACTCATCTCGCCCACTCAGGATAAGCTCTACTACGCCGTGCAGCTCTGCTTTCAGCATGGCGAGAAGGTCTCCAACAACATCGCAGAATACGAAGGCCTCATAGCTGGCCTGAAGGCCGCGATAGCTCTGGGGGTGAAGCGCCTTACCATTAAAGGCGACTCGCAGCTCCTCGTCGACTTCTCCAACAAGGTATACGAGCCGAAGGACGAGCATATGGAGGCATACCTCGCGGAGGTGCGTAAGATGGAGAAGCAGTTCTTGGGCCTAGAGCTGCAGCACGTGCCCCGGGGCACCAACAAGGAGGCCGACGACATCGCCAAGAGAGCATCCAAGCGGCAGCCACAAGAGCCTGACGTCTTTGAGGAACGGCTCTTCAAGCCATCGGTGACACCACCACTTTCAAGCACGGCTCAGCCTCGGGAGGAGCTCCCACAGCCTCCTGCCATAGGGGCCCCGGCCTGTGGCCCGACCTCAAGAGCTCGCCTGCTCCTGGCACTCGAGCCCCAGGAGGGATGTTGGACCAAGGAATTCAAGGAATATCTGATGCAAGGGGCGCTTCCAGAGAAGGAGGAGGATGTAGAGCGTGTAGTTCGGCAAGCCACGGCGTACTGCATCCAGGACGGTGAGTTGTATAGGAAGCGGCCAAACGACGTTTCTCTGTGCTGCATTTCCAGGGACCAGGGGAAGGAGCTGCTAACTGACATACACGGTGGGGACTGCAGGCACCACTCGTCGTCACGGACCCTCGTCGGCAAGGTATTCCGTAGTGGGTTCTACTGGCCCACTGCGCTCAATGACGCAGCTGAGCTGGTGAGGTCCTGCGAAGCCTGCCAGTTCCACGCCAAGCAGATTCATCAGCCGGCTCAGGGTCTCCAGACCATTCCGCTCACGTGGCCATTCGCGGTCTGGGGGCTGGACATCTTGGGCCCGTTCCCTCGAGCGCCTGGGGGCTACCGCTACCTCTATGTCGCCATCGACAAGTTCACCAAGTGGGCGGAAGTGGAAGCTGTCCGCACCATACCAGCCGGCTCTGCTGTCAAGTTCATCAAGAGCCTCATGAGCCGCTTCGGGGTCCCCAACCGTATCATCACAGATAACGGCTCGCAGTTCACTAGTAACCTCTTCAAAACCTACTGTGCTAACCTTGGAACGCAGATTTGCTACGCTTTGGTGGCGCACCCTAGGAGCAATGGTCAGGCTGAACGCGCCAACACGGAGGTCCTAAGGGGCCTCATGACTAGGACCTTCAAGAAGAAGCTCGAGGCCTGTGACAGGGGCTGGCACGACGAGCTCCAGTCCGTGCTGTGGTCCATCCGCACCACCGCCACCAAGCCAACGGGCGAGACCCCATTCTTCCTTGTCTATGGAGCTGAAGCGGTCCTCCCTCACGAAGTCGAGCATCGCTCCGCACGGGTCCTGGCGTTCGATGAAACGCAGCAGGACACCATGCGGGGGATGGACCTCGTGCTGGGGGAGGAACGTCGTCGCGAAGCTGCGCTGAGGGCGGCAAGGTACCAGCAAGCGTTCCGGCGATACCACTGCCGCAACATCCGCTCCAGGACGCTCGAGGCGGGCGACCTCGTCCTGAGGCGGGTCCTCTCCAGGGAAGGGCTGCACAAGCTTTCACCCATGTGGGAGGGCCCGTTCAGGGTTGTCCATGTCTCCAGGCCTGGAGCCGCGCGCCTGGAGACGCAGGACGGGGTACCCATCCAGAACGCCTGGAACATCCAGCACCTCCGGAAGTTCTACCGATGAAGCAAGGCCCAGAGCCTGTGAAGAAAGGTCCAGAGCCTGTGAAGAAGGCCCGGTGCCTGTGAAGAATCGTCGCCCGTGACACTCTCACATAATAATGAGTGGGGCTGTACACGCCCCGGAGTCTCAGGAGCGCAGGCCTCAGGCCCTGGGGCTCCCTCCCATGCCTAGTGGCAGGACTTAGCTCCGCGCTGGTGAGAAGACTTGAAGACTAGATTAGGTGCCGGACGCGGCTTTTCATTTGCTTTCCGTAGTTGGCTCGTTTTTCCTTAATTGAAGTTTGCTTTTGGTGTTCCTTGCTGATTCGATTCCCTCGCCTCTTACCACATTTTCCGGCCCTGGTTCGCTCGTGTTCTCTCCCTCGCATACCTCGCGAGGGGGGCTGGGCAGGTGCCCTCGCGAGCGTTTTTCTTCTCTCTGCCTTCTCGCGAGCCACCCTCGTTCGAGCCCAAAAGCTAGCGCATCTCTCCTAATCCGTGCCCCATGGGTACCGCGATACAAAGCATCGGGTCAAGGCTAGGGTGAACGACAAATCTCCTGGCCAACTCCCTTACGATTTTTTTGCAGTTCCTGAGCAATCGCAGACCACAAGGTCAAGATGGACACGAGGAAATAAACGCCTCGTAAGGAGGAGGGCACCCCGAATGCACCAGGCTAAGTTATCTTTGCGCAAAATAGCCACACAGCACTGAAATAACAAGCGTAGCATAATGGTTAATAAGTTATGGTTCGATACACGCCCCTCCGAGCCCACGCTGGTTTCATTTCAATGCAGGAAGGAAAAGGGGAACATAACAAATGCGGCGATCGCCCCTGCAGCAGCCGACGGGGGCAGGGCCTTGACGACGTCTCGGGTCTAGTCGGACCCCTCCTCGCGCTTCATCGATGCGTGGCGACGAGACGACCTGCTACCACCTTCGAAGCAGGCGTGGCGGTTGATCAAGGCCGCCGCTGCTAGAACTGTCGCCAAGAGAGGAGCCACCATAGCCGGACGAGGCGCGGCCGGCGGGTTCGTCCTCCTCCTCGTCCCGACCATCGCCAAGGCCGAGCACCTCCTCGCCGTCGTTCACCTCGGGGCAGCATCCGGCGCGGCGACCGTCTTCCCCGAACACCCTCACAAAGAGGGTCACGTCACCGTCGAACTTGAAGTGGAGGGTGCACCGCCTGCCCAGGCCGCGCGCGTGGGCGAACGTCTGCCAACCGCGGGTCAGAGCTATGTTGCCCGCGACAGAGACCTCGACCGCGACCCAAGAAGCCCGGCTGCAGCAACCGTCTGCCTGCAGCCAGAGCCCGCGTGGACCGAAGACATGCAGCTCGTCGGCAAAGAAGCGGGGAAGCTGGAGCCAGCTGCCGGCCGGATCCTCCGACCAGACAACGAACTCCGGCAGCACCTCTGACGCATGGAACC
The DNA here is from genome assembly GCF_002575655.3 of Aegilops tauschii subsp. strangulata. NCBI lineage: Eukaryota > Viridiplantae > Streptophyta > Magnoliopsida > Poales > Poaceae > Aegilops > Aegilops tauschii. The sequence continues at coordinate 43,975,420 of NC_053037.3, forward strand.
GCGGTCGGGGAGGTCACGCAACCACGGCACGTCTCCTCTCGTCGACAGGGTTGCCGTGACCAGAGCGACTCCTGCCCCACACTGCGGCGCCACCCCGAGAGCTGGGGGCCAGGACGGGGGTCGCGGCATGCTTGCGGGGACGGCCACGTCCTCGCTTGGGCGCCGGGGAGCCGGGTCCCTCCCGAGGGGCCTTGCCTTTCTCTGCGGCGGAGAACCTCTTCGACGGCGCCATTGCTGCTAGCGGTGGAGCAAGGAGGAAGAAGCAAGTGGACCAAGAGGAGATGGGCGACGGGGGCTCTGCCCCCTCCCCATTTATAGCGGAAGAAGGTCAACCGGCGCCTCCCACGATCACAGGTAATGATGATTTTCCTTGCATGTCGCAGGGACTTGTCAAATCGAGCGGTTGCCGAGGCAGTGTGGGGAAGTGGAGACGCCCACGTCCAATCAACCACCACGCGTCGACCAAGGCCGCAGGCTTTTGGGGCCCATGGCGCTCCGCGCTTGACCTTTGGCTTCGCCTCCAAGCCAAGCCCGAGCGCACCTTGGGCCCGGGGGCTACTATCGGCGTTCTAGGAACGGGGGTCCCCAGACTTGCCTGCCTGCGGCCCACGGCGTGGCTATGCTAGCAGGCCCGTACGACCCATCTTCGTCAATGAGGCTGTCAAGACCCTCGCGAGGGGCCAAGCCTCGCGAGGCGGACGACGCAAGACCTCCTCAGGAGCGGACCCTCCAGGCAGGCTCACGAAGAGTGGAGATATCAAGGCGGGGCAAACCTCACGAGGCTCTCGTGACGTGAGACATGACGATTAGGATCAGACGGGCGCCAGGCGGGCGCCAGCGCGCGCAGCGTCCTTGTTTCCTCTTTGGTGTCAAGAGGGCAAGCGCAGGCGCGGAGTACCGAGGCATCAGGCAAAGGTTTCCATATCAGTGCAACGAGACCAAGACCAGCAGGCCAGCAGGACGGAGTTCACCGTGGAGCCCAAGACGGCGTCACCACCAGAGCCTTTCGCAGGCGAAGACCGCTTTTGTCAGGATAGCTTGTACTAGCTGTCCCCTTTGAAATTGGCCGCCATTGTTGGCTCCTTCCCCGCTTAATATTTTGGGAGAGGACCAGGGCCTATATAAGTAGAACTAGCCACCACAGCAAGGGGCAACTGGATCTCATCTGGTCGAGAGCCAACCCTCAGCCACACCGAACACAAGAACACCTCAACCTTAGGAGGCTGTTCTTCCCCTTGTACTGTTCTCATCAGCCCCAGAGGCAATCCACCCCACACACTGGAGTAGGGTATTACACCACAACGGTGGCCCGAACCAGTATAAATCTTGTGTCCCTTGTGTTGTGAGTTCATCGAGTTCGTCCGCAAGATCTTAGCAAGCTAGGGCGTGGATCGGTAGGAGGGAAAGAACTTCGCTCGCACCCCAGAGGTCGAACCTTAAGGGTTTTGCCGGAACCCGAGATCCGACAATCACATTTCTTACTGACGAATAAAGTGACACAGTTTAAAATAGCATTAACACAATATGGTATTGTTCAGGTCGAGACATGGCAGGAAATGACATTGTGAAGGAGTTGGCAGCTTCACGACACCACTGGATTACAGATCAAGAACTCATAAGTATCAATGTTTAGTGTGCTGTCAATTTATCCCATTTCAGATTGGCAAAATAAGATCACTTGCTCTGTATAGTTTAATTCACATGGTATGAAGAAGGAACTTGGTTGTACAACTGAAAACTTAAATTGAGAAGGACAAACTTTTGTTTATGAACTACTCCCTCCGTCCCATAATATAAGAACATTTTTTTACACTACACTAATGTCAAAAACGTTCTTATATTATGGGATGGAGGGAGTACATAATAAAGTTTAAACATGCAATTTGATGCAAACACCAAAAATAAACAGCTGTTGCAGTCATGCCTAACCAAATATACACAACAAAGTTTGAAGGCTTGAGAAGGACAAACTTACATTATTGGTGAAGGCAGGCTCTATAAAACCCTTGTCCATGCTGATGGGGGGGCAATTCAAGAAGTTTACCACATAATCTTCTTCATAAGCATTGCCTTTATTCTACATTTTGTTAAGAGTAAATATAGATGTGACAATATAAGAAAAAATGGAGAATATTTAAGATAAGATGAAGAGTGATGCTATATAACCAAGTAACTATGAATGTAAGTACATCGATACAGGCAAGAGGTACACCCAAGAGCAATGTAGAGCTAAACTTCTTCAGTACCATCAGTGTTATCCAACCTTATGGCAAGAGTAAATATAGATCTTATGCGTAGAAAATGGAGGGCAAAGGAAAATAAGTTGCAGGGTGATGGTACATGAACAACTACCTGTCAATATAAGTACACTGATATAGGATAGCAGGTACTTACAAGAACAATGCAGAGCTAAAAAAATTCATTGGTATTGGATATATTCTACACTAATGTAACCATCAATACAGATCAGATAATTTGGAGCGAACAATTGATAAGCAAGCTATCATGCATACTGCTGTCACATAATGAACCAGGTATGTATGCAAGTACAGTGATACAGGACAACAGGTACTAACAAGAGCAAAGCAGCGGGCAGCATATTTGCGATATCCTGTCGTTCTTTTCAAACCAGAATTCTTTTTCGAGCAGATTTCCTGCAAAAAAGATCTGTAAGGCACATGCAGAAAAGTAGAAGTTCAAATTGTCATGCGATATCATAGACAGTACCTCATCCTCGGAACGAGACCAGTGCATAACAAGGTTCCATTCAATGCCTTCTAAAGTTAGCACATGAGACTTCACCAGAAATTCATTTATAGACTTGCCATCAAAGTATGATTTCGTCAGGTAACACAAATACAGCTGCAATGCTTCCTTGAAAAGCGCAAGAAAGCTTTGCTCGTCATGACTATCCAAATTGACCCTCGCCTACTTACAACAATGTAATGTAAATCATTGATGTGTTCAATTAGCAGAAAACAGGAAAATAATCACCATGAATAATAGCACTTACACGTAAGTGGGACAGGAAGATGTGAAAATGGTGTTTGTCTTCACTATAATCTTCCCATGATGGGAATATATGCACGTAGTCCCTAACAACATTGAAAGCATTGTCTTTTAAACTGGGAATAACTGGATTGGGGTTCCAATCTGCAGGAATTGGCCGTCTCTGCAGTTGGGATAGGTCTTCGGCCGGTGGACTTGCTGTACTTTTTGCTGGAGTGGGATTTTTCTATGGTACGGCTGGTGCTATGGCAACTGAAATCGGCATACCTTTTGCTGGAGTGCAGGTCCTGTGTGGTGCGGCTTGTGGTGTGGCCAGTGAAGTATGGGTACAGTCTGCTGGAGTCGGTCCTACGTTTTGTGTCACTAGTTGTACAGCCAATTAAGTGGGGTGTTGTCTGATTTCTCCGGCACAACCACGTTTTTCAAGGACTTTGCTGGTGCTCCTTCAGGTTCGGCAATTACCCTCTTCCTTTTTGATGTCTGATGCACAAGAACAACATTTGAGTGGAAAAACATGGTATGATGACAGATGGAATATGTATTGATAATGGATGGGCATGGCATCTCGACATATATGATGAGTGAACTAAGCAGATGGCGGTGCAACAAAGTATAAGAAATGCAAGACAACATATGTAAGATACGCGCAATCAATAAAACCTTGCCAAATTAGAACAGGCACCGTGATGAGTGAACAGGACAGGCCATCTGCCTTTGACTCCTCGAGGTTAGAATAGTCATTAGGATCATATTCTGAACAAGAATCAATAGGTGGGGAGCGTATGAGTTTCATTGCATCCAGAATGGCACTCAATGCCTTGGTGCCAATTTTTTAAGTCATTGCGGTGTTTAGCTTCAAGGGTGGACTGCTGCTAGTGCGACACAAAGCAGCTACACAGATCATAGTGTAGATATAATGGGAAAACCGTAAGCATCAGAGTAAAATCATCAAAGTGGAACTTGCTGGAATATATGTGCTAGTATTGCCGGTACGGCTAGAAAGGCTTCGGATACCAGCTCTCTTCAACTGAAGGTGCGGTACTGTTAATATCAGTGTAACTCTCAAAGGCGACACAACTCCCCGCATTTCCTTGCTATTCTTATAGGATTCAAGTGGGCAGGCCACTACAAATCCTATTCCCATGTTTACAAAGTCCTACGAATCAAAGAGGCCCGAAGAGTTCAAAGTGTCCATACCAACCGACCGTATAGACCTCTACACTGCCAATGTCCCTGCTCATGTTCACTACAAGGAACATACTGTACTACTATCATACTCCCTTTGTTCCAAAATATAAGTCTTGGTAGAGATTTCCACTATGTATCACATACAGATGTATCCAGATACATTTTAGAGTGTAGATTCACTCATTTTGCTCCATATGTAGTCCATGGTGGAATCTATACAAAGACTTGTATTTAGGAATGGAGAGAGTACTTATTAAAGAAGAACAGAAGAGGAACATGCTAAAGAAGAGCAAGCAGATTTTGGATAATAAAATGTTCGTTACGTAGTGCCCACACATGATGAACCAGAGCGCATTAAGAAAGCAACTCCCTGCTGTCTCTCTAGATGTGGTGCACGTGCTTTTTCGAAAGTAAAGCAGGAACATTAGCTGACCAATTAAATGTCATCTATTTTAGTAATATCAGCATCATATCAAATTCGTACTTGAGCAACAAGTTTGGAATTATGAGTGGCACGTTGTTTAGCTTGATAGATTCAGGAGCAGTGCTAAGTAGGTACGATGATGGTACTGAATATAAAGGCATGTCTGCATGCAAGTCGCGTGACTTTTGTCATTTGGGTCAGTCGACCATTTCAGGCGGTTTGATGAAGATCCTACGTCTCCTAACCCTTCTTCTTCCTCGTCTCTGATTCTTCCCATACAGAACACCGCATGGGCCGCTAGCCGGACCACCGTCCCCCACCGCCTGTGTTCCTCCGCCACCCCCACCCCCACCCCCGCACCCACCCGCGTCGACTTTTCTTTGTTCGGCGAGGCCCCACCACCGCCCCCACAACCAAAGTCCCCACCCGAGCCCCTTCATTCGCACCGGCGAACTCCGGCGAACTCTGAAAAATCGACTGACCCAATTTTGAAATTTAGTCTACTGTGATTTAAGTAGTGTGGAATATAAAAGGCGAAAACCATAAGCATTGGGAGTATAGTCTTGAGCGTGCCATGGCGGATCTGAAGGTGAAAACTGGCAAAGTGTCGGAGTAAGTGGCCACGGGTAGCCTAACCGACTACCCCTGGCTCTTCAGAAAATTTATCAGGCCTTTGGGCCTTCAAGCACTCCAAGCATTTGGGCCGCCTTCCCCGGCCGGCTACCACTAAAGCCGACTCCCGGAAGGCGACCCAGCCTCACCGACTCCAAGAAACCGGCCAAAGAGGACGCCGACTCCTAGGAGCCGGCCAAGACCGCAACCACTCCCACGTAACGGTGACGTGACGGGGCGTGGCCACAGTGCGGCCCACTACCCCCGAAGCCCGAGGCGGGCATGGCTACAGGAGGCCGTACGGGATGGACGTCTCCCGTGCGGCTCGGCACTGTAGCCACGCCATCCACAACGTCATCCACGACCCATTCCTGTACGCCCCAAGGACTGCGGGCCCTTTCAGCCAGAGAGAGGCGTGAAGGCGGCCCGGCTTTTCCTAGTCGGCCAAGGGTATAGCCGGCCTCCAGAAGCCGGCTACTCCCTTCCTCGAAGCAGGAGCCCCATTATGGAGACAAGACGAGGTGAGGCTACAGTGATAGCCCCCGAGGCGGACCACTGTAGCCACGCTTACCTCGACAAAGCCCTCATCATCAGAGGCACGGCTACAGTAAGCAGCCGCCGACAAGACCCTAGGCGGTGGGGCCGGCCTGTCGACCAAGGAGCCGGCGGGACCCACCAGCCGGCGGGACCCAGCAGCCGGCGGAGTAGCCGGCGAGCATAGACACTGACGGCTGGGACCAGATCCCAGTCGGATTACCATTGTACCCCCGGGGGGTAGGCCTATATAAACCCCCCGGAGCACCCATGCAAAGGGTTGGCCACTGAGCATAGTTGGCTTCTAAACACAGCACACACCCACACATAGATAGAGGGAAGCAAGAGCTAGCCTTGTTCTTCTTTTCCCTTGGTCTCAACAGCTCTAGGAGCGATTGTAGCTACCCTTTACCGATCTAGTGATCATGCGGAGACCCCGCAGAGCAGGACTAGGGGTGTTATCTCCTCGGAGAGCCCCGAACCTGGGTAAGATTCGCCGGCGTGCATGTCTTCGCCTTATCCCGTTTCCGGGCACCGGCGACGTTTTATTGGCTCCCACAATGATAAGCCATCCCTTGGCATATGTCGCACCGACCACCTGACATTTGGCGCCCACCGTGGGGCCAGGTGCACCGTCGTCCGGAGACCTGTTCTGGACGGGAACCCTCTTTCTCCCCCGCAAGCGCAGCCAGCCTGCTGCGCCCGATGGCGTTTGCCTCGACGCGCTGCAAGGCGTCGGCGACGCCTGCGCAGCGAGCCGCCTCGCCGATCTGCTCGGCGAGACTCGCATCTCCGACGAGCCTGCGTCCGACGCAGGCACCGACTACCCCGAGAGCCGCCTCGTCAGCCTCCTCGACCAACTCCACGTCTCCAGCGAGCCTGCTGCGGACATAGAGTCTGTCGGCTCCACCGACCCGATGCTCGTCGACTCCGACACCGCGTCGCTCGACGCCTACCCCTCCGACGTGGTGGTCTTCGACGACCCCCTCCCTCGAGCTGATAGCGGCAGCAGCGCTGTCACCGAAGTGCTGGTCATCAGCCACGTCTCCAAGTCGGGCGAGAATGCCCGCGACGCCCAGCAAGCGGCGATGCACGACCTCTCCGTCCCCATCCCGGCCGACGCCGACGCCGAGGCCCTGGAGGCACGCCGCCTTGCCCTCATCGCGGAGGGCAAGAAGATCGCCTCGATGAGACGCCTCACCGAGGCCCACCAACGTGAAGTCGACCGCGCCGCCTTCGGGACGCCGCCGCCTAGCGGCCCGAGCCGAGCCGGTTTTGTCCAGAAGCGCGGCGCAGCCGTTGCCAGCATGCTGGGCGCAGATCGCCCCGTCTACGCCACCCCGCTCGAGAATCTGCGAGCCGCTCAGGCGGCTGCAGAGGAGCTCAATGGGCTGGGAGCCGATGAGCTCCCTTACATGACAAGACGGATCCAGCAGCTGATCGACGCGGCTGCAGAACGGCACGAAGCCGGCGCCCGAGCTGATAGCCATCCCCCGCGCCGGGAGCACGCCGCGACGTCCCGCTCGCCGACAGCGAGCGGAGTGCGTCAGAAGAAAGACAAGGAGCCGGCTGCCAGCCGCAGCCGGACTCGCATCACTATCGAGCGCGACGCGGATGGCCGCCCTTGAGCGGTTGAACACCAAGGAAACCTGCCTCCTCCCCCGCCTCGAAGAGAAAGACGCCTCACTCCACCGCCTGTCACCCATCCGACTCTTGGCGACCGACTCGGCCGCCGAGAAGGAGTCGGCGAGAACGACGCCCGCCACAGGATCGACCGCCTTGCTCGGTCCTTGGCGTTAGAAGAAGAAGATGATGTCGGCCCGCCATGCTTTGGCCCCCGCATCCGCGACGAGCCCTTCCCCAAAGGGTTCTCGCTCCCCAGAGACACGCCCAAATACAATGGCTCTGTGAAGCCGGAAGATTGGCTCATCGACTACTCCACAGCTGTCAGCATCGCCAACGGCAACCGGCGCGTTGCCGTGAAGTACGTCCCCCTGATGCTGCAGGGCACAGCGCGCACATGGCTCAATAGCCTCAAGCCCTACAGCATCAACAGTTGGCTGGACTTCACCGAAGTTTTCGTCCGTAACTTCACCAGCACCTACAAGCGGCCCCCCAAGCCTCGTCAGCTCTCCCTCTGCGTCCAGGGGCCCAACGAGTCGACCCGCGACTACCTCACGCGATGGGCCGAGCTCCGCAACTCCTGCGAGGGAGTGCACGAGGTCCAGGCCATCGAGTACTTCACTGCCGGGTGCCGAGAGGGCACCCTCCTCAAGCACCGACTCCTCTGTGACGAGCCGGCTACCCTCGATGAGTTGCTGATCATCGCCGACAAATATGCCACGGCCGACTCCTCCATGAAGACCGAGCTCCGAGTGGATGCCTCGGGGAAAGTAGTTGCCCCGGCTCCCAAGCAGCCGGCTGGCGACCCCAACCGGCGCCCCTACCAGAACGACCACAAGCGCAAGGGCCCCATGCCGACTTCCTCCAGTCGGCAGGTGGCCACAGTTGAAGACGAGCAGCCTGAAGAGCGGCCCGCTCCCAAGAAGAAGGGAGGCCGGCCGCCCTGGCAGCCGTCTTTCTCCTACGAACAAGCACTCGATGCTCCCTGCAAGTTCCACAGCAGCGCGAAGCCGTCCAACCATACAACACGGAAATGCCACTGGCTCACCCGCATCACCAAGGGCGAAGGGATGGTGCCGCCTCTGCCTCCCGGCCCGCCCCCTCCAGCTCCCCCGCAGCCGGCGGCCCGGCCGGCAGTCGGCGCCATCCAAGACAAGTTCCCCGAAGCGCACGACGCCTACGTCGTCTTCACAAGTCAAGTCGACGACAAGCGCAGCCGACGCCGGCAGCACCAAGAAGTAAACGCAGTCGCCTCTAGCACCGCCGAGTTCATGCACTGGTCGGAAAAGCCCATCAGTTGGAGCCAGGCCGACCACCCAGAGGTGATGCCTTCGCCTGGCTCCTATGCTATGGTCTTGGACGTCACCCTTGCGACGGAGATGCGAGCTGCCAGATTTTCCCGCGTCCTGATAGACGGCGGAAGTAGTATCAACATACTGTACCGCGATACCATGGACAAGCTGAACATCAAAGCAAAGCAGCTCATGCCGAGCCGCACAGTCTTCCATGGTATCGTACCCGGCCTATCTTGCTCTCCAATCGGCAAGATCAAGATGGATGTTCTCTTTGGAGACAAAGATCATTTTCGCCGGGAAGCAATATGGTTCGAGGTGGTGGATTTGGAGAGCCCCTATCATGCACTGCTTGGCCGACCTGCTTTGGCCAAGTTCATGGCTGTGCCCCACTATGCCTACCTGAAGATGAAGATGCCGAGCTCGAAGGGGATCATCACGGTAGCCGGCGACTACAAGAAGTCCATCGAGTGTGCCATGGCCAGCAGCCGGCTGGCCGAGTCCCTCGTGGTGGCAGAAGAGAAGAAGATGTTGGAACGGGTTGTGGCCATGGCCGGCAAGCAGCCGGCCTTGTCCCCCAACCCCAAGGACTGTGATGCGCAGGGCTCCTTCCAGCCTGCAAAAGAGACGAAGAAGATACCTCTAGACCCGGAGCACCCGGAGAGGTTCGCCGTGATTGGGGCGAACTTGGACAGTAAATAGGAAGGCGAGCTCGTCGACTTCCTCCGTGAGAATCGAGACATCTTTGCATGGTCCCCAAAGGACATGCCGGGTGTCCCGAAGGATTTCGCCGAGCACAAATTACATGTCCGAGCTGATGCGAAGCCGGTCAAGCAACCCCTCCGCCGACTATCAGAAGAGAAGCGAAGAATAGTGGGAGAAGAGATAGCCCGGCTCCTTGCAGCCGGCTTCATCATGGAAGTGTTCTTTCCAGAATGGCTTGCCAATCCAGTTCTCGTTTTGAAGAAGAATAACAAGTGGCACATGTGTATAGACTACACAAGTTTGAACAAGGCCTGCCCAAAGGATCCGTTTGCTTTGCCACGGATTGACCAAGTGATAGACTCCACAGCCGGATGCGAGCTGTTAAGTTTCTTGGATGCATACTCAGGGTATCATCAGATCAAGTTGGACCCGGCTGACCGCCTGAAGACTGCCTTCATCACACCCTTTGGAGCTTTCTTCTACCTGACAATGACATTCGGCTTGAGAAATGCCGGTGCCACTTTTCAGCGTTGCATGCAGAAATGCCTCTTGAAACAACTCGGCAGAAATGCCCACGTCTACGTAGACGACATTGTGGTGAAGACAGAGAAGCGCGGTACCTTGCTGGAAGACCTGAAGGAAACATTCGCCAACTTGCGCCGATTCCAGATGAAGCTCAACCCCGAGAAGTGCGTGTTCGGAGTGCCAGCCGGCCAGCTGCTAGGCTTCCTGGTCTCCGAACGCGGCATCGAATGCAACCCCGTCAAGATCAAGGCCATCAAGAGGATGGAGATTCCCACCAAGCTGCGAGATGTGCAGAAGTTCACTGGCTGTCTAGCCTCCCTGAACCGTTTTATCAGCCGACTAGGAGAGAAGGCTCTCCCCCTGTACCGACTCATGAAGAAGTCCACTCACTTTGAGTGGAACGATCAAGCCAACCAAGCCTTCCATGAGTTGAAGAAAATGTTGACCACTCCGCCTGTCCTGGCTGCGCCGACTGAGAAGGAGCCCATGCTCCTCTACATCGCCGCGACAAGCCGAGTCGTCAGCACTGTTGTTGTGGTCCAGCGCCCGGAGGAAGGCCGAGCCCAGCTGGTCCAGAGGCCGGTCTACTATCTCAGCGAAGTACTGTCCAGCTCAAAGCAAAACTACCTGCACTACCAGAAGATGTGCTATGGGGTGTACTTCGCTGCCAAGAAATTGAAGCCCTACTTCCAAGAGCACCCCATCACGGTCGTGTGCACCGCCCCGCTCGCCGAGATCATAGGCAGCCGGGATGCATCCGGCCGGGTGGCCAAATGGGCCATTGCCTTGGCGCCCTACACGATTTTCTATCAACCCCGCACCGCCATCAAGTCGCAAGCATTGGCCGACTTCCTCGTCGACTGGGCCGAGACCCAGTACTTACCGCCGGCTCCCGACTCTACCCATTGGCGGATGCACTTTGATAGGTCCAAGATGCGCACCGGCTTGGGAGCTGGCATCGTCCTCACCTCTCCCAAAGGCGACAAGCTCAAGTACACGCTGCAGATCCACTTCGCCGCCTCCAACAACGTGGCCGAGTACGAGGCGCTCGTACATGGGCTCCGGCTAGCCAAAGAACTCGGCATACGCCGGATCCTGTGCTACGGCGACTCCGACTTAGTGGTCCAGCAATCATCTGGCGACTGGGACGCCAAGGACGCGAACATGGCGAGCTACCGCTTCCTCGTCCAGCAGATGAGCGGATACTTCGAAGGGTGCGAGTTCCTTCACGTGCCAAGGGCCGACAACGACCAAGCAGATGCCCTAGCACGGATCGGCTCCACCCGACAAGCCATACCGACTGGCGTCTCCCTCCAGCGCCTCCTCAAGCCGTCCATCAAGCCGTCTCCAGAGTCGGACTCCATCTTCGTACCGCCTGCGCCAGAAACAGCCGGATCCGGCTCAAGAAATCCCGCAGGCGGCATGGGGACTTCGACGACTGCCCCGGGGACTGACGTAGTCGCACCCGGCCCAGGGACTCCAGAACCCGGCCCGGGGACTGCAGCAGTCGGCCCGGGGACTGCAACGACACAAGAAGCGGCGGTCGACTCCAATGCAACACCCAACCCACCCACCCGAGTCATGGTGGCCACATTAACAGCAGAAGAAGTCACAGCTCCCTCATGGGCCCAGCCCATCCTCAAGTTCCTAGTCAGCAGAGAGCTGCCGGCTGATGAGATCTCAGCAAGACTAGTGCAACGACGAGCCGCAGCATACACAATAATCAACAGGGAGCTTGTGAAGCGCAGCGTCACTGGAGTCTTCCAGCGTTGCGTCGAGCCAGAAAAAGGAGTGGCGATCCTCAAAGACATCCACCAAGGCGAATGCGGCCATCACGCCGCCTCAAGATCCCTCATGGCCAAGGCTTTCCGCCACGGGTTCTTCTGGCCGACTGCCTTGGAGGATGCTAAAGAAATAGTCAAGAGCTGCAGAGGATGTCAAGTCTTCAGTTCCAAACAACACCTGCCGGCTTCTGCCCTCAAGACCATTCCCCTCACCTGGCCTTTTGCCATCTGGGGACTGGACATGGTGGGCCCTTTCAAGACAGCCCGCGGTGGCATGACACATCTACTCGTTGCTGTGGACAAGTTCACAAAATGGATCGAAGCCAAGCCAATTAAGAAGCTGAATGGGCCGACTGTCGTGACATTCATCACCGACATCACCACTCGATACGGCGTGCCACACAGCATCATCACCGACAACGGCACGAACTTCGCCAAAGGCGCACTGGCACGTTTCTGCGCGACGCAGGGCATCCGACTGGACTTAGCGTCCGTTGCCCACCCGCAGTCAAATGGCCAGGTCGAGCGAGCAAATGGACTTATCCTCTCCGGCATCAAGCCCCGACTGGTTGTACCACTGGAGCGATCGGCCGGCTGCTGGCTCGAAGAGCTGCCGGCTGTCCTCTGGAGCCTGCGCACTACACCCAACAAGTCAACCGGCTTCACTCCATTCTTCCTCGTGTACGGTGCCGAGGCTGTCATCCCAACAGACATCGAGTTCGACTCACCTCGGATCACCATGTACACGGAGGAGGAAGCCAAAGAAGCAAGAGAAGACGGCGTCGACCTACTGGAAGAAGGCCGGCTGTTAGCCCTCAGCCGGTCCGCCATCTACCAGCAAGGCCTACGCCGCTACTACAACCGCAAGGTCAAGCCAAGATCCTTCCAAGAGGGCGACCTTGTGCTCCGGCTGATCCAGCGAACAGCCGGCCAGCACAAGCTCTCGGCCCCTTGGGAAGGCCCCTTCGTCGTCAGCAAGGCACTCGACAATGACTCCTACTACTTGATCGACGCGCAGAAGCCAAGAGCACGCAAGAGAGACGACTCCGGCAAAGAGTCGGAGCGACCATGGAACACAAACCTCCTAAGACGATTTTACAGCTGAAAAGCAGTATGTATCACGCTCCCCCTTTGTATTAAGTACAAACCAACAGGCCCCCCGAACAGTACTCGGGGACTGCCTTTTTATTTATCTATGAATGACGAGTGTCATATCCTTGAATGCATTATTACATTCCGAATTTTCGTCCGGCACCGGGTTCAACTAGTCGGCCCGGGGACTGGCCGCCTCGAGCTATATCGAAAGTTCTTCCTAAAGTCAGCAAAGTAGTGCGCCAGCTCCCAAGTCCTCCCTTGTTGAAAGTCGCAGCTCAAAGAACTGACTGCCCGACTAACAAGAGGAAAGACAGAAAGGACGCCCACATGAAAAACGGCTAAGGAACAACTAACCTATATAGCAAAAAGACGGCCCCCATATATGCCTACCGGCTGTCACAGCAGCCGGCTGGCCGGCTTCCTAAAAAACTTAGCCTAAGTCTGGCAGAGCTAAAAGTACTTCCCCCTCCCCAATCGGCCAGGCACCCCCCGGCTACAGATTGCAGAGCGACTGTTTGACTGGGGAGGCGGCAACCAAGGGAGGGCGGCAAAGGAAAAAAAAGCAGAAGGACAAAAAAGCGAAAGTACAAGGAAAGACCAATTGCATAACTTATATACATAAAGCCCCCGATAGGCGGCAACAGACTTAAGTTTGAGTACACCCAGTGGGTGGAATTGTGCAGACTTAACCAACCATTGTTCAAAAGTAACAAGACAGGAAAACAAAGAAAGAAGACTAAGGTGCGACTTGGAGGCCGAGCTGGTCGGTGAAGGCAGCTCGCCGGCTGAAGGAGTGGCCGCCTAGCTGGTCCCGGCTTGACCACCTCCCGCGGCAGGAGACGCACTCGCACGCGACGTAGTGCTGGAGGCGCGGTCAGGCTGGCCGGCTACCCCACCAGCCGGCTCGGCGTCTTCACCTTCCTCCTCCTCCTCTTCTCCCTCGTCGCTGGAGTCGATCTCCTCCGCCGAGTCCTCGCCGTATGCCGGGTCCAGCCCGAACCAATCTTCCGGCTAGGCGACTCCGTTGTCGTCCACCTCGGGGGCGAAGACGTTGGTGTCGGTGTAGTCGGCGATCGCTGAAGCCCGCCGAAGGATGGCCGGCCGCGCCGGCTCCACCTCCGCGTCGGCTTGCTGCCGCCAGGTAGCCAGCTGGTCCAGGTTCAGGCCTGGGTACCAGGCCTTGACAAACTCTAGCGCCCGACCGGCGCCGGAGCGAGCCGCTGACGCCTTCCAAGCCTCGAAGCGGCCGACGGCCACCTCCAGCCAGTCGGCGGTCCGACTGGGAGTGCGCGGGACCACTTGGCCGGGCCAGAGGGCGGCCAGGACCTGCGACCCGGCACGCTGAAGCCGGCGGAGCAGCCTGTGAGCCGGCTGGATACGAGCCTGGATCGCCAGGAGCTGCTCCTCCAGCGAGCGGCCGGCGGTCGGCGAGATCTTGAAGCCGGCTTGCCTCTTCGCCTGGCGACGAGCTTCGATGGCCTGGTTGGCGGCAGTGGAATAGCCGGGGAAATACTCTGTGCAAAGAAGAAAACAAAAGAAGAGCACCAAAATCAGAAAAACAAGCCGAAGTGGCAGATGGCAAGAAAGGATGAAGGGATAGACGACTTACCGTCCACCAGGTCCTCAATCTGGCCATAGCCGGAGACCAGAGTCTGCCGGTCCTCTGCCCAGCCGGCCGCCTCCGTCTCGAAATCGGCCTGGAGGGTGGCTTCACGGTCCTGCGCAGCCTTCAGCGCCGCCTTGTGGTTTTCCTCCTAGTCGGCCAGCTTCTTAACCAGGCGGTCGCGCTCCTGCACCAAGGCGGCGAGCTCCGCGTCCTTGGCACGAAGAGCAGTCTGGGACTCCCCCAGCTGTGCCCTTAGACCGGCATTGGCCGCTGCAGAGATAGAAGAAGAAGAACAATGAGAAATCATCAAGGAAGATCCGAGCCGACTGCTCAGCAGTCGGCCCGAATCTCGGGGACTACACCCAGTGCGTGCGCTGACGCGCCCCCACATGAGATAAAGATCAAGTCACATACCTCGGCTTTCAGTGAGATCGGCGGTCTTCTGTGTCAGCTCCCGAGCCTGGGAGTTGAAGGCGGCTGCTCGGAGGTTGTGGTAGTCCTGCAAGACGGACAGAAGACCGACGTGAGAAGAAAAGCAGCAAAAACAAAATCTTCAGCAGCCGACTCGGAACTCGGGGACTACACCCAGTGGGTGCGCTGACGCGCCCCCACGAGAGAAATCAAGAACAAGATGGGAATACTAACCCGGATGGCTGCCCGCGTGGCGAGGAATTCATCGGTGAACTGCCTCAGCGCCGCGGCCTGGCTCTGGAGCCGGGTCCGGACGTCTTGTGCAGCGATGTTCACCATGGCTGTCCCTCCGCCTGGCGTCCACCCTGAGGTAGCGCTGGCCGCCTCCGCGTCTCGGGCCGACGAGCTGGAGCCCACGGCCGGCCGTGGCTCTGACGCCGCCTTCTGCGGCTCCGACGCGGCCTTCCCTGCACGCCGGCCTGACGGAACCCGGACCGCCACCTCAGCCCCCGCGGCCGGCTCGCCCCCCGCCGACTGTGCGGGCGCAGGCCTAGGCTGGCGGCTTTGGGTCGTCCCAGTCGGAGGAGTCGGCCCCGGCGCCTCCCCCAAGATGATGACGTCGCCGCCGCTTCCTCCCAGATCCGGCTGGGAACCGCTGGCTCCCCCTGGCGAGGGATCCACGTCCCCTGGCGCCATGGTGCACAGGGGGGTGACCATCAGAGCGTCCCCTGCCGCCGCCTCGGCCTCGGCCTCTGCCTGGGCCTTGGATGCGGCCTCGGCGAGCGCCTTCGCCGCCTCCTCCTCCCGAGCTGCCTGGGCGGCGGCTGCCCTCCGTGCCTCCGCCTCCCGCGCTTCCTGCTCCTCTCGCACCTCCCGCGCGTTCCTTTCCGTCGCCTCCAAGAGGGCGGCGCGGGGATCTACGCGGCGGGTGGTGCTCCCAGAGCCCCCTGGCGGCTCGATGACGGAGCCGGCGTCCGCCCGCTCAAGTGATAGCGGAGCACTGACCATTGAAGAAGAAGACGAAGACTCAAGAACCATCAAAGGAAAGAAAGAAGGAGAATACACAGAAAGAGAGAAAGCTTACGCTGACACAGCCTGCGGCTGCTTCACCACTTTGCGGAAACGAGCCGCCTTCGCGGCCGCTTCTTCCCGCCTGGTGGCCGCCGCCCCACCCCTCGGCTTCTTCGTCCGACTGCCGAACATGCCCTGGGTGGCGCGATGTTTCTGACCCCTACCCCCAGCGGGCTGCGCGCTAGAGGAGCCCGCGCCGCGTCCGGAGGCCGGCTGGCGGGGCGGGACGGCTTCGGCTTCGTCCTCGTCCGGCCAGTCGTCGAAGGTCGCGGAGAGCCCGGAGCCGCCTGCTTCGCCGCCGGCTTGGCCGCCGGCCGGCTCGGCGGCGTCCTCCATATGGACCGCCCCCAGATCGGGGTCCTCCTGGTCGTGCTCGGTCCGGTCGGGGACGAAGCGGCGCTCCACGTCCGCTCCACCAGCCGGCCGAAGCAGAGGATTCTGTCAAAAGAGCGAGCCGACTGAGTTAGAGTCGGCCCAGAGGTACTCGGCGACAAAGCTGAGAGAGAAAAGGAGAAGGGGAGCGTACCGTAGGCGGAGGATTGGCGCGGCTGTAGGGCTCCTTGCCGAATTGCCAATCGTCGGAAAGCTGGCAATTGGCGAGGTAGTTCACCATGTCGGCGGCGTCGGGCTGCGGCATCTCCTTGGTGCACAGCCGGCTCGGATCGAGCTGGCCGCTCATCTGACAGATCAGATGAGGCCGGCTCTGGAGCGGGAGGACCCGGCGCGTAACGAACGCGGCCAGGAGGTCGGGCCCCGTCAGGCCCTCCGACTGGACCATCACCCGCAGGCGGGCGACGGCGGCGTTTCCTCCCTGCGACAGCGTCACCGCCCGGAAGGACCACTGGGGCAGCCTCCCCGCCGGTGGGCCGGCTACGTAAGCCGGCAGGTTGATGTAGTCGCCCCGTGGAGCGATGTTCCGCACGTAGAAATATGACTTCTGCCACTTCTTCACCGATTGGATCAGCGTGATGATGGGGAAGGGGTTGTCGGCGCCCGATCTCCGCGACGCGATGAAGGCGCCGGTCTGAGCCGGCACACCCCGCACGCGCGTGCCCAGCTTTG
Organism: Aegilops tauschii subsp. strangulata; assembly: GCF_002575655.3. Classification (NCBI taxonomy): domain Eukaryota; kingdom Viridiplantae; phylum Streptophyta; class Magnoliopsida; order Poales; family Poaceae; genus Aegilops; species Aegilops tauschii. The sequence goes on from NC_053037.3 coordinate 43,992,361, forward strand.
ACTGGAAGAATTCCCCCCAGAGCTCGAGGGTGGGGAGGACGCCGAGATAGCCCTCGCACAGGGTGACGAAGGCCGACAGCAGCACCACCGCGTTGGGGGTGAGGTGGTGCGGCTGGAGCTGATAGAACTCCAGCCAGGAGCGGAAGAAGGCGCTCACTGGCAGGCCGAAGCCGTGCAGGAAGTGTGAGCGGAAAACCACCCACTCGCCATCCCGTGGCGCCGGCCTGACTTCCTTCTCCGGCGCAAGGCGGACCTCCACTTTGTCCGCACTGGGCAGGCGCCGGGTGTCACGGAGGAAGTCGATGTGGTCGTTGTGGACGATGGAGCCATCCCAATCCCCGCCAAGCTGCTCTACGTGGGGAGGCATGGCGGAAGCTAGCACGGCGGCGGAGGAGCGTGCGGAGGAAGAGTGCGGCGGCGAGGCGCTGACGCAAGAACAAGCAAGGCGAGAAGGCAAAGGGAGTAGGAGGAGCATGCGAGGGTCTGCCGCCCTCCACCTCCCCCTACTTATAGCCTCACGCGGCCGAAGAGGCCGGACGTGGGGGGGAGACGTGGGATCAACTGCGCCCACCCCTCCCACGTCTCGCGTTTATTACGCATAAGTGCGAGCCGAAACTGCCGCACGGAACGTGCGGGCGGTTTCGGGATACAAAGGATCCGCGCCTAGGCCGGGCGCGGGCGTGGCGGGCCCCCTCTCTGCGGCAACGTCCCGTCACGCGCGTGGGCTGGCAGGCTTTCCGGCTACGTGGCGCGCCGTCGGCCCGTGGCCGGCCCGTGGCCCGGCGCACGTGCCAGCGGGTTCCCGCCCTCCGACTCCAGAAGATTTCGGCTCAGGCGGCGTGCCTGACCAAGGCCGGCTCCCAGCTGCCGGCTTGTCACGATAGGAAGCTGTTCGAGCTTCTCGAACCCTACTCCACCTCGAAGCCCGATCAGCTTCGGGGACTACTGTCGGAGTAAGTGGCCACGGGTAGCCTAACCGACTACCCCTGGCTCTTCAGAAAATTTATCAGGCCTTTGGGCCTTCAAGCACTCCAAGCATTTGGGCCGCCTTCCCCGGCCGGCTACCACCAAAGCCGACTCCCGGAAGGCGACCCAGCCTCACCGACTCCAAGAAGCCGACCAAAGAGGACGCCGACTCCTAGGAGCCTGCCAAGACCGCAACCACTCCCACGTAACGGCGACGTGACGGGGCGTGGCCACAGTGCGGCCCACTACCCCCGAAGCCCGAGGCGGGCATGGCTACAGGAGGCCGTACGGGACGGACGTCTCCCGTGCGGCTCGGCACTGTAGCCACGCCATCCACAACGTCATCCACGACCCATTCCTGTACGCCCCAAGGACTGCGGGCCCTTTCAGCCAGAGAGAGGCGTGAAGGCGGCCCGGCTTTTCCTAGTCGGCCAAGGGTATAGCCGGCCTCCAGAAGCCGGCTACTCCCTTCCTCGAAGCAGGAGCCCCATTATGGAGACAAGACGAGGTGAGGCTACAGTGATAGCCCCTGAGGCGGACCACTGTAGCCACGCTTACCTCGACAAAGCCCTCATCATCAGAGGCACGGCTACAGTAAGCAGCCGCCGACAAGACCCTAGGCGGTGGGGCCGGCCTGTCGACCAAGGAGCCGGCGGGACCCACCAGCCGGCGGGACCCAGCAGCCGGCGGAGTAGCCGGCGAGCATAGACACTGACGGCTGGGACCAGATCCCAGTCGGGTTACCATTGTACCCCCGGGGGGTAGGCCTATATAAACCCCCGGAGCACCCATGCAAAGGTTTGGCCACTGAGCATAGTTGGCTTCTAAACACAGCACACACCCACACATAGATAGAGGGAAGCAAGAGCTAGCCTTGTTCTTCTTTTCCCTTGGTCTCAACAGCTCTAGGAGCGATTGTAGCTACCCTTTACCGATCTAGTGATCATGCGGAGACCCCGCAGAGCAGGACTAGGGGTGTTATCTCCTCGGAGAGCCCCGAACCTGGGTAAGATTCGCCGGCGTGCATGTCTTCGCCTTATCCCGTTTCCGGGCACCGGCGACGTTTTATTGGCTCCCACAATGATAAGCCATCCCTTGGCATATGTCACACCGACCACCCGACACAAAGGCAACTTCGCAACCACTGTTTGCTTTCAACTAGCAAGTAAGTGATGGACAAGAAATCAGAGTAAAGCAGTTGCGATCTATTTTCTTGCTGCGATAAATAAGTTGAGCAGATATGAAAGAGTACCGCCTCTGGTGCGGCGCCGTGTATGCATCAGCTGAGAATTTGACGGTGCTGCGGTAGCGATGGCTGTCGGTGGGGTGGAAGCAGATCTAGGAGGGTAGACGATGGCGGTGGGGCGCGGTGGACGAGACGGTCGTAGGAGCGGCACCGGCAAGGTGGACGACGGCGGGGATGAAGCGAGAGGACGGGATCCAAGGATCCTGGTCCGAAGCCGTGGATGAGAGAGGTCGATCTCTTGTAATGGATGGCGGCATCGGGGTATCAGCTCCGGCGTGGTGGAGGAGGACGGCGGTGGATGGGGTGGCGGACGGAGGAGGCTAGGGTGGAGAGGGTGTTTTGGCGCCCACGGAGTACAAATGGGGAAATGGAGGTGGAGAGGAAGGGGGGAACCATGTCTTCAGGGCGCGCTTGTCTCAAATGCGAGGAAATTTACAAACTTAGCCCCCATTTCAAATTTCCTACATCATAGCAATATTAGTCGGTTGGGGATAGGATGGTAATCTCGCATACACCGAATATTTGCCGACGAGAGTTTGTTTTTGGTGCCCACCGTGTATGAATCGGGGAGGGAGCCGATTTCGGCCGAGGACACACTGTGTTTTGGCGCCCACCGTGTATGAATCTGGGTAAGAGGCGGTTATGTCACGTTTGAGTGAAATTACAAACCTACCCCTATCTAAACCTATAGAAATCGAGCAGATAGGCTTTGCGTGGCAGGGATAGGCAGAAGTAATTTCCATCTCGCATATTTTGGTTTCGGGCGGTTACTGCGACTTTCCCCGCTTCGTTCAAATTTTGCAGAGTGCATGTTTATTGTGCCAACTCAATTCGAATCCCGTTTGTATTCTATTTTTTTGGGCGGGATCCATTTTCGATTGGAATAAAATTCTATATACATCATTTTTTATATATACTTTCAAAAGCACAACACCCTTTATACATAAATATGGTTTACAAATGGCATGATCTCAGATTCATAAGGTTGTATCCTTAGGTATTCAGAGATGTCTTTCGCTCCTTAGGTATGAGAAACTACGACTCTTCCTCTTAAATATCTCTTTCTCACACACAAACACAAACTCTGTCTCCCAGGGTCTCATATTTCTCCACTGTTCTCTTGTATGTCGCTCTCACACACTCTCTCTCCCTAGAGATATCTTGCGTTCCCTCATATGTTTCTCTAGCTATCACTCTCGTTTTGAAATATCTTTCTCTCTCGCAGACACAAAACTCCGTCTCTCGGGATCTCATTTCTCTCCGACATTTGTTTGTATGTGAGTCACATGCACCCTTTCTTCATCTCTCTCACACCCACACCCATAACTCAGCCTTCTGATCCACTCGAATCCTATCTCTAACGCACACTAGCTAGCATCTTTATCTTTCTATTTATCTGTTTCTCCATCAACCTTCTTTCATTTATAGGTTGATCCCTTTTGCACAATCGTTGTGCCTCACTCCCTCTGCTCGCCATAGATGCATGCTCTAGCCCACGCCACTATCTCTTAAAGACAAAAACACATGCTCAATTGTCGGGCCTTCTTCCATGCATTCTCGCATGCATGCATATTGTCATACCGATCCGCCCATGTCGTTGATCTTAGCTAATGACTTATGTCTTCTTTCTTTTATCTCGATCATGCGCGCGCGCACACACACATCCCACGTATATATGTATACCTCGCATGCGCGCGCGCACACACACACATCCCACGTATACATGTATACCTCTCACACATGCACGTTGAAGGTCTCTATGTCTCCATACATAGTTAATTACCCTCAACCCTAACGCCACATCGAATCGTTCTCTTCTTGTGTGCACATAACTTCCGCCTGGATGGGTAAAACACACACTCACACTTAACAATCTCCTTCTAGCTACCCCTTCTCACTCTTCCCTATATCCCCGAAACCAATAAGACCATCCCTTCGTTTAATTCCCGCCTACATGCACCATCGATATATAGTAGTCTTCCTCGGTGTCTCTCGAACAAACACGTTCTCTCGATGTCGACTACTCTCACGCGCACACACCTTCTCTTTCCTCTCTACGGGCATTTTCTCTCTCGCACCCCATCGTTGGTGGCCTCTGCCATACACATCACCTCTCTATGATGAAGCCATGCACACTTAAATTACATCCGCCACCGAGGACCCCGCGACACACACACACACACAAACAAACAAACACACACACACACACGCACGCACCCACCCACCCCCTCCACACACACAAACACACACACACACACACTAAGACTCCATCACACACACACGCGCACACACACACACACTAAGACTCCATCTCTCTCTCACACACACACACCCACACACACACACACACTAAGACTCCATCTCACACACACATGCTCTAGGCGGAGCATTTGTTCCTACCACCCTTCATCCACCCTTACCCGTATGATAAACAATCACCTTAATTTACTTGTATAACATGGACAAATTCCACTTTACTTTAGTAGTTAGCAAACTTATCATCTGTACCCTTATAAAAAACCGAGTTGGCGATGATGGTGTGCCTGCCATCTTGTAATATAGACCGTCTGATCTATATTTGACGGATAGAAAGCAAACTATGATAATTTTACAAAAGATAGCCGCACCTCTCTCCACATCCTTATCTCCCACAACCTCATTGCTGAGCAATTAAAAAAGAAAGTCTCTGGAACAATCTAGCATGGTGGCCGCTGCCGCCTACCAGCGCCGTCCATCCCCATGCCTCCGCCCATTCCGACCACCAGTCACCACCACGCTCCACTCCTCCTCACCTTATCTCTCATCATTCATTTTTTCGATGACATTCTCGAGATACCAGTTTTCCGATAAAATTCTCGGAATATCATTAGTTTTTCCACATGGGATTACTCCTGCATGGGTAAATCACAACATGTGTTTTGTAAAAAAATGCAAATTGATGTTCCGTGCAATGCACGAGCATCTTGTCGGCGTTCTGGGAACGGGGGTCCCCAGACTTGCCTACCTGCGGCCCATGGCATGGCTACGCCAGCAGGCCGTACGACCCATCTTCATCAACAAGGCATCCAAGACCCTCGCGAGGGTCCAAGCCTCGCGAGGCGGACGACGCAAGACCTCCTCTGGAGTGGCCTAGCCAGGCAGGCTCACGAGGAGCGGAGATATCAAGGCAGGGCAAACCTCACGAGGCTCTCGTGACGTGAGCCATGACGAACGACACCAGGCGGGTGCCAGGCCGGCGCCAGCGCGCGCAGCGTGCGCAGCGTCCTTGTTTCCTCTTTGGTGCTAAGGAGGCCAGCACAGGTGAGGAGTACCGAGGCATCAGGGAAAGGTTGCTATATTGGTGCAACGAGACCAAGACCAGGAGGATGGCAAGGCGGAGGTCATCATGGAGCCCAAGACGGCGTCACCGCCTGAGCTTTTCGCAGGCGAAGACCACTTTTGTCAGGATAGCTTGTACTAGCTGTCCCCCTTCAAATTTGCCTGCCGTTGTTGGCTCCCTTCCCGCTCGATATTTGGGAAGAGGACCAGGGCCTATATAAGTAGAGCTAGCCACCATAGTAGAGGCATCTCATCTGCGCTTGATCCAACCCGATCGAGAGCCTACCCTAGCCACAAGAACACCTCAACCTCAGGAGGCTGTTCTTCCCTTGTACTGTTCATCATCAGCCCTAGAGGCAATCCACCACCACCACACTGGAGTAGGGTATTACACCACAATGGTGGCCCGAACCAGTATAAACCTCGTGTCTTTCTGTGTTGCGAGTTCGTCGAGTTCGTCCGTGAGATCTTAGCAAGCTAGGGAGTAGATCGGTAGGAGGTAAAGACTTCGCGCGCACCCCAGTGTTCGAACCTTAAGGGTTTGCCGGAACCCCACATCCGACATTTGGCGCGCCAGGTAGGGGTGCGCCGTAGCTTCCCTTCCATCAGTTCGTCGCTCCGTCGTCTACATGGCGGACGCTCGCCGTGCTCGAGCTGAGCGTCGCGCTGCCCTCACCGCCCGCGTCGCGGGCCACCTCGTCGTTCTCCGTATCCCGCCGCCAACGCTTCCACCGGCCCGGCGGGGAACGAGCAGCAGGCGTCCTCGCTGCATCCTTCGGTGCGGCAGGACGGCCGCACCGCCACTCCGTCACTGACCCCCGTCGGTTCTTCATCTCACGCGCGCCGCGCTCCTATGGAGGCACGGTCCGCGCTCCTCGCGGCGAACGAACTCCTGCGCTACCGCCCCGTCGACGACCTCTATGAGGAGTGGCTCGACCGCGTCGCTAAGCTCGTCCGCGCCACAGGGGGCTCCCCAGCGCTGTCCCTCTCTCTACCTCCCCCTCAACCAGCCATGGGCGACGAGGCTCATGGCGTGCCTCCACCACCTCTGCCCCAAGACGGCGCCTTGGCACCAAGGCGTGCGGCTCCGCGGCGTGACCCGCCGCGCCCGGTGCCCGCGCGCGAAGAGAGAAGCTGCCAAGAAATCCCGCGGCCGCGAGAAGCTGCACCTGCGCTCCCCGCGCCACCTCGTCAAGACCGCGCACCGCCCGCAGCAGCGCAGCGCGAACCTCGTCAAGACCAAGCTCCACCTCCGAAGAGGGCCCCGACGACCACGGCTGGCTGCCGCGCCTTCACCCCCGAGCTGCGTAGCGTCGCTTGGCCAGGCAAGTTCAAGCCGGATCTGCCTCCTCGCTACGACGGCATCGCCGACCCCGCGGAGTTCCTGCAGCTCTATGAGCTGAGCATCGAAGCGGCCAACGGCGATGAAAAAGTCATGGCGAACTGGTTTCCCATGGATCTCAAGGATGGAGCTCGCTCCTGGCTCCTGAACCTGTAGCACGGCTCGATCTCCTCTTGGGACGAGATGCGCGACCGCTTTGTTGCCAACTTCCAGGGCACTCGCGACCGCCCGCCGACTGCGGGTGACCTACGCCGCATCAAGCAGCAACCGGGAGAGACCCTCCAGAAGTACATCCAGTGCTTCAACAACACCTGCCTCAAGATCCCCAAGGTTACGGATGAGGCCATCATCTCCCCGTTCTCAGACGGCGTCCGTGACGTCAAGATGAAGGAAGAGCTCGCCATCCACGAGGAGCTCTGCACATCTCAGTAGCTGTTCAACCTGGCGACCAAGTGCGCAAGAGCTGAGGAGGGGCACCTCTCTCTCCTTGAGCTGCCAGCCGCGGGCGCAGAGGAGAAGAAAGCCAAGGCCAAGGACATGAAGCGCAAGGAGGCAGCTGTGCTCGCAGCGGAGCCCGACACCAAGCGGGGCAGAGATCAACCCGAGTCTTCCAAGAATAGCCGACCGTTCTGCGCCTTCCACAACCTGAACACCCACAACACCAGCGACTGTCAAGAGCTCAGAGCCATACGAGAAGGATGCTTCGGTCGACGCCCCGAGCGCAGCGACCGGGGCTACGGCCGCGGAGGAGGACGAGGAGGCGGACGCTGGGACGACCGTAGCCCGTGCCAGGAGTGGTGCGACCGGCCTCGTGAGGACCGCTGGCAGGACAGACCTCGCGAGGGCGCCTGGAGGGACCCGCCTCGTGAGGATCGCCCCCAGGGCAACACCGGACTTCTCCCGCTGCCGCCAACAAGAAGGAACGACGACCACCACCAGGACGAGGGGGCTGGGGGCTTCCAGGAACCGCGCGCAATCGCCTGCATCTTGGGCGGTGCCCAGGCCCCAGCCTCTCAGTGCATCTTCAAACAGTTCGCTCGCGAGGTGAACGCGGTGCTCCCCAAGCTCGAGGCCACGCACCCGCTCAAGTGGTCTCAATGCGCCATCACTTTCAACTCGGCAGATCAGCTCAAGTGCGCAGCCACCGCTGGCGCCCTCCCTATGCTGTGTTCCCCAGTCATCAGCAATGTGCAGGTCACCAAGACCCTCATCGACGGCGGCGCAGGGCTCAACGTCCTGTCCGTCGACACGTTCGACAACCTCCAAGTGCCATATGAACAGCTCCAGCCCACCAAGCCTTTCTCAGGAGTGACCGACGGTTCCACCACAGCGATAGGGCAGGTCCGCCTGCCTGTCACCTTCGGGGAGCGCAAGAACTACCGCACCGAGCTCATCGACTTCGACATCGCGCACATCTGCCTGCCGTACAATGCCATCCTCGGGTATCCAGCCCTGGCCAAGTTCATGGCAGTCACCCATCACGGCTACAACGTTCTCAAGATGCCAGGAAGCGGAGGAATCATCACGGTCCCGTGTGAAGAGAGGGATGCGGTGTGCTCCCTCGAGCGCGCCTTTCAAGCTACAGCAATCGATGACCCCGACAGCAGAAGTGAAGGCCCTCCGGAGGCCATCCCCAAGAAGAAGCAGCCGCGCCGCACAGGACCTCAGGAGGATGGCGTCGCGGCAGGGGCCTTATCAGGATCAGCGTCCGTCCCAAGGGCACCTCCCTCCATCGCATAGGAAGGTGCGCCCGGCGCCCTCCTCAGGCAGGGCTCGGGGGCTCTCTTCTGGAGGGCCTCTGACCTTGCCAACCTCACGAGTGAGGCGCTTGGGCACCAGTTGGAAGCGTGCTTCGCGGCACATGTTCCTCAGGAGAGCACAGGGCGGGGAGTGCCCACCATTTAGGAGTTCATCACTAGACCACCTAGGAACTGCAAGACGCAAGAGCCATGCGCGGCGACCGCCGCTCACGAGGCGCAGCCCCCATCCCAGCGAGGATGCTGGGCTGCGTGTCTGCATCGACGTCCCAGGGCTCAACAGGGCCGCATCTCTGGAGCGCTTCTGGCCTTCACGTGTGGGCCGCTGCGAGGGCCCACCACACAGCTACGTTCGCATGCCCTTCGGCTTGCCGAGCATGGCGTCAGCCTTTCACCGCGACCTGCGACGTGTCCTGGCGGCTCAGGAGGCCAGGTACCACGCTGTCCTGTAGGAGATGGAGATGGTCTTCAGGGAACCTCCCGAGCCCCCAGAGCCTCCCGAGGCTCAGGGCTCCGGCGACTCATGAGGAGTCATTTCTTCAACGCACGCCTTCAGCTGCACCGACTCTACTTCATCTAAAGAACCAGGTGACATCTTCCAAGCTCGTTTAGCTGGGAGCGCTCCTCGGGCTGCATTATTCCCAGGCCGCGTGGGTCGGTCCCTGTGGCATGTATCCCTTTTGCTTATGTCTTTAGCTTACCTTGCTGGGGGCGCCCCTCGGGCTGCATCATCCCTAAGCCGCTCGGGCCGGACCCAGTGGCAAGTATCTTCCTGCATTTACCTAAGCTGATCTGCTCTCCATGCTTAACCTGCCAACTGCTACCACTTGCCCGATCATCGCCTCTCCCGGGGCCTCCACACAGGCACGGCGCTCGTGCATGGGTCCGTCCCTGTCACGTCGACAAACCTGAGCGGTCGAGCTCTGGCCCACGGCACGCCCCGCGCACGTCACCTCACCAGGCCCTCAGTGCCTTCACCTCATCCAGAGCAACCAGCGGCAGGCTGACAGCTGTAATGGCAAACCGTGTTTCTTCTTGTGCCGGTTCACAGGGATCCCGTGGGAAGGATAGCAGGCGGCACCACGAATCTCCTTTTCTCTCGTGCAATTCGCTTGCGCGTTAAAAGGGGGCTCCTGAGCATCGTGACTCAGGAGCTCTTACTGGCTCTCCAGCCCTCACCCCCTGGCCTTGACCACGGCATCATGACCTGGCATACTAGCGGCGGCTGAGCACGCTCGAGGGCCGGGACCTGAGGACGTAGAGCACTAAGGAGAGCATGAGGGGAGGAAAACTCGTATGGGCCGGCCCAGCTATGCCGCACGAGTAGGCGCGCAGCCCTAGCGCAACATCAGGAGTCGCCGTGAAGTCAACAAGATAAGTCCTGCTCTCGGATCGGCCAAATGTTTGGGCTTAATGGTCCCTCATGCCTCGCCGCAACCCCGTTGCGGCCATGTTAACTCCCTTTCTCGCCTTACCATGGCTGCTTGAGCGCTAAGGGGGACCTCCTGAGCATCGCACCTCAGGGGTTCTTACTGGACCTCGGGCCGCACACCTCCTGGACTTGACCACGGCACGCGACCTGGCATACCAGCGACGGTTGTAGCCTGCCTGGGGACCAGGACCTGTCAGCATAGAGCAACAAGCTATCGCCAGGAAAGAAAGGGGGGACCGAGCCTTAACGGGGCATGCGCTCACCAAGTTTTCATAACAAGGAAGATAAGTACAAAAGACATTGCAGATCCTTACATGCCCCCACGGGGTGATTCATGATTCTTCGCAGGAAACAAAAGCTGATACTAAGGGGAATCCCATCTACACCCTTCCGTGGCGGACGCCATCATCAACAATGGGCCATGGGAGGCCGGCGCCAGCCCCATCCAGATCAGCTTCGGTGACGGCCGGACGCCGCAGCTCTGCTCCGAGCGCGGTGAGAGATTGGGGGCACGTAGCTGTCATCGCTCGTCTCCAGAGTCTCGTAAAGCTCAGGAGAGCTGCTGGACTCCCAAGGGCTGCTGCTCCTAGAATGGCCGCGAGCGAAGCACGCGTCGGTTTGGCGCTCTTCTCCAGAGCAGCACTCCAGGTGGCGGCCCTCGGTGTTGAAGACCTTGAAGAAGAGCATGGAAGCGCCGTCGTACTCGAAGTGGATTGCGAGGGCGCCCCTCGCACAGCAAACCCGCGCGATCTCCCCCCAGCCGCGGGTCATGAAGATCTTGCCGGTGGGAACCGCTTCGATCTCCGCTCCAGTCGCCGGAGCTCTGCAGTCGGCGTGCTGCAACCAGAGCTCGAGAGGCCCCCTCGGCGGCATCACGTCAGAGAAGAACCGCGGGAAGCGGATCCAGGAGCTCAGAGGCATCGGCGCCCACAACACGAACTCGCGCGAGGAGTCCGCGGCATGGATCCCAGGGGCGACGGCACGCGTCGCCGTGGTGCGGCGACCCCAGACACGGCGTGGGCGGCTCTGCTCGTCGCTCCGTCCTCCCGAGCCCTCGGCTCGGGCTCGGCTCGGGCGTACAAGGGTAGCGGGTACCCCGAAGGAGGCCGCTCGCACCAAGGCCTCGACACCACCTGCATCGCCGCTTCATCACGGCGATGGATCGACCTCTTCTTCGGCGGAAGTGGCCCCGGATCACCACGGGGAGCCTTTCCCTTCTCTTCAGCAGAAAACCTTCTGATCGGCGGCATTGTTCTCAGTAGTGGAGCAAGGAGGAAGAAGCAAGCAAGTGAGGAAGAGATGGGCAACAGGGGCTCCGCACCCCTCCCCATTTATAGCAAGAGAAGGCCAACCGGCGTCTCCCACGATCGCAGGTAATGATGGTTTTACTTGCATGTCGCAGGGACTTGTCAAGTCGTGCAGTCGCCAAGGCAGCATGGGGAAGCGGAGACGCCCACGTCCAAACCGCCACGCGTCAATGGAGGCCGCAGGCTTTTGGGGCCCGCGGTGCTCCGAACTTGATCCTTGGCTTCGCCGTGAAGCCAAGCCCGAGCGCACCTTGGCCCCGGGGGCTACTGTCGGTGTTCTGGGAACGGGGGTCCCTAGACTTGCCTGCCTGCGGCCCGCGGCGTGGCTAAGCCAGCAGGCCGTACGACCCATCTTCATCAACAAGGCATCCAAGACCCTCGCGAGGGTCCAAGCCTCGCGAGGCGGACGACACAAGACCTCCTTTGGAGTGGCCTAGCCAGGCAGGCTCACGAGGAGCGGAGATATGAAGGCAGGGCAAACCTCACGAGGCTCTCGTGACGTGAGCCATGGCAAACGACACCAGGCGGGCGCCAGCGCGCGCAACGTCCTTGTTTCCTCTTTGGTTCTAAGGAGGCCAGCGTAGGCGAGGAGTACCGAGGCATCAGGCAAAGGTTGCTATATTGGTGCAACGAGACCAAGACCAGGAGGACGGCAAGGCGGAGGTCATCGTGGAGCCCAAGACGGCGTCACCGCCTGAGCTTTTCATAGGCGAAGACCACTTTTGTCAGGATAGCTTGTACTAGCTGTCCCCCTTCAAATTTGCCCGCCGTTGTTGGCTCCCTTCCCGCTCGATATTTGGGAAGAGGACCAGGGCCTATATAAGTAGAGCTAGCCACCATAGTAGAGGCATCTCATCTGAGCTTGATCCAACCCGATCGAGAGCCTACCCTAACCACAAGAACACCTCAACCTCAGGAGGCTGTTCTTCCCTTGTATTGTTCATCATCAGCCCTAGAGGCAATCCACCACCACCACACTGGAGTAGGGTATTACACCACAACGGTGGCCCGAACCAGTATAAACCTTGTGTCTTTCTGTGTTGCGAGTTCGTCGAGTTCGTCCGCAAGATCTTAGCGAGCTAGGGAGTAGATCGGTAGGAGGGAAAGACTTCGTGCGCACCCCAGTGTTCGAACCTTAAGGGTTTGCCGGAACCCCACATCCGATACATCTTGATTGTAATTATATAACACAAATCACGAGCAGGAAGTGACATTTTTTTACACAACCACGTTAACATGGCCACATAAATCACTAGCTAAAGTAAATACCATTATACTTATATCCCGATGCAAAAGGTTGAGTACATGTCCGAAGAGTAGAGTCGCAGACATGCACTCTGTCTCTCAGAATCACACACACACACACACACACTAGTTACGTGATGCCCACTTAAGCAGACACGTATGTTACAATTTGTGACCCGCGGGTACACGTGATGCTACGCATTTATTAAAGCCGGACGATGAACCCAAACAGTAGCTGCATTCTTCCCCTCCCGCCGCCTCTTCTCTGGTCGCCGTCGCCCGGTAGGATGAGGGTCCCCTGACGTGAACAATCCTACCATTCTATCACTGACATGTGGGACCCCCAAGCGTGGGTCCCACCAGTCAGTGAAGGAAAGGTAGGGTAAGGCAGTGATAGCCACGTCAGAGGATCCATGTCCCGCCCGGTAGCCATGGCCCGACCGAAGGTAACAACATACACCATACTCCCGCCAGAGCGGCTCTTTAATCTGGAAATTTTAGTGGTCATGCATGCATCTTTTTGTGCTAGCATTCCTATATAAGGGTTGACCGGTCGCTTCCCGCGGACGTGCGGGGGCGGTGGAAGATGAAGGAGAAGGGAAGCGAGCTGTGGAGTAAAGTCTTTACCACAATTTATTAGGAAACTGAGTGCAATAATTGAGTAGTTTTGCAAACTACCAGTACTACACCTGAAACGGTTCAAAACCTATACTCCCTTGCCAGCGCGCGCTTCCCGCGTGAAACGGTCAGCGTCGCCCTGGAGTGTCAGTGCCGCATTAATGCCCGGCCAGAGCGGAGGCGGCCTCTCACTGGCGCCGGCTTTGAAGCGGCGCGACGGCCGAGAGAGCGCCGCTTCCCGGTGCACCGACTGCTCCGCGTCAAGGCTGGCCATAGGCCCTGTTTGGATCCATGGGTTAGAGTTAGTTTGAGCTAGTTGGGGCTCAAATAGCCCTAAAGTATCCAAGCATGAGGGTTTAAATTGGAGCAAGTTGCACCGAACCCACAAAAAAAAACTATCCCACCCAAGAGGTGCTAACTGGAGATAGTTCTCATTGGGACCACTAAAAAATCACTTCTCTCTCTCCATCAAGTGCATTTATTGTCAATCTAACCCTGTCACCCAAACACCTCTTTGGCTACAGTTAGTTCAGGGTTAGTCATGAGTTAGTCTAACCTCTAGCTAAGTTAGAGTATCCAAACAGGAGCAGTATAGGACATGCAAGTTTCTCAAAGCATACAGTCAAATTCGTACGTGAAAGGATTTTTTTCTTTCTGAAAACGTAACGTGAAAGGAATTTTTTTTAGAATGCTCTTGGCATGTCGCTAACATGTGATGAGTTAACGAACCTCAATCGACGGCAAAAACACCAGCCCGCCGCACTTTGAGAGAGACGAGAAGGGAGAAGCGATATGGGCTGCTGGATTACTAGAGATAGGTGTCGCACGGAAGCCAAGAAATATGGTCATAGCGTGGGTTAGCCATGTACTAGTATGATGTAACTACACTGGGCTGCCGTGTTTTGTACTCTTCCAGTCCACTGTGGAGACGATTGGTTGATTTTATATTGTTGAATAATATAAAATATTATGAGTGCAGACGCTCCACCCCGAGGTTCCTTGCTCCTTCTCGGTCGTCGGGAATCTATGTTCTTCCACTCTAGTTTTTCTACGCGAGCTTTGTTCATCCTTTTGCCAACATGCGACACATCTAGCATCAAGGTGAACGTGTCATGCAAGGATCATTCCATCTATATGAAGAACACGTGGGACTGGAACTACGAGACGGACATGTACCTAGGAGTGGACGTGCGAACCTGTGTAATGTAGCGCAGTAAGTGAAGTAGAAAGGCACAAATAGTATGAACATGCGTGGCATATAGGCATTTTTCTCTTACTACCACTAAATGTTGTACATGCAATGCCTGGTGATGTTATGGAGTACGTGACTAAGTACTCTACTACTACTATATTAATTGGAGGCACATATTAGGTTTTATATTTGTTTACGTGTATGCCCCGAGACCTTCCAACTAGACGTGTCTTCCTCTCCGGGTCGCACTTTGTATCATTAATACCACTAGTACAGTAGTACTACTACGTGTGGTCTCCGACCCAGAAGTGGAGACGCTCTACCACGATGTTCATGTCCCACTCCTTTTGCTGACGTGTGCGACATCCAGCACGTGTCGTGTGTTTGGCACTCCTTCGTCGTAAGAGTTGAAACGCTAGCATTCATTAGAAATAAAAAATAAGTATAAATCACCAGTGATACTATACCACGCGGTTTCCTTGCTCCTCAATATCGGAAAGAATACTTCCGCTCACCGACTTGTGGGCGTCGACCATCCTGGTCCACTTGCCATGCCCACAGAACTCCAAGGGAGAGTCACCCCGGTCGTCGCGCCGCAGTAATTACTAATGAGCCGTCAAATCACAGTCCCAACCTTTTACCCACTGTGAAGTTGCTCGGACGAAGGAACCATCATGACTTCATTGAATTCCGCTTCTTGAAGAAAACTACTGTACCAGCTGTACTGCTAGCTACAATAGTTACTCCAGCAGAAGCCTCCTTTGGTTCATAGGATAGGAATTTTATAGGAATATGAAAATCATAGGAAGGGAGATGACATGCATCTCAATTCCTATAGATAAAGAGATGCCATTTGATGCATAGGATAGGAATTTTTCCATTGAGTCTAGGGTAATGTACAGGTAATTTGCTCTAAAAACTATAGTAGTAACTAGTAGTACTGTTACATGCTCGTAATTAATTAAACAAACGTACGGGCGACACAGACACACACTAACTACTAGTACTACTACTTCTCACATGCTAGCCAGACGCCGTCGTTCTCCTTCCCGACTTTGTCAGCGACATCCCACCGTGCTTGGATCTCCGCCGACCACTCCGCAGCAGCGTGTGCATCCTCTTCTTTCTTGCGGCGGCGGGCCTCTCTTTTCTTGAGTGCTTTCTGACTTTTACGCCCCCTCTGTGCGGCTTTGGCCGCCTCTTGCTCTACCGCCCATTCGGCCTTGGCAGCTTCAAATTCCGCCCACATAGGTGTGAGCTCGCGAGTGGCGATGAAATCGGCACGGCGGGATGCCACCGCTTGTCTACCATTCTTTGTGCGGTCGTGGGCGGCGAGGAACTCGGCGCGGCGGGATGCCATCGCTTCCTTACCGGTTAGTGTGCGGCGCGGTGGCATGAACGACGCTTGGTGACAGCTCTGGGGTGGAGTGGCCGGACAACCGTAAAGTGCATTGGTTTGTCAAGAGCTCAAGGATAGAAGACGAAGGAAATTTGGATTCCCCTTCAATCCTGGTCATTTATTACCGAGTAAAATGCATTGGCGGTCATTGAACTTGTCTTGATAGCTCACTTTGATCATTGTATACGAGTATGGTGATTATACGGTCACTGGCTCAGCGTATAGCTTCGTATTTGTCTGGTTGACCAGTCAAACAATCGGCATGCGCCTCATTAGCTCGTGTTCTTTATCTATCTATCTATGCGGGCCTACCTGTCAGTGGGGAAAGAAATAAAAACCAAAATTATGCGTATGTGACATTACTGTTTAGACGTTTGCTGGAGGCCTCCGCGAACACCGAGCATGTATTCACCTGGCTCAACACCAACGGTCATACTCGTGACTCAGCACCTTGCTCATGTATATCGTCCATCACAACGACAATCTATAAAACAGCCTAGCTAGAGAAGGTACTATGGTGCGGAGTATGTACTATCGTGAGCAACCGATCATAGTGCCACTGCACACGAGTGTGTGTCTGATCGATTCGTCCATTATTCGTAAGTTATGTATGGTTGTGTGGTGTCTAATGGTGGTCGTCGAATGCTAGCTGGCGACAAGAGTGGTTGCATGGACGCCTGGTTGTCAATACGTGCCGCATACGCTTCAAAGGCTCGTCATCCATGACTTCACATTTTACCACCACGCCAACGTCTGACCGCCCTGGCCTACCGAAACCCCTTCCATCGCTAGCGCGCGCTTCCCGCCTGAAACGATCACCGTCTCTCCAGAACGTCAATGCCGCATTCACCGGCCTTAATTGCAGGTCACTGACATGTGGGCCTAATGCCCGTTGGGCCCACATGTCAGTGAGACAATGCATCTGCGGTTAAGTCACTGAAGCAGCGTCCGCATTCACGCCCGACGCGACCTCTCACTGGCGCCGGCATTGCAGCAGCGCGACGGCCGAGAGAGCGCCACCCGCGCGGCATCCCGGTGCAAGCGACTGCTCCGCGTTAATGACACCACGGCTGCCGACGAACCTACTCCGGTGCCAGCCGTCCATCCGTCTGCTACAGCTCATTGCCATTCGCCCGCTATATTAACTTGATCCCCAGTTCCCAGCCATAGCCAAAGACCCACACTCATTCTCCTCCAGTCCCTTCCTTCCGTTGGCACAACTCCAACCATGGCCTCCGGGCACTCCAAAGCTCTCTTGGACGTACTGTCGCAGGAGAAGACGAAGGACACCGGTGGCTCCGCTCCGGGCGTGCTCCAAAGCTCTCTTGGACGTACTCTCACAAGAGCAGACGAAGGAGATCGCCGGCTCCCCCCAGCCGCCCTCCGCCGCCACGACCACGAAGCCGGCGCGCGTGAGCGGGCGCAGCTAGCAGCGAGGAAGAGTAGTACACGGTAGGTCGCCACCGCTCTGGTCCCAGGAAGGCCACCGCTCCTCCGCTCAGTCGACGCCAAGCTTGGTGGGATAAAAATCGGCGGCCGATTAGCCACTTGACGGTGACGTGGAGGCGGAAATCTTCATAACCTTGTGCTCCGGAGGAGGAGGTTATCGAGGCAGATAAGGAGGAGGCAAAGGCAATGGCTGGCTTTCTCGGGTTCATGGCCGGACATGGTGGTCGGGGCCCGGCGACCGTTTAGATTAGGTTTACAGTAGGTTTTAGTCGGTTTGTGCGAAATATGTAATGAATTTCGTCCAGTTTATAGGAAAAGTTCTCAAAATGTAATGAATTTCATCCGGTCAATTTGAAATTTGCTTTGTTTGCACGAATTTCATCCGGTTAGTTCATATAGTTGTCGAAAGGTATGCGGGCAGCATTGGATGGCATCCATCAGTGTCCTCGGACAGATGCCGGTGTAAATTTGAGGGACAGCGCTGGAGATGCCCTAACTATCATGCTATAATCGCTAACAGTGCTCCATTATTTCGCAGGGAACAGTTATCCCTCGATCAAAATCAGATCGGCCGTGTTTCGCACTCCTTCCACGTAAGAGTGTAGACTCTTGCTTACATAAAAATGGAGCAAGTGGACGCACTGTAGCACGTCATATCACTCAAACTAGCCCTCCTAACGCGTGGGAAAGCACCGCCCTCGTCATTTTGTTCTGGATTTCTATTAATCGATCGCACGAAATTGTTACGCTTTGCAAGTTCAAAAGGAAAAGGCGGCACACTTACAACTCGTACGCGTCGCGTTCACGTCGCACCCCCGACAGTCCGGCTCACACGCCGCTCACCAGAGGGGACACGCGTTGTCTTGCATTTTCACTCACACGTGGGACTGCAATTGAAAAAACCGTCGATAGCCGAAATCTAATCGCTCAGCGGGCATCGGCTGAGAGGAGAGAGACGGGGGAGGGAGAAGAGATCGCCCGCCCGCCGTGCATGGACTCCAAGAAATATGTGGTGATAATGTGAGGTGGGCCATGCAGGAGTCCGCACCGCTTCCAAGCCCGCTTCTTACCGCCCTAGCCCACCAGAACACCTCCCCCACCCCACCACCTCCCCGCGCGCGCTCCCCCCTCAGAGGCCAGCTGCCCGCATTCATAGCAAGTACTATAGCTCGCACTGGTAAAATTCTGGGCTATAAAGGGCATGTACAATGGTTGATAAGATAGTCTTATCATAAGTCTTGCATGTAATTTAGAGATGACAAAAAAAAGTGTACAATGGATCATCTCTTAGCCCTATCTTCAATAACTAGTTATTCCTAAAAACATGGTGAAACATATTGTGCTAAGAGATCATCTCTTGTCTTCTCGACAAGCCCGCTTATGTGGAGGAGAGAGAGGCATTGACAAAGTCAAGGAGTGGGATCTGTAGGAGCCCGTCTCTACACATGCTCCTAGGTATAAAAAAACTAATTCTAAAAAAAGAGGCATAAAAAACAATTGTGTCTAAAAAAAGAAAGGTAAAAAACATTTGAGAGGAAATAGATAGAGAGAAAGTGAGAAAAAGTTGTAACCTTATAGTCAACACTATGGTAGTATTACATGAGGAAGGAGGGAGTGGTGCACATGCCAAGTTCACTGGGCTGCCGTGTTTCACACTCCTCCGTCGTAACAGTGGAGACAATAGGTTTCATCAAAAATAAACAATGAATACTCATTGCTCGTCCACTATATCGGAAAGAATACTTTCATTCGCCGACATGTGGGACGTCGACCATCCTGGTCCACCTGCCATGAACAAAATTATCCTGGTCCACCTGCCATGCACAAAGTTAGTCGGACGAAGGAACCATCATGACTTCGTTGAATTCCGCTTCTTCATGAAAACTTACTCTACCCGCAGTACTGCTACCACACGCGAAGACTGGACGGCACTGTACCACGTCATATCACTAAAACCCACTAGGCCAAACTAGCCCGCCTAGGATTTGTACTCCCTCCGTTTCAAAGTTAGTAGTACAAAGTTGACTCATCTATTTTGGAACGGAGGGACGTCTCTGTACTGCTATGATTTTGTGTTGTACGTCTCTGTACTTTTGCTACGATTTTCCTACCCTATGAACCAAATGAGGCATGAATGTATCCGTGTTAATACTCAAAAAAGAAATGTATCCGTGTCGACTATTGTCTGATCGATTGCTAAGCCTACAGTTTTAGGAGCTTGGGCTATTGGCCGATCAACGATGGATCAGTATAAGCGTACCACGAGCTCATCAGCCCCAACATTTCTCTTCGGTGAGTGTTTTGCAAGTACTATAGCTCGCACAGTAGCTAGCCTACTAACACCAAGAATCATCAAATAAGCCCTGCTGATATGATAAACAGTTCAAACTTACATCTAAGCATGCCATATATTACATCAAAAGCTGGTGAGGATACATCTGTTTCCATAACTCGGAGAGGGTTCGCATGATTCACTATCAAACAAAAGTAGCAAGTACCGCCCACACAAGACAATGCACTAGCCCTAAGATGGTTTGATAACACGCATCGTTCTGGTAATTAGACACAGGGCAATGCAAACTACCCTGAAGGATTAGCGCGACCAACTATTTCTTGTCATTGATCTCTCGGGCAATGACCACAGCACGAACAACGGCATGGGAATCGATCTCTGTGGCGATGTCCACAGGACTGACCGCGACATCGGAATCGATCTCTGGGGCGATGTCCACAGGATGGACAGTGGCATCGGAATCGATCTCCGGGGCGATGCCAACAGGACGGACCGCGACATAGAAAACGATCTCTGGGGCGTTGTCCACAGGACGGGCCGCGACATCAGAATCATCAAGGACGTCCACTGGCACCTGCACAACCCTAACATATTAGCAAGCACATTGCAAATAATCAAAAACCACAACTTTCGGTAATAAGCCATTATTTTTTACCTTGTGCAGCTCACCGGGGGATCCCATCCCTCCGGGGGCCATCTCCTCGTCCTCGATGGGGGCCATCACCTTGCCAGCGGAATACTGCTTCTCAACGGCGACTATCTCCTCAAACTCGGCCTTGAGCCTCGCATAGGTGGCCATCAGAGATTCTGGGGTAGGCACGGTGGGGCCCTTGCCGTTCTTCCAACTTTCTTTGAGGAGTTCGTCCGCCAACGTCGTCAACTCTTTGGCCAGTGCTTGTTTCTTGGAGTTCTTCATCTCCATGGGTTGGCCCGCCAACATGGTCAACTCGTTGGTCGGTGCTCGCTTCCTGGAGATCGCTATCTCCAGTGGGTTGTCCGCCTGCAACTCTTTGCCTAGTGCTCCAGGATCCATCAATGAACTGACAAACAAAAAGCAATCAAAAGGAAACCACAATCGCAATGAAAACGAGAAAAGAATAGGCCGTGAGAATCGGTCGGTGCTTCGCAAAAATAAGATTCTTGGAATGAAAATATAGCAGCATCACTGATTCGCCCACCTTTCCTTTGTCGGTACAGAAGAAAAAGGCAGAAGTGAGTAGCCTGGAGTGAGGTTTTCTTCAAGAAAGGGGAGAAAAGGCTTCAACGAGCATTCCAGTGAAATGATGGTTGCTTCATCCAGTCCAAATTCGTGGCCACTTTACCACTGCTGTTAAAGGTGTGGGTTTTGTGATATGACGGGTCATGACGGCCACACCGGGGTGACCGGTGAGTTTTGACTATAGCACCTCGCTGTGATTTGGTGGATGGCACGCGGGCCCAGATGCTTTGATGTCCCGCATGTAGATAGAACGGCTAGTCATATAGGAGTGCTCAATATTGTGCACCGCGACCAAGGCGGAGAGGAAAATGAGAGAACTATGTAATTAATGCATGAGTTTAATTAGGGTAGTTTTGTAAAGTACGAGATACATTCCTCCAATCGCAAAATGCCTTGGTTGATGAGATTTGAGATTTGAGCCCTATAAACCGGAAGGGTGATTTGAGATTTGAGATACCGCATGCGGTGTAGTCTAGTCACTTGTTGGAATCTCTAGAAAGACTTATACCGCATGATTCTTTGCTCCTTCTTACTACTACGTACTAGTTCTCCGACATGTGGGATAGCCAGCAGCATCCGGGTCGACGTAATCCGTGTCATGCACCAGATTAGAGTGCGGAACAGAAGGGGGCATCACCCCGGTCGTACCGCCTGGCCCTGTTTGGATACTCTAACTCAGCTAAAGGTTAGAGTTAGATTCTAATCCTGAACTAACCCTAAAGTAACTCTAGCGAAAGTGGTGTTTGGATGACAGGGTTAGATGGAGCATGGATACGGCGAGGTGCCTTCATGGGCGGTGCAAGAGGGAGGGAGGGAGGGAGAGGACGAGAAGCTTCGAGGAAGTGGGGAGGGATCTGCTGCGGGGAGAGTGAGAGAAAAATGTATTTTTTAGTGTCCCGAGAAGAACTAACCCAAATAAGCACCTCTTGGGTGGGTTAGATTTTTTTTGGGTTAGCTGAGTTCAAACTAACCCAAACTAACTCTAACACATGGATCCAAACAGTAACCCAAACTAACCCTCCTGTTTGGATATTTTTGGGTTAGTTGAGTTCAAACTAACCCAAACTAACTCTAACACATGGATCCAAACAGTAACGCGCCATCAAATCGCACAGCCCGACCTTTCCAGCAGTAAGTAAGTTGAATCCGCTACTCCCTCACCCTCCTCGCCTCTCTGTCGAACCGCCTACGCGAAAACTGCCGCGCGTACTACCCGGGAAAAGCCCCGCCCTCAACTTTTAACTACGCGAAAATAGTTCGAGCTTGTTCGTTCTATATAAATACTAGTACTGTATGTTTATTCACCCGTGGGGTTGTTCAATGAATGGAGGGCCGGGGAGCACAAGTGAACAATGCTAGTAGTAGTAAGTAGGAGTCGTACAGGTAGTCACCTTAAATAGAGAGTTTCTTTCCTTTAATGCCACGTACACAAATTGAAACGCTTGTTGTGGAGAGAAAAAGATAATCACTCCACTATATATGTACGCAGGGGCCTGAGTGCTTGCTTTACTAGGGTTGCCCTCTTCATTCTCTCATCCTCTCCAGATATAAACAAGACAGCGGTAGCGACATTTTCTCTCTGCTCACCGCTGGTCACAGATCCGGCCGGATCCCTTCGGCTGGTGTGTGTAGAGGACTAGGTGCATCGTTCACGCAGTCATCACCGGCGAGGGAGGAAACCCACAGCTGCTAGAGGGGCCCGATCCTCTGCCCGTGCCGTTCTCTCCGACACAGCGCCGACTCGGGAGGTCCTCCGACCCTTATTCCTCCCTGTCGTATTGTCCGCAGATCCGACCTGCCGCCGCCGACATCCCGACGACCCTCAGGAATAAGTTCTTCGAAAGCAGCCTTGCTCTACTGCCCCAGCTCCCCACGTGTCTGCATGTGCATCTTTTTCTACTCCCATCAACTCTTCCAAAGCCACCTAAATTTTTAGTATTATTAGAGGTAAAGCTACTTCATGCATTCGAATCTAGGGCTTTGTTCAAACAACAAAGAAAGGGGGGAAAGTTGTAGCATGAATCTAGGACTTGATTCAAAGAGGAAATAATATGGTGAAAGTAGTAGAGACCGGATACCCAACCGGTCTCTTGGTTGAAAAGGGAAATAATGGGAAAACATAGTACAAACTGGATAAGGAATAGATCTATTATTGGTTGGAAAAAGGATAGAAAGTGGCAGCTGGTGGACAAGTCAACGGAGTATGTCCAGGATTAGATTTGTTTCCCTCACATAGTAAAAGGTCTCCAGGATTAGAATTGCTGCCCTCACATAGTAAAAGGTCTCAGGATTAGATTTGCTGCCCTCGCATAGTAAAAGGTCTCCAGGATTAGATTTGCTGCCCTCACATAGTAAAAGGTCTCCAGGATTAGATTTGCTACCCTCACATAGTACAAGGTCTCCAGGATTAGGTTTGCTGCCCTCACATAGTAAAAGGTCTCTAGGATTAGATTTGCTCCCCTCAGATAGCATGAACAAACTCGGCATCACCACTTTATGCCTCCTTGTAGGTACATTGTGCTGATGCGTCCACTGTCGCATGTCCTTATACCAACCTTTTGCTGTTGTTAATGTAAGGGCGCATGTAAAATGAAGCGATCACACTGTTACCTTAGGGACATGTCTAACCAGTGTTATTGTTAATCTAATGCCTCCAGTGATAAGATGGAATTAAACTGTGTTACAAATGGCACTCCTGCTATTTTCCCCAGTATGATAAGTAAGTTGCTCCTTTACGCTGCTGAGTGTCCTGGTGTCCCCACGGTCCCATGCCCTTAAACCAACTCTTTAGCTGCTATTGATTTACTGTATCTGGTAAACAAGCAATGCCACCATTAAAGTAATCCCATATTTGAGGAATCTCATTGTTGATCGTAATGCTTCTGGTAACATGAAGCATTGCTGACATTTTAAAATTTCTACTGTTCTTGCGTGATTGCCATGAACATAATTAAGATGCTTCTTTTCATTTCGTATATGTTTCGTATATTCTTATTGACTAGCAACTGTTTACTTTCTATCTTTTTGTGCAGTAGGGACATCCATTTCACCTTGTTGCTATTGTGACCTTTTGGTGAACTGCACAAAACACTTTTTTTGGAATGAGTGTCTTGTGCAGTTCAACTAAAATGTCACGTGAGCAACATCTCTCAATTTTGGTGGAACTGCACAAAATGGTGATTGGAGTTTCCAAAATCTCCGTCAAGTTCTGCTGGTAATCTCGTGCAACATTTTATTAGCCTTTGCAAGATGAGCCATCACTGTCACCACAATGGCACTTTATTTTAGTGGAACTGCACAAAAGGATAAGAAAATTATAGTTGCACCTTACATGGGCCGGACAGCCAACCTTAATGTTCCTCAATTTTAGTGCAACTACTAAAGAAGAACCTGCCAGCTCACAAGAGCAAGTACTTCTTGCTAGCTGAATGATGCAATCTTTGCTTCATTTCAGGTGAACTCCAGAAAAGGCGCATGAATTGAATCATGGAACTCCAGGCAGGCCTCATTTGAGTGGAGCTGCAGGTTGAGTTCAAGGAGGCCACTATTAAAGTGAAATCATGCTCTTCTTGTTTGTGCTGTGCAAATAGGAATACTCAACTACAGATGTTGTGACGGTCAAGAGCATTCGCCAAGTTCTTCGATTGTATGACATGGCTAGCCATGATGGATTTAATCCCGATATTCACTTTATCAAAAGGCTCTAATGCGTTGGTTCTGAATCTTGCAAGCTAGGAATCAATGAGATGTGTAGGCATCTTTACTTATTATTTGAATCTTATTTGTTGGTTCTGAATCATGCAAGCTGGGAATCAATGAGATGTGTAGGCATCTTTGTTGTACTTATTATTTGGATCTTATTTGTTTGTTCTGAATCTTGCAAGCTGGGAATCAATGAGATGTGTAGGCATCTTTGTTGTACTTATTATTTGGATCTTATTTGTTGGTTCTGAATCTTGCAAGCTGGGAAACACGGCATGATGATGCAGAGGACAATAACCATAACAAACAGTTCAAACTTGGTAGTATTATCTTTGTGAAAGTGCGACAAATGTGTTGATCGTGTGCGTCCTGAGAATAATAGTTCTAATTGTTGTGCATGTTGATCCTGTGGCACTGATAGAACGAGCCAATGCATTGCTTGTTTTAAGTATAAATTTCTATTAAAGCTAATTAAATTTAAGTAAAGTGACCACTAACTCCTGTTATTACAGTACCAATATAGACCCGCTCGTGAACCAATGTGTGGCTGGAGTAGGTTTCTTAATGGAGGCGTTTGAATGCGCCGAGGGTGCATCTTCTGCCGGGCGTGCAGCGGACGAGGGAGGGGTAGTAACTGTTCTCGCCTGTACACACTCAGTTTACTGTTGAATCCAGTTCCCCAAGAGCTGAAAAACGAACTGCTGTCACCGCCTACACATTCGTTCACTTGAAGAGACTCCAATGGCGATCCGATGGGTGAGCTTGCTGGATATGGACTTCAGCAAGGAGCTCCCCTTTGAGTTCGCCGTTCAGTCCTATGGCTGCACCAAGTTGAATGTGATGTACACCAATGATCCGGACTCGGTGAAGCTCTGCCTCGCCGAGTTCAAGCAGTACCTATAGGACGGGAAAGCACAAGGTTGCAGGAATAGACCTTGTGCCCATCTATTCGTCTCCTGATAGGGACCAGCGGATCGCCGTCACCCAGGTATGTGTGCGGGACGAGGTTCTCATCTACCACTTCTGTAGGGCCATCGGAGGTTCTGGAGCATTCGCCCGTTTCATCGGCAGCGCTGACTACACCTTCGCTATGGAGGAGAGAAGGAAGAACGTGATGATTCGGCCATCTAGTGCAACAAGCTTATCGACATCCCGAAGCAATACAAGATCATCAGCAACGGGCAGGAGAAGGACTCCGTGGTTGACCTCGCCGAGACCATCATCGACCCCTGATACGCCAACATGAAAGAAGACAACGATACCAAGGACCTGAACACGTGGGAGGTACCTCTGAATCTAGCCTACATAACCTACGCGGCCAAAGACGCATACGCATGCTACGACATGTACAGGCAGATCTTGGACATGAGGGCGTGTCTGCTTCCCGTAACCGACGAGTACACGGACAGCCACAGCGTCATGATCAAGCATGCCAGGAAGGTCTAGATGTTGTATTTTATCTGTTTATAAGCACCTTTATCATCTAAGTGTTTCATCCATTAGCCTATGTGTCATAATTATCTGTTTTGTCCGAAATATTTCTTTTAAGAACCCATTAACCTGTTTGCTTTTTTAGTGGCTATTTGCTTATGTATGTAACTAGTTCACTTGTCTGTTAAAAAAAACTAGTTCACTCGGCTGCCGTGCTTTGAATCTCCTTCCTCCCAACATACTCCCCTCCTCAGGTGGACCCAGCAGGTCTCGTACACAGACATATGGGACCAACCACCTATCCATTTGTATTTCTTTATTTTGTTCAATCTTTCGTCCTCTTCCTATACAGCGGCTGGCCATCATAGCCTATGGCATTGGCCAGGCCATCCCTCTACTACCACACATTGCCCGGCGGCGGCAGCTCCACCGGTCCACCCTGCACCCGAACAAGTCAACACTCGTACTCCCCTCCGCCTGTGTCTTCCCCCATTTCGGTTCGTTCGGTCCCAGGTCTCGACGTCGTCCTCCGCCTTGGTGCTCTATCCGCGGCGCCGCCGTCTGTCGTTCCCAACATGGTCAGCAAAACAAGAGGAATCGGGAGACAACTGTTCGTCGAGAGGCTGACAGTCCCAGGCCCACCAGGTCCATGGCCTAGGTTTTGTTGTTTAACATGGGCAGCCCATGACATGTTTCAACATTTTTTGGATCCAGCAGGTATCAAGCGGCCTCTGGGCCTCCCAACCTAGCTTGTGTATAACATCAGCAACCCAAGTTATGTTTGTTTTTTCAAGACGACGCACAGGTCAGTTCTATTTTTCTATAAGAATGCACAACTGAACCTGTTTTCTATAAGAATGCAAAACTGAACCTATATTTATATCTTATTTTATTACACACACACACACACACACACACACATATATATATATATTAGAAACAACATAAGGTTCCGTTAAACCTGTCGTTCGTCCAACCATTTTATAGACCTTCCCACTTCCTTTATTTTTCATTTTCATTAATCCTATATCTGAATTTTCTCCCACTTTCTTTTTCGATGTAAACTGAGTTTTCTCCCAGTACTTTTCCCTAGAACCAACTCAACTGTCCCATGTCTAGCCTAAAAAATAATAATACCCCACGTAATATTAACTCATCAAATTAAAATGATATTTTATTTCGTAAGTTGAAAGTTCTTACAAAATAATAATTGTTTATATATAACTTGGCAAGTTAACTCCTAGTGATTGTGTACATAAGCATGCAAAGATTTTACTGACCAATGCAGTAATAGACGTGCAATCATGTGTTTATGTTTTCATAACATTTCTCCGTCTAGCCTAACATGATATTTTCACCCAGCCCAGCAAGTCTGCGGATTTTGAGAAAAATGCAAATGGGCTTTAAATTCTACAATATATATAAACGGGCTGCATAGATGCTACATCATTGTTTCACCCAGCTCACCAAATGGACTAAAAAACAAATGGACTGGCTGACATGTGGGCCAATAGGTCGAAGCCTAAGAAGGCGTTGGATTTACATCCAACGGTCGGCATTCTTCTTCAATCTCTCGTCTTCTTCCCCCAGCGCTACCGGGACCGCCTACTCCAGCCTCCGGCGTCCAGCGGCGTTGTTTTGCGCTCCTCAACAAAACGCTACCCCGCCGACGGCCAGGCCATCCCTCCACTCCGCACCTCCTGTTATTCTCTGCCGAGTGTAGGCCCACCCCGCACCCGAACGAGTCAAGTTTCCCACTCCTCCTCGTCTGCGACTCCACTGCCGCGTCTTCCCCATCTCCGGGTCGTTCCAGTCTGGGGCCTCTCCGTCGTCCACCGCCTCGGTGCGCTCGGCGCGGCGTGGTCAACATTCGAGAGTCATCAGAAGAGGACTGTACGTGGAGAGCCTGACGGCTGGGACCCACGAGGTCCATGGTCGCACGCAAGGAAAGTTCCTCATTATTATGCACTGTACGTGGACTGTACGTGGGAAGGGCTTCTGTATTTCGCGAAAAAAACATCCCCCCCCGCTGACAGGTCCGACCCACCAGCTATATCTTTGCCCGCAAGGAAGTGCCTCCTTATTACGCAAAAAAATGAATACCCCCTGCTAGCTGGGACCCACCATAGTGGGTGGCTGACTTGTGGGCCTACTAAGTTGACGGGGACGGAGGGCTTTGTCAACTTAGTCAGTATGAACGATTCTAGCTCTAGTGACCGTACGATGTCCATCCAACGGCCATAGTGCTTCTTCAACCTCTGGTCTTCTTGCTCCAGCTGCCCAAAGCAGCGCCGGTCGTGCCGCCTGCTCCTGCCTCCCATGGCCGGCTGTGCTGTCGCGGAGGCCTCATCGCCCCCATACTACTCTCACCGCTGGCCAGGCCATCCCTCCACTCACCCACACCCCCTGTTATTCTGCGGCGATGGCAACCTCACACCGCAGCCGAACCAGTGAACCCTCGTACTCCTCTCCGTGTGGGCATCCACTGCCGCGTTGTCCCCGGCTCCGCGTCGTCCCCTTCCTAGGCCTCGCCGTCGTCCACCGCCTTGGTGCTCTCGGCGTGACGTGGTCAATGTGGTCAACGACCGACTTCCATCGGAAGAGTATTGTACGTGGAGAGGCTGACAGCTAGGTCCACGGCCGCAGCTGGTCCACGGCCGCAACTGGGTCCATGGCCACATCCCAGTTTTTTTGTGATTTGCCAAGTAAGTTGCTTTGTCAGGCCTGTTGGGCTGCAAATCTTTCAAGACGAGGAGAGCTTCATTCGGCTGGCCGAGAAAATGGCCTATCAGTAATGAGAAATGGGCTGTACATTTTTTAAACACATCAAACCGACAATTAGTTTCAAATTTCTTTTTTTCATTTTGAGATTTTAAATTGCATTGATTTTTATGCGTGGACAATTTGTTGGATTTTATATTGATATACATTTATTTTTTACATCAGTTTGAATGTGACTCGAAATTTTGGGATTAAAAACAGTTCGGACCGCACCGAAATATGCAAAATTTCGTACAATTTTTTAACCATGGCCACAATATGTAATGCTAACAAAAAGAATATGGGATAAAAAACCCTTAAGAATTAGCAAATGGGCTGTAAATTATTAGAAATAATGGCAGATGGGTTGTATGCTGTTTTCCACAGATTTGAGGCTTTCCTAAAAAAAAGGTTGACGCACAAGCAGTGTCTGTTGGATGTCCATCCAACGGCCGTCGTGCTTTTTCAATCTCTGCTCTTCCTGCTCCAGCAGCTCAAACAAGCGCCGGCGGGACTGCCTGCTCCCTTCTTCCCGCGGCCGGCTGTGCTGCCGCGCAGGCCACACCGCCCCACCGTACTCCCATCACTGGCCTAGCCATCCCTCTACTCACCCACACCTGCTGTTATTCTCCGGCGACGGCAGACGAACCAGTAAACCCTCGTACAGTCGTACTCCCCTCCGCGTGGGAAACAACTGCCGAGTCTTCCCTGGCTCCGTGTCGTTTCCTTCCTAGGCCTCGCCGTCATCCACCGCCCTGGTGCTCTTGGCGCGGCCAGGTCAACGTGGTCAACGACCGACATGCATCTGAAGTGGACTGTACGTGGAGAGGCTGACAGCTGGGTCCACGGCCGCACGCAAGGAAATGCCTCCTTATTACGCGCAAAATAATACCTCCACCTGACATCTGGGACCCACCGAAAGGGCCTCTGTATTTCGAGAAAAAAAAACGTTACCGCCGCTGATAGCTCGGACCCACCAACTATATCTTCGCACGCAAGGAAGTGCCTCCTTATTACGCACAAAAAAATGAATACTCCCCCTGTTAGCTGGGACCTAGTATAGTGGCAGGCTGACTTGTGGGCCTACTAAGTTGACGGGGACGGAGGGCTTTGTCAACTTAGTCAATATGAAAAATTCTAGCTCCAGTGACCATATGATGTCCATCCAACGGCCGTAGTGCTTCTTCAACCTCTGGTCTTCTTGCTCCAGCCGCCCAAACCAGCGCTGGTCGTGCCTCGTGCTCCTGCCTCTCGTGGCCGGCTGTGCTGCCGCGGAAGCCTCACCGCCCCTACTACTCCCACCGCTGGCCAGGCCATCCCTCCACTCACCCACACCCCCTGTTATTCTACAGCGACGGCAGCCTCACACCGCAGCCGAACCAGCGAACCCTCGTACTCCTCTCCGCGTGGGCTTCCACTGCCACGTCTTCCCCGGCTCCGCGTCGTCCCCTTCCTAGGCCTCGCCGTCGTCCACCGCCCTGGTGCTCTCGGCGCGGCGTGGTCAACGTGGTCAAGGAACGGCTTCCATCGGACGTGGACTGTACGTGGAGAGGCTGACAGCTGGGTCCACGGCCGCAGCAAGGAAGTGCCTCCTTAATACGCGCAAACTAATTATTCCTCCACCTAACAACGGGGAACCATCGGACGGGCCACCGTATTTCGAAAAAAAACATTTCCCCCTGACTGCTGGGACCCACCAGCTACATCTTCGCCTGCAAGGAAGTGCGTCCAGGCAAAAAAAAAAACGATTCGCCCCCCTGACTGCTGGGACGCACCAGCTACATCTTCGCACGCAAGGAAGTGCCTGACAGTCGGGACCCACCTGGTCGATGCATACGTAGCGTTGTAATTCTCGTCGCGAACGTGTACGTACATACTGGTCGATGTAGAGGCGCACACGTGTTGTAGTAGAGGCGCGCACGTAGCATGTACACGTACGTACATCGCCCAGTGTTTAAGAAAGACAATACGACCACGTACGTACATACGGGCAGGGTCTCGAACGCCTACTCGGGTATACGTACGGCCAGGGCTCGTGTACAAGGCTGGGTCGGAACGGAGAAACAGCATCGTCGTCGTGTTCATGGGGAGCCAACTGGCTGGGTCGGAACGAAATGCGTCGTCGTGTTCATCGGGAGGGCTTGGACGGAACAACCGATGGAAACGAGGCCTGGCGTACCGCAGAACGGAGGAAACGGCCTTGTGTTCGACCGGCCATGTTCGAAACGGGATCCTGTTCATCGGGAGGGGTCTGGCGTACCGCAAAACGGAGGAAACGGACCTCCTACGGTCGAAATGGGGGTCTTGTTGATCGGGAGGGGTGTGGCATGCCGCAAAACGGAGGAAACGGACTTGTGTTGGAGCGCTACGGTTGAAACGGGGGTCCTGTTCATCGGGAGGGGTGTGGCGTACCGCAAAACAGGACTCCACGGGATACTGTTCATCTCCACCGTCGGTCCCCTCCAGCCTCCACGGGCTACTTTTCATCCACCGTCGACCCCCTCCAGCCTCCACGGGCTACTGTTCATCCACGGGCTCCTGTTCATCCAGCCTCCACTGCGCGCTACTCCAGCGGCTACTGTTCAACCAGCCCTCTCCACGGGCTCCTGTTCAACCACCCCTCCACGGGCTACTGTTCATCCAGCCCTCCACCATCTACTGTTCATCCAGCCCTCCACGGGGTGGTCCTGTTCATCCAACCCTCCACGGAGTCCTGTTCATCCAACCCCAACCGACTCGATGGATCGGGGTCCTGTTCATCCAAAGGCAACACCACGGGGTCCTGTTCATCCACCCCCACCGGGAACTGTTCATCCAAACCCCCCAGCAGCGCTCACTATTCATCCAGAGGCAGCATCGATCGGCTCCAGTTAGCAGCAGTACTGAAGGAATCGCTCGATCGGGTTCAGTTAACAGCCATCGATCGATTGCTCGGGTTCAGTAACGCGTAGCCTGCAGTGCAATCGCTCGGGTTCAGTTAGAGCCCAACGCCTCGCTCGGGTTCAGTTAGAGCCCAACGCCTCGCACCCACGCGCGTGCGTGTACGAGAGAAACGCGCATTGCTCGACCCCGACCACCCACCGTAACCGGGAACACCCTGATATTTTCCTCGCCCTCGCTTCTACCACGGAGTTTTCCGTCATGGACGGCCCAAAGAATGTCATGCAGCTGTGTCTCCGGCCCGCCCAGGACGAAAAGCCCATTTTCTGTCATGATTTTTTGTCATAGAAGTAGGAGCCCACCACATCTATGATGATACCGGGTTTTGTCACAATTATCGTCATAGAAGTGTCATAAGTATGACAGAATTTTTTTTTGTTCGGCCCAAAATGTCACAGGTGTGTCTTTTTTTTGTAGGGAATATGGGCATTCCGCTTCACCTTGTTCAGCAACCAGAATATATTTCACCTCTTTCTTTACCATCTTTAATAGTACAAGTATACAACAGTGGTTCATCATTCTTTATTTGGTTCTTATGTAATTCTTGAACATATGTACCTATGAATCGAATAATGCATTGGTTGTTTGAACCTGATGGATATGAATAAAGCTGTAGCATACATTCAAATTCAAATTCAAATCCAGTACAATTTGAAAAAGTAGCAATTAAATTACGGTGAAATTACGCTCTCCAGGTTGTTATGGCACACACGGTTGGTAAAACACAAACGTTTGCGATATGCACCATAATCCGAGACAGTTCACAGAGAGGAAAAGTGTGCAAGCATGCACACAGTTGCCGTTTGCAAAGCGTGTGCGATGTCAGACAATATCACAAATGGTGCGGGCAAACTAAACGTTTGTGTTAGTTGCCTTATCATACACGATTCGCAACCATGAACTGTTTCTGATGAAGTATGCATCGTAAATGTTGCAACACAGAATAGCGTGTGCGATAGTTATCGTGTACGACGATGTTACGATGGTCCGACGTTTCGTAATCCTGCTCGACACTCGTACGACCATTAGCTAATCTTCTTAATAGTGAACCGTTTGTGATGGGCCGTGCATCGTAAATGTAGCACCACAGAATACCGACTGCCATGGCAATGCGAGCAGAAACAAGTACGAGTACTGTAGGGGCCCTATCCCCGACGGTTTCTGGGTCGTGTGGGAAGGACCCCCCTATCGCCCACACTCACTTGGTGACGATTCCAAATGCTGTCGCAGAAAGGGGTTAAAAACCGTCTGTTTAGCACCGACGCGCACCAGTGCTTACAACTCAGGCAAGAACTCCTTCTTTGACTGATCCATTTTGAACTCCTTCAAAATCTTATCAAGGTATGTACTCATCGAAAGTTTTATCAAGCGTCTTGATCTACTCTATAGATCTTGATGCCCAATATGTAAGCAGCTTCACCGAGGTATTTCTTGAAAAACTCCCTTGAAACACTCCTTTATGCTTTCCAGAAAATTCTACATCATTTCCGATCAACAATATGTCGTTCACATATACTTATCAGAAAGGCTGTAGTGCTCCCACTCACTTTCTTGTAAATACAAGCTTCACCGCAAGTCTGTATAAAACTATATGCTTTGATCAACTTATCAAAGCGTATATTCCAACTCTGAGATGCTTGCACCAGTCCATAGATGGATCGCTGGAGTTTGCACACTTTGTTAGCACCTTTAGGATCGACAAAATCTTTTGGTTGCATCATATACAACTCTTCTTTAAGAAATCCATTAAGTAAGGCAGTTTTGACATCTATTTGCCAGATTTCATAAAATGCGGCAATTGCTAATATGATTCAGACAGACTTAAGCATCGCTAGGAGTGAGAAAATCTCATCGTAGTCAACACTTTGAACTTGTCGAAAACCTTTTGCGACAAGTCGAGTTTTGTAGATAGTAACATTACTATCAGCGTCCGTCTTCCTCTTGAAGATCCATTTATTCTCAATGGCTTGCCGATCACCGGGCAAGTCAACCAAAGTCCATACTTTGTTCTCATATATGGATCCTATCTCAGATTTCATGGCCTCAAGCCATTTTGCGGAATCTGGGCTCATCATCACTTCCTCATAGTTCGTAGGTTCGTCATGGTCTAGTAACATGAATTCCAGAACAGGATTACCGTACCACTCTGGTGCGGAACGTGCTGTGGATGACCTACGAGGTTCGGTAGTAACTTGATCCGAAGTTTCATAATCATTATCATTAGCTTCCTCACTAGTTGGTGTAGGCATCATGGGAACGGTTTTCTGTGATGATCTACTTTCCAATTCAAGAGAAGGTACAATTACCTCATCAAGTTCTACTTTCCTCCCACTCACTTCTTTCGAGAGAAACTCCTTCTCTAGAAATGATCCATTCTAGCAACAAAGATCTTGCCTTCGGATCTATGATAGAAGGTGTACCCAACAGTCTCTTTTGGGTATCCTATGAAGACACACTTCTCCTATTTAGGTTCGAGCTTATTTGGCTGAAGCCTTTTGACATAAAGCGTCGCATCCCCAAATTCTTAAGAAACGACATCTTAGGTTTCTTGCCAAACCATAGTTCATACGGTGTCATCTCAACGGATTTAGACGGTGCCCTATTTAATGTGAATGCAACTGTCTCTGATGCATAACCCCAAAACGATAGTGGTAAATCGATAAGAGACATCATAGATCGCACGATATCTAATAAAGTACTATTACAACG
This sequence comes from Aegilops tauschii subsp. strangulata, assembly GCF_002575655.3. Classification (NCBI taxonomy): domain Eukaryota; kingdom Viridiplantae; phylum Streptophyta; class Magnoliopsida; order Poales; family Poaceae; genus Aegilops; species Aegilops tauschii. The sequence goes on from NC_053037.3 coordinate 44,026,686, forward strand.
TTTGGACACACCATTACGTTCTGGTGTTCCAGGTGGCGTGAGTTGTGAAACTATTCCACATTGTTTTAAATGAAGGCCAAACTCGTAACTCAAATATTCACCTCCGCGGTCAGATCGTAGAAACTTTATTTTCTTGTTACTATGATTCTCCACTCCACTCTGAAATTCTTTGAACTTTTCAAATGTTTCCGACTTGTGTTTCATTAAGTAGATATACCCATATCTGCTCAAATCATCTGTGAAGGTCAGAAAATAACGATACCCGCCACGAGTCTCAACACTCATCGAATCGTATACATCGGTATGTATTATTTCTAATAAGTCATTGGCTCGCTCCATTGTTCCGAAGAATAGAGTTTTAGTCATCTTGCCCATGAGGCATGGTTCGCAAGTATCAAATGATTCATAATCAAGTGATTCCAAAAATCCATCTGTATGGAGTTTCTTCATGCGCTTTACACCAATATGACCTAAATGGTAGTGCCACAAATATGTTGCACTATCATTATCAACTTTGCATCTTTTGGCATCAATATTACGAATATGTGTATCACTACGATCGAGATTCAATAAACCATTTACATTGGGTGTATGACCATAGAAGGTTTAATTCATGTAAACAGAACAACAATTATTCTTTGATTTAAATGAATAACCGTATTGCAATAAACATGATCCAATCATATTCATGCTCAACGCAAACACCAAATAACATTTATTTAGGTCCAACACTAATCCCGAAGGTAGAGGGAGTGTGCGATGGTGATCTTATCAATCTTGAAATCACTTCCAACACATATCTTCACCTTGCAACTCCTGTTTCGAGTTACTAATCTTAGCAACTGAACCGGTATCAAATACCCTGGGGTTACTGTCGGTGTCAAAACCGGCGGATCTCGGGTAGGGGGTCCCGAACTGTGCGTCTAGGATCGATGGTAACAGGAGACGGGGGACACGATGTTTACCCAGGTTTGCGCCCTCTCTATGGAGGTAATACCCTACTTCCTGCTTGACTAATCTTGATGAATATGAGTATTACAAGAGTTGATCTACCACAAGATCATAATGGCTAAACCCTAGAAGTCTAGCCTGTATGACTATGGTAATCAATATGTCCTATCCGGACTACACCCTCCGGTTTATATAGACACCGGGGGGATCTAGGGTTACATAGAGTCAGTTACATAAGAAGGAATCTTCATAATCGGTCGCCTAGCTTGCCTTCCACGCCAAGCAGAGTCCAATCCGGACAAGGGTAGAGTCTTCGGCCTTCATGTCTTCACAGCCCATCAGTCCGGCCCATTGATAACAGGCCGGACGCCCGAGGACCCCTTAGTCCAGGACTCCCTTAGTAGCCCCTGAACCTGGCTTCAATGACGAGGAGTCCGACGCGCTGATTGTCTTCGGCATTGCAAGGCGGGTTCCCCCTTTTCCGCACTCCAAGATAGTCTTCGGATGCGATGATAGTATCCGGACCTGTTACACACACCATACACAACCGCAGAGAGAATATATTTTTACACGAATTGCATCTACTGACAACTTTTTGTAGCACGACAGTACGTTCGACCGGTCATAATTCCAAACCGTTTTTGTGTTCGACGCCCCACGTCCTGAGACGCGGTTGCCATTGGCACGTCTTGTCAAAGCAGAGATCGTGTCCCCTTATTACGGGGATTCTCATCAATGCGGGCATGGGTAACCCAACTGTGCCATTTATACAGCCCTTGGGAATAGGCAAATCTTAAGGCGAGTGAGGAGGCGTTTAATATTCGCTGCCTTTATAAGGGGATAAGGATTCCCTCTTCCTCTCTCACACCCTGTCTCTGTCTCTGTCTTTCCAATCTCGAGCTCCAGCGCCCAAGTTCTGATGTCCTTTCCACTCAGGCGACCATGTCCGGATCCGGAGGTCAGGGCAAGTGCATGGTCTCCTCCGTCAAGGAGGAGGACATTACTGAGCTTCGGGCGGCCGAATATTTGGCGAAGGAGATCGCTCACCACCTGCCGACCGAGGGACAAGTCGTCCCCACGCAGAAGCCCACCGAGAGGGTAGTGTTCATCTCCCATTTCTTCCGCGGGCTAGGGTTTCCACTCCACCCTTTCGTCCGCGGGCTGATGTATTATTACGGGATAGATTTCCATGATCTGTCCCCGAATTCCTTCCTCAACATCTCAGCATTTATCGTCGTGTGTGAGGCCTTCCTCCGCATCCAACCCCACTTCGGGTTGTGGCTTAAAGTCTTCAACGTGAAGCCGAAGGTGGTGGATGGCCAGCACGCGGAGTGCGGAGGAGCCATGGTGAGCAAGCTGTCCAACGTCTCCTGGCCCAAAGGTACTTTTGTGGACACGGTAAAGGAGTGGCAGAAGCAGCGGTTCTACATCATAGAACCTCGCGGCACCACCTGGGCCGCAGCTGCCGAATTCCGCTCCGGCTCTCCTATGCGACTCACCTCCTGGGTCGAGAAGAGTCCGGACTGGTGTTCACCTGACGAGCTGATAGCGTTGCAGACGCGCGTTCAAAGCATGGTAACCAAGAACGTCAAGCTTGTTGATGTGATCGAGGTGATGCTAGTTCGCCAGATCCTTCTGTGCCAGCACCGAAGCTGCCCTCTGTGGGAGTTCAATCCGAAGAAGCACCAGACCCTGGTGAGGCTCTTCGAGACTACACACGAAGGTGCATGGAGGTTGCTCTTTAAGGGCAACGATAAACCACCGGCCATGGATTCAGACCGTGGTCACGACTGTAAACACCCCGCCAGCGAGGTATGTCATTTTTGATGTAGTCCCAACTTAATTGTTTCGAGGATGATGTCTGAGCTTTCATTATTGCTTTTTCAGGACTGGATGGAGAGGGTGAAGCGGATCTAGTGTCTGGCTCCGCTGCCTGAAGAACCGGTCATCCCGCGTCTAGCGAAGATGCTGGTGCCGGCGCCATATAAGGCGCCGGAGAAGAAGGCCAAGGGGGTCAAGAGTGGCCCCCGTCACAAGGGTACTTCGGACGTGACGTCCGAAGACGACGAAGCTCATTCCTCTGTCCCTGAGGACAATGACGAGGAAGAGGAGGAGGAAGAGGAAAACAACCCTCCCCCTAAGGAGAGGAGGAAGAAGAGGGCGACTTCGGCGCATCTGGAGGCGGAAACGCCCAAGAAGGGGAAGGGCGTCACAGCGGTTAATACCGCGTGGGACGTTGACAGCAGTCCGGAACGACGCCCCCGCACTAAGCCCCAGGCCGCATCGTAAGTGACATGGCTCGCTCATGCGCACATCCGGCCCTTTCTCTTCATTATCTTGATATAGTTAACTGTACAGAGGTTCGTTGGCTCCGTCGGAGATGGCGAGCATGTCGCCACCGCCTGCCTATTCCCTCGGGGCCAGGGATGACACCGAAGTGTTGTCCCGGAGGACCGCTCTGGACCGGGGAGGAGCCCAGGACGCTGTCCGGGAGGCGCCACAAGGCAAGACCTCCACTGCCAGACACATGGGGGAGCCAATCCCCATGGAGACAGGCGAAGAGGGCCGCATCCAGTTCGACCCTCAGCCGAATACGATTCCGGAGACTCATATGGCTCCGGAGTCGGGCGAGCAGCCCTCTTTGAAGGAGAGGGGTGCGCCGCTTCCACCGGTGGCCCCTGTCCATCCAGGGGCGCCGGATAACCTGATGGAGGCGCTACAAGGCGCCTTCGTCGTGGACGAGTACCGTGTCCTTATGAGTGTGGTGATCGAGAAGGTTCAGTCCGCCAAGAGTGGACTGAACGAAGCCTGCAGCAGCCTGTTGACAGGTTTCGAGGTACGTGACATAGAAAGAGAAAAACCCCAAGTAGACAGTAGCCCCTGAGACACTGTCCAGTGTTCGGTGAGAAGAACCGGACAGAGGATCAATCCTTTGTTATAGGAGACTAACTTAATATGCATCAATGGGCAGGCGTCACTGTTGGCGGCAACCTCGCATTCTGCCGAAGTCTCTAAACTGAGGCAGAGGCTGGAGCGGACCGAGAACGAGCTCGGCGAGGTTAAAATTCGGCTTCAGGAGAAGCAAGGTGAGTAACGACTTGCTATGTGTTCGAAAAGAATAAGCGTTGTATATTGACCGCAGTGTCGTAATGTGTGCAGGAGCCGCGACCGAGGTTGAGGCCCTGAGGAAGGCCCTAGGCGAGGCCGAGGAGAAGGCTGTCCAGCAGCAAGCCGCCCGTAAGAAGCTCAAGGCCCGGGTCAAAGAAGTCCAGCAGGAGCCCCAGGATGCGGTTAAGAAATGCGAGACCTTGGAGCATAATGTGTCGGTCCAAGGGACAGAACTTGCCAAGGCTCGTCAGAGCATGGAGACCGCACGGAATGAGGCCCAGGCCGCCCTCCAGGAGATCCAGGAGGCCAAGAAGATCACGGCGGGTAAGGCATTTAAGATGCAAAGCAAGTATGCGGCGAAGCAGTACCTTTTACTAACCCGGGTTCGGAGTTCCCCAGGGGCTTTTGCGGATTTACCATGCAGTGTAGCGGACGCCGTGGAGTTCTACCAAGCCAAAGGAGGGGGTTCTACGGAGAAGCTATTCTGGTCGCAATATGCGGCGCCAGAGCTTCCCGTGTCCTTCACCGATCAGCTGAAACAGCTGGTGGAGCTGCATAGGGTGGCTGAACTAGCCATGAAGGATTTGATGATCCGGCTATGGCCAGCCGAAGCTATGCCTAGCAGCTACTTCAGACTCGTGAGGCGGATGGTGAACGCCTGTCCTCGGCTGGACGTCGTCAAGCGCTCGGCCTGCATTGAAGGTGCCCGCATGGCCTTCGCCCGTTGCAAGATGTGGTGGGCGAAGATGAACGCCATTGAAGTGGCCGGAGGGCCGCCGAAGGGCAGGAGCACCGCACGCCCGAGTGATATTTCGCAGATGTCATAGAAGGGTCTCGACTTGCAGCAGCGCAGTGCAGGCAGGACATTATTTTCGAATGAAAACATTCGTGTTGTCTTTGCCTTGTATTATGAAAACAAAGCCTGTTTTGTAATGTGATTTTGTTATGCTTTAATTGTTTCCTCCTATGCGGCCGTGTTGTATGTAATCTGAGGGTTGGCCAGTCGTCGGCTTCTACCCTCACGTAGGTAGTACGGAGGTGTTCGGGATGGAATCTAAACAATCTTGATCCAATTATATGGTCCTTGAAGGAGTTGTTTAGCGCAACGAACAAGGCAATCAGACTATACGGCTTAAACGCCCTCACTTAGCCATAGGAGTTTTATAATAAAGCATGGGCACAGCCGCTGGTTTAAACCAAAGTGCCATCAGCATCTGATTGGGAAGTGTCGATCTCTCGCATAATGCGAAAAAAATCTCCAACGATTTGTAACCCTCGAACAGCTGACCGGCTCTTGCCGTATCATGACAGTCAATTTTCGGCTTTCTCTACTGAGGCGCTCATCTGGTCAAGGCCAGGGCACAATTGCGGTAGTTCTCCCTTTACTACCCTAGCCAATTTATGGGGCGAGCAACTATTGACCAAAGACATGATTCGGAGCCAATGCATATAATGCTAAATTCGGGGTGCCGAACTTCTCTATAAGAAGTGTTCGGACTTTGTTGCCGTGTTATGGGGCGACGAGGAGCCCCTGGCAAATATGAAACGTACCAGAGTGTACGGTTGCTAGGAAATAAGTAATTGAAAGGAAAACAGAAAGAGAACAGAGATGGTATCTGGGGCCCTTGAACTTGGGCCATGGGCTGTTTCCATTATAGTTGGATTAATGCGTCAAAGCGCATTGGTACAAAATAATGCCATAAGCAACCGGCTATTTGACATGCCTCAACTAAAGGCGAGCTGTGTGTGGGTCCTAAAAACAGATAGAGTAATCTTTGAATTGGCCTCTAGGGCTGCCCCTGTACGCCTGTGCTCCATGTCGATCCGGTGTATTTGTCCTTTGACATGATCATAAATCAGGCCGTCAAAAGAGGCCCGCATAAGAGAAACCTGCGAAAAATGGAAAAAGGGAAATAGTGAAGTTATATGTGTGTCCGGGATCGGTCTAGCCGAACTGTAGGTCCCGGGCTAGCTTGTGCCTCCGTCGATGTCCATGGAATTTTAAGTGCGTAATTATGTACGCGTGGTACGAATACCACTACTTCTTCGGGACTGGCACGGAGGTCGAATTGCTAATCGAGCTCTTGACGAGCCACGCTGTCCTGTTGCAGTGTAGTCCCGAACCTCTTAATGATGTCCAGGGGCTTGGCAGCCATACTATGGTGCTGCTTGAGAAGGCCGCTCTGTACCTCTGCTGCTAGGGCGGCGGTGTTCTCCTCTATTCAGAGGGAGCGTTCAGTATTGCCATTGACTGCTATGATGCTGCGTGGACCGGGCATCTTGAGCTTGAGATAAGCATAGTGTGGCACTACATTGAATCTAGGGAACGCGGTTCGTCCGAGCAGTACGTGGTAGCCGCTGCGGAAGGGGACGATATCGAAGATTAACTCTTCGCTTTAGAAGTTGTCCAGAGAACCGAAGACCACCTCCAGCATGATTGAGCCCGCACAGCGGGCCTCTACGCCTGGTATGACTCCTTTAAAGGTAGTCTTTGTTGGTTTGATTCGTGAGGGGTTAATGCCCATGTTCCGCACTGTGTCCTGATAAAGCAGGTTGAGGCTGCTCCCACCGTCCATCAGGACTCGTGTTAGGTGAAACCCGTCGATAATTGGGTCGAGGACTAGTGCGGCTGAACCACCATGGCGGATACTAGTTGGGTGATCTCGACGATCGAAGGTGATCGGGAACGACGACCATGGATTGAATTTTGGGGCGACTGGCTCTACCGCATAGACGTCCCTAAGTGCTTGCTTGCGCTCCCTTTTGGGGATGTGTGTAGCGTATATCATGTTCACCGTTTTGACTTGAGGGGGAAATTTCTCTTGTCCCCCAGTGTTCGGCTGCCGGGGCTCTTCGTCCTCGTTCCCACTTTGTGATTCCTTTTCTTTGTTTTTGGCATTTAACTTGCCAGCCTGTTTGAAAACCCAACAGTCTCTGTTGGTGTGGTTTGCTTGTTTGTCTGGGGTGCCGTGTATCTGGCACGGACGGTCGAGTATGCGGTCCAGGCTGGAAGGTCCTTCATTGTTTCTTTTGTAGGGCTTCTTCCGTTGGCCGGACTTGGAGCCACTGAATCCGGCGTTAACTGTGGTGTCGTCGGTGTTGCCGCCATTGCTTCGGTGTTTGTGTCTATTGCGCCGGAGCTTGCCGGTGCTATTCTTGGCCTCGGTGGGGCCTACCTTGCCGGCTGTATTTTTGCTATGAGCCAGCCAGCTGTCCTCACCCGCGCAAAAGCGGGTCATGAGTGCCGTAGGGCTGCCATGGACTTCAGCTTTTCTTGGCCAAGGTGGCGTGCTAGCCATTCGTCACGGATGCCGTGCTTAAAGGCCGCTAGGGCTTCGGCATCCGGACAACCAACGATCTGGTTCTTTTTGGTTAGGAACCTAGTCTAGAATTTTCTTGCTGATTCTCTAGGTTGTTGAACTATGTGGCTTAAGTCATCGGCATCGGGTGGCCGGACATATGTACCTTGGAAGTTGTCAAGGAAAGCTTATTCCAAGTCCTCCCAGCTGCCGATGGAGTTTTCAGGCAGGCTATTTAGCCAGTGTATAGCTGGCCCCTTGAGATTTAGTGGGAGGTATTTGATGGCGTGGAGGTCGTCTCCATAGGCCATGTGGATGTGGAGAATAAAGTCCTCAATCCATACTGCGGGATCGGTTGTTCCGTCGTATGATTCAATGTTGACGGGCTTGAACCCCTCGGGGAATTCGTGATCCAGTACCTCATCTGTGAAGCAGAGAGGGTGTGCGGCGCCTCTATATCGGGCCGCGTCATGGTGCACTTCTGATGAAGTCCGTCTACGGTCATCGGCCCGAGCATGACTAGGTTTGTCGCATCCGAATAGGTAGCCGTCGTTGAGGGAGTCCTGGACTAAGGGGTCCTCGGGCGTCCGGCCTATTATCCATTGGGCCAGACTGATGGGCTGAGAAGACATGAAGACCGAAGACTATACCCGTGCCGGGTTGGACTCTCCTTGGTGGGGAAAGCAATCTTGGCGATCAACTATGAAGATTCCTTCCTATGTAACCGACTCTATGTAACCCTAGATCCCCCCGGTGCCTATATAAACCGGAGGGTGTAGTCCAGATAGGACACATTCATTACCATAGTCATACAGGCTAGACTTCTAGGGTTTAGCCATTACGATCTCGTGGTAGATCAACTCTTGTAATACTCATATTCATCAAGATCAATCAAGCAGGAAGTAGGGTATTACCTCCGTAGAGAGGGCCCGAACCTGGGTAAACATCGTGTCCCCCGTCTCTTGTTACCATCGATCCTAGATGCACAGTTCGGGACCCCCTACCCAAGATCCACCGGTTTTGACACCGACATTGGTGCTTTCATTGAGAGTTCCACTGTGCCATCGACGGAAGGTTCGATGGCCCCTTCAATCGTTGATAGCGACACTGTCGAAGGAGAAACCTTCCTCCCCGGACAGATGTTCATATTCGGCGGCTTCATACTGTGGGCCAACTTGCTTGGCCATCTGGAGCAGATCGATAGCTACGCCCCCGGCCACCAGGTCAGATTTGGAAACTTGAACTATGTTGCGGATATCCGTGGGGACTTGATCTTCAATGGATTTGAGACCGCGGCGATCGCTCCCCCTCGCTCCGATGAACATGACTTAAATCTGTCATCGGACCGGATTCAGGAGATGGTTCCTATAACCGCTACGGTCTTAGATTCGGAGCAGATTGCACCATCTGAAGCCACAGAGTCCGCAGCGTTGAAGCCGCACACAGACTCAACGCCGGGCAATATCAGCGTCAACGGAATTCCGGACTCGTCTCCGGCTATAAGTTCCGAACCACGCACGCCCCCGGTCACCGAGTTGGATCGGTTATCAATCTTCGAGTTCAGTACCGTAGATATCTTCCAACACTCGGCCTTCGGCGAGGTGCTGAATTCATTGAAAAACCTGTCCCTAGCGGGGGACGCGCGGCCGAACTATGTTCGGTTCAAGCTAGAGGCTGATAATGGAGAATTTCGCTTCCCACTCACCACCCACTTCATAGCCACTGTCGAGGACTCAACCGACAGCCTGGTTATGGCTCCGAAGACATTGATGGCATAGATGACAATGCCGACAAGGAGCAAGGCCAAGACCCGCCAGTCACCGGATGTGGGACGACAACCCCTTCGTGCAATGTGTACATGGTTGATACACCTAAAAAAGCTCGTGACGATGACAAAGGAGATCCAGTTGAGAATAAACCTCCTGAGACACAGTCTAAGTACCGGCCCCAAACACCGCTCCAAGTCACATCGCAGCAACGCGGGCACCGGAGAAAATAGTACTCTGGACGACACCGAAAACAATGAAGACCCTGTTGGAGCAAGATCTGAACAGGAGGAATAGGAAAACGGGCAAGCTAGCCCCGATGAACAGGCCCTGCCCAGTGACAATTCGGAGGACGACAACTACCTCCCGCTCTCCGAAGATGAGGTAAGCCTCGGCGACGAAGACTTCATCGTACCCGAAGAGCCCATCGAGCAGGAGCGCTTCAAGTGCAGGCTAATAGCTACTGCAAGGAGCCTGAAAAAGAAGTAGCAGCAGCTTCAAGCTGACCAAGAACTACTCAACGACAGATGGACCGAAGTCCTGGTCGCCGAAGAATACGGCCTTAGTGGCCCACCGAAAAGCTACCCAAAGCACAGATTGCTATACCAGTCCGACGACGGGGCGTTGGAGCCCGTACCATCATCACACAATGCGGCAGGTCACTGACAACTCTGTCTGGATAAAGAGGCAACTCAAGCCGAACACTAGACCGCCCCACCTCGCCGTAAAGGCAGGAATAACACGGATCACGATCGCCCAGACAACCTGCAGCGGGACTTGGACAATAGAGCAGGATACCCAAGACCGATCTACGGATCGCGCAAGCACGCCTCGACACGCGACGATGGCTACCTATTCGGACGTATCAAACCTCGCCACGCCCGAACCAAAAACTGCAAAGGGACTCCTTCGGAGTTACGCCGCAGTGTGACCCAACATAGAGGTGCCGCACACCCGCTTCGCTTCACTGATGAAGTAATGGATCATGAATTCCCCGAAGGATTCAAGCCCATCAATATTGAATCGTACGAAGGGACAACTGATCCCGCGGTATGGATAGAAGATTTCATCCTCCACATCCATATGGCCCGTGGGGGCGACCTCCACGCCATTAAATACCTCCCACTAAAGCTAAAAGGGCCAGCTCGGCACTGGTTAAACAGCGTGCCCGAAAATTCCATAGGCAGCTGGGAGGACTTGGAAGAGGCCTTCCTCGATAACTTCCGAGGAACATATGTCCGGCCACCGGATGCCGATGACCTAAGTCACATTGTCCAGCAGCCCGGAGAGTCAGCCAGGAAGCTCTGGACTCGGTTCTTAGTCAAAAAGAACCAAATCATAGACTGTCCGACGCGGAAGCCCTGGCGGCTTTCAGACACAGTGTCTGGGACGAATGGCTTGCATGCCACCTCGACCAAGAAGGACCTAAATCCATGACAGCCCTCACTGCTCTGATGACCTGCTTTTGCGCGGGAGAAGACAGCTGGCTCGCTCGTAGAAGCAACAGCGCCAGCGACCCGGGCACTTCCGAAATCCGAGACGGCAACGGTAATCCACGATGAAGCAAATACAATAGTCACAACGATGATGAAAGATCACGCGACACAGCGGTCAATGCCGGATTCAGCAATCCCAAGCCCGGTCAACGAAAGAAGCCATTCAAGGCAAATCGAGACGAACCATCCAACCTAGACAGGATATTGGACCGACCCTGCTAGATTCATGGCCACCCCGATGAACCAGCTAATCATACCAACAGAAACTGCTGGGTCTTTAAACAAGTCAGCAAGCTCAACACCGAACAGAAGGGGAGAAGGCTGCCAGGCGACAGGGATGACGGAGAGGTTCACCAACGAAGTACCGGAGGTCAGAAGCAATTTCCGCCCGAGGTTCAACCACTCCCGGAATGGAAATAACAACCCAGCTTCCGTCGCCCACTCCGTACACCTACAAAGTTTGTACCGCGCATACATCATTACACACTCAAGATACCATGGGCATTGGCGGAAGCACAATACGGACAAGCCTGCAAGCACTCCAGTAACTTTTATTATTATTATTTAGTTTCTCTTTATTTCCTCCTTCTCTATCCTTTAAAGAACAGGTGGCAAACAGGATAAACATCTGAAAACCGACTCTATGGGAGTCTGGATCCGTACACTCACCTAAGGGGCTATTTCCATCAAGGATTCCCCCCACCAAGGTCTGGCGGCGCAGACGTGCGACAGGAGGTCCAAAATAACTTTTGTAGACCGTACTCTCTATTTTTTGAGCCTGTACTATGCCTGTTCCTCCGCCTCCGACCCCGAGCATGTCAAATAGCCGGGAGGATGGCTTTTATATATATCATAAGAAATCATTGGCATATCGCTCACTTCCCAGTAAACAGTATCCGAACTAATCACCCGTGCGGTCTTGCCACTGAATACGACTCCCATGGTTGTTTCACAGATATACCCTGGCATAAACTGCCAGGGGCTCGGTATGGGAACAAATGAGTTGCCAGCAAAAGCCCGAACAGCTCTACAGCGTACTTCGGCGTCGCAAGTTTGGCCTTATATGCATCAGCTCCGAATCATTGTCTTGGGTCAATAGTTGGGTTTCCCGGCTCCCGTGCTTGCTACCCTACGTACCGCTCTATCGGCTAGGGTAGTAAAGGGAGAACTACTGTGATTGTGCCCTGGTCTAAACCGGACAAGCTCCTCAGTAGAGAAAGCCGAAAACTGACTGTCATGATGCGGCGTGAGCTGGTCAACCACTTGATGACTTCTTGGAATCTTTAGCGATTCTTCGTGTCATACGAAGGATCTTTTTTAGATCAAATATGTAAGGCATCATACGCCGCATACATACCAGGGGCTATGTCGTAGTCCCACCATAAAACTCCTATGGCTAAGTGAAAGTGTTGACGCCCTATAGTCTGATTGCCTGGTTCGCTGCATTATCACCTCCTTCATGGACCAAGACGTTGGATAAAGAGTGATTAAATGCTTTCCCGAACACCCCCATACTTCCTACGAGGGGGGCTAAAGCCGACGACTGGAAAACTTTCAGATTATCTTAAAACGGCAGCACAGGAGGAATTCAAGCTTTCAAGCAAAACATTAAAATAGATTAACTATAAAATTGTCTTTTACAATTTCCATACATCTCACTCGAACGTTATGTCTTTCGAGCACTAACCCTCTATCAAGCGGGCAGCCTCTAGGACGTCTTCAAAATAATGCTCCAGTTCCGGACGGTCCCTGCCTTTGGGTGGACTCTTTGTCACAACATCGATGGCCTTCATCTTCCCCCAGAATGTCTTGACTTGGGCAAAAGCCATCCGTGCACCCTCAATGCACGTTGACCGCTTCACAGCGTCGATACGCGGCACCGCGTCAACAAGCCTCTGCACCAAACTGAAATAGCTATTCGGAACAGGCTCGGTTGGCCACAACCGGATTATGACATCCTTCATGGCAGCACCGGATATCCTATGAAGTTCGGCCCATTGGGACAACTGTTCATTGAGCAACAGAGGGCGCTTTGACGCGCCAAACTGCGACCAAAAAAGCTTCTCTGTTGCATTCCCATCTCGCGCTTGGTAATACCGCGCCGCATCGGAAGAACTCTTCGGCAAGTCCAAGAACTCGTTCGGAGAACTCCACACTTGGTTAAGCTGAGCATAGTTCGGGTCACCGAACTTAGTTTGCAACAGAAATGGCTTCCCAGCTGCAGTCTCCCTAGCCTGCCGAACCTCCTCACAGACTGCTCTGGATTCCGATCGCGCTTCCCTCGCCTCTTCTGAGGCCTTGTCCAGTTCAACCGTTAAGGCTTTATTCTCCTTCTCCAGCAGTTCACAGCGGCCAGTGGCATTTTCCAGTTCAAGCACCACCATGGATATCTTCTCCTTGTCCTGGCGCCGTGCAGCTTGTTCCGCTATCAGCTCGACTAATGCCTTTTCGGCAGCAGCATTGCTACGCCGGGCCTGCTCCTTGGCCTGGGCCAGCTCCGCTTGAAGAACTTCAACGGCGGCAGCACCATCTGCAGCCACGCATACAGATTTTAGCGTCATGCTTATACCATAAAAATATATGTGGATTGCACCAAATACATACCTTGCGACTCGTCAAGACGCATATTGATTAATGCAAGATCATCCCCTGCCGCATCAATCTTCCGCTGCAGCACGGCAACTTCCATAGTCCGGGAAGTGGCCAAGGGGGAAGTAGCCTGTGTTCAAAGTTTATCAGGTTAGTCCTCAAGCGATCCTTTTCGATCCTCCGTTTGCTTCCTCAGGGAAGACAACCCGAGTCTCAAGGGCTACTACCTATAAACTGGCGCATCTTCACAAATGAAACATAGCTGAATACATTATGTCACAAACCTCGAAGCCCTTCAGTAGGCTCGCGAAGGCTTCATTTAATCCACTTTTCGTGGCAAAACCTTCTCAATCACTGTACCCATCAAGGTACGCTGCTCCCCTGAGACAGATGCTTTCCGCAACATGTCCCGCAATACATCCGGAGTCTCCAGGTCTCCAGAAGCTGCTCCAAAAGCACAATCATCCTTTGAAGGAATCTGTCACCCGTCTCCAAAATCACTATCGGCTGTGAACCAGACAATCCAGGGCCTTTGTTATCATCAGCCCTGGAGTCCCGGATGGTCGGAGGTCCACCTTCGGGTACTGCCTCTTTTTTCCCCTGGTCTAAAGGGACCCTCCGCGATGACACTTCAGAGTCATCCACCTTATTGGGCGAAGAGGTTGGAGGAGGCGTTTCGCTCTCCATCATCTCTGGGAGGAGACTTCCCGAAGAAGAGGATCGCCCAGAAAAACTCTGTGCCGACCTGAAAAAATGTATGAACGCGTTACGTATATCTTCGGTAACAACAACGGAGCGGGACGCTATTAAAATACTCCGGATTCACCTACGGTTTGGCAGAGGGCTTATTCCCTTGTTGGAGCTGTTTAACGGCGTCGCTTTCCAAACTCAAGCCGCTCGACGGTGGCACCTTGCTCTTCTTGGAAGACCACCCCTCCCAATCTTCGGAGGTGGCCCTTTTCCTCCTGCTTGGAGAAGGGATACTAGGTCCTTTTCCGCCTCTGTCTTCGGGCGAGGAAAGGTCGATTTCTGTGGACCCAGTGTCTGATTTACCTCCAAAACCAAGGTCATCTTGGGTCTTCTCGCCCTCCCCTGCTGGTGCCTGGTATGGCACCGAGACCAGCATCCTTGTTAACACAGGAGTAGCTGAGTCTTCGGGAAGGGGAGCCGGACACCTAATCCGTTCCACCTTCTTTATCCAGCCCTAAAAAAGGGATGATACTATTGGTATCTTGCCACTGCGTATGTGACTATAAGGTATTCGGTAAACGGGTACTTACCGGGGTATCCGGATGGTTACAGTCTAGGCCGACATCTTCGGTGGTGTCTGGCCATTGCCTTCATTTCCCAAAGAATAATCTCCACATTCCTTCGTGTGTTGTGCCGAAGAAGTGTTGAAGAGTCCGCGGCCCTTCTGGATTGAACTCCCATAGGCGGTGAGGCTGTCGCTGGCACAGCAGGGTCCGACGAACTAGCATTACTTGAATGACGTTGGCTATGTCGATGTCCCTTTCAATGAGGCTTCGGATGTGACTTTGCAGAGTTCGCACATCATTCGTTGATCCCCAATCCAGCCCCTTGTTAATCCATGATGCAAGTTGAATTGGTGGGCTGGATCAAAAGGCAGGCGCCGCTGTCCACTTGGAGCCACGGGGCTCGGTGATATAGAACCACCCCTGCTGCCATAAATCGGAAGATTTGGAGAAGGATCCTTTCAGCCAAACAGCGCTAGCAAGCTTGCTCACAGTAGCGCCACCGCACTCAGTTTGCTCCCCTTCTATCGCTTGCGGCTTCACGCCAAAAGTCTTGAGCCACAAACCGAAGTGCGGAGGAGTTCGGAGGAAGGCTTCGCACGTGACGATAAATGCCGAGATAAGAAGAATAGAGTCCGGGGCCAGATCGTGAAAATCTAGCTCGTAATAGAACATGAGCCCTCGGACGAAGGGATTAAGTGCAAACCCTAACCCATGGAGGAAGTGGGATACGAACACGACCCTCTCGCCGGATCTGGGGGTGGAAATAACCTGCCCCTCGGCGGGAAGCCGATGATGGATTTCTGCAGTCAGGTACCTCGCCGAACGAAGCATGGCAATATCTCCCTCCCTGACAGAAGAAGCTACCCACCGGCCTTGACGGCTGGATCCGGACATGATTGGGGCTTGAGGCAACCGAAACCCGGGTGTTGGAACTCGGAGTTGCAGGGGTCGAGGAAGAAGCAAGCGTGAAAGAAAAAGACGGGTCTATACCCCTATATAAAGGCTGCGAATATCAAACGTCTCCTCCTGGGCCTCGAAACTTGCCTATTCCCAAGGAGTTGTACCCAAGCGACGGTTGGATTACCCACGTCTAGGTTGGCAAGAATCCCCTAAAGAAGGGGAGACACGACCTCCGCTTGGATAAGACATGCCAATAAAACCACATCTCGAGACGTGGGACGGTGGGCCAGCTAACGACTCGAAAATAATGGCCGAGCAGGCGTGATGCCATATTACCAGAAATTATCAGCGGATTGAGCTCGTGAAATATTATATCCTCTGCAGTTGTGTATACAGGTCTGGATACAATCATTACATCTGAAGACTATCTTGGAGTTCGGAAAGGGGAACCCGCCTAGCAATGCCGAAGACAATCTGCGCGCCGGACTCCTTGTCATTGAAGCCAGGTTCAGGGGCTACTGAGGGAGTCCTGGACTAAGGGGTCCTCGGGCGTCCGACCTATTATCCATTGGGCTGGACTGATGGGCTGAGAAGACATGAAGACCGAAGACTATACCCTTGTCCGGGTTGGACTCTTCTTGGCGTGGAAAGCAAGCTTGGCGATCAACTATGAAGATTCCTTCCTATGTAAATGACTCTATGTAACCCTAGATCCCCCCGATGCCTATATAACCGGAGTGGGTAGTCCGGATAGGACACATTCATTACCATAGTCATACAGGCTAGACTTCTAGGGTTTAGCCATTACGATCTCGTGGTAGATCAACTCTTGTAATACTCATATTCATCAAGATCAATCAAGCAGGAAGTAGGGTATTACCTCCATAGAGAGGGACCGAACCTGGGTAAACATCGTGTCCCCCGTCTCCTGTTACCATCGATCCTAGATGCACAGTTCGGGACCCCCTACCCGAGATCCGCCGGTTTTGACACCGACAGTCGTCTCGAGTAGGGAAGCGTTCTCGTGATCCGTAGATCGATCTGGTGTGTCCTGCTTTGCTGTCCAATTCCTGCCGAAGGTCGTATGTATGGTCCCGAGCTGGTCTGTCCTTGTGTTTACGAGGCGGTGGGGTGGGCTGTTGTTCGGCCTTAGTTGTCGTTTTATCCCGACCGCGGGGCGGTCGGTCAGCCGCCCTGTCCCGACCTCATGGTGGTCGTTCCGCATTACGCGGGGGATCTGGTGCCTCCTTGTCGAACTGAGGTAGCAGTCTGCGCTTTGGGTAACTCTTGGTTGGGCGCTTGAGCCCGTATTCTTCGGCTGCCAGGACATCAGTCCACCTGTCAATGAGCAGGTCTTGATCAGCTTGGAGCTGATGCTGCTTCTTCTTCAGGCTTCTTGCAGTGGCTATTAGCTGGCGCTTGAAGCGCTCCTGCTCGAGGGGTGCCTCAGGCCCGATGAAGTCCTCATTGCCAAGGCTCTCATCATCCTCGGAGACTGGACGATAACTATCATCATCCTGGTCATTGGGCATGGCCTGTTTATCAGGGTCATCTTGGCTGTTGTCTTGTTCCCCCTGTTTGGATGTAGCTCCAACAGGGTCTTCACTGTTTTCGGCGTCGCCCGGAGTACTATTTTCTCCGGTGCCAGTGTTGCCGTCTTTTGAGCGACGTGGCTTAGAGCGGCGTTTAGGGCGCCGGCGCCTGGATTGCGTCTTAGTGGGTTTATTCGCATCTAGCTCTTCTTTGTCATCGCCAGATCCTTTAGGTGTATCAACCATGTACACGTCGTATGAAGAGGTGGCCGTCCAACGTCCAGTGAATGGCGGGTCTTGGCCTTGATCCTTGTCGGCATCGTCGTCCATACCGTCGATGTCTTCGGAGCCATAATCAAGCTCCTCGGTTAAGTCCTCGACGGTAGCTATGAAGTGGGTGGCGGGAGGGAAGCAAAATTTCCCATCATCAGCCTCTAACTCGAACCGAACATAGTTCAGCTGCGAGTCCTTCTCCAAGGACAAATTCTTTAGAGAGTTTAGCACATCGCCCAAAGGTGAGTGCTGGAAAACGTCTGCGGCGCCGAATTCGAAGATCGATAACCGATCTAGCTCGGTGTCCGCAGGCGTGCATGGTCCTGAACTTATAGCCGGAGACGAGTCCGAAGTTCCGTTGACGCAAATATTGCAGGGTGTTGAGTCCGTGTGCGGCTCCAACGCCCCGTACTCTATGGATTTGGATGGCACGATTTGCTCCGGATCTAAGGCCGTAGCGGTTATAGGAACTATCTCTTGAATCCGGTCCGATGACATATTTAAGTCATGTTCATCAGAGCGAGGGGGAGCAATCGCTGCGGTCTCAAATCCATTGAAGATCAAGTCCCCATGGATATCCGCAACATAGTTCAGGTTTCCAAATCTGACCTGGTGGCCAGGGGCGTAGCTATGGACCTGCTCCAGATGGCCAAGCGAGTTGGCCCGCAGTACGAAGCCGCCGAACACAAAAATCTGTCCGGGGAGGAAGGTTCCTCCTTGGACAGCGTCATTATCAACGATTGAAGGGGCCATCGAACCTTTTGCCGACGGCACAATGGAACTCTCAGCACCAATGTCGGTGTCAAAACCGGCGGATCTCGGGTAGGGGGTCCCGAACTGTGCGTCTAGGATCGATGGTAACAGGAGACGGGGGACACGATGTTTACCCAGGTTCGGGCCCTCTCTATGGAGGTAATACCCTACTTCCTGCTTGATTGATCTTGATGAATATGAGTATTACAAGAGTTGATCTACCACGAGATCGTAATGGCTAAACCCTAGAAGTCTAGCCTATATGACTATGGTAATCAATGTGTCCTATCCGGACTACACCCTCTGGTTTATATAGACACCGGGGGGATCTAGGGTTACATAGAGTCGGTTACATAAGAAGGAATCTTCATAATCGGTCGCCTAGCTTGCCTTCCACGCTAAGGAGAGTCCAATCCGGACAAGGGTAGAGTCTTCGGCCTTCATGCCTTCACAGCCCAATAGTCCGGCCCATGGTTAACAGGCCGGACGCCCGAGGACCCCTTAGTCCAGGACTCCCTCAGTTACTATGAACACTAGTAATTAAAGTACACATCAATAACATTTATATAAAATATACCTTTGTTCACTTTGCCATCCTTCTTATCCGCCAAGTATTTGGGGTAGTTCCGCTTCCGGTGACCATTCCCTTTGAAGTAGAAGCACTCAGCTTCATGCTTAGGTCTACCTTTGGGCTTCTTCATGGGAGTGGCAACTTGCTTGTCATCTTCTTGAAGTTCCCTTTCTTTCCCTTTGCCCTTTTCTTGAAACTAGTGTGTCTTGTTAACCATCAACAATTGATGCTCTTTCTTGATTTCTACCTTCGTCGATTTCAGCATCACGAAGAGCTCGAGAATCATTTTCGTCATCCCTTGCATATTATAGTTCATCACGAAGTTCCAGTAACTTGGTGATAGTGACTAGAGAACTCTGTCAATCACTATCTTATCTGGAAGATTAACTCCCACTTGATTCAAGCGATTGTAGTACTCAGACATTCTGAGCACATGCTCACTAGTTGAGCTATTCTCCTCCATCTTGTAGGCAAAGTACTTGTTAGAGGTCTCATACCTCTCGACTCTAGTATGAGTCTGAAATACCAATTCCAGCTCTTCGAACATTTCACATGCTCCGTAGTGTTCAAAGCATTTTTGAAGTCCTGGTTCTAAGACGTAAAGCATGGCGCACTAAACTGTCAAGTAGTCATCATATCGAGCTTGTCAAACATTCATAACGTCTACATCTGCTCCTGCAATAGGTCTGTCACCTAGCGGTGCATCAAGGACATAATTTTTCTGTGCAGCAATGAGGATAATCCTCAGATCACGGACCTAGTCCGCATCCTTGCTATCATCTTTCAACTTATTTTTCTCTAGGAACATATCAAAAAATAAACGGGAGCTACATTGCGAGCTATTGATCTACAACATAATTTGCAAATACTATCAGGACTAAGTTCATGATAAATTAAAGTTCAATTAATTAAATTACTTAAGAACTCCCACTTAGATAGACATCCCTCAAGTCATCTAAATGATCACGTGATCCAAATCAATTAAACCATGCCCGATCATCACGTGAGATGGAGTAGTTTTCAATGGTGAACATCTCTATGTTGATCATATCTACTATATGATTCATGTTCGACCTTTCGGTCTCCAGTGTTCCGTGGCCATGTTTGTACATGCTAGGCTCGTCAAGTTTAACCCCGAGTATTCCGCATGTGCAAAATTGTCTTGCACCCGTTGTATGTGAACGTAGAGCCTATCACACCCGATCATCACGTGGTGTCTCAGTACGAAGAACTTTCACAATGGTGCACACTCAGGGAGAACACTTATACTTTGAAATTTAAGTAAGGGGTCATCTTATAATGCTATTGCTGTACTAAGCAAAATAAGATGCATAAAAGATAAACATCACATGCAATCAAAATATGTGACATGATATGGCCATCATCATCTTGTGCCTTTGATCTCCATCTCCAAAGCACCGTCATGATCTCCATCGTCACCGGCTTGAAACCTTGATCTCCATCGTAGCGTCGTGGTCGTCTCCCCAACTATTGCTTCGACAACTATCGCTAACGCATAGTGATAAAGTAAAGCAATTACATGGCGTTTGCATCTCATACAATAAAGCGACAACCATAAGGCTCCTGCCAGTTGCCGATAACTTTTACAAAACATGATCATCTCATACAACAACGTATATCACATCATGTCTTGACCATATCACATCACAACATGCCCTGCAGAAACAATTTAGACGTCCTCTACTTTGTTGTTGCAAGTTTTACGTGGCTGCTACGGGCTTCTAGCAAGAACCGTTCTTACCTACGCATCAAAACCACAACGGTGTTTCGTCAAGTTTGATGTTTTAACCTTCAACAAGGACCAGCCGTATTCAAATTCGATCCAACTAATCTTGGAGAAACAGACACCCGCCAGCCACCTTTATGCAAAACTAGTTGCATGTCTGTCGCTGGAACCAGTCTCATAAACGTGGTCATGTAAGGTTGGTCCGGGCCGCTTCATCCAACAATACCGTCGAATCAAAATAAGACGTTGGTGGTAAGCAGTATGACTATCACCGCCCACAACTCTTTGTGTTCTACTCGTGCATATCATCTACGCATAGACCTGGCTCTGATGCCACTGTTGGGTAACGTAGCATGCAATTTCAAAAAAATTCCTACTCTCACGCAAGACCTATCTAGGAGATGCATAGAAACGAGAGGGGAGAGTGTGTCCATGTACCCTCGTAGACCGAAAGCAAAAGCGTTTGTTAACGCGGTTGATGTAGTCGAACTTCTTCACGTTCCGACCGATCAAGCACCGAACGTACGACACCTCCGAGTTCTGCACACGTTCAGCTCGATGACGTCCCTCGAACACTTGATCCAGCAAAGTGTCGAGGGAGAGTTCCGTCAGCACGACGGCGTGGTGACAGTGATGGTGAAGTTATCCGCGCAGGGCTTCGCCTAAGCATTACGTGAATATGACCGGAGATGTAAACTGTGGAGGGGAGTGCCGCACACAGCTTGGAACAATTGTGTGTATTGTAGGCGCCCCCTCCCCACGTATATAAAGGAAGGAGGGGGGGAGGCCGGCCCTAGGTGCACCCCAAGTAGGAGGAGTCCTACTTGGGCTCCTAGTAGGATTCGGCCCCCCTTCCTTTTTACCGGAGGGGGAAAGGGGGAAGAGAGAGAGGGGGGAGAAGGAAAGGGGGCGCCTCCCCCTCCCCTAGTCCAATTCATACTCCTTCCCTATGGGGGCGTGCCACCCCTTTGTGGGCTGGTGTGCCTCCCTCCTATGGCCCATATGGCCCATATCTTCCCCCGGGGGTTCCGGTAACCCCCCGGTACTCCGATATGTACCCGATACACTCCGGAACACTTCCGATATCCGAATACTATCATCCAATAAATCAATCTTTGCCTCTCGACCATTTCAAGACTCCTCGTCATGTCCGTGATCTCATCCGGGACTCCGAACAACATTCGGTCAACAAATCACATAACTCATATAATACAAATCATCATCAAACGTTAAGCGTGTGGACCCTACGGGTTCGAGAACTATGTAGACATGACCGAGACTCCTCTCCGGTCAATAACCAATAGCAGAACCTGGATGCTCATATTGGCTCCCACATATTCTACGAAGATCTTTATCGGTCGAAACGTTATGACAACATATGTTATTCCCTTTGTCATCGGTATGTTACTTGCCTGAGATTCGATCGTCGGTATCTTCATACTTAGTTCAATCTCGTTACCAGCAAGTATCTTTACTTGTTCCGTAATACATCACCTCATGACTAACTCCTTAGTCGTTTGCTTGCAAGCTTATGATGTGTATTACTGAGAGGGCCCAGAGATACCTCTCCGATACTCGGAGTGACAAATCCTAATCTCGATCTATGCCAATGATACATCTCCAACGTATCTATAATTTATGAAGTATTCATGCTAATATATTATCATTCTAGGATGTTTTACAATCATTTTATAGCAACTTTATATCATTTTTGGGACTAACCTATTGACTCAGTGCCCAGTGCCAGTTGATGTTTTTTGCTTGTTTTTTACATCGCAGGAAATCAATATCTAACGGAGTCCAAACACCGCGAAACTTTTTGGAGAATTTTTATGGACCAGAACACCCAGGATGGGCCAGAGCAGCACCTAGGGGGTGCCACAAGGGGGGCACAACCCACCAGGGCATGCCAGGGCCCCCAGGCGCGCCCAGGTGGGTTGTGCCCACCTCGGTGGCCTCCCGCACCCCCTCTTCGCCCTATAAATTCCCAAATATTCCAAAACCCTTTGGGGTAGCCCTAGATCAGAAGTTCTGCCGCCGGAAGGCTCTGTAGCCACCAAAAACCCATCTAGACCCTGTTCCGGCACGCTGCCGGAGGGGGGAATCATCTCCGGTGGCCATCTTCATCATCCCGGCGGCCGCCACGATGAGGAGGGAGTAGTCCACCCTCGGGGCTGAGGGTTTGTACCAGTAGCTATGTGTTTAATCTCTCTATCATGTTCTTGAGATGCACAATCTTGATGTATCGCGGGCTTTGTTACTATAGTCGGATCATATGGTGTTTTCCCCTCTCTATCTTGTTGTGATGAATTGAGTTTTCCCTTTGAGATTTCGTTGTTATCGGATTGAATACTTTTATGGATTTGGGAACACTAGATATATATCTTGCAATTGAATACTCGTGGTGACAATGGGGTATCATATTGATTCACTTGATATATGTTTTGGCACTCAACTCACGGATTCCCGAGGTGACATTGGGGTAATCTATGCATAGGGGTTGATGCACGTTCTTGTATTTGTTTCTCCGGTAGAAATCTTGGGGCACTCTTGGAAGTTCTTTGCGTCGGACTGAGTATTATGGATCTGAAGTTATTTGGTGTTATTTTAGTATGAACTCTAGGATAGATCAAACGGAAATAATAGCTTTGTGTTATTTTAGTACGAACTCTTGAATAGATCAAACGGAAAGAATAGCTTTGAGTTGGTTTCGTACCCTACAAACAATTTCGTCTTATATACTCCACTAGATAGGAACTTTGGAGTGATTCTTTGTTGCACTTTGAGGGATGGTTATATGATCCAATTATATTAGCATTGTTGAGAGATTGCACTAGCGAAAGTACGGACCCTAGGCCTCATTTTCAAGCATTGCAACACCGTTTTTGTGCCCGTTTACTATTTGCTACCTTGATGTTTTTAGTTATTCAGATTATTAAAATATATTTCTACCATCAATATTACACTTTTATCACCATCTCTTCATCGAACTAGTGCAGCTATACAATTTTCCATTGTATTGGGTGTGTTGGGGACACAAGATATTTCTTGTATTTGGTTGCAGGGTTGTTTGAGAGAGACCATCTTCATCCTACACCTCCCACGGATTGATAAACCTTAGGTCATCCACTTGAGGGAAAATTGCTACTGTCCTACAAAACTCTGCGCTTGGAGGCCCAACACGAGTCTACAAGAATAAAGTTGCGTAGTAGACATCAAGCTCTTTTCCGGCGCTGTTGACGGGGAGGTGAGTGCATGAAGGTATATCTTTAGATCTTGTAATCGAATCTTTTAGTTTCTTGTTTTATCACTAGTTTGGTTTATATAAGAAAACTAAAAAAATGGAATTGAGGTTGCATCACATTATTCATCTTTATAATGTCTTTCGTGAAAATGATGGAAAGGAAAATTGTGCTCAATTGTTAGAAGAAGAATGCTATAAAATGTTTGGCATAGAATCCATGAATGATGAGCATGATTGCAATGTTGCTAGTATGAATTCTTTGAATATCCATGATGCTAGTGATATGCAAAGCCATAAGCTTGGGGATGCTATATTTGATGATGATGATGATATTTTTAGTCCCCCAAGTTTTGATGTGCAAATTTGTTATAATGATTTCATGCCTCCTATTTATGATGATTATATTGATGAAAGTGGATTTGGAGAGGCCATGACTTTATTTAATGATGATTCCACTATCTTGGATGAGGCTTCAATTGACTATGATAACAAAGTTGCTATCTATGATGATTATGGTGAGAATTATGATAACCATGAAACTTGTCATCAGGATTTTAATTTTCACTCTCATGATAGCTATTTTGTTGAGTTTGCTCTCACTACTATTGATGAGAAGAAATTTGCTTATGTGGAGAGTAATAAGTTTTCTATGCTTTTGTATCATGAAAATAATGCTTTATGTGATGGTTATATTGTTGAATTCATTCATGATGCCTCTGAAAATTATTATGAGGGAGGAACATATGCTTGTAGGAATTGCAATAATATCAAGTTTCCTCTCTATGTGTTGAAAATCTTGAAGTTGCATTTGTTTTGCCTTCCTATGCTAGTTGATTCTTGTTCCCATAAATTGTTTGCTCACAAAATACCTATGCATAGGAAGTGTGCTAGGCTTAAATGTTCTTGCCATGTGTTTCATGATGCACTTGTTATGTTTCAATTCTTATCTTTTATGCGAGCATCATTGAAATCATCAGGCCTAGCTAAAAGACATTAAAGAAAAGCGCTTGTTTGGAGACAACCCAACACTTTTACCTACTGTTTTTGTGTTTTCACATGATTATGCTACTGTAGTAATCATGTTTTATTGCTTTTGTTTCAATAAAGTTCCAAGTAAAGCCTTTGGGATAGTGTGGATGATAGTTGACTTGAATCTGTGCAAAAACAGAAACTTTTGCGCTCATTCCAGGAATTTTCAAAATTCACTGGAATGTGCTTTTGATCTGAATTTTTTACAGGTGATAGATATACAAATTCTCTACGTTGTCCTAATTTTTCAGAATTTTTGGAGTAGCATAAGTATGGTTGGAGTACAGATTACTACAGACTGTTCTGTTTCTGACAGATTTTGTTTTCAATGCATAGTTTGCTTGTTTTCTAGTTTCTATGGCTTATATTTCTCAATATAAATTGTGGAAATGATATGCTACAGTAGGAATTGTGTGTAAAAAATTATGAATCTTGTCTTTGACAGTAGCAAAGTGAAATGGTTTGCTCTTTATCATAGTAACCTATCTCACGAAGTTCCATTAAGTTTTGTGTGATTGAAGTTTTCAAGTTTTGGGTGAGATGTCGATATGAGGAGAATAATGAGTGAAAAGACCCTAAGCTTGGGGATGCCCAAGGCTCCCCAAGTTAATATTAAAGGAAGATCCAAGCAACTAAGCTTGGGGATGCCCCGGAAGGCATCCCCTCTTTCGTCTGCAACATTATCGGTAACCTTACTTGAGGCTATATTTTTATTCATCACATGATATGATTTTTGCTTGGGGTGCCATTTTATTTTGCTAGGATTTGCTTGTTGTTATTTAGAATAATGTTTTGCATCTTTTACTTCAATAAAAATGTCAAGTGTAGCCTTTGTCATGCTTATTTTGCAAGTCTACTTGTTGCTGTTTGAAAACAGAAAGTTTATCAGTGTTGCAAAAATTCCCCAGAAAATTCAGAATGTGATAAAATGTTGAAATTTTTTGCACAATAAGCTCTGACAAATTTTCGACGGTGTGGTAAAATTTCATAATTTTTGGAGTTAGGTAAGTATGATGAATCTTGCATTCTTTACGGACTGTACTGTTTTGGCAGATTGCTCTTATGGTTGCATTGTTTGCATATGTTTGCTTGTTTAATGATTCTATTTGAGGATAAGACTATTAAATATGCAGAGGCATTTAGTATGCAATGTTGAATAATATTTTTAGTGATTTGCTACAGTAGGGAATGATAAGGTTTTGCATTGATTTATACTAACTTATCTCACGAGTTCCTGTTGAGTTTTGTGTGGATGAAGTTTTTGAGATTAAGGGAAACCGTGATATGAGAGGAATTAAGGAGACACAAAAGCTCAAGCTTGGGGATGCCCAAGTCATCCCAAGTTAATATTCCAAGATGTCTCAAGCATCTAAGCTAGGGGATGCCCCGGTAGCCGTAGGCATCCCACCTTTCTTCTTCAACAATTATCGGTTAGTATCGGTTGATCCTAAGTTTTTGCTTCTACACATGATGTGTGCTATTGTTGGAATGTCATTTTGTTTTGTTTTGCTTGCTGTTTTAATAAAATACTTAGATCTGAAAGTTTTAAATAAGAGAGAGTCCTCAGATAGCTATCCATTTACTTAACTACTCGCATGATCTTCACTTATATCTTTTTGGAGTAGTCTGTCATTTACTCTTGTGCTTCACTTATATCCTATGAGTAAATTGTTGAATGAATTGAATATCATGAAGTTGAAATTATATCATGCCGGGTAGTAGCTTCACATTGGGTTTAGAAAGTGAAATCTTTTGAAGCTTGACAATCATACTATTGGTCATACAAGCAATTCATGAATGATTAGTAGAAGAAAGAGAACTTTCACATGCAAATACACTATCTTGGAAATCTTTTGTGATTGTGAGCCCCCATCAAAATATTATATGCCAAAATTGTTGACGTTGGACAAGGAAGACAACGTAATGATTTATGTTTGTTCATATTCACATAGAAGTTATATTGTCATAGATCCTTTAACATGTGGTGCTTGCCCCCATCTTTGCTAGCCAAAAATTCCGCACCAAGTAGAGATACTACTTGTGCATCCAAAAATTCTTAAACCCAAATCTTATTTTCAAGAGTCCACCATACCTACCTAAGGATTGCGCAAGATCCTTCAAGTAATTTGTCACCGGTGCAATAAGGTAATAAAAATTGCTTCTAAAAGTGTTAGACCATTTAGTGTAAGAGAAAATTGAACGTTGTACGAGCTTGTGATGGCAAAGAATAAAAGCGACAGACTGCATAATAAAGGTTGCTATCATAATGGGCAATATAACGTGACATTCTTTTGCACTAAGGGATTGAGCATACAAACAAATAAGCGCATGGCAACCTCTGCTTCCCTCTGCGAAGGGCCTATCTTTTACTTTTTAGTATTTACTTTTATGCAAAGAGTCAAAGTTTTTCTCTCTATTCCTTTTTATTTTTATCTTTTGGCAAGCATCATGTGGTGAGGAAAGATCTACGCACATATATCCAGTTGGATATGGGTAGCATGAGTTATTATTGTTGACATCACCCTTGCGGTGAATACGTTGGGAGGCAAAACAATAAGCCCCTATCTTTCTATGTGTCTGGTTGAAACGTTTTGCTCATGTGTATTCGGTGAGTGTTAGCAATCATAGAAGACTATAAGATGGTTGAGTATGTGGAGCTCTTACTTAGACTCTGTTGAATAAGTTGAATTGCAATTGCTTGGTGACTAAGAATATAGGTTGTTGAGTTTCAAGAGAATTCATTGTTTGAACCTTAACATGTGAATTGGTTGCTACTTTAACATGAGAAGTTATATAAGAAAGAATTGTTGTTATGATGCTAGGAAAAGTGATTGAAATTATCATTGATCAAACTTATGCACTTTGCTAGCATTCACACTTCATAAATTATTTCTTTTATCATTTACCTACTCGAGGACGAGTAGAAATTAAGCTTGGGGATGCTGATACGTCTCCAACGTATCTATATTTATGAAGTATTCATGCTAATATATTATCATTCTAGGATGTTTTACAATCATTTTATAGCAACTTTATATCATTTTTTTGGACTAAACTATTGATCCAGTGCCCAGTGCCAGTTGCTATTTTTGCTTGTTTTTTACATGGCAGGAAATCAATATCAAATGGAGTCCAAACACCGCGAAACTTTTTGGAGAATTTTTATGGACCAGAACACCCAGGATGGGGCAGAGCAGCACCTGGGGGTGCCCCGAGGGGGGCACAACCCACCAGGGCGCGCTAGGGCCCCCAGGCGCGCCCAGGTGTGTTGTGCCCACCTCGGTGGCCTCCCGCATCCCCTCTTCACCCTATAAATTCACAAATATTCCAAAACCCTTCAGGGTAGCCCTAGATCAGAAATTCCGCTGCCGCAAGGCTCTGTAGCCACCGAAAACCAATCTAGACACCGTTCCGACACCCTGCCGGAGGGGGGAATCATCTCTGGTGGCCATCTTCATCATCCCGGCGGCCACCACGATGAGGAGGGAGTAGTCCACCCTTGGGGCTGAGGGTTTGTACCAGTAGCTATGTGTTTAATCTCTCTCTCTCTCTCTCTTGTTCTTGAGATGCACAATCTTGATGTATCGTGGGCTTTGTTAATATAGTCGGATCATATGGTGTTTTCCCCTCTCTATCTTTGTTGCGATGAATTGAGTTTTCCCTTTGAGATTCCGTTGTTATCGGATTGAATACTTTAATGGATTTGAGAACACTTGATATATGTCTTTCAATTGAATACTCGTGGTGACAATGGGGTATCGTATTGATTCACTTGATATATGCTTTTGCACTCAAATCGCGGAATCCCGAGGTGACATTGGGGTAATCTATGCATAGGGGTTGATGCACGTTCTTGTCTTTGTTTCTCCGGTAGAAATCTTGGGGCACTCTTTGAAGTTCTTTGCGTTGGATTGAGTATTATGGATCTAAAATTATTCGGTGTTATTTTAGTACGAACTCTAGGATAGATTGAACGAAAAGAATAGCTTTGTGTTATTTTAGTACAAACTCTTGAATAGATCAAACGGAAATAATAGCTTTGAGGTGGTTTCGTACCCTACAAACAATTTCGTCTTATGTTCTCCACTAGATAGGAACTTTGGAGTGATTCTTCGTTGCACTTTGAGGGATGGTTATATGATCCAATTACATTAGCATTGTTGAGAGATTGCACTAGCGAAAGTACGGACCCTAGGCCTCATTTTCAAGCATTGCAATACCGTTTTTGTGCCCGTTTACTATTTGCTACCTTGCTGTTTTTATTTATTCAGATTATAAAAATATATTTCTACCATCACTATTACACTTTTATCACCATCTCTTCGCCGAACTAGTGCACCTATACAATTTGCCATTGTATTGGGTGTGTTGGGGACACAAGATATTTCTTGTATTTGGTTGCAGGGTTGTTCGATAGAGACCATCTTCATCCTACACCTCCCACGGATTCATAAACCTTAGGTCATTTACTTGAGGGAAAATTGCTACTGTCCTACAAAACTCTATGCTTGGAGGCCCAAGATGAGTCTACAAGAATAAAGTTGCATAGTAGACATCAGCCAACCCAACTAATACCTTCGGAGATACCTTAGAGCATCTTTATAATCACTCAGTTACGTTGTGACATTTGATAGCACACAAGGCATTCCTCCGATATCCGGTAGTTGCATAATCTCATAGTCGAAGGAATATGTATTTGAGATGAAGAAATCAATAGCAATAAAACTGAACGATCATAATGCTAAGCTAACGGATGGGTCTTGTCCATCACATCATTCTCCTAATGATGTGATCCTGTTATCAAATGACAACTCATGTCCGTGGTTAGGAAACCTTAACCATCTTTGATCAACGAGCTAGTCAAGTAGAGGCTCACTAGGGACACGTTGTTTGTTTATGTATTCACACATGTATCAAGGTTTCCGATCAATACAATTCTAGCATGCATAATAAACCTTTATCATGAATAAGGAAATATAAAATAACAACTTTATTATTGCCTCTAGGGCATATTTCCTTCAGTTTACCCATCAAAGATGACCCCTAAAAATGTATGAAGACATTGAAGGTTCGCAAAGACATTCGCGTCGAAGATAATGATGCGTGAGGACATTCGCTTGAAGGCAATGGAGTGCGAAGACATAGTTCTTTTCGTAGTTTCATTTTCTTTTTTCTTGAGTCATAGGAACCACCGAACTATCAAGTGGGGTCCAAGTGAACAAAGTCAGAAAACTGACGTGATGCTCAACCCACATCCTATGTCTTCGAGTGAAGGCAATGCGAGAAAATCTTAACCTGTGTTGGATAAGTCAGTCTTGCTTGTAGCTCAAGTCAAACTGTCGTGTGTGTTTGAAATCCAGTCGTTGGACACATGTCAGTTCCCAAATGACCCAGGGTCATTTCGGAAAAATCATGTCGGGTTGCCCCCCGGCTGTAAATAGCCACCCCCTCCACCATAAATTGGTGGCTGCTCAGAGTTAGTGCATGGCTTTTGTCATTTGAGAGCAACTGATCTCCGAAGCCTTTGAGAGAGAGTCCTTGTGAGGACAAAACCACCCAAAGCCCAAAGAGTGTTTCGCATCAATGAAGTATTTCTGTCTGCGTGATCTGAAAACTTATTACACTTGAAGACTGTGATCTTCAGTCGGTCAGGCGTCCCGTTCTGATGATCCAAGAGTCATTCTGGATCGCGGGTGAACGAAGTCTGTGAAGTTTTGAAAGTCTACCTTGAAGACTTACCTGAGTGATTGGGCGAGGACTAAGTGACCTTAGCTCAAGGGGAATAAGGTGAAGACGTGGTCTTCTGAGTTCAATCTCAGGCTCCCTAACCAGACATGCAGTTGTCACAACAACTGGAACTGGTGTACCAAATCTTTGTCTTCGTCAAGCAACTGGTTCTATCACTTCACCCCTTTACTTACAGTTTAGCTTATTGAAGTCATTGCTTGCCTGCTCTAGTTGAATACTTTGTGTGAAGACATTCACCCTGATTGCATATTTGGCTTCACACTGTCATCCTATTCTGATCTGTCTACCTAGCTGCTACTTGTCTTCGTGCATTCCCTGTATTGTACTCTGACTCTATTGCATTGCTAGTGTAGTTTATCTTCCACTGTGTTCTATTTAGTTGTTGTTTTAACTGTCTGTCTTGAAGACTTTCATAAAAATCGCCTATTCACCCTCCTCTAGTCGATAACTAGCACTTTCAATTGGTATCAGAGCAAGGTGCTCCCTTGTTCCGTGTGATTTGGTTTAACCACCTGGAGTTTTAGCTATGTCGACTGCAGGGATAATCAAGGTCTCCACTGCATGCCCCGTCTTCGATGGCACTGATTACCCCTACTTGAAGAATAAGATGTGCATGCATCTTGAAGCCATTGATAATGACCTCTGGTATGTCGTCAAGACTAGCGTTACCAAAGTCGGTGAAGGTGTCACCGCTGCTGATGTCAAGAGGTTCGCGTAACTGGATTCAACTTTCAAGAACATCATTTGTGGTCATCTGACCAAAGGGCAGTATGGCCGTGTGAGTGCACTGGAATCTGCGAAGCTAGTCTGGGACTGATTGTCCAAGGTCAACGAAGGCGTCTCAACTCGGAGAGACTCAAGAATCAATGTGCTTCGCAATCTCTTCAACCGCTTCAAGAGGCTGGACAATGAGAATGTTCAGCTCACCTTCAACCGTCTTACTGATATCACAAATGAGCTTCATGCACTTGGCGCCACTGAGATCACTAAGCATGAAGTCATGAAGAAGCTATTGAGACCACTTGACATCTCATTTTACACCCTATCATTGATGATCCAAGAACGCCAGGACTTCAAGGATCTTGACCCGTCTGATATACTTGAGAGGCTCAATACACATGAATTCCAGCTATCTGAGAAGAGAGATATCTATGGCCCTAACAATGGGCGATCTCGTGCTTTGAAGGCAAAGGTTGTTTCCTCATCTGAAGACCGATTGCAGTTCTGGTGATACTGAAGACTTAGGAAAAGAGTTTGCAATGCTTGTGAGAAAATTCCAAAAGTTATCCAAGAAGAATCGCTTCGACAAGTCTTCAAAATCCAGCTCAAAGAATGCTAAGGCTTCCACTCGTGACTACCAGAAGAGAACCTGCCACAAATGCAAGAAGCCAGGCCATTACATATCTGAATGTCCTCAATGGGAAAAGGAAGTCAAGAATAAGAAGAAGAGCAAGGAATATGACTCTGACGAAAAGAAGAAAAATAAATCCTCAAAGTCTTCTTCGAAGTCTTCATCTCAAAAGAAGAGCTCATCTGGGAAGGCTTGTGCTTTCATCGGCAAGGAAATGGATTCAGAGGAGGAGTCTACTTCTGAGGAGGTGGAGGTGGAGTCGAAGGAGGAGTCTGATTCAGACGTTGCAAGTCTGGCTCTAGCTTCAGCATTCGTCGCCAAGTCCATCTTCAGTACAGAAGACAATTGTCACGCCGCCGACGTTGAAGCCAATGATGACGATGACTCTGCTCCCACCCACTGCTTCATGATAAGAGGTGCTCAGGTAAACTCACGTGATGCTTACTTTTAGACCTCTGGTGAAGATGACTCTGAATGCGACTCGAAACCCAGCTATAAAACTCTTGCTAAAATTGCAACTCAGCAACAAACTACTATGGAAAAGATTCAAAAATTGCTAGACAAAAGCGATGGCCTGTTGGACGAGGAAATGAATCGAACTCAGTCCTTAATCAAAGACATAAGAAATCTTCGTGTTAAGTATGAGAAACTTGCAATTCGTCATTGTTAGGGCGTATTTCTCCCTTAATGGTTTTGGTGATTGATGACATTGCGTTTACGGACTAATCGTGTGCATTGAGCATTTCAGATATTCATCTATATGGCACGAGACGATTTCTACCCCTCGGTGTTTAAGGAGAAGATGGCGTGTTTCCTTCGTTTCAGTTTTGGTGGACTTTGATGTCTACTAGGCAACTTTATTCTTGTAGACTCGTGTTGGGCCTCCAAGCGCAGAGTTTTGTAGGACAGTAGCAATTTTCCCTCAAGTGGATGACCTAAGGTTTATCAATCCGTGGGAGGTGTAGGATGAAGATGGTCTCTCTCAAGCAACCCTGCAACCAAATACAAGAAATCTCTTGTGTCCCCAACACACCCAATACAATGGCAAATTGTATAGGTGCACTAGTTCGGCAAAGAGATGGTGATAAAAGTGTAATATGGATGGTAGAAATGTATTTTTATAAGCTGAATAAATAAAAACAGCAAGGTAGCAAGTGATAAAAGTGAGCACAAACTGTATTGCAATGCTTGAAAACAAGGCCTAGGGTCCGTACTTTCACTAGTGTAATCTCTCAACAATGCTAATATAATTGGATCATATATCCATCCCTCAAAGTGCGATGAAGAATCACTCCAAAGTTCCTATCTTGCGGAGAACATAAGAATAAATTGTTTATAGGGTACGAAACCACCTCAAAGCTATTCTTTTCGTTCGATCTATTCAAAAGTTCGTACTAAAATAACACAAAGCTATTCTTTCCGTTTGATCTATCCTAGAGTTCGTACTAAAATAACACCAAAGAAAATTCATATCCATAATACTCAATCCAACAGAAAGAACTTCAAAGAGTGCCCCAGGATTTCTACCGGAGAAACAAAGACAAGAACGTGCATCAACCCCTATGCATATATTACCCCAATGTCACCTCGGGAATGTGCGAGTTGAGTGCCAAAATATATATCAAGTGAATCAATACGATACCCCATTGTCACCACGAGTATTCAATTGCAAGACATATATTAAGTGTTCTCAAATCCATTAAAGTAGTCAATCCGATAACAACGAAATCTCAAAGGGAAAAACTCAATTCATCACAACAAGATAGAGAGGGGAAAACACCATATGATCTGACTATATTAACAAAGCCCGTGATACATCAAGATCGTGCCATCTCAAGAACACGAGAGAGAGAGATTAAACACATAGCTACTGGTACAAACCCTCAGCCCCAAGGGTGGACTACTCCCTCCTCATCATGGTGGCCGTCGGGATGATGAAGATGGCCACCGGAGATGATTCCCCCCTCCGGCAGGGTGCCGGTACGGGGTGTGACGCCCCCGATTTGACCGTACACTAATCATGCACGCAAATGTGTACGACCAAGATCAAGGACTCACGGGAAAATATCACAACACAACTCTAAAACATAATTAAGTCATACAAGCATCATAATACAAGCCAGGGGCCTCGAGGGCTCGAATACAAGTGCTCGATCACAGACGAGTCAGCGGAAGCAACAATATATGAGTACAGACATAAGTTAAACAAGTTTGCCTTAAGAAGGCTAGCACAAACTGGGATACAGATCGAACGAGGCGCAGGCCTCCTGCCTGGGATCCTCCTAACTACTCCTGGTCGTCGTCAGCGGCCTGCACGTAGTAGTAGGCACCTCCGGTGTCGTAGGTGTCGTCGTCGACGGTGGCGTCTGGCTCCTGGACTCCAACATCTGGTTGCGACAATCAGATAGATAGGGAAGGGGGAAAGAGGGAGAGAAGCAACCGTGAGTACTCATCCAAAGTACTCGCAAGCAAGGAGCTACACTACATATGCATGGGTATATGTGTAAAGGGGCATATCAGTGGACTGAACTGCAGAATGCCAGAATAAGAGGGGGATAGCTAGTCCTGTCGAAGACTACGCTTCTGGTCATCTCCATCTTGCAGAAGGTAGAAGAGAGTAGATTGAAGTCCTCCAAGTAGCATCGCATAGCATAATCCTACCCGGCGATCCCCTCCTCGTCGCCCTGTTAGAGAGCGATCACCGGGTTGTATCTGGCACTTGGAAGGGTGTATTTTATTCAGTATCCGGTTCTAGTTGTCATAAGGTCAAGGTACAACTCCGGGTCATCCTTTTACCGAGGGACACGGCTATTCAAATAGATAAACTTCCCTGCAGGGGTGCACCACATAACCCAACACGCTCGATCCCATTTGGCCAGACACACTTTCCTGGGTCATGCCCGGCCTCGTAAGATCAACACGTCGCAGCCCCACCTAAGCA
Source organism: Aegilops tauschii subsp. strangulata (assembly GCF_002575655.3). Taxonomy (NCBI): domain Eukaryota; kingdom Viridiplantae; phylum Streptophyta; class Magnoliopsida; order Poales; family Poaceae; genus Aegilops; species Aegilops tauschii. The sequence goes on from NC_053037.3 coordinate 44,061,240, forward strand.
CAACAGAGAGGTCAGCACGCCGGTCTAACCCTATGCGCGCAGGGGTCTGGGCCCATCGCCCTATGCACACCTGCATGTTGCGTACGCGGCCGGAAGCAGACCTAGCCTAGTGGCGTTCCAGTCCAATCCGGCGCGCGCCACTCAGTCGCTGACGTCAAGAAGGCTTCGGCTGATACCACGACGCCGGGATACCCATAACTACTCCCGCGTAGATGGCTAGTGCGTATAGACCAAATGGCCAGACTCAGATCAAATACCAAGATCTCGTTAAGCGTGTTAAGTATCCACGAACGCCGACCAGGGCCAGGCCCACCTCTCACCTAGGCGGTCTCAACCTGCCCTGTCGCTCCGCCACAAAGATCCACTTGCAGGTACTCCTACGAGCCGACCCGACTTTAGTCATCACATGTGTCATGTATATAGTATATAAGTATATACCCGTGATCACTGCCCAGGTGATCACGGCCCGATAGTATAGCACAGCAGACGGACAAGAATGTAGGGCCACTGATGGAAATCTAGCATCCTATATTAAACATGTAGGATTGCAGGTAAAGGTATCAACAGTAGTAGCAAGGATAGGCTATGCATCAGGATAGGATATCGAAAAGCAGTAACATGCTACACTACTCTAATGCAAGCAGTATAGAGAAGAGTAGGCGATATCTGGTGATCAAGGGGGGGGCTTGCCTGGTTGCTCTGGCAAGGAGGAGGGGTCGTCAACTCCGTAGTCGAACTGGGCAGCAGCAGTGTCGGTCTCGTAGTCTACCGGAGAGGAGAGGGGGAAGAAACAGTAAATACAATGCAAACATAAGCATGACGATGCGTGACATGACAATGAGCGGTGCTAGGTGTGACCTAATGCGACAGTAGGTGGTACCGGCGAAGGGGTGGGAACATCCGGGAGGTATTCCCGATGTTTCGCGTTTTCGGACAGACGGACTGGAGGGGGAAAGTTGCTAGTTCGATAGGTTAGGGAGGTGTGGTGGACGAACGGACTGCGTATTCGGATTCGTCTCGTCGTTCTGAGCAATTTTCATATAGAAAACATTTTCATCTGAGTTACGGTTTAAAATATATGAATTTTCAAAGTTTATTTGAATTTCTGGAATCATTTAATTAACAGAAAAAGGGGTATGACGTCAGCATGACGTATGAGCGACGTCAGCGGTCAACAGTCCGGGTTGACTGGTCAAAACTGACACCGGGGACCCACCTGTCATAGACAGTGGGTTAACAGAAGATTAAACTAATTAATTTTTAGTTAATTAACTACTGGGCCCACCTGTCAGTGAGTGATTAGATTAATTAATTAGTTTTAATTATAAAAACATTTTCTTTTCTTCTTCTTTTTTTATTTTCTGCGGCGGGGCCCGCATGTCAGTGGCTGGGCCTGCCCAGTCAGCACGTTGACTGGGTGGACCCAGTCAACTGGGCCCACGGGGCCCACTGGCAGTGGCACTGGGGGTGGCCCCAGGCCAGCCACGTCGGCGGCCGGCACCGGAGCAACTCCGATGAGCCAAACGCGGCGGCGCGGCTCGGGAGGGGCGCGGGTTTCACGCACAGGGGGTCTGCGGGGGAATGGCTGGGCGCGTTCGACGCGGCTCGGCGCCGCGCATCCAACGGTGGTGGTCGGAGGGGCTGGAACGGGCGGGGGCGAGCACTTCGAGCTCGCCGGCGGCGAGGTGCTTCGGGCTGGGGCGGGTGCGGCGTTAGAGCGTGCGAGCGGCCGAACTATCTAGCCAGGCGGGTGCGGCACGATGCGGTCGAGCTAACGGGCCTATGCCCATGACCAAATGGTCACCGGAGACCCGCCGGCGGCGAGCTCCGCGGCGCGGCGTTCGGGCGCGCGTGGGGAAGTAGCTAGGGGGCGCGCGAGAGAGAATGGACAGGGGAGGAGGGGGGAGAGGCTCACCGCGCGGCACACGGAGGCCGGTGAGAGCTTAGGAGCAGCAGGTCGTCGCCGGGGAAGAAGGGGGTCACCGGCGTCCGAAGTTGAAGACGAGCTCGGGGAGGCCGTTGAAGTGGCTCCGAGCTTCAACGGAGAGGCGGAGGTGGTGTAGTCGAGGGCGGCGACGGCGTACGACACGGCGAGGTGGCGATTGGGGCACGGTCGCCGCGGGAACGACGTGAACGGCGGCGAGCGCGTCGGGCGTGGGGAAGGGGGGAGCGGCGCGGATCTGGGGGGGAAGAGGGAGGCGCAGGGGCCGAGAGGTGAGCAGGGTGAGTGGGAGAGAGGCCCGAGGCGGCGGGGGGGTGTTGGCGCCCTTATCCTCCCCGTCGCCGGCGAGGTGGTGCGGCGGGGACCGGCCCCTGTTCCGACCCCGGTCGGGGGAACAGGGGAGGGGGCGAGGGGGAGAGGTGGGCTGGGCCGGGGGTCGGCCCAGTTGGGCCAGGGGTGCTGTGGGGGGGGGGGGCCTTTTCCCTTTTTCTTATTCTTTCTCTGTTCTGTGTTCTTTTGCTTTTTCTTTTTATTTGTTTATTTTCTTTTCTGTTTTACTTCATTTAAAAGTATTTAGGTATTTTATAAAAATGTGTTTTCTCCACCATAATTACCAGTGTATTATTTGGCACCCACCGAACATTTTTGTTCAATTTTTTGAAAACTTTTATTTTCCACTTTAATTTTAATTGGAGTTTGAATTAGGAGTTTGAAAAGAAATGTGTTTCAAATGTGATCAAGCCCTGTTTAGCAACATGATTAGCTTAATCACAGAGAGTTACTGTAGCATGATCCTCGGGGTGTTACAAATCTCCTCTACTACAAGAAATCTCGTCCCGAGATTTAGGAGGTAGAAGGAAACAGTGCGGGGTATTCTTCGCGCAGACGATCCTCTCGTTCCCAAGTGGCTTCATCTTCAGAATGGTGCGACCACTGGACTTTGAGAAACTTGATCGCCTTCTGACGTGTGCGGCGTTCAGCTTGGTCGAGAATGCGGACCGGATGCTCCTTATAGGAGAGGTCTTGCTGCAATTCGAGCACTTCATGATCCACGGCTCGGATTGGGTCCTTGAAGCAACGGCGGAGCTGTGACACATGGAACACATAGTGAACCTGAGAAAGGTTCGGCGGTAGTTCCAGTTGGTATGCCACTTTTCCACGCCTTTCGAGAATAGTGAATGGGCCAATATAGCGAGGAGCTAGTTTGCCCTTGATCCCGAAGCGGTGAGCACCCTTCATAGGTGTGACTCGGAGATAAGCCTTTTCGCCAGGTTGATAGACCATGTCTTTATGATGACGGTCATACTGACTCTTCTGACGTGACTGAGCAGTCTTGAGATTCTCGCGAATAATGCGGACTTGTTCTTCGGCATCTTGGATAATATCCGGACCGAAGAGTGAGCGTTCCCCAGTTTCTGACCAGTTCAGAGGGGTTTGGCACTTTCGTCCATATAACACTTCGAAGGGGGCCATCTTCAGACTAGCTTGATAGCTATTATTATAAGAGAACTCAGCATACGGGAGAGATTCCTCCCATTTCTTGTCGAAGGAAATAACGCAAGCTCGAAGCATGTCTTCGAGAACTTGATTGACGCGTTCAACTTGTCCTTGCGATTGAGGATGAAACGCAGTACTGAATGACAGATGAGTTCCCATAACTTCTTGGAAACTTGCCCAGAATCTTGAAGTGAGTAAGCTGCCACGGTCTGAGCTGATAACCAATGGAATACCGTGGAGTGAAACAATCCTGGACATATAGAGCGTTGCCAACTGGCTAGCAGTGATCGTTTCTTTGACTGCCAGGAAATGTGCAACTTTGGAAAGTCGGTCAATGACGACAAGAATAGCATCATTACCTTTCTGTGATTTGGGAAATCCAGTGACGAAGTCCATCTCAACATGGTCCCATTTCCATTCAGGAATAGAGATAGGTTGCAGAGTTCCAGCAGGCCTTTGATGTTCTGCTTTGATACGACGGCAAACGTCACACTCAGCAACATAACGAGCAATGGCTTGCTTCATATTAGACCACCAGAATCTCTGACGGATGTCTTGGTACATCTTTGTACTACCAGGATGGATACATAGAGGCGTATCATGAGCTTCTTTCATAACTTCCTGTGTCATATCCATGTTTTTCTCTGCACATGGCACCACTAGGCGGCCCTTGAAGTATAGGGTGCCATCTACAGCAATGGTGAAGAATGAGGGCTTTCCTTCTGCGAGGTAGCGCTTAATCTTGTGGGCTTCAGAGTCATACTTCTGTAGCCTTTTGATGCTGTCCTCGAGATCTGGTTTTGCAACTAGGGTATTGAGGGAACCCTGGGTAACAACATGGAGGTTCACCTTGCCAAACTCCTTAGGAGGGGGAGCGAGTGCACCCGGAGGAACAATATGGAGGTTCAGCTTCCTGAATTCTTCAACAAGCGAGGGCTGAACTTTATGAACCTGGAGGTGGTTGCAGTAAGACTTGCGGCTCAAGGCATCAGCCATTACATTAGCCTTGCCTGGCGTATAGGAAATACCCAAGTCAAAGTGTGCAACAAGTTCCATCCATCTCTGCTGACGGAGGTTCAGATCTGGCTGAGTAAACAGATACTTCAGGCTTTGGTGGTCAGTGAAGATCTCGCAACGATTACCGAGAAGGTAATGTCGCCACTGCTTCAGCGCATGAATGACAGCAGCAAGTTCGAGGTCGTGAACTGGGTAGTTCTCTTCGTGAGGGCGCAATTGTCGAGAGGCATAAGCAATCACTTTGCGGTCTTGCATTAGGACACAGCCTAATCCCTGACGGGAAGCGTCGCAGTAAATGACGAAGTCCTTCTTAGTATCAGGTGGAGCTAGAACTGGAACAGAACTCAACTTGTCTTTGAGTGCCTGGAAACTTTCCTGACATTTGTCTGTCCATTGGAACTTGACACCCTTATGCAATAGGTTAGTCAGAGGCCTGGCGATCTTGGAGAAGTTCTCGACAAATCGACGGCAATAGCTGGCGAGACCGAGAAAACTTCTGACTTGCTTAACGTTCTTGGGAGGAGTCCAATCAAGAATAGCCTGAACTCGCTCGGGGTTGACGGCAATACCATCCTTAGAGATGACATGCCCAAGATAGGTTACTTCCGGTAGCCAGAATTCACATTTGGAGAACTTGGCATATAGTTGATGTTCTCGTAGCTTTTCCAGCACAAGTCGAAGATGTTCAGCATGTTCTTCTTCGTTCTTGGAGAATACCAGGATATCATCCAGATAAACCACGACGAACTTGTCGAGGTAATCCATGAATATGTAGTTCATCAGACGAGAGAAGGTGGCTGGAGCATTGGTTAAACCGAAAGACATGACAGTGTACTCGTATGAACCATAGCGAGTCACGAAGGCGGTCTTTGGGATATCCTCTTCGCGAACACGGATCTGGTGGTAACCCAACCTCAAGTCGAGCTTAGAGAACACTGACGAACCCGCCAGTTGGTCATACAGATCATTGATCCGAGGAAGAGGGTATTTATTCTGAATGGTAGCTTGGTTTATAGGACGGTAGTCTTGAACTAACCGGTTTGTCCCATCCTTCTTCTTGACAAAGAGAGAAGGTGCTCCCCAAGGAGAGCAACTTGGGCGAATGAATCCTTTGCGAAGAGATTTGTCGATTTCCTCCTTAAGCTCAAGGAGTTCATGTGGCGGCATTTTGTAGGGTCGCTTGGCTATAGGAGTGGTGCCTGGTTTCAAGTCGATGATGAATTCGACAGCTCTAGCAGGGGGAATCCCTGGAAGTTCTTCAGGAAAGACGTCGAGGAATTCACGCACGACTGGAATGTTTTCAATGCCCTCGAGTGATGCAGCGTTCAATGCATTCAATGCATAGAGCCTTGCCTCGGCATTTTGCACCAGAATAGCTTGGTAGGCAACTATTTCATCTGAAGGGTGTAGCAGATGGACGGTTTTAGTGGCGCAAACTATAGAAGCAGTATGCGCTTTCAACCAATCCATACCCAAAATGAGGTCGATGTTAGACGACTTCAGGATAATGGTAGAGGCATAGAATTCCAGCCCTTCGATTTCCACGGGGACATCGATGCCAACCAAGGAGGTTTGACACTGTCCCACGGGGGTTTTGACCAATACAGAGGTGTTCATCTCCTCACATTTAACGTCGTGCTTGTATGCAAAATCTTCTGACATGAATGAATGCGATGCACCTGTATCAAATAAAACGGATGCTGGTACTGAATTTACGAGGAGTGTACCCATCACAGTAGCAGGCTGGTCTTGAGCTTCGTTGAGATCAACGTGGTTGGCATGAGCACGACCATAAGACTTAGCATTGTTGTTGCGGGGCTGATTGTTACCACGGCCAGTTGCTGGAAGGGCCAGTTGATTCTGGTTCTGGTTGCATTCTTTAGCACGGTGTCCTGGTTGACCACACCTGAAGCACAAGCCATTATTCGGAGTGGGAACAGGAGCTTGGGATGGTGGAGCTGGAAGTCTTGACTGCCTAGATGGTGGTGGAGGCAGACAAGGTGCAGCATAGGTCTGCCTTGGGGCAGATGCATTTGGATGGTACATGCTGTTCGGGATCCATAACTTATGCTTCTGTGAGGGCGGGCCCGAAGATGAGCCCGTGTCACGGTTGCGCCTGTGAGAGCTCTGGTATTCCTGCAGACCAGTTTCGACATTGATGGCCTTGTTCACCAAGGTGGCGAAATCAGCAAAGTCATGCACTAGAAGTGCGAGCTTGATGTCAGCTTGAAGGCCATCACGGAACTTCTCCTGTCTGCATGCATCAGTCGCAATGTCTTCTTCAGCATAGCGGGACAAGTCCAGAAACTCCCGCTGATAAGCTTCGACGGTTTTGTTGCCTTGGGTGAGGTTGCGGAACTCACGCTTCTTCCGGTCCATGACTCCTTGAGGAATGAAGCGGGCACGAAAAGCTGCTTGGAAGTCTGGCCATGTGATGATTGTTCCAGCTGGCAGAGTACGCCTGTGGCTGTCCCACCATTGAGCTGCGGGTCCCTTCAAGAAGAAGGAAGCAAAAGTGACATAGCTGGCAGGGGCTACATCAGCAGACTCCATCTCATAGGTGATGTCACGGAGCCAGTCATCAGCATCCAGAGGCTAAGTTGAGCTGTGGTAGATGGTTGGGTTGAGGCGTATGAAATCTTGAAGAGTCACTTGAGCTGGCTGCTGGTTCATATTGGGGCGAGGAAACTGAGCCATCATATTTTCCATGAACTGGCGGTTCAGTTCAAACTGTTGGATCATACCAGCCATGTACTCAGGTGGTGGTGGGGCATCGCCACCATGACCACGACCACCTGGTCTAACCATCCTGCTAATATATAACAGGGGTAGTTCAGCATTGAGAAATTTGCAAGGACAAGAATCATTCATGATGAAACATGCATAAAGAAAGGAGCACGATAGCTACTACATGGTAGTCGGCATAACTTACAAAGGGGTCATGCATAGAGTTCAGTGCACAGAGTTCAGTACATAGACTAAAACAACATAGGCGGCACACAGGCTCGCGGCGAATGCATCTAACACTACAAGCAAGCCTACATCACTCCCAAGAGGTACTGTGGAGGTAATCGTAGCCCGACAGCTGGTAGTGAGGCAACGGATAGCCCTCCATGTCGGTAGACTGGGGGCCGCGGATACTCAGGTGTAGAGCCCGACGCTCAGGTGGCAGAAGAGGACCAAGTGCGGGAGAGTAGCCTCCCACCTCTGGCCAACCGACACCGTGGGGCATCACGGTCCTGGCTGGGTAGATCGCAGTACGCGGTACCTGTCCAGATCGGACAAAGGGGTGCAGCAGCGTCAGCGCACGGTAAAGGTGCTGACGGGTGGTGTACATCTCGTGGCGAAGAGCTCGGTTAGCTCGATCCAGCCCATCAGCATGCAGAACCAGGTGCTGATGGTAGAAGGGCTCTCGGGTGACAGTGGAGTAGGCAGCAGTATAGTATCCCTCCGCACCAACATCCAAGGCGATAGCAATGTGCCTGAAAGGGGAGGTGTCCAAGTCCTGATACTCTCCACGAAGATGTGTCAGAGCAGCATAGGCAGCATCGTGGACAGCCATATCGATGGTCACACCAACACCATGTGCGGTGTGCAGCACAGTAGTGGAGTCGTACTCCCGAGAGTAGAGGTGGACGATGGCACGGTACTGCTCCTGGTTAAAGTCCTGGTACTCCTCGTGGACGGTGTACTCAGGGTGCCAGTGATAACCCAGATAGGTCATCATCTCAGCTAGCACCGCAGGTGATCCCGAGGCACCAATGGCCGTCGTGTGGCGAACGACCTGCCTCGTGGGTTCCATCTGAAAGCAAAGACGTTTCAAAGGAGTCAAATGACAGTGTGTGAATTGTTCAAAATACTATTCTAAGAAACAACTATGGCTTATCCAACTTTGGGGTGAATGCGGTCACGGGATCCTAGTGTTAAAGTTAGTCGATTCGTTTAACCCAATGGTGACGTGGGCCCGTAAGACACACAGCCATGTTAGTAAAAGTTTTGTAATGTCTAGACTCGACTTCGGCCAAGGAGTGTGGAAAAGGGGGATTCCTACAGGCAGTCGGCTCTGATACCAACTTGTGACGCCCCCGATTTGACCGTACACTAATCATGCACGCAAATGTGTACGACCAAGATCAGGGACTCACGGGACGATATCACAACACAACTCTAAAACATAATTAAGTCATACAAGCATCATAATACAAGCCAAGGGCCTCGAGGGCCCGAATACAAGTGCTCGATCACAGACGAGTCAGCGGAAGCAACAATATCTGAGTACAGACATAAGTTAAACAAGTTTGCCTTAAGAAGGCTAGCACAAACTGGGATACAGATCGAACGAGGCGCAGGCCTCCTGCCTGGGATCCTCCTAACTACTCCTGGTCGTCGTCAGCGGCCTGCACGTAGTAGTAGGCACCTCCGGTGTCGTAGGTGTCGTCGTCGACGGTGGCGTCTGGCTCCTAGACTCCAACATCTGGTTGCGACAATCAGATAGATAGGGAAGGGGGAAAGAGGGAGAGAAGCAACCGTGAGTACTCATCCAAAGTACTGGCAAGCAAGGAGCTACACTACATATGCATGGGTATATGTGTAAAGGGGCATATCAGTGGACTGAACTGCAGAATGCCAGAATAAGAGGGGGATAGCTAGTCCTATCGAAGACTACGCTTCTGGTCATCTCCATCTTGCAGAAGGTAGAAGAGAGTAGATTGAAGTCCTCCAAGTAGCATCGCATAGCATAATCCTACCCGGCGATCCCCTCCTCGTCGCCCTGTTAGAGAGCGATCACCGGGTTGTATCTGGCACTTGGAAGGGTGTATTTTATTCAGTATCCGGTTCTAGTTGTCATAAGGTCAAGGTACAACTCCGGGTCGTCCTTTTACCGAGGGACACGGCTATTCGAATAGATAAACTTCCCTGCAGGGGTGCACCACATAACCCAACACGCTCGATCCCATTTGGCCGGACACACTTTCCTGGGTCATGCCCGGCCTCGTAAGATCAACACGTCGCAGCCCCACCTAAGCACAACAGAGAGGTCAGCACGCCGGTCTAACCCTATGCGCGCAGGGGTCTGGGCCCATCGCCCTATGCACACCTGCACGTTGCGTACGCGGCCGGAAGCAGACCTAGCCTAGTGGCGTTCCAGTCCAATCCGGCGTGCGCCACTCAGTCGCTGACGTCAAGAAGGCTTCGGCTGATACCACGACGCCGGGATACCCATAACTACTCCCGCGTAGATGGCTAGTGCGTATAGACCAAATGGCCAGACTCAGATCAAATACCAAGATCTCGTTAAGCGTGTTAAGTATCCGCGAACGCCGACCAAGGCCAGGCCCACCTCTCACCTAGGCGGTCTCAACCTGCCCTGTCGCTCCGCCACAAAGATCCACTTGCGGGTACTCCTACGAGCCGAGCCGACTTTAGTCATCACATGTGTCATGTATATAGTATATAAGTATATACCCGTGATCACCGCCCAGGTGATCACGGCCCGATAGTATAGCACAGCAGACGGACAAGAATGTAGGGCCACTGATGGAAATCTAGCATCCTATATTACACATGTAGGATTGCAGGTAAAGGTATCAACAGTAGTAGCAAGGATAGGCTATGCATCAGGATAGGATATCGAAAAGCAGTAACATGCTACACTAATCTAATGCAAGCAGTATAGAGAACAGTAGGCGATATCTGGTGATCAAGGGGGGGCTTGCCTAGTTGCTCTGGCAAGGAGGAGGGGTCGTCAACTCCGTAGTCGAACTGGGCAGCAGCAGTGTCGGTCTCGTAGTCTACCGGAGAGGAGAGGGGGAAGAAACAGTAAATACAATGCAAACATAAGCATGACGATGCGTGACATGACAATGAGCGGTGCTAGGTGTGACCTAATGCGACAGTAGGTGGTACCGGCGAAGGGGTGGGAACATCCGGGAGGTATTCCCGATGTTTCGCGTTTTCGGACAGACGGACCGGAGGGGGAAAGTTGCTAGTTCGATAGGTTAGGGAGGTGTGGTGGACGAACGGACTGCGTATTCGGATTCGTCTCGTCGTTCTAAGCAATTTTCATATAGAAAACATTTTCATCCGAGTTACGGTTTAAAATATATGAATTTTCAAAGTTTATTTGAATTTCTGGAATCATTTAATTAACAGAAAAAGGGGTATGACGTCAGCATGACGTATGAGCGACGTCAGCGGTCAACAGTCCGGGTTGACTGGTCAAAACTAACACCGGGGACCCACCTGTCATAGACAGTGGGTTAACAGAAGATTAAACTAATTAATTTTTAGTTAATTAACTACTGGGCCCACCTGTCAGTGAGTGATTAGATTAATTAATTAGTTTTAATTATAAAAACATTTTCTTTTCTTCTTCTTTTTTTATTTTCTGCGGCGGGGCCCGCATGTCAGTGGCTGGGCCTGCCCAGTCAACACGTTGACTGGGTGGACCCAGTCAACTGGGCCCACGGGGCCCACTGGCAGTGGCACTGGGGGTGGCCCCAGGCCAGCCACGTCGGCGGCCGGCACCGGAGCAACTCCGATGAGCCAAACGCGGCGGCGCGGCTCGGGAGGGGCTTGGGTTTCACGCACAGGGGGTCTGCGGGGGAATGGCTGGGCGCGTTCGACGCGACTCGGCGCCGCGCGTCCAACGGTGGTGGTCGGAGGGGCTGGAACGGGCGGGGGCGAGCGCTTCGAGCTCGCCGGCGGCGAGGTGCTTCGAGCTGGGGCGGGTGCGGCGTTAGAGCGTGCGAGCGGCCGAACTATCTAGCCAGGCGGGTGCGGCACGATGCGGTCGAGCTAACGGGCCTATGCCCATGACCAAATGGTCACCGGAGACCCGCCGGCGGCGAGCTCCGCGGCGCGGCGTTCGGGCGCGCGTGGGGAAGTAGCTAGGGGGCGCGCGAGAGAGAATGGACAGGGGAGGAGGGGGGAGAGGCTCACCGCGCGGCACACGGAGGCCGGTGAGAGCTTAGGAGCAGCAGGTCGGCGCCGGGGAAGAAGGGGGTCGCCGGCGTCCGAAGTTGAAGACGAGCTCGGGGAGGCCGTTGCAGTGGCTCCGAGCTTCAACGGAGAGGCGGAGGTGGTGTAGTCGAGGGCGGCGACGGCGTACGACACGGCGAGGTGGCGATTGGGGCACGGTGGCCGCGGGAACGACGTGAACGGCGGCGAGCGCGTCGGGCGTGGGGAAGGGGGGAGCGGCGCGGATCTGGGGGGGAAGAGGGAGGCGCAGGGGCCGAGAGGTGAGCGCGGTGAGTGGGAGAGAGGCCCGAGGCGGCGGGGGGGTGCTGGCGCCCTTATCCTCCCCGTCGCCGGCGAGGTGGTGCGGCGGGGACCGGCCCCTGTTCCGACCCCGGTCGGGGGAACAGGGGAGGGGGCGAGGGGGAGAGGTGGGCTGGGCCGGGGGTCGGCCCAGTTGGGCCAGGGGTGCTGTGGGGGGGGGCCTTTTCCCTTTTTCTTTTTCTTTGTCTGTTCTGTGTTCTTTTGCTTTTTCTTTTTATTTGTTTATTTTCTTTTCTGTTTTACTTCATTTAAAAGTATTTAGGTATTTTATAAAAATGTGTTTTCTCCACCATAATTACCAGTGTATTATTTGGCACCCACCGAACATTTTTGTTCAATTTTTTGAAAACTTTTATTTTCCACTTTAATTTTAATTGGAGTTTGAATTAGGAGTTTGAAAAGAAATGTGTTTCAAATGTGATCAAGCCCTGTTTAGCAACATGATTAGCTTAATCACAGAGAGTTACTGTAGCATGATCCTCGGGGTGTTACACGGGGTCTAGATTGGTTTTCGGTGGGCTACAGATCCTTGCGTCGACGGAACTGATCTAGGGCTACCCCGAAGGGTTTTGTAATATTTGTAAATTTATAGGGCGAAGAGGGGGTGCGGGAGGCCACCGAGGTGGGCACAACCCACTTGGGCGCGCCTGGGGGCCCAGGCGCGCCCTGGTGGGTTGTGCCCCCCTCGGGGCACCCCCCAGGTGCTGCTCTGGCCCATCCTGGGTGTTCTGGTCCATAAAAAATCTCCAAAAAGTTTTGCTGCATTTGGACTCCGTTTGATATTGATTTTCTGCGATGTAAAAAACAAGTAGAAAACAACAACTGGCACTTGGCACTATGTCAATAGGTTAGTCCCAAAAATGATATAAAATGATTGTAAAATGCTTGTAAACATCTAAGAATGATAATGTAACAGCCTGGAACAATCAAAAATTATAGATACGTTGGAGACGTATCAGACTTGAGTTGTAGGAAACACCGTACTATCAAGAGGGGGTCCATATCGGAAAGGTTAGCGTGGAATCAACACGTACACGTCCCCTTTGCACCCCTAACTCTTTCCCGCATCTTTGGAGGATCCTTCGTTGTCTTGGCAGTGGGCTTGATAGTGACCTAGCGGTAGTACCACGGCGCCGAGCGGCAGTACCGCCCAGAGCCACAGGCGGTAGTACCACTGTACATCAGCGGTAGTACCGCCCGGGGCTCTCGGCAGTAGTACCGCTTTGGTGTCGTGCTAATATCTCCTCGATTCGAGAGCATGGCTTCTCGTGTCGGGTTGTGCGGCAGTAGGAGCGGCAGTGGGGCGGTAGTACCGCTCATGAGCGGTAGTACCTCCCGACAATCGCTGCTAGTGCCGCCCGGGCTCTCGCTCTCGTGCCCCTTCCCCCTCTGAGGCCCCTGCTCACAGTCTTCACGGTAGTACCGCTGGGGCTCACGGTAGTACCGCTCCCCTGAGCGGTAGTACCGCTCTGTGCAGGCTAAAGAGGGGATAACAGTTGGATTGCTTCCCCCACTATAAAAGGGGGTCTTCTTCCCCAAGAAGACACACCTCTTTTGCCCCAAGCTCCATTGTTGCTCCAAAGCTCATTTTCGCCCGATCTCTCTCCCTAGTCAATCAAACTTGTTGATTTTCTAGGGATTGGTTGAGAAGGCCCGGATCTACACTTCCACCAAGAGAAATTTGATTTCCCCCACTAATTCCTTGAGGATCTTGTTACTCTTGGGTGTTTGAGCACCCTAGACGGTTGAGGTCACCTCGGAGCCACATTCCATTGTGGTGCAGCTCCGTGGAATCGTTGGGAGCCTCCAATCAAGTTGTGGAGATAGCCCCAACCTTGTTTGTAAAGGTTCAGTCGCCGCCTTCCAGGGCACCACTAGTGGAATCACGACATCTCGCATTGTGTGAGGGCGTGAGGAGAATACAGTGGCCCTAGTGGCTTCTTGGGGAGCATTGTGCCTCCACACCGCTCCAACGGAGACGTACTTCCCCCAAAGGGAAGGAACTTCGGTAACACATCCTCGTCTCCACCGGCTCCACTTGTGGTTATCTCTTCCCTTTACTTTGTGCAAGCTATTGTTGTGTTGCATCCTTTGCTTGCACTTGTTGTTGTTGTTGTTATTGTTGTTGTTGTTGTTGGTTGTTGTTGTACAAAATGGATACGAATTTAGTTGCCAGGGTAAACGTGGATGCTTATTGTCCCAAAATACGAAAGAAGCGGCAAAATGTCCGCTCCCACGTCGGCTGCCCGAAGCCAGTGTTTGGGAGATGGAAATTACTGTCTACCCCTTACACGGACATCCTAATCGGCCCAATTTCCACTGCTCTCGATAGGGGTAGGTTAGTAACTTCAATTAGACGTGACACAACCGCCTCTGAGCCCATTCCGACACGGTGGGCGCCAAACATGGGCGGCACAACACATTTGATTCAAGCTCGTCAGAAAGACCTCTGTCTCTCCCTCCATTTCCCCATTCATACACGGTGGGTGGCAAAACAAACTCGACTCGACTGAAATCGATGTAGGCAAATATTTTCAATAGGGGCAGGTTTGTAACTTCACTCAGACGTGACACAACCGCCCTACCTGTCAACCCCATTCATACACCGTGGGTGCCAACCGTGGGCGCCAAAACACCCTCTCCTCGCCCGAAATCGCTCTGGGCAAATATTGGGGAGATGCGAGATTACCGTCCTATCCCCAACCGACGAGACGTACAAATTTTAAAGGGGGGCTAAGTTTGTAACTTTCCATATTTCAGACAGGCGCGTCCCAAAAACATGGTTCCCCGTACCTTTCCCTCCATTTTCCCATTCATACACCATCCGTGCTAGAACACCATTCCCGCACCAGCATCCTCCATCCGCCACCCCATCCATCGCCGCCACCCTCCACGCCATCCATCGCCACCGTCCTCCAACATGCCGGAGCACCTACTAAGACCACGTCGTCCACTTCTAGAGATGGACGTTCTCATCCACAATGACGGACCAGGAGCCTTGCATCGCATCCTCTCGCTTCATCGGCCGTAATCCTCTTTGTTAGGGCCACTCACACGACCTTCTCATCCACCGCAACGGGACTTATCCCTTGATGCACTCGTCTACCGTCACAGATCTGCTTCAACGCCACAGACAGCCATCACACCCCTGATGCCTACACGGTGCCGCGAGAGAGGTAGTACTTCATATCTGCTAAACTTTTTGATCTCAACCAGAAAATAGATCGTAACTTGGCTACTATACTTTCTAATGAGCTCTTATAATTTAGTTCTTAGTTCGAAGCAAACAATGGATGCTAAAAAGCATTTCTGCAGTTTGCAGCTTTAAATCTGCCATGGCACAGTCATAATAGGGTTTAATTGATCATGCTTAGTGTTTAATTGATCATGTTGGTTCCGTGGTGATTTCTTTAATAGAAATTGGAGGGGAAACCCTATTTTGCTAAAAAAAAAAAGCTTAGGGGTTTCCCCCTTTTTAGGATCACTATACGATCAGCATACGTGCTTCGTGTCATAATAGCACTGCTCCACCCATCAAGCTAAACAAGCTTAGTTGTTCAAATATGAATATGATATTATTAAAACAGAGTCGTTTAATTGGTCAGCTAAATGATCCTAATTTAGTTTCGAAAATGCATGTACGCTGCTCGGCTGTGTATCTACAGGGTGCCCACGGTGGGACATGGCCCACCCTGGGATTTTGGGTCGGCCCAGGCCCCGATTCCCTTCTGTTCTGCTGCGCTTCCGATCTCTATTCGCCCCCAGCCGCCTGCCTCGTCGGCGACTTGCCGTCCCCGGACGGCATGACTCTAGGAGGAGACGCCGGACTAACAGGAGGTCAGGAGCCGCTCGCCCAACAGTGTCACCGTTACCCGGGCGCACCGCCGTACCTACCTTCCCAGTCCGTTCAGGTCTCAGGCGTGGAGCAGCCACTAAGCCAACCCGATTTATCTTGAGATATGTCCTCAACACTCACCAGCCACTCCTCATCACCCATTTTCTAATTGATTCATTACTCATTAGGCATGACTGTCATTAGGGTTTGTTGTGTACTAAGTGCTACCTACACTTAATGGTTCAGATGTATTTCAGTAATCTTTAGTACCTCACTAGTAGAAAAAGGGTCAAATGTGAAGCACATTAGTGCCGGTTTGATTTTGAGCCGGCACTAATGTGTCCATTAGTGTCGGTTCCAACGGCTAGGCGGGAGGAGCTCTTTAGTACCGGTTCGTGGCGAACCTTTAGCACCGGTTCGTGCCACGAACCGGTACTAATGAGGCTATGGCCCCACGAGCACCTTTAGTACCGGTTCGTGGCATGAACCGGTACTAGAGTTTCTTACTAAGCTGTTTTTTGGTCCCACCTCGCGAAGAGAGAGGCACTAGGAGCGGTTTATAAGCCCTGAGTGCAGAGACGATGAAGAAGAGGCGCAATGCTCACCTTCATGTTGCTTAGCTTCAAGCCTTGAGGAATAGGGTAGACTACATGGAGCTATGTGCAGTGCAGTCTACACTATTCCGAAAGGCTTGAAGCTAATTAACGAGCATTGCGCCTCTTTTTTATTTTTAATAACTTATTACAACTCCGAACTTCTTGTGTTACGGCAAAAACTCGATGCACTTCGTGTACAAACTGGACAATACGGTAAAAACTGGATGCACTTCGTGTACAAACTGGACAATCTCTTTCGAAGTATCAGGGCCGGTTTCAGACAAAAACTCATCTGTTACACCGGCACTTCATTTTTTTGAACTTTTTACAACTCCAGACTATTTTTTGCGTTCAGTACGCAGGATTCAAAGCGACGTCATCAATTTTCAACACTTTCTAACATCATTTGTTGTTTTTCAGTCATTTACCGATTTGTTTTTAGAGCTAAATGACCGTGAAATTGAAAATCGCTACAAAATGAACTCTGAAAATGTTGAAACTTGGCATGGTATCATCATTTCACCCACATAGCATGTGCAAGAGAGTAGAGGGGGTTATGGCAAAAACTAGACGCACTTCGTGTACAAACTGGACAATCTCTTTCGGAGTATCAGGGCTTTGGACGAGAACTCATCTGTTACACCAGCACTTCATGTTTTTTAAACTTAATTGAACTCTAGACTATTTTTGTGTTCAGCACGCACCATTCAAAGCGACGTCATCAATTTCCAACATGTTCTGACATCATTTGCCGTTTTTCAGTCATTTACCGATTTGTTTAGAGAGCTAAATGACCGTGAAATTGAAAATCGCTACAAAATGAACTCTGAAAATGTTGAAACTTGGCATGGTATCATCATTTCACCCACATAGCATGTGCAAGAGAGTAGATAGGGTTACGGCAAAAACTGGCCGCACTTCTGTACAAACTGGACAATCTCTTTCGGAGTATTAGGGCTTCGGACGAGAACTCATCTGTTACACGGGCACTTCAATGTTTTTTAAACATATTTGAACTCCAGCCTATTGTTGTGTTCAGTACGCACCATTCCAAGCGATGTCATCAATTTCCAACACGTTCTGACATCATTTGCTGTTTTTCAGTCATTTACCGATTTGTTTAGAGAGCTAAATGACCGTGAAATTGAAAATCGCTACAAAATGAACTCTGAAAATGTTGAAACTTGGCATGGTATCATCATTTCACCCACATAGCATCTGCAAAAGAGTAGAGAGGGTCACGGCGAAAACTGGACGCACCTCGTGTACAAACTGGACCATCTCTTTCGGAGTATCAGGGCTTCGGACGAGAACTCATCTGTTACACGGGCACTTCAATGTTTTTTAAACTTATTTGAACTCCAGCCTATTTTTGCGTTCAGTATGCACCATTCAAAGCGACGTCATCAATTTCCAACACGTTCTGACATCATTTGCTGTTTTTCAGTCATTTACTGATTTGTTTAGAGAGCTAAATGACGGTGAAATTGAAAATCACTACAAAATGAACTCTGAAAATGTTGGAACTTGGCATGGTATCATCATTTCACCCGCATAGCATGTGCAAAAGAGTAGAGAGGGTCACGGCGAAAACTGGACGCACCTCGTGTACAAACTGGACAATCTCTTTCGAAGTATTAGGGTTTCGGACGAGAACTCATCTGTTACACAGGCACTTCAATGTTTTTTAAACTTATTTGAACTCCAGCCTATTTTTGCGTTCAGTATGCATCATTCAAAGCGACATCATCAATTTCCAACACGTTCTGACATCATTTGCTGTTTTTCAGTCATTTACCGATTTGTTTAGAGAGCTAAATAACGGTGAAATTGAAAATCACTACAAAATGAACTCTGAAAATGTTGGAACTTGGCATAGTATCATCATTTCACCTGCATAGCATCTGCAAAAGAGTAGAGAGGGTCACGGCGAAAACTGGACGCACCTCGTGTACAAACTGGACAATCTCTTTCGGAGTATCAGGGTTTCGGACGAGAACTCGTCTGTTAGACGGGCACTTCAATGTTTTTAAACTTATTTGAACTCCAGCCTATTTTTGCGTTCAGTATGCGTCATTCAAAGCGACATCATCAATTTCCAACACGTTCTGACATCATTTGCTGTTTTTCAGTCATTTACCGATTTGTTTAGAGAGCTAAATGACGATGAAATTGAAAATCACTACAAAATGAACTCTGAAAATGTTGGAACTTGGCATGGTATCATCATTTCACCCGCATAGCATGTGCAAAAGAGTAGAGAGGGTCACGACGAAAACTGGACGCACCTCGTGTACAAACTGGACAATCTCTTTCGGAGTATCAGGGTTTCGGACGAGAACTCATCTGTTACACGGGTACTTCAATGTTTTTTAAACTTATTTGAACTCCAGCCTATTTTTGCGTTCAATATGCATCATTCAAAGCGACGTCATGAATTTCCAACACGTTCTGACATCATTTTCTGTTTTTCAGTCATTTACCGATTTGTTCAGAGAGCTAAATGACGGTGAAATTGAAAATCACTATAAAATGAACTCTGAAAATGTTGGAACTTGGCATGGTATCATCATTTCACCCGCATAGCATGTGCAAAAGAGTAGAGAGGGTCACGGCGAAAACTGGACGCACCTCGTGTACAAACTGGACAATCTCTTTCGGAGTATCAGGGTTTCGGACGAGAACTCATCTGTTACACGGGCACTTCAATGTTTTTTAAACTTATTTGAACTCCAGCCTATTTTTGCGTTCAGTATGCATCGTTCAAAGCGACATCATCAATTTCCGACATGTTCTGACATCATTTGCTGTTTTTCAGTCATTTACCGATTTGTTTAGAGAGCTAAATGACGGTGAAATTGAAAATCACTACGAAATGAACTCTGAAAATGTTGGAACTTGGCATGGTATCATCAGGTTCCGGACGAGAACTCATCTGTTACACGGGCACTTCAATGTTTTTTAAACTTATTTGAACTCCAGCCTATTTTTACGTTCAGTATGCATCATAATAAAACAGAAAAGACAAAAACTATATAAAAATTACTCAAAAATAAATAGCAGAAAATAAATAATGCAGAAAAGAAAAAAACTATATAATTTTTTTTATATTCACAAAGAAACTAAATACAGCAAAAAACTAGTCAGAAATAAATAGAAGAAAATTATATAAAAAATTGTTGGGGCGCTGCCCAGTGGGCCTGCCAGACCTAGGGTTTGCAAATACAGGCCCAGAAGGGCCAGCAGGCTCACAGGGCAGCGCGCCGAAGTTAGGCCCAAAAGCCTGCTATATAGAGAAGTTCGAAGGAGCAGCCGCGGTTGGGTTTATAAACCAGTGCGGCTGCCCTTCGCTCGGCGAGGTGGGACTAAACATTGTGCACCGTCGGTGGCAGCGCACAACCATTAGTACCGGTTGGTGGCTCCAACCGGTACTAATGAGTGGGCCTTTAGTACCGGTTGGAGCCACGAACCGGTACTAAAGGGGCAGTTTCCCGCCCCTTGGCCTGGCGAAAATTGGCCTTTAGTACCGGTTGGTGGATCCAACCGGTACTAAAGGCCCCTCCTATATATATGGCACTTGCGAAAAATTCAGTTTCATCGACCACCACTTCTTCTCCAACTACTTCGCGCGACATCGTCGCCGCCGCCGCGCCGTCACCCATCGTGCGCCGCCCTCGCAGGCCCCACCGCCCTCGCTGCCCCCGCCGCGCGCGGTCGCCCCCGCCGCCTGTCGTCGCCGTCACCGCCGTCGCCCCCGCCGGCCGTCGTCGCCGTCGCCCCCGCCGCCCGTCGCCGCCGCCCCATACTACGTCGTCATCTCGATCGCGCCGTCGCCCCCGGCCCACCGCTCGTCGTCGCGCCGTCCCCGTCGCATCGCCGTCTCGCGCCGCCACCCGTACGCCGCCGCCCCCCGCTCGTACACACACACATATATATATATACACACACACATACACACACACACAGACACACACACACACACACATATTGTTTTTACTTATTTTCTGTTTTCTGTTGTTCAGATTAATGTTAGATAAATTACGTAGATAAGAATGTTAGAATGTTAATGTTAGATGAATTATATGGAAAAGATGTTAACTATTAATGTCAATTTTAGATGAATTAGCTAGATATTAATTAGGTATATATATGAGATTTGAACTAGTTGAATTAATATAACTAGTTTATTTTTAGTATGAAAATTAATAGAACAAGTTTATTTTTAGTAAGAAAATTTAGGTATATGAGATTATTTGAACTAGTTGAATTAACATAACTAGTTTATGTTTAGTAAATGCTTAGTTGAACTAGTTGAATTAGTAGAACTAGTTTATTTTTAGTAAGAAAATTTAGGTATATGAGATTTGAAGATCTAATTAAAATATTATATATATAGCTACTTTATATATTTTAGTAAGAAAATTAATAGAACTAGTTTATTTTTAGTAAATTCTTAGTTGAATCAGTTGAATTAATAGAACTAGTTTATTTTTAGTAAGAAAATTTAGATATCTGAGATTTGATGATCTAATTAAAATATTACTATATAGAACTAGCTACTTTATTTTAGTAAGAAAATTAATAGAACAAGTTTTTTTATTAAATGCTTAGTTGAATTAGTTGAATTAATAGAACTAGTTGAACTAATAGAAGTAGTTGAATTAGTTGAATTAATATAAATAGCAAGTGTTTAATGTTTCACCTATATGAACATAGGAAATGTCGTCTGACGACGAAAAAGATTTCATTAAGTGCGAATACTGTGAAGACCAGCGCGGCCTGTGCGACAGAAATTTCCTTGTTGATGATAGGCGCTTCAGCATCAAGCTGGATGAGACCTTCGAAGTGGATACAGTAAGTCACAACGACAAGTCTTTTTCGTAATTAAGCATGACTTATATATGCTTCATTTGCTTCAACTTATAATTTTAAATTTTCACTATTCTACTAGCGCATCCCCTGCCATGCAAGAATTTTTGTCTTGGATAAGAAAGGTTTCAGTGCTATGGAAACTATGGAGGTAAAGAGAGTTTACCTGAAGACCGAGCATGGTTATACTTTCAACGTAAAATTATACAATGCATACACGTACACCTATTTTGAATGCAAAACTTGGCAAGCACTATGCAAGGCTTATGCATTTGAGCCTGATATGGTTATCACCTTTGATATTCGTCCGGAAGATGATATTGAAGGTAATAGAGACATCTGGGTCGATGTGCAGACGCCTCCAGTTCTACCATTATGTGAGTTTCTCAACCATATTTATGTCTTTGATATTTTTTATTCAAAAATAGTTGACAACTAATTTCTATTGACAGCTTATTTCCATTCAAGCAAACATGTCCGGCGCTTGGTACACAGGACCTACTACTGTCCCGGAGCTGAACTGAACTGCGAGGAGATAAGTCATTATGTTTCATGGCTTGAGGATCTTCATACTGTTAAGACAAATTTTCTTCCTGCACTTAGAAATGTTAGTACTCAAAACGTGCGGCCAATAGTGATCGTATTGAACTACGGTCACATCTATTTACGAAAGATGGTAAGATTTTTACTATTTGTCCTCAGTGCATCTTTTGCATACATTATTTTTTTGCTAAACTTTCATTGCTAAGTATATTAATTACTATACGATGTTCTTCAACAGGGACTCCCAATGACAGTTGTGCCTCAGTGGATCAAGACTAAAGGTCACATGTGAATGGTTAGCTTACGGCCAAGATATCCTACATTGCACATGAGTGCATTCAGGATTTCTAAAAGCGATGAATGCTTAATAGTGAAAGATTGGAGCAAAATTGTTAACGATCCCAGCAGAGACGTACTAGGGGGCATCAATGAGAAGCGCAACCCATGATTAGGAGACAGGTTCATCTGCATGCTCCAGTATGATGAATCAGGAGAGCTATACATGTTCTATGCTATTTTACCTGAGAGAGAGCAGCAGGAGTGATTTAGCTACTTCATGCTCTTAGTACTTTTGTCCTCTCATGTCCGTGTTCTTCGTCCTGAACTTAATCTCAAAGGTGATTTGCTTTTGTGGTGTTATGAACGCTTATAATATGATGACCATGTTGAACTCAATGATATGTTTGCTTCTGGTACAAGTGAATGTTTTTTCTTTAAGCTAGTGTTGGTGCTGATTAGATAGCGGTAATGACTATGATGATTAAACAGTGGTAATGAAGACTATGATGATTTTAAGCTAGCTAATTTACTGTTGTTGATGATATGATGCAAGAGTTTTTATATTAATATGATGATGATGATGATGATGAGTTATTATATCATTTATAAAACAAACCACAGATTAGTTTCAGCTGGATGGATCCTAGCTAAGTGATCAAGTATATGCCATATCCATATTATACTTGATCACTTAATTATAGGTGATCAAGTATAATATGGATATGGCATATACTTGATCACTTAGCTAGGATCCACATGCATCCAGTCGAAACTAATTTGCGGTACTTTCACCTAATGATTTAACAACTAAAATAATCACTAAATTAAATTGAAAACACAAAATTAAAGGAAAAATAAAAAATAATACTAAAACACACCCAAACATTTAGTACCGGTTGGTGTTACCAACCGGTACTAATGTCCTGCACGCACCCGGGCCTGGCTCGTGCCACGTGGTGGCACTTTAGCGCCGGTTCGTGATGAACTGGTACTAAAGGGGGTGCCTTTAGTCTCCACTCTTTAGTGCCGGTTGCAGAACCAGCACTAAAGGCCCTTACGAACCGGTGCTAAAGCCCGGTTCTGCACTTGTGCCTGTAAAGTTCACAGGGTTTCAAAATTCCGGCCCTAGGAACAGACACTAGTCATTTTGGATTGTTGGTCATAGTGGCATTAACCCAGACTACTACTGCAGGCCAGGTTTGTTGACAATTTTACTTGTCTTTCTTACTCATTCGATATGATGTCCAATTATTCACGTCGATTAGTTGCAAACAATAAGTGCTAGACCAAATTCTTGATTCAGAGTTTGAACGATCTCTTACTGCAGTTATAATTCTGCATACTTGTCCTAGTAAGCTCACAAGTAATGATTGATTCACTACATCTATGCTTGCCTTGTCATATTTGTTGTCAATATTCTTTTAGGGTGGACCACCCTATTTCAAAATACTGGAACCCCAGACATGAGTGAATAGTATTTCTCTGTGTGATCTCTTCCATCATGTGTGGGAAACGAACACTGCATTGTATAGAAAGAAAGTGTCATGTCCACCTTTTACATAGACTATGATCTTTTACATGGAATACAATCTGCCTACTTGCTTTGTGTCGCACTACCAGCACTCCACCCTTGAAGCTAAACATTATGCCACTCATAATTCCTTAGTTTATTTGTTCAAATACGGATATGATTCTAATGTTCCTACTTCAGTTTTGAAATGTGTGTCTGCCTGTTATACAGACATAAGAGGTTTGTATTTCTGTGTGTGGTCTGGTCAGCACGGTTTGGGGGTGAACTTTCCATATGCAAGGGTTTATAGGGAGACACTCTTCGAGTTGAATCTGCAATGCATTCCATAGATAATCTGACTACTTTTTATGTTTTCATGAATCTCAGATACTGAACAGCATCATAATGATTATGAGCTTGCGCGCATGAAAATAATAAAGCAGAACAATGCCATGGCTGTCAAACTTGGCATTAAGCGACTGAAATCAAGTCCGGATGCAATGCAACATAAACGCTCTCCACCTACAGATTCATGCTCAGAATATGATCCTAATAGTGATTTTGAGCTAGAGGAAGACCTAAGTCAATGTAGCTCCCTAGTGGAGGAGTCAGAGGCAGATGCCATATCTTATTCACTCATCAAGGTGCTTGCTCTAAGTTTCCAAGGTTATATTGGTCGCACATATCTTGCTTGCATTGCTTCTACTTTGTTGCACTGCCATTAGCTTAGTTTACACATCGTGTATGTGAATACGCCCATGCCTATCCATTTTCAGTGCATATTCCATCTGTCATCATACCATATTTATCCATTCAAATGTTGTTCTTGTGTATCAGACGTTCAAAAGGAAGAGGGCGATTGCAAATCGCGGAGGAGCACGAGCAAAGTATTTGGAAAAGGTAGTGACACCTGATAAATCAAATAGCCCATTAGGTGTAGTTGCAATATCACCTGACCCACAAAACACGGCCCCAACTCTAGCATACTCTAACCCAACTACACTGGTCATCTTTGATGCCCCAACTCAGTAGACCCCAACTGCAGCAAACAGTATGATGATGCCAGTTGACATAGCACCAGCTCTACGACGCAAAACCCCCATTCCAGCAAAGAGTACACCAAATCCAGTTGCCAAATCCCTTTCGGAACGAGAGAGAGCCCCAATTGCAGCAAACATAGGACCCTTTTTCCATTTCTTCCCAGTTTAGAAGACGAAGCTTATACTGTTGTTAGGAACTTTGTGCGCATCTTTCCTTCATGGAAAGATTATACCGTAGACACAGAGCAATTTCCAGTCTTCCTCCGCAACTTACGTGTAAGTAATGAACTAATGTTATTCATGGTAATTATTGCATATGTTTCTACTCACAGAAGACACAAGGTTTCATTCTTTTAAATAGGCGAGGACCAAACTGGATAGTCAAGACGAGCAAGGGTTGGTTGCTCTTTTCAAGCACTCGTTGATGAAGTATCATTCCTACCTAAGGCAAGCACACTTCAATGGCAAGCCTCTAAATGAATTTCTGTAAAGTCTCCGGTGCTACATTTATCAGATAGTGACTGGAATAATCTTGTTACACATTGGTCTCATCTGCAGCGTAAGGTAATGTCTGTGATATCACATCAAAATTTGAACTCTGCATGTGCCTTACCGTCTCACTTGTACAAAAACTGTTTGCAGAAGAACATTCATTCTCAAGGGACCATAGAATCTCGCAACTATACTGCACCCTGCATTGCTGTTGTGAGTACCTCTTACCATGTATGACCATACTTACTTTCATAGCTGGTTGATTATGTAGCATCATTGCACATGTTAGCCTTGTTATCGTCCATTTGGTGGACATTATAAGATCCGTATGGACTCTTACATAAATTTAGAATCAACCCAATGCTTTTGAAGAGGTTTAGCTCTGCAGTCCTCTTGTAATGACTGAACGTCATCTATCACTGTACTTACATTAATAGCTACTCCCTCCGTCCCATAATATAAGAATGTTTTGTACAGTACACCAGTGTTCAAAACACTCTTATATTATGGAAAGAGGGGTTGGTTCATTGTGTAGAATTCTGCATCTTATCTCCCTTGCCCACCATTTACTAAAAAATATCAGATCTATATTTAATCTTACCAAAAAGTTGAATACACAGACAATGCCAGTGCAGAAGTGTAGCCCATTGCTCTTGTCAGTACATTTTGTCCTATAATGCTTGTACTTCCAGGGTTTGGTAGTTGATTATGTAGCATCAATCTGCATCTTATTTTCATTATCCTCTATCCCTTCCAGTATTATCATATCTATAATTACTCTCTACAAAATGTAGAGTACATGCAATGCTTATGAAGAAGATTATGTGCTGAAATTCTTGAGTTATCCTTCCCTTGACATGGAGAAGGGCATTATAAAGCCGGTGTTAACTGTTAATGTAAGTCAGTCCTTCTAAAGCCTTTATCCTCAACTGCTGTTTAATTTGCTCATACTCCCTATCGTTAACTGATGTTTAGTTTATTGTTTCTATCAAAATGCATGTTCGCAACAATCGTAAGTTCCAAGTTTTACTTGTAAAACCAAAATCCTTATTCATACCATGCACATTACTCAATACTCCCTATATGTATGCTTGTTTTTGTGGATCTATAATCCAGTGTGTGGTGAAGCAGCCCATGTTTGCACCTTGTCATCTCCTGTTTTATCTTACTGATGTGGCTGATGATATGAACAATATGCCATGCACATTAACCAAAATAGATACAATGATTGTCTTTGCCCTTCATCTATGCTTGTTATGTTGACATGGTAATCCAGTAGTGTGGTCAAGCTCCCCGCATTATGAACAATGCCAATTATGCTATTGATATTTTGAACTTACTCTTTATTTTCTAATTTGAAATTGGATGGAATTGACAGCACAGTTATCATCTTTGTTTATACACGTGCAAAACCTGCCATCTCTCTGCTTGTTTTAGGGTGATATGCCTGATGGCATGCACAAGTCTGCTGAAGGCTGTGAGACAAACCCAACATATATTGCAGCAAAGAAGGCAAAACATCTTGAAGATAGCGAGACAACCCCAAAGTCTTGTCTTGATGCAGTGTTCAAGTTACTTGAGACTAGCAGTCAGACAAGCTCACAGAATTTGCTGTCTGAATCAGTTTGACTTCTTTAGTCCCAAGTTCTAGCAGAAAGGCATTCTGCAACTCAACTTCGACTTGAAGTCCTATCTCTAAGAAAGATTGCAGAGAACACCAATGAGAACCTCATTGCTAAACAGCTACACCTGGAAGCTATGACCGACATGCTAGGCCGGTCTCACAGCCTTGCTCAGCAGCTTGCGCAGCAGTTCCCGCGCAAGGCTAACCTTTCTTGAACTGTCTTGGAAGTGGTCTTGGTTCAGTATTATTTTGTTACGCTTGAATGGCGCCCAGTTTTTGTAATCTGCTTCTTCGTTGCGCTTTATATTCACTGGTGGATGTAATATACCATAAACCCTTTATTGTATAGTGTAGGTTTATTCTAAGTTACTATGCCGTAATTTCTTTATTGTGTAGAGTAGGTTTGTTCTTAATTCCTACTAGTTATTGCCATCATTCGCTATCTGAAAAAATTGAGAAAATCTGATGTAATCGACCGGGCCGAAACATTCGCCTCTAACGGGCCTGCTTTTTAGCGGGCCACAATTGGGCCGGCCTACAACTTTCTTGGGCCTGAAAGGCCATTGGGGCCTTCACACTTTGCGCCAGGGCCACAACTTACACGGGCCTATATTTGGCCCAAAGTTTAGTTAGGCCTTTAGTGGACCCAGCGCTTAGGTACGCCCATGTAGATTTGGGCCGTTATTAGGCTGAATATTCTGCTGGCCTGTTATAGCCCGAAAGAAACCATGGGCCTTTAGCAGGACGAAATGCATGTTGGGCCTCAGTTTTCACTAGTCGTTGACGGGCCTTCAACAGGCTGAAATGTAGACCGGGCCTTTTTGGCCTAGTTATATGACGTGCCATTACCAGGCCGAAACATATCTCGGGCCTTAGTTGGCCCACTGATATCATGGGCCTTTAAGAGGCCGAAAGCTTAGTAGAGGCATCAACGGGCCGAATTATACGACATGCCTTTAACAGGCCCAAAGTCATGTTGGGCTGAATTGTTGTCACCTTTATCATGGGCCGTTAGAGGGCTGGATGTCGCGTCAGACCATATATGGCCCATGGGCAGCACGGGCCACTCCCAGGCCAAAAGACACACCGGGCTGAAATGGGCCCATGTCTACATCGGGCCTCTAACAGGCTGAAATGTCACTGGGCCGTAATTGGGCCCAAATATTCGGCAAACAATTAATGGGCCAGATCTGGCTTCGGGACATAAATGGGCCATGTTTAAACATGCCATTATTGGGCTGGCCCACTAGTACCTAAGTAAATACTACGGGCCTTTGACTAGGCCAGCCTTTTTAACCTATATGGGCCTTTGTTGGGCCCTGCCACATGTTGACATATCATAGGCATGTCTCCTCCATTGGACGGATGACATCTGGCCCATTGAGGAGCTAACACGTGTTTCCTCCAGCCAATGATGATTTTACACGTGGAAAATCCCCATTGGTCCGGGTTATTAACGGGTTATCGGATCCAAACCGGAACCCGATAGCTTAACGTCGACCCGTTATGATGGATGCCACGTGTCGGTTACCCTTGACGAAAGCACTTCCATGACTCGCCATTTATTGTCATGGAAGTGGACACTTCCGTGATGATAATTTTGGTATTGTCATGGAACACTTCTACAACAGCACACGTATGACTATCTTGATTCTGTCATAAAATTGTCATGGATGTACATCCATGACAAAAAAGTGACCTACTGTGACAAACAAGTATCATCACTGAAGTGTATTTTTTTGTAGTGTATGGAATTGCTCTAGTACTTCACTTATATCTTTTTTAGCACGGTGGTATTTTAATTTTGAAGAAATATGCTCTCATGCTTCACTTAGATTATTTTGAGAGTTAGTAAAATTTAAAAGAAATATCCTCTCATGCTTCACTAGTATTATTTTGAGAGATGAAAATTATTTTGAAGAAATTTGTGCTCTCGTTCTTCACTTAGATTTGTTTGAGAGCTTTGTTAGTAGCAATGGTAATATATGAAATTAGTCTTTGATACCATTAAACATGGTGCTATGTGCTACCTCTAGCACTGCGCTGGTTTTCCCTTGAAGTGGAAAGGGTGATGCAGTAAAGTAGTGTAAGTATTTCCCTCAGTTTTTGAGAACCAAGATATCAATCCAGTAGGAGACCACGCTCGAGCCACATGCACCTACACAAACAAATAAGAACCTCGCAACCAACGCGATAAAGGGGTTGTCAATCCCTTCACGGTCAGTTACGAGAGTGAGATCTGATAGATATGATAAGATAATATTTTTGGTATTTTTCTGATAAAGAGAAATAAAGATGCAAAGTAAAATAAACGGCGCCAGGAATAGCTTGTTGACGGGGAATTAATATGATGGAAGATAGACCCGGGGGCCATAGGTTTCACTAGTGGCTTCTCTCAAGAGCATAAGTATTACGGTGGGTAAACGAATTACTGTCGAGCAATTTATAGAATTGAGCATAGTTATGAGAATATCTAGGTATGATCATGTATATAGGCATCACGTCCGTGACAAGTAGACCGAAACGATTCTGCATCTACTACTATTACTCCACACATTGACCGCTATCCAGCATGCATCTAGAGTATTAAGTTCATAAGAACAGAGTAATGCTTTAAGTAAGATGACATGATGTAGAGGGATAAACTCATGCAATATGATATAAACCCCATCTTTTTATCCTCAATGGCAACAATACAATACGTGCCTTGCTGCCCCTGCTGTCACTGGGAAAGGACACCGCAAGATTGAACCCAAAGCTAAGCACTTCTCCCATTGCAAGAAAGATCAATCTAGTAGTCCAAGCCAAAATGATAATCCGAAGAGACTTGCAAAGATAACCAATCACACATAAAAGAATTCAGAAAAGATTCAAATATTGTTCATAGATAATCTTGATCATAAACCCACAATTCATCGGATCTCGACAAACACACCGCAAAAGAAGATTACATCGAATAGATCTCCAAGAAGATCGAGGAGAACTTTGTATTGAGATCCAAAGAGAGAGAGGAAGCCATCTAGGTAATAACTATGGACCCGAAGGTCTGAGGTAAACTACTCACACATCATCGAAGAGGCTATGGTGTTGATGTAGAAGCCCTCTGTGATCAATGCCCCCTCCGGCGGAGCGCCGGAAAAGGCCCCAAGATGGGATCTCACGGGTACAGAAGGTTGCGGCGGTGGAAATAGGGTTTTGGCTCCGTATCTGATGTTTCCAGGGTATATGGGTATATATAGGAGGAAGAAGTACGTCGGTGGAGCAACGTGGGCCCCACGAGGGTGGAGGGCGCGCCTGGGGGAGGTGGGCGCGCCCCCCTGCCTCGTGCCTTCCTCGTTGATTGATTTACGTAGACTCCAAGTCCTCTGGATCATGTTTGTTCCGAAAATCACATTCCCGAAGGTTTCATTCCGTTTGGACTCCGTTTGATATTCTTTTTCTGCGAAACACTTAAATAGGCAAAAAAACAGCAACTTGGGTTGGGCCTCCGGTTAATAGGTTAGTCCCAAAAATAATAAAAAAGTGTATAATAAAGCCCATTAAACATCCAAAGCAGAATATAATATAGCATGGAACAATCAAAAATTATATATACGTTGGAGACGTATCAAGCGTCCCCAAGCTTAATTCCTGCTCGTCCTCGAGTAGGTAAATGATAAAAATAGATTTTTTTATGTGGAATGCTACTTAGCATAATTCTCAATGTAATTCTCTTATTTGTGGTATGAATATTCAGATCCGAAAGATTCAAGATAAAAGTTTAATATTGACATAAAAATAATAATACTTCAAGCATACAAACTAAGCAATTATGTCTTCTCAAAATAACATGGCCAAAGAAAGTTATCCCTACAAAATCATATAGTCTGGCTATGCTCTATCTTCACCACACAAAATATTTAAATCATGCACAACCCCGATGACAAGCCAAGCAATTGTTTCATACTTTTGGTGTTCTCAAACTTTTTCAATCTTCATGCAATACATGAGCATGAGCGATGGACATAGCACTATATGTGGAATAGAATGGTGGTTGTGGAGAAGATAAAAAAGGAGAAGATAGTCTCACATCAACTAGGCGTATCAACGGGCCATGGAGATGCCCATTAATAGATATCAATGCGAGTGAGTAGGGATTGCCATGCAACGGATGCACTAGAGCTATAAGTATATGAAAGCTCAACAAAAGAAACTAAGTGGGTGTGCATCCAACTCGCTTGCTCATGAAGACCTAGGGCATTTTGAGGAAGCCCATCATTGGAATATACAAGCCAAGTTCTATAATGAAAAATTCCCACTAGTATATGAAAGTGATATCATAGGAGACTCTCTATCATGAAGATCATGGCGCTACTTTGAAGCACAAGTGTGGAAAAAGGATAGTAGCATTGTCCCTTCTCTCTTTTCCTCTCATTTTTTAATTTTTTTAATTTTTTTGTTTGGGCCTTTTCTCTATTTTTTTGCCTCTTTTTTTTAGTCCGGAGTCTCATCCCGACTTGTGGGGGAATCATAGTCTCCATCATCCTTTCCTCACTGGGACAATGCTCTAATAATGATGATCATAACACTTTTATTTACTTACAACTCAAGAATTACAACTCGATACTTAGAACAAAATATGACTCTATATGAATGCCTCCGGCGGTGTGCCGGGATGTGCAATGACTCATGAGTGACATGTATGAAAGAATTATGAACGGTAGCTTTGCCACAAATACAATGTCAACTACATGATCATGCAAAGCAATATGACAATGATGGGGCGAGTCATAATAAACGGAACGGTGGAAAGTTGCATGGCAATATATCTCGGAATGGCTATGGAAATGCCATGATAGGTAGGTATGGTGGCTGTTTTGAGGAAGGTACATGGTGGGAGTATGATACCGATGAAAGGTGCGCGGTATTAGAGAGGCTAGAAATGGTGGAAGGGTGAGAGTGCGTATAATCCATGGACTCAACCTTAGTCATAAAGAACTCATATACTTGTTGCAAAAATCTATTAGTTATCGAAACGAAGTACTACGCGCATGCTCATAGGGGGATAGATTGGTAGGAAAAGACCATCGCTCGTCCCCGACCGCCACTCATAAGGAAGACAATCAATAAATTAATCATGCTCCGACTTCATCACATAACGGTTCACCATACGTGCATGCTACGGGAATCACAAACTTTAACACAAGTATTTCTCAAATTCATAACCACTCAACTAGCATGACTCTAATATCACCATCTTCATATCTCAAAACAATTATCAAGCATCAAAGTTCTCATAGTATTCAACACACTCATAAGTTTTTTTTACTAATCTTGGATGCCTATTATATTATGACTAATTTTTATGATTAAAGCAAATTACTATGCTATTTTGTAGGACTCTCAAAATAATATAAGTGAACCATGAGAGAACAAAAGTTTCTATAAAACAAATCCACCACCGTGCTCTAAAAGATATAAGTGAAGCACTAGAGCAAAAACAATATAGCTCAAAAGATATAAGTGAAGCACATAGAGTATTCTAATAAATTCTGAATCATATGTGTCTCTCTCAAAAGGTGTGTACAGAAAGGATGATTGTGGTAAACTAAAAAGCAAATACTCAAATCATACAAGACGCTCCAAGCAAAACACATATCATGTGGTGAATAAAAATATAGCTCCAAGTAAAGTTACCGATGGACGAAGACGAAAGAGGGGATGCCTTCCGGGGCATCCCCAAGCTTTGGCTTTTTGGTGTCCTTATATTACCTTGGGGTGCCATGGGCATCCCCAAGCTTAGGATCTTGCCACTCCTTGTTCCATAATCCATCAAATCTTTACCCAAAACTTGAAAACTTCACAACACAAAACTCAACAGAGAATATCGTGAGCTCTGTTAGCGAAAGAAGACAAAGCACCACTTCAAGGTAATGTATTGAACTCATTCTTTATTTATATTGGTGTTAAACCTACTGTATTCCAACTTCTCTATGGTTTACAAACTCTTTTAATATCCATAGATTCATGAAAATAAGCAAACAACACACGAAAAACAGAATCTGTCAAAAACAGCATAGTCTGTAGTAATATGTATCTAACGCAAACTTCTGAAACTCAAAATATTCTACCAAAATATGAAGACCTAGATAATATTTTTATTGATCTTCTGCAATTGGAATCAGCATTTTATCACGTTCTGGTGATTTTTAACAATTGTTTTCGTGAACAGAAAGTTACTAGAATTTTCAGCAAGATCAAATAACTTTCATCCAAGAAGATCCTATAGGTTTCACTTGGCACAAACACTAATTAAAACATAAAAACACATCTAACCAGAGGCTATATCAAATAATTATTCCTAAATATAAGCAAAAAGCAAAAAACTAAAATAAAATTGGGTTGCCTCCCAACAAGCGCTTTTCTTTAAAGCCTTTTAGCTAGGCATAGATAATTTTAATGATGCTCACATGAAAGACAAGAATTGAAGCGCAAAGAGAGCATCATAAAACACGTGACAAACACATCTAAGTCTAACATACTTCCTATGCATAGGCATATTATAGGCAAACAAATTATCAAGGCAAGCAAAATCTAGCATATGCAAGGAGGCGGAAAGAAACAATAGCAATCTCAACATAACGAGAGGTAATTTAGTAACATGAAAATTTCTACAACCATATTTTCCTCTCTCATAATAATTACATGTGGGATCATAAGTAAACTCAACAAAATAGCCATCACATAAAATATTTTCAACACGATCCACATGCATGCAAAGTCGACACTCTTCCAAAATAGTGGGATTAACATTAACTAAAGTCAAGACCTCTCCAAACCCACTTCTATCAAAAATACCATAAGATTGAACATTCTCCAAATATGTGGGGTCTAAAGTTGACACTCTTCCAAACCCACTTTCAATATTATTGCAAACACTATTATCAATCTCATATTCATCATGGGGCTTAAATAAATTTTCAAGATCATAAGAAGAATCACCCCAATCATGATCATTGTAACAAGTAGTAGACATAGCAAAACTAGCATCCCCAAGCTTAGGGTTTTGCATATTATTAACACAATTGGAATTAAGAGAATTTATAGTAAAATCATTGCAATCATGCTTTTTATTCAAGGAGCTATCGTGAATCTCTTCATAAATTTCTTTATCACAATTTTCAGATTCACGAAGTTCAAGCAAAACCTCATAAAGATAATCTAGTGCACAAAACTCACTAGCAATTGGTTCATCATAATTGGATCTCTTAAAAAGATTAGCAAGTGGATGAGGATCCATAAACCTTTAGCAAGCAAAGATGCAAGCAAAAAGAAGGCACATGGTAACACAAACAAACATAAGATCGAACGGAAGAAGGGCGAATAAAACGGCAGAGGTGAAGTGGGGGAGAGGAAAATGAGAGGAAAATGGCAAATAATGTAATGCGAGGGATAAGAGTTTGTGATGGGTACTTGGTATGTCTTGACTTGTGCGTAGACTCCCCGGCAACGGCGCCAGAAATGGCTCGTTGCTGGGAGTCAAATCTTGACTTGACTTGGCACGAATCTCCCCGGCAACGGCGCCAGAAATCCTTCTTGCTACCTCTTGAGCACGGTGTTGGTTTTCCCTTGAAGAGGAAAGGGTGATGCAGTAAAGTAGCGTAAGTATTTCCCTTAGTTTTTGAGAACCAAGGTATCAATCCAGTAGGAGACCATGCTCGAGTCCCACGGACCTACACAAACAAATAAGAACCTCGCAACCAACGCGATAAAGGGGTTGTCAATCCCTTCACGGTCACTTACGAGAGTGAGATCTGATAGATATGATAAGATAATATTTTTGGTATTTTTATGATAAAGAGAAATAAAGATGCAAAGTAAAATAAACGGCGCCAGAAATAGCTTGTTGACGGGAAATTAATATGATGGAAGATAGACCCGGGGGCCATAGGTTTCACTAGTGGCTTCTCTCAAGAGCATAAGTATTACGGTGGGTAAACGAATTACTGTCGAGCAATTGATAGAATTGAGCATAGTTATGAGAATATCTAGGTATGATCATGTATATAGGCATCACGTCCGTGACAAGTAGACCGAAACGATTCTGCATCTACTACTATTACTCCACACATCGACCGCTATCCATCATGCATCTAGAGTATTAAGTTCATAAGAACAGAGTAATGCTTTAAGTAAGATGACATGATGTAGAGGGATAAACTCATGCAATATGATATAAACCCCATCTTTTTATCCTCGATGGCAACAATACAATACGTGCCTTGCTACCCCTGCTGTCACTGGGAAAGGACACCGCAAGATTGAACCCAAAGCTAAGCACTTCTCCCATTGCAAGAAAGATCAATCTAGTAGGCCAAACCAAACTGATAATTCGAAGAGACTTGCAAAGATAACCAGTCATACATAAAAGAATTCAGAGGAGATTCAAATATTGTTCATAGATAATCTTGATCATAAACCCACAATTCATCGGATCTCGACAAACACACCGCAAAAGAAGATTACATCGAATAGATCTCCAAGAAGATCGAGGAGAACTTTGTATTGAGATCCAAAGAGAGAGAAGAAGCCATCTAGCTAATAACTATGGACCCGAAGGTCTGAGGTAAACTACTCACACATCATCGGACAGGCTATGGTGTTGATGTAGAAGCCCTCCGTGATCAATGCCCCCTCTGGCAGAGCGCCGAAAAAGGCCCCAAGATGGGATCTCACGGGTACAGAAAGTTGCGTCGGTGGAAATAGGGTTTTGGCTCCATATCTGATGTTTCCAGGGTATATGGTTATATATAGGATGAAGAAGTACGTCGGTAGAGCAACAAGGGCCCCACGAGGGTGGAGGGCGCGCCTGGGGAAGGTGGGCGCGCCCCCCTGTCTCGTGCCTTCCTCGTTGATTGCTTTACGTAGACTCCAAGTCCTCTGGATCACGTTTGTTCCAAAAATCACGTTCCCGAAGGTTTCATTCTGTTTGGACTCCGTTTGATATTCTTTTTCTGCGAAACACTTAAATAGGCAAAAAAGAACAATTTAGGCTGGGCCTCCGGTTAATAGGTTAGTCCCAAAAATAATAATAATAAGTGTATAATAAAGCCCATTAAACATCCAAAACAGAATATAATATAGCATGGAACAATAAAAAATTATAGATACGTTGGAGACGTATCACTATGCTCGAGATTATGAAACATATGGGGTTCAATGACAAGTGGCTTTCTTGGATCAAATCTATATTCTCCTCTAGTAAATCTTCGGTGCTTCTCAACGGCGTCCCAGGCAGACAATTTATATGCAAAAATGGTGTACGGCAAGGAGACCCCTTGTCCCCCCTCATCTTCGTCATTGCAGCAGACCTCCTTCAAGCTGCCATTAACGATGCATTTTGACAAGGGAAGATCCGGCTACCTTTTGACAGACAGCGTCAACATGACTACCTAGTTATCCAGTACGCTGATGACACAATCATTATCATGCCAGCGTGTCCAGCCCAAGCACACACGATGAAAGGAATCCTCAATGATTTTGCCACCTCCATTGGACTCAAAATAAACTTTCACAAGTTGACCCTAATACCGATGAATTGTGAGGATGATCTTACAAATGAGCTTGCCAACATTTTTGAATGCAAGATTGGCAACATGCCATTCACATACCTTGGCCTCCCCCTGGGAACTAATAAACCCTCAATCCAAGACCTAATGCCGATGGTTTGCTCTGTTGAACGAAGACTAACTTCTACTCTGTCCATGATGTCATATGGAGCCAAACTCTCACAGTTAAATACAGTCATCACCTCGCTTACCATTTTTGCCCTATGCACACTAAAATTTCCATCGAAAATCTTGGAGTTATTGGATAAGATTCATCGAAAATGTCTCTGGACAAAGAAAACTGAACGGAGAAATGCAACTCTTTGGCCGCTTGGGATAGGATTTGTCGCCCAAAAGGTAGTGGAGGCCTTGGGATCATCAACTTAAGGATTCAAATTGATGCCCTCCTCCTCAAATACTTACACAAATTCTGTAACCAGCATGACCTCCCATGGGTTGATCTGATTTGGTCTACATATTACACAGACAAGATACCCCATGCTTTTGACCCCTGTGGGTCCTTCTGGTGGCGAGATGTCCTCAAATTAACTCCAATCTATCGCGGCATCTCCAAAGTGGAGGTTAAACATGGAGATAATGTGCTCATGTGGAAAGATCTCTGGCTCGAGGACACCTTAGCTGACTCCCACCCAAGGGCTTTCTCCTTTGCTCGAAATGAAGATGTCTCTGTTCAAGAATTCCTACGGGTCTCCTCCCTCGAAGAGGCGTTCCACCTACCCCTGTCCATACAGGCACATGCAGAGTTTCGAGACATCCAGCGTCTTGTGGCCCACATCATATTAGACAATGGACAGACCACAAGGGACATTTGGTCTTACACTTGGGGGACCGCTGAATATACTGCCTGAAGGTTGTATAAATTTTGTTTCAGAGATGTCAAAGCCCATAAAACATACCATTGGTTGTGGAAATCCAAAGTTACAATCAAGATAAAAGTTTTTGCTTGGCTTCTTCTCTCTGATCGCCTCAATACAAGAGACTTGCTCAAGAGAAGACACTACAATGTTGGGGATGACCTAAGTTGCCTTCTTTGTGGCCAAGCAGAAGAAGACGTTGACCACATGATCCAAAACTGTCCATTCAGCAAATATTGTTGGTCCAAACTTGGGATGAACCCTGAACAACATACCACGCTGCTCTCCTAGTTGGAAACGGCCAAGAAAAATTGGAACAAACCTATGTTCATGGAGGCTTTCCTACAAGCATCTTGGAGTATCTGGAAGGAGAGGAATGACAAACTCTTCAGAAACATCAATCCCTCTTACAACTCTTGGCTAGTTAGATTTAAAACAGACTTTGGTTTACTACAATATAGGGTGAAAGAAAACATGAAGGACTTTATTTTTTACTCTTAGACTCCCTACCTTCTGACTAGTTTTCATTTCTAGTCTTACCACCCCAAGCCACAAAGTGGCAAGGGCTGTCTTCTGTATAGTCCATGTACAATGTAATATTTGAAAGGTAATATATCACAGTGGGAGCCTCTCCCACTGTCACAGGTTTCAAATATATATATATATATATATATATGAAATTAGTCCCAAAGTGATAGATATTCAAGAGGGATATAGTAAAAAAATTCATGAAGATCATTGGATGTTAAAAACTTGATTCCTTGTAATAGTTTTGAGATATGATGAAAGTAACATATGATTCATGTTGGTGAGTAATTATGCTTTAGTAAGAATATTGCTGTTAAGGTTTGTGATTCCCTATGCAAGCACGAAAGTCAATAGTTATGCAATGAAATTACATCCTACTTGTGGTGCATTATTCGGTGTTAGTTATGTTTAATGCTCTTTTATGATCATTTTCATTTCTTGGTTGGGCGCTTCTCGATCTATTTGCTAGCCTCCATTTGTACTAAGTAGAAATACTACTTGTGCATCCAAACTCCTTAAACCAAGTTGTGCCAAGTGAGTCTACCATACCTACCTATATGCGGTATTTCCATGCCGTTCCAAGTAAATATGTATGTGCCAACTCTAATTTTCAAAATGAACTTCCTTTTTGTGTGCCCGTACCGCTCATGAAGCGGCAGGGGGTGGCCAATATTTTCCATGCTAGATATTTTATTCTCAAGATGAGTGTTTATTCACTTGTCATTGCACGCGAGTGTGGCAAGGTAATAGGGATGCCCAGTCCTGAAATGATTTTTTATTGAAGTTGTTCAATAATAAATTCCTTGGAAAGTGTTGGTGTGGAGGGCACCCATGGACGCAGCTAGCCATGGATTGTGAAAGAATGGTGGAAAAAGGAATGAACTCTATTTTCTGTTAGGGAACCGCCTATGATTTATCTAGCATGGAAAGTATTGGGAATTCTCGGTTGTTTTCGTTCATGAGAAAAGCATGCCTCTCAAAATAATTTTATCTCTCAATTTAAGCTTTGAGATTCGCCACCTCTACAAATCTCTGCTTCCCTTTGCGAAGGCCTTTCTATTTACTTTATGATATTTTTATTTTTTGAGTCTCCATCTTCTCTTATAAAGCACCAACTAGGGAGCACTATTATCATACTTGTGCATTGAGCATAGTTAATATTTGAGTGTGTTTCATGAATGGATCAATGATTGAGCATAATGGGCTAAGATAGCTTTCTTTAGTGTTGATATTTTGAAAGACATGGTTGCTTGTTGATATGCTTGAGTATTGATGTCCTCATGTCAAAAATAGACTATTGCTTTGAATCATGTAAAATTGCAAATGTCCATGCTACAAAAGAAAAGAATATGTGATGAACATATTAGGCAGCATTGCACATCATAAATTTTGTTTTTTATCATTTACCTACTCGAGGACGAGCAGGAATTAAGCTTGGGGATGCTGATACGTCTCCAACGTATATATAATTTTTGATTGTTACATGTTGTTATATTATCAATCTTGGATTTTTTATATTCATTTTATAGCAACTTTATATCATTTTTTGGGACTAACCTATTGACATGGTGCCTAGTGCCAGTTGTTGTTTTTTACTTCTTTTTTACTTCGCAGAATATCCATATCAAACGGAGTCCAAATGCAGCA
This sequence comes from Aegilops tauschii subsp. strangulata, assembly GCF_002575655.3. NCBI lineage: Eukaryota > Viridiplantae > Streptophyta > Magnoliopsida > Poales > Poaceae > Aegilops > Aegilops tauschii. Next base: position 44,100,402 of record NC_053037.3, read on the forward strand.
AAACTTTTTGGAGAATTTTTTCTTCCCAGAAGACACCCAGGAGGCCAAGGAGGTGCACCAAAGGAGGCCCTGTGGGGCCCACTAGGCACCAGGGCACGCCAGAGGCCCCTGCCGCGCCCTGGTGGGTAGTGGGGCCCATGGGAGTCTTTTCCACCGCCTCTCAGCTCTACAAATACCCAAATATTTCAGAAACCCACGGGGAGTGGGCAGATCATAGTTTCCACCGCCGCAAGTTCCAGAACCACGAGATCTAATCTAGAGCCCTTTTCCGGCACCTTGCCGAAGGGGAAAACGATCACGGAGGGGTTCATCATCCTCATTGGTGCTCCTCCGATGATGCGTGAGTAGTTTACCATAGACCTACGAGTCCATAGGCAATAGCTAGGTGGCTTCTTCTCTCTTTTTAATCTTCAATACAATGTTCTCCTCGATGTTCTTGGAGATCAATTTGATGTAACTCTTTGTTTGTGGTATGTTTGTTGGGATCCGATGAATTGTGAGTTTATGATCAGATCTATCTATGAATATTATTTGAGTCTTTGTTGAACTCTTATATGCATGATTGTTACAACCTTGTATTTCTTCTCTGAAACTTTGGTTTGGTTTGGCCAACTAGATTGATTTTTCTTACCATGGGAAGAGGTGCCTTGTGATGGGTTCGATCTTGCGGTGCTCAATCTCAGGACAGAAGGAGACATGACATCCATTAAGGATAAAATGATGGGGTCTATTCCTATATGAATAGATCTTGTCTACATCATGTCATCATTCTTATTACATTACTCCGTTTTTCCATGAACTTAATACACTAGATGCATGGTGGATAGCGGTCGATGTGTGGAGTAATAGTAGCAGATGCAGAATCATTCCCGTCTACTAATCTTGGACGTGATGCCTATATACATGAGCATTGCCTTGGATATCGTCATAATTATTTGCTCTTCTATCATTTGCCCAACAGTAATTTGTTTACCCACCGTATGCTATTTTCTCGAGAGAAGCCACTAGTGAAATCTATGCCCCCTGGGACTATTTTCTATCATATTGTTTTCAGATCTATTAATCCAAAAATCCAAAAATACCTTGCTGCACTTTTTTACCTATTTTATTTTGTGTTTTTGTTAGATCGATTTATCCAATCTCATACAATTTAATCTATCTCAATACCGAGGAGGGATTGACAACCCCTCTTACGCGCTGGGTTGCAAGTTTTTGTTATTTGTGTGAAGGTACTGCTTACATAGTTTGGTGGATCCTCCAACTAGATTGATACCTTGGTTTCATAACTCAGGGAAATACTTACCGTTGTTGTGCTGCATCATCCTCTCCTCCCCGGGGAAATACCAACGTAGATACAAACAATCAATACTCTAGATGCATGCTGGATAGTGGTCGATGTGTGGAGTAATAGTAGTAGATGCAGGCTGGAGTCGGTTTACTTGTCTCGGACGTGATGCCTATATACATGATCATTCCCTTGGATATCATCATGATTATTCGCTTTTCTATCAATTGCCCAACAGTAATTTGTTTACCCACCGTATGCTATGTTCAAGAGAGAAGCCTCTAGTGAAAACTATGGTCCCCGGGTCTATCTTTATCATATATTCAAATCCAAAAATACTTTGCTGCAATTTTATTTACCTGATTTTATTTTATGTTTTTGTTTATCTATCTATCTATCACTACGAGATTTGATCCTTGCAATTAACCGCCAAGGGATTGACAACCCCTTGTTTGTGTTGGGTGCAAGTATGTGTTATTTTGTGTGTAGGTACTACTAACGAGGTGTTGCGTGGTTCTCCTACTGGATTGATAACCTTGGTTCTTAACTAAGGGAAATACTTATCTCTACTATACTGCATCATCCTCTCCTCTTCGAGGAAATCTCAACGCAGCTCACAAGTAGCAGGAAGAATTTCTGGCGCCGTGATACATCTCCAACGTATCTACAATTTTTTATTGTTCCATGCTGTTATATTATCATTCTTGGATGTTTTACAATCATTCTATAGCAATTTTATATCATTTTTGGGACTAACCTATTGACATAGTGCCCAGTGCCAGTTGCTGTTTTTTGCTTGTTTTTTACATCGCACGAAATCAACATCAAACGGAGTCCAAATGCAACGAAACTTTTTGTGGATTTTTTCTGGCCTAGAAGACACCTGTCGGGCCAAGAAAGTAACTGATGGGTGCTCCGAGGGGAGCACAACCCACCAGGGCGCGCCTGGCGGCCCAGGCGCGCCTAGGTGGGTTGTGCCCACCTCTGTGGCCTCCCGCACCGCCTCTTTGCTCTATAAATACCCCAATATTCCAGAAACCCTAGGGGAGTTGACGAAAGTAAATTCCAGCTGCCTCAAGTTCCAGAACCACCAGATCCAATCTAGACACCATCACAGAGGGGTTCATCATGTCCATTGGTGCCTCTTCGATGATGTGTGAGTAGTTCTTTGTAGACCGGTGGGTCCATAGTTAGTAGCCAGATGGCTTCCTCTCTCTCTTTTGATTCTCAATACAATATGGTCTTTTGGAGATCCATATGATGTAACTCTTTTTGCGGTGTGTTTGTTGGGATCTGATGAACTTTGAGTTTATGATCAGATCTATCTTTTTATCCATGAAAGTTATTTGAGTCTTCTTTGATCTCTTATATGCATGATTGCTTATAGCCTCGTATTTATTCTCCGACATTTGGGTGTTGTTTGGCCAACTTGATCTATTTATCTTGCAATGGGAAGAGGTGCTTTGTGATGGGTTCGATCTTACGGTGCTTGATCCTAGTGACAGAAGGGGAACCGACACGTATGTATCGTTGCTATTAAGGATAACAAGATGGGGTCTATTTCTACATAAATAGATCTTGTCTACATCATGTCATCGTTCTTATTGCATTACTCTGTTTTCCCATGAACTTAATACACTAGATGCATGCTGGATAGCGGTCGATGTGTGGAGTAATAGTAGTAGATGCAGGCAGGAGTTGGTCTACTAATTTTGGACATGATGCCTATTCAATGATCATTGTCTGGATATCGTCATGATTATTTGAAGTTCTATCAATTGCCCAACAGTAATTTGTTCACCCACCGTTCGCTATTTTTTTTAGAGAAGCCACTAGTGAAATCTACGGCCCCCAGGTCTCTTCTTTATTATATTTGCCTTTGCGATATTTTTATTTGCTTTTATTTCCAGATCAATTAAACCAAAAATACAAAAATGCCTTGCTGCACTTTATTTTATTTGGCGATCTATCTATCAAGTTATTACAACTTTCTCATGTCCATTTGCCAATTTCTGGCGCCGTTGCCCGAAAGGGATTGACAACCCCTTTAATATGTTGGGTTGCGAGTATTTGTTAGTGTGCAGGTGTCGTTCACGTTGTGTTGCGTGGTTCTCCTACTGGTTCGATAACCTTGGTCTCATCACTGAGGGAAAAACCTACCGTTGTTGTGCTGCATCATCCCTTCCTCTTTGGGGAAATACCGACATAGTTCTAGCAGACATCAGAAGGAATTTCTGGTGCCGTTGCCGGGGAGGATCAAGTCAAGATAGTCTCCCGACAACTGGCCAATTTATGGCGCGGTTGTCGGGGAGACATCATCAACATCTACCAGGTTCCTAATCACAAATTGCATCTCCTCACAATTTACATTATTTGCCATTTACCTCTCGTTTTCATCTCCCCCACTTGACAAAAAAATTCCGTTTTATTCGCCCTCTTTTTCTTTCGCCTTTTTCTCGTTCGATCTTTTGTGTGCTTGTGTTACCATGTGCCTTTTATTTGCTTGCATCTTTGCTTGCTAAAAATCTATTGATATGGATCTTCATCCACTTGCCAATCTTTTCAAAAGATCCGATTATGATGAACCAATTGATAATGAATTAAGTTCACTAGATTATTTTTATGATGTTTTGGTTGAGATTTATGAATCTGAAAATTGTGATGTAGTGCGAAACGAAGGAATTTATAAAGTGATTCATGATAGCTCCTTGAATGAAAAGCATAATTGCAATGATGTTATTATAAATTCTGTTAATGTCAATTGTGTTAGTGATATGCAAAACCCCAAGCTTGGGGATGCTTGTTTTGCTATGTCCACTACTTATTGCAATGATCATGATTGGGGTGATAATGATTCTTCTGATCTTGAAAATTTATTTGAGTCTCATGATGAATATGTTATTGATAATAATTTTTGCAATAGTATTGAAGGTGGGTTTGGAAGAGTGACAACTTTAGGTAAAAATAATCCCACATATTTGGAGAATGTTCAATCTTCTGAATTTTTTGATAAAAGTGGGCTTGGAGAGGTCATGACTTTATTTGATGATAACCCCACTATTTTGGAAGAGTGTCAACTTTGCATGCATTTGGATCACGAAGAGAATATTTTATGTGATGGTTATATTGTTGAATTTGATTATGATCCCACATGGAATTATTATGAGAGAGGAAAATATGGTTGTAGAAATTTTCATGTTACTAAATTACCTCTCGTTATGTTGAGATCGTCAATGTTTTATTCCTCTTCTTTGCATATGTTAGATGTTTCTTGTCTTGATAATTTGTTTGCTTATAAAATTCATGTGCATAGGAAGTATGTTAGACTTAAATGTGTTTGCCACATGTTTAATGATGCTTTCTTTATGCTTCAATTCGTGTCTTTTATGTGAGCATCAATAAACTTTTATGCCTTGCTAGGGGCGTAAAACGATAGCGCTTGTTGGGAGGCAACCCAATGAATAAAATTTATTTTTGTCTTTTTCTTTCTGTTCTTGAGTGTTTGCACAATTATGCTATTGTTATGATTGTGTTTTTTGTGTTTTAATTAGTGTTTTTGCCAAGAAAAGCCTTTGGGATCATGTTGGGTGATAGTTGATTTGATCTTGTTGAAAAACAGAAACTTTTGTGCTCAGAAAAATAATTTTTCATAAATCACAAAAACGTGCTTTTTCCCCTAATTTTTTACACAAGTTTGATATACAAATTTCCCACGTTTTCCTAATGTTTCAGAATTTTTGGAGTTACAGAAGTATTCGAAGTTCCCTGATTGCTACAGACTGTTCTGTTTTTGACAGATTCTGTTATCTTTGCGTTGTGTGCTTGTTTTGATGATTCTATGGTTTTCTTTGAACATTTTTTGCCATAGAAAAGTTGGAATACAGTAGATATAATGCAAGAATAAAATATGAATGGGTTTGCAATAGTACTTATAGTAGTGATTTTCTTTCTTATACAAACGGATCTCACGACGGTTTTGTTGAGTTTTGTGTGATTGAAGTTTTCAAGTTTTGGGTGATGTTACGATGGATGAAGGAATAAGGAGTAGGAAGAGCCTAAGCTTGGGGATGCCCATGGCATCCCAAGCCATTATCCAAAGAGAAGCAAGCAACTAAGCTTGGGGATGCCCGAGTGGCATCCCCTCTTTCTTCTAACGACCATCAGTATTTTACTCGGAACTATATTTTTATTCGTCACATACTATGAGTTTTGCTTGGAGCATCTTGTATGATATGAGTCTTTTCTTGTTCTGCCTTTTGTTTTAAGTCTTCAATCCTTGCTGGACACACCTATTTGAGAGAGCCAAAATTATGATATGACTTGTTAGAATTGCTCCCTATGCTTCACTTAAATCTTTATGAGCTATGGAATTGCTCTAGTGCTTCACTTATATCTTTTTTAGCACAGTGTGCTTTAGTATTTTTGAAGAAATGCTCTCATGCTTCACTTAGATTTATTTGAGAGTTAGTAATTTTTTAAGAAATTCTTTCTTGCTTCACTTAAATTAATTTGAGAGAAAGAAATATTATGCTCATGATCTTCACTTATATTTGTTTGAGCTTATCAAAAGCAACACATGAAAATTAGTCCCAAAGTGATAGATGTCCAAGAAGGATATAATAAAAAACTTTCATGAAGACCATTGGACAAAATAAACTTGATTCCTTTTAATATTTTTGAGATATGATGATGTGATATGTGAGTCATGTTGATGAGTAATTATGCTTTAGTAAGAATATTGGTGTTAAGGTTTGTGATTCCCTATGCAAGCACGAAAGTCAATAGTTATGCAATGAAATTACATCCTACTTGTGGTGCATTATTCGGTGTTAATTATGCTCAATGCTCGCTTATGAGATTTTTCGTTTCTTGGTTGGTCGCTTCTCAATCTTTTGCTAGCCTTCATTTTGCACTAAGTATGATCACTACTTGTGCATCCAAAATCCTTTAAACCAGTTTTGCCATATGAGTCCACTATACCTACCTATATGTGGTATTTCCGTGCCGTTCTAAGAAAATTTGCATGTGCCATCTCTAATTTTCAAAATAAATTTCTCTTTTGTGTGCTCGTACCGCTCATGAAACGGTAGGGGATGGCTAATATATTTCCATGCTAGATATGTTATTCTCACGATGAGTGTTTATTCACTTGTCATTGCACGAGAGTAAGGCAAAGGTATTAGGGATGCCCAGTCTCGAAATGAAAAATGAATTTACTTTATGTTGTCAAATAATAAATTCCTTGGAAAGTGTTGGTATGGAAGGAACCCGTGGATACGGTTAGCCATGGAAAGTGAAAGTATGAGGGAAAAAGGAATAAACTTTATTTTCTGTTTGGGAACCGCCTGTGATATATCTAGCATGGAAAGTATTGGGAACTACTCGATCGTTCTCGTTGACAGGAAAAGCGTGCCTCCTAAAATGTGTTTATCTCTATCTCACTACTAGGGAAAAGCCTAGCAGTAGCGCTGGTTTTTGGCCTATCAGTAGTGTGGGGTGCCGCGCTACTGATACAGCGCTATAGCTAAAGCTTAGCAGTAGTGTTGGTCTAGACACGCTACTGCTATACGCACTTAGTAGCAGCGCGTTTCGTAGGAAGCACTACTGGTAAATACTAGCAGCGCACCTCTGTGCCCGCGCTACTACTACTATTGTGTATTCTATTTCTTTTTCATTTTATGTCGTATCCATACACCATTATACAAGTTTTCATACAGTAGCAATTTAGAGATTGTTTTTACATCAAAATGAGTTATTACATCACTGGGTGAAAGAACCGCGGATTAGTTTCAAGTGGATGCCATCCACTTGAAACTAATCCACGGTTCTTTCAACCTGTGATATAATAAATCATCATCATCATATCATTAACAACTTATCATCATAATACATCATTGTCATATAAAAACTCCTCATGATCATCATTTTTCGTCAATGAGACATCACATAGCAAGTTGGTCACTAGTCATAACCACAACTCCTCCTCATCATCATCATCAACTGTAACACAGTGTAGCACATAATAACACATATAACATAGGACCTACTCCTCTCTCATAGGACCTATACTACCGTCTCTTAGTTAAAATAGCATAAAACAAGATAGAACCTGACTCTCCATTATGGAGAATGGAGATTATCCTGTCTCCAATTTTTTTCCCTTCGCACAATGTTGCTTCCAAGTAGCTCCCTACGACTGGCCATACATTTTTTATAATCTTTGATTGTCATGTCTTCATCAGTTTTAGAAATCCGGTATGGACAACAGTGATGCGTAGGATGACCTAGCCGTAAGCTCATAGCATCAAGGTGACCTTTCAGAAACATCGGATGAGGCACACAATCCTTCAGGATTTTCTGTTGAAAACATAGTAATAACTTCATAGTTAGCAATGTAGTTTAGTTTTAGAAGAATTTATGCAAAAGATGCATGGATGTCGTAATACTAAAAAATCTTACCATGCCATCTCCATGGATGTTACTGTAGTTCAACACGTGCACTAGTGGCACGCATTGACCATAATGTGCAGGAGTTTGATAATAGATATTGTAATTCTCAAGATTATTAATAAATGAGATCAGATAATTTTTCTCCTGATAAGTTAATTCTGCACCATCGGTGTAATAGGTTATATCTACCATCTTCCGCACATTCTTTGAAGAATAAAAATAAGCTATCAATGGAAATAAGCTGTTAACTATTTTGAAAAAAAACAATATAAATTACTTAATAACTATGTTTGAGAAACTCACATAGCGGTAGAATTGGAAGCGTATCAACAAGGACCCAAATGTCCATATTGTCTTCGTCGATGTCAGGATCACCAAGATCCATGGTGACAAGCATACCCTCATGAAAATCATACATCTTGCAAAGTGCTTCCCAATTCGGGCAACCAAAATGGGATACGCTCTCAGAATTGTATAGATTTATAGAAAAATCATATCCATGATGGGTCCTTAGCTGAACTATCTTTTTTCCATACTTTCATGATCTTCAAAATCCACCCTCTCCAAGACATAGCGTCTTGCATGGCATGGGATAAGCTATAGTTGAATTGTAAAAGACAAAAATTACATGTTGAAGAAGCAGAAGTCGTGCTTAATTATGAGAAAACACTTGTCGTCGTTGCGTACCGTTTCAACAACGAAGGTCTCCTGAAGCTTCATGCTGAAGCGTCGACCTTCTACCAGGTGAGGCCTATCGCACAGACCCCGGTCGTCACCGCACCAGTCGCACACCGCCGGGAGACTTGTGTCATCCTCCGACGACATTTCCTAGGTTCATAATTCAAAGATTAAACTTCTAAAATTCAATATATGTACTACAAAAACTAAAGTAGATCATTATTATTCATCAGGGGTTGACTACCGGTCCGTCGAGTCTTTTTTTGAAACCTCTCAGTTCACGTGGTGTATATATTCGACCATTGGTGATGGTCGCTCCTCCCTTCGTCCATGAGTGCATTAAACCAAAATGTCTAGCACACGGGAATGAAGGCGAAGCGACCCCCACGACAATAGTCGGCATTCTTCTTCTCTCATATATGGTGGAGTCTCGGCAGACTTAAAGTCAACCCGAAATGTCGTTTAATTATCTTTCTAGAAAATCCAGGCCACTCGATATTTCCTACATATTCTAGCACAAGTCATGCCAAAATTCACGGAAAAATCCGGCATGACCTTTGCTAAAAATGGACATATCGAGCGCCTGAAATTTGCCGGAACGGAAATTAATCAACACTCCGGCAAAACATAGGCCACTCGGAGGTGTTACCTGCAAACATGGCCGGCCACTTGGGCAAGCACATATCCTATTTGAGCAACACAAGATATACATGTTTATATCAACATCATATGAGCATTCAAACTTGATGGCCATTGCATTTCAATGATTGAAAATATGAACAAAAATATTTCAAAATATCTTATAGGACTCATATTGACATGGAGATTTGGATGTTCTCACCTCGAGGTCGAAGGGGGTCAGTGACGGGGACGACAGCGGGGATGATGGAGGGGCTCCTTGATTTCTGCAAAAACAAAAACCCTATAAGCTATCAACGAATCAAATGCATACGCCTTGCATAGTGCTCTCCAATTTGAGCATTCAAAATAGGAGTAGTTCTCCAATTTGAGCATTCAATAAGAAAAACTAAATCATAAAATAAATTAGTATTCAAATTAGCATGCATTCAATAAGCAATACTAAATCATCTCTTGCGTCCGTACATCGTCGAATATTATCACTAATACATCTCGAATAGTATCATACATATAACATCACTAATACAGCTAAAACCCTAGCGAATGATGGGTATCAGTGTGGGCGGTGGACACCCAAAGAGAAGGAACCATCACAGGATCATAGCTCAAGTGAGATCCCTGAAGAACCTGCCAGGTATTGTTGAACCTGCCCTCCAACGCAACCATGTGGCGATGGACGTGCTCGTCCTCCTCGCGGACACGGTGATGTACCACCTCCGCAGGGGACGGAAGCCTCTGCACCGTCACTGGCCCACGCGACCGCCACCAAAGATGGTTCAGGTCAACGACGGGCTGGCTCCTCACCAAACTGCGCCCCCGGAAGGTAGCACCTCCCAGTACCAGCCCGGCGGAGCCCAGTCCCAGATATGGCCCCTCTAATCAAGCAGGCCTCCTCCGTCGAGTCGGCGACGAGGATGCTGCATAGGCATCATCGACGTCGCTGCGGGAATAATTGCTTTAAATAAAAAATTAACAACAAATGTGACATGTTCAAAATATGGCATGTCCACTTCAAAACGAAACAACCTAGAATTCTGTTAAATACACCTAAAAATAAATTGGTTCTATTAATTTTCTTACTAAAAATAAACTAGTTATATAGTAAAATTTAATTAGATCATCAAATCTCATATATTTAACTAAATTTTCTTACTAAAAATAAACTGGTTCTATTAATTCAACTAGTTCAACTAAGCATGTACTATAAATAAAAATAAACTAGTTCTTACTAAAAATAAACTAGTTCAACTAGTTCTATTAATTTTCTTACTAATCCTATTAAACACTTACTAAAAACAGTAAAAGAACTACATTATACAATAGTAAAAAAACTACAGTAAAAAATAGAGATGGAGGGAGTAGGGGTGGGAGGAGGGAGTAGGAGGAGGGAGGAGAGAGGAGGAGCGGGAGGAGGGGGTGGGAGGAGGGAGGAGAGAGGAGGGGAGGGGGCGGTGGGAGGAGGGCTGCCGACGGAGGGCTTGGCCGGAGGAGGAGGGAGGAGGGAGGAAGGGACGGCCGAAGGAGGAGCGAGGAAGGCGCGGTGGGAGGAGGAGGGAGGGATGGAGAGACTACCTCAATGGAGGAGGAGCAGGAGCATCCGCGGTGGCGGGCGACGACGGTGGTTAGGGAACGGCGGCGGCGGTGGACGACGGGGGTGCGGGGGAGAGTGAAAGAGAGGGAGTGAGAGGGTCGGCCGCACGGGGATGATAAGGTAGGGTTAGTAGCAGCGCGGGTTGAGGAAAAGCGCTACTACTATGGAGCGTAGCAGTAGCGCTGGATAAGGATATGCGCTGCTGCTAAGTGGGGCTAGCCGTGTGCGCCCAGTTCAAACTTAGCAGCAGCGCGTTTTGCTAACACGCGCTACTGCTAACAGGATAGCAGTAGCGCCTTTTACTGCCACGCGCTACTACTAAGTAGCAGTAGCGCTTCATTTTAGCCAGCGCTACTGCTAAGATTCTGTGTATAAGGTTTTCCCTAGTAGTGTCTTTTTTGCTTTGAGCTCTGGCACCTCTAGAAATCCCTACTTCCCTCTGCAAAGGGCCTTTCTTTTACTTTATGCAATTTTTACTTTTTATTTGAGTCTCCATCTTCTCTTATAAAGCACCAACTAAGCGGCACTATGATTGTACTTGAGCATTGGCTGTAGCTAATATGCGAGTGTGTTTCATGAATGGATCAATGATTGAGCATAATGGGCTAGGGATAACTTGCTTTAACGTTGATATTTTGAAAGACATGGTTGCTTGTTGATATGCTTGAGTATTTAAGTACTCATGTCAAAACTAGACTATTGCTTTGAGCCATACAAAAGTCCAAATGTCCATGCTACAAAGAAAAGATTATGTGATGAACATGTTAGGCAGCAGTCCACATGTTTTTATCATTTACCTACTCGAGGACGAGTAGGAATTAAGCTTGGGGATGGTGATACGTCTCCAACGTATCTATAATTTTTTATTGTTCCATGCTGTTATATTATCATTCTTGGATGTCTTATAATCATTTTATAGAAATTTTATATCATTTTTTCGGACTAACCTATTGACATAGTGCCCAGTGCCAGTTGCTGATTTTTGCTTGTTTTTTACATCGCAGGTAATCAACATCAAACGGAGTCCAAATGCAGCAAAAAAATTGAATTTTTTCTGGACCAGAAGACACCTGTTGGGCCAAGAAAGTACCTGAGGGGTGCTCTGAGGGGAGCACAACCCACCAGGGCGCGCCTGGGGGCCCAGGCGTGCCCAGGTGGGTTGTGCCCACCTCGGTGGCCTCCCACACCGCCTCTTTGCTCTATAAATACCCCAATATTCTAGAAACCCTAGGGGAGTCAACGAAAATTAATTCCAGTCGCGGCAAGTTCCAGAACCACCAGATCCAATCTAGACACCATCACAGAGGGGTTCATCATGTCCATTGGTGCCTCTGCGATGATGCGTGAGTAGTTCCTTGTAGACCTATGGGTCCATAGTTAGTAGGTAGATGGCTTCCTCTCTCTCTTTTGATTCTCAATACAATGGTCTCTTGGAGATCCATATGATGTAACTCTTTTTGCGATGTGTTTGTTGGGATCCGATGAACTTTGAGTTTATGATCAGATCTATCTTTTTACCCATGAAAGTTATTTGAGTCTTCTTTGATATCTTATATGCATGATTGCTTATAGCCTCGTATTTCTTAGCCGATATTTGGGTTTTGCTTGGCCAACTTGATCTATTTATCTTGCAATGGGAAGAGGTGCTTTGTGATGGCTTCGATCTTACGGTGCTTGATCCCAGTGACAGAAGGGGAACCGACACGTATGTATCGTTGCTATTAAGGATAACAAGATGGGGTCGATTTCTACATAAATATATCTTGTCTACATCATGTCATCGTTCTTATTGCATTACTCCGTTTTTCTATGAACTTAATACACTAGATGCATGCTGGATAGCGGTCGATGTGTGGAGTAATAGTACTAGATGCAGGCAGGAGTCGGTCTACTAATCTTGGACGTGATGCCTATATAATGATCATTGCCTGGATATCGTCATGATTATTTGAAGTTCTATCAATTGCCCAACAGCAATTTGTTCACCCACCGTTAGCTATTTTTCTCAAGAGAAGCCGCTAGTGAAATCTGCGGGCCCTGGGTCTCTTCTTTATTGTATTTGCCTTTGCGATCTATTTTATTTGCTTTTATTTTCAGATCTATTAAACCAAAAATACAAAAATACCTTGCTGCACTTTATTTTATTTGGTGATCTATCTGTCAATTTATTACAACTTTCTCACGTCCATTTGCCAATTTCTGGCGCCGTTGCCCGAAAGGGATTGACAACCCCTTTAATACGTCGGGTTGCGAGTATTTGTTATTTGTGTGCAGGTGTCGTTCACGTAGTGTTGCGTGGTTCTGCTACTGGTTCGATAACCTTGGTCTCATCACTAACGGAAATACCTACCGTTGATGTGCTGCATCATCCCTTCCTCTTTGGGGAAATACCGACGTAGTTCTAGCAGACATCACGCTGCTGCCGGGGAGAAATCATCAACATCTATCAAGTACCACCGCATAAACTTTCATCTCCTTGCATTTACTTTATTTTCCATTTGCCTCTCGTTTTCATATTCCTCACTTATAAAAATGTTTTCACAAAAACACAAAAAATTCGTTTGCCTTTTTGCTCATGTGCTTGCTTTTATCGCCTTCATGTCAACACACCAAAAATAGAAAATAAAAAGAAAGAGTAAAGACATATGGATCCTCATCCACTCACTAATCTTGTTAAGAGATCCAATTATGATGAACCAATTGCTTGTGAGTTGAGTGCACTATATTATCTTTATGAAGTTTTGCTTGAAGATCGTGAATCTGAAAATTGTGTTGAACTGTTAGAAGAAAAAATTTATAAAGTGATTCATGATAGCTCCTTGAATAAAAGCATGATTGCAATGATGTTATTATAAATTCTATTAATGTCAATTATGCCAATTATATGCAAAGCTACAAGCTTGGGGATGATAATTTTGTTATGTCCACTACTTATTGCAATGATCATGATTGGGGTGATAATGCTTCTTATGATCTTGAAAATTTATTTAAGCCTCATGAAGAATATGTTATTGATAATAATGTTTGCAATAATATTGAAAGTGGGTTCGAAAGAGTGTCAACTTTAGGTAAAAAGAATCCCACATACACTACAGGAATCAGCTACTTTGCCGTCTGCCGTGGCAAGGATGGCGGACGGCAAAGGCCTTTGCCGTCTGCCGCGGACAGAAAAAGGCTCCGGCAAAGTAGGCTACGGTAAAGAGCTTCTTTGCCGTCTGCTTTCTGAAGCGGACGGCAAAGGGGCCTTTGCCATCAGCGCCTGACGGCAAAGAAAGCCGACGGCAATAAATGTGTTGTTAGTCCGTTAGGCGTCTAATGGCAGCCTTTGCCGTCCGCCGCTGACGGCAAAGAGCGTCCGGCCTTTGCCGTCCGCCGAATGACGTCAGCTGGACGTCACTGCGGGACAAGCCTTTGCCGTCTGCCACTGTAGGCAAAGCCTTTGCCGTCCGCTGCTGTAGGCAAACTGACCAAATGAGTCAGCTCCCAGGGAGCACAGGTGGCCGCCGCGTGGCTTCTTTGCCGTCCGCGGCAGACGGCAAAGGCGCCTTTGCCATCAGCGGCTGACGGCAAAGGTGCCTCTTTTTTCTGTTTTTTTATCCAGCAATTTTCACAGCAAATATATGACATATATATATATTTCACAGGGCTATTTAACAGCAAACATATGACATATCCAGCACATAAGTTTCATCGTGCATACATATATAGTTCCATCCATTCATACATAGCAAGTTGCACATACACATTGTTCCATCCATACATATTACAATGCAAAGTTTCATCAAGATAGCAAGTTCCATCATAGCAAGCTAGAAGAATACTAGAGGAGAATGAAAGAAAAAACAAGCACTCCATAATAGCAAGCTAGCTTCCGTGAAGTGAATGAAATCTGCAAAAACGCAAATAAGAAAGTTACAAAAAGGTGACTAGAAGAAGAAGTATATGCCATTTATGAGCTAACTTAGGTGAAATGGATCATTTATGAGCTAACTTAGTTGAAATGGATCGTTTATGAGCTAACCTAGGTGAAATAGATCGTTTATGAGCTAACTTAGGTATAATGCATCATTTTAGAGCTAACCTAGGTAAGATGGGTCATTTTGGAGCTAACCTAGGTGAAATGGATCGTTTTTTAGCTAAGTTAGGTGAAATGGATCGTTTATGAGCTAACCTAGGTGAAATAGATCATTTATGAGCTAACTTTGGTAAAATGCATCATTTTAGAGCTAACCTAGGTGTGATGGGTCATTTTGGAGCTAAACTAGTTAAAATGGATCGTTTGTGAGCTAACCTAGGTGAAATGGATCGTTTATGAGCTAATCTAGGTAAAATGGGTCATTTTAGAGCTAACTTGGGTAAAATGCATCATTTTGGAGCTAACCTAGGTAAGATGGGTCATTTTGGAGCTAACCTAGGTAAAATGGGTCATTTTAGAGCAAACATAGGTAAAATGGATCATTTTGGAGTTAGTCTAGGTAAAATGGGTCATTTTAGAGCTAACTTGGGTAAAATGGATCATTTATGAGCTAACTAAGGTATAATGGGTCATTTTAGAGCTAACTTAGGTAAAATGGATTGTTTATGAGCTAACTAAGCTAATTATGCCATTTTGGACATAAGTAAGCTAAGTACATGTCATTATTGAGCAAACCTAGTTAACTAAGCATACTAGAGCTAACTTAGGTCATTTTGGAGGAAACAAAGCTAAGTATAGATCGTTTTAGAGCTAACTTAGGTAAAATGGATGGTTTTGGAGGTCAGTAAGCTTATTAAGTCATTTTGGAGGAAAAGAAGCTAACTCTAGGTCATTGTGGTAAGCATATTGGAGGAAATAATGCTAAGTCTAGGTCTTTATGCATTTGTTAAGCAAAACACTAGAAGAAACTTACCAGCACCCACCATCTTTGAACACCTGCCATGAAAAAGAGTAAACGAAATTAGTACAACATAAAAAAAATACCGACATGAATAATAATATGTATATCACTTAAGTGTATCATCATCAAGTACAACATAAAAAATTGAATACCTGACACTACTAATAATCTCGATCACTATCATCAATAAATGCATAATCATCATCATCACTATAATCAATGACGGGCTCATAGGGTTCAGTGGCATCAACATGTGGAAGGCCACCTTGACGTAATCGGTCAAGCATTGACAGGTCATCCGCAGCAGTAACCTCTTCTTGTTCCAGCTCTTCTTGTTCCTCCTCTGGGTTGATGTCGGATTCACTGTCGCTGTCTACTTCAATGTTTTGGGGTGAAGTATAGCGGTTCTTGAAATGCTTTTTGGAAAGACGTGTCTCTTGGAAGAATTCTCCTTCATATGTGTCTGGGTTAATGTGAGGTTCATAATCCTCTTCCTTTGGGGGAGATAGTCTAGCACGTGGCGGCACTTCATAAACGACATCCCAACCTTTCAGATTTGGATTAGTTTGGCAGGCCCACAGTAGATAGAATACTTGGGTCGCCTGTTGAGCCGTAATATAAACATCAGGAACATCTAAATGGGTGCTTTGTTTGATTTCAACTAGCCCTATATGTTCATGAGTCCTTCTAGCCTCCTTCGGCTGAAACCAATAACATTTGAAGAGTACGACATTCGGTGGGTTGTCACCATAGAATAGAAGTTCATAAATTGCTTCAACTCTCCCATAATACTCGGTACCTCCTTCGCCGATAGCAGATACACAACAATTTGTAGACTGTCGGTCGGCCATAGATAGCTCTTTGCCATAGGTACGAAAACGATACCCGTTGATGTCGTATTTGTCAAATGAACGGACCTTATAGTCAAAACCATTAGCGACTTGTCTCAATTCGGCGTCCATAGACTCTGAATTAGCCTACAAGTTTAATACGAAAGGATTGTTGCATTAGGCAGAAATTAGCGAATGAAATAAAATGGTCTAATAGAAATTACCGTTTGTTTGAACCAAGAGATGAAACCGGGATAGCCGCCTCCTTGCTTTGTGAGAAGCTTATACTCTTCGACGGAATCCTTTTGGATCACCGCTCCATACGAGAATATGGCGACGTATCGACTGTATGAAATATCCAGGAATAAGAGCAGTTCAAAGGAAATAGAAGTTGCGAAACAATGTACCGAGAACTTACTCGATGTACGGTTGCACTTCTGTCAGGTTGTTGAAGATATACAATGTAATGGTCCGCCATTCTTCGTTATCCAAAGATACTGGTTTCGAACCACTGGCTGGTGCGAGATTCCCTTTGAATAGGCTGAGGTTGGATCCACCCTTTTGAGGTTCGTCAGCATTGTACCGAGGCTTCGGATTATGCAAATGACGATTTTTGGCTTCGTAGTGTGCTGTCACGAAGTTTGCCGCCTCCTCAGTGATGAATGCCTCAGCCATCGATGCTTCAATTCTATGTTTATTTTTACATTTTTGTCGAAGAGTCTTCTGCATCCTCTCAGTTGGGTAGCACCAACGATTTTGCACGGGCCCCCCCAATCTTGCCTCGGTCGGGAGATGCAAAATCAAATGCTGCATTGGATTAAAGAAGCCCGGTGGAAATATCTTCTCTAACTTGCAGATCAACTCCGGCGCCAACTCTTCCATTTCTTCTAGCATGCCAGGCGATAGTCGCACAAAGAACACGGAAGAAGTAGCTGACTTCTGCCAGTACTAGCCATTCATCCTCGGGGATGAAGCCACGCAACATCACCGGCATTACCCACTCAATCCATATGTGCCAATCATGACTCTTGAGACCAAATATCTTCAATTTGTCAAGACTCGCTCCCCTCTTTAGATTCTCTGCATACCCATCGGGGAACATCAACTACATTTTCACCCACAAGATAATTTCCCTCATAGCTGGCCTTCCAAGATTGAACCATGCCTTTGGCTTCGTCCAGTTCTGCTTTCCTTTCGGTTCTTTCATGCTTTGTAACGGCTAATCACATAGCGCCTCCAGATCGACTCTAGCCTTAGTATTATCCTTTGATTTCCCATCTATGCCGAACAATGTACCAAAAAGTGCCTCGGCGATATTCTTCTCAGTGTGCATCACGTCGATGTTGTGTGGGCAAAGGAGGTCTTTGAAGTAAGGCAGATCCCGTAAGCATGTCTTGTGAGTCCAGGCGTGCTTAGAATTATACCCCTTGAAGTACCCTGGACGCTCTGGATCTGGCTCGAGAGCGTTTAACTGGTCCAGGGTCTGTTGGCCTGTCAACACAGGTGGCGCAGAGTTTTTGACAACTCTACCTCTGATGAAGTTCTTCTTGTCTTTCCTGAACTTATGGCGAGGATCCAAGAACTGTCTATGCATGTCAAAGCAAGAAAACTTGCGACTGGCCTGAAGCCAACGAAACTCAAGAGCTCCCTTGCATGTGGGGCACGGGAACCTTCCATGCACACACCAGCCAACGAATAGCGCATACGTCGGCAAGTCATGTGTCGAGTACATGTACCAGACACGCATTATGAAGTTTCGTTTGCTATAGGCGTCGTATGTCTTGAACCCATTATCCCAGGCTTCTTGCAATTCGTCCTTAAGCGGCTGCATGTACACATTCATATTTTTCCCCGGATAGTTGGGCCCTGGAATTAGCAACGTCAGGAAAATGTTCTTTCTTTGCATAATCTGTCCGGGGGGAGATTGAGTGGAAAGACAAATACGGGCCAACAACTGTATTGGGCTGCCGTCAGACCAAACACACTGAACCCATCCGTGCTGATGCCGACTCGAGGATGCCTCGGATCTGCTGCTTTGTCAGCATGTATTTCATCAAACTTTTTCCACGCAACACCATCCGATGTGTGTACGATCATCAGATTCCCATCTGCATCTAGTTCGGTTCTTTTGCCCGTTTTGTGCCATGTCATCTGTCTGGCCGTCTCTTCAACCATGAAAAGACGTTGAAGTCTTGGTACGATTGGCATATACCGAAGAACACTAACGGGGATTTTGGTCTGTGTCTTCTCACCCATACCGTTGTCTACCACAACATACCTGGAAGACTTGCAAATGGGACAATAGTTCAAGTTCGCATAGTCAAGCCTAAATAAGACACATCCTTTCTCACAGGCATGTATCTTCTCATAGGGCATCTTCAGTGCACGGAGGATTTTGTCCGACTAGTACAGGTTTGCAGGCATTACATGGCCTTTGGGTAGAAAGCGTCCAAATACTGTCATCATTGCGTCGTAGCATTCTCTGCCCAAGTTGAACTGAGCCTTCAGAGCCATTACTTGTGAGATGGCATCCAACTAACAAAGATCATTGTGCTCGTGGAGCGGACGTTTTGAAGACTCCAACATTTCATTGAAGGCCTTTGCAGATTCCTCCATCTCCTCGTCCGAATCCCGAGCATCATCGAAGTCTTGCACCATGTTTTCCATCCCGGTACCATGCTCGTCGGTGCGACGACGATCCACCTCAGCTCGGTCACGTTGGGCAGACTCACCATGATATGTCCACACCGTATAATCGGGCGTAAAACCACTCTTTTGCAGGTGTTTGCCCATTTCAGCGTCTGTCCTCTTTTCCCAATTGCCGCACCGTAAACAGGGGCACCAAGTTTTCCTCTGGCCATTTGCAAATGTGGCTTGCACAAACCCCTTGGTTTTTGTGAACCATTCAGTGCTCCATTTGTTCTGACCAGTGTGACCGGTGTACATCCACGCACGATCACTCATCTTGACTTTCAGAGCTACTGGACACACAACAAATATATATATATATATATATATATATATAATTCACCATGTATATATTCATCAGTTGATCTACTTTGTCGATTTTATTACGTCCATGCAACCTACACTCTAATAGGTAATGATAGGTCCTAATCCCACCCGAGTATGTGTAGATTGGGTTCATTTTCCCATGCTATGCTCCGGATCCGACGCAAAATTTCGGCAGCACCTCCCCGCTGTTCTCCTGATACACGTCTCTGCAATAAACAGAGAGGATGTGTACCCGGAGAACAACAGGGGAGGCACTGACAAAATTTATGCGTCAGATCCGGAGCAAAGCATATGGGAAAACGAACCCAATCTACACATACTCGGGCTGTCCATGGATAGCGTTGGACAATTTGAAAGAATCACGGTTATAAATATGCAAATGCATGCATATTTATAACTATAACGCTTTCGAACGGGAGACACATATTGGTTACGCATACTGATGATTCAAGACAGATATATAGCTAGCTATCAAGTTTCATCGGCATGAACACCGGAACAGAGCAAATAATTAAGGGGGGAGGAGGACATGTCATTTGTGCTCACCCACGAACGAAGGGGCAGAGCTCATCAAACGCACGGGGAGGTCGTCGAACACCAAACCTCGCAGCGATGAAACAACTGCACATTTAAATCTACCCGATCAACACAATTATATATGATGTTTTTCATAACAAAATCGAAAAATATATGACCTAACTCATAATTCACAAATATATGACCCCGTCGGCCTCTGGTGTCGTGGGTGTCGTGTCGGGGTCGGGGTGCCGTGTCGGGGTCGGGGTGCTGTTTCAGGGTCGGGGTGTCGGGGTGGTCGGAGTCGGGGTCGGGGTGTGGTGTCAGGGTGTCGGGGGTTGGGGGTCGGGGTGTCGTGCCAGGGTGTCGGGGTGGCGTGTCGGGGTCGGGGTGTCAGGGTGTCGGGGTCGGGGTCGGGGTGTGGGTCGGGGTGTGGTGTCAGGCTGTCGGGGTGTCGGGGTCGGGGTGTCAGGGTGTCGGGGTGTCGGGGTCAGGGTGTCAGGGTATCTTTTTCTTCTTCTTCTTCTTCTTCTTCTTCTTCTTCTTCTTCTTCTTCTTTCCTGTTTTTCCTTTTCTTCTTCTTCTCTTCTTCTTCTTTTCTTCTTCTTCTTCTTCTTCTTCTTCTTCTTCCTCTTCTCCTTTTTCCTCTTCTTCTTCTTCTTTTCTTCTTCTTCTTCTTCTTCTTCTTCTCCTCCTCTTCCCCCCTCCTCCTCTTCCTCTTCCTCTTCTTTCTTCCTCTTCTTCTTCTTCTTCTTCTTCTTCATCTTCTTCTTCTTTCTTCTTCTTCTTTTCTTTCTTCTTCTCCCTCCACCTCTTCCTCCCTCCTCCTCCTTCAACTCTTCTTATTCTTCTAAACTAAATCTAAAATAAACTAAACTAAAAATAAAACTAAAACTAAAACTAAAGTAAAACTATAACTAAAACAGAAACTAAATTAACTAAAAGTAACTAAAAGAAACTAAACTAAAACAAACTAAACTAAAAAAAGGGGGGAAGATCACTCACCTGCGCAGGGGATCGCCGGTGGAGGGGGAGGCGGCGGCCCGGTGGAGGGGGAGGCCATGGCGGGTGGGGGCGGCGGCGGCCCGGTGGAGGGGAGTCCACGGCGGGTGGGGGCAGCGGCGGCCTGGTGGAGGGGGAGGCCGCGGCGGGTGGGGGCGGCGGCGGCCCGGTGGAGGGGGAGGCCGCGGCGGGACGGGGCGGGGACGGCCATGCAGGGGAGGGGAGGGGGCGGCTGGCCGGCATGGAAGGGGCGCCGGAGGGAAGGGGTGCGGGGCGACGGGGCGAGGGGTCGGCGGCGGGTAGTGGGGCGGCGGGGCAAGGGGGCGGCGGGTGGTCGGGGCGAGAGGCGGTGGGTGGGTGGGTGGGTGGCGGTGGCG
The DNA here is from genome assembly GCF_002575655.3 of Aegilops tauschii subsp. strangulata. NCBI lineage: Eukaryota > Viridiplantae > Streptophyta > Magnoliopsida > Poales > Poaceae > Aegilops > Aegilops tauschii. Next base: position 44,121,662 of record NC_053037.3, read on the forward strand.
GGTGGTGGGGGTGGCGGCGGGTGGCTGGTGGCGGGGGCGGGGGCGGCGGCGGGTGGCGGTGGTCGTCGGGGTGGGGAGGACAGAAAGAGAGAGAGAGAGGGAGGGAGCGGGGTGGGGGCGGCGGTTAGTTAGGTTATCTCTTCGCCGTCCGCCCCCCTTTGCCGTCCGCTTTTTTGCTCTTTGCCGTCTGCTAGCAGACGGCAAAGAGGGGGCCGTTAGGTTTTTTTCTAAACATCTCGCAAGTGGGGCCCACCTCTCTCTTTGCCGTCCGCCAGCTGACGGCAAAGATTCTTTGCCGTCCGCTAGCAGACGGCAAAGAATTGGCTTATGGCAAAGACATTCTTTGCCATCAGCCAGTTCTTTGTCGTCCGTTTTTTGCAAGCTGACGGCAAAGACCTTCTTTGCCGTCCGCCAGCAGACGGCAAATAAGCAAATTCCAGTAGTGACGTATTTGGAGAGTGTTCAATCTTATGAAATTATTGATAAAAGTGGGTTTGGAGAGGTCATGACTTTAGTTAATGTTAATACCACTATCTTGGAAGATTATAAGACTTTTATGCATGTGGAACATGAAGAGAAAATTTTATATGGTAGCTATATTGTTGAATTTGATTATGATCCTAAATGTAATTATTATGAGACAGGAAAATATGGTTGTAGAGATTTTCATGTTACTAAATTACCTCTCTTCATGTTGAGATTGCTATTTTTCTTTCTTCTTCCTTGCATGTGCTAGGTCTTGCTTGCCTTGATAAATTTTTTCCTTACAAAATGCCTATGCATAGGAATTATGTTAGACTTAAATGTGTTTGTCACATGTATTACAATGCTCTCTTTGTGTTTCAACTCTTATCTTTCATGTGAGCATCATTAATATCCCAAGCCTATCTTAATGGCTATAAAGAGCTTGTTGGGAGACAACCCAATAGTTATATTTGCTGTTTTTTTGGTGTGCAGACAATTATGCTATTGTTATGGTTGTGTTTTTGTGTTTAAATTAGTGTTTTTGCCAAGTAAAGCTTTTGGGATGATTTGGATAACAGTTGCTTTGATTCTGTGAGAAAACAAAAACTTTTGCGCCCAGTAGCAGAATTGTTGAGATTTATTGGAGTGTGATGAAATTCTTAACTTTTTACACATGATTTATATACAAATTTACAATGTTTTCCTAATTTTCAGAATTTTTGGAGTTGCAGAAGTATGGTCATTGTTTGAATCATTACAGACTATTCTGTTTTTGATAGATTCTGTTTTCATTGCAGTTTGCTTGTTTTGATGAATCTATGGATTGTATCGGCGGGTATAAGCCATGGTGAAGTTAGAGTAAAGTAGGTATAATGCAATAATAAAATATGAGTGGGTTTACAATAGTACCTAAAGTGGTGATTTTCTTGATTATACTAACAGAGCTCATGAGTTTTCTGTTAAGTTTTGTGTGCCGAAGTTTTCAAGTTTTGAGTGAGATCACGATGGATGAAGCAATAAGGAGTGACAAGAGCCTAAGCTTGGGGATGCCCGAGGCACCCAAGGTAATATTCAAGGACTCCGAAGCATATAAGCTTGGGGATGCCCTGGAAGGCATCTCATCTTTCTTCAACAAGTATCGGTATGTTTTCGTCTTCGTTTCGTTCACGTGATATGAGTTTTGCTTGGAGCGTCTTTGCTTTGTTTGGTTTTTAGTTTGACACAATCATCTTTGCTCGACACACCTTTTTGAGAGGGACACGCATTATTCGTGATTTCTTAGAATACTCTATGTGCTTCACTTATATCTTTTGAGCTAGGCAGTTGCTCTAGTGCTTCACTTAATTATATCTTTTAGAGGACGGCGGTGGTTATATTTTAAAGAAATAGTTCCACTCTCATGCTTCAATTATATTATTACGAGAGTTGATAATAGTAATGGCAATATGCACAAGTTATGAATTTGGTCATAATATGATAGGTATTCAAGAGGGATATAATAAAAACTTTCATGTAGATCACTGAATATGATAAGTTTGATTCCTTGCAATAGTTTTGTGATATAAGGGTGGTAATATGTGGGTTGTGCTAGTGACTAATTGTGGTTTAGTAAGAATATTGGTGTTAAGATTTGTGATTCCCGAAGCATGCATGTATAGTCTCTCGTTATGCTATGAAGTTGGAGCATGATTTATTATTGATTGTCTTCCTTATGAGTGGAGGTTGGGGGCGAGCAATGGTCTTTTCCTACCAATCTATCCCCGTAGGGGCATGAGTAGTAGTACTTTGCTTCGAGGGCTAATAAACTTTTGCAATAAGTATGTGAGTTCTTTATGACTAATATGAGTCCATGGATTATACACACTCTCACCTTTCCGCAATTTGCTAGCCTCTTTAATACCGTGCATTGCCCTTTCTCACCTCGAGATGTGGTGAAAATTCGCCGGTGCATCCAAACCCCGTGATATGATACACTCTATCACACATAAGCCTCCTTATATCTTCCTCAAAACAGCCACCCTACCTACCTATTATGGCATTTCCATAGCCATTCTGAGATATATTGCCATGCAAATTCCACCATTCCGTTTTTATGTCACACATCATCATTATCATATTGCTTTGCATGATCATATAGCCGACATAGTATTTGTGGCTCAACCACCATTCATCATTTTTTTATACATGTTACGCTAGATCATTGCACATCGTGGTACACCGCTAAAGGCATTCATATAGAGTCATATGTTGTTCTAGTATTGAGTTATAATTGAGTTGTAAGTAAATAGAAGTGTAATGATCATCATTATTCATTATTAGAGCATTGTCCCAAGTGAGGAAAGGATGATGGAGACTATGATTACCCCACAAGTCGGGATGAGGAACCGGACGACAAAACAAGAAAAAAAAAGCCAAAAAGATCCCAACAAACAAAAAAATGAGAGAAAAAGAGAGAAGGGGCAATGTTACTATCCTTTCCACACTTGTGCTTCAAAGTAACACCATGCTTTTCATATAGAGAGCCTCCCGTGCTTTCATTTTCATATAACTAGTGGGAAATTTTCATTATAGAATTTGGCTTGTATATTCCAATGATGGGCTTCCTCAAATGCCTGAGGTCTTCATGAGCAAGCAAGTTGGATGCACACCCACTTAGTTTTCTGTTTGAGCTTTCATACACTTATAGCTCTTAGTGCATCCATTGCATGACAATCCCTATTCCCTGCATTGGCATCAATTGATGGGCATCTCCATAGCCCGTTGATTAGCCTCGCCAATGTGAGATTTTCTCCTTTTTGGTCTTCTCCATTTTATCTCTATCACCGTACTCTATTCCACCCATAGTGCTATATCCATGCCTTGCGCTCATGTATTGCGTGAGAGATGCAAAAACTGAAGCGCGTTAAAAAGTATGAACCAATTGCTCAGCTTGTCATCGGGGTTGTGCATGATAAATACTTTGTGTTAAGAAGATGGAACATGACAAGGCTATATGATTTTGTAGGGATGTCGTTCTTTAGCATTATTGATATTTTCAAAGGCATGACTATTTGTTGGTATGCCTTATTATTATTGTTTTTATGTCAAATTATAGGCTATTGTTTCGAATCATTCGGATCTTAATATTCATGCCACAAAAGAGAGATTACATAATGAACATGTTGAAGGAAATATGCCCTAGAGGCAATAATAAAGTATTATATATTTCCTTATATCATGATAAATGTTTATTATTCATGCTAGAATTGTATTAACCGGAAACATAATACATGTGTGAATACATAGACGAACAGAGTGTCACTAGTATGCCGCTACTTGACTAGCTCGTTAATCAAAGATGGTTATGTTTCCTAGCCATAGACATGAGTTGTCATTTGATTAATGAGATCACCTCATTAGGAGAATGACGTGATTGGCTTGACCCATTCCGTTAGCTTAGCACCCGATCGTTTAGTATGTTGCTATTGCTTTCTTCATGACTTATACATGTTCCTCTGACTATGAGATTATGCAACTCCCGTTTACCGGAGGAACACTTTGTGTGCTACCAAACGTCACAACGTAAATGGGTGATTATAAAGGTGCTCTACAGGTGTCTCCAAAGGTACTTGTTGGGTTGGCGTATTTCGAAGGATTTGTCACTCCGATTATCGGAGAGGTATCTCTAGGCCCACTCGGTAATGCACATCACTATAAGCCTTGCAAGCATTGTGAATAATGAGTTAGTTGCGGGATGATGTATTACGGAACGAGTAAAGAGACTTGCCGGTAACGAGATTGAACTAGGTATCGAGATACCGACGATCGAATCTCGGGCAAGTAACATACCGATGACAAAGGGAACAACGTATGTTGTTATGCGGTCTGACCGATAAAGATCTTCGTAGAATATGTGGGAGCCAATATGGGCATCCAGGTACCGCTATTGGTTATTGACCGGAGAGGTGTCTCGGTCATGTCTACATAGTTCTCAAACCCGAAGGGTCCGCACGCTTAACGTTACGATGACAGTTTTATTGAGTTTTGATGTACCGAAGGAGTTCGGAGTCCCGGATGAGATCGGGGACATGACGAGGAGTCTCGAAATGGCCGAGACGTAAAGATCGATATATTGGACGACTATATTCGGACTTCAGAAAGGTTCCGAGTGATTCGGGTATTTTTCGGAGTACCGGAGAGTTACGGGAATTCGTATTGGGCCTTAATGGGCCATACGGGAAAGGAGGGGAAGACCTCAAAGGGTGGCCGCACCCCTCCCCATGGGCTAGTCCGAATTGGACTAGGGAGGGGGGGCGCCCCCTTCCTTCTTTCTCCTTCCCCCTTCCCTTCTCCTACTCCCACAAGGAAAGGAGGAGTCCTACTCCCGGTGGGAGTAGGACTCCCCCCTTTGGCGCGCCTCTCCCCTTGGCCGGCTGCCTCCCCCTTGCTCCTTTATATACAGAGGCAAGGGGGCACCCCAGAGACACAACAATTGATCCTTAAGATCTCTTAGCCGTGTGCGGTGCCCCCCTCCATCATATTGCACCTTGATAATACCATTGCGGAGCTTAGGCGAAGCCCTGCGTCGGTGGAACATCATCATCGTCACCACGCCGTCGTGCTGACGAAACTCTCCCTCAACACTCGGCTGGATCGGAGTTCGAGGGACGTCATCGAGCTGAACGTGTGTAGAACTCGGAGGTGCCGTGCGTTCGGTACTTGATCGGTCGGATCGTGAAGACGTACGACTACATCAACCGCGTTGTGATAACGCTTCCGCTGTCGGCTACGAGGATACGTGGACAACACTCTCCCCTCTCGTTGCTATGCATCACCATGATCTTGCATGTGTGTAGGAATTTTTTTGAAATTACTACGTTCCCCAACAGTGGTATCAGAGCCTGGTTTTATGCGTTGATGCTATGCACGAGTAGAACACAAGTGAGTTGTGGGCGATATAAGTCATACTGCTTACCAGCATGTCATGCTTTGGTTCAGTGGTATTGTGAGATGAAGCGGCCCGGACCGACATTACGCGTACGCCTACGCGAGACTGGTTTCACCGTTCGGAGCACTCGTTGCTTAAAGGTGACTGGCGGGTGTCTGTCTCTCTCACTTTAGTTGAACCGAGTGTGGCTACGCCCGGTCCTTGCGAAGGTTAAAACAGCACCAACTTGACAAACTATCGTTGTGGTTTTGATGCGTAGGTAAGAACGGTTCTTGCTAAGCCCGTAGCAGCCACGTAAAACATGCAACAACAAAGTAGAGGACGTCTAACTTGTTTTTGCAGGGCATGTTGTGATGTGATATGGTCAAGACATGATGTGATATAATGTGTTGTATGAGATGATCATGTTTTGTAACCGAGTTATCGGCAACTGGCAGGAGCCATATGGTTGTCGCTTTATTGTATGAGATGCAATCGCCATGTAATAGTTTTACTTCATCACTAAGCGGTAGCGATAGTCGTAAAAGCAATAAGTTGGCGAGACGACAACGATACTACGATGGAGATCAAGGTGTCGTGCCGGTGACGATGGTGATCATGATGGTGCTTCGGAGATGGAGATCACAAGCACGGTGCTTCGGGGATGGAGATCACAAGCACAAGATGATGATGGCCATATCATATCACTTATATTGATTGCATGTGATGTTAATCCTTTATGCATCTTATCTTGCTTTGACTGGCGGTAGCATTATAAGATGATCCCTCACTAAAATTTCAAGATAAAAGTGTTCTCCCTGAGTATGCACCGTTGCGAAAGTTCTTCGTGCTGAGACACCACGTGATGATCGGGTGTGATAAGCTCTACGTTCAAATACAATGGGTGCAAAACAGTTGCACACGCGGAATACTGTGGTTAAACTTGACGAGACTAGCATATGTACAGATATGGCCTCGGAACACAGAGACCGAAAGGTCGAGCGTGAATCATATAGTAGATATGATCAACATAGTGATGTTCACCATTGAAACTACTCCATCTCACGTGATGATCGAACATGGTTTAGTTGATTTGGATAACGTAATCACTTAGATGATTAGAGGGATATCTATCTAAGTGGGAGTTCTTAAGTAATATGATTGATTGAACTTAAATTTATCATGAACTTAGTCCTGATAGTATTTTGCAAATTATGTTATAGATCAATAGCTCGCGTTGTTGCTTCCCTGTGTTTATTTTTGATATGTTCCTAGAGAAAAATTATGTTGAAAGATGTTAGTAGCAAAGATGCGGATTGGATCCGTGATCTGAGGATTATCCTCATTGCTGCACAGAAAAATTATGTCCTTGATGCACCGCTAAGTGACAGACCTATTGCAGGAGCAGATGCAGACGTTATGAACGTTTGGCTAGCTCAATATGATGACTACTTGATAGTTTAGTGCACCATGCTTAACGGCTTAGAATCGGGACTTCAAAGACGTTTTGAACGTCATGGACCATATGAGATGTTCCAGGAGTTGAAGTTAATATTTCAAGCAAATACCCGAGTTGAGAGATATGAAATCTCCAACAAGTTCTATAGCTAAAAGATGGAGGAGAATCTCTCAACTAGTGAGCATGTGCTCAGATTGTCTGGGTACTACAATCGCTTGAATCAAGTGGGAGTTTATCTTCCAGATAAAATAGTGATTGACAGAATTCTCTAGTCACCATCACCAAGTTAGTAGAACTTCGTGATGAACTATAGTATGCAAGGGATGACGAAAGTAATTCCCGAGCTCTTCGTGATGCTGAAATCGACGAAGGTAGAAATCAAGAAAAACATCAAGTGTTGATGGTTGACGAGACCACTAGTTTCAAGAAAAGGGCAAAGGGAAGAAGGGGAACTTCAAGAAGAACGGCAAGCAAGTTGCTGCTCAAGTGAAGAAGCCTAAGTCTGGTCCTAAGCCTGAGACTAAGTGCTTCTACTTCAAAGGGACTGGTCACTGGAAGCGGAACTACCCCAACTATTTGGTGGATAAGAAGGATGGCAAAGTGAACAAAGGTATATTGGATATACATGTTATTGATGTGTACTTTACTAGTGTTTATAGCAACCCCTCGGTATTTGATACTGGTTCAGTTGCTAAGAGTAGTAACTCGAAACGGGAGTTGCAGAATAAACAGAGACTAGTAAAAGGAGAGGTGACGATGTGTGTTGGAAGTAGTTCCAAGATTGATATGATCATCATCGCACACTCCATGTACTTTCGGGATTAGTGTTGAAACTAAATAAGTGTTATTTGGTGTTTGCGTTGAGCATGAATATGATTTGATCATGTTTATTGCAATACGGTTATTCATTTAAGTTAGAGAACAATTGTTGTTCTGTTTACATGAATAAAAACCTTCTATGGTCATACACACCAACGAAAATGGTTTGTTGGATCTCGATCATAGTGATACACATATTCATAATATTGAAGCCAAAAGATGCAAAGTTAATAATGATAGTGCAACTTATTTGTGGCACTGCCGTTTAGGTCATATTGGTGTAAAGCGCATGAAGAAACTCCATACTGATGGGATTTTGGAATCACTTGATTATGAATCACTTGATGCTTGCGAACCGTGCCTCATGGGCAAGATGACTAAAACGCCGTTCTCCGGAACTATGGAGAGAGCAACAGATTTGTTGGAAGTCATACATACAGATGTATGTGGTCCAATGAATATTGAGGCTCGTGGCGGATATCGTTATTTTCTCACATTCACAGATGATTTGAGCAGATATGGGTATATCTACTTAATGAAACATAAGTCTGAAACATTTGAAAAGTTCATATAATTTCAGAGTGAAGTGGAAAATCATCGTAACAAGAAAATAAAGTTTCTACGATTTGATCATAGAGAAGAGTATTTGAGTTACGAGTTTGGCCTTCAGTTAAAACAATGTGGAATAGTTTCACAAATTCATGCCACCTGGAACACCACAGCATAATGGTGTGTCCAAACGTCATAACCGTACTTTATTGGATATAGTGCAATCTATGATGTCTCTTACCAATTTACCACTATCGTTTTAGGGTTATGCATTAGAGACAGCTGCATTCACGTTAAATAGGGCACCATCAAAATCCGTTGAGACGACGCCTTATGAACTGAGGTTTAGCAAGAAACTGAAGTTGTCGTTTCTTAAAATTTTGGGGTTGCGATGCTTATGTGAAAAAGTTTCATCCTGATAAGCTCAAACCCAAATCGGAGAAATGTGTCTTCATAGGATACCCAAAGGAGACAGTTGGGTACACCTTCTATCACAGATCCGAAGGCAAGACATTCGTTGCTAAAAATGGATCCTTTCTAGAGAAGGAGTTTCTCTCGAAAGAAGTGAGTGGGAGGAAAGTAGAACTTGATGAGGTAACTATACCTGCTCCCTTATTGGAAAGTAGTTCATCACAGAAATCTGTTCCTGTGACTCCTACACCAATTAGTGAGGAAGTTAATGATGATGATCATGTAACTTCAGATCAAGTTACTACCAAACCTCGTAGGTAAACCAGAGTAAGATCCGCACCAGAGTGGTACGGTAATCCTGTTCTAGAGGTTATGTTACTAGACCATGACGAACCTACGAACTATGAAGAAGCGATGGTGAGCCCAGATTCCGCAAAATGGCTTGAGGCCATGAAATCTGAGATAAGATCCATGTATGAAGAACAAAGTATGGACTTTGATTGACTTGCCCAATGATCGGCAAGCCATTGAGATTAAATGGATCTTCAAGAGGAAGACGGACGCTGATAGTAGTGTCACTATCTACAAAGCTAGAATTGTCGCAAAAAGGTTTTCGACAAGTTCAAGATGTTGACTACGATGAGAGTTTCTCACTCGTATCCATGCTTAAGTCTGTCCGAATCATGTTAGCAATTGCCACATTTTACGAAATCTGGCAAAGGGATAAACAAAACTGCATTCCTTAATGGATTTATTAAAGAACAGTTGTATATGATGCAACCAGAAGGTTTTGTTAATCCTAAAGGTGCTAACAAAATATGCAAGCTCCAGCGATCCATCAATGGACTGGTGCAAGCATCTCAGAGTTGGAATATACGCTTTGATAAGTTGATCAAAGCATATAGTTGTATACAGACTTGCGGTGAAGCCTGTATTTACAAGAAAGTGAGTGGGAGCACTACAGCATTTCTGATAAGTATATGTGAATGACATATTGTTAATCAGAAATAATGTACAATTATTCTGCAAAGCATAAAGGAGTGTTTGAAAGGAGTTTTCAAAGATAGACCTTGGTGAAGCTGCTTACATATTGAGCATCAAGATCTATAGAGATAGATGAAGACGCTTGATAAGTTTTTCAATGAGTACATACCTTAACAAGATTTTGAAGTAGTTCAAAATAGAACAGTCAAAGAAAGAGTTCTTGCCTGTGTTACAAGGTGTGAAATTGAGTAAAGACTCAAAGCCCGACCACGGCAGAAGATAGAAAGAGAATGAAAGTCATTCCCTATGCCTTGGCCATAGGTTCTATAAAGTATGCCATGCTGTGTACCAGATCTATTGTATACCCTACACTGATTTTGGCAAGGGAGTACAATAGTGATCTAGGAGTATATCACTGGACAGCGGTCAAAATTATCCTTAGTGGAATAAGGAAATGTTTCTCGATTATGGAAGTGACAAAAGGTTCGTCGTAAAGGGTTACGTCGATGCAAGTTTTGACACTAAATCTAGATGACTCTAAGTCTCGATCTAGATACATATTGAAAGTGGGAGCAATTAGCTAGAGTAGCTACGTGCAGAGCATTGTAGACATAGAAATTTGCAAAATCCTTACGGATCTGAATGTGACAGACCCGTTGACTAAAATTATCTCACAATTAAAACATGATCACACCTTAGTACTCTTTGGGTGTTAATCACATAGCGATGTGAACTAGATTATTGACTCTAGTAAACCCTTTGAGTGTTGGTCACATAGAGATGTGAACTATGGGTGTTAATCACATGGTGATGTGAATTATTGATGTTAAATCACATGGCGATGTGAACTAGATTATTGACTCTAGTGCAAGTGGGAGACTGAAGGAAATATGCCCTAGAGGCAATAATAAAGTATTATATATATCCTTATATCATGATAAATGTTTATTATTCATGCTAGAATTGTATTAACCGGAAACATAATACATGTGTGAATACATAGATGAACAGAGTGTCACTAGTATGCCGCTACTTGACTAGCTCGTTAATCAAAGATGGTTATGTTTCCTAGCCATAGACATGAGTTGTCATTTGATTAATGAAATCACCTCATTAGGAGAATGACGTGATTGACTTGACCCATTCCGTTAGCTTAGCACCCGATCGTTTAGTATGTTGCTATTGCTTTCTTCATGACTTATACATGTTCCTCTGACTATGAAATTATGCAACTCCCGTTTACCAGAGGAACACTTTGTGTGCTACCAAACGTCACAACGTAAATGGGTGATTATAAAGGTGCTCTACAGGTGTCTCCAAAGGTACTTGTTGGGTTGGCGTATTTCGAGATTAGGATTTGTCACTCCGATTGTCGGAGAGGTATCTCTAGGCCCACTCGGTAATGCACATCACTATAAGCCTTGCAAGCATTGTGAATAATGAGTTAGTTGCGGGATGATGTATTACGGAACGAGTAAAGAGACTTGCCGGTAACGAGATTGAACTAGGTATCGAGATACCGACGATCGAATCTCGGGCAAGTAACATACCGATGACAAAGGGAACAACGTATGTTGTTATGCAGTCTGACCGATAAAGATCTTCATAGAATATGTGGGAGCCAATATGGGCATCCAGGTACCGCTATTGGTTATTGACCGGAGAGGTGTCTCGGTCATGTCTACATAGTTCTCGAACCCGAAGGGTCCGCACGCTTAACGTTACGATGACAGTTTTATTGAGTTTTGATGTACCAAAGGAGTTTGGAGTCCCGGATGAGATCGGGGACATGACGAGGAGTCTCGAAATGCCCGAGACGTAAAGATCGATATATTGGACGACTATATTCGGACTTCAGAAAGGTTCCGAGTGATTCGGGTATTTTTCGGAGTACCGGAGAGTTACGGGAATTCGTATTGGGCCTTAATGGGCCATACGGGAAAGGAGGGAAAGACCTCAAAGGGTGGCCGCACCCCTCCCCATGGGCTAGTCCGAATTGGACTAGGGAGGGGGGCGCCCCCTTCCTTCTTTCTCCTTCCCCCTTCCCTTCTCCTACTCCCACAAGGAAAGGAGGAGTCCTACTCCCGGTGGGAGTAGGACTCCCCCCTTTGGCGCGCCTCTCCCCTTGGCCGGCTGCCTCCCCCTTGCTCCTTTATATACAGAGGCAAGGGGGCACCCCAGAGACACAACAATTGATCCTTGAGATCTCTTAGCCGTGTGCGGTGCCCCCCTCCATCATATTGCACCTCGATAATACCATTGCGGAACTTAGGCGAAGCCCTGCGTCGGTGGAACATCATCATCGTCACCACGCCGTCGTGTTGACGAAACTCTCCCTCAACACTCGGCTGGATCGGAGTTCGAGGGACGTCATCGAGCTGAACGTGTGTAGAACTCGGAGGTGCCGTGCGTTCGGTACTTGATCGGACGGATCGTGAAGACGTACGACTACATCAACCGCGTTGTGATAACGCTTCCGCTGTCGGTCTACGAGGGTACGTGGACAACACTCTCCCCTCTCGTTGCTATGCATCACCATGATCTTGCATGTGCGTAGGAAATTTTTTGAAATTACTACGTTCCCCAACACATGTTAGGTAGCATTCCACTTCAAAAATTCTGTTATTATCATTTACCTATTCGAGGACGAGCAAGAATTAAGCTTGGGGATGCTAATATAGTATCAATCTTGGATGTTTTATATGCAATTATATTTTTTTTTGGGACTAACCTATTAACTTAGTGCCAAGTGCTAGTTGCAGTTTTTTTGCCTGTTTTGGTTTTCCAAGAAATCAGTACAAAACGAAGTGCAAATGCCACGAAACTTTTGACAATTTTTTTCTGGACATAAGAGACACTAGAAGCTTTAGGAGGAAATCAGAATACGAAGGGGGTGGCCACAAGACAATTATACGTCTCCATCGTATCTACTTTTCCAAACACTTTTGCCCTTGTTTTGGACTCTAACTTGCATGATTTGAATGGAACTAACCCGGACTGACGCTATTTTCAGCTGAATTGCCATGGTGTTATTTTTGTGCAAAAATAAAAGTTCTCGGAATGACCTGAAACTTCACGGAGAATATTTTTGGAATTATAAAAAAATACTGGCGAAAGAATCAAGGCAAGGGGGCCCACACCCTGTCCATGAGGGTAGGGGGCGCGCCTACCCCGCCTGGGCGTGCCCCCTACCTCGTGGGCCCCCAGGTGCTCCACCGACCTCAACTCCAACTCCATATATTCACGTTCGGGGAGAAAAAATTAGAGAGAAGGATTCATCGCGTTTTACGATACGAAGCCGCCACCAAGCCCTAATCTCTCTCGGGAGGGCTGATCTGGAGTCCGTTCGGGGCTCCGGAGAGGGGAATCCGTCGCCGTCGTCATCATCAACCTTCCTCCATCACCAATTTCATGATGCTCACCGCCGTGTGTGAGTAATTCCATCGTAGGCTTGCTGGACGGTGCTGGGTTGGATGATATTTATCATGTAATCGAGTTAGTTTTGTTAGGGTTTGATCCCTAGTATCCACTATGTTCTGAGATTGATGTTGCTATGACTTTGCTATGCTTAATGCTTGTCACTAGGGCCCGAGTGCCATGATTTCAGATCTGAACCTATTATGTTTTCATGAATATATGTGAGTTCTTGATCCTATCTTGCAAGTCATTAGTCACCTACTATGTGTTATGATCCGGCAACCCCAAAGTGACAATAATCGGGACCACTCCCGGTGATGACCGTAGTTTGAGGAGTTCATGTTTTCACTATGTGTTAATGCTTTGGTCCGGTACTCTATTAAAAGGAGGCCTTAATATCCCTTAGTTTCCAATAGGACCCTGCTTCCATGGGAGGGTAGGACAAAAGATGTCATGCAAGTTCTTTTCCATAAGCACGTCTGACTATATTCGGAATACATGCCTGCATTACATTGATGAACTGGAGCAAGTTCTGTGTCACCCTATGTTATAACTGTTGCATGAATAATCGCATCCGACATAATTATCCATCACCGATCCAATGCCTACGAGCTTTTCACATATTGATCTTCGCTTAGTTACTTTTCCGTTGCCACTGTTACAATTACTACAAAACTGCTACTGTTACTTTTGCCACCGTTACCGTTACTTCCATACTACTTTGCTACTAAATACTTTGTTGTTGATATTAAGTTATCCAGGTGTGGTTGAATTGACAACTCAACTGCTAATACTTGAGAATATTCTTTGGCTCCCCTTGTGTCGAATCAATAAATTTGGGTTGAATACTCTACCCTCAAAAACTGTTGCGATCCCCTATACTTGTGGGTTATCAAGACTATTTTCTGGCGCGCCATTGCCGGGGAGCATAGCTCTATTCTTTGAGTCACTTGGGATTTATATCTGCTGGTCACTATGAGGAACTTGAAAGACGAGAAAACCAAAATTTATCCCTCAACTACGAGGGGAGGTAAGGAACTGGCATCTAGCTCTGCACTTGATTCACCTTCTGTTATGAGTAAACTTGCGACACCTAAACCTGCTTCTGCTATTAATTCTGATATGTCGCATGTTATTGATGATGCCACTTCTGCTTTTCATGATACTTATAATGAAACTACTTCTATGCTTGATAATACTGCGCCACTAGGTGAATTTCTGGATGAACAACTTGCTAGGGCTAGAGAGAATGAAATTATTGAAACTGATAATATTGATGAAAGTGATGATGAAGATTCTCCCCCTAGATATGAATTGCCTGTTGTGCCTCGGGGTTATGTTATGGATGAAGAAACTGCTAGAGATTTTCTGGCTTGCAATGATAGATATGATCTTAAGAAATTATTAGCTGCTGAAAGAAAAATCTTTGAATGCTAGGTTGAAATATGAGCCTGCTTTTGCTACTTCACCTATCTGCATTACTGATAAGGATTATGATTTCTCTGTCGATCCTGAGATAATTACTTTGGTTGAATCTGATCCTTTCTATGGCTATGAATCTGAAATTGTTGTGGCACATCTTACTAAATTAAATGATATAGCCACCCTGTTCACTAATGATGAGAAAACTCGCTACTACTATATCCTTAAATTATTTCCGTTCTCATTAAAGGGTGATGCTAAGACATGGTTTAATTCTCTTGATCCTGGTTGTGTGTGTAGTCCCGGGGATATGATTTATTACTTCTCTGCTAAATATTTCCCCGCTCATAAGAAACAAACTGCTTTAAGGGAAATATATAATTTTGTGCAAATTGAAGAAGAGAGTCTCCCACAAGCTTGGGGGAGGCTTCTCCAATTGCTTAATGCTTTGCCTGATCATCCTCTCAAGAATAATGAAATACTTGATATCTTTTATAATGGACTAACTGATGCTTCTAGAGACCACCTGGATAGTTGTGTTGGTTGTGTTTTCAGGAAAAGAATTGTTGATCAAGCTGAATTGCTATTGAATAATATGTTGACTAATGAAAATAATTGGACACTTCCTGAACCAACTCCTAAGCCAACTCCAAAGAAAAGGGGTATTCTATTTCTCAGTCCTGAAGATATGCAAGAGGCAAAGAAATATATGAAAGAAAAAGGTATTAAAGCTAAAGATGTTAAGAATTTACCACCTATTGAAGAAATCCATGGTCTTGATAACCCGACACAGGTAGTAAAGGTAAATTCTCTTTATAGATTTGATGAAGGTGATATTCCTCGTTATAAGTCTGCTAGCCAATGCTTAGATGAGTTTGATAACTTTATTGTTAAACAAGAAAACTTCAATGCTTATGTTGGTAGACAATTGAAACGTAATGCATATATGATTGGACACTTGAGTGATTATATGTCTAAAGTTAAGGGCGAGCTTAAACTTATTAGTAAACATGCTTCTATGGTTACCACTCAAGTAGAACAAGTGCTTAAAGCTCAAAATGATTTGCTCAATGAATTAAATAATAAGAAAAAGGATAACACTATTAGAGTTGTGACTAGAGGGGGTAGAATGACTCAGGAACCTTTGTATCCTGAGGGCCACCCTAAGTGAATTGAGCAGGATTCTCAGAGAACTAATGTTGATGCACCTAGTCCTTCTAAAAAGAAGAAAAAGAAAAATGATAGGACTTTGCATGCTTCTAGTGAACCTGTTGATGACACACCTGAGAATCCCAATGATATTTCTATTTCTGATGCTGAAACACAATCTGGTAATGAACATGAACCTAGTGATAATATTAATGATGATGTTCATGTTAATGCTCAACCTAGCAATAACAATGATGTAGAAATTGAACCTGCTGTTGATCTTGATAACCCATAATCAAAGAATCAACGTTATGATAAGAGAGACTTCGTTGCTAGGAAGCACGGTAAAGAAAGAGAGCCATGGGTTCAGAAACCCATGCCTTTTCCTCCTAAACCATCCAAGAAAAAGGATGATGAGGATTTTGAGCGCTTTGCTGAAATGATTAGACCTATCTTTTTGCGTATGCGTTTGACTGATATGCTTAAAATGAATCCTTATGCTAAATACATGAAGGATATTGTTACTAATAAAAGAAAGATATCGAAAGCTGAAATTTTCACCATGCTTTGTTTCGTGATAACACTTTTAGTTTAGGCGCTATTGTTGCCAAGCGGTTAAATCTGAACTGTACGAAGGGTCCCATCTTTGGAGGTATCTTTGCTTTGCGGCTTGCTAAATATTTTGAGATACATATTAGACACTATGAGAAAGAGGAAAAGTTGCTGCCTTCTATTTTTCTAGACTATAAGAGTATGGTAGCACATGATTTTCTTGTTAAGAATAAGAAAAAGATGCTTAACTATAGACTGTTATTTGATAAAAATTACTTTGAGACTATTACCTTGCCTACTCCTTCTTCGCTCAACATGTTTTCAGGTAAGTACCTTGTTCTGTCATAGGCCATTCATGCCTACCGGAGCCTAACATCAGTTCCGGAGCCCGAGCCGGAGCCACCACTTGACCCTCACCGTCAATCTGTTTATCAGTGGGATCCGGAGGAGATCGCTAACCAGTGGCAACCTGAGGATCCTCCTCAGTACACTGGAGAGAGCAATTTTGATCCGTGAGCATAAACCAACTTAGTCCAAAAGCCTAAGCTTGGGGGAGTATGTATTTCTCACCGACATTACATTCATGTTCACACACTCATACTAGTTGTCGGTGCTCATACTTTTTAATTGTACTATCCATGCTAGTTTATTTTCTTTTCTTGCTTTCTTCTTGTGTGTTTGAAAAACCTTAAGAAAAACCAAAAAAATAGTTGTAGCTTTTAGCTAGTTTACTTTTTATGCATGTAGTAGTAATAATTAGAAGAAAATCCAAAAAGATTTCTCGTTCTTCTTTTGCTTGTTGGGAGCTTTCCCGTGTAAATAGTTTTATTTCCTTTCTTTTCTTTGGGGGTCGAAAGGAGAGGACCATAATGAAAATGTTGAAGTGGATCTTATATGCATTATTGTTGATTTAACCAAGAGCCCGTATTACCTTGTCTTCTCCCTTGAATTAAATGCTTGCAGATTCCAGCTTAGTCCAATGCACGTGCACCATTATCATTATCCATGCCGTTTGGTCGTGCAAGTGAAAGGCAATAATGATGATATATGATGGACTGATTGAGATGAGAGAAGCTGGTATGAACTCGACCTCTCTTGTTTTTGTAAATATGATTAGTTCATCGTTCCTGATTCAGCCTATTATGAATGAAACATGTTTGCAATGACAATTAGAGATTAGAGTTGCTCATGCCATGCTTAATTAGCTAGGAGTTTATAATGGTTTACCTTGCGTGCCAACATGCTATTAAAATGGTTGTGATGTGGTATGATAGGGTGGTATCCTCCTTTGAATGATTCAAGTGGCTTGACTTGGCACATGTTCACGCATGTAGTTGAAACAAAATCAACATAGCCTCCACGATATTTATGTTCATGGTGGATTATATCCTACTCATGCTTGCACTCAATGTTTATTAATTTTAATGCATGTTCATGACTGTTGTCGCTCTCTAGTTGGTCGCTTCCCAGTCTTTTTCTAGCCTTCACTTGTACTAAGCGGGAATACTGCTTGTGCATCCAATTCCATAAACCCCAAAGTTATTCCATATGAGTCCACCATACCTTCCTATATACGGTATCTACCTGCCATTCCAAGTAAATTTGTATGTGCCAAACTCTAATCCTTCAAATGAAATTCTGTTTTGTATGCTCGAATAGCTCATGTATCAACTAGGGATGTATGTATCTTCCATGCTAGGCGGGTTATTCTCAAGAGTGGACTCTCCTCCTCATTCACGAGAAAATGGCTAGTCACCGGGATGCCCAGTCCCTTGCTCAAACCAAATCAAAATAATTGCAAACAAAACTCCCCCAGGATTGTTGTTAGTTGGAGGCACCCGTTGTTTTGGGCAAGCCATGGATTGATGCTTGTTGGTGGAGGGGGGAATATAAACTTTACCATTCTGCTTGGGAACCGCGTATAATGTGTGTAGCATAGAAGATATCGAGATCTCTTGGTTGTTATGTTGACAATGAAAGTATGCCACTCAAAATATTATTTATCTCTATTTTAAAAACCGAGCTCTGGCACCTCTACAAATCCCTGCTTCCCTCTGCGAAGGGCCTATCTATTTACTTTTATGTTGAGTCATCATCCTCTTATTAAAAGGCACCAGTTGGAGAGCACCGCTGTCATTTGCATCCATTACTATTAGTTTGCATTGAGTATGGCTATGACTGGATCTCTTTTACCATGAATTACAATGTTTAGTCAGCCCTTGATCTTCAGAGGTGCTCTGCATTTATGTTTTGCGGTTTCAGAAAGGGCTAGCGAGATACCATCTTGTTATATCATATTATGATTGTTTTGGGAAAGTGTTGTCATCCGAGATTTATTATTATTGCTCGCTAGTTGATTATGCCATTGATATGAGTAAAAATGAGACCTAAGTGTTATTCTGAATATGGTTAGTTCATAATCTTTGCTGAAAACTTGAATGTTGGCTTACATATTTACAACAACAAGAGCAAACAGAGTTTGTAAAAGTTTTTCTTTATCACTTTCAGTTTTTCAACTGAATTGCTTGAGGACAAGCAAAGGTTTAAGCTTGGGGGAGTTGATACGTCTCCATCGTATCTACTTCTCCAAACACATTTGCCCTTGTTTTGGACTCTAACTTGCATGATTTGAATGGAACTAACCCGGACTGACGCTGTTTTCAGCAGAATTGCCATGGTGTTATTTTTGTGCAGAAATAAAAGTTCTCGGAATGACCTAAAATGTCACGGAGAATATTTTTGGAATTTATAAAAAAATACTAGCGAAGGAATCAAGGCCAGGGGGCCCACACCCTGTCCATGAGGGTGGGGGCGCACCTACCCCCTGGGCGCGCCCCCCTGCCTCGTGGTCCCCCTGGTGCTCCACCGACCTCAACTCCAACTCCATATATTCACGTTCGGGGAGAAAAAAAATCAGAGAGAAGGATTCATCGCGTTTTACGATATGGAGCCGGCCAAGCCCTAATCTCTCTCGGGAGGGCTGATCTGGAGTCCGTTCGGGGCTCCGGAGAGGGGAATCCGTCGCCGTCGTCATCATCAACCTTCCTCCATCACCAATTTCATGATGCTCACCGCCGTGTGTGAGTAATTCCATCGTAGGCTTGCTGGACGGTGATAGTTTGGATGAGATTTATCATGTAATCGAGTTAGTTTTGTTAGGGTTTGATCCCTAGTATCCACTATGTTCTGAGATTGATGTTGCTATGACTTTGCTATGCTTAATGCTTGTCACTAGGGCCCGAGTGCCATGATTTCAGATCTGAACCTATTATGTTTTCATGAATATATGTGAGTTCTTGATCCTATCTTGCAAGTCATTAGTCACCTACTATGTGTTATGATCCGGCAACCCCGAAGTGACAATAATCGGGACCACTCCCGGTGATGACCGTAGTTTGAGGAGTTCATGTATTCACTATGTGTTAATGCTTTGGTCCGGTACTCTATTAAAAGGAGGCCTTAACATCCCTTAGTTTCCAATAGGACCCCGCTGCCACGGGAGGGTAGGACAAAAGATGCCATGCAAGTTCTTTTCCATAAGCACGTATGACTATATTCAGAATACATGCCTGCATTACATTGATGAATTGGAGCTAGTTCTGTGTCACCCTATGTTATAACTGTTGCATGAATAATCGCATCCGGCATAATTATCCAGCACCGATCCAATGCCTACGAGCTTTTCACATATTGATCTTCGCTTAGTTACTTTTCCGTTGCCACTGTTACAATTACTACAAAACTGCTACTGTTACTTTTGCCACCGTTACCATTACTTCCATACTACTTTGCTACTAAATACTTTGCTGCAGATATTAAGTTATCCAGGTGTGGTTGAATTGACAACTCAACTGCTAATACTTGAGAATATTCTTTGGCTCCCCTTGTGTCGAATCAATAAATTTGGGTTGAATACTCTACCCTTGAAAACTGTTGCGATCCCCTATACTTGTGGGTTATGAGACAACAGGGTGCGTCCAGGGGGCAGGTGCGCCCTGGTGCCTCATGGGCCCCTCATTCCTCTGTTTGACCTAATTCTGCCTCTATAAATTCTCTAAAATCGGGAAACCAACAGAGAGCCACCCAAAATACTTTTTTCGCCGCCGCAAATTTCTGTTCTAGCGAGATCCCATCAGGAGGCCTTTTCCGGCACTCTGCCGGAGGGGGAATCAATCACGCAGGGCATCTACATCAACCTTGCTGCCCCTCCGATGATGTGTGAGTAGTTTACCACAGACCTACGGGTCCATAGCTAGTAGCTAGATGGCTTCTTCTCTCTCTTTGATCTTCAATACAATGTTCTCCTCGATGTTCTTGGAGATCTATTCGATGTAATTCTTTTTGCGGTATGTTTGTTGGGATCTGATGAATTGTGGGTTTATGATCAGATTATCCATGAATATTATTCGAGTCTTCTATGAACTCTTTTATACATGATTTTTATAGCTTTGTATTTCTCTCCGATCTATCAGTTTGGTTTGGCAAATTGATTGAATTATCTTACAATGGGAGAGGTGCTTTGTGATGGGTTCAATCTTGCAGTGCTCTATATCCCAGTGATAGAAAGGGACAAGACACATATTTGTATTGTTGCCATTAAGGGGAAAACAATGGGGTTTATTCGTATTGATAGGATTTACTTTGTCTACATCATGGCATCTTGCTTAAGGTGTTACTTGATATGTCTCCAACGTATCTATAATTTTTTATTGTGCCATGCTGTTATATTATCATTCTTGGATGTTTTACAATCATTTTATAGCAACTTTATATCATTTTTTGGGACTAACCTATTGACATAGTGCCAAGTGCCAGTTGCTATTTTTTGCTTGTTTTATACTTCGCAGAAAATAAATATATACCAAAAGGAGTCCAAACGCAGCGAAACTTTTTGGAGATTTTTCTGGACCAGAAGACACCCAGTGGGGCAAAGAAGTACCAGAGGGGTGCCACGAGGGGGGCACAACCCACCTGGGTGCGCCTGGTGTATCGTATAATTAACTCACGATACTGAAATTGTTTGATGTGTGTCGTATAATTAACTCACGGATACTTGTGGTGACATGGGAGTATCTAGATGACATTAGAGTTGGTTGATGTGTATCATATGGTGTTATTTTAGTACGAACTTTTGTATAGATCGAACGGAAAGAATAACTTTGCATTATTTTAGTACGAACTCTATCGAAAAAGGGTTTCCCCCGCTTTGTATTCCAAAGCAACCAACACCGGGTACAGAGATCGCTGTGGCGAGCAGCACAACACACCAAAAGAAAAAGAAGAAGAAACAAATGCCAACCACGGCAGCTCGGCAAAGCACGGATGACCCGCCACCGCGGCGCCCACCGGATACAGACCACCACAGACCGAGGCTCCGAACCGCCGCGTACCAAGCAGCACCTCCAAGAAGGGATGCGACGCCGACGACGCTGCTGCCCGGACGAGTCCTCGGGTTTCCCCCGGCACGCGGAGGGAGGTGGGGGTGGATACCACCGACACCCTCCAGGAAGGAATGGTGTCACCGCGTCGAGGCCGAAGCCGGCAGAGATTTCTCCCGCATTCCAACCCCAACCGCCCAACCGGACGGAACTGACCCGCCAAACCGTCACCCATCACTATGCGCCAACGCAGTAGCGCCGCCGCCACGCCGCCTCACTACAAACACCACCACGAGGCCGAGAGGACCGGAGAGAAGCTCACCACGACGGGAGCGGCAACACCGACGCCGAGCGGGAGGGAACCACCTCCACCGCAGTCGTGCGGGAGGCCCGTGCCTCCGGCACTGTCGCGGTAGCCGGCCGGACGCGGCAGCGGGGCATGCCGGGCCACCCCTGGCCCAGCCAGGCCCGAAGCGGGCCCGTTAAGCCCCGTCGGCCTTGATGCAGCAGGCCGGCGTCGGCGCCGCCGGCACCCAGCCACTCGTCGCGTCTCCCCCGCCTCCCAGAAGCCACGCCGGAGACCATCCCCGCCACCGGCCCGCCCAGGCCCAGATGGGCCCGAAGGGCCCAGATCTGGGCCGAGCGGACGACGCCAGATCCCGCCGCCGCGCTGCCCCGCCGCCCAGCTGCTCGCCTGCATGCGCCACGGAGCCCCGCCGCCACGCCAGACCGCCGCCGCCTAGATGCACCCCCCCCCCCGGAGCAGCTCTGCCCGCGCCGGAGAGTGACCAGGAGGGGAAGGGCTAGGAGGCCGCCGCCACCAGCAGCCCTAGGGCCAAGCCGGCCGCGGGGGCCGGCGACGGCGGCGAGAAGGGAGGAGGGAGGGGGCCTGGAGGGAGGAGACCGGTCGTGCGGCCGGTCGCCCGTGGGGGGCGACGCGGTCGCGAGAGAGAGGGGGGACCTCCGTATGGAAAATCAAACGGAAAGAATAACTTTAAGGTGGTTTCGTACCCTACAAACAATTTCGTCTTATGTTCTCCACTAGATAAGAACTTTGGAGTGATTCTTCATTGCACATTGAGGGATGGTTATATGATCCAATTAGATTAGCATTGTTGAGAGATTGCACTAGCGAAAGTACAGACCCTAGGCCTCATTTTCAAGCATTGCAATACCATTTGTGCTTCATTTTCCACAGTTTACACCTCCGGTCATATTCACGTAGTGCTTAGGTGAAGCCCTGCGTGGATCACTTCACCATCACCGTCACCACGCCGTCGTGCTGACAGAAGTCTCCCTCGACACTTTGCTAGATCAAGAGTTCGAGGGACATCATCGAGCTGAGCATGTGCAGAACTCGGAGGTACCGTATGTTCGGTGCTTGATTGGTCAGAACGAGAAGAAGTTCGACTACATCAACTGCGTTAACAAACGCTTCCACTTTCGGTCTACGAGGGTACGTGGACACACTCTCCCCCTCTCGTTGCTATGCATCGCCTAGATAGATCTTGCGTGAGCGTAGGAAAATGTTTGAAATTGCATGCTACGTTTCCCAACTGTGGCATCTGAGCCAGGTCTATGCGTAGATGATATGCACGAGTAGAACACAAAGAGTTGTGGGCGTTAATAGTCATACTGCTTACCACCAACGTCTTATTTTGATTCGACAGTATTGTTGGATGAAGCGGACCGGACCAACCTTACATGACCACGTTCATGAGACCGGTTCCACCGACAGACATGCAACTAGTTTTAGATAAAGGTGGCTGGCGGGTGTCTGTTTCTCCAACTTTAGTTGAATCGAATTTGACTACGGCCGGTCCTTGTTGAAGGTTAAAACAACAAACTTGACGAAACACCATTGTGGTTTTGATGCGTAGGTAAGAATGGTTCTTACTAGAAGCCTGTAGCAGCCACGTAAAACTTGCAACAACGAAGTAGAGGACGTCTAACTTGTTTTTGCATGGCATGTTGTAATGTGATATGGTCAAGACATGATGTGATATACGTTGTTGTATGAGATGATCATGTTTTCTAAAAGTTATCGGCAACTGGCGGGAGCCTTATGGTTGTCGCTTTATTGTATGAAATGCAAACGCC
The DNA here is from genome assembly GCF_002575655.3 of Aegilops tauschii subsp. strangulata. NCBI lineage: Eukaryota > Viridiplantae > Streptophyta > Magnoliopsida > Poales > Poaceae > Aegilops > Aegilops tauschii. The sequence goes on from NC_053037.3 coordinate 44,145,273, forward strand.
ATGTAATTGCTTTACTTTACACTATGCGTCAGCGATAGTTGTAGAAGCAATAGTTGGCGAGACGACCACGACGCTACGATGGAGATCAAGGTGTCAAGCTGGTGATGATGGAGATCATGACGGTGCTTTGGAGAGGGAGATCAAAGGCACAAGATGATGATGGCCATATCATGTCACATATTTTGAATGCATGTGATGTTTATCTTTTATGCATCTTATTTTGCTTAGTACGGCGGTAGCATTATAAGATGATCCCTTACTAAAATTTCAAGGTATAAGTGTTCTCCCCGAGTATGCACCGTTGCGACAGTTCGTCGTGCCGAGACACCACGTGATGATCGGGTGTGATAAGCTCTACGTTCACATACAAGGGGTGCAAGACAGTTTTGCACATGCGGAATACTCAGGTTAAACTTGACAAGCCTAGCATGTACAGACATGGCCTCGGAACACTGGAGACCGAAAGGTCGAACGTGAATCATATAGTAGATATGATCAACATAGAGATGTTCACCATTGAAGACTACTCCATCTCACGTGATGATCGGACATGGTTTAGTTGATTTGGACCACGTGACCATTTAGATGACTCGAGGGATGTCTATCTAAGTGGGAGTTCTTAAGTAATTTGATTAATTGAACTTTAATTTGTCATGAACTTAGTCATGATAGTATTTGCAAATTATGTTGTAGATCAATAGCTCGCGTTGTAGCTCCCCTATGTTTTTTGATATGTTCCTAGAGAAAACTAACTTGAAATATGATAGTAGCAATGACGCGGACTGGGTCCGTGATCTGAGGATTATCCTCATTGCTGCACAGAGGAATTATGTCCTTAATGCACCGCTAGGTAACAGACCTATTGCAGGCGCAGATGCAGACGTTATGAACATTTGGCAAGCTCGATATGATGACTACTTGATAGTTTAGTGCACCATGCTTTACGACTTAGAACCGGGACTTCAAAAACGTTTTGAATGCACGGAGCATATGAGATTTTCCAAGAGCTGAAATTGGTATTTCAGACTCATGCCCGTTACGGGAGGTATGAGACCTCTGACAAATATTTTGCCTACAAGATGGAGGAGAATAGCTCAGCTAGTGAGCATGTGCTCAGAATGACTGGGCACTACAATCGCTTGAATCAAGTGGGAGTTAATCTTCCAGATAAGATAGTGATTGACAAATTCTCTAGTCACTATCACCAAGCTACTAGAACTTCGTGATGAACTATAATGTGCAAGGGATGACGTAAAAGATTCCCAAGCTCTTCACGATGCTGAAATCGGCGAAGGTAGAAATCAAGAAAGAGCATCAAGTGTTGATGGTTAACAAGACCACAAGTTTCAAAAAAAGGGCAAAGGAAAAGAAAGGGAACTTCAAGAAGAATGGCAAGCAAGTTGCCACTCCCATGAACAAACCTAAAGCTAGACCCAAGCCTGAAACTGTGTGCTTCTACTGCAAAGGAAATGGCCACTGGAAGCGGAAGTTCCCCGAATACTTGGCGGATAAGAAGGATGGCAAAGTGAACAAAGGTATATTTGATATATAGATTATTGATGTGTACTTTACTAGTGTTCGTAGCAACCCCTGGGTATTTGATACCGGTTCAGTTGCTAAGATTAGTAACTCGAAACGGGAGTTGCAGAATGAACAGAGACTAGTTAAGGATGAAGTGACGATGTGTGTTGGAAGTGGTTCCAAGATTGATATGATCATCATCACACACTCCCTATACTTTTGGGATTAGTGTTGAACCTAAATAAATATTTTTTGGTGTTTACGTTGAGCATGAATATGATTTGATCATGTTTATTGCAATACGGTTATTCATGTAAGTTAGAGAATAATTGTTGTTCTGTTTACATGAATAAAACCTTCTATGGTCATACACCCAATGTAAATGGTTTATTGAATCTCGATCATAGTGATACACATAATCATAATATTGATGCCAAAAGATGCAAAATTGATAATGATAGTGCAACATAATTGTGGCACTGCCGATTAGGTCATATTGGTGTAAAGAGCATGAAGAAACTCCATGTGGATGGACTTTTGGAATCACTTGATTATGAATCATTTGATACTTGCGAACCATGCCTCATGGGCAAGATGACTAAAACTCCGTTCTCCGGAACAATCGAGCGAACCAATGACTTATTGGAAATAATACATACCGATGTATGCAGTCCGATGAGTGTTGAGGCTCGCGGCGGGTATCGTTATTTTCTGACCTTCACAGATGATTTGAGAAGATATGGGTATATCAACTTAATGAAACACAAGTCTGAAACATTTGAAAAGTTCAAATAATTTCAGAGTGAAGTGGAGAATCATTGTAACAAGAAAATAAAATTTCTACGATCTGATCGCGGTGGCGAATATTTGAGTTACGAGTTTAGCCTTCATTTAAAACAATGTGGAATAGTTTCACAACTCACTCCACCTGGAACACCACATCGTAATGGTGTGTCCGAACGTCGTAACCATACTTTATTAGATATGGTGCGTTCTATGATGTCTCTTACCGACTTACCACTATCGTTTTGGGGTTATGCATTAGAGACAGCTGCATTCACATTAAATAGGGCACCATCTAAGTCCGTTGAGACGACACCGTATGAACTGTGGTTTGGCAAGAAACCTAAGCTGTCGTTTCTTAAAGCTTGGGATTGCGATGCTTATGTGAAAAAGCTTCAGCCTGATAAGCTCAAACCCAAATCGGAGAAGTGCGTCTTCATAGGATACCCAAAAGAAACTGTTGGGTACACCTTCTATCACAGATCCAAAGGCAAGATCTTTGTTGCTAAGAATGGATCCTTTCTAGAGAAGGAGTTTCTCTCGAAAGAAGTGAGTGGGAGGAAAGTAGAACTTGGTGAGGTAATTGTACCTTCTCTCGAATTGGGAAATAGCTCATCACAGAAAACCGTTCCTGTGATGCCTACACCAACTAGAGAGGAAGCTAATGATAATGATCATGAAACTTCGGATCAAGTTACTACCGAACCTCGTAGGTCAACCAGAGCATGTTCCGCACCAGAGTGGTACAGTAATCTTGTTATGGAGGTCATGTTACTAGACCACGATGAACCTACGAACTATGAGGAAGCGATGATGAGCCCAGATTCCGCAAAATGGCTTGAGGCCATGAAATCTGAGATATGATCCATGTATGAGAACAAAGTATGGACTTTGGTTAACTTGCCCGATGATCGGCAAGCCATAGAGAATAAATGGATTCTTAAGAAGAAGACTGACGCTGATGGTAATGTTACTGTCTACAAACCTCGACTTGTTGCAAAAGGTTTTCGACAAGTTCAAGGAGTTGACTACGATGAGACTTTCTCACCCGTAGCGATGCTTAAGTCCGTCTGAATCATGTTAGCAATTGCCACATTATGAAATCTGGCAAATGGAAGTCAAAACTGCATTCCTTAATGGATATCTCAAAGAAGAGTGTATATGATGCAACCAGAAAATTTTGTCAATCCTAAAGGTGCTAACAAAGTGTGCAAGCTCCAACGATCCATCTATGGACTGGTGCAAGCATCTTGGAGTTGGAATATACACTTTGATAAGGTGATCAAAGCATATGGTTTTATACGGACTTATGGTGAAGCCTGTATTTACAAGAAAGTGAGTGGGAGCTCTTTAGCATTTCTGATATTATATGTGGATGACATATTGCTGATTGGAAATGATATAGAATTTCTGGATAGCATAAAAGGATAATTGAATAAGAAGTTTTCAATGAAAACCTCGGTGAAGCTGCTTACATATTGGGCATCAAGATCTATAGACATAGATCAAGACGCTTGATAATTTTTTTCAATGAGTACATACCTTGACAAGATTTTGAACTAGTTCAAAATGGAATAGTCAAAGAAGGAGTTCTTGCCTGTGTTGCAAGGTATGAAGTTGAGTAAGACTCAAAACCCGACCACGGCAGAAAATAGAAAGAGAATGAAAGTCATTCCCTATGCCTCAGCCATAGGTTCTATAAAGTATGCTATGTTGTATACCAAGACCTATTGTGTACCTTGCCATAAGTTTGGTAAGGGGGTACAATAGTGATCCAGGAGTGGATCACTGGACAGCGGTCAAAGTTATCCTTAGAAGACTAAGGAAATATTTCTCGGTTATGGAGGTGATAAAGTGAAGGAAATATGCCCTAGAGGCAATAATAAAGTTGTTATTTATATTTCCTTATATCATGATAAATGTTTATTATTCATGCTAGAATTGTATTAACCGGAAACTTAGTACATGTGTGAATACATAGACAAACAGAGTGTCACTAGTATGCCTCTACTTGACTAGCTCGTTGAATCAAAGATGGTTAAGTTTCCTAGCCATAGACATGAGTTGTCATTTGATTAACGGATCACATCATTAGAGAATGATGTGATTGACTTGACCCATTCCGTTAGCTTAGCACTTGATCGTTTAGTATATTGCTATTGCTTTCTTCATGACTACATCCAGGTTCCGCTATTGGTTATTGACCGAAAACGTGTCTCGGTCATGTCTACATAGTTCTCAAACCCGTAGGGTCCGCACGCTTAACGTTCTATGACGATTTGTATTATGAGTTATGTGATTTGAAGACCGAAGTTCGTTCGGAGTTCCGGATGAGAACGGGGACATGATGAGGAGTCTCGAAATGGTCGAGACGTAAAAATCGATATATTGGAAGGCTATATTCGAACATCGGAAAGGTTCCGAGTGATTCGGGTATTTTTCGGAGTACCGGAGAGTTACGGGAATTCGTATTGGGCCTTAATGGGCCATACGGGAAAGGAGAGAAAGGCCTCAAGGGTGGCCGCGCCCCTTCCCCATGGACTGGTCCGAATTGGACTAGGGAAAGGGGGCGCCCCCTTCCTTCCTTCTCCTTCTCCCTTCCCTTTTTCCTATTCTATGTGGGAGGTGGAATCCTACTAGGACTAGGGAGTCCTAGTAGGAATCCACACTTTGGGCGCGCCCTATGAGGGCCGGCCTCCTCCTCCCTCCATCCTTTATATACGTGACCAGGGGGCATCCCATAGACCACACAAGTTGATCATTGATCTCTTAGCCGTGTGCGGTGCCCCCCTCCAGCATAATCCACCTCGGTCATATCATTGCACTGCTTAGGCGAAGCCCTGCGCCGGTAGCTTCATCATCACCATCATCACGCCGTTGTGCTGACGAAGCTCTCCCTCGACACTCTGTTGGATCGTGAGTTCGTGGGATGTCACCGAGCCGAACGTGTGCAAATCACGGAGGTGCCGTACTTTCGGTACTAGGATCGGTCGATCGTGAAGACGTACGACTACATCAACCGCGTTGTCATAACGCTTCCGCATACGGTCTACGAGGGTACGTGGACAACACTCTCCCCTCTCGTTGCTATGCATCACCATGATCTTGCGTGTGCGTAGGATTTTTTTGAAATTACTACGTTCCCCAACATAAAGAGTTCGTCGTAAAGAGTTACGTCGATGCAAGCTTTGACACCGATCCGGATGACTCTGAGTCTCGATCTAGATACATATTGAAAGTGGGAGCAATTAGCTAGAGTAGCTCCATGCAGAGCATTGTAGACATATAAATTTGCAAAATACATACGGATCTAAATGTGTCAGACCCGTTGACTAAACTTCTCTCATAAGCAAAACATGATCACACCTTAGTACTCTTTGGGTGTTAATCACATAGCGATGTGAACTAGATTATTGACTCTAGTAAACCCTTTGCGTGTTGGTCACATGGCGATGTGAACTATGGGTGTTAATCACATAAAGATGTGAACTATTGGTGTTAAATCACATGGCGATGTGAACTAGATTATTGACTCTAGTGCAAGTGGAAGACTGAAGGAAATATGCCCTAGAGGCAATAATAAAGTTGTTATTTTATACTTCCTTATATCATGATAAATGTTTATTATTCATGCTAGAATTGTATTAACCGGAAACTTGATACATTTGTGGATACATAGACAAAACACAGTGTCCCTAGTAAGCCTCTACTATACTAGCTCGTTAATCAAAGATGGTTAAGTTTCCTAACCATAGACATGTGTTGTCATTTGATGAACGGGATCACATCATTAGGAGAATGATGTGATGGACAAGACCCATCCGTTAGCTTAGCATAATGATCGTTAAGTGTTATTGCTATTGCTTTCTTCATGACTTGTACATATTCCTTTGACTATGAGATTATGCAACTCCCGGATACCGGAAGGATACCTTGTGTGCTATCAAACTTCACAAGTAACTGGGTGATTATAAAGATGCTCTACAGGTATCTCCAAAGGTGTTTGTTGGGTTGCATAGATCGAGATTAGGATTTGTCACTCCGAGTATCGGAGAGGTATCTGGGCCCTCTCGGTAATGCACATCATTATAAGCCTTGCAAGCAATGTGACTAATGAATTAGTTGCCAGATGATGCATTACGGAATGAGTAAGGAGACTTGCCGGTAACGAGATTGAACTAGGTATGAAGATACCGACGATCGAATCTCAGGCAAGTAACATACCGATGACAAAGGGAATAACGTATGTTGTCATAACGGTTCGACCGATAAAGATCTTCGTAGAATATGTGGGAACTAATATGAGCATCCAAGTTCCGCTATTGGTTATTGACCGGAGAGGAGTCTCGGTCATGTCTACATAGTTCTCGAACCCGTAGGGTCCGCACGCTTAACGTTCGATAGCGATTTGTATTATATGAGTTATGTGATTTGGTGACCGAATGTTGTTCGGAGTCCCGGATGAGATCACGAACATGACAAGGAGTATCGAAATGGTCGAGAGGTAAATATTTATATATTGGATGATAGTATTCGGACATCGGAAGTGTTCCGGAATGTATCGGGTACATATCAGAGTACCGGGGAGGTTATCGGAACCCCCCGGGGGAAGATATGGGCCATATGGGCCATAGGAGGGAGGCACACCAGCCCACAAGGGGTGGCGCCCCCCCAAGGAAGGAGGCCGAATAGGATTAGGGGAGGGGGCGTCTCCCCCCCTCTTTCCTTCTCCCCCTCTCTCTCTTCCCCTCTTTCCCCCTCCGGTAAAAGGAAGGGGGGGCCAAATCCAACTAGGAGCCCAAGTAGGATTCCTCCTACTTGGGCGCGCCTAGAGCTGGCTCCCTTCCCCTCCCTCCTTTATATATGTGGGGAGGGGGCGCCTAGAACACACATCCAACATTGTTAGCCGTGTGCGGCGCCCCCCTCCACAGTTTACACCTCCGGTCATATTCACGTAGTGCTTAGGCGCAGCCCTGTGCGGATCACTTCACCATCACCGTCACCATGCCGTCGTGCTGACAGAACTCTACCTCGACACCTTGCTGGATCAAGAGTTCAAGGGACGTCATCAAGCTGAACGTGTGCAGAACTAGGAGGTGCCGTACGTTCGGTGCTTAATCGGTCGGAATGAGAAGAAGTTCGACTACATCAACTGCGTTAACAAACGCTTCCGCTTTCGGTCTACGAGGGTACGTGGACACACTCTCCCCCTCTCGTTGCTATGCATCTCCTATATAGATCTTGCATGAGCGTAGGAAATTTTTTCAAATTGCATGCTACGTTTCCTAACAAACCAAACTAGTGATAAAACAAGAAACTAAAGATTCAGTTACAAGATCTAAAGATATACCTTCAAGCACTCACCTCCCCGGCAACGGCGCCAGAAAAGAGTTTGATGTCTACTACGCAACTTTATTCTTCTAGACTCGTGTTGGGCCTCCAAGCGCGGAGTTTTTTAGGACAGTAGCAATTTTCCCTCAAGTGGATGACCTAAGGTTTATCAATCCGTGGGAGGCCTAGGATGAAGATGGTCTCTCTCAAACAACCCTGCAACCAAATACAAGAAATCTCTTGTGTCCCCAACACACCCAATACAATGGCAAATTGTATAGGTGCTCTAGTTCGGCAAAGAGATGGTGATAAAAGTGTAATATGGATGGTAGAAATATATTTTTATAATCTGAATAAATAAAAACAGCAAGATAGCAATTGATAAAAGTGAGCACAAACGGTATTGCAATGCTTGAAAATGAGGCCTAGGGTCCGTACTTTCGCTAGTGCAATCTCTCAACAATGCTAATATATTTGGATCATATAACCATCCCTCAAAGTGCAACGAAGAATCACTCCAAAGTTCCTATCTAGTGGAGAACATAAGACAAAATTGTTTCTAGGGTACGAAACCACCTCAAATCTATTCTTTCCTTCATACTAAAATAACACAAAGCTATTCTTTCCATTCGATCTATCCTAGAGTTCGTACTAAAATAACACCAAAGAAAATTCAGATTCATAATACTTAATCCAACACAAAGAACCTCAAAGAGTGCCCCAAGATTTCTACCGAAGAAACAAAGACAAGAAAGTGCATCAACCCCTATGCATAGATTACCCCAATGTCACCTCAGGAATCCGCGAGTTGAGTGCAAAAACATACATCAAGTGAATCAATATGATACCCCATTGTCACCACGAGTATTCATTTGGAAGACATATATCAAGTGCTCTCAAATCCATAAAAGTACTCAATCCGATAAAATGAAATCTCAAAGGGAAAACTCAATTCATCACAAGATAGAGAGGGGAAAACACCATATGATCCGACTATATTAACAAAGCCCGTGATACATCAAGATCGTGACATCTCAAGAACACGGGAGAGAGAGAATAAACACATAGCTACTGTTACAAACCCTCAGCCCCGAGGGTGGACTATTCCCTCTTGGAGATCTATTCAATGTAATTCTTTTTGCGGTATGTTTGTTGGGATATGATGAATTGTGGGTTTATGATCAGATTATCCATGAATATTAGTTGAATCTTCTCTGAACTCTTTTATGCATGATTGTTATAGCTTTGTATTTCTCTCCGATCTATCAGTTTGGTTTGGCCAAATAGATTGATTTACCTTACAAAGGGAGAGGTGCTTTGTGATGGGTTCAATCTTGTGGTGCTCTATATCCCAGTGACAGAAAGGGACAAGACACATATTTGTATTGTTGCCATTAAGGGGAAAACGATGGGGTTTATTCGTATTGATTGGATTTACTTTGTCTGCATCATGGCATCTTGCTTAAGGTGTTACTTGATACGTCTCCAACGTATCTGTAATTTTTTATTGTTCCATGCTGTTATATTATCATTCTTGGATGTTTTACAATCATTTTATAGCAACTTTATAACATTTTTTGGGACTAACCTATTGACATAGTGCCCAGTGCCAATTGCTGTTTTTTGCTTGTTTTATACTTCGCAGAAAACCAATATATACCAAACGCAGCGAAACTTTTTGGAGATTTTTTCTGGACCAGAAGACACCCAGTGGGCCAAATAAGTACCAGAGGGGTGCCACTAGGGGGGCACAACCCACCTGGGCGCGCTTGGGGGCCCAGGCGTGCCCTGGTGGGTTGTGCCCACCTTGGTGGCCTCCCGCACCGCCTCTTCGCCTATAAATTCCCAAATATTCCAAAAACCCTAGGGGAGTCGATAGATTGGAAGCTCCGCCGCCGCAAGCCTCTGTATCCGCGAAAACCAATCTGGACCCTGTTTCGGCACCCTACCAGAGGGGCAAATCATCACCGATGGCCATCTTCATCATCCCGGCGGCCACCATGATGAGGAGGGAGTGGTCCATCCTCGGGGCTGAGGGTTTGTACCAGTAGCTATGTGTTTAATCTCTCTCTTGTGTTCTTGAGATGGCACGATCTTGATGTATCGCCAGCTTTGTTAATATAGTTGGATCATATGGTGTTTCTCCCTCTCTATCTTGTTGTGATGAATTGAGTTTTCCCTTTGAGATTTCGTTTTATCGGATTGAGTATTTTTATGGATTTGAGAGCACTTGATATATGTCTTGCATATGAATACCCGTGGTGACAATGGGGTATTATATTGATTCACTTGATATATGTTTTGGCACTCAACTCACAAATTCCCGAGGTGACATTGGGGTAATCTATGCATAGGGGTTGATGCATGTTTTCGTCCTTGTTTCTCCAGTAGAAATCTTGGGGCACTCTTTCAGGTTATTTGAAATTGTTTGATGCGTATCGTATAATTAACTCGCGGATACTTGTGGTGACATTGGAGTATCTAGGTGACATTAGAGTTGGTTGATGTGTATCATATAGTGTTATTTTAGTACGAACTTTTGGATAGATCGAACAGAAAGAATAACTTTGCGTTATTTTAGTACGAACTCTTGAATGGATTGAATGGAAAGAATAACTTTAAGGTGGTTTCGTACCCTACAAACAATTTCTTCTAATGTTCTCCACTAGATAAGAACTTTGGAGTGATTCTTCATCACACGTTGAGGGATGGTTATCTGATCCAATTAGATTAGCATTGTTGAGAGATTGCACTAGCGAAAGTACAGACCCTAGGCCTCATTTTCAAGCATTGCAATACCATTTGTGCTTAGTTTTATCAATTGTTACCTTGCTATTTTTTATTTATTCAGATTATAAAAATATATTTCTACTATCCATGTTTCACTTTTATCACCATCTCTTTGTCGAACTAGTGCACCTATACAATTTGCCATTGTATTGGGTGTGTTGGGGACACAAAAGATTTCTTATATTTGATTGCAGGGTTGTTTGAGAGAGACTGATGTCTACTACGCAACTTTATTCTTGTAGACTCGTGTTGGGCCTCCAAGCGCAGAGTTTTGTAGGACAGTAGCAATTTTCCCTCAAGTGGATGACCTAAGGTTTATCAATCCGTGGGAGGTGTAGGATGAAGATGGTCTCTCTCAAGAAACCCTGCAACCAAATGCAAGAAATCTCTTGTGTCCCCAACACACCCAATACAATGGCAATTTGTATAGGTGCACTAGTTCGGCGAAGAGATGGTGATAAAAGTGTAATATGGATGGTAGAAATATATTTTTATAATCTGAATAAATAAAAACAGCAAGGTAGCAAGTGATAAAAGTGAGCACAAACGGTATTGCAATGCTTGAAAATGAGGCCTAGGGTCCATACTTTCGCTAGTGCAATCTCTCAACAATGCTAATATAATTAGATCATATAACCATCCCTCAACGTGCAATGAAGAATCACTCCAAAGTTCCTATCTAGTGGAGAACATAAGACGAAATTGTTTGTAGGGTACGAAACCACCTCAAAGCTATTATTTCCGTCCGATCTATTCAAGAGTTCATACTAAAATAACACAAAGCTATTCTTTCCGTTCGATCTATCCTAGAGTTCGTATTAAAATAACACCAAAGCAAATTCAGATTCATAATACTCAATCCAACACAAAGAACCTCAAAGAGTGCCCCAAGATTTCTACCGGAGAAACAAAGACAAGAACGTGTATCAACCCCTACGCGTAGATTACCCTAATGTCACCTCGGGAATCCGCGAGTTGAGTGCCAAAACATACATCAAGTGAATCAATATGATACCCTATTGTCACCACGAGTATTCATTTGCAAGACATATATCAAGTGCTCTCAAATCCGTAAAAGTATTCAATCCCATAAAACGAAATCTCAAAGGGAAAACTCAATTCATCACAAGATAGAGAGGGGAAAACACCATATGATCCGACTATATTAACAAAGCCCGCGATACATCCGGATCGTGACATCTCAAGAACACGAGCGAGAGAGAGAGAGAGAGAAAGAGAGAGAGAGAGAGAGAGAGAGAGATATTAAACACATAGCTACTGGTACAAATCCTCAGCCCCGAGGGTGGACTACTCCCTCCTCATCATGGTGGCCGCTGGGATGATGAAGATGGCCACCGGTCATGATTCCCCCCTCCGGCGGAGTGCCAAAACGGGGTCTAGATTGGTTTCTCATGGCTAAAGAGCTTTGCGGCGGCGGAACTTCTGATCTAGGGTTACCCCGAGGGTTTTTGGAATATTTGGAAATCTATAGGGCGAAGAAGGGGTGCGGGAGGCCACCGAGGTGGGCACAACCCACCTGGGCGCGCCGGGGCCCCCGGGCGCGCCCTGGTGGGTTGTGCCCCCCTCGGGGCACCCCCTAGGTGCTTCTCTGGCTCACTGGATGTCTTCTGGTCGCAGTGTTTGGACTCCGTTTGATATTGATTTCCTGCGATGTAAGAAACAAGAAAAAAAACAGCAACTGGCACTAGGCACTGGGTCAATAGGTTAGTCCCAAAAAATGATATAAAGTTGCTATAAAATGATTGTAAAACATCCAAGAATGGTAAAATAATAGCATGAATACTTCATAAATTATAGATACGTTGGAGACGTATCAGAGACCATCTTCATCCTACGCCTTCCACGGATTGATAAACCTTAGGTCATCCACTTGAGGGAAAATTGTTACTGTCCTACAAAACTCTGCGCTTGGAGGCCCAACAAGAGTCTACAAGAATAAAGTTGCATAGTAGACACCGTTACTCCGTTCTTTGTGAACTTAAGATTCTAGATGCATGCTGGATAGCGGTTGATGCATGAAGTAATAGTAGTATATGCAGGCAGGAGTCGGTCTACTTGTCTCGAACGTGATACCTATATACATGATCATTGCCTTGGATATTGTCATCACTATTCGCTTTTCCATCAATTGCCCAACAGTAATTTGTTTACCCACCGTATGCTTTTTGTTCGAGAGAGAAGCCTCTAGTGAAAACTATAGTCCCTGGGTCTATCTTTCTCATATATAAAATCCAAAAATACATTGCTGCAATTTATTTACCGTTATTTTATTTCATGTTTTTGTTTATCTATCTATCATTACGAGATTTGATCCTTGCAACTAACGGCCAAGGGATTGACAACCCCTTGTTTGCGTTGTGTGTAAGTATTTGTTATTTTGTGTGTAGGTACTGCTAACAAGGTGTTGTGTGGTTCTCCTACTGGATTGATAACCTTGGTTCTTAATTGAGGGAAATATTTATCTCTAATGTACTACATCATCCTCTCCTCTTCGAGGAAATCCCAACGCAGCTCACAAGTAGCAGGCACGCCCGCCACGTCGGACCCAACAGCCTGACCCCACCGCAAGTTGCACCAAGTCCACCACCCAGACCTGCCGAATCCATTTCCTCTCTCCTCTCTTCTTCCTCCTCCGGGCCCTCCGTCTTGCAGCTCCGCGGCCGTTCCTAGCCTTTGTGTCGCCAGCTCGTGTAGAGCAGTCCTCTGTCCCGTCCTTCGCTGCGTGGGTCGTCGTCGCCGGCCCGGATGCAACCGCAGTACGTCTGACAACTGTCTGGTTCCGCCTTGTGCTTGATGTGTTCGACACATTGTCTGACCAGATTTTTTGTAATTTTAATAGGGAAAACAATGGATTCCAATGTTGCGTCGAACGAGGAGTATGGACCGATGGAGCTTGATCAAATGATTCAAGATGAGTTCTTCGATTTCTTGGATTTGGACGAAGAAGTGGACATTATCATGCTCATGAGCATGCAAGAGGATATGGACCGGCAAGTGGAGCATATTCTCAACTTCAAGGGCTCAATCAAATGGAGAAGAGTGATCAACCGGGATAGGGTGTCCGGAGCAAAGCCACTGCACAAGGACTACTTTGCTCCCAAGCCTAGTTTCCCGGATGATCCATGGTTTCGTCGCTGTTTTCGCATGCGGAAACCATTGTTTTTGCCCATTATGGAGGGAGTGGAGGCACACGACGACTACTTCAAGCTCATAAGGGACTACTGCAGACAACTCTCTTTCTCTGCCAAGCAGAAGTGCATGACTGCTCTGAGGATGCTTGCACTAGGTACTGCTGCAGATGCCGTTGGTGAGATGGTAAGGATGGGGGATAGCACGTGCCTGAAGACTACTGTCAAGTTTACCTGCGCCGTGGTGGAGGTGTTTGGACCTAAGTATCTTAGAGAACCAAATGCGCAGGACATGGAGAAGTTGTTGGCTATTGGTGAGGCAAGGGGGTTTCCAGGAATGCTCGGATCAATTGATTGCATGCATTGACAACGGAAGAACTGCCTCAAAGGTTTGCGAGAAATGTATCAAGGTCACACCAAATAGGCCACCATTATACTAGAAGCGGTGGCATCGCATGACTTATGGATTTGGCATGCTTTCTTTAGAATGTCGGGTTCTCACAACGACATCAACGTGCTTCAACGATTCCAGTGTTCATGAGGCTTTGCAATGGGTAATCACCGTCGTGCAACTACACCGTCAACGACCGAGAGTACAATATGGGATACTTTCTGGCCGATGGCATCTATCATCAGTGGGCGGCGTTTGTGAAGACCATATCCGCGCATGGCAATAAACAAAGCCACTTTGCAACAATGCAGGAAGCGGGTAGGAAGGATGTGCAAAGGGCATTTGGTGTGCTTCAAACTCGTTGGGGAATTGTGCGTAGCGGTGCAATGATGTGGGTATCAGAAACTTTGTGGCAGCTAATGACATGTTGTGTTATTTTACACAATATGATTGTCGAGGATGAGGGTGATGGTGTAGCCCAAACCAATGATTTTAAAGCGCTGCCTGGAGAACAAGTTGAAATCCCGAAAGATCAAGATGTAACTCAGCTTATGAACTTTCTGCAGATGCATCAGAATTTTCGAGATCACCAGGTGCACATACAGCTACTCAATGATCTTGTGGGGCACATGTGGACCCATAATGAAAACCAAGGACCTAATGTTTGAGTTGTGCACTTAAAATAAATTTTATGTAAACATTATCTATGCTCGGTACCAACATTTATTATTTACGTGCGACATTAACTTATATGATCGACGTGCATGAATTTGCATCAATTTAAGAATCCGAATTTGAGATATGTGAATTTCAGAGCAAAATATAAGGGCTCGTCCGGATCCGTCCGCGGATGTGTCCGGCGCATCCGCGGACGTACGGGGTGGGATATGCAAGTCCGGCTGCAGATGCTCAAATCTCACTCGTCTCGCCTAGTGCTCCCACAATATATAAACCCTCCATCGCAAAGAAAAGAAAAAGGTTATAAACCCGGCAGGCCGGCACCCTCAACTTTTCTCCTCGTCTCTACTCGAAAAGCGTTACTCCAGTCTAAAACCCACACAGTAGAATACCCCAAGAAGAAAACAACAACAACTAGAGCTTCTAGTTCGAGTACCAGCAATGGTGGGTTTGAGCTTGACCAAGATCGCCATGGAATGGCTCCAAGATCCGCTCAGCTGGCTGTTCGTTGCCTCGGTGGTCTTTGTGGTGCTGAAGCGGCGGCGGCGGCGGGGCAGGGCGCCGCCGCTGCCTCCAGGGCCGAACCCGCTGCCGATCGTCGGCAACATGTCAATGATGGACCAGCTGACGCACCGGGGCCTCACGGCGCTGGCGAAGAAGTACGGCGGCTTTCTCCACCTCCGCCTCGGCAAGGTCCACGCCTTTGCCGTGTCGACGCCGGAGTACGCCCAGGAGGTGCTGCAGGTGCAGGACGCTGCCTTCTCGAACCGGCCGGCTACCCTCGCCGCCACCTACCTCACCTACGACCGCGCCGACATGGCGTTCGCGCACCACGGGCCCTTCTGGCGCCAGATGCGCAAGCTGTGCGTGATGAAGCTCTTCAGCCGGCGCCGTCCGGAGACGTGGCTCGCCGTGCGCGACGAGTCCGCGGCGCTCGTCCGCGCCGTGGCCCGGCGGAGCGGCGAGACCGTGAACCTCGGGGAGCTCATCTTCAACCTCGCCAAGAACGTCACCTTCCGCGCCGCCTTCGGCGCCGGAGCCGCCGGCGACGCCGGGAAGCAGGAAGAGTTCATCGCCATCCTCCAGGAGTTCTCCAAGCTCTTTGTCGAGTTCTGCATCGGCGACTTCATCCCGTGGCTCAGCTGGGCGGACCCGCACGGGATGAACGTGCGCCTCCGCGCCGCGCGCGCCGCGCTCGACCAGTTCATCGACAAGATCATCGACGAGCACATGAAGAGGGGCAGGAACCCCGACGACGTCGACGCTGACATGGTGGATGACATGCTCGCGTTCCTTCCTGAGGCGAGAACCAAGGAGGCCGCCGGCGACGGCGAGGACGACCTCCAGAACACGCTCCGCCTCACCCGTGACAACATCAAGGCCATGATCATGGTACGTGGTAGATCCAAACCTCCGTCACTTATTTACTGCCATATGCGCCAAAAATAGATTTTTTCTAAGAATTAGGTAAGTTTCAGTCAACACTTTAGCTCCCAGATCTAGACATCAAGAGCCGTGTAGAATTTCTGTGTTAGATGAGAAAAAACTGTTTATTTATTGATGACATAGGAATGGACCGAGTGCATTTAAAACTTTAAAATGCTTATTATAAGGTTGATCTACCATTCAAAAGTAACATAATATTTTTTTAATCTTTAATAATGACATAAGGGAAATTAAGATGAATTTATTACTACTATGTTTCTTAAACTAAAATGAGTTTGTTACCCGTACTATGTTTTTTAAACTAAAATGTGCTTGTATATATGTATGTATGTACGACAGGACGTGATGTTTGGTGGGACGGAGACAGTGGCGTCGGCGATCGAGTGGGCAATGGCGGAGATGATGCACTGTCCTGATGACCTCCGACGCCTGCAACAGGAGCTCACCGACACGATGGGTCTCGATCGGAACGTGGACGAGTCGGACCTCGACAAGCTCCCCTTCCTCAAGTGCGTCATCAAGGAGACGCTCCGGTTGCACCCACCCATCCCATTGCTCAACCACGAGAATGCCAAGGATTGTGTCGTCGGCGGATACTCCGTGCCCCGGGGCTCCCGCATCATGATCAACGTCTTTGCCATCGGTCGTGACCCCAGCGCGTGGAAGGACGCCGACGCGTTCCGACCTTCAAGGTTCATGGCGGGGGAAGGGGAGGCCGCTGGGGTCGACTTCAAGGGCGGGTGCTTTGAGTTCCTGCCGTTTGGGTCTGGCCGCCGCTCATGCCCTGGTATGGCGCTAGGTTTGTACTCATTGGAGCTCGTCGTCGCGCAGCTCACCCATGGGTTCAACTGGGCACTGCCCGACGGCATGACGTCGTCGGAGCTCGACATGTGTGATGTCTTCGGCCTCACAGTTCCACGTGCCTCTAGGCTCAGCGTCGTGCCCACGCCTCGACTCACCTGCTCTTTGGTTGCTGATGATGATGTCGCGCGCCAGGCGTGATGTCATCCGCGCACCTATTGTCTTTGTGTGTGCCACCGCATGAGTTTGGTGGGTTTCTCTTTGCTTTTTCTTCTTATTTCTGTTTTCTGATACTACGGAACACAATAATTGAATCTTCTATGCTTAGGTTACAGAAGTATGATGCGTGACTATTTCATATATTGTCTTGGGAAGGGCAACAACACATGATGCACGCTCCTCCGCGGAGAGCCGTATTTCGGTGGTAGTGCGCGTTTCATGTCATCGTCAAAGAGTCTAGGGCGACGACTCGGGGGGGGGGGGGGGGGGGGGGGGAGGGGGTGTCTGTCTCCCGCTCATCGCTCGCTGTGACGAGTTGTTGAGCAATTATGCAACAACAATTAGGACAACCCACTATAGCAATAGAGACATGCTTTTTTGTTTTCCTCTTGATTTTTTACTTTCTAGCTGGTTTTCTCCCAAGAACATCGACTGCTCCCTCCTTTCCTAAATATAACTCTTTTTATAGATTTTAATATGGATTACGTACGAATGTACATAGACGTAGTTTAGAGTGTAGATTCGCTCATTTTGCTCCGTATGTAGTTCATATTGGAATCTCTAAAAGGACTAATATTTAGGAACAAAGGGAGTACAATAGAAAGTTAGTAAAACGATAGAGTCTAAAGATGTACTAAATTACAAAAATGTGCATGAAAGTGAAAAATGTTCATAAATTGCAAAAATATTCGTGTTTTAAAACACGAATTAGAAAAATATCCACTAATATGAAAAAAAATTCGCTTATACAAAAATGTTTGTGAACTCTAAAAAATATTGTCGATTTGAAAAAAATATAAGCACGAATTTTAAATATAATATATATGTATATTTTTTATTCTTAAAAACAATATAAAAATGTTCAAATGTCTTCAAAATAAGGTAAAAGAAAAACGAAAGAAAGAACCAGAACAAACTGGAGAACAGGTGGGGGAAAACGATAACCCGAAAATCCAGTACAGTACGTGCCTAACAGAGGAAACAAAAAAATGGGTGCACTCCCTCCGCGGCCCGGTCCATAGCGCTTACCCTTGTGCGTTTGCTCGATAGAACCGCGAAGCTATGTCTCGCATTAAGCTAGACGGAAGCTGCTCCTCGCGCAAGCACTGGGCCAGCCCATCAGTACACTTTTCTAAAACAAAAGGAAGAGAAAAAAAGGGGATCGGTCCCACTACCTCCATGGAGAAGTCCGGCCCTGCACTCCGCCCGCTTCGTGTTCGTGGCTAGTAGGGGCTTGGGGGGGGGGGGGGGGGGGGGGGGGGGGGGCGTCCTTCTTGAGGCAATCGAGACGGTTTTCACAGGATATTTTCTATTTCTTTTTTTTCTTATCTCTTTTTTATCCTTTTTCACTCTTTTCGAATTTGTTTCTTTGGTTTCTAGTTTCCTTTTTTATTTAGATTATTTTGTTTCTTTTTTGGTTTTATTGGTTTCTTTTGGTTTTCATTCTACATTTTTTGTATATGCCAACAACATTTTTCTAATTCACATTTAAAAGAATTCCAATATAAATTTATCATATTTTTTAATATATTGTCCAAATTTTCTCTATACACATTTTAAACATTTTTAAATGCTTGATTTACATTTTTCATATACAAGATTAAATTTTTTAGTACATGATAAATATTTTTAAATACATTTTTAAAATTATTGAGTAACAGTTTTCAAATAAAAATATTAAAAAATTTCTAATACATAGCCAACATTTTTTCTATACACATTTAACATTTGCCATACGCTTGATTAACATTATTCAAACACATGTTCAACATTTTTATATACATGATCAGAAATATTTCATCAATTTTTAATACATGATCAACATTTTTAATACACATTTAACATTTCTCAAATACTTGTTAATTTTTAATTGATTAAAAAAATTAAAAAAAATTCTATAAACATTCAATATTTTCCAAATGCTTAATTAACATTTTTTAAATATTTTTTCAACATTTTTCAAATACTTTGTAATATATATATTTAGAATATTTTAAAGTATAAACACAAGTACAAAAATAAAGCAAAAAATAGAAAACATAAAAAACAAAAAAATTGTTTGTGGCTAGTCAACAAGGCCCAAAATGGTCAACAAAAGTCAAGAGAGTTCAGGGAAATCAACACAAGTCCCAAGACAAACAACAAAAAACCAAGCAACAATGAGTGACAAGAGAAGGCAAAATAAAAGGCCTAACTGGCCAAAGGCCCATTCATTGATGGAGCTGAGCGGTGCACCGTAAACTATGGACACCTTCAACTTTGGCTAATTTTCATGGACTCATGGGCATGATTTTATCGTACTACACCTCCTACATACCACCACAATGGGCGGCATGGGCATGTAACAGGTTCACTCACATCACTAAACTAAGGGGAGGGCACTAGAGGTCTTAGAGTTTTGCTCCCAAAACGCTCTAGGATAGAGTCCGAGGAGCCGCATCATGACTCAGATCGATGCTAGAGATCTAGGAGCCTACTCTCAAGACGTTGTAGGATCGACCTCGGTCGAGAGTTAGAGAAAGGGTTTCAAGGAGTCGCGTCATGACTCCGAGCCTATGACAGTCCATCCTACCCAAGGCCCTTCTAACATAGGACTACAACGCCTCACTAAGGTGACGCTTTGTAATAATGCGTTTATAGGGATTGAACACAATTTAAAGAAACGTTGTGTCACTTTTTGTCAAGTGTACTATGACATTTGCTATAAAGTTGTCATACACACCTTCTATATTTATCAACGATCACCCTACTGCTAAACTGGCACATAGTCAAAAGTCACGAAACAATGTGATTTACACACCTATTGCTAAATTGGCACATATACATCTGTTGTACTCAATGTTTAAAAATAGAACAACAACCCTGGAGATCAGTGTCTTGACAACTCGAAGATGAATTGCATCTCAAGTTGATGGTGATGGTGTGACCTAGCCCTCTCTCACACACACGCACATGTGAGAAGTTTTTTTTTTGCGGATGTGAGAAGTTTTGGAGCCATGCCGTCAAGCACAAAGCTCTGTCAAAAAAATCAAGCACAAAGCTTGTCTACTTCATCTTTATGGAATTTTCAACCTCGTCAAATTGGACGGCACTGCGATGTTTTCTGCAGCTGATACATCTATTGTGTGATCGATCTTTAAAAAAACTGAAGCCCTCAGTGCCTCCATTAATTAAGACGTAAGTTGCTCAATTAATTAACAGAAAACCAAAGAAAAAATTCACGCACATCTCTTGGTGCCGCATTCTTGGCTCTTACGACGGAGATCTCATCGAGGTCACCCAAATCTGCACAGGAGTTAGGAGTATCATCGAGTGCAACATCAGCAGGGATCTCCTGATTTGTGCTACGAACCTTCCTCATCTCTCTATCCTTGAGTCCTTGAGCCACAACATTCTTCGGTTAGGGTGGACGGTCCTGACTCAAGGATACTTATGGCATTTCACGTGCTTCACAACAAAGTTGGCGTTGAGGGTTGCCCGTCAGGCAGGCAGCTACCCTTGTATTTCGAGAATATCAGAATCTCCATATATGCGGCTATGAACCCCAATAAAAACCTGGCTGTATGAAAACAGAATTGCTCACTGCACAATGCATAAATATGGATGGAAACTGTTGGCAAAAGAGCAACAAGATCAAAAAATTACTCGTACAAGAAATAAACTTGAGCATAGAAGAACAACCTTTCGTCGAATAAACATGTTTTTTTGTGGTAGCTAGCTAGCTAGCTGAAGTTGTTATCCATTTATTTTCTCCCACAGTGGAGAGATTGGCCTATTTCTCTCACAGTATTTGTCCATTTATTTTCTTCCACGGTGGAGAGGTCGGCCCATTTCTTGATGCTCAAAAGACATATATTGCGTAAAAAAGACTCTGCAAACGGAAATAACTTTGTGTGCAGATAAAAGTCAAAACGCCAAAAACAGTTAAACCATACAAAGGATACTGCATCTTCACTCCACCCATAGCTAAGTCCAGTGAGTCATCAACCACAGCCACATCCAGGAGTATATCCATCAGCCATCACCAACATGACTCGCCTAACGGGTGGCCCATAGTACGCTGCAAACAAAAATCAACACTGAAAGGATATCTATGCGAGCATGGCTTCTCTTCTTTATTGGCATCCAAGATGCTCCGATGTACAAGGCGAGTGCAAATTTCCGTGGTGTTTGGACATTCGAGAAGCGCTAGGAAAACAAATCAAGTTCAAACAGTGTTCTTTTTCAAAGTTTCTTTCACAGTCAAAATTTGTTTTTTGGGGCAACCTCCTTGAATGTCCAAAACAACATAAATTTTACATGCATTCAAACATCTTGGATGACAAAAAATCAGTTTTTTCTTAAATTTTAAATTAGTCTATTTGAATTTACTGTTCACGCCCAAGTGCAGATGCACCTGGGCACCAAATCATGGCTCTCGTTTGCAGTACCATAGGATTCTGTTTTCCTCTATCAGAAACCAAGCAAGCATTTTTTTTTGTGCTATATGAGTTCCATGTTGGATGTTGTGCTACATCCAGCTCCGGCAGTACCTTCCAGAATCCATGCATCAGTGGCTGTACATTTTCCTCCATTTCACTCGGAAAAAAATGATATGCATGAACTCTTTCCACACGTCTGGTCCTTGTCGCTTTGAAATAGAGCCGCACAAACATGCATCCA
Organism: Aegilops tauschii subsp. strangulata; assembly: GCF_002575655.3. Classification (NCBI taxonomy): domain Eukaryota; kingdom Viridiplantae; phylum Streptophyta; class Magnoliopsida; order Poales; family Poaceae; genus Aegilops; species Aegilops tauschii. The sequence goes on from NC_053037.3 coordinate 44,167,044, forward strand.
CTCTTGTCGGTCTTATCATCGTCCGACTGACTTTTTCTTTTTGAGGCTAAAGAAAAATTCATTCCAAGAGAATAGAGTTACAGTTTGCTAATACAAACTCTAAAACACCGTTCAGGACCTTGCGCAACTAACAAGCGGTGTTACCTTCAGACCGACTGATATTAGAAAGACTATCAACTACTATATTTTGGTTACGACCTAAGAGCATCTCCAGCCATTGGCCCCCCAGGAGGCAAAAAATCACCGCCTGGGGCGAGCCGGTGGTATAATCGGCTCTAGGGGCGGTTGGGCACCCAGCCGTCACCCCAGGCACCGATATCAACCCATTTCTGGCCGCTTTTCGGTCCACTTTCGGCGAAAAAAGGCCCGATATCGGCACGAATCGCCCCGTATTCGGCGTGGTTCGGCGTGAATTCTCAACATAAGTAATTTTTTTATCACATAGTTCATCACAGAAAATCAATAAATAACAAATAGTTCAATACAAATTATATAGTTTAACAAATAAAAACTCATATTTCATCACACGTCGAGCTAGGTGTCGCCCTTGATCCTCCATAGGTGCTTCACCAGATCCTGCTGCAGTTGTTGATGCACCTGTGGGTCTCGGATCTCCTGACGCATATTGAGGTAGGCAGTCCAGGTTGCCGGTAAATGGTGATCAACTTGGGCAAGAGGACCCTGCCTGTAGTATGGTTCAGTGTCAAACACTGGCTCTTCCTGCTCGCTCTCAATGATCATATTGTGCAAGATGACATAGCAAGTCATGATCTCCCACATTTGATCTTTCGACCAGGTCTGAGCAAGGTACCGGACAACAGCAAATCGAGATTGGAGCACACCAAATGCCCGCTCGACATCCTTCCTGCAAGCCTCCTAAACCTTGGCAAAGTGGGACTTCTTGCCTCCTGGCACGGCGTTTGAGATAGTCTTCACAAATGTAGACCATCTCGGATAGATGCCATCAGCTAGGTAGTACCCTTTGTTGTAGTGCCGCCCATTGACCTCGAAGTTCATGAGAATGACCTTCAATAAGCTTGGCAAAGACGGGGGAGCACTGCAGCACGTTGATGTCATTGTGAGTTCCTAGCATACCAAAGAAGGAGTGCCAAATTCAGAGGTCCTGCGTGGCCACCGCCTTAAGTACCACACTGCAACCGCCTTTGGCGCCTTTATACATCCCCTGCCAAGCAAATGGGCAGTTCTTTCATTTCCAATGCATGCAGTCGATGCTTCCAAGCATCCCAGAAAATCCTCTTGTTGCATTCTGTGCTAGGATCCGAGCAGTGTCTTTCGCATTGGGTGTTCGCAAGTATTGCGGTCCAAACACTGTCACCACTGCCCTGCAGAACTTGTAGAAACACTCAATGGTCGTGGACTCGACCATGCGCCCATAGTCGCTGAGTGAATCACCGGGAGCTCCGTATGCAACATACTCATCACTGTCGTGCACTTCTGGATTGAGGTGAATCCAAGTTTGCCGGTGCAATCCTTCTTGCACTTGAAGTAGCTGTCGAACTCCCGGATGGAATTCACAATCCCGAGGAAAAGCTTTCGGCTCATCCGATAACGGCGCCGAAATACTTTGTCGCCGTGCAGTAGAGCGTCGGCGAAGTAGTCGGAGTAGAGCATGCAATAGCCTTCCAGACGATGCCGGTTCTTTGCTTTCATCCGCCCCGGCGCCGAGCCACCTCGCCGCGGCTTTTCATTGGTAGCGAGCAGGCCAGCGAGGGCGGCGAGGACCATGAGATGTTCCTCTTCACGGACGTCAGCATCGGCTTCCTCCTCCAGCAGCACGGCGAGCGCCTCCTCGTCGTCTGAGTCCATTGCCGAGCAGGCAAATCGCCGAACACCTTGTGGGCGTGGTGGGCGCACACCCGCCGGTACACTGTCCTGTGCGGTCGGAACGCCGGAAAAATAGCCCGGGCGGTGGTGGAGGCTACCGCGGCGAAACCTCCTCTCTTTTTCGGCGGGGAATGGCCTATCTAGCGGTGGTGAGCGGTGGGCGGCGCCGGGATCGGCAAGGTGGTGGCCGAGCGCGCGGGGGGGTGGGAGGCGAATCTGGACGATAGGCTTGACTTTTCGCCTGACAGTGTGGCCCAGGCGTGTTTTCCCTTGCCCTGAAACCCCCGAGCGCCCCCCCCCCCCCCCCCGGTTGCGCCGGGTTCGACCTGCGATCGCCAGGCCTAAAAGGCCGAGCCGACGGATTTTGGCGTCCTGGGGATGCGACTGGGACGTTTTTTCGACGCCGGCACGTAAAAAGTCGTCTGGGGGCCTGTTGGAGGCGCGGCTGGAGTTGCTCTAACTTCATAGGAATAAACTTTTGTGGACAGGAGAAGCTTGATTTTGGTTATCAGATGTCCATACGCAGAGCGGTCAAGAGAGTCGTTTGTGAGAGCAGCAATGGCAGCAGCATTGTCACCCTGGATCACGAGGGGGAGCCCGATCTTTGGATTGCTATATGGACAGACCCTCCATGATTGCCTTGATATCCACCTGCACTGCGTCATTACAATTGAATAAGTATCTATAAACTGCAAAAAGTACCGATCCTTTGAATCTCTGAGAATCATACTGGTTCCTGCTTCCCCGGTTACCTTGACAAAAGATCCAGCTTTTCGGTAGCCAAAATATATGCACTCTTTTCGAGGCCGTGTTCAATACCGCACAAAACAGCCGACACGTTCCCGTGAAGACAGTATCGTCCAACTGATTTTCTTCCTCGTCTAGTCAAACTGCTTTCGAAAGAACCCTAATGACATATCCAGCCATATAGTACTATGAAACGATACAAAATCAGGCATGCATGCCTAGCTAGACAATGTCAACGAACGATAACCCACAAGCAACTCGTGTGCACAGCAAGGAATTAACCATTTGCACACATCACATTCGTTGAACAAATATGTTAGCACACATCACATTCGTTGAACAAATATGTTAGCACATATACACGACGATAAGACGTCGACGCGTTAATCTGAATGCATCTGTTCAACACATATATTGCGTACATATACATATAGGAAGACGTTAGCGAAACGGCGATACAAGATAATAAAAAATGCTCATGGAGGAAATAAAAATAGCATAAATGAACCACTTTTTTGTTGAGTAAAATGTATTTTGTGCTAGCTAGCCAGCTGAAGTAGTTGTCCATTTCTTTTCTTCCACGGTGGAGAGGTTGGCCTATTTCTTGATGCTCAAGAGACATATATTGCACAAAAAAAGACTCTAGAAACTGAAAAAATTGTGTGCAGATAAAAAGTCAAACCGCCAGGAACAGTTAAAACCATAGAAAGGACACTGCATCTTCACTCCATCCATAGATAAGTCCAGTTGGGTCATCAACCACAGCCACATCCAGAAGGATATCCATCAGCCATCACCAACATGACTTTGCCTAACGGGTGGCCCATAGTGCACTGCAAACAAAAAATCAACACCATCAGTCCCTCCACAGTCCACACCACTCCCTTCATCTGAAACCACTGAAAGAATATCCATGTGTATGGCTTTCTTTCTTTGCAACTCCAACCACCAAAAAACACAACACATCACCTCAAGAAAATTCCACTGGTCAAATCGTCAGTTCGTAGTACAGCTAGATTTGATTACTTCTGTCTCATTATATTTACATTTCATCAGGCAAAGATTCAAGGAGGAGCGACATCGTTGAGGTTTACATGCAGCCTGGAACCCACTCAAATTGTGACATCGTTGAGCTAGTGCTGCTGTAGTCCGATCCTAACCATGCTTCTTAATCATAACCTTTCTAACTTTGCTACTCGAAGATATACACAGTTTAGTAGATGCTACGGATGGCTAGTGCGTATGGCGTGTCAGAGGATCGATGTCACGACTGTTCGGCCCTTCTTCTTCGCATCTGAGCTCCCCAGGATAGGTTCTCTTCTGCGTCCTTCACCGTGCTCCGCTTCTTCAGCTCGGATATTTGGCCTTCCCAGGACGTCCTCCATCCAGACTTCTCTTCCTGCTCCTGTAGTATGGTTCACAAAGAAAAGAAGTTAGTGTGGAGACAGAGGAAACTCTACAGCAAGTTGGAACTTCGCAAAGAGCATGACAAAGCAATGGTTGACAATTGCTACGGGCATTGTTAATTCAACATCATCAATAGCGATATGAAAAGAGACATCACCTAAGATAGCTCACTCCTGCAATTTTCAACCTTGCACGGAGGACACCACTTTCCAAATTATTAATCCTTTTTGGATTTCTTGTCAAATCTGACAACACCAAATTAACAAATCTCACACATGCGATTCCTTCTTTTCCTCTCCAAATTATTAGCATGAAAATGACTTATCTAAATCCATCTGAACAGACACCAGCCATCATCATGCCACATATGCATATATTCTACATCCACTGAATTCATTCATATTCATATATAAGATCGCATAAGGGAGGGTTTCTGTATTTCTTATTCTGTCTGTTTGTGATTGAAAAGTGATACATCAAGCATATGGAGCGGTTAGTCGGCAAGCACCAAATATTGGGATCTAAACTAGTAGATCTCCAATCAAGTATTTTTTCCCCAGTCCTAGAATACTCCTGGATTAACCAGCCAGCCATCTCAAGCCAGGCTGGATCCCACATGAATGATATGTTAAACTAGGATCCCACATGAATGATATGCTAAACTATGAGTTTACAGGTGTCTTAACTGAATAAATAGGCTAGCACAGAGCTATTGAGGTATTCTATTGAGGAATCTTGTTAAATATATTGAGGATTAGCCTAAAATGTTACTCCCTCCGTCCCATAATATAAGAGCGTTTTTAAAACCTTCTGAGTCCAACAAGTTTGCATGGAGATAGAGCGCAGTTTGAAGGATTTATAATTAATAAGATAAATACAACGAGGTGAAACCACAGATGGATTGAGACGTGGTCAGGAATTAATTCGAGGAGCAGACCGTGATGCAGACAATTTCCATCCATTATCATCCACGGAAAAGAAGAAGGAAGTAACAGAGATATGGAGACGGAGGAGACAGGCAGAGTGGGTGGGCACCTGGTGGTAGAAGGCGGAGGCGTCGTGGCGCCGTGCGGCCGGGGAGAAGGCGAGGCGGCAGACGCCGCGGGCGAGGGCGCGGTCGTAGGTGGTGCGGCGGCTGGGGTCGGAGAGCGTCTCGTAGGCCTCCTGCACCTGGATGAAGCGGCGCGTGTGCTCCTTGGCGGCGTCCGGGGGGGACACGTCCGGGTGGTACTTGCGCGCCATCCGCCGGTACGCCGCCCGCACGTCCTCGAAGCTGCTCCCCTCCGCCGAGATCCCCAGCAGGTCGTAGAACGTCGGCTGCGGCTGCGCCGGCATCGCCGTGTACGCGCTCGCGGCTCCGGAAGCAGCAGCCGCCCGCGCCCGCGTCGTCGCGCGGGGTGGGGGCCGGAACCCGGCGCGGCCGCCGCCGGCGACGGCGACGGCGAAGGCGGCGGACGCGGGGGAGGCGGCGAGGTGGGGCATGTGTGTGGCCTGGTGGTGGAGTGTTTGCGCACTGGGTCGGATCTCTCCCTCTGTCTGGCTCCACCTGATCTGATCTGATCTGATCTGCTTAAGCTTAGCCGTAGGAGCAGAGAGTGGCGGTGCTCCAATTTTTAATTAGGGGAGAGGGGGGCGTGGAGAAGATATAGAGAGGGAGATCTCCAACCAAAGATATGTGTGGAGTCGCTTTCCGGCCATTGTCCATTTCTTCACCCCACCTTGTTGTGTGTTGCTGTAGAACCAGCAAAATTGTCAAGAATTACTGTTTTGCATATGAAAACAAGCCGATTTTACGTGCTACGGGTTCCGTGTGGGATGCCGTGCACACATCCAGCATCCAGGTGAGGTCCAGCAGCACCTTCCAGAATTCATGCATCCGTATGTTGTAACCATTTGAAATGGCCAGAAATACAAATATTTAGGGACGGAGGGAGTAGTAATCCCTAGTGTTAATATGAGATACTTGCACCTAGATATCCCTAGTGTTAATGCATCAGATATGTTTATAACCAACTGTCTCACAAATAATTCGTAAATCAATCTGGAACCCAGCACCATATTGCAAGGGATCAATGCAAATAGCCGCGCGAGGTGTGGGGTGGAACCCAGTGCGGCTGCCGCCGGCGACGGCGAAGGCGGACGCGGCGAGGTGGGGCATGTGTGCGGCCTTTGTGCACTGGGTCGGATCTCTGCCTCGCTCCACCTGATCTGATATGCTTAGCTTTCGTGCTTGCTTAGCCGTAGGAGCAAAGAGTGGTGTGGTGGTGCTCCAATTTTTAATTAGGATAGCGAACCAACATGTGGTTGAAAAGTTAGAGGGACTGTGGTATCCCCGGACCACCAGGGTTCAAATCCTGGTGCTTGCATTTATTCCTATATTTATTTCAGGATTTCCGACGATGCGTATTTAGTGGGAGGAGACGTTCCCGTCGATGACGAGGCGCCTACGGTGACTTCGTAAATTTCCAGATAATATGTCGGTTCAGTCTTTCGAAGGTGCTCATAGGGATAGGATATGCGTGTGTGCATTCATAGGTGTGAGTGTATGCGCGTGTATATGAGTGCTTGTATCTGTACTGATATTAAAAAAATTAATTAGGATAGAGGAAGGCGTGGAGAAGATATATAGAGAGGGAGATACCCAAGATATGTGTGTAGTCGCTTTCCGGCCATTGTCGACTTCTTTCCCCCTTGTTGCTCTAGAGCCAGCAAAATTGTCAAGAATTATTACTATTTTGCATCTGAAACCAAGCAAAGCAATTTTATGTGCTACGGGTTCCGTGTTGGATGCTGTGCACACATCCAGGTCCGGCAGTAGTTTCCAGAATCCATGCATAAGTGGCTGTAATTTTTTCTCCATTTTCACTTTAGAAAAGAGGGGAGATTATACATGGACTCTTTCCACACGTCTGGTCCTTTTTGTCCCGCACAAGGATGCGTCAACTCTGCCCCGTCCTATCACCTCTGACCAACTTGGACGGCAGTATTATTACTTGGATCCATCTTGCATTTCTTCATCGCCTACTAAAGTTAGTACAAAATTGTGTCATCTATTTTGAAACGGAGGAAATAGCCCACAAGCAACTCAGCAAGGGATATATTTACATACATGTGTATACACGCCCATGTTGGATGTTATGGGTTCCATTTTGCATGCAGTGCACACATCCAGGTCCAGCAGCACCTTCAAGAATTCATGCATAACAGCATCTCCAGCCGTTGGCCCCCACGAGGTCCTAAACCGCGTGCTGGGGGCGTGATGCCCCCGGTCGCGGCGCCCATGTTTTTTTGAAAATTTAAATTCCGGCACAAACATGGCGCAAATTCAACCAAATTTCAGCAAGTTCGTTCATATTTAAAATATTTTACAAAAATGAAAAAAAACGCTACTAGGCTGCTCCTCGCCGTCTCCCTCGCTGCCCGCCGCCCTTGCAGTTCTACATGCCGAGGAGACTGTAGAACCGCGTGTAGTCGCCGTCGTCGTCGTTGTCGTCGTCGTCGTCGTCGCCTCCGCCTCGGCCGCCGTCCCTGCTGCAACCCTCCCCCGGTTGGCGCGGCGGGTTGGACGGTCCGGGGGCGTCCTCGTCGTCGTCGCTGTCGAGGATCACGACGTCGTGCTCGTCCTCGCGCCCATGTTTGCAGGCGGCTATCTCCTCCAGGGCCCGGCGTTGCCGGACCATCTCGTCGCGGAGGTAGTCGTCCCGCGCCCACTGTAGGGCGTCCTCGTCGGAGAAGCCACGCCGGGCTATCTCCTCGTACTCCGCGGGGAGGCCGGGCTCCAGCTTGGGCTTGACGAGGACGAGGCGGCCAGAGGCGGGGGTGGAGTCGCCGATGCGGACGCCGGAGCTGCGGGTGCGCCGGCTGACCGGCGTGTCCTGGGGCTCCCGCTTGACGGGGCGGAGGCATGGAGAGCCAGACGGGCGGCCAGACGAGAAGGAGGACGCCCCGTGGTCCATGCGCCTCGGCGTCCACGAGCTCCCACGCCGGCGAGAGAAGGACGGGGGAGCGGGGTACTCCAGCCTCGGCGTGTTGCCGCCCTCGATGTACTCGAGGACGGCCTCCAGCGTGCGGCCGGGCACGCCCCACCATCGGCGCCGCCCCTCGGAGTTGAGCCTTCCGGATGGCACGACGCCGTTGGTGGCCTCGAGCTGCTCGGCGTGGCGGCGGCGAAAATATGGCTCCCAGAGCGGGCTGTCGGGGACGTAGCGTGGCCCCTCCCTCGCCGCCCGCGGCAGGGAGGCGCGGATACGCGCGATCTGGGTGGTGGTGGCACCGGGACCCCGCCGGCGCTGATTCTCCACGCCCTGGCGCATGTCCGGCGGGACCGGGTACTCGGCCTCGAAGAGGAGCCGAGCTTCGTCCTCGTGAAGGTGTCGGCGGTCGAAGCCGTTCGCCGCCGCGCCGTCGCCTGGGAAGCGCTCGGCCATGCTTTGATCTGGAGACGGCAAGAGGAGAGGGAGGAAGGGGGAGAAATGGCGCGTCGGCGGTGGAGACTCTGTGCGTGTCACCAGCGTGCTGGGGGTCGGCTTATATAGGCGGAGGCGCCGCGCGTACGCGTGGCGGGCGAGGGGACGCGCGTCGTCCGGTCTTCACTGCGCCGCCCGTGAGGCATCAATGGAGGAGGCTGACCGGCGCGGCAGCGCGCGACAGCTTTGGCATTGATTCACCGTGGGAAACGAGGCGATGAGGACGACGAAGCAGCGAGAAGGCTCTTTTGCGCCAAAAACGATTCGCCCGGCGCCCCCGAGCGCCCCCCAACGCGCTGGGTTCGGGTTGGGTCCGTCGGCGCCAATTTCGGCCCGAGCCGGCGAAAAATGGGTCCTCGGGGCTGATTTTTGGCGCCGGCGGCCGAAAAGTTGCCTGAGGGGCCTTGTTGGGGGCGCGGCTGGAGATGCTCTAAGTGGCTGTAAATTTTTCTCCATTTCACTTATAAAACAAGATTAATTTTGTTTTGCAGGGTTTGTGAAATATGATTACACATTGACAGTTTCCACTTGTCTGGTCCTTGTCAAGTAGGGATGCAGGTGAGCACGTCCGCGAAGTCCGCAACGACCCACATTGATCTTCTTTTGCATCAACAAGGTCATCAAAGCAAGCAACAGTGATTAGCTTATTTTCGTTTTCGCAACGCGTCCACTTGCATCCAAGTCCTTGTCCCTTCCAAATGGACCAGACAAAGAGCTCCCTATTCTTATCGTGTTCCGACTGACTTTTGATGAGGTCTAAGATGATGGTATTATTTACATTACATCCATCTTGCCCTTCTTCCTCTTCTATTCATACCTCAAGCACAAACCTGCCTCCCGAGACATCCAACCACACATGAAACGAAATACGAAATACAAAAAAACACGCATGCATACCTAGACCGTGTCAACAAGCAACTCGTGTGCACGGCAAGGGACGCGCGCATCACATTCCTTGAACAAAAATACTACACACGCAAACGACGATAAGGCGTCGACGCGTTAATCTTTTTGATCCTCGTTGTTAATCAATGCCAAATTTCTAGACCATGTGACGTACAGCCAGACGCGAAACAAAAGCACGCATATTTGGACCGTGCCAACAACCGTTGGTAACCACAAGCTACCTACCTGCGTACAGGCAAAAGAGTCGCAAATTGCAGAAATATATTTTAACAACAGAGATAAGACGGCGACGTGTTGGCATACACATCTTCATCCTCGACGTTCATCATGCCAGGTTTTTTATATGGACATCAACGGGATCCGATATGCACCACATTCGTCTACATTGTTAGGTCATGGTTCTCTTAGCCGCCTTCTAAACAGTAAACAAAACAACCCCTCGTGTAACTGGAGAGGAATTAACAACGCGGCTTTTAGCTTGCGACACAGGAAAAACAATACGCTTAACTAGTGCTCGATGGTTTCGAGGGCTAGGCTTTGCCGACCACGACTTTGATCAATCAAATAATACCAAATGCCCCTAGTACCCTTTTAGCAGTTCATGGAGGTCAGCAAAGCACACGAGCCATTGCGCGTTGCTGATTGCTTGGCTGATGTCAGTGTGGTATCTATACTTGCACCTAGATATCCCTAGTGTTAATGCATCGGATATAATTCACAAATAATCAACTGTCTCACAAATAATTCACAAATAACCAACTGTCTCACAAATAATTCACAAATCAATCCAGAACCCAGAATCCAAACAACAAAATCATCTTAACTCGCTGATAAGATTTAATTTGCTCGTCTTGTCGTCTGCTAAAATACAATCAAAACTAAAATCTGGCAGGGCAAACTCGCTATGTCCATTTATTCATCTTTGTTGGAAGGAAGACAATACAAGCGCAGGAAGAAAAAGGAAATCCATTACTAAGAGCCTGTTCGCACTCTCTCCCCGCTCCAACTCCACTATGGAGCGGACCAGTATCCAGTTCAAATTTCGCTGAAGGTCCACTCCACGCTGGAGCGGAGCAGCATCCAGTTCAAATTTCGCTGAAGGGCCACTCCACGCGCTCCGCTCTGAAGGAGCGGAGGGTTGCGGAATAGGGCCTAAGACTTGTTCAGATACAAATGCTAGCACACCTATAACTCGTTCAAGATTGTAAAAACAAACACCGAATTTAGAATAGGTTGAAGCGGAAGAACATACAACACATTAAAGGCTGGATTTCTGGACCTGAATAAGTACTTCCGGACCTAAATATTGAGCAATTTGTAGGTGCAGGCCAAATAGCCTGTGCATGCATGATGATACTTGTCACCTACTTCTCCCTAGACAGTTAACACTGGTATTTCTTAGAACTAAGCCTCCCATATAATTCATACATCAACCCAAAACCCAAACCCATTACCAAATGTCAAGAGATTCATTCGATAGATCCAAGCAACCACATTATCAGTGACTCGCCAATACTGTTTAGTTGGCTCAGTCTGTCAACTGCTAGACGCTACTCAATCATCCAGTGACAGGGCGAGACTAGAAAAATGATCTAGCACGTACAGTACTTATAAAGATCCGGATCCCTGGAACAAGCTTGCTATGTCCATTGTACTGTAGCCATCCTATTCAACACAAGCAAATAAAAAAGGCAGGAAAGGCATCAAGTTTATAACTACGAAACTGACATGGTTGCATACTATTTTAATTTGTTGAACACTGTACAAAGTTCCTATAAAAAATCCAGTCCAATGGACAATGGAATAGGCTATATGGCACAAAAACATATCTCGATATCTATCAAGATTGGTTTCTGGACATGGATAAGTATTTCTGGTGTTCACCAGAACAAGTCCACAGCATAAATCCTTACCTCTTCTACACACAAAGCAGCTTTTAAAGTTAGCATGTCCTGTCCCCTCCCAAACATGTTCCAAGTTCCAACGGCAACCAGCTTTCAAGAAACCTGCACATGTTTTTCCAACCACAGCACCAGTCATAGCAGGTGAGCAGTAACTAGCAAAGTTACTCTTTGCAGAGGACAGGTGCTTCTTCCGAAACGAACAAACATGTGCAAGAGCAAAAAGAAGACAAGGAATAATAATATTTGAAGGCATGCTGCTTATCTCTGGAACTATCAAGGGAACACCCTGGAGTAAATGTTCCGACTTTATCAACAATTGCCTCACATCAGTCAGACACTGCCTTCTCAAGCGAGCCCCTGTCACTCAGGAAAGGGGGAGAAGGAAAAGGAAAAAGGAAAGGAAAAAGGAAAAATCATGAATGCCATGGCACAAACTCAAGACATTTATTTTAGGCAGGGTGAGAATTGAGAAGCACACAAAATAACAAATAAATTCTACAGCACAATTGTCTACATTCATCCGAAGGACTAAACAACTACTGAACTTAACATACGGATCAATTAAGCTGCTGAACTTTTTGAATCATCAGATCATTACTGATAAAAGATGCACATGAGAGAATCATACGCAAAAACACAGCACATAATGCAAACTCAATCAAAATATGTTCACAGTATGTAGATAAACATCTCAGACCATTGCACCAGCCAAAGCATGCCAACTGAAATGTAGCATAGCCTAGAGACAAGTTGTTTAATCTTTCATAATGGACTTTACTTGAGTATGGATAAGTGCGCACTCCCTTGAATCTTCAATTCACACCGCAGAATCAGCTCCAACTCTTCACAAGCCTGCAACGACAAATATATATGGTTGGTTTTGACCTCACTGTGCTAAATCACCTTACAATCTCCAGTGTTACATTTAGAAGTTTACTCCAAGGAGCAAATCTCCATCAATTAAGTTAATGAGGAATACATTTTTATAGATCAGATGAACACTCTGGTTGGCACTGAAGCTCTCCAAAAGATCTTCATATCCTGCAAATAAAACTCCTAAATCAGAGAGGAGATAACAAACACCAGTTCAGCAATGCATCCATTGTATGAGTAGACTCTGCAATCAGCCAACTGAACGATGTGGCAGGTAAACACTGTGGTTAATATCACATGGCAGACTCTTCGGTGCCCCCTAAAGCGCCATCTCCTTCAAGTCCATGTTGCCCATTAATGTCGGACACAGTAGAGCACATATCTTCCTCGGCTCTCTGCTTTGATGCAGGCAATAGAGCATCTGCTGAGCATTTATCTGTACCAGTTTCATCAGGAAATTGCTGGTCTTCCTGGATGACCAGATCAGCTCCTTCTAATGAAGCATTTCGCAGCCTAACTTCAGTGTCATGCTTGAAGCCATCAGAGTCTGAACCAGCTTCCGACTGATTAACCATCCTATCTGGAGACCTCCCTTTATGAAGGTTCTTTTTATCTGAAGACAAGGGATCATCAAGGGAATTGTATTTCCTAGCTCGAGTGCCCTCTTCTGATTTCTTCGACTCATGCTGGTCAGTAACATCCCTATGATATTTATCCCCGGAATGCCTTGAACTTCTATGGGACCGTGAAGATGAATGACGCGAACTTTTATCTCTGGAATGTCTTGATTCATCTTCTCTGTATTTTCTGTCCTTGCGAGAAGAATCGTCTTTGTCATACTTCTTGCCATCTGTCTTCATCTTAGTACTCCTACTTGTGTCATGTTTCTGAATATTATCACCATCCTCTACCAAGCTTCTCTTCTCAGATTTTGACCTTGGAGAATCCACATCCTCAATACTGTCTTCATTCTTCCTCTTGTCATACTCCACGGCAGCAGCAGCATCATGTCTAGATTTCTTGTGATTGCCATTGTCAATATCCAGCAATTCATCTTCAGATACAGATGAACTCCTTTTATGAGCAACAACAGAAGTATCTGCATTCTTATCCACTGCGTCCTTTACAGGCCTTTCATCTTTGCCACCTCTAGTACCTCTATCAGATCTTTTTTTGTCATCCTGCACCTCAGATTTTTTGACATCCTTCTTATCACTGTTACGATGCTTTCTCTCTTGAGATCTGGATCTTGAATGCCTGCTACGACGAGAAGAACGCTGATCACGTGTTGGTGATGACTTGCTTCCTTTATGATGTCGTGGTGACCTTGAACCAGCACGAGCTGACCTTCTTGATTTTGATGGGCTTAAACTTTCTTCCCTTTGCCGCTTCGGTGACCGAGAATCAGCTCTTGATGGCTTCTTAGACCTCGGGCTTATACTTCTGCTCCTGTTCCTCCTTGAACTAGATGAGTAATGATCACGAGACCTGTCACTCTCTCTTCTCCCAGACCTGCTATATTTGTCCCTATCATCCCTATATGATCGGTCACTGCCATACTTTGAGTGGTGAGATCTCGACGGAGATCGTGATCGGTGATCCCGGGAGCGTCTAACTGGCGGAGAGTAAGAGCGATCCCGCCTACTCCGACGGTACTTGATAGGTGATCTTGACCGAGACTTGGATTTACGAGAAGGGGGCGATGGCGATCTGTAAAGCAAATAATAAACTGGTCAGGGTTCCTTCTGCAGTTTTAAACCAAAAGAAATTATGCTGTTGATAGTCCTACTCTGAGATATCTCATTCTACTTCACATGTTCCATAAAACCATAGATGCATAAACGTAAATGATGAAATGTATGCCAAATAAATAGAACATCATCAAAAGGGAAGCTATCTCTTGAAAACAACATGTGTTTCTATATCCTAAAAAATTAAGGCATGTACAATAAAAATATATATAAAAAATCCCTTTCACACAACCAATAACTAAAGAACTGTCTGAGTAAAGACAGTGTGCTTCTAATCTGACGTTGTAATGTACAAGTAGAGCAAAATCAGGAACAAGAACTATCTGTTACCATAATACTGGAAAAGATGACAATGATTCATGTATAATCCAACTAGTCAAACATTACCTTGACTTCTCTTTGGCATCCTTTTCTTCCGCACTTTCCCCACCAAAGCCCTCTGCTTTCAACTTCCTGCTTATCTCAGCAGCCCGTGCAGCTGCTGCATCAGTGGCATTTTTCATGGTGGCTGCACGTACAGCGGCCTGCTGAGCGGCTATTGACGTCTGCATCATCAGTGACTGCTGGAATTGCAGCTGTTGCATCTGAACAGCTTGCTGCATCATCATAGGTAAATTGCTATTTGCAATACTAGTTTTTTGAGGAAGAGATTTAGCCATCTCAACATTCAAGGGGCGACCACCAACATCCACGTTACTGAGGGCCAATGCAGCGGTTGCTTCTTCTGGTTTGGAATACTCCACATAAGCAATATGTTTCGAGTCTGTGATAGTACAATCAACAACTTTGCCACAGTACCCAAATAGCTGCTTAATGGTCTCCACCGTAAGAATTGGGCTCAGGTTGCTAATCTGAACAATTTTCTTCAGAGTCTCAGCTTTCTCGGCTTCCGTCATACCTACAGGGACTCAACATGCAGGTGAGCGACATGACTAAAAAAATAAAGTGCATGAAATAACTCATAAGAACATATAGTATACAGTAAACCTTAAGGCGTAGCCATGCTAAATAATACTACCTCTGTATCAAAATATAAGATGTTCGTTTTTGTAGGCCAAGCTAGCCTAAAGAAACATCTTATATTTTGATACGGAGGGAGTACAAAATAGCATCAAGATTTTGTAACTGGA
The DNA here is from genome assembly GCF_002575655.3 of Aegilops tauschii subsp. strangulata. Lineage (NCBI taxonomy): Eukaryota > Viridiplantae > Streptophyta > Magnoliopsida > Poales > Poaceae > Aegilops > Aegilops tauschii. The sequence continues at coordinate 44,182,073 of NC_053037.3, forward strand.
CTTGCTCATGCAGTGTAATTTAAGAACCTTATATTATAGAGATAGCATTATAGGGTTGCGATCTAACATGTCTATATTATTGATTCGGCATACTGAGGAAGAAGACAGGGTCATCAGGCAAATTTTAATCTTATACTAGTTCAACAATAGAGCGCACATGCTATGAGAATTCCTTAAGAATTGGCAGGGATTACCTGATGAAGCCTGCTCTGCAGCTTTGGAATCAGCTTGCATCTTAGCAGCATGTGCCTGAAGCGCCTGAGCAGCCATGATAGCCTGAGCAGCTGCCATGGCTGCCGCGGAGGGCGCCATGGGAGCATGGCTGAGCGCACCCATGGACGTAGTGGCAGCCATGACAGACATGAGCAGCTGCTGTGGCGGGTGGCTGAACTTGCAGTCCGTTCCCTTGGTGCACTTCCCATTGATGTGCTCCCGGCATATCTCACCCAACGTGGAACCAACGCCTGGCAGGACGACACCACCAGAAGCGCCAGAGGAGGCACCAGGGATGAGGCCGAGCAAGCCCGGGAAGGAACCGGGCATGGAGCCGGCGTAGTTTGGCATGTTGGGCATGGTCTGGTTGAGCATATTGGGGTACGCGGACGAGGCGGCAGGGTAAGCGGACGAGGTGGTGGGGAAGGCTGCCGCGGCGGAGGCGGCGGTGGCAGCGCTGAAGAAGACAGGGAAGGGGCTCCCCATGATGGGAGCGCCGTCGAGGTCGATGTGGACCATGTAGTTGCCGCGCTTGGGGACTGCGTAGGTGACGGCGTAGGATCCGTCGCCGTTGTCCCTGACGCCGCCATCTAGGTCGTCGCCACCGACGCCAGCCGCGGGGCAGATGCGGACGCGGACGCGGGCGCCGCCCACGGAGACCCTGCGCCCGTCGCGGTCCTTCCCGACGACGGTGAAGGTGGCGGGCGCGCCCGCGGAGCCGCCGGCGATGCCTGGGCCCGCGGCGGAGGACTTGGAGGGGTCGACGGGGCCGGGAGGGGCGCGGGGGCGGTCGTCGGAGTCGGAGTCGGATTCGGGGTCGGGGCGGAAGGCGGGCTCGGCGGGGGAGGAGGGCCTGTCGTGGCGCTCCGGGTCGGCCTGGGGGGACTGGTCGGCGTGGGCGGTCGCGGAGAGGGCCCTGAAGGTGGCGTCGAAGGCGGCCTTGGCGGCGGCGGCGGTGTCGGCCTCGGACTTGAGCTTGGCCTCCTCGGCCTGGCGGACCCAGATGGGCTTGGGCGCCGCCATGGGAGCGAGATGCGAGATCTCGGCGACGGCAGAGCTAGGGTGGGTAGCTTTCTAGGGTTTGGCTTTGGCTTCGCGGAGAGGAGAAGACGAGGATCAGATGGGATGCCGGGATAGATTAGGAGAGGAATCAGAGGACGACGGTAATACTGCCACCGCCTTCTTGGGCCTACATGGGCTTTTCCTTGCGTCTTCTTGGGCTTACATCGGCCTTTTCCTTGCTATTCGTTTAACTTTTATTTTTCATAAGGCCCAAATTTCTTTTGTAAATCTGGCTTTGTGTCTGAGCAACCGCAAATTAACGAGCACTCCTTCGGGAGCCTCGCAACGATCAGTGTCACTTGGCGTGCTCTCAGTCATTCATCACGTGTCGCGCCGTGGGTGCTCCCTCCGGATTTTTTTTTTCGCACGCGTTTTCGGCTTTTTGAACGGTTTTTTCCCGGGTTTTTTCGACGTTTTGGTTTTCCCCCAGTCTTTCTTAGCTTTTTGATCAAAAAAATTGAAAAAAAATTCACGCAAAAAAACATGTTTTTTTCTTTCCCGGGAGTCACGGTTTTGCTTCCGCGAGAGGCACGGTTGTGCTTTCGCGAGAGTCACGGCCGTGCCTCTCGAAAGGAAAAAAATACGTGTTTTCTGGTTTTTTTCTTTCACGAGAGTCACGGTTTTGCTTCCGTGAGAGGCACCGTTGTGCTTTTGCGAGAGTCACGGCCGTGCCTCTCGGAAAGGGAAAAAATACGCATTTTCTGTTTTTTTTCTTTCGCAAAAGTCACGGTTTTGCTTCCGCGAGAGGCACGGTTGTGCTTTCGCGAGAGTCATGGCCGTGCCTCTTCGGAAAGAGAAAAAAATACGCGTTTTCTGTTTTTTTTCTTTCGCGAGAGTCACGGTTTTGCTTCCGCGAGAGGTACGGTTGTGCTTTCGCGAGAGTCACGGCCGTGCCTCTCGGAAAGGGAAAAAAATACGCGTTTTCTGTTTTTTTTCGCGAGAGTCATGGTTTTTGCTTCCGCGAGAGGCACGGTTGTGATTTCGCGAGAGGCACAGGCGTGCCTCTTTCGGAAAGGGAAAAACCCGTGCTCCCGGTTCGGTTTTTTCGTCTGTTTTTCATGAAAAAAAATCGTCAAAACCTATCAACATGGGATCTAGTTTTGAAGATCTCGACGCAAGAAAAACGGCTCGAGATTTGGACGCGTGGTTTAAGAGATAAAACATTTTGAATAAACGAATCTACGAAAAAAAGGAAAAACTCACAGGTTGCGACAAATGGCGCACATGCAGCGCGCCACTTGTCGTGACCTGGGAATGTGGAGTGATCTTTGCAACGAGTACTCCTTAATTAGTGATTTCGAAAACTAAGAGTGAAAATAATTCTCAAAAAACAAAAACTGAGGATGTGTTTCAACTCAACAAAAGAGAAAAAAAAACTAAGGGTGTGTTATTTCTTAAGAAAAAAACAGAGGTGTGTTTTGCTTTGAGCCAAACCAAGCCCTGCCAAGTGCCAACCTCTGGCGGACAGCGTACAATCGGAGTAAGAAAGGCTAGTATGTGTTTTAGTGTAAATTTTAATTTTTTTTACTGGTCGTTCTACGTCCAGTTGCTATCTATTGTGCTGGCCTTTGTTTTTCTTGAGATATCAATCTAATTTAAATTTACTGGTAGTTTTATCCTCATTATAATAGGGGAAGAGTGGTGTGAGAACTCACATTAGATGAGATCAATGAGAACGGTTTTTTATATAAAAATAATACATGTTCAAACATTCTTAATTTTTTTGTAGACATACATCAATGTTTGATGTATAACCTTAAAAAGTTTCAGCTCCTAATTTGACTTACATTAATAGAAACGAAAAAGACAAAATCTAAATAGTGTCAAAATACTATTTTCCCAAAGCTGCCACTATCATATTCGGATTTTTTTAATCTCTAAATGTATATCGAGTTTTGTGCTGACTTTTTTCGGAATTGTAGACATACCCTACATGGATGTTGTCAAATAATTTCAGAGTTTTTCTAAATGTCTAAATATGAACTTTTGGGGTTGATCTCATGATCTCACCTAATGCATGATCTCATACAAGTCCCCCCCCTCCCCCCAAACTATAATAAGCAACATGAAAAAAAATTAAAACATAAATAGTGTCAACATGTTTATGAGCAGTAATTTCAAGTTCCCTAATACAAAAGTTCAACGACAATTAGGAATATAATCACAATTAGGAATAGTTCCCTACATTCTCTCGCAGACTGGATCACTGTGTGAAGGCGGAAGACTTGACTTTAATAAATAGAGATCAATTCTAATAGTGTGATATTTTTTATTATCCAGGTGACAAATTAATACTCTATCATAACATATCTTCTGATTAGGGCCAACCAAGATTGGATAACCAAATAAACTAGCACATGATCCTAAAACGTGAAGTGATTGTTCAAGTCCGTTATTTTCTCAATCTGCATATTTCGCTTTCTTTCACGCAGGAAGCACAATCCCTTGCTTGTGGGTCTAGATCGAGCAAGACTACATCATATCCATCTACACCTCTCAAAACACAATACATTGATTACCTCGAACCAATGTTCAAGAAAGCGGTAAGCGTAAGCGGAGCGGAAGGCCACAGCTTAGAGCAATGGCCACTTAAGCGCAGCTTAACCGAGATTAAGCGTTTTTTTAAAATTGGCCAGAATTTGGCTGTTTTTGAATAATATGCACAAGAAAACAGGAAATATAGCATAGGCCACTGAAAAACTGAAATAGCATATAAGGTTGAGGTTCGGTGGTTCACAAACCACAACAAACAGCCAAATAACACATAAGGATAAGGTTGAGGTTCAGTGGTTCACAAACCACAACAAACAACACAATATAGTCTTAGTCTCTTGGAGCATATAAGATAAATGGCAGCAGTAGCCAAGCAGCAGCAGCCAAACAACAGCAACAGCCAAACAGCAACAGCAGCCAAGCAACAACATTAGCAGCCAAGCAGCAGCAACAACAAAACAACAGCAGACAAGTAGCAGTTCATGACTTCATGGATCAGTCCTCATCCGCATAAGTGCGCCCAGTCACCACTTCATCTTCATCATCCTCGTACTCTATGTCCTCCTCCTCTGAATCTGTCTCCTCTACTTCTTCTTCATCTGACTCAAACTCTTCATCATGGAGATCTCTAACCCTTGCACTTCGACGAAGCTCAAGTTGTTCACTGGTTCCCATAGCATCTCCAACCACACTCCAAGGTATGCCATCTGCTCCCTCATCTCCATCTGGAAACACTATGAAAGCATGATCATCTCCTCCCTCAAACAACAAGCCTTGTGCTTCGGATGCATCAGTACTCAGGAGAGCATCAATGTTCTTCCTCTGCTTGATCTTTTTCTTCTTGGATAACAGTCTTGAGTTGAACTGGATGTACACAAGCTGATTGAGGCGATTTGTTGTAAGTCTATTTCTCCTCTTGATGTGTATCTACAAGTGCCAATGCTACTAGTCAGGAACTAGTTAATAACTTAATATGAACTTGACAAAGCATTGGAACAAATTCAGCTTTGGAAACTAACCGACTCAAAACAACTCCAATTTCTCTCACAGCCGGAAGAACTTGAGGTCAAAGAAAGGATCTTCATAGCCATGTCCTTCAGCCCTGGTGTCTCACCTCCATACATTCTCCACCAAGCCACTAGGAAGAGGAATTTTTTTCGTAGTCAGGAACTAATAATACTATAGGAACTTGAGTCCTGGACAAAATATGCAACTAAGTGGAAGTTTTGCAACTAATGACTAACCAGGATTGTAGTCAAAGTTTTGGCAAGTCCTAGCAAGCTTCTTTGCAAAGGAACCCTCTCTGCTTTGGAACTTGCCTATTTCATAGTTCACAACTTTGTCTTGCATGTTTTCATCACCATGATAGAATGTCTCCACACAAGAATAGAAGGCTGTATTGGTGTCAACAGAATCAAATATGCTGTCATCTGCATAACTATAGTGTGGATTCAACAAATATGCAGTCAACTGCAGTGGGGCATCAAGCCTATCTTTCATCTTCTTTTGAACTATAGCTAACACATCTTTGTACCACGCCTCGCGTTACCAAAGGCCTCTTTGATTTCTTTCTTTGCCTTCACAATCTCTCCATACAGAAAGCCCATTGAGGGCCGTGCATCACCATCAACCAACCGGAGGACCTTCACCAATGGCTCAAACACCTTGATGCAAAGATTCACACCCTTCCAGAAGGGCTTGTTGAGAATTATGGCTGTAGCATCCTTTCCTTTCTTTGAGTGCACATCCTTGATCTTATCCCACTTAGAGGAAACCACCATCTTTCTTAGTGAATCAGCCTTGTCTGCAAGGCTTTGCAAAGTGAGGAATTGGGAAGCAAATCTAGTTACTCCTGGCCTTATGATTTCTCTCTTCTTGGTGAAGGATCTCATGCACTCTAAGGTGCGATGGTGCCCATACACAAATATTGTGAAAGCCTTGGCTTGATCAATTATCTTCTTGAACTTAGCTAAGTTGCCAATCCCTTGGAGCATCAAATTGACAGTGTGAGTCGCACATGAGCTCCAAAATATCTTCTGCCTCTTCACTTTCAAGAGATCCTTAACACCCATGTTGTTCGAAGCATTGTCAGTCACAACCTGCACCACATGTTCAACACCTAATTCTTCAATTGTCTTGTCAACTAGATTGAAGATCATCTCACTTGTATGTGGTGTGGCTGATGTTTCCTTTGACTTGATGAAGCTAACACCTTCCGAGCAATGTGTGACCAGATTCATAATGCTTCTCCTCTTCATGTCAGTCCAAGCATCAGTCATGAGAGAGCAACCATGCTTGCCCTTCTCAACCTCTCGTTCCTTGAGTTCACTCTTGGTTCTTGCATATTCAGACTTCAGGAAAGTCTCCCGGAGATCATATTGACTAGGTGGATCTAGATCTGGGCCAAATTGACCAACGGCTTGAACCATCTGCCTAAACTCATCATTGTTAATTGCATTGAACGATATTGCTGCATTGCATATAAGAGAGACACATCTTAGCATAGGAGGGCAGCAAACAATCTACAATTTAATTGGAAAAAACAGGGCAACAAGCTCATACCATGGGTATACACCCATCTTGCAATGTACTCATGTGCTCGAAGTGATCTCTCCTCCCATGCTGCCTTTTTAATCTTCATTTGCTTGAGTCTTGCTTCTCCGGATAACTTGGGGTCAATTGTACGTGTCCACTTATCTATAGGACCTAACACATGAGGTTGTGAGCTACCAATACAAGTGAGTTCATCATCATCTCGAGCTTGACCTTGAGGAGTAGATGATGCATCAATAACAACAACATCTCTCACAGCCTTCTCGTGCTCATACTTTTTTTGCGTCTTTGATGCCTTTTCTTCAAAAGCTTTTAAGCAAGCTTCTTTAGCTTCTTGTGGGCACCGCAGGCAGGTCCTCACCGCATTTGAGTTTGCCGCAATGTGTTGCTTCAGCCGGTAAATACCTCCCGTGAAAATCTGACTGCAGAAATTGCACTTCACTCTCTGAAGATTGTTAGGATCAACAAGCTGACCATAAGCCCAACCCATATCATCGGAATTCCTCTTCAGAATCTTTGCTCTCTCTTCTGCTGTTGTTGCTGCAGCAGTAGCACCAGTACCATCTCCTTCTCCTGACTCCATACTAGTACAGTAGTACTAGACAAATTCCTCTTTCGTGCCTACCTTTGCAGCTTTGCTATTCCTAAACAAACCACTAAACTATTGCTTCCTGCTGCCTGCTTAAGCAAAGACCAATGCGGCAATGAATGAAACAAAGAACTGAACTAGAAGTCTAGAACAACAAAGAAACTACTGCTGCTGTGCTGCATGCCTGCTTATGGATGAGAAGTTGAGAATTGAAGAAACATTAGAGGAGGATCTATGGATCTAAGGAACAGAGGAGGAGAAGAGGAGCTGAGAAGAAGGAGGAGAGGAGAGGTGAAGATCCTCACCTGAGCTGGTAGGAGGGGACGTCCAGGAGGAGGAGGAGGAGCTGCCGGTGTCCAGATCCAGTGGACTGCCAAGGAGGAGGAGGAAGAACGCCAGGAGCCACCGCTGGATCCAGAGCAGGAGCAGCCGCCACAAAACTCTCTTCGTTCCCCTCTTGTGGATCCTATAACATAACCCTAGCCGAACATGCCTGTTTTGGGCCAAGCCCTTTATACCCCTTGTGGCCCTCCAGCCCAACCGTTTTCGGAGCCCATCGCTTTTCCGTTGAGTAAGAGCGCTCAACTCACGCTTAACCAGCGCCTAATGCTAAAGCAACGCTTAATCGCCGCTAAAAACCGCTAAACGCTAAAATCGCCGCTAAGGTCAGAAGCGAAGCGTTTACTCAGCGCTCAGCGCTTAAGCGCGATTAAGCGTCGCTTAAAAACGCTTTCCCGAACATTGCGTGGAACCATGTGTAGTGTTGCAAAAGTGCAACTGTAAATACTAATTGAGATCGTATAATCTTTGACTCCTCATTTTTATTCAATTATGAAATGACCCAATTTGATGGAGATTTGCAGCATCATTCAAGTAAATACTAATTGAAATTGTAGAAACATGACCTTGTGATAGAACTACACCTGATTCCAAATCTGTTAATGCTAGAACTATAAATACGGGACCAACTGACCAAGATCTCCTTTGAAATAGAAAATACTCCCTCCGTCCAGAAATACTCGTCGGAGAAATGAATAAAAATGAATGTGACACATTTTTATTCATTTCTCTGACGAGTATTTCCGGACGGAGGGAGTATTATTCAAAAATAGCATAGTCCAAGCAAACCCACTTAAAATCTTTACTAAACTATGACCGGTCACCATATTAGCAAATAAACGTATTCCTAAGCTTAATGCACGAAAACAATAAGAGATCAGCTCAAGAGTACTAAGAAAGTGCTAACAAAAGTGGGACTCCCGCAATTAATAAGAAGCTAAAAACATGAAGCCCATGTCTTTGAGATCCAACATTTGTAATGGCTATAAAAATGAAAAATGGAAGAACCAAAGTAATGAGAAAGTGACTTGTCACTGTGAAGCTAAATGGTATCATACCAACATACGTTGGGGTTATGAAATAACAAAAAAAGTAAAAGTGACTGAGATGTGAGGGAAAAGCTTTTGTTTCACATTTCCAGAAAGACCATATATTTATTTGTTTACCAGGTTTAGCCCTAAGTCATAAATAAGTTCGATCAAGGATTGTCATGCATTTGGCACTGACTTTCCACCTCCCTTTTTCATAACAATAAAATACAGAGGTGCGGCTAAACAGAGAGTGGGATGTCTTTGTAAATGAAAAGTAATAGTTGGCTATGTTCAGATGAATTATTGGGTGAATGGCAAATTGGCCGAGTGGGCTCTCCAAAACATTTTGAACCAGAGCAGCCATAAAGGCATCAACAACTTATTGAGGGGAGGGAACACCCTTAAATGAATATCTGGATCGCTTATTGGGCCACCTGACAATGTGACTTCCCACATTTCTTCCCAAACATGAGTCGAGCCTCTCTCCCAAGTGAGGCTTACTCGAGCCTTAAAAATAAATCCACGAAAGTTCCCTGAAGACTTTGGGGGGAAATCAGGGCATAGAAACTGATAATAAAAGTCGAAAACATCATAGCCGGGTGGGAAAACCATTTCTGACTCTCGCAAGTACAAATCTATTAGGTGTTAAATACCAGAAAACAAAGACTCTTTATTCTCGCCCGAAATGCCATACTTTTTGAAAAGTTGGTCAATCGGGTCGGCAGCTCCACCCCTTCATATAGATGCTGGAAATCAAAATTCGGATCTAACTCTAGATGGGTGAAATCTCTAATATAAGAATGGACGTGGGAGACTAATTGAATTTGTTCATTTTGTATGGTAACTCTAGTTTTTTGAAAGGGTTGATAGTTTTCTTTTCTTGTAGATAGCTGTACCAGTGGCAGTGGCAGTTCTATACACTAAATATTCTATGCATTAAATATTCTAGAAAGTGTTGCGTGAGCCTATCAACTTTGTTTCACAGTGAATTGTATAAAGATTACATAGTGAATTGAATAAAAAATATGAAGGAGACCTAGTAAAGTAAACCTACATGCACAGCACTCACATCCATTGTCTAGGCAACGTGACCGTGAGCGGCTGGTACTGATGTTGGACATGATGCATGCCGCCGGTCGCCTCCTTTCCTCGCAGCAGCAGCCGTCCTGAGACTATGGCCACTTGGTGCTTTTTTTCCTTATTTTTTTTTTCTGCTTTTTTTGGGCATGTTTGTGTTGATGCCCCAATAGTACTTCATACTCCCTGGCACCGGTTACTCTTGTATGGATGTGGTTGTGACTTTATTTATAAAGTAGGGCGAAAGTTATTTCAAGAGATAGTGAATTCCCCTAGGTTGGGTTGCGAAGCTCTTACAATTCATATATATTACATTGTCACTGAATCTAATTTAAATTCAGTGGGGGGTTTTATCCTTATTATCTGCAGCGACATGTAAAGTTTTTTAAACATAAACAGTGTCAATATGTTTATTAGTCGCTAAGCAGATCAACATATGTGTACTAATCACAATCAGAAATAGTTCCTAAACCAACGAAAGTGTAATGATAATCAGGAATATAATCACAAGCAGGAATAGTTCCCTGAATCGTTTTCCCATAAACTGGATACCGTGTGAAATGAAAAGACTTGAATCGAATAAATAGGTAACAGGCCTCCACGATATGACCTCGCTCGGTGTTCATTTGGTTCAGCTCACACTGCTAGTATAAGTTGGGCGTTCCTGATGATGATTAACAGGCATCAATTCCAACAGTGTGTGGTTTCTAAATATCATTATGGCGAATTAACACTCCCACCTGGGCAATCCAACTAGGTCACGAAGCTCGTACAGTTCACGTCACGTGGGCACAATGACAAATTTGCATCTTACCCTTAGGGTATCTCCAACGCCAACCCGCAAAAAACCTTATGCATTTGTCCGCAGACAGGGGACCAGTCCGCGGACATGGATGCGGGAGACAGCCATCCAACGCTAGGCGCATACAACGACTCAAATCAACCGGAAGAAATTCAAGCAAACAAGTGCGAATTTCATATAAACATGTCCTGATTTTATGAAAATGCCGGATTTCATATAAGCATGACGAATTTTACTACAAATACATGAAAACGGTCCTAGGCGGGCTAATCTAAATGATCGCCGGCTCCGGTCCCGTCTCCGGCCATGAACCAAGAGAACGGAAGCTTCGCCTTTTCCAGCTCCGTCTCTGTGACCTCCGCCTTCGGAGCCCCGGGAACTGAAGCTGTTCGCCTCCACGTCGCCGCCAAGCAACTAATTGGCCAAAGATATTGAGCCCATCAAGCTTGGCATCGACGGGAGGGGAGGAGCAGTGGCCTTCCTGGGACACGAGCGGCGGCGACATACCGTGCACTACTCTTCCTCGCTGTCGGCGGCGCCCGCGGACGTGCCGGCTTCTTCGTGGTCGTGGCGCCGGGGCACGACCTGCTCGTCGTCGATGTCGCCGAACAACGCCTCGCCCGCATCGTCCTCGCGCTCCTTGCCGGCAGCCCTTACCTCCGTCAGCGGGCGAGGCGGATCTCACGGTTGGAGCGGTAGGACTCGAGCAGCACCTCCTGCTCCGCCAGGTCCGCGTCCGGCGCGGCCGCCCGACCGACGTCGATCTTCTCCTCCGCCAGATGATGCTCCTGGAGGAGGCTATGGTTGTAGTTGGCGTCGGCCTGCGCCTCCCGGAACTGCTGCTCCCGCACCATGTCCATATAATGGGCATGGGCCTCGTCGATGGTCAGGTTTCAATGCACCAGCGAGAGTGGAGGGGAGGAGAAGGGTGCCGCGGAGGAAGAGAAGGGTACCATTGGCTCATCGTCGGAGGCGTCCTCCATTTGCATGTCCTCTGGCTGGCTGCCGGCCTGCCAGTCGGCAGCAATGGCGACCATGACCTTCTTCTGCTCTGGTGTTAGCCCGTCCCAGAGAGCTTTGGCCGTGGAGGGATCCATGGCGAGGAGTGGTGTGGAGAGGGATGAATGTGGCTATGGCCGGGACACCGGGGCCGCAGTTTATATAGCATCGGTGGGCAGCAGACGGACGGACGGGTGGCAACGGATGAGACGCCTCGGCAACCGCCCGCCATCAATGCGGACGACAGACGGACGGATTGGCGGCCATCATGTTGTTTGAATGCACGACAGCCGCCTGCACCGGGAAGCGGCACGAGCGGCGCGCCGCTTCAATGTCGGCACGAGTGAGCAGTCGCGTCCTCTCTGGGCAGACATGAATGCGGGTGCTGACGCTTTGAAGCGGCGCTGACCGAAAATGCGTGAAGGGGTGAGGGGGTTTTAGTGGGCCGGGGCGGTCAGAAACGGGCTTGGGATCGGTCCGGACTCCCGCAAACCTTCCCCAGTTTTGTCTCCGGTTTGCGGGAGAAATCGCGTCCGGACTGCTCTGCAGACTGATACAGGTCGGCGTTGGATGGCTTCCGTGGTCCGGATTCAGTTGTGTGTTGCACCTGATCACCCCCACTTCTGTAGCCTTGTTTAGTTTGGTTGCCCACACTTGCTCTCTGGCGCGCTACGGCAACACCCCTTGCTTGGTTCTTTATGTTCGACACAGAGCTCCCAGCCTCCCCACCCTTGCTTAGCATTCCACTTGTGATCCTCGAGTATTTGGAGAAATGCCCCGAATCATGAAGAATCGATTTTTTAATCTCACGTGAACAACACACATGCAGCTATCCAAACACAAGGCATAGAGTTGCACAACATGATTTTTACCCTGTATCCACTCAGCCAGGCCAGTTAAGCCACAAATGTAGAAAGCCAGAAAAGCAACCAAACACATCCTAGAAGTATAATCACAATCAAGAATAGTTCCCTAAGAGGATCTACAACCGGACCCCCCCCCCCATACCTGCCCCAAACGCCCGGACGGCTGCCCGATCAGTGCCTAGATGCAAAAACGCCACCCAACCGGCCTCCCCGTAGCCGACACAAACGCCTGGATTGACCGACACTCCCCATATCCACCACAAATCTAGGGCGGATATAGGGATGCCCAGACACGCCAGATACGTCTCCAACGTATTTATAATTTTTGATTGTTCCATGCTGTTTTATTATCAATCTGGGATGTTTTATAATCATTTTATAGTCATTTTACATCATTTTTTTGGGTACTAACCTATTGACATAGAGCCAAGTGCTAGTTGCTGTTTTTGCATGTTTTTTACATCGCACGAAATCAATATTAGACGGAGTCCAAATGCCACGAAACTTTACGATGATTTTTTATGGACCAAAAGGAAGAAGTTGGCCCCTGGTTGCACCTGGGGGCAGTCCCGAGGAGGGGACAACCCACCAGGGCGCGCCAGGAGTCCCAGGCGCGCCCTGGTGGGTTGTGCCCACCTCGGGTGCCCCCTGGACCGCCTCTTTGCTCTATAAATACCCCAAAAATCCAGAAACCCTAGGGGAGTCGGCGAAATATTCATCCAGCCGCCGCAGAGTCCAGAACCACCAAATCCAATCTAGACACCATCACGGAGGGGTTCACCACTTCCATTGGTGCCTCTCCGATGATGTGTGAGTAGTTCTTTGTAGACCTTCGGGTCCGTAGTTAGTAGCTAGATGGCTCCATCTCCCTCTCTCTCTTGATTCTCAATACAATGATCTCTCGGAGATCCATATGATATAAGTCTTTTGCGGTGTGTTTGTTGGGATCCGATGAACTTTGAGTTTATGATCAGTCATATATTTTTATATCCATGAAACTTATTTGACTTTCTTTGATCTCTTATATGCATGATCTCTTATAGCCTCGTATTTCTTCTCCGATATTTGAGTTTTGTTTGGCCAACTTGATCTATTTATCTTGCAACGGGAAGAGGTGCCCGGTAGTGGGTTCGATTTTACGGTGCTTGATCCCAGTGACAGAAAGGAAACCGACACGTATGTATCGTTGCTACTAAGGATAAAAAGATGGGATCTATATCTACGCAATAGATAAACGGATCTCGTCTACATCATGTCATCGTTCTTATTGCATCACTCCGTTTTTCCATGAACTTAATACACTAGATGCATGCTGGATAGCGGTCGATGTGTCGAGTAATAGTAGTAGATGCAGGCAGGAGTCGGTCTATTAATCTTGGACGTGATGCCTATGTAATGATCATTGCCTGGATATTGTCATAATTATTTGAAGTTCTAAGTAATTTGTTTACCCACCGTTGCTATTTTTCTCGAGAGAAGCCACTAGCGAAACCTACAGCCCCCGTGTCTTCTTTATCATATATTTGCCTTTGCGATATATTTTTCCTTGCTTTTGTTTTCAGATCTATTAAAAAAATCAAAAATACCTTGCTGCACTTTATTTTATTTGCGATCTATCTATTCAATCTATTACAACTTTCTCCCGTCCACACGCCGTTTCTGGCGCCGTTACCCGAAAGGGCTTGACAACCCCTTTAACACGTCGGGTTGCGAGGTGTTGTTATTTGTGTGCAGGGGCAGTTTACGTTGTGTTGCTTGGTTCTCCTACTGGTTCGATAACCTTGGTTTCACATCTGAGGGAAATACCTACCGCCGTTGTGCTGCATCATCCCTTCCATCTTCGGGGAAATATCGACGTAGCTTCAAGCGGCATCAAAAAGAATTTCTGGTGCCCTTGCCGGGGAGGATCTTCAACATAACCAGGTTCCTAATCACAAACCTCATCTCCTCGCAATTACACCATTTGCCATTTGCCTCTCGTTTTCCTCTCCCCCACTTCAAAAAAGTTTGTCGTTTTATTCGTCTCTATTTTCCCGTTCGCCGTTTTCTTGCCGGATCTGTTTTTGCGTGCATTCTTGTTTGCCGTTATGGATAGTTCTTCCTCTATTGCTTGCACTCGCGAGGACGAGGTCCTCAACTTTAAACAAAGGGGAGGAGAAAATTTAAAAGATACTTGGTATAGAATTTGCAATGCTCATAATAGATCTATCCGTAAGCAATCTACCGTTGTGCTTCTACGTTGTTTTTACGTTGGCATCACCACTTGGTATAGATTCGTCCTTAATATGATTACCGGTGGAAATTTATTAATGAGTCCTCCTTTTGATGCTCTTAATGCTATGGGAAATTTAGTGGGCTCACCACCTCTTATGGTTAATGAAACAATTTTGACTCTTGAGCATGTTAGAAAATGCTCACCGAAGATCATATGGAAATTATACATAAAAAGATGCATAATTTTGCTACTAATCTTGGGTCAAAACGGGTAATATTTTTAAGTTGTTAAAAGAGAGGGGTACCTTAATCCATGAAAGAATAGAAGAAAGTCCGTCTCGATAAATTGAAAGAAATCTTTAGTAATCTAAGCATGGCTTTTACTACCACTAAAATTATTGAGGAAACTCCCGTAAAAAGTAGGAGATCGAGGAACAAGGGTGCAACTTCTAGTAATAATGATAAGGAAGACCTTAAGATGATTAGCATCCATCCGAATTTTGTTGAAGTGATAAGAGATCCTTTTTGTAAAAATGAAATATTTAAATTTACTCTGAGGAGTATTGCTATTAAAGGTCTTTATGCTAAATCTTTGAAGGATTCTAAATGTTTGATTGAAGAGTTGGACAAAGATGACAAAACTTAGATCCTTGCCTTACGCCTAGCTAAGGGCGTAAAACTATAGCGCTTGTTGGGAGTCAACCCAATGAATATAATCACAATCAGGAATAGTTCCCTGAATCGTTTTCCCATAAATTGGATACCGTGTGAAATGAAAAGACTTGAATCGAATAAATAGGTAACAGGCCTCCACGATATGACCTCGCTCGGTGTTCATTTGGTTCAGCTCACACTGCTAGTATAAGTTGGGCGTTCCTGATGATGATTAACAGGCATCAATTCCAACAGTGTGTGGTTTCTAAATATCATTATGGCGAATTAACACTCCCACCTGGGCAATCCAACTAGGTCACGAAGCTCGTACAGTTCACGTCACGTGACATGGATGCGGGAGACAACCATCCAACGCTAGGCGCATATATTTTCACAACGACTCAAATCAACCGGAAGAAATTCATGCAAACAAGTGCGAATTTCATATAAACATGTCCTGATTTTATGAAAATATGCCAGATTTCATATAAGCATGACGGATTTCATTACAAGTACATGAAAACGGTCCTAGGCGGGCTAATCTAAATGATCGCCGGCTCCGGTCCCCGTCTCCGGCCATGAACCAAGAGAACGGAAGCTTCGCCTTTTCCAGCTCCGCCTATGTGACCTCCGCCTTCGGAGCCCCGGGAACTGAAGCTGTTCGCCTCCACGTCGCCACCAAGCGACTAATTGGCCAAAGATGTTGAGCCCACCAAGCTTGGCATCGACGGGAGGGGAGGAGCGGTGGCCTTCCTGGGACACGAGGGGCGGCGACATATCGTGCACTACTCTTCCTCGCTGTCGGCGGCGCCCGCGGACGTGCCGGCTTCTTCGTGGTCGTGGCGCCGGGGCACGGCCTCCTCGTCGTCGATGTCGCCGAACAACGCCTCGCCCGCATCGTCCTCGCGCTCCTTGCCGGCAGCCCTTACCTCCGTCAGCGGGCAAGGCGTATCTCACGAGTGGAGCGGTAGGACTCGAGCAGCACCTCCTGCTCCGCTAGGTCCGCGTCCGGCGCGACCGCCCGCCCGACAACGATCTGCTCCTCCGCCAGATGATGCTCCTGGAGGAGGCTATGGTTGTAGTTGGCGTCGGCCTGCGCCTCCCGGAACTGCTGCTCCCGCACCATGTCCATATAATGGGCATGGGCCTCGTCGATGGTCAGTTTTCAATGCACCAGCGAGAGTGGAGGGGAGGAGAAGGGTACCATTGGCTCGTCATCGGAGGCGTCCTCCATTTGCATGTCCTCTGGTTGGCTGCCGGCCTGCTAGTTGGCAGCAATGGCGACCATGACCTTCTTCTGCTCTGGTGTTAGCCCGTCCCAGAGAGCTTTGGCCGTGGAGGGATCCATGGCGAGGAGTGGTGTGGAGAGGGATGAGTGTGGCTATGGCCGGGACACCGGGGCAGCAGTTTATATAGCATCGGTGGGCAGCAGACGGACGGATGGGTGGCAACGGATGAGACGCCTCGGCAACCGCCCGCCATCAATGCGGGCAACAGACGGATGGATTGGCGGCCATCATGTTGTTTGAATGCACGGCAGCCGCCTGCACCGGGAAGCGGCACGGGCGGCGCGCCGCTTCAATGTCGGCACGAGTGAGCAGTCGCGTCCTCTCTGGGCGGACATGAATGCGGGTGCTGACGCTCTGAAGCGGTGCTGACCGAAAATGCGTGGAGGGGTGAGGGGTTTTTAGTGGGCCAGGGCGGTCAGAAACGGGCTTGGGATCGGTCCGGACTACCACAAACCTTCCCCAGTTTTGTCTCTAGTTTGCGGGAGAAATCGCGTCCGGACTGCTCTGCAGACTGATACAGGTCGGCGTTGGATGGCTTCCGTGGTCCGGATTCAGTTGTGTGTTGCACCTGATCACCCCCACTTCTGTAGCCTTGTTTAGTTTGGTTGCCCACACTTGCTCTCTGGCGCGCTACGGCAACACCCCTTGCTTGGTTCTTTATGTTCGACACAGAGCTCCCAGCCTCCCCACCCTTGCTTAGCATTCCACTTGTGATCCTCGAGTATTTGGAGAAATGCCCCGAATCATGAAGAATCGATTTTTTAATCTCACGTGAACAACACACATGCAGCTATCCAAACACAAGGCATAGAGTTGGACAACATGATTTTTACCCTGTATCCACTCAGCCAGGCCAGTTAAGCCACAAATGTAGAAAGCCAGAAAAGCAACCAAACACATCCTAGAAGTATAATCACAATTAAGAATAGTTCCCTAAGAGGATCTACAACCGGACCCCCCATACCTGCCCCAAACGCCCGGACGGCTTCCCGGTCAGTGCCTAGATGCAAAAACGCCACCCAACCGGCCTCCCCGTAGCCGACACAAACGCCTGGATTGACCAACACTCCCCATATCTGAAGGAAATATGACCTAGAGGCAATAATAAAGTTATTATTTATTTCCTTATATCATGATAAATGTTTATTATTCATGCTAGAATTGTATTAACCAGAAACATAATACATGTGTGAATACATAGACAAAGAGAGTGTCACTAGTATGCCTCTACTTGACTAGCTCATTAATCAAAGATGGTTATGTTTCCTAGCCATAGACATGAGTTGTCATTTGATTAACGGGATCACATCATTAGGAGAATGATGTGATTGACCTGGCCCATTCCGTTAGCTTAGCACTCAATCGTTTAGTATGTTGCTATTGCTTTCTTCATGACTTATACATGTTCCTATGACTATGAGATTATGCAACTCCCGTTTACCGGAGGAACACTTTGTGTGCTACCAAACGTCACAACATAACTGGGTGATTATAAAGGTGCTCTACAGGTGTCTCCGAAGGTACTTGTTGGGTTGGCGTATTTCGAGATTAGGATTTGTCACTCCGATTGTCGGAGAGGTATCTCTGGGCCCTCTCGGTAATGCACATCACTTAAGCCTTGCAAGCATTGCAACTAATGAGTTTGTTGCGGGATGATGTATTACGGAACGAGTAAAGAGACTTGCCGGTAACAAGATTGAACTAGGTATTGAGATACCGACGATCGAATCTCGGGCAAGTAACATACACATGACAAAGGGAACAACGTATGTTGTTATGCGGTCTGACCGATAAAGATCTTCGTAGAATATGTGGGAGCCAATATGAGCATCCAGGTTCCGCTATTGGTTATTGACCAGAGACGTGTCTCGGTCATGTCTACATAATTCTCGAACCCGTAGGGTCCGCAGGCTTAACGTTTCGATGATAGTTATATTATGAGTTTATATGTTTTGATGTACCGAATGTTGTTCGGAGTCCCGGATGTGATCACGGACATGACGAGGAGTCTTGAAATGGTCGAGACATGAAGACTGATATATTGGAAGCCTATGTTTGGATATCGGAAGTGTTCCGGGTGAAATTGGGATTTTACCGGAGTACCGGGAGGTTACCGGAACCCCCCGGGGGCTTAATGGGCCATAGTGGGCCTTAGTGGAAGAGAGGAGAGGCGGCCAGGGCAGGGCCGCGCGCCCCTCCCCCTAGTCCGAATAGGACAAGGAGAGGGGGGCGGCGCCCCCTTTTTCCTCTCTCCCTCCTCTTTCCCCCTCCACTCCTAGTCCAACAAGGAAAAGGGAGGGAGTCCTACTCCCGGTGGGAGTAGGACTCCTCCTGGCGCGCCCCTTCTGGCCGGCCGCACCTCTCCCCCTTGCTCCTTTATATACGGGGGCAGGGGGGCACCCTAGAGACACAACAATTGATCGTTTGATCTTTTAGCCGTGTGCGGTGCCCCCCTCCACCATAGTCCACCTCGATAATACTGTAGCGGTGCTTAGGCGAAGCCCTGCGTCGGTAGAACATCATCATCGTCACCACGCCGTCGTGCTGACGAAACTCTCCCTCAACACTCGGCTGGATCGGAGTTCGAGGGACGTCATCGGGCTGAACGTGTGCTGAACTCGGAGGTGCCGTGCGTTCGGTACTTGATCGGTCGGATCGTGAAGACGTATGACTACATCAACCGCGTTGTGCTAATGCTTCCGCTTTCGGTCTATGAGGGTACGTGGACAACACTCTCCCCTCTCGTTGCTATGCATCACCATGATCTTGCGTGTGCGTAGGATTTTTTTTGAAATTACTACGTTCCCCAACAATATCCACCACAAATCTAGGGCGGATATGGGGATGCCCAGACATGCCTGATACGTCTCCAACGTATCTATACTTTTTGATTGTTCCATGCTGTTTTATTATCAATCTGGGATGTTTTATAATCATTTTATAGTCATTTTTGGTACTAACCTATTGACATAGAGCCAAGTGCTAGCTGCTGTTTTTTGCATGTTTTTTACATCGCACGAAATCAATATCAGACGGAGTCCAAATGACACGAAACTTTACGATGATTTTTTATGGACCAAAAGGAAAAAGTTGGGCCCTGGTTGCACCTGGGGGGAGTCCCAGGCGCGCCCAGGCGCGCCCTGGTGGGTTGTGCCCACCTCGGGTGCCCCCCGGACCGCCTCTTTGCTCTATAAATACCCCAAAAATCCAGAAACCCTAGGGGAGTCGGCGAAATATTCATCCAGCCGCCGCAGAGTCCAGAACCACCAAATCCAATCTAGACACCATCACGGAGGGGTTCACCACTTCCATTGGTGCCTCTCTGATGATGCGTGAATAGTTCTTTGTAGACCTTCGGGTCCGTAGTTAGTAGCTAGATGGCTCCATCTCCCTCTCTCTGATTCTCAATACAATGATCTCTCGGAGATCCATATGATGTAAGTCTTTTGCGGCGTGTTTGTTGGGATCCGATGAACTTTGAGTTTATGATCAGTCATATATTTTTATATCCATGAAACTTATTTGAGTTTCCTTGATCTCTTATATGCATGATCTCTTATAGCCTCGTATTTCTTCTCCGATATTTGAGTTTTGTTTGGCCAACTTGATCTATTTATCTTGCAACGGGAAGAGGTGCCCGGTAGTGGGTTCGATCTTACGGTGCTTGATCCCAGTGACAGAAAGGGATCCGACACGTATGTATCGTTGCTACTAAGGATAAAAAGATGGGATCTATATCTACGCAATAGATAAATGGATCTCGTCTAAATCATGTCATCGTTCTTATTGCATTACTCCATTTTTCCATGAACTTAATACACTAGATGCATGCTGGATAGCGGTCGATGTGTGGAGTAATAGTAGTAGATGCAGGCAGAAGTCGGTCTACTAATCTTGGACGTGATGCCTATGTAATGATCATTGCCTGGATATCGTCATAATTATTTGAAGTTCTATCAATTGCCCAACAGTAATTTGTTTACCCACCGTTGCTATTTTTCTCTAGAGAAGCCACTAGCGAAACCTACAACCCCTGTGTCTTCTTTCTCATATATTTGCCTTTGCGATCTATTTTTCCTTGCTTTTATTTTCAGATCTATTAAACCAAAAACTCAAAAATACCTTGCTGCACTTTATTTTATTTGCGATCTATCTATTCAATCTATTACAACTTTCTCCCGTCCACATGCCGTTTCTGGCGCCGTTACCCGGAAGGGATTGACAACCCCTTTAACACGTCGGGTTGCGAGGTGTTGTTATTTGTGTGCAGGGGCTGTTTATGTTGTGTGGCTTGGTTCTCCTACTGGTTCGATAACCTTGGTTTCATATCTGAGGGAAATACCTACCGCCGTTGTGCTGCATCATCCCTTCCATCTTTGGGGAAATACCGACGTAGCTTCAAGCGGCATCAAAAAGAATTTCTGGTGCGGTTGCCGGGTAGGATCTTCAACATAACCAGGCTCCTAATCACAAACCTCATCTCCTCGCAATTACATCATTTGCCATTTGCCTCTCGTTTTCCTCTCCCCCACTTCAAAAAATTTGCCGTTTTATTCGCCTCTATTTTCCCGTTCGCCGTTTTCTTGCCGGATCTGTTTTTGCGTGCATTCTTGTTTGCCGTTATGGATAGTTCTTCCTCTATTGCTTGCACTCGCGAGGACGAGGTCCTCAACTTTAAACAAAGGGGAGGAGAAAATTTAAAAGATGCTTGGTATAGAATTTGCAATGCTCATAATAGATCTATCCGTAAGCAATCTACCGTTGTGCTTCTGCGTTGTTTTTATGTTGGCATCACCACTTGGTATAGATTCGTCCTTGATACGATTACCGGTGGAAATTTCTTAATGAGTCCTCCTTTTGATGCTCTTAATGCTATGGGAAATTTAGTGGGCTCACCACCTCTTATGGTTAATGGAACAATTTTGACTCTTGAGCATGTTATGGAAAGACTAGATGCTATTGAAAAGAAAATGCTCACCGAAGATCATATGGAAATTATACATAAAAAGATGCATAATTTTGCTACTAATCTTGGGTCAAAACGGGCAATATTTTTAAATTGTTAAAAGAGAGGGGTACCTTAATCCATGAAAGAATAGAAGAAAGTCCGTCTTGGATCGATAAATTGGAAGAAATCTTTAGTAATCTAAGCATGGCTTTTACTACCACTAAAATTATTGAGGAAACTCCCATAAAAAGTAGGAGATCGAGGAACAAGGGTGCAACTTCTAGTAATAATGATAAGGAAGACCTTAAGATGATTAGCATCCATCCGAATTTTGTTGAAGTGATAAGAGATCCTTTTTGTAAGAATGAAATATTTAAATTTACTCCGAGGAGTATTGCTATTAAAGGTCTTTATGCTAAATTTTTGAAGGATTCTAAATGTTTGATTGAAGAGTTGGGCAAAGATGACAAAACTTAGATCCTTGCCTTACGCCTAGCTAAGGGCGTAAAACTATAGCGCTTGTTGGGAGGCAACCCAATGAATAAAATTTATTTTTGCTTTTTGCTTTCTGTTCTTGCTTGTTTACACAATTATCACTACTAGGGAAAACCCTAGCAGTAGCGCGGGATGTTGCGCTACTGATAAGGCGCTACAGTTAACGTGGAGCAGTAGCGCCTGTCGTCCCACGCTACTGCTATACATGGATATCAGTAACGCACTTTGGTGAAGAGCGCTGCTGCTAATATATGCAGTGCTTTTTAGAAGGAAGCGCTACTGGTAAGGCAGCGCTACTGCTAACTTTGTTCCCCTCGCTACTGCTAGTTTTATTAGTTTTTTTTTGCGTATTTGTTTTGTATTTGAATAGGCTTTATACAATAATCTTTAGCATATCATACACATACAAATGTAATCATAGCATATACATACAACTAGTCTCATCAAATCATGTCATCATCATAATCATCATCCAAAACAAAGTGGTCTCTCATTATCATGTCGAAAATAGCGATACAAGTCTCGATTACTTGCAACTACATCGTCATCCATATCTAAACAATGATATACGCGAGAAGAGCTATCACTTTGAGTGAGAGCGGAACTATGCAGTACATGAGTTCATATCCCTCTCTCGCATTAGCGTGAACCTAAACTAACTACTGCCTGTCGCTCAGAAACCGGAAACCGGTACACCTGGGCCTGACACTCCGACCACTCGTCGTATATATACTCCTGGCGTAACACTTCTTCCCCATCGATGATCTATGCACCTGCATCGTCACATGAGTCGATGATATGCAACATATATAGTTGAGCAACAGAAAGAGACATACTTGGCAAAAATAGAAGCAACATATCATAAGCATAAATAACAAAGTTGATCGTACCCAAAATGCCCTAACTAGAGTGATCGTCGCTAGTTGAGGAGGACGGTTTAATTACATCACAAATAAAGTTTCATCGTGCATAACTCAAAGTTTCGTCATACAGAAAGTATGGACTAAACGGACACATTGTCATATATTGACAATCGCTCCAACATGTCATGCCATCCATCCAACTCAGGGAGATAGTCCCCGATCCTAGTGAAAGGCTTCAGGTCGAGACGCTGAGAGGCTACCCGTGTTCGGACGTCTTCCCGTGACATTTGTCCTTCTTCGTAGAACATCCCTATTTTTCCGACGACCTCCTTCATGATGATTTGGGCAAGTTCACGCTGGATGTGATAGAACTCAGCTCGAAGTCGATGATCCTTGATATCTTCTATGTTCTTTGCCCATTGTAGAATATGGGCATCGCCCGATGTAGGTGACATGCGAAGGTTCTGGTGATCCCGTCTGTACTCCAGCATGTGGTGTAGGACATAGAATCCATCATTAAGAGAATCACTCGGTTGCTGGATGCAGCAGAAGTCGGTCTTATGGCCGAAGGCGGGCCTGCCGCCCCTTCTCTTCTTGTCCTTGACCTCTCCACCCCGTGCGTCGTAGTAAAACATAGCACTATCGAGAACATCCTTGATGTGGGTGTAATCCTTTTTGTTAATGTTCTTCGACGAGTCCAAGTAAAGAGCGTGGGAGTATCGGGGGTAGAGGATGATGAGGACAGCGCGCCCGCCGCTGCGCAAAATAAGTACACCTCAAATTAATTAGCCTCCACCGTGCAAATGAATGATTGAAATCGAAGGAAGGATATCCGCGCGGATGACTTACAGGGGATGATAATGTTGGGGAACGCAGTAATTTCAAAAAATTTCCTACGCACACGCAAGATCATGGTGATGCATAGCAACGAGAGGGGAGAGTGTTGTCCATGTACCCTCATAGACCGAAAGCGGAAGCGTTAGCACAACGCGGTTGATGTAGTTGTACGTCTTCACGATCCGACCGATCAAGTACCGAATGCACGGCACCTCCGAGTTCAGCACACGTTCAGCCCGATGACGTCCCTCGAACTCCGATCCAGCCGAGCTTTGAGGGAGAGTTCCGTCAGCACGACGGCATGGTGACGATGATAATGTTCTACTGACGCAGGGCTTCGCCTAAGCACCGCTACGATATTATCGAGGTGGATTATGGTGGAGGGGGGCACCGCACACAGCTAAAAGATCAATGATCAATTGTTGTCTCTATGGGGTGCCCCCTGCCCCCGTATATAAAGGAGCAAGGGGGAGGCGGCCGGCCAAGGAGGAGGGCGCGCCAAGGGGGGAGTCCTACTCCCACCGGGAGTAGGACTCCTCCTTTCCTTGTTGGAGTAGGAGAGAAGGAAAGAGGGGGAGAAGGAAAAAGGGGCCGCACCCCTTGTCCAATTCGGACCAGAGGGGGGGTGCGCGCCTCCTTCCTTTTGACCTCTCTCCTCTATTCCCGTATGGCCCAATAAGGCCCAATACTTCTCCCCGGCGAATTCCCGTAACTCTCCGGTACTCCGATAAATACCCGAATCACTCGGAACCTTTCCGAAGTCTGAATATAGTCGTCCAATATATCGATCTTTACGTCTCGGCCATTTCGAGACTCCTCGTCATGTCCCCGATCTCATCCGGGACTCCGAACTACCTTCGGTACATCAAAACACATAAACTCATAATATAACCGTCATCGAACTTTAAGCGTGCGGACCCTACGGGTTCGAGAACTATGTAGACATGACCGAGACACGTCTCCGGTCAATAACCAATAGCGGAACCTGGATGCTCATATTGGCTCCCACATATTCTACGAAGATCTTTATCAGTCAGACCGCATAACAACATACGTTGTTCCCTTTGTCATCGGTATGTTACTTGCCCGAGATTCGATCGTCGGTATCTCAATACCTAGTTCAATCTCGTTACCGGCAAGTCTCTTTACTCATTCCGTAATACATCATCCCGCAACTAACTCATTAGTTACAATGCTTGCAAGGCTTATAGTGATGTGCATTACCGAGAGGGCCCAGAGATACCTCTCCGACAATCGGAGTGACAAATCCTAATCTCGAAATACGCCAACCCAACAAGTACCTTCGGAGACACATGTAGAGCACCTTTATAATCACCCAGTTACGTTGTGACGTTTGGTAGCACACAAAGTGTTCCTTCGGTAAACGGGAGTTGCATAATCTCATAGTCATAGGAACATGTATAAGTCATGAAGAAAGCAGTAGCAACATACTAAACGATCGAGTGCTAAGCTAACGGAATGGGTCAAGTCAATCACATTATTCTCCTAATGATGTGATCCCGTTAATCAAATGACAACTCATGTCTATGGCTAGGAAATATAACCATCTTTGATCAACGAGCTAGTCAAGTAGAGGCATACTAGTGACACTCTGTTTGTCTATGTATTCACACAAGTATTATGTTTCCGGTTAATACAATTCTAGCATGAATAATAAACATTTATCATGATATAAGGAAATAAATAATAACTTTATTATTGCCTCTAGGGCATATTTCCTTCAGATAAGGCACGAGAATTGCCTCCTTGTCCTTATTGGCGAGCATGAAATTGACGATGTATTCCCTCGCGTATTCACGGTGCTTTGCGCAGACTCCCAAGAAGACCTCGTGCATGAAGTACGGGTCAGCGACACAGATATGAGGTATCTGCTCAACCCCGATGATGTAGTTCATGTGCAAGGCATAAAGGCGGACAAACGTAAAATCCAGCTTCTTCACGTGAAACATGTCGAATATGTAATCGAATCTAAGGAAGAACTTATCTGCCGGGAAGAAGTCGACGTACGACAATTGCCGCGGAATGTTAACCACGTAGAGTGGGTATCCTGGATCTTTTGAGGCGATGAGGCCTTTCTCTATCCACAGCACATCGTCATGAAGTCTCCTTAGATCACCAAATCTGGCCCCTAGCGCTGCTGCAGGTAGGATTGGTTGACCGGGGATATGACATTTATCCGCACCGGGGATATCTATACGGTCTTGAACCCGAGGCTGCTGAGGCGGCTGGATCATAGAATTAGCTTTTTTTGCCTTTCCTCGATCTCTTCCTAGACTTCTTTACTATCGGAAGGTCGTCCATAATACGTTCAGCCTCTGGAGACGACAATTCAGGCACCGACTCATGACGCTCAAACCCTAAGTAGGCGCCAGTATAGACATTACTGTTGAGTGCCATCGTCATCCTCATCCTCATCCATGGCGACGTCATCAGCGACTAATGGAGCCTCTTCCTTACCCCGTCCGCTATCACCCAACCCGACACCCGACGCTAATTGGGTAGGTGGGGTGTTGATGTTCATACCTTGCTGAGGCTGCGTGCTCGTGGGTGTGCTCCCGGCCGCCTCCAGACGAAGCAGACTCTTTGGCCACAACAGGACCCACCCATTGCAACAATCACCAAGCCACCGTAGGGTCTCGTCGTCATCCCCCACTAGTACCAGAGGAGACAAATTCTCATGGCCCGGTTTGACACTGGCCACGGAAACCTTGAAGACGTTCGGGGGGATCCGCCGGCTGTGGAACAATGGTTCCTTTGGCCTGATTATCGTCGCCTTCCCCACGTCCACCTTCTAGTCACCGATGGTGTACAATATGGTGCACGGGGTTTCGTCGGCCTGCAAAGAAAAGTCTGTGACGTGAGACATCCGAAAGGCAACGAAAACGGGAGATTATACATTTATTGAAGGGGGCCGGTGTGACAGATACCGTGAGGGCGTCGAGCTTAGCCAAAGACGAAGCACCGCCGAGCACGTCCGGTGCCGGAGCCGGTGCCGGAGCAGGTGCGGGAGCAGGTGTGGGAGCCGGTGCGGGAGTAGGTGCAGCTCTAGGTGCTGGTGCAACGCTAGTCGAGCTGCTCCCCAAGAAGTCAGCAAGGGGAAAGTCCGCTGCATTTTTTCTTCTGGATTTTGCCTGGTCCAATTGAAAACGGCCGGAACCAAGGAAATAGACATATCTACAACCACCTGTTTTGCGGCAGCTACCGCTGTTGCGACTGTCTGAGATGATTTCTTCTCAACCGCAATCTCAACCTTCTTGTCGATGTTTTCTTCAGTTAACCTCCGTCTTTCCTTTCTCTCCTCTGTGGTCTCATGGTAGTACTTCTTCCACGTGGCGCCGTCTCTGACACCGTGCACGCGTCCATACGACGATCGAGTCTCCATCGGGAGTCGTTTCAATATGTTCAACGCTCGGTTGAATGGAGTGTCCCACTTGGGCCTTGCCAACGCCTCAGACGGCGAGTCGCTTTCGGCCGCAATCCTGTGCTGCTCTCTCTGCAAAAGGCACAAGGATCGTTTACAAATATGACTAACGTGTAGTCGAATTGATCAGAAACTAAAATTACCAGCAGTCTCATGAACTCCGTCGTGACCGCGTTCGTCTCGAAAACCTTCTTCACTGGGTCCCAACGGTGCCGGGCCCTGAGGACGTCACTCTCCTGTGGGACGATGAACTCCGCCAAGGGGTCTGGAATGCCCAGACTCGCGGCTTCCGCGTCCTCCTTGGCCCATATGGACCTCTTCCCACTGTAACCACGGCTTCCGAGGTGGTGGCACCCAATGTTCCTCTGTTGAAGCCCCTTCATGTACTTCGACTTTTTTTGGCATCTTCGGCCTCGCAAGCCGCCTTGAATATTTCAAAGTGCTCTGTCGTGATTGTCGGATTATCCTTTACAATCTCGGAGTAGGGTTCCTTTTTGTTGATGATCCTTGCTTTCACCCTTGTTTTCCAGGCGGCCAACGCGTCGCTAAACATGGACATGGCGTGTTTGCTTATCTTCTTCATTGCCGGGTCCTTATCTGGATCTTTATAATCCTTTCATTCCGGCCCGGGAACAAGAATATCTGGTGCAGCTTCTTTAGGAGGGAGGGCCTCATATTATCTATCTTCTGTAGTTTCTCATCGTTGATGGTGGCAGTTGTCCATACGATGCAGCCTATTTGATTGCCGTAGCACGCGCGTGCTTCCTCGGGCGCGGTTGACTCAAAATTGCCGTCGTCCACCTCCGTGACCACCAGTCTAGTAGTCCTGAGTTTGTTAGGAAGCCGTTGCCTCTTTGCTTTCGGTTCTACACCGGCTCCACTCCCCGAGGTAACGCCGGCCTCAGTCTCAGCGCCGGTCTCGATGCCGGTCTGAGTCTCAGCACTGGTCTCAGTCTTAGCACCGGTCTGCGTGTCGGTCTCAGTCCCCGATGCGACCGGTGGGCCCAGCAACAACATCGGTTGATCATCGGCAAGGCTCAAAAATTCGTCTGCCGCCAGGTGGACGTCGTCGCAATAACCAGAACCCTGTCCTTCATCATTGCTAGCCATGTTTCCTACGATTAAATCTAGTCAATTAATTCTAGACCTAATAAAATGAATAATGACATAAAAAAGGCCTATGTTTTGCAGGAACGTTGACTCTTTCCCGGTGCAGCAAATCCCGGGCACTCTATATGTCCTAGTTTGTAGCACAAGTCATGCCGAAATTCACGGAAAATTTCGGCATGACCTTTGCTAAAAAGTGGACAAATCGAGAACCTGAAATTTGCCGGAACGGAAATGAATCAACATTCCGGCAAAACATAGGCCACTCAGCTTCATTCCCTGGAAACAACAAAAGGCCACTTGGGCACAATCGAACCACTTCAATGAAAAGATATAACATGACCACTTCAATGAAAAGATATAATCAACAATAAAAGTCTAGGAAGGGATCATCTTTGAAATAAAACTTGCCTAAATTCTTTTCCTAGAAAAATAGTGGTCGAAAATAAATTTTTCCTCTAACCTAGCGAACCTAGTTAACCTAACGAACCAAATTAACCTAGCTAGTTAGTTAACCTATCTTGTTAACCTAGTTTACCTAGATAATTAACCTAATTAAACTAGTTAACCTAGCTAGTTCTCTCTCAAAGCCCTAAATAAATTTTTTCTTAACCTAGATAATTAACCTAATTAAACTAGTTAACCTAACTAGTTCTCTGTCAAAGCCCTAACTACATTTTTGCACTAACCTAGAAAATTAATCTAATTAAACTAATTAACCTACACTACTAGCGAAAAGGCTAGCAGCAGCGCGGGTTTTAGGTGTATCAGTAGCGCGGGGACTGGCGCTACTAATAAGGCGCTACAGCTAACACATAGCAGTAGCGCGTGCTCACCGACGCTACTGCTATACAAGTGTAGCAGCAGCGCGCTTCGTGGAAGCTCGCTACTGCTAATAGCTCTAGCGGGCGTTACCTGAACGCGCTACTGCTATCATGGCGCTGCTGCTAACTTTTCTCCACTCGCTACAACTAATTTTAGTAGTTTTTGTTTTTTTCTGCATATTTGTTTTGTATTTGAACAGGCTTTATACAAGAATCTTTAGCAGATACAAATGTCATCATGATACACATACCAATGGCTGCGAGACCACAAATGTAATCATAGCATATACATACAAATAGTCTCATCATAATCATCATCCAATACAAAGTGGTATCTCGTCATCATCTCAAAAATAGCGATACATGCAAGTCCCGAATACTTGCAACTACAACGCCATCCATCTAAACAATGGTATATGCGAGAAGAGCTATCACTATGAGTGAGAGCGGAACTATGCAGTACATGAGACGGCGGTTACTAGTTCTCTCTCGCGCTAGCGTGAACCTCAGGTAACTAGCTTCTCCTTCTTGTCTACTTTTGAAGCCTTTATGGCTGGCGCCCGAGACCCCATTCACTTGCGCCTGACACTCAGGCCACTCGTTGTACACCCCCGGAACCTTCCCTTTGTACACGATATAGCGCCGCCATCTCGCCATCAAGAAACTAGGTACCTGTTAGAGATGCATGTTCATCAAGAGGATGTACAATCATATGCAACAAAATATATTAGAGCAACATGAAAAAGAAAGGGTTAATTAGCAACTAGATGCAACATACAGTACGCAAACTAATTAACTAGAGGTACGCAGGTCTTCCTACCCAAACAAACAAAGTAGCATTACGCAAGTTCGGCAGGGACCATGGACATCACAAAGTTTCATCGCTACAGAAAGTATACAAGTTCAACTGACCATATCATCATCATCGGCATCGTAAATCACTAGAAGTTCCATCCTTCCATATCATCGAGGATGGACCCTAGCTTCTTGAACGGCGTGAGGTCTTGACATTGCATGCCTATGCGAGTTCGGATGTCAGCTCGCGATATAGGGCCGTGGTGGAACATCCCCTTCTCATCGACGACTTCTTTCATGATGATCATCGCAATGTCCCTTTGGATGCGAAAGAAGTCATCTCTAAGTTTATAATCTGCTTCTCCATGAGAGTCTAGCCACTTCGGGATATGTTCATCATTTCTGCTTGTCATGCGAAGCTTTTGGTGATCCGTGTTGAACTCAATCATGAGATGGAGGATGTAGAATCCATCCTTCTTGCTTGGTTTTGGGACATGGATGCAGCAGAAGTTAGTTTTATGCGCGAAACCCATCTTCTTGTTCCTTTGTTTCCTGATCTGCATGTGGCCACCTCTAATGCTGAAGCCTTGGAGAGCATCATCCAAAATATTCATTATGTGGGTGTAGTCCTTCATCTCGTATTCTCTGGAAGGGTCGAAATACACGGCGTGGGAGACTCGCGAGTAAAGAACGACAAGGACAGCGCACCCGTTGCTGCGGGAAAAAGATACCTCAAATTATTCTTCATATGAGCGAGAAGGAATGATTGAAATGTACGAAAGGGTTGTCCAATACTGACTTACTTTGGATGATAAGGCAGGAGGACAATTTCCTGGTCCTTATTCTGTACCATGAAGTTTTGGAGGTAGTCCCTAGCAGTTTCACGCTCAAAGTCACCGAGACTCAAGAAAGACTCGTGCATGTAGTACGGATCCGCCACACAGATTTGCGAGACTTCTTCTCTCTTCATGACGGAGCTCATATGTAGCGCAAAAAGGCGGACGATTGTAAAATCGAGCCGCCTTGTCAGAAACATCTCAAAGATATGGTCAAACCGCAGGAAGAACACCTCCGCAGGCCGTGTGTCGACGTAGCACTTCCCCTCAGGCACATGAGCCGCGTATGTCGGATATCCTGGATCCTTCGAGGCTAGTAGGCTTTTCTCAGTCGACAGCACATGGTCGTGCAGTCTCCTGAGATCCCCTGATAGTGCCTCCAGCGGTTTCGACGGTAGCATCAGCTCGCCCGTGAGATGGAACATGGCCGCACCTTTCACGGGTACACGCTCTTCAGAATCCATCATCTGGCTGCTATGTGCTCTGGCTTGTTTGGAGGCAGCTATCTTCCCCGATCTCTTCCTCTCCTTTTTCTTGGGCACACCTTCCAGGCCCTTCCTTAACCCCTGCCCCAGTGGTCCCGGGCTAAGCACTGTACGACCCTCGGCTAGTTGAGCCTGTGTTGAGGCGGCATTTTCAGGCGTGTCCTGTGAGGATTTCATGAAGAGAGACTTTTTGCAATCCCTGCTACGACCTTCCTGCCCGGGCAGATCATCCATATCCTCATTAGCATGCTGATAGCCCGATTCGTCATATGGTTGACTCATCATATCTATGTCACAGTCATACGTGTTTGTATTGAGGAAACCCATTGGGTCGACCATCGTCTCATCATCCATTAAATGTTCTACATGACCGATTACATCGGCCAGTACTATTGCACCCCCTTCATCACGTCGTCCGCCACTCTCACCCAACACTACAGGAGCTGGTAATTGCGTAGGCGGGGTGGTGGTCTCCGCACATGGTTGTTGATGTGTGGTTATTGGTGTGCTCTCGGCCGACTCTAGACGAATAAGATTCTTCGGCCATAGCAGCACCCAACCCTTGCAGTTTCCAATCCGCGGCGGGGTCTCGTCGTCCTCTCCCACAAGATGTACTGGAGGAGGCAAATGCTCGTGCCCCGATTTCACACTGGACAAGTTAACTCTGAAGTGCCCAGCGGGGATCGGGTGGTTGTGGAACGTGGGTTACAAGGGGTTCATTATCATCCCCTTTCCCACGTCCACCTTCTGGCCTTTGATCGAGTAGAGTATGGTGCACGGGGTTTCTTCGGCCTGCAAACACATGTCTGTGGCGTAAAACATCCGAAAGGCAACGAAAATGGAATATTCTATGTTGGTGCAACATGTAATTACCGTGATGGCGTCGAGCTCAGCCAAAGACGAAGGCTCACCTAGCACGCCAGAGACTGAGGACGAGATGCTATGAGCGGGAGCGACTGCGAGAGGAGGCCCGGTTGCGTGAGCAAGTGATGGTGCAGTGGTGTTGTTGTTCACGGAGTTGCTCCCGACGAAACTGGGCAACGGGAAATCATGTACTGTCTTGTCTGGATTTTCCTTCGTCCAGTTGATGATAGCTGGAACCAAGTTAGTAGCAAAATCATTTCTGCAGGCAGTTACAGCTGCATTGACTGCTTGCAGTAGCAACTCATTTTTCTCCTCGGCTTTTTTTTCGCGTCCTCAGCTGCTTTTTTCTCGACCGCAAGCTTCACCTTCTCGTCGATGTCCGCCTGACTAAACTTCTTTTTCTGCTTCTTGGCCTCCAGGCCCTCGTTGTAAAACACCTTCCACGTGGCGCCGTCTCCAACGCCGTGCACACGACCATATTGCGGCCGCTGGCCCAAAGGGAGTCCCTTAAGTTCATTCAAGGCCCGGTTGAGAGGGGTGTCCCACTTGGGCCTCATCAAAGAAGTAGGGCTTTCGGCTGCAAGCTGGTGTTGCTTCTGCTGCAGAAGGAGCGTGAACCGTTTAGGAATGTGTAGTCGACTAGATCTGGAGCTAAATGTAAGGTGGTAAAAGAATAATTACCAGTAGTCTAATCAATTTCCTTGTGATCTGGTCCGTGTAAAAAACCTTCTTTTCCTTGTCCCACTTGTAGCGGGCCCTGATGAAGTCACGCTCCAAGGGGTTAGTGAACTTCGCGAAGGGGTCTGGGAGACCCGCAGCTTCACGTTCCGCATCCTCCTTATCCCATTTGGGCCTTTTACTGAGGTAGCCATGGCTTCCGAGGCGATGCTTCCCCGTGTTCCTTTGCTGAAGGCTCTTGTATTTCGCAGCCTTAGACTTGGCTGCCTCGGTAGCGCAAGTGTCCTTGAACTTTTCGAACTCCTCTACCGTAAGTGTCGGATTTTCCTCCAGAATCTTGGACAGGGGTTCCTCAGCCTCAATAGCTCGTTTCACCCTCCCTTTCCAGGAGGCCAAATCATTGCTGAACATGCCCATGGCATGATTGTTAATCTTTTTCATCTTCGGATCATCCCACGGTTCTTCTATGTTATCATCCCGGTCGGGGAACTTGAATCTCTTGTGCAACTTCGTCAGGAGCAACTGCGTCAAATGTTCTTTACTCCTTAAGTCATCGTCGTTGATGCTCGCGCATTCCTGTAGGATGCATCCTACTTGGTTCCCATAGCACTTGCGAGGTTCTTCCGGCTCTAATGGCTCAAACTTGCCAGGTGCCATCTTTGTGATCACCAGTCGTCCAATGCCTAGTTTGTTAGGTTTTCGTATCCTCTGCTTCTTCTGCTTCTTCTTTTCTGTAGCGGCATCGGTACCTTCCCCGCCGGTATCTTCCTCGCCGATACCTTCCCCGCCGGTCTCGGCGCTGCCATCGGTGCCGGCGCTGTCGGTGTCGATGTCGGCGTCAGTACCATCATCGAGGCCGACCTGCAAACCTTGACTTTGCATTTTCTTAGCAGTCAAATAGTCGAGGTACTCTTGTTCACCCTCATAATCCATCTTGTTGGGGATATAACTACTAGTGTAACCCGCCCAGGAGGGGTCGGGTTACGCTATGACGATTCATCATATGAAGCCCAATATCAAGCTTGAAGATGGCGGTTCAGTTAAGGGCCCGAAGCCCAAAGGCGACTTAAGGCCTGTAGTGATAAATCGCCATAAGAGCATAAATTTTATTGTAAGGCAAGATTAAGTAGTCACCGAGCCGGACACTGTTTATGAGCCGGCCGGGACTCTATGAGCTACTGGGCGCCGACCTCTGTATATAAAGTGACGACCCGACGACAGTTTAGGGCAAGTAACATCAAATCGAGTGCCGGGCATAGCGGATTCGCTCCCTGGTCATCGAAAACCCTAGTAATTCCACCTCAACTGGATTAGGCTTTTACCTTCACCGCAAGGGGCCGAACCAGTATAAACCCTCGTGTCCTTTGTCCCGTTTTAACCCCTTTAAGCTTCCTAGTTGCGATGGCTCCACGACTAAGTCCTTTCACGAGGACATCTGCCGTGACAATTCCACGACAGTTGGCGCCCACCGTGGGGCCAGCGCACGGTGGATTTGAGTTCTTGAAGAGCAGCTTCGAAGGGCTTAAGGGATACGCTGTGGGCCGGATGACCAGGAGTCGTCGCGGCAAGCTCTACATCGACAACGCCGGCTGGGGCCTCGACGCCGGCTCAATTGAGTACAGGTACCGGGTCCCCTTTGGCGGAATCCACGTCTTCATCGGCCGGATTGGTGAGCCGGGCCCTAAGCCGGACATCTGCACGGACATCATCGAGACGGCTCAGCGTGCGAGACCCGCCCGGGCTCAGCCCGCCATGAAGAGTGCCTTCGTGGGTTGCATCCATGGAGGAGAATTTTTTGAAGGATCTGTGGACGGTGGTGAGACGACCGTCTATTCTGACGGTGAGTCGTCCATAGGTGAGACAGATTCATTGTATCAACTACAAGACGGCGAGCTTGGGGGCTGTTCCGATGGCAGCAGTATTCCGGACCCCTTTGAGCCGCCTAGCAGGGTAGGGATCTTCATGGCTGGTACTCAACCCGGTCAAAACTCTACGGCTGCGGCAGCAATAACCTCCGGGTCAGGAGCGGTCGGGGCAGGAGGCCCTATGCGCCCGCCGGCTCAGGTGCTGATTGATCTCATGGACAAATTGACGGCCTTGTTAACCGCCACAGTTATTCCGGCGGATCAAGATGAGCATGATGCAGAGGTAGCACAGGCACGTGAAGAGATAGCCTGAGCCAAAGAAGCCCTAGCAGCTGAGGACACCAGATTGGCCGCGGAACGGGCGGCTTTGGATGCTCGAGCTCAGCAGATCCAGTCAGAGGCTTTCCAGCTTACGATGAATCTGAACGCATCTAATGAGGTGATGAGGAGGAGGCACCAGAAGGCTCAATCCCGTCTGCCTCCGGTTTATGATCCTCGGAATCTCTTCTGCACACCCGGAGCTGGCCCTAGTAACCCGCAGGAGGCAAACCGGTTTATAACACCCGGAGCGGGGGCACCGGTTCAACCCCGAGTGATGGAACCTCCTCACGTGAATACTGCCCCGCCTCGCTACGTACCAACACCACACGGGTCACTTTTCCAACCCTTTGGAGAACCTGATCGCTGCATCGGCGCGTCTAGCGGCTCTCCCAGTAGATGGCGACTCTCCAACAGCAGTTGAGACGCGAAGGGTCAGAGAGCTTCTTCAGACGGCTCTGGTGCAGCAGGAGGCTTATTCCTACAGTCGAGACAGGATTCATTCAACTCCTCGCCCAAGCCGGAGCCCGAGTTACAGCAGACATATGGATTCGGAAGCCTTGTCAAGCAACGCCCAACACCGTAACCAGCCAGGTGGGTATAATCCAGTCCAGGACAGGATACGTCGAGAGGATGAGCGGGCGGCTCAGCAGGCGGTTCACCAAACCTTCCCGGATTATCCAACGACTTCTATTGAGGCAGGTGTGGCCACGAGAACCGGCGGTGTTCCTTGTTTGATACCGGCTCTGCGTAATGATTGTCTGCCCAAGGATTTCAAGGGACCTCGAAAGGTGCCGAATTACACAACCGATTTACAGCCTGGGTGTGGATTGAAAGCTATGAGATGGCCATGGAATTGTTGGAGGTCAGTGATGCGGCAATGGCTAAGTACTTCACCATGATGTTGGATGGAACGGCCCGCACTTGGCTGAAGGGGCTTCCGCCTAACTCCATTGGTTCATGGGGGGAGTTAAAAGCCCGGTTTATTCAGAATTTCAAGGACACATGCAAGCAGCCCATGTCGATTGTGGATTTAACTAATTGCAAGCAAGAAGAAGGTGAGTCCACGACCCATTGGGTGCACCGGGTCAAGGAGATAATACATTCATCTGATAAGATGGATGCCGGCTCCGCGGTCTTAGTGTTGGAGAAAAATTGCCGATTTGAACCTCTGAAACAGAAGCTGGGGCGGCTCAAGCGTGATTGTAATGACATGGGCCAGCTGATGGTGGCTCTAGTTAAATACGCCAATTCTGATAGTACCAAGGATCCCGCGTCTGATGAAGAGAAGACAGGGAAGGGAAAGAAGAATGGCAATGGAAAGGGTCATCAGCATAGCCCGGCGAGTCAGGGAGGCAATAAACGTAAGGCCGACGGTAACCCGGAGTTTGTGTCTAACACCAATTCATAGGGTAACAATCAACGACGCAAGGGGAGGCCGCCCCCTCGGTCTGGCGGGTCAGGTCCTACTCTTGAGAAACTGCTCAATGAACCCTGTCCAAGGCACGACACTCGGGAAAGGCCAGCCACTCACCTATGGAAACATTGCGCGATCATGAAGGCTTTCAAAAATTCTAACATGTTCGACGACAACCATGGGCCTGGCGGCGGCTCAGGTGGAGGCGGTTTTCATGGCTCGAGCGGCGGCTCAAGTTCCGGCTTTCACGGAAATCAAGGTGGTTATAATCAACAGTCTGGTCAGGGAGGTCAGCAACAGCAGCAATCGGGTTATCAGAGCAATCCAAAGCAGCTGAATAGTGGACAGTATCATGTGTTCACCACTAGTCTGTGCAAACGAGACCAGAAGCTTCACAAAAGGGCTGTGAACGCTGTTGAGCCGGCAGTTCCTCGTTATTTGAGGTGGTCGGAGCAGCCCATTGTATGGAGCAGAGAAGATCACCCTCTAAGAGTTGACAATCCGGGTCAGTTGGCTTTGGTGGTGGCACCTCAAGTTGGTGGATATAAATTCACTAAGGTACTCATGGATGGAGGCAGCAACATCAACATCCTCTATTATGAGACCTTTCGTCATATGGGGTTGACTGATAAAAATCTTAAAACATCCAACACTGTTTTCCATGGAGTGGTGCCTGGTAAGTCGGCATACCCAGTTGGTAAGATTGAGCTGGAGGTAGCCTTCGGAGATGAGCATGATTCTAGGGCTGAGAAATTAACCTTTGAAGTGGTCAAGATCAAGAGCCCGTATCAAGCTCTATTTGGACGGCCGGTTTATGCCAAGTTCATGGTGCGGCCGTGTTATGTTTACTTGCAGCTCAAGATGCCGGGTCACAAGGGCACCATCACGGTACATGGGAGTCGGAAGGTAGCCCTAGAATGTGAAGAAGGCGATGCTGCTTATATTGAATCTGTCTGTGCAGCAGAGGAGTTGAAATTTTATAAAGATAATGTTGACCCGGCAGACATGACGTCTCTAAAGAAGCCAACCACGGAACACGAGCCGGTGATGAAATTCAAGTCGGCCGATGAGACTAAGCTTGTTGATTTTGTTCCAGGCGACTCATTTAAGCAATTTAGCATCAGTGCCAATCTGGATCCCAAATAGGAAAGCACGCTCATCGAGTTCATCCGTGAGAACCGGGACATCTTTGCATGGAAACCTTCTGACATGCCGGGTGTACCGAGAGAACTCACTGAGCACACTCTCAATATCGACCCAAAGTTTAAGCCGGTCAGACTGTTTCTTTGGCGGTTTAACGAGGAAAGGCGCAAAGCTATCGGTGAGGAGGTGGTCCGGCTCTTGGTGGCTGGGTTTATTGTTGAAGTTTTTCACCCGGAGTGGTTGGCTAACCCGGTGCTTGTACTTAAAAAGAACGGCACCTGGTGTATGTGTGTGGATTACACTGACTTAAACAAGGCTTGTCCAGCTGATCCTTTCGCTCTCCCCCGTATAGATCAGATCATTGATGCTACGACGGGTTGTGAGCGTTTGAGTTTCTTGGATGCTTATTCTGGTTATCATCAGATCAAGATGGCAGTTAAGGACCAGGAGAAGACGACTTTCATCACTCCGTTTGGAGCCTTCTGTTATGTGTCTATGCCTTTTGGGCTTAAGAGTGCCCAGGCTACTTATCAACGATGTGTGCAGAACTGCCTCCATAATCAGATTGGACGAAATGTTCATGCTTATGTGGATGACATTGTGGTGAAGTCCAGAGAGAAGGAGACCTTGATAGATGATCTGAAGGAAACCTTTGATAATCTCTGGGTCTACAAAATGATGCTTAACCCGGCCAAATGTGTGTTTGGCGTGCCAGCAGGCAAGCTGTTGGGTTTTCTGGTTTTTAACAGAGGCATTGAAGCTAACTCGGAGAAGATCAAGGCAATCACTTCTTTGGCTAAGCCGGCGTGCATCAATGATGTTCAGCGACTGGCGGGCCGTATCGCTGCTTTAAGCCGGTTCATAAGCCGGTTAGGTGAGAAGGCCATACCGCTGTATCAGATGATGAAGAAAACAGACAACTTTGTCTGGAGTGATGCCGCTAACGCTGCCTTTGAAGATTTAAAGAGACAGTTATCTGAGCCGCCGGTCCTTGCGGCTCCCATTGATAAGGAGCCCTTATTATTGTATGTGGCTGCTAACTCACGTGCTGTCAGTGTTGCAATTGTGGTGGAGTGCAAGGAGGCTGGCAAGGAACATCCGGTTCAACGGCCGGTTTACTACATCAGTGAGGTGCTCATTGAGTCTAAGCAAAGATATCCACATCGGCAGAAGCTCGTTTATGGGGTGTTCATGGCGAGCCGGAAGCTTAAGCAATATTTCCAGGGTCACCCCATCACCGTGGTAAGTTCTGCTCCTTTGGGAGACATCATTCAGAATAGAGAGGCCACAGGACGAGTCGCCAAGTGGGCCCTTGAGCTTGGGCCTCATGGCTTAAAGTATATGCCACGTACTGCTATTAAGTCTCAGGCATTGGTGGACTTCATCAACGATTGGACAGAGCTGCAGACGCCTGAAGAAAAGCCGGACAACACATACTGGACTATTCACTTTGATGGGTCCAGGCAATTGGAGGGCTCGGGGGCTGGAGTTGTTTTAGCTTCCCCTCGAGGTGACGAATTTTGTTATGTGCTCCGGTTAATGTTTCCCTATACTAACAATGCAGCTGAATATGAGGCCTTGCTCCATGGTCTTCGGATGGCTAAGGAGATGAACTTAAGCCGGGTAAGGTGCTTTGGCGACTCAGATTTAGTGGCTCAACAGGTGTCAGGCAAGTGGGATTCTAAGGATCCTCTTATGGCAGCTTATCGCCGTGAAGTTGATGCTATCACTGGACACTTCAAAGGTTATCAAGTGGAGCACATTGATCGAAGAAAGAATGAGGCGACTGATGCTTTAAGCCGGCTGGGATCTCAGCGTAAGCCGGTGCCGCCTAACACCTTCTTGGATGTTCTGCATAACCCTTCTGTTCAATTACCCACAGAGGAAGACTTAGTTGTTCCAGACCCAGAAGCACAATTGGTGGCGGCTCTTCACGTCATCCCAGATTGGACAGTGCCGTATTTGGCTTACATGACCTGGGGCGAGTTGCCTGAGGACGAGACCTTGGCTAGACAAATCGTCCGGCGGTCTAAGTCAATGACAATTGTTCATGGTGAGTTGCATCATCGCAGTGTTACTGGGGCGTTTCAACATTGTGTGTCGCCTGAGGAAGGTCAAGAAATCCTTCATGAGATCCATGAAGGTGATTGTGGTCATGATGCCGGCTCAAAATCTCTTGTGGCCAAAGCTTTCCGTCATGGTTTTTATTGGCCGACGGCTCATGCTGATGTGGAGGATCTGGTCAGTAAATGTGATGGTTGTCAAAAGTTCTCACGACGAGCTCATGTGCCGGCTCAAGAATTGAGGATGATTCCAATCACTTGGCCGTTTGCAGTCTGGGGGCTTGTAATGGTTGGGCCTTTCAAAAGGTCCAAGGATAAAAAGACACACCTCCTGGTGGCAGTTGATAAATTCACGAAGTGGGTTGAGGCAGAGCCAGTCAGTAAGTGTTACTACACTGGGACTTTGCCCCTGGCTTGGCCCTGGCCGATCAGGTGAGAAGAAAATTTGGTTCTACGGTGCACTTCTCTCCTTCTCGTGACATCAAGGAGTTCTTCTTGGTGGTTTCCTTTTCGTCGGCCTCTTTCCCTCTCACGGTGGAATCGGTGGGTATCGCTCTTCAATGTTGCATTGGAGGTATTGCTGATGGTTTCAAGGTCTCTCCTTTGAGTTCTCGGAGTTTTCGGTTCTCTGTGGCCAATAACAAGGTCGGTCATTTTATTTATGGTCTCAAAGACCGTATTTGGCCGGACTTCATTTGCCATTTCCACTTGTTCAATGGGAGATTCAACCGTAGCCATCTTGGCAATCTTGGTTGGCATGCTGATGAAGAGCTTACTTGCATCTCGGCCCATAAGCCGATGGCCATTTCACCGTGCATCTCTAGTCATACTTCTGTTGATGTTTTGGATCATGATTCGGTGAAAGAATTAAGCAAATTTGAGTTACTACCAATTAAGCAGATGGAATTTTCCAATAAACATTCTGCTGAGGCCTCTACATCTGTGTCTGCCCATCATAGTTCTTCGGATCATATCCATACACATGATCATCTTGAGCCTCGACATATCAGATTTGGTACTTTTTCTCAAGACTTCAATGCCAGAACGGTAATAGCGCCCAGGGCAGACCGTTTACGTTTAAGGGACATTTATCTCGCCCAGGCAAAATTTGAGGACAATCAACCACGTTCATTTCTGGTGCTCGGCGCATTTAAATGCCCTTTATGGCTTACTTATCCATCCCTGCCACAGAGCTTTTTATCCTCGGCTTTCAAATATGCCCCTCCACATTCGAAATGGCCTCCTATTTTATCCGCCCATCATAAAGCTGATCTGGTCCAAGCTGATTACTCCGAAAAAGAGATCTCTACGTTAGCGGATCACTGGGCCACTCTTTGTGTTCGTTGTTTGCAATGGGGGCACAATCGATCTTTCTGCCCCGCCAGGATTATCTGCATTAATTGCTCAGCCCCGGATCATAAGGCTATTAATTGCCCTGCTCTTTCCGCTGGGCATCCTCAATCAAGCCAAGATATTGACAATGGATCTATACAGCTTGGAAAGTCGATCAATCACTCCGAGATTTTGGCCTCGACTTGCCAGATTTCCACGCCGCGATTAATTTCTCGCTCCAACATAAGATGCAATTTTTGTGGGGCTTACGCCCACGTGGCGTCTACTTGCTACTCTCGGCGTTGGCATGAACAATGGAAATGGGTCCCAAAAAAATCAATCCTTCCAACTATACCCCGGACGGTCTCCATTCTGCCTCGAGTTTCCAAACGCCTCTACCCAATGCCATCATCGCCCCTCTGCCACCACCTTCCCTCCACACATCACATCCATTGACATTGACTACTTGCCCCCCGCTCCACCTCGCCGCCATGGCCAACTACCCCCTCAACCCGGTGCCTTTCCTGCCGCCGGGCTTCGCCGTCGAGCCGGGCCCTGCTGACCGCCTGGTGCGTAGTGGGATGGTGGTTGGACCCATTCCGCCTCTGAACCACGACTTCTTGGCGATTGCGGAAGCCAGCACCTATGTTCCTCTTCACCGACGTGCTGCCATCCGCGCCGCCGTTCAAGGTTTGCTTCATGAGGCCCACCTCTTTACAACTGAAGAAAGTGATCATCCCTTCGGCATTGGGATCTTTGGCTTTGCGGACTCCTTTCTTCGTGATTCTGCGGTTGCAACTCCTTTAGAGCTTGAAGATGAGGATTTACTCATTACCTTTGTTCCGCATAATGAAGCTCTCAATAGGCGTACTACTACTTTTGGTCCTGCTGTTTGGATTATGTTTTTTGGATTCCCCTATGACTACCAAACTGAGTATTACATCACTAAAGCTCTGGGCGGCTATGGGTCATTGATTTCTTGGTACAACCTGAGGCAAGACAGGAGGTTTTTGCTCGTCAAAGCTCAAGTTATCCACCTCAGATTGATCCCTAAGAGCTTTGTCGTATGGCAACTTGGTGGGGCTCGGGATTGCTGGACCGTGCAGGTGACGATCCTTCGCAGTCGGGATTGGAATGCTATGTTGGCTGAAGTTCCTCCGGCGGGAGAAGAACCACCTCCCCCAGACGGAGACCCTCACCCACAGTTTGGACCTGAGCTGACTGCCGAGCAGCTCTATCAGCAGCAGGTGCATAATTGGCTAGTCCAAAACGCTGCTCCCAATGATGATACCCCTGCAGGACATGGTCAAGCTCCTCCCCACAACAACCTGGCAGGCTGGGGCGCCTGGCCTCCCTCTCCACCTACTCCGCCACCTGTGATGCCCCCTCACTTGATGAACTTTCAGTCATGGCTCGCTGCCCAGGGCCTCTCTGTTATGGATGGCATTGTCCCGGAAAAACACATTACAGATAATGCTGCTGATGCGTGGAATGATTCACTCACTCTTTCTGATAGTTCCAGCTCTGCTAGCTCTGGCGATACCCTAATCATAATGGAAAATGCAGATATGTCAGTCAGTTCTGAACTCATCCAAGAGCTTCTGTCTGTCTCTGTGGACCTGCATAGCCAAGGTATTCGCTTTGCTCTTTCCAACCAAGGTAATCAGCTGCTGTCTCTCCTGTTGGCTGAACCAGTCCCACGCCAGCAACTTAACTTATCAATATACAATGCTCTCCGCCCATATTTAGCTTCCATGGGCCCGTGGCGCCAGGCTTATGGTGTTAGGACTGAGTCTGTTCATGTTGAGATTCAGATTACTGCGGTAAACAATGTGCTGCAGTTCACCCAGCTGGATGGATCTCTGATTTTAGCTAACACCAACACTGCAATGCTTCCTGCCCCGGATGCTGCTGCTCATAGTTCTGAGGGTCCACTGCTGCTTATTGATGCGCCCTCCCAGGTGGAACAACCAGATGCTACCCCACCACACTATGCGGAACAGGTGGCCTCTGCTCAAATGATCTCTGCAATTTCTGATGTTGCTGTTACTTCTGAACTGCCCCAAGTGTCTAATGTTTCTGAACCGCTCCAAGTGTCTGAAGTTTCTGAATTTACACCTGACACTCAATTCTCTTCTGATGTTTCGATGGTCCCAGTTGAAGCTGTGCCGATGTCTGAGGTCTCTGATACCATGCTTTGCGGCCTGCAATCTGTGATCCCTATGCAGGATAACTCGGCACCGTCTACCTCTACTGACGAAACCAGAGTGATTGGCCGCAAAGGGAAATCTGTTGCCCCCTCAGCACTGCTCCTCTTCGTCGCAGCACCAGGCAGAACAAATATGATGGATTCTGGGTCAATCTCAATCAGGACTCGCGTCCTCCTAAGTCCAAGGTGAAGCCCAGGGCTACCCCCTCTGCTGTGACTGATGCGACCTCCTCTGTCAGGCTTCAGAAGGATAATCACACTTCAGAGATTCCTCCCCCCACTGCCATATCCACCATGCAGCAAATTGGAGTTCAGCTCTGCGCAATCCCAGTTGAGGAGCTCACTGTCGAAGCGCTCAATGGGACCATCGCTGATCCGGCCTTGCCCTCTTCCTAAGTTCACCTTTTATCTTCGCACGCTTTATGTTTCTTTTGCATAACTGGAACATACTATGTTGGAATGTTCGGGGTTTGAACTCTCCTAAAAAGCTTCTAGCGTTGTCTAATGCGATTAGCTCTTCAGGCTGCTCAATCATATGTTTGCAAGAATCTAAGATGCAAGACTTCAATGCTAGTGTCCTTAAGACAATTTGTCCCCCGCGTTTTGATTCTTTTGCGTTTATTCCCTCAATTGGCGCTTCGGGTGGGATTATCACGATCTGGTGCAGCTCTTTGTTCTCGGGTCATATTTTCATGCAAGAGCAGTTTGCGTTGGGTGTCATTTTCACTTCCACGATCTCACCCCACACTTGGAAGCTGGTGAATATATACGGTCCTTGCCAGGG
Source organism: Aegilops tauschii subsp. strangulata (assembly GCF_002575655.3). Lineage (NCBI taxonomy): Eukaryota > Viridiplantae > Streptophyta > Magnoliopsida > Poales > Poaceae > Aegilops > Aegilops tauschii. Next base: position 44,225,559 of record NC_053037.3, read on the forward strand.
AGAGCAGCGCGATAGATTTACTCAGTGGCTTTTTGATATTGACATACCCACCACAGAAGACTGGCTAATTCTTGGCGATTTCAACTACATTCGTTCACCTGAAACAGAAACAAGCCCGGTGGCAATATACATGATATGTTCACTTTTAATGACTTCATCAGAGAGCAAAACCTCACTGAACTACCAATCAAAGGGAGAACCTATACCTGGTCTAATATGCAGCAAGATCCCTTACTCGAGCAACTTGATTGGTTTTTCACCACCCTTAATTGGACCTCCTCGTTTCCGAACACCATGGTTAATCCCCTTGGACGTCCAGTTTCAGATCATACGCCTTTTTCTGTTGTGATTCAGACCAACATACCTAAAAGCAAAATTTTTAGGTTTGAAACCTTTTGGATTGCACACCCTGGTTTCATGGATGTAGTCTCTCAGGCATGGAATAAGCCACTCAAATATGGTAAGTCTGCTAACGCTGCTACAAGTCTCTGCCAAAAATTTAAAAATTTGAGACATGCCCTCAGTCATTGGAGCAAGAAAATCTCAAGGCTTAAGACAGCCCTTGCTAATACCAACAAAGCTCTCCTTGAAATAGACCACATCGCTGATCGCTGAATGTTGACCCGACAAGAGAATAACTTTCAATCTATTCTCAAAAAACATCTGCTCAAGCTACTTCAATTTCAAAAAGACTACTGGAAGAAAAGGTGCACTATTCGTTGGATTAAATTTGGTGATGAGAATTCTAAATTCTTCCAAGCGGTGGCCACGGAACGATACCGTAAGAACTTCATATCCAGCTTGAAAATCAATGATGACATCATTGTAGAAGACCATACTGGAAAAGAGTCTATATTGTTTGAGGCTTTCAAAACTCGTTTGGGGACAACTAAACCACCACAGATGAAATTCAACCTTTCCCAGATGCTGCGTGACAACGTGGATTTTGACAGCCTCACCACACCCTTCTCTACGAATGAGATTGATGCTGTAGTTAATGAAATGCCTCCAGATCGGGCCCCTGGCCTAGATGGTTTCAATGGTGCCTTTCTCAAAGCTTGTTGGCCGGTGATAAAAGACGACTTCTACCGTCTCTGTGCGGAATTCCATGAAGGTAATCTCAACCTGGAAAGCCTCAACTATGGTCATATTACCCTCATTCCTAAGATTAGAGTGCCTGAAACTGTCAATGATTTTCGACCCATCACGTTGCTCAACTGCTGCCTTAAGTTGATCACAAAACTTCTTGCTAACCGTTTACAAAAAATCATTTTGCAAATTGTACATCGGAATCAATACGGTTTCCTTAAGGGGCGCACCATCAATGATTGCTTAGCCTGGGCCTTTGAATACATACACCAATGCCAAGCATCCAAGCGAGAGATTGTTCTGATTAAACTCGACTTCGCCAAAGCTTTCGACACGGTACAACACTCGGCTATAATACAGATTATGAAGAGCATGGGATTCAATGACAAATGGATTGCCTGGTTTAAATGCATCTCCTCTTCAGGCAAATCCTCGGTGCTACTTAATGGGGTCCCCGACAAACACTTTTGGTGCAAATGTGGTGTCCGTCAAGGAGACCCACTATCCCCCTTGCTCTTTGTACTTGCTGCGGATTTGCTTCAAACAGCGATTAATGACGCCATGCATAACAACAATCTGCACCTGCCGATTCCCTCTGGTCGTAACAATCAATTCCCAGTCATCCAATACGCGGACGACACAATCATTGTAATGCCGGCCTGTCGTGTCCAAGCTAACTGCATGAAACAGATACTCACAGATTATGCTGATTCTGTGGGGTTGCACATCAACTTTCACAAGTCCACACTTATTCCTTTGAACACTCCAGAGGAAACGTACAAGGATATTGCCGACATCTTTGGATGCGCATGTGCACAACTTCCGTTCATGTATCTGGGCCTACCCCTGGGCACGTCCAAGCCGACGGTCCTTAACTTAACTCACTGGATCTGCAAGGCTGAGAGAAGAATCACCGCAGCGATGTCACTGATGTCATATGCGGGCAAACTGGCTCTCATGAACTCTCTCGTCACCTCGCTGACAATATAACCCATGGGAATCCTTAAACTCCCACCCAAGATCATTGAACAATTTGACAAGGTTAGGAGACACGGCCTTTGGACAAAGAAAACCGAGGATGGGGAGAAAAGTAACTCTCTTGCGGCTTGGGACATGGTGTGTTGGCCCAAGAAAAATGGTGGCCTCGGAGTTCTCAATCTCAAGGTTCAAAATGACGCAATGCTTCTGAAGCTGCTCCACAAGTTCTACAACAAGTTCGACGCCCCCTGGGTGCACCTCGTCTGGGACACATACTATGCTTCCACTGTCCCCCATGCAGCTGCCCCATGCGGCTCTTTCTGGTGGCGTCAACTCATTCAACTCATGCCAATTTAGAGAGGGATCACCAAAGTTAAGATTGGAGCGGGTGACACAGCCTTATTTTGGAAGGACGATTGGAACAACTCCATTTTGTCAGAAACATACCCGCGTGCTTTCTCATTTACAAGAGATGAAGATGCCTCGACGCGGAAATGCCTCTCGATCACCCAGCTTAACCAGGCTTTTGACTTGCCCCTCTCGGTCCAAGCATTTGATGAATTGCGAGCTCTCCAGCAAAATGTTATCACTGCAACAATGACTGACTCCAAGGATGCCTGGATATGCACTTGGGGGTCTGCTGACTTTAAAACCACGGCCTATTACACCTTCTACTTCAGGGAGATGATTGCTCATGATGCTTACCGATGGCTGTGGAAGACCAAATGCATCCCTAAAATTAAGGTCTTTGGTTGGTTCCTCCTCTCTGATCGCCTTAACACAAGAAACATGCTCAAGAGGAGACACTATAACATCAGCAATAATTTGGACTGCCTTCTTTGTGGACAACATGTGGAAGAGACTGTTGAACATCTCTTTTTCCATTGCACCTTTAGTACCGCATGCTGGAACAAGCTCAACGTACTCTGCCCATCACAGGGCAACAGACTGGAACTCATGACACATCTCAAGACTTTGAACCCCAGGAAAATGATCATGGAAGTTTTCTTGGTGGCAGCTTGGAGCCTATGGAAAGAAAGGAACAACAACTACTTTCGCAAGGTGGACCCATCTATCCCATCCTGGGAGGCCAGATTCAGGAGAGACTTTGCTGACATTGCCTACAGGATGCCCCCCACAAGAAGCAACTAGTGGCTGGTTTACTTAGCTCTATAACTTAGTTGTAATTATACACTCTGATCATCAATTTGCTGCCCCCCTGTACCATCCTCTGCACACTCCCCTTCTTCCATTTGTGCATATGTAACATAACACTTGTAACCTTTGCTGGCTGTGAGTTGGTAATATATATGCAGTAGGAGCCTTTCCTACTGTCTAACCCCTTCAAAAAAAACGGTGGTTCAATTCATGAAAAAGGTGATCTTTCGTTTTGGTTTTTCACATAGCATCATAACTGACAATGGTACTAATCTATCCAAAGGTGCCATGGAAGAATTCTGTCAACGTGAGCATATTCGGCTCGATGTTTCCTCAGTAGCTCACCCTCAGTCCAATGGTCAAGCTGAAAGAGCCAATCAGGAGATCTTGAAAGGTATTAAGCCCCGGCTCATGGTCCCTTTACAACGGACGCCGGGTTGTTGGGTGGAGGAGTTGCCTTCTGTGATATGGAGCATCAATACTACACCTAACAGGTCTACAGGCTATACGCCTTTCTTCATGGTTTATGGAGCAGAGGCGGTTCTACCAAGTGACATCCGTCATGACTCGCCCCGTGTGGCGGCTTACTTTGAAGCTAATAACGAGCAAGCCCGTCAGGATGCACTTGATTTGTTGGATGAGAAGCGTGACTTAGCAGCAGCCCGCTCGGCGATTTACCAACATGACCTGCGTCGCTATCACAGCCACCGGGTTAAGTCTAGAACCTTTCAAGAAGGCGACTTAGTGCTCCGGCTTATCCAGGATCAGTCTGATGCGCACAAGTTATCCCCACCTTGGGAAGGGCCCTTTGTGGTCAGTAAGAATTTACACAACGGGTCATATTACCTCATCGATGTTCGAGAGCGCAAAGACTCACGTAAGTCGGAGGAAGAGACCCGTCGGCCATGGAATATCGCTCATCTTCGGCCTTACTATACTTGAGCCGCCGGCTCTCCTGGTGTACATATTTTGACGATGTACATATTATGAAAAATAATAAAGCAAGACCTCTGTCCTTTTTCATCCTCAAAGTTTATATGTCTTCATTATTATATCTTTGAAATGACCAACAGGGAGCTGATCATATTTGAATCTGGTTTTCCCTTTGGTCCGGCTCATGATCGTATTCGAATCTAGCCGTTAGATATCATGATCACTGGGGGGCTTCCTGTTCAAACATAGGTCGTATGCAAACCAAAGAGAACATAGCTGTCGATACCCTTTTGATTGGCACACTGCCAAACCAGGGGGCTTCTTGATCGTATCCGAATCATAGCTCAACCCCTTTTTGGGTTTGACGTGGATCCTATTCGAATCAGCGTCATTAAACAACTCTCAAGGTCATTTGGGGGCTTCCTGTTCAAACATAGGTCGTATTCGAACCAAAGAGAACATAGCTGTCGATACCCTCTTGATCGGCAACGCCAAAGCCACTGGGGGCTATATGATCGTATTCGAATCTTAGCTTAACCCCTTTGGAACGGTTTCCTGATCGTATTCGAATCAGAAGCCTCAAAACTTTGTTTATTTCTTATAAAGTTCTTTGCAATCACAATTTTTTGATTTTGTCTTGCGACTTTTGATCATATTTGGAAGCATCCAATGAGTGGCTTCTATTTAACTCAGCTTGGCCTTGGTAAATAAATTGCCAGTATATAACAATAATCATATGAGTGGAAGTACCAGCTTATACAAGATTGGGTTGTCACCCTTACTGTTCGGATCACATAATCCGGCAGCATAAATCAAAGGATCACAGGTATGATGTTATGGTTATATTTCAAAGATATAATTCATAGCCGGTATCTATGATTCTTGTTCATATTCCGGGTTACATGTAAGATGTATGACCCGCCATGCGGTAAACTGCCAAGGGACTTGTGATTTGTTTCTCTATGCAGGGCAGTTAAAAAGCTCTTTTAAACATAAGGAAAACAGATGATCAGCACAATATGGAGGGATATAAGATGGCGGCTTAAACAGTGTTGAGCGCCAGACACGTGCACGATGGCACGACAAAACCAAGTGTTTTTCTACCCTATTACATGACTTCCCGAGTCCAAATGATGAAACATTGTTTTTCAAGCAAAGCGTAAATATTAGCCGCTTGATGGATCACTTGAGTTGTTGGCCTGAAGCTTCCGGATCATCCCTCTCCGCTCCTCCATCTTGTTCCCTGTCCTAGAAGGTTTACGATGACCAGTCAATGCCACTCAAAGCTTCAAATTCAGCTTCATCATCAATTAATCCGGCCGGGTCAACTTCAGGGGCGAAGGTATGCTTACGAATTGGAGGGATCAGGCTGGTCTCTTCATAATGTGGCGTTGGAATCCTCTGGTTTTCAGCGTCATAACCCGGATGATACTTGGTAAGATCCGTGTCATTAGCAATCAGGGTGGCCACAGGGCAGATTTCCTTAACACAAGTGGTGAAGTCCTCCTGTCCAAACGATATGCCGTCCTCTTTTAAGCTTGGATACCCGATGGCGAGGTCAGCCGGGTCTAGCTCCGGTAGCCACGCCTTAGCCTGGCTTAATGCAGTTATGGCTCCGGATCTTGCAGAAGATCGCCTTAGTTCATTGAACCACTGAGGTAACACAACAAGCCGCTTTAATACGTCTGACAGGAGGGTGGGAACTTCATTTGACAGGGCCACTGCGGCTAAAGCACACTGAGACCCGGTGTAAAGTTGTTCCACCAGTGTGTAAACCACCTTCAGTTTTATCAGCATGCTCTGGTTAAGGTTTGAGCTCCTGGGGCCTGTATTACAATGTCAGGTGAGTTGATGACAATTCCACGACACATCTCGTCTGCATCTTGGTCAGAAGGCCCAGTTTCTTCGTTGTTCGACATGTTTCCTATGATTAAGTCTCCTCGTTTAATTCTAAAACTATGAAAATATGAGAAATGACATAAAAAAAGAAATCTATGTTTGCCGGAATGTCGTTTCCGAGCACTCGATATGCCTACTATCTAGCACAAATCATGCCAAAATTCACGGAAAATTTTGGCATGACCTTTGCTAAAAATGGACATATCGAGCGCCTAAAATTCACCGGAACGGAAATGAATCAACATTCCGGCATAACATAGGCCACTCGGATCATTTACCCTGCACATAATCATCATGTCCAAATGACATGTCCAAATTTCCAAATATGACATGTCCAAAACATCACATGTCCACATATCTAACCTAATTAACCATCTGCCCTAACTAAATTAACCAAAAAACCTAGCTACCAGAGAGAGGAGGAGAGGTGGGGGGCTTATAGAGGGTGCAGGCCCGACGACGGCCGAGGTTGGGAGGGGTCGGGGTCAGGGTCGAGCGCCGGGGCCGGAGCCGGGGTCAGGGCCGGGGCCGTGGGCGAGCGCCGGGGCCGGAGCCGGGGTCGGGGCCGGGGCCGTGGGCGAGCGCCGGGGTCGGGGTCGGGGACCGGAGCCGGCGCCGGGGTCGGTCGGCGTCGGGGTCGGGGGCGAGCGCAGAGGCGCGGCGAGGGCTCCGGTGGCGCGACGGGGGAAGAGAGAGTGTGGGGATTTGGGGGAAAAGAGGCCGGATGAAGAGAGGATTGGGGATTTTCGGGGTTAAGTGGGCATAGTAGTAGCGCGTTTAGGCAAAACGCGCTATAGCTACTCGAGGTAGCTATAGCGGTTTCGCGTAGAAACCGCTACTGCTACCTTGACTAGCTGTAGCTCTTTTCTGAAAAACGCGCTGCTGCTATAACCAGTACCTATATAACAGTTTTCCCGTTTGTTTCCTTCTATTTTCTTTTCCTTTATTTTCTCTCACTTTTTTTTTCTGAGAGCAGTTAACTAAGGGAATTGAAGGCGGTATATATGTATACAAAATAGGAACATATATATTACATCATTGGACCCATGCATAATAATGGCTAAGTGTGTATACAAAATAGGAACATATATATTACATCATTTGACCGATAACATACGGTTCCTCAGCGTTGACGTTTTCGTTTTCGAGTTAGCTTCTTTCCCTTCTTATTCATTGAAGGATAATTGAGCCCCTCATTGTGACTTTGCCTTTTCCATGGAGTGAGATTTTTCTTAGGTAATGTAGTATTGAATCTTCTTTTGACGTATACTTCATCATCATCATCATCTTCCCTCATTGGGTTGCCGTACTGATCGTAGTCTTCCTCGTTGGTGACTCCATCCATTCCAATGATGTTCCTTTTGCCTCTCCTCACGACAACACGGCTAGGATTGCGCGGGTCGGTTATGAAGAAGCATTGTGTCACGTGCTTAGCGTGTACCCATGGCTCATTTTTTGCGATACCGTTCACGGTAGCGCTCTTGGCGTCGGGTATAGTCATGGTAGTGAAATTCCGGTTTTCTCTTTCGACATTCTTAGCCCATCTGACACGGAACATCGTCGTGTTGTGCAGTCTAGAGTAGTCAAGCTCCCAGATCTCCTCGACCCTTGCGTAAAATCTTTCAGTTGTGCCGTTGTCGCTGCCGGTCATGCATTCCATCGTCACCCCTGAGTTCTGATCATCACTGTCCATATCTTTGGCCTCCGTGTAGAATGTGTATCCGTTGATATCGTATGCCTGATAGGTTAGGAGGTTGGGCGAGGGGCCATGTGCTAAGGTGTATATGAGCAATCTGTCCTTAGAGCCCTCCTCCGGGGGATTAGCAATAATATGCTCTTTGAACCAATGCAGGAAAGTGGAGTTGTGCTCTCTAGTAACTTCGGCGTCCGTCCTGCATACCCCTCGGTCACGATACTTCTTTGTGATAATTTCTTTGTGCAGTGCCACAAAAGGATCTACCTCGTCTAGGTGTTGTAGCACTACCAAGTTTGCTATGTCAATGTCGCTGCGTCAATCTGAGTATGCCACGTGCAGTTCCCTGCGACCGTTGGAGTGACCTTCTCCTTCGATCCTCCCATCGTGCTTGTTAACGGGCAAACCAACACTAACATCAGGCGGCTGGTCTGCGCCATATAGAAAATTCTCGCAGAAAGAGATGCACTCTTGTGTCAGATAGCCCTGGACGATGCTTCCATCTGGACAAGACATGTTACGAACGAATCCTTTGATGATCCCATTCATCCTCTCAAACGACATCATTGTGCAGAAATGACGGCCCCAAGTCTATTATGTTGTCCACAATATGGACACACAGATGCACCATCACGTCAAAGAACACGGGCAGGAAGTACATCTCAAGCTCATTCAGTATCACAACGATCTCTTCCTGTAGCCTTCAGAGCTGCTTCAGATTGATCCACTTTCGAGAGATGACGTCGAAAAAGTTGGAGAGACCAATAAGCGTGTCACGGACGTGCTTGTCCATTATCCCTCTAAGGGCAATAGGTAGTATCTGCGTCATCATCACATGACAGTCATGGGACTTCATCCCGCTGAACCTTTTCTTGTCCGTGTCTAGATATCTTCTTATCTTGCCACAGTAACCGGAACTAACTTTGACTCCGGTAAGGCACTTAAAGAATTGATCGATCTCAGCCTGACTTAAGGTGAAGCAAGAATGGGGGATATAATCCTCTTTCTTTATTTTCTTGCCCTTCTTCTCCCGCGCCTCTGTCTCCGTCTCTGTCTCGTCTGACTGTTTACGGGGCGGCATGTGCAGATCTTCCCTGGTTTTCAAATCTTGCAAGTCTTTTCTTGCCTTCGGCCCATCCTTGGTCTTATCCGGCATGTTCATTAGTGTCGCGAGCAAACTCTCAAGGACATTCTTACATATGTGCATTTGATCAAGGCAATGGTGCATCGAGTTTGTGCCAGTACTCCAAGTCCCAGAACATAGACCTCGTCTTCCATACCTTCAGCAGCGGCTCCGGCGCCTTTTTCATCGTCTTTCCCGGCGCGGGGCACTCCTTCCAGTTTTTCAACAACTCATCAATTTCGGCACCGCTCCGCTTACGTGGAGGTCCTCGATGCTCAGCGTGACCATTGAATAGATCTCCACGGTTTCTCCACGGGTCGTCCTATTCGAGCCATCTTCGATGCCCCATGTACACGATTTTCCCAGACCCGCCATCTTTCCTTGACGTTAGCTGCTGAGACGTCGTATCATCCATGCACCGCATGCATCCGCAATATCCATGGCACACCTGGCCTGCGACATATCCGTAACCGAGATAATCGTGCACCGTCGTGATCAGCGCGACTCTCATGTAGAAATACTCGCCTTTGCTGGTGTCCCATGTCTTGGCCGGTGTTTTCCATAAAGTGTCTAACTCCTCTTGAAGTAGTCCTAGATACAAATTAATATCATTTCCTGGTTGTTTTGGCCCTTGAATAAGCATGCTCATGTGAATGTACTTTGACTTCATGCACAACCAGGGGGGAGGTTGTACATCCATACAAACACGGGCCATGTGCTATGGTTGGTGCTCTGGTTGCCAAACGGATTCATGCCATCGGTACACGCACCGAGCAGGATGTTCCTTGCATCACATTCAAAATACCGATAGAAGCTGTTCAACGCTCTCCACTGGCTTCCATCCTTGACGTGTCTTAGTTTCGGATCATCTCCATCGTCGAGCTTCTTCCTCTCCGCGTGCTAGCGCATTAGCTTTGCTTCCTTGGGATCTATGAAATACCGCTGGAGACGGGGAGTGATCGATAAGTACCATACAACTTTCTGGGGACATTTCTTCCCGGCCTTCTTGTATCGAGAAGCATTGCACACCGGACAGCTTGTTTTTTCCGCGTGCTCCTTCCGATCAATTATGCAATCGTTGATGCATGCATGGTATCTAACATGCGGGAGATCAAGAGGGCACACGATCTTCTTGGCCTCATCAACACTAGTAGGACATAGATTCCCCGCGGGAAGAACATCCTTTAGGTACTTGAGATGCTCATTGAGGCTAGTGTCGGTCCATTTGTTTTTAGCCTTCGTCTTCAGGAGTTGGAGCGTGAAACTCAAGCGGGTCACCTCAGGATTGCAACCATCATACAATGGAGTGTTAGAGTCTACCACCAGTTGCTCCAGCTTAGCCTCCTCTCTAGAAGCAGCTCTCTCAGTACTCGTCTCCTTGCGAAGCAGTGCTTGAACATGAGGGTCTCGCATGATTGAACTTAGTACCGACGAACTATACTACGTGGAGTCCATGTTCTCTCCACCGACATGTCCAGCCCCTTCTCCTCCGCCATGTCCGGCCCCTTCTCTGCCGCCATGTCCGGCCTCTTCCCCGCCGCCATTATCGATCATCTCTTCGTCTTTCCCAGTGTCGTCATTGGCTGCCCCGTCGGCGTCCTCAACTTCATCATCCTCATCTTCAATTATCCACCGAGTATAGCCATCCATGAAACCAGTCATGAGCAGGTGCGCTTCGACATGACCTTCATCATAGGGGTCGAGCCAAACTATTCCTTTGCATCTTCGACACGGACATAAAACCTCTGTCAGGTTATTTTCTTTCATGTCCTGCACCGCCGACCGCAACCACCTGTCCACCATCGTTCCACTAACCATCATGAACACCTGCACGGTAGTAATAAAGAAATTGATTATAAAAATGCGTGCATGCATCAAAGTCATACAAAAATTTGGCATGACCTTCCCTAAAAATAGGACATATATAGATCTAGAGTTTGCCCGGAATTCGCCGAAACGGAAATAAATCGACATTTCGGCAAAACATAGGCAACTCAAAAGCACAATTTGGCGTCAACTCATAACACACACACAATTTCCATCATATTTCCCAATTATCATATCACACACACACATACACATATTTCCATTTTGCAAAAGCATGAAATTTTAATCACCTCTAGCTATCTCGAGATCGAGCACACGGTGTGGATGATGATGTAGGGAGATCAAAAGTGCACAAAGCTCTTCTTGACAAAGAAAGATCTAGTTAGGGGGCAAATAGGTCACTTAACTAAATGCTACATCTACCTAGCTAGCTAATTTGGGAGGAGACAACTTCAACTAGTGGAGGGGGAAGGAAAAAAAGAAAGGAGATGCATTAATGGAGGAGGTGTAGTTAGCTAGGAGTAATGAAGAGAGAGAAAGGTAGGTAGAAGAGGGAGAGTAATGGGGGGAGAAGTATTGAGGAAGAAGAAGAGTGAGAGAGGGAGGATGTGGGAGGTAGGGGAAAGGGAGGGGAGGAGATGGAAAAAGGTGGTGGGTGCTGCGTCTTAGCAACAGCGCGGGAGCAAAAACGCGCTACTGCTAAGAGCGTAGCAGCAGCACGCTTTCCTATCGCGCGCTACTGCTAAACGGGCCAAACGTGTGGACAATTTCAAAATTAGCAGCAACGACGTGACTAAAAAGCGCGCTACTACTACTATGGCATTAGCAGTAGCGCGCTTCTTGATGCCGCGCTGCTGGTAAAGTTAGGTCGTTGTGTACTGTCGGTGGATTTTTGTAGCAGCGCGGTTTAAACATCACACGCTACTGCTAAATTTACATCAGTAGCGTGCTTTCCCAAACCGCGCTACTACTAATTAGCAGCAGCGCCTCTTTTTGTGCCGCGCTGCTGCTAAGATTCTGTGTATAAGGTTTTCCCTAGTAGTGCTAGCTAGTTAGTATGTCCAATGTTTGTGCTATGCATCAGAGAGAGAGAGAGAGAGAGAGAGAGAGAGAGAGAGAGAGAGAGGAGGGGTGCTTACAGACGATGGCTCCGGTGGTGGCGAGGGAGGCAGTGGTGGCGAGGGAGGCATGGGCGTCTCCGGTGACGGTGAGGGAGGCAGGGGCGTCGAGGGTGGCTCCGGTGGCGTTGGGGGCGGCTCTGGTGGCGTCAACGGCGCGCAGCTCCGGTGGCTCCGGGGGCGTCGACGTCGGCAGGAGACGGCGGCAAAGTGGGGCGACGGCGAATTGGGGACACGGCGGCGAAGTGGGGGCGAGGGATTTGGGGGAGAAGTGGTGGCCGGGTGGAGGGAAAACCGCTGGTTAAGTGAAACATAGCGGTAACGCGTTAAAGGAAACGCGCTATAGCTAAGTTAGCTATAGCGCGTTTCACAAAACGCGCTACTGCTCAGCCTGTCTCTTTTTTCCCTTTCTCATCTATTTTTCTTTACATTTTATTTTTTCCTTTCTCCTTTTTCTATTTCTTTCATTTTCATTTACTTTTTTATTTGTTGTTCGATTTATTTTCTTTTCGTTAGCAGTAGCGCCTTTCTATGTAAACGCGCTGCTACAATAGACATAGCGGTAGCGCGGTTTAAATAAGAACGCTACTACTATGTGTAGCTTATCGGCTTAGTCGTGAGAATTTTAGTTGTAGCGCGTTTATAGTCAGGCGCGCTACTGCTACGTTTGTATCTCTAGCGCCCTTATCCTGCACGCGCTACTGCTATTTAGCACTAGCGCGCTTTTTTAACAAGCGCTACTGCTAAAGTTCTATGTATAAGGTTTTCCCTAGTAGTGTATGCTACTGTTATGATTGAGTTTTTGTGTTTTAATTAGTGTTTGTGCCAAGTAAAGCCTTTAGGATCTTCTTGGGTAATAATTGTTTGATCTTGCTGAAAAAACAGAAACTTATGCGCTCACGAAAACAATTTTAGTAAATCACAGAAACGTGATTCTGTGAGTTTTTTTTACAGAAGATCAATATACAAATTGCCTAGGACGTCCTAATTTTTCAGAATTTTTAGAGTTTTTCCAGAAGTTTTCGAACAATTCAGATTACTACATAATGTTCTGTTTTTGACAGATTATGTTTTCTTTGTGTTGTGTGCTTGTTTTGATGGCTCTATGGTTTTCTTTGATGAGTTTTTGCCATAGAAAAGTTGGAATACAGTAGATATAATACAAAAACAAAATATGAATCGGTTTGACACAGTACTTATAGTAGTGGTTTGTTTTCTTACACTAACGGATCTCACGAAGATTTTGTTGTGTTTTGTGTGATTGAAGTTTTCATATTTTGGGTTATCTTACGATGGATGAAAGAAGGATAGAAGAGCCTAAGCTTGGGGATGCCCCGACATCCCAAGCTATTATCCAAGAATGAGCAACCAACTAAGCTTGGGGATGCCCCGAGTGGCATCCCCTCTTTCTTCTAACGACCATCGGTATTTTACTCGAGGCTATATTTTTATTCGTCACATGATATGTGTTTTGCTTGGAGCGTGTTGTATGATATGAGTCTTTGCTTGTTTTATTTTGTGTTTTAAGTCATCAATCCTTGCTGGACATACCTATTTGAGAGAGCCAAAATTATATCATGACTTGTTAGAATTGCTCTCTATGCTTTACTTAAATCTTTTATGAGCTAGGACTTGCTCTAGTGCTTCACTTATATCTTTTTGAGCACGGTGTGCTTAGTTATTTTGAATAAATACTCTCTTGCTTCACTTAGATATATTTGAGAGTTAGTAAAATTTTGAAGAAATTCTCTCTTGCTTCACTTAAATTATTTTGAGAGAAAGAAAATTTGTTATGCTCATGATCTTCACTTATATTTGTTTGAGCTTATGAAAAGCAACACATGAAAACTAGTCCCAAAGTGATAGATATCCAAGAAGGATAAAGTAAAGAAAAAAAGTCATGAATATCATTGGACAAAATAAACTTGATTCTTAATAATAGTTTTGAGATATGATGATGTGATATGTGAGTTATGTTGATGAGTAATTATGCTCTAGTAAGAATATTGGCGTTAAGGTTTGTGATTCCCTATGCATGCACGAAAGTCAAAAATCATGCAATGAAAATTATATCCTACTTGTGGTGCATTATTCGGTGTTAATTATGCTTAATGCTTGCTTATGATATTATTCGTTTCTTGGTTGGTCGCTTCCCAGTCCTTTGCTAGCCTTCATTTTGCACTAAGTATGAGCTCTACTTGTGCATCCAAAATCCTTAAACCCAGTTTTTGCCACATGAGTCCACTATACCTACCTATATGCGGTATTTCCATGCCGTTCTAAGCAAATTTGTATGTGCCATCTCTAATTTTCAAAATAAACTTCTCTTTTGTGTGTTCGTTTCGCTCGTGGAACGGTGAGGGGTGGCTAATATTTTCCATGCTGGATGTGTTATTCTCACGATGAGTGTTTATTCACTTGTCATTGCACGAGAGTAAGGCTAAGGTTTTAGGGATGCCCAGTCCCGAATTGAAAAAGAAAAAAATTACTTTATGTTGTCAAATAATAAATTCCTTGGAAAGTGTTGGTATAGAGGGCACCCATGGATACGGTTAGCCATGGAAAGTGAAAGTATGGTGGAAAAGGAATAAACTTTATTTTCTGTTTGGGAACCGCCTATGATATATCTAGCATGAAAAGTGTTGGGAACTCTAAGTAGTTTTCGTTGGTGGGATGGATACACCTCCCAAAATGTTTTTTATCTCTAATTTTTCTTTGAGCTCTGGCACCTCTACAAATCCCTACTTCCCTCTGCGAAGGGCCTTTCTTTTACTTTATGCAATTTTTATTTTGAATTTGAGTCTCCATCCTCTCTTATAAAAAGCACCAACCAGGGTGCAATATGATCGTACTTAAATATTGGGTATAGCTAATATTCAAGTGTGTTTCATGAATGGATCAATGTTTGAGCATGATGGCTAGGGATAACTTACTTTAGCGTTGATATTCTGAAAACATGGTTGCTTGTTGATATGCTTGAGTATCTAAATTATCATGTGAAAACTAGACTATTACTTTGAATCACATAAAAGTCCAAATGTCCATGCTATAAAGAAAAAAGAATATGATATGACATCATAGGCAGCATTCCACATCAAAAATTCTGTTTTTATCACTTACCTACTCGAGGACGAGCAGGAGTTAAGCTTGGGGATGCTGATACGTCTCCAACGTATCTATAATCTTTGATTGTTCCATGCTATTTTATTACCAATCTTGGATGTTTTATAATCATTTTATAGTCATTTTATATCATTTTTGGTACTAACCTATTGACATAGTGCCAAGTGCCAGTTGCTGTTTTTGCATGTTTTTTACATCGCAGGAAATCAATATCAGACGGAGTCCAAATGCCATGAAACTTTACGATGATTTTTATGGACCAGAAGGAAGAAGTTGGGCCCTGGTTGCACCTGGGGGGAGTCCCGAGGAGGGGACAACCCACCAGGGCGCGCCAGGAGGCCCAGGCACGCCCTGGTGGGTTGTGCCCACCTCGGGTGCCCCTCAGACCGCCTCTTTGCTCTATAAATACCCCAAAAATCTAGAAACCCTAGGGGAGTCGACAAAATATTCATCCAGCCACCGAAGAGTCCAGAACCACCAGATCCAATCTAGACACCATCACGGAGGGGTTCACCACTTCCATTGGTGCCTCTCCGATGATGCGTGAGTAGTTCTTTATAGACCTTCGGGTCCGTAGTTAGTAGCTAGATGGCTTCATCTCTCTCTCTTGATTCTCAATACAATGATCTCTCGGAGATCCATATGATGTAAGTCTTTTACGGTGTGTTTGTTGGGATCCGATGAACTTCGAGTTTATGATCAGTCATATCTTTTTATATCCATGAAAGTTATTTGAGTTTCTTTGATCTCTTATATGCATGATCTCTTATAGCCTCATATTTCTTCTCCGATATTTGGGTTTTGTTTGGCCAACTTGATCTATTTATCTTGCAACGGGAAGAGGTGCCCGGTAGTGGGTTCGATCTTACGGTGCTTGATCCCAGGGACAGAAAAGGAACTGACACGTATGTATCGTTGCTACTAAGGATAAAAAGATGGGATCTATATCTACACAATAGATAAACGGATCTCATCTACATCATGTCATCGTTCTTATTGCATTACTTCGTTTTTCCATGATCTTAATACACTAGATACATGCTGGATAGCGGTCGATGTGTGGAGTAATAGTAGTAGATGCAGGCAGGAGTCAGTCTACTAATCTTGGACGTCATGCCTATGTAATGATCATTGCCTGGATATCGTCATAATTATTTGTAGTTCTATCAATTGCCCAACCCTAATTTGTTTACCCACTGTTGCTATTTTTCTCGAGAGAAGCCACTAGCAAAACCTACGGCCCCTGGGTCTTCTTTCTCATATATTTGCCTTTGCGATCTATTTTTGCTTGCTTTTATTTTCAGATCTATTAAACCAAAAACCCAAAAAATACCTTGCTGCACTTTATTTTATTTGTGATCTATCTATTCAATCTATTACAACTTTCTCCTGTCCACACGCCGTTTCTGGCGCCGTTACCCGAAAGGGATTAACAACCCCTTTAACACGTCGGGTTGCGAGGTGTTGTTATTTGTGTGCAGGGGCTGTTTATGTTGTGTTGCTTGGTTCTCCTACTGGTTCGATAACCTTGGTTTCATATCTAAGGGAAATACCTACCGCCGCTATGCTGCATCATCCCTTCCTCTTTGGGGAAACACCGACGTAGCTTCAAGCGACATCAACGCCCGGGCACACCCGCCACGTCGGATCTGGCCCACGCTGGGCCACCCGTCCCCATATAAAATGGACAATGTCCGCACCTCCGACCGAAACCCTAGCCGCATTCTACCCCCTCCCTTCTAGTCCACTCACAAGCTCCTCTCCGGCTAACTCTGGGGTTCGCCTCCATGGCGGCGCATGGATCCGACTCCGACATGCCCGGATCCGAGGACTGGGAGCTCATCCCTTGCAGCTTCGAGGAGCAGATGGCCGTTTGCGCTTCTCTTCGGTGCTCCCGGGAGGAGTGCACCCTCCCACAGTCTTTAGCGAGCCGGCGGGTGATACGTCTCCGTCGTATCTACTTTTCCAAACACTTTTGCCCTTGTTTTGGACTCTAACTTGCATGATTTGAATGGAACTAACCCGGACTGACGCTGTTTCTAGCAGAATTGCCATGGTGTTATTTATGTGCAGAAACAAAAGTTCCCGGAATGACCTGAAACTCCATGGAGATTATTTTTGGAAATAATAAAAAATACTGGCGAAAGAATCAAGGCCAGGGGGCCCACACCCTTGCCACAAGGGTGGGGGGCGCGTCCCCTGCCTCGTGGGCCCCCTGGTGCTCCACCGACCTCAACTCCAACTCCATATATTCGTGTTCGGGGGGAAAAATCAGAGAGAAAGATTCATCGCGTTTTACGATACGGAGCCGCCGCCAAGCCCTAAACTCTCTCGGGAGGGCTGATCTGGAGTCCGTTCGGGGCTCCGGAGAGGGGAATTCGTTGCCATCGTCATCATCAACCATCCTCCATCACCAATTTCATGATGCTCACCGCCATGCGTGAGTAATTCCATCGTAGGCTTGCTGGACGGTGATGGGTTGGATGAGATTTATCATGTAATCGAGTTAGTTTTGTTAGGGTTTGATCCCTAGTATCCACTATGTTCTGAGACTGATGTTGCTATGACTTTGCTATGCTTAATGCTTGTCACTAGGGCCCGAGTGCCATGATTTCAGATCTGAACCTATTATGATTTCATGAATATATGTGAGTTCTTGATCCTATCTTGCAAGTCTATAGTCACCTACTATGTGTTATGATCCGGCAACCCCGAAGTGACAATAATCGGGACCACTCCCGATGATGACCATAGTTTGAGGAGTTCATGTATTCACTATGTGTTAATGCTTTGGTCCAGTACTCTATTAAAAGGAGGCCTTAATATCCCTTAGTTTCCATTAGGACCCCGCTGCCACGGGAGGGTAGGACAATAGATGTCATGCAAGTTCTTTTCCATAAGCACGTATGACTATATTCGGAATACATGCCTACATTACATTGATGAATTGGAGCTAGTTCTGTGTCACCCTATGTTATGACTGTTACATGATGAACCGCATCCGGCATAATTCTCCATCACCGATCCAATGCCTACGAGCTTTTCACATATTGTTCTTCGCTTATTTACTTTTCCGTTGCTACTGTTACAATCATTACAAAACCCAAAAATATTACTTTTGCTACCGTTACCGTTACTTTCATACTACTTTGCTACTAAATACTTTGCTGCAGATATTAAGTTATCTAGGTGTGGTTGAATTGACAACTCAACTGCTAATACTTGAGAATATTCTTTGGCTCCCCTTGTGTCGAATCAATAAATTTGGGTTGAATACTCTACCCTCGAAAACTGTTGCGATCCCCTATACTTGTGGGTTATCAAGACTATTTTCTGGCGCCGTTGCCGGGGAGCATAGCTCTATTTTTTGAGTCACTTGGGATTTATATCTGCTGGTCACTATGAGGAACTTGAAATATGAGAAAACAAAAATTTATCCCGCAACTACGAGGGGGGGTAAGGAACTGCCATCTAGCTCTGCACTTGATTCACCTTCTGTTCTGAGTAAGCTTGCGACACCTAAACCTGCTTCTGCTATTAATTCTGATATGTCGTATGTTATTGATGATGCCACTTCTGCTATGCATGATACTTATGATGAAACTACTTCTATGCTTGATACTACTGTGCCACTTGGTGAATTTCTTGATGAACAACTTGCTAGGGCTAGTGAGAATGAAATTATTGAAACTGATAATATTGATGAAAGTGATGATGAAGACTCTCCCAATAAATATGAATTGCCCGTTGTGCCTGAGGGCTATGTTATGGATGAAGAAACTGCTAGAGACTTTCTTGGTAGCAATGATAGAAGTGATCTTAAGAAATTATTAGCTAAGCTTAAGCAAAAAACTCCGAATGCTAGAATGAAATATGATCCTGCTTATGCTACTTCACCTATCTTTGTTACTGATAAGGATTATGAATTCTCTATTGATCCTGATATAATTACTTTGGTTGAGTCTGATCCTTTTTATGGCTATGAATCTGAAACTATTGTGGCACATCTTACTAAATTAAATGATATAGCCACCCTGTTCACTAATGATGAGAGAACTCGCTACTTTTATATCCTTAAAATATTTCCGTTCTCATTAAAGGGGGGTGCTAAGATATGGTTTAATTCTCTTGATCCTGGTTGTGTGCGTAGTCCCGAGGATATGATTTATTCCTTTGCTAAATATTTCCCTGCTCATAAGAAACAAGCTGCTTTAAGGGAAATATATAATTTTGTGCAAATTGAAGAAGAGAGTCTCCCACAAGCTTGGGGGAGGCTTCTCCAATTACTTAATGCTTTGCCTGATTATCCTCTCAAGAAAAATGAAATACTTGATATCTTTTATAATGGACTAACCGATGCTTCCAGAGACCACCTAGATAGTTGTGCTAGTTCTGTTTTCAGGGAAAGAACACCAGATGAAGCTGAAATTCTATTGAATAATATGTTGACAAATGAAAATAATTGGACACTTCCTGAACCAACTCCTAAGCCAACTCCGAAGAAGAGGGGTGTTCTATTTCTCAGTCCTGAAGATATGCAAGAGGCAAAGAAATCTATGAAAGAAAAAGGTATTAAAGCTGAAGATGTTAAGAATTTACCTCCTATTGAAGAAATACATGGTCTTAATTTACCGCCTGTTGAAGAAATATATGATCTTAATTCATCACCTATTGAAGAAACACTTGGTTTTGATAACCCGACACAGGTAGTGAAGGTAAATTCTCTCTATAGATATGATAAAGCTGAAATCCCTCCTACTAAGTTTGCTAGCCAATGTTTGGATGAGTTTGATAACTTTATGGTTAAGCAAGAAGATTTTAATGCTTATTTTGGTAGACAATTAAAACAAAATGCTTATATGATTGAACACTTGGGTGATTATATGTCTAGAGTTAAAGGTGAACTTAAACTCATTAGTAAACATGCTTCTATGGCCACCACTCAAGTAGAACAAGTACTTCAAGCTCAGAATGATTTGCTCAGTGAATTGAATAGTAAGAATAATGACTATGCTGTTAGAGTGGCTACTAGAACTGGTAAAATGACTCAGGAACCTTTGTATCCTGAAGGCCATCCTAAGAGAATTGAGCAAGATTCTCAGAGAAATAATATCGATGCATCTAGTCCTTCTAAAAAGAAGAAAAAGAAAAATGATAGGACTTTGCATGCTTCTAGTGAACCTGTTGCTGAACCACCTGAGAATCCAAATGATATTTCTATTTCTGATGCTGAAACACAATCTGGTAATGAACATGAACCTAGTGATAATGTTAATGATGATGTTCATGTCGATGCTCAACCTAGTAATGACAATGATGTAGAAATTGAACCTGCTGTTGATCTTGATAACCCACAATCAAAGAATCAACGTTATGATAAGAGAGACTTTGTTGCTAGGAAGCACAGTAAAGAAAGGGAACCATGGGTTCAGAAACCCATGCCTTTTCCTCCCAAACCATCCAAGAAAAAGGATGATGAGGATTTTGAGCGCTTTGTTGAAATGATTAGACCTATCTTTTTGCGTATGTGTTTAACTGATATGCTCAAAATGAATCCTTATGCTAAGTATATGAAAGAAATTTTTACAAATAAAAGAAAAATACCGGAAGCTGAAATTTCCACCATGCTTGCTAATTACACTTTCAAGGGTGGAATACCTAAGAAGTTAGGAGATCCCGGAGTACCCACTATACCATGCTCCATTAAAAGAAACTATGTTAAAACTGCTTTATGTGATCTTGGAGCCAGTGTTAGTGTTATGCCTCTCTCTTTATATCGTAGACTTGATTTGAATAAGTTGACACCTACTGAAATATCTTTGCAAATGATTGATAAATCAACTGCTATACCTCTCGGTATTTGTGAGGATGTGCCTGTTGTGTTTGCGAACGTTACTATTTTAACAGACTTTGTTATTCTTGATATTCCCGAGGACGATAGTATGTCTATTATTCTTGGAAGACCCTTTTTGAATACTGCAGGGGCTGTTATTGATTGCAACAAAGGCAATGTCACTTTTCATGTTAATGGCAATGAGCATACGGTACACTTTCCTAGGAAACAACCTCAAGTTCATAGTATCAACTCTACTGAAAAATTCCATCGATTATTTTTGGAGGTTTTGAATTTCCTCTACCTACTGTCAAGAAGAAATATGATATTCTTATTATTGGGGATGTGCATATCCCCGTTGAGGTAACATAGTGTTATTCGAAATTTCTCTGGTTCCATGTTAGTCGGAATGAGTTTGTTAACAAGACCTGATCAACCTTGTTAGTGGATTCCTTTTGATGAGCATGAGATGGATGAAGTTAGAAGGCACAACCTTCTGTACCCTCTCTTTACATTCTGTTATTTAGTTGAAATAAAATAAAAATAGTATTTTTCTGTCTGTTTTCTGATTTATCTGTGCAATATAAAAATACCCCGAAAATAAAAGTTCTCCAAATGCCCCGAAATTGAAATATGATTTTGTTTGGAATATTTGAGAATATCTGGCACTGAGAACACAGCAGGGGGAGCAAGCACCTGGCCACGAGGGTCCAGGGCGCGCCCCTGCCTCGTGGGCCCATGGTGGCTCCCCTCCACTTATTCCTGCCAGCACACACTCTTTCTTCCTTCCAAAAAAATCACCATCCAGCTCAAGCACGAGTTCTAGCTCATTTTGCTGCGATTTTCGATCTCCTTGCTCAAAGCACCTCTCACAAAACTGCTTTGGAGGATTGTTCCTTGGTATGTGACTCCTCCATTGGTCCAATTAGTTTTTGTTCTAGTGCTTTATTCATTGCAATTTTGTGCTGCCTAGGTGACCATGTTCTTGAGCTTGCATGTCAAATTTATATGGTTCCAAGTAGTTCTAATGCATGATATAGGCTCTAGGCACTTGTAGGAGTAGTTGCTATCAATTTTGTTGAGCTTGGTTCACTTTTAGTTGAAGTTACTAAAAATTCCAGAAATTTTTCAGAGGAAGAAATATGTTTAGGAAGATGTACCAAGGTGGTTCTTCAAGGAAGCAAGGACCCAGGCTTGCAATGCGTGATGCTGATGATGAACCACCAAGGGACGCTCCAGTGCGGGCTTGTGATTGGCCTTCAGAGGACTTCATGGATCAAGCAGGAATTAAGGAAGAATTTAACGCATATTTGCGTAACGCTGATTTTGTGAGCTTCGAGGCAGATAAGTGCCGTCAGTACCACTATCTCACGAGTTCCTTTGTGAGGAGGTTTGAATTTTCATCTTCACGCAATTCTCAAACTGTCCTGTTTGATCTTTATGAAAATTCTTATACTATGGACTTAGAGGATTTTACCACTGCTTGCAAACTTCCACAATGGGGTAGTACTAGTGAGCCTCGCAAATCTGAGTTTAGAAATTTTCTTGCTAGTATAACTGTGGGTGAATCTAGAGACATAGCGCAAGCTACCATAGGGAGCATTCACTTTCCTGCTATACATTATTTTGCTCTCTTCATAGGTAGGTGCATAAATGGTAAGGATGAAGCATGTCACATATGTGTCCCTTTTCTCAGTGTTCTCAGGAGTGCTGTATTAGGAGATAAACATTATAATTTGGGAGCCATTGTTGCACGTAGGTTGCATAATAATAGATTTAATGGAGATTTCTTTGGTGGAATTTATGCAACCCGTTTAGCTATTTTTCTTGGTGTAACCATACGTGAGGATGATATTGAGTTGCCTCCTGCTTATTTGGATTATGAGGCTATGGTTCGTCATCATTTTGTTGAGAGGAATGTGACACCCAAAATTTTTAATTGGATTTTTTCAAACTTTTAATTTTTATTTGAGGAGGGTATTTAAATTTTTCTTCTAAAGAACCACCCTCTCAAAAAAATTTCTCTTATGGCAAGTGTTCCATTTGGATTCACCCAAGGCTTGATTTTGGTCTTGGAGGTTTTTCCTCTTTATTTGGACTCAAACCAAAATGTTTTCTTTTTCTTGGAAAAATGCCTTTTGAAAATTTCTTTGAAAAAGGCCCTATAACTTTTGGATTGATCCTTTGCCACTTTCAACAATTCTCTCTTGCCATGGCCTTAGTGCAAATCCACTCTCCTAACCCTTCCCTCACCTTTGGATCATGATTTACTTCAAATCCAGCAAGTTGGACCTCTCCATATAATTATTTTTCCATTTAAATCTTATCAAAACAATTTCTGTCTCCTATTCTAGCCCTTGGAGATTTTCAAAGGAGCTACCATTTCTGTTTTGATTTTTGCCCCCAAACCTTTTTCCCTTCCTAGTCCTTTGAACCCTCAACCTAGATCCATGAAGAACCACTGGTCTTCAGTTCAAATTTTTCAAACTATACTTATTGCAAGTTTGGACCAGATTTGTCAAATTTGGTGAAATTCATTCAAATCCTTCTCCAAAAATTCTGAGTAAAATCAGGCAGCCCCTGGGTGCATTGAGTGGTCACCTCACCAAGTCCCAGCCCCAGGAAAATTTTTCTGCTTGCCAAATCATTCCGTCGAACACCTGCAGGGCATTGTCAAAATCAAGTTCAGTCAAGTTCAGTTAACAGTGGCTGAACCACTGTCGTTTTCTTCAGTGTTCGATCTCGATCTCGCCAGTGTCGCTGTGTCACCTTGCTCCCCGTCCTCTCCCCCTTGTTCCTGCGCCGCACGATCCCCTGGAGCCTTGCGGACGTCGGCGACGAGCAGGAGGAGGTGCGCCGCCCCGTGACCGACGCCAGCGGCGGCTTTGCGGCCGCCAGAGAGAGGCGCGGCGCAGACGGCGCCACCCAGCGCCGCCCAAGCCACCGGAGCTCGCCGCGTGGCCTTCCACTCCCCAGAACGCGCTGCCACTCTCGTCGTGAACCGCAGGGCGCGGAGCGCGCTCTCTGCCGCCGTCGTGCCCGTGCGGCCACCCCACCGTGGACCGGCGCCATTACGCCAAGACCAACCGAGATTTGCGGGGGAACGGCACCAGTAAACTTCACTGATGCTGCCAGGCCACTCAAACCCCCTGCTCAACCACTGCCTCGCCGTAATCGCTCGCCGGAGCAACCCCGTTCACGGCCACCCCCTCGATCCGCCTATAAATAGAGGCCCCGAGCTTCAACCCGAACCCCCACTACCTCTGCACTCCACCAAGACCCTGCCTAGCCACTGGAAGAGCCCCGAGGAGGTCTCCTTCCTCAACTCCGGCCGCCGCGACCCGCCACGGGACCCAGCTCGATTCGCTCCCGTGCATGCACCTCTGCCTCCCATTTCTTGCCAGTAGCCCTCTAGTGCATCCCTCCTTCTGACCCGCGCTTCAATTCGAGGTTTGCAGCTCGCCACCGGAGTTCCCCACCATCACCCGAGCCGCCGTCCGCCGGAGAAAGTGTCGCCGTCGACGTGGTGCTCTCCGTCGGTCGAGTCCACCACCCACCGATGCGGAAGGACTCGCTGAAGCTCTTGGTACCCTCCGATCTCCCTGACTCGCCGTGGTTCGACGCCGGCGTCCACCGCAGTCTTCGGGCGCCGGCAAGCTTTTTAAACCTGACATGTGGGACCCCCTGTCAGCCTCTCTTCTGTTTCCCCTCGCGAAACGTTTTCTGTTGGCGCCTTCGGGCAAAATACGTTTTCCCTTTTGAGCTTGCGCGTTTCTTCCCGAAGCGTTTTCTGTTTTCTCAGTTTAAACCCTAGAACTTTTCTGTTTCATTACAGATGAGTCCCTGGACAGAAACCTTTATAACTTTTTAATTAAAAGTGATTTTTGAGTGATTCTTTTTCTGACAGTCTTAAATTTTGTCTAGTTTTTTTATGGGATTTATTTGGAAAATTTTTGGAGAATTTTTTATGCACGCGTTGGTTTTCACGTTAGTGCCCGTTTTCGTTATGCCGTAGGTTCCGGGAGAGGTGACGGAGCCGCGAACTTTGCCGAGCTAGACTCCGACTTCTCCGAACCAGGCAAGCATGTTTGAACCTTTGATATGATAGGTGTTTGCATGTTTGCGTATAAGTTGTGCGTGGCATATGAGTGTCGGTGAGGACCTCGTTGCTTGTGAGGCAACTGCCCGCATGTTCCAAAGTTGCGATGATCTCTGGTGAGAGATGGCCTAATCATGTGGTGACATGAAGGGCAGCAAGGTGGTACTGTTGTAGCATACCAGCCTTGCGTCATCCGACAAATTCCGACGTTAACGTGGACGGAGTCACGTTATCGTTCTTTTCCCTTCCGTGCTACCACGTGTTTCTTTCCCAGGATGCGGTTTAGTAAGTTGGTAACCTCTTTCCGTGTACACACCAAACAGAGGGGCCGGGATGATGGTTCCATGGCCCTGGATTAAAGCCAGTCATCCGGTCAGGGGGCATGGGTGTTTCCGGTTGGGACCGAGAGGGGGGGCACCCCCTTAGAGCGCGTGTATAGAAATTTGATCCCATGCTACGCGAGGTTGTAGCCTCCCCGTCTCAAGGTTTTTCTTGAACGTTGCCGAGGGTGATCCCTGGCTTCGGAATGTTGAATGGGTGTGTACTGGTTAGATGTGTTTCTTCCAAAACACCGTAAACGGAACTAGTCCCCGTGACTACTGAAATCCGTTGGCTGTGGTTAAAGTACAAACTCTGCAGAGTCAAATCCTTCCGAATCATTGTATCCATAGTCAAGTATCGTGATCAGCATATCCATGTCTATGTCATAACCTCGTGGTATATCCTTCGTTCCGGTAAGTAAGCTTGAGTAGTAGACTTGGCGGAACTTTACCCCTGTGGATGGATTAACCCTGTTGTTTATCTCATGTCTGATTATCCCCGTGATATGATTTAAAATTCATAAGCTACTAAGTTACGAATATAAGCCCTTTATGTGATGTCGCTCAGACGTCCGACTGTGGTATGTTTTGTCTCTCACTTTCAATATAAGCCCTGTATGTGATGTTGCTCAGACGTCCGACTGTGGCACGCACTGCCTTTATTTTTCTGTTATAAGCCCTTTATGTGGTGTCGCCCCGACGCCCGACTGCGGCATTATTATTCTTGCAGTTTCCTCTCGAGGAGTCATTCAGACCCTCGTTTGGCACCAGTATTATTGTTCCTGCATTTTCCTCTCGAGGAGTCATTCAGACCCTCGTCTGGCACCAGTATTACTATTCTTGCATTTTCCTCCCGAGGAGTCATTCAGACCCTCGTTTGGCACCCAGTATTTATTTTGGGACTTCGGGAGGACTACCGCCCGACTTCTCTGTTATTTACCCATGCAATATTGTCTCTATGCCTGGATGCACTTGTTATCCTGTTCAAATGCTTCATGTTTACATTTGTTATATCTTATGTCCGAACTGTCTTGCGAGTACTTTCATAGTACTCACCTGGCTTGTTGATTTGGCCAGATGTTGACGAAGGCGATCTCTTGGTTGAAGAGTTTGATAGCGCGTCCGACGCCTAGAGGAGTCCCAGTCAGTCCTGTGCGATCCCAGATATTGGTCACTTGTATTATATACGCTTCCGCCACCCGCAATAAGTCTCCTCGAGCCTCACTCCGACGCTCGAAGAGCTGTAGTTTTCAGGAGTCATATCACCCACTTCGCGATGATATTTCCACCATTGTTGTTATCGTGAGTTAGTAGTTATGCCACCCTATCCGCCGTTATGTTTTATCGGCACTCATGTAATAAATTGTTGAGCAGTCCCCGCTCAACCTTGTATTATATTCAGTACTCCTGGTATTTTTCTTCTGTGACCAAGATATTGTCTACCAGTGAGAAGGAATTCTTCTTTACTGGTCCGTAAAAGGGATTGGTCTCTCAATAAATATTTTATTGAAAAACCGGTCGTGACAAGGAACGATCAGTTCCTCCAGTACCGACTAATCTTTGACAGACGACACACCTATCACGTCGCCTGCTTCTACTTTCTTTGACTTTCAGGAAAAGGGAGATATTTTATAACAAGAGAGGAGGCGGATGAGTATAAGAGGAGGGCTGAGATAGCTCGCCTCCAAGCTGCAGCCCACGATGCAATGACTGCTGCATCTCAGTACGACCCCAACTACAACTATGGATATCCACCAGGCCAGCCATGGCAATAGACCAACTTAGGCCAAAAGCCTAAGCTTGGGGGAGTATGTATCTCTCACCGACATTACATTCATGTTCACACACTCATTGCTAGATGTCGGTGCTCATACCTTTTCACTGTAATATCCATGCTAGTTTATTTTCCTTTTTATGCTTTCTTCTTGTGTGTTTGAAAAACCTTAAGAAAACAAAAATTTTTAGCAGTAGCTTTTAGCTAGCTTATTTTCTTGCTGTAGTAGTAATAATTAAAAACCCAAAAAGATTTCCTGTTCTTCTTTTGCGTGTTGGGAGCTTTCCAGTGTAAATAGTTTTATTTCTTTTCTTTTATTTGGGGGTCGATAGGAGAAGACCATAATGAAATTGTTAAAGTGGCTCTTATATGCATTATTGTTGATTTAACCAAGAGCCCGTATTACCTTGTCTTCTCCTGTTTATTGAATGCTCACAGATTCCAGCTTAGTCCAATGCACGTGCACTATTATTATTATTCACATCGTTCGGTCATGCAAGTGAAAGGCAACTATGACGATATATGATGAATTGATTGAGATGAGAGAAGCTGGTATGAACTCGACCTCTCTTGTTTTTGTAAATATGATTAGTTCATCGTTCTTGATCCAGCCTATTATGAATAAACATGTTTGCAATGACAATTATAGATTATAGTTGCTTATGCCATGCTTAATTAGCTAGGAGCTGATAATGGTTTACCTTGCGTGCCAACATGCTATTAAAATGGTTGTGATGTGGTATGATGGGGTGGTATCCTCCTTTGAATGATTCAAGTGACTTGACTTGGCACATGTTCACACATGTAGTTGAAACAAAATCAACATAGCCTTCATGATATTTATGTTCATGGTGGATTATATCCTACTCATGCTTGCACTCAATGTTTATTAATTTTAATGCATGTTCATGACTGTTGTCGCTCTCCAGTTGGTCGCTTCCCAGTCTTTTGCTAGCCTTCACTTGTACTAAGCGGGAATACTGCTTGTGCATCTAATCCCTTAAACCCCAAAGTTATGCCATATGAGTCCACCATACCTTCCTATATGCGGTATCTACCTGCCGTTCCAAGTAAATTTGTATGTGCCAAACTCTAAACCTTCAAATGAAATTCTGTTTTGTATGCTCGAATAGCTCATGTATCAACTAGGGTTGTCCGTATCTTCCATGCTAGGCGGGTTATTCTCAAGAGGAGTGGACTCCGCTCCTCACTCATGAGAAAATGGCTGGTCACCGGGATGCCCAGTCCCATGCTTTATGCAAATCAAATCAAAATAATTGCAAACAAAACTCCCCCGGGACTGTTGTTAGTTGGAGGCACTCGTTGTTTCGAGCAAGCCATGGATTAATGCTTATTGGTGGAGGGGGAGTATAAACTTTACCATTCTATTTGGGAACCGCCTATAATGTGTGTAGCATGGAAGATATCGCCATCTCTTGGTTGTTATGTTGACAATGAAAGTATGCCGCTCAAAATATTATTTATCTCTATTTCAAAATCGAGCTCTGGCACCTCTACAAATCCATGCTTCCCTCTGCGAAGGGCCTATCTATTTACTTTTATGTTGAGTCATCACCCTCTTATTAAAAAGCACCAGCTCAAGAGCACCGCTATCATTTGCATCCATTACTATTAATTCATATTGGGTATGACTATGACTGGATCTCTTTTACCATGAATTACAATGTTTAGTCAGTCCTTGATCTTTAAAGGTGCTCTGCATTTATGTTTTGCGGTCTCAGAAAGGGCTAGCGAGATACCATCTTGTTGTATCATATTATGATTGTTTTGAGAAAGTGTTGTCATCTGAGATTTATTATTATTGCTCGCTAGTTGATTATGCCATTGACATGAGTAAACATGAGACCTAAGTGTTATTGTGAATATGGTTAGTCATAATCTTTGCTGAAAACTTGAATGCTGGCTTTACATATTTACAACAACAAGAGCAAACAGAGTTTGTAAAAGTTTTTCTTTATCAATTTCAGTTTGTCAACTGAATTGCTTGAGGACAAGCAAAGGTTTAAGCTTGGGGGAGTTGATACGTCTCCGTCGTATCTACTTTTCCAAACACTCTTGCCCTTGTTTTGGACTCGAACTTGCATGATTTGAATGGAACTAACCCGGACTGACGATGTTTTCAGCAGAATTGCCATGGTGTTGTTTATGTGCAGAAACAAAAGTTCTCGGAATGACTTGAAACTCCACGGAGATTATTTTTGGAAATAATAAAAAATACTGGTGAAAGAATCAAGGCCAAGGGGCCCACACCCTTGCCACGAGGGTGGGGGGGCACGCCCCCTGCCTCGTGGGCCCCCTGGTGCTCCACCGACCTCAACTTCAACTCCATATATTCGTGTTCGGGGAGAAAAAAATCAGAGAGAAAGATTCATCGCGTTTTACGATACGGAGCCGCCGCCAAGCCCTAAACTCTCTCGGGAGGGCTGATCTGGAGTCCGTTCGGGGCTCCGGAGAGGGGAATCTGTCGCCATCGTCATCATCAACCATCCTCCATCACCAATTTCATGATGCTCACCGCCGTGCGTGAGTAATTCCATCGTAGGCTTGCTGGACGGTGATGGGTTGGATTAGATTTATCATGTAATCGAGTTAGTTTTGTTAGGGTTTGATCCCTAGTATCCACTATGTTCTGAGATTGATGTTGCTATGACTTTGCTATGCTTAATGCTTGTCACTAGGGCCCGAGTGCCATGATTTCAGATCTGAACCTATTATGTTTTCATGAATATATGTGAGTTCTTGATCCTATCTTGCAAGTCTATAGTCACCTACTATGTGTTATGATCCGGCAACCCCGAAGTGACAATAATCGAGACCACTCCCGGTGATGACCATAGTTTGAGGAGTTCATGTATTCACTATGTGTTAATGGTTTGGTCAGGTACTCTATTAAAAGGAGGCCTTAATATCCCTTAGTTTCCATTAGGACCCCGCTGCCATGGGAGGGTAGGACAAGAGATGTCATGCAGGTTCTTTTCCATAAGCACGTATGACTATATTCGGAATACATGCCTACATTACATTGATGAATTGGAGCTAGTTCTGTGTCACCCTATGTTATGACTGTTACATGATGAACCGCATCCGGCATAATTCTCCATCACCGATCCAATGCCTACGAGCTTTTCACATATTGTTCTTCGCTTATTTACTTTTCCGTTGCTACTATTATCATTACAAAACCCAAAAATATTACTTTTGCTACCGTTACCGTTACTTTCATACTACTTTGCTACTAAATACTTTGCTGCAGATATTAAGTTATCCAGGTGTGGTTGAATTGACAACTCAACTGCTAATACTTGAGAATATTCTTTGGCTCCCCTTGTGTCGAATCAATAAATTTGGGTTGAATACTCTACCCTCGAAACTGTTGCGATCCCCTATACTTGTGGGTTATCAGCGAGAATCCGTTGCCCAACTGGCAGCCGGATCCGAGGCCAGAGGATCTTGTGGCGCGTCATCGGCAGTGGTCACCACGGCCGCATGGCGTGACCCCACCATGACGTTTGAACCTTTTAGGTGGCACCTCGTCCCGCCGCGTCGGGCCCAAAACGGAGGCCATTTGCGTCTCCATGACCCGACGCGAATCCGAAAAGGAGGTGCAGCGCCGCCATGTGAGGCTTCGGGCGCGGCTTCAAGCGGAGGCGACTACCGCAACCCTCCCGACGCAGGCCGCCACGACAGCTGGATACATGGAGGAGGCTTCGATAGCCCGTGAGGCGGCATAGAAGTAAGCCCTTCATTCCCGCATTGCCGAGAAGCGATGGAGGAGGGTGGTCAAGGCGATGGAAAAAGGGCAAACTGGGGCTATCCACGCCATGGCTAGACTTCCTCCCGAGTAGGAGAAAGACAAGGACATCGGTGGATCGGACATCTCCAGCCGTGAGCAGATCCGCCTCGATCCATTCTGCGTCTTTGACCGCTACTGCCGCAAGGACGATGGGAAGGGTGAAAGGATCGATACGGTCGACTAGAGGGGGGTGAATAGGAGACTACAAATTTTAATCATTTTTGTCAATTTTAAGGTTTAGAGGATAAATAGGGTTCAGTATATATGCAACTAGGTGAACACAACCTATATGACAAGCAAGCTTAAAGCTAAATATGCTAGGCAACAATCTAATTAGCAAGCCACAAGCATACAAAGCAAAGTGTGGGGAATGATTAACCACAAGTGAGGCGAGGACGCGAATTTTATCCCGAAGTTCACTCTTCCTTGGGGAAGAGCTACTCTCCGTTTAGAGCGGTGCCGGAGCCAAAGCTTGCGGAACGCCACGAAGGCTCAACATAGTCTCTTTCGAGTCACCCCAACGGATGAGCCTCGAATCACTTGCGGCTGGTCTTGAAGGCGACCACCACACCTTCACAAACTTCTCCGGAGCACACCACAAGCAAGGAAGCTTCCGGAGGAACCTCTAACCACCTAGGAGTCCAAGATCCAAGAGTAACAAGTCAATGGTGAAGAAATGTTGTGGGGAACGCGATTTGGTCTGGTCAAGATGTAGATCGGGTCTTGCTCTCCCAATCCCCAAAGTTTCAACAAGTTTGGGTGGAGGGATTGAGAGTATTGAGCAAAATGGGGTGTAGCAATGGTGGAGCTCAACAAGACATTAGGGTTGGAGATGGAGGAGGAAGAAGGGGGGCTTTTATAGTGTTCTTGGCCGGGTGGCCGTTTCTGCCCATTGGACCCCGTGCGCACGGGCTAAGTCAGCCCTGTGCGCACGGGGTACTCAGGAACAAACGCACCACCCCATGCACACGGGGTTCAAAAGACCCCGTGCGCACGGGGTACCCAGGGAATTACGCAGTACCCCGTGCGCACGGGGATCAAAAGACCTCGTGCGTACGGGGTACCCAGGAAGTTACGCAGTGCCCCGTGCGCACGGGGGGTACCCAGAAACTTTCTGTTGTAAGCTCTCTGAGTACCACACGTAAGCACACTACTGATATAATGGTAGGAGTGGGTAGGCTGGTGTTTAGGTTTTGGCAATGGCATTCCCACACAACACAGATCCACACCGACCCCTCTTAATAATGCGGTCTTTCCTACGACTCGAATTGAACCAAAAAGAAAACCTTCGAATCGCTGGTAGACCACACCTTTGATCGTTTTGAATTGGGGGGGGGGGTCGCACACCTCCATCAAGAACAACTTGGAACCAATATCCTGAGATAAACTTTAACATCCGATATTAGTTCCTCTACCCACAGTGTCATCACATCAAAATATACTTTAAGTGACACTTGCACTTTCAAAGGGCAAGGGCAAGGCCGGCTGTGGATGAACTTCTCCGGTCATCGTTCTCGTCGTAGTTAGTAGGGCATGCCAATTTTTGGTAGTCCGATGACATATGTTTAGCTACGTAGGACGTTACATGAGCTAATATGGATTTGATTATTCATTTAGATGCATCCGGTTGTGCAGGAGTAATTTTGTGTGCTACGCGATGACTATCCACGGGCCCGCAGGCGTGTCCGCAAGTGTTTTGGGACCAAAATTTAATTTGTGGTTGTAGATGCTCTAAGAGCCTCTTTGATTTGCAGGATCTGAAAACACGTGAAAAAGAAAAGTATAGGATTGAAGTGACATGCTCATTTGAATTCTATAGGATTAACAAGGAATGTTTGATGCTGCTGAATTATTATTTTTATAAAAAGAGCTTCAAGTGAATGTTAGATTTCCTATGAAATAGAGTATAAAAGATTTCATAGGAATTCTATGAGATCTAATCATATGAATCAAACGACCAACGTAGGAAAAAAATCCTAGGAATGTCTATAGAATTTTTAGAATTTCTTTTAATCAAAATCAAAGGAGCCCTAAATCATTTACCTGTAGACAGGATCACCGTGTGAACGGAAGACTTGACACGAATAAATAGGCAACACCCACTTGGTTCAGCTCACGCTGCTACAAGTCCAGCGTTTGCTGACAAATAGGCATAAATTCTAACACTTTCCTGACTCTCCATGTGACGAACTTCAACACTCCGGCTTGGACAACCTGCATGCGCAGTGAATTCAATTCACCCAGGCCGCCAAGTTCGTAGAGTTCATATTAGGTGGCCACCATGACGTACGTACTTGCATCTTACGTTAGCAAGCAAAGCATGATACATAGCATTGCCGTGTATATATGCCTCATCACACCAACACTTCTTGCTCACATCCTATATGAACATTGCCACCCATAGTCTCCATTGAAGCCCACCATCCATAGTTCTTCCTTACTACTCTCCACCATGGCCACGCCTCTTTGGCAATTCCATTCCCAGCGGCGGCGGCTGAGGCTGCCGACGATCCTACTCATCGTTGCCGCGGCTTCAAGTCACCCACAAACGGGTCGTGCTCGGGGTATGGCTGCTGTCAGGTCCCCTTTGCGGCTGCAGTAGATGACACCCCGCCGGTAGAATTTGCGGTGTCGTTCAAGCCCGATAACTCCACTTGGGTGGATTGGGAAGAACACCCGTGCTCCTACGGAATGGTGGTGGAGAGTTCATGGTACAACTTCTCTTCGCTGGACCTCTACGGCTATGAGGTGCTATCCAAAAAATTCCCAAGGGGCGTCCCCTTCGTCATCGATTTCGCCATCATAACCGAGCAGAACGGTTCATGTCCGGCGGAAGGCCAGCAGCCACCTCTGGGCTACGCGTGCGCCAGCGGCAACAGCTTTTGTACCAACGCAACAGCCTTTACAGACGTTGGCTATTTTTATGTCTGCAAGTGCAAGGAGCATTACGAAGGCAACCCCTACGTCAACAATGGATGCCAAGGTACACACTTTTTTTTTTTTTGAGATTCATACACACAAATTTTGTGCTGTATAAAACTTTACATGGATTTGCCAACTATATATGGGTACGTCTCCACCGGCCGAATATTTAATCATTATTTACTTCTTTCAGACATCGATGAGTGCAAGAACCGTGATTTGTATCCATGCTCAAGCGACGGGGTATGCAAGAACAGGCTTGGAGGCTATGACTGTCCATGCAAGCGCGGAATGAAGGGTGACGGCAAAGCAGGAACCTGCAAAGATATAGTCCCATTAGTCGCTAAAGTGGTCATGGGTAAGTGTATCGTGTACTTAATTAATTACCTAAATTCATTTTTTGTTTGCTACTTGCATTTAGTTAGCTTTTGCATTCTACTAGACTAGGGTAGTTTAA
This sequence comes from Aegilops tauschii subsp. strangulata, assembly GCF_002575655.3. Taxonomy (NCBI): domain Eukaryota; kingdom Viridiplantae; phylum Streptophyta; class Magnoliopsida; order Poales; family Poaceae; genus Aegilops; species Aegilops tauschii. Next base: position 44,259,719 of record NC_053037.3, read on the forward strand.
ATTTTATCGAGCGATGCAGATTGATATAAACAATACTCCACAAAGAATTGGTGTGCCTATTTTACCACCTGCTATTGTGACTTGCGAGTAATTATGCAGTAACATGTACCGTGAAGAGAGCACAATGGCTTAAATAGGGGGTTAACCGTGTCATTTAGTATGTCAACGAATTAAGGAGTAATTACTGCATATGAAGAGTAATTAGTAGCCAGTCTAGTGCAAATATCCCACCAGGCAAATTAATAGCCGATACGAATCATTAATCTTTTGACATGGAGTATTCTCACCCAAATCGTTAATCTTAGAGTGAAGTCTGTTTTAAACCTTGAGATTGTAGAGCTCGTCGAGAATAAATCCTCACCTCAAAATCCCTGTAGTCTGTATCCTGTACTCATGATCCTGGTCTGATCCCGACCCTGAACCTGTTTGGGAAACCGGGAAAAGTTCCATCCCGCCCAGGATCAGAGTCTAATCTCACTTACATCCCTATCCACGTGTCATATCCATTGTCTATTCCTAGTGCCTTTCTCTTTCTATATTGAAATCAACGTAGCCGTGCTTGTGCCGCGCTGCTCCGCTTTGCCAACGTTATGCACCCCAACGCTTTGCAACCACGGCTTCTGCTTCGTATGTGTTGAGACATTTTGTTCTGCATGCCAACATTCAGGAACGTCTCCTAATCTCTCTCAGCTGATTAACTTGATTATAAGAGTTAGTTGAGCTAGTGTGTAGTGTATACCCCATGTATATGTAACCGGTTGATGTGAATACTGAATGAGTTGCATCCCAAAGCTTTTCAGCCTTCTACAGTATGCATCGAGCAGTTCAGAGTTGCCTGCCGCCACAAGGTCTACTGGCTTTGCCTCGATAACTAGACTGCATACATGGGTTGCAACCGATAGCGATACGCCGCTGGCGACACTAACGCCCTGGGCTGCGCATGATGATGAGTGCTTCATCTAGAGTCCTCCATAGAGCACTAGAGCACCATGGCATCGCGCGCAACGGCAACCAATTGGGAGTGCGCTCGCACGAGAGTTGCCCAATCCAGACAAAGACACTGGCGGCAAGCTGAGACCTGAGAGTCGCGTCACCGGGCGTGTGAATGGCCGAGATGTCCAGCCAGGAGTTGCTCTCCGGGCCGCCGTTGTGCACGAGCATGGAGTGCATGTGAACGATGCAGGTCTTGCCAATGTGAGGAATGGAATTCACTGCAGCGTGCGCATGCTAGTCTTGCCGGTGCATGGAGCGCGCGAACGGCGTCGGTCGCCGCAGCGGCCAGTACGACGAGAGACAAATAATACACGAGCCGAGTACCTTTCTGAGGTAATTCATGCACAAGTACGAACACACTTACACACATGTATGTACAACGCAGCACGTTGGTCGACCGATTCTGGCCGCCGGCTAGACGCGTACATGTACGCATGCACAGCATCGGGGCGCTTCTGATCCATTTCCGAGCGCGAAGATGTATATGATGACGCGTGGGCCCACTTAATCAGTGAGAGTAGAAAGTTTTTCCAGTGGGATTGTCTTTTTCCCGGTGTGTCAAATTGTTGTAAACTAAGTGAAAGGGTCGGGATGAGACCAGGATCATGAGTACTGGGTACAAACTTCAGGGATTTGAAGGTGAGGGTCTATTCCTGACTAGTTCTACAATCTCAAGGTTTAAAACAGACTTCACTCTTAATCTTATGACATGGAGTATTCTCACCCAAATTGTTAATCTTTTGACACGGAGTATTCTCACCCAAATTATTCTTCTTTTGACATATGGAGTATTTTTTTATCTAAAAATAACCAGGCAAAGTAATACTCCCTGCGTCCCAAAATAAGTGCCTCAACTTTTGTACAACAGCTTAGTACAAAGTTGAGACACTTATTTCGGGACGGAGGGAGTAGTTATCTACTCCCTCCGTTCGGAATTACTCGTCCAAGAAATGAATGTATCTAGATGTATTTTAGTTGTAGATACATCCATTTTTGTGACAAGTAATTCCGAACGGAGGAAGTACAAATTAACTAGGCAAATTAAAGGCCTTTTTTTACATGGGGTATTTAGTTTCTCACCCAATCATTAATCTTCAAGCAGTTTTGCTTTTATACTTGCTGGCATGCGCACCCTAATGCTGCTGTAGAAGGATCCTTATAACGCTGTTCTGTGTGTTACATTTTCAATGAAAATGGAACTAAGTCCAGAGAGCCATTCGATCGGAAAAAATTATGTCTTCAAATTCCATGTAAAAAAAAGTCATCAGGCAATAACTTGATTGTCGCTGATGTCCTCAGCCAATCCAAATCATCAAATGGTAATATAGAGATTTTTAGGTTGATTTCCTAACAGATACAAATGGGCATACATCACTATTTAGTTTTTCTTTAAGCTGTCTTGATTTTATAATTTATACTAGAGGTGCAGTGATTATCTTTGGCACACTTGTTTGGAAGTCTTAGTCCCTCATCAATCTTGATGCTTATTGTGTGCTACTTCTAGTGTTATTTTACTGCAGACCCCAAATAGATTATTGAGAGGTCGTTTCCCTTTTTACGTACTATCTTTGTCTACTAATAAGTCGGTTAATGTAAATTGTAGTGGTATAAATTAGTTTGTGTCTTCTCCATGCAGGTGCAACAGGTTTTATTCTTGTCATGGTTATATTATTTCTTATTATTCTTCAAAAAGAGAGAACAAAGACAAGAGAGTTTTACAAAAAAAATGGCGGGCCTATATTAGAGAAGGCAAAGATAATAAAGCTTTAAAAAAAGGAAGAGCTCAAGCCTATTTTAAAGAGTGACAATTTTATCGGAAAAGGTGGCTCTGGTGAAGTTTACAAGGGTCTTCTTGCTAATGAACTAGTTGCAGTCAAGAAGCCGATCAGTGGGAGTGTACTAGAGACTGAACAATTTACAAACGAAGTCATCATCCAGTCTCAAGTCATACACAAGAATATTGTTAGGCTCATAGGTTGTTGTCTTGAAGTGGACCTTCCAATGCTAGTGTATGAGTTTCTCTCCAAAGGCAGTTTGGAAGACATTCTTCACAGTGACAACAAGGTGCCTGTCAACTTGGATCTACGTTTAAGAATTGCTGCAGAATCAGCAGATGGTCTAGCTTATATGCATTCAAAAACCACAACTAAAATCCTGCATGGTGATGTTAAACCAGCAAATATACTCTTGGATGACAATTTTGTGCCGAAGATCTCAGATTTTGGCATATCGAGGTTGATTCCGAGAGATAAACAACATACCCTATCAATCATTGGTGACAGAACTTATATGGATCCAGTATATCTACAAACGGGGCTACTAACCGAAAAAAGTGATGTCTACAGTTTTGTAGTTATCTTGGAGCTTATTAGCAGGGAGAAGGCCAGATATTCTGACAATAATAGCCTCGTACAGAAGTTTCTTGAAGCTCACAAGAAAGAGAGGAAAGCAACTGAGTATTTTGACAGGGAAATTGCAGTACCAAGAGATTTAGGGCTTCTTGATAGTCTAGCAGAGATGGCTGTGGAATGCCTTAGCCTTGATGTGGATCAAAGACCAACAATGACAGAGGTAGCAGAGCGCCTCCTCAATCTGTTTCGATCTCGTGAGTTGTAACTAGTAAGTTGTTTGTAAGGTAATGCATATTCTAGCTTGTGTAAACAATATTTATGTCCTGTGGTAATGTTTTTCTTATTTTGTTGTGGTGGAAAAATTCTAGGAGTAGAGGCAGGGGAGGTCTCCCTTGGTTCATTTGTACTCTACAGTGACTCATTGAGTAATTGTGTGTTTTATGTGAGCAAATGTTGTATGGCTTACTCAAATTTCTCTGTTGCTTTTTGCAATATAAAATCCATTTGCCCTTCAAGACTGATCATTGTTTCAGCTGCACAATGAAATGCATATACAATGTCGAATTGAATTTCTGAACATCCCTATTTTGCATATAGGCTGATACGCAGTCTTGTTTCGTTGTGTTGGTATTAGAGAATTGTCGACTTCATTACCTGAACTATGGCTATCTGGAAGATTAACAGGTGCAGTCGATGTCGATGGTTAAGTTGCTCTGCTCTCTCCATTGACGTTCTCTGTGGTAGCGTATCACATGCTGATTTCTGAGACGCGTCTCGAGCTCCAGTACGAGGGCTAACCCTCGTACCACTACTGGTGAACACGGCGTTCAAGGGTGCTGGTGGAAGCAAACGCGTGGCCACCTGACACGGGACGTGGTGGCGGTCCGTGGCATCGTTCGCAACATTGGCAACTACAATGAAGGTGCTGGCAATGTAAACCATGGCTACTGCAAGTACAACAACACTGGCCGTGGTAGCGACGGCAGCAACTACATGAACTATTCCAACCAAGACTCTGGTGACCGCCTAAACTGCCAGTTGTGCTGAAAGGATGGACACAAAGCAGCGGACTGGTGGAAGCACTTCGGACCCGGAGAGAGGGTCGTCGGATCTGCTCCACGTATGGGGTAGATACCAGCAGGTTCATGGACAATGGCGCCACAGAAAGATCACCGGGGAACTCGACAAGTTGACCGCCAGCAACACATATCAAGGGCATGATCGAAGTTCATGTCATCAATGGTACCATGGGCATGATCATGTTCATGTATGTAACATGGTATAACGACAGTGAAAATGTTTAGCAAACATCCTTAGTTCCTTACTGAAATATTGGTTCATCATAGGAAAATAAATAATGAAGGAGCATCAAAGTCTCCAAACTACGGGAAAATGTATGACTGGCGGCGGCAAAATGCGACAGTGGATCATGATTGCAATTATTATCCGCTCATTACTGTAGATAACTAAAATTGCAGAAAAAAAGAACTATGAAATCATACTTACATGATGCTTGGATTGTATGGTTCTAGAACTAAACTTACTAATGTGCTCGTGCGTCTAGACATCCAAGAACACTAAAATCTGGTCGCCGCACCGTGAATAATTGTTCCAAATAATTCAATACCCAATAGAATTCAAATCCCTATCCCTAGTGCCCTAGGGTTAGGAAGAATTGGAACTTATAGGATTATAATAGAGTCATATCATATATTTGTATAGGTGGTTTGGTGTAGGCGTGCAGCATACCGACCTTTTTTGCGTGGATCTGGCGACGGTTGTCGAGCATGGTGAACTGATGAGTGGTTGCCGGGGGCACGAAGTGCTGCGCTGGTTTATTTTTCTCGTGGGGAGAAGCCGAATGAACACGTCTTGATCGATTGAACCACGTAATATATGTGTGTTGCCTCGATCGCCTATGGACCGGGCGTGCTTGTTCGCGTCTCGACCGGTCCTTTTTCGCAGGCAGCTTGCTGGGCTGAGTGGCTGACATGTGTCCTTGTACTGAAAGAAACATCGCCCCATGGAGTGATGATTTTGACCATATCCTCTTCTCCATGAAGAAGAAAATTCTAACAAGGAGGCACACAATTTAGCTCCTAGTGCTCTTCGTGAGGAATTCAGATGTCGTGTGACTAAAGGGTACGCCTTCGCCTTGCCCAAGGTGACAGCCTGCATGTGAAGATGCTCTTCATATCTTCATCCTCTGTCCAGCACCATTCAAATTTGGGTTGCGGTATCGCCGTTGGACCCGATCTCCATCGATGAAATTTGGGACGCCAACCCCCTTCTGCCCTGCATCCTCAGCAACGACATCTGGCCTTCTGCGGTGCTCTCCACTTCATGGAAAATTTGAGACTCCGCAACACTATTATCTCTTCCTCAACAAACGACACTCTGGTTATAACTATTAGGAACATAGTCTCATACTTTACCCTATGGTGTTTAGATTCAGGAATGTTATTCCAAAGGATGCCGCTATGTCTTGGTGGCATTACCTTGCCTCATGATCTAGCACACTCTTGTAAACACCTACTAGTTGTCTACTCTTTAGCATTTTGAGTAATACATTCAATGGGGACCCTCTCTCTCCCTTCCCCTGTGGTAAGCGAGCATGCTCATTCATGGTAATTGAGAGTTGGCTCGATTTCTTACCTTCCTAGTTAGTAGCATGATGACTGACTGTACTAGGTGTGCTTTTGTTGAACTATTAATAAGCGTGCATGTGCAATGCACGCATGTGAAAAATAATCACCATTCGTTCTAGGAAGAAAACATATCAATAGAATGAACAAAAATATAATAGTGTACTCCCATATTTGTTATCAGTCATGAATGAACCGACTATGTTCGAAAGATAATTTGAAAAACTCTATTCCGATTTTTCTTTCTGAATCCTTGCCACCAATTATTGCGAAGTGGTATAGATGCAACCGTCACTGCCTTCCGTGTTAGCTGAGTTGCATGCGTGTTCATGCATGTAGCCAACAGGATTTCGACCGTAGGATCAGGGGCGGAGCCAGCAGGTAGGCGACTTGCTAGCGCTAGCAACAAGGTTGATCGATCTATTTGATCTAGGTGAGAGCGGACGGGGATTTGGTGAAGTAAATCCCCTCAAAACAATATGGGTGGAGTAAAATGAAAATTGAGGTATTCGGCAACGGGAGTAAGTCATTACAGAGTGCAATGCATATTTAGATAGTTATAGATTATATTTGTAGGTGCAAAAAGTTTCATAATGAATGAACATTTTAACCAAGTTTAAATAACCTCTATAAGAACTTTCAGAAAAAGGCTGTCAAACGAATGCTGGAATTTTGTCTATTTTGGGCCTAGCCCAATAGCAGTTTCAGAAATTCCTAATAAATCCTAGAGGCCCACACAGCCCATTCGTGCAAGGCAAGAGGTGGAACTAAAGTTTAGTCCCACATTGCTAGTGTAGAGGGAGTTGGACCTCTTTATAAGGGAGACTTTTTCTCCACATGTATGAGGATGAGAACAAGAGGGACATCCACGCGCGCTCCTCCTCAGCTGCCCGCCTCGCCGTGCCGCCCGCCTCGCCATCGGTTCCAATCTCTGAGTCGAGACAGTAGGCCTCCGAAACCGCACCTGTTAGATTCTACGCCATATATGCAACCTGTTCTACTATCTGCTTTAGACATGTTTGGTTGCAGCTCATATATGCAGATGTTATTTACCTTCTCTCTGTTAGATCGCATGACTACTTTTATCCATGTTATATTAGTCATGCTTTGTCTAATATTTCTATTAATAAAATCATTTGGTAAATTGCTCATATTTCCAACTATCCTAAAACCTTACTATAGGCAATTTACACCAAGTGGTTTTGCTGCTTCCATAAGACACTAGTAGAAAAAGAGGCTTCCATACGCCCCCATTAGTCCCTAAAATAATCGAACCGCGATAAAAGGGGTCTTTAGTCGCGGTTCGGGAGGAGACCCGCGACCAACTATCTGGGCCCAGCGCGCTCGGTCGACAGCTGGCGGACGGGAGGGGCTTTAGTCCCGGTTGGCCTGGCCAACCGGGACTAAATGTCCCCGAAGGCCTTTAGTCGCGGTTGGCCAGGCCAACCGGGACTAAAGGCCCATCCCTATATATAGGACTCAGCTCACTTCACTTCACTCAGCTCACTTCACAATATTCAGAAGGGGGTGGTGGGTTTGCTTTTGGTTCCTCCTATGCACACAAGGTGTTCGATGAAATGCCCGAGAGCCTGAAACAAACATGATATGAAGTGTCCGAGCCACACTTGAGCTTTCTCATTTATTTTTCCTCCGCGATCGCGGTTTGCAACTTGAACCTTTCATGTGTCATTGATAAAATATGCATGTGTGTAGTTCATTGTTTAATTTGTATTATTTCTAGCTAGTTAGTTTAACAAATGCATGATGGTTAATTATATACTTTATATAATAATAATGCAGATGAATCGGCAATGGATGTACGGTCCCTGACTCTCCGGCGAGTTCACTACGGGTTTGAAAGATTTCCTCGTAGTGGCAAATGCGAACAAGCAGCGAGGTTTTATTATCTGTCCATGTGTTGTTTTTAGAATCAGAAGGGTTACTCCTCCTCAAGAGATGTTCACATGCACCTGCTTCGGCACGGTTTCATGCGAAGCTATAATTATTGGACCAAGCATGGAGAAAGAGGGGTTAGAATGGAAGAAGATGAAGAAGGGGATGATATCGATGACAACTATCATGATCATTTCGGTGATACTTTCATGGAGGATGATGCTGAAGGTGGGGAAGGGTTAGGTGAAGGTGAAGAAGAGGCACATGATGAGCCCGCTGATGATCTTGGTCGGACTATTGCTGATGCACGGAGACGCTGCGAAACTGACAAGGAGAGGGAGAATTTGGATCGCATGTTAGAGGATCACAAAAAGTCGTTGTATCCAGGATGCGATAATAGTCTGAAAAAGCTGGGCTGCACACTGGATTTGCTAAAATGGAAGGCACAGGAAGGTGTAGGTGACTCATCATTTGAAAATTTGCTGAAAATGTTGAAGAATATGTTTCCGAAGAATAACGAGTTGCCCGCCAGTACGTACGAAGCAAAGAAGGTTGTCTGCCCTCTAGGTTTAGAGGTTCTGAAGATACATGCATGCATTAACGACTGCATCCTCTACCGCGGTGAATACGAGAATTTGAATGAATGCCCTGTATGCACTGCATTGCGTTATAAGATCAGAGGCGATGACCCTGGTGACGATGTTGAGGGCGAGAAACCCAGGAAGAGGGTTCCCGCCAAGGTGATGTGGTATGCTCCTATAATACCACGGTTGAAACGTCTGTTCAGGAACAAAAAGCATGCCAAGTCGTTGCGATGGCACAAAGAGGACCGTAAGTCCGACGGGGAGTTGAGACACACCACTGATGGAACGCAATGGAGAAAGATCGACAGAGTTTTCAAAGATTTTGCAGCTGACGCAAGGAACATAAGATTTGGTCTAAGTACTGATGGCATGAATCCTTTTGGCGAGCAGAGCTCCAGCCATAGCACCTGGCCCGTGACTCTATGCATCTACAACCTTCCTCCTTGGTTGTGCATGAAGCGGAAGTTCATTATGATGCCAGTGCTCATCCAAGGTCCAAAGCAACCCGGGAACGACATCGATGTGTACCTAAGGCCATTAGTTGATGAACTTTTACAGTTGTGGGGCAGACCTGGTGTACGTGTCTGGGATGAGAACAAAGGAGAGGAATTTGACCTACGAGCGTTGCTTTTTGTAACCATCAACGATTGGCCTGCTCTCAGTAACCTTTCGGGACAGACAAATAAGGGATACAATGCATGCACGCACTGCTTACATGAGACTGAAAGTGTACGTTTGGTTAATTGTAAGAAGAACGTGTACCTGGGTCATCGTCGATTTCTTCCCCGAAATCATAACGTAAGAAAGAAAGGCAAGCATTTCAACGGCAAGGCAGATCACCGGCCGAAGCCTGCGGAACGTACTGGTGCTGAGATATTTGATATCGTCAAGGATTTGAAAGTCATCTTTGGAAAGGGTCCTGGCGGACAATCAGTTCCGCGGGGAGTTGACGGGCACGCACCCATGTGGAAGAAGAACTCTATATTTTGGGAGCTAGAATATTGGAAAGTCCTAGATGTCCGCTCTGCAATCGACGTGATGCATGTTACGAAGAATATTTGCGTGAACCTGCTAAGCTTCTTGGGCGTGTATGGGAAGACAAATGATACAAAGGAAGCACGGCAGGACCAGCAACTTTTGAAAGACCCAGATGACCGGCATCCGGAATGGTTTCAAGGTCGTGCCAGCTACGCTCTTACCAAAGAAGAGAAGGTCATTTTTTTTGAATGCCTGAGCAGTATGAAGGTCCCGTCTGGCTTCTCGTCGAATATAAAGGGAATAATAAACATGGCGGAGAAAAAGTTCCAAAACCTGAAGTCTCACGACTGCCACGTGATTATGACGCAATTGCTTCCGATTGCTTTGAGGGGGCTCCTACCGGAAAATGTTCGAGTAGCCATTGTGAAGCTATGTGCATTCCTCAATGCAATCTCTCAGAAGGTAATCAATCCAGAAGATCTACCACGGTTACAGAACGATGTGGTCCAATGCCTTGTCAGTTTTGAGTTGGTGTTCCCACCATCCTTCTTCGATATTATGACGCACCTCCTGCTCCACCTAGTCGAAGAGATTTCCATTCTCGGTCCTGTATTTCTACACAATATGTTCCCCTTTGAGAGGTTCATGGGAGTATTAAAGAAATATGTTCGTAACCGTGCTAGGCCAGAAGGAAGCATCGTCAAGGGCTATGGAAATGAGGAGGTAATTGAGTTCTGTATTGACTATGTTCCTGACCTTAAGCCGATTGGTATTCCTCAATCGCGGCACGAGGGGAGACTAAGTGGAAAAGGCAAGATCGGAAGGAAATCAACGATATGTATGGACGGTCATTCTATGACTGAAGCACACCACACAATTCGCATGATGTACTTTCGGCAGTTGGTTGCGAAAACATTTAATGAATGACAATGATGTTGGAGATCAGCTGTACATGTTGGCCAAGAAACCATCTTCGACTATAACGATTTTCCAAGGGTATGAGATAAATGGGAATACATTTTACACCATCGCCCAAGATAAAAAGAGCACCAACCAAAACAGTGGTGTCCGCTTTGATGCAGCAACCGAGAATGGGCAAAAGGTCACATATTATGGTTACATAGAGGAGATATGGGAACTTGACTATGGACCCTCCTTTAAGGTCCCTTTGTTCCGGTGCAAATGGTTCAAGCTAACAGGAGGTGGGGTAAAGGTGGACGAGCAATACGGAATGACAATGGTGGATTTCAACAATCTTGGTTACCTTGACGAACCATTCGTCCTTGCCAAAGATGTCGCTCAGGTTTTTTATTGAAGGACATGAGTAGCAAACCGAGGAAACGAAAAGATAAGAAAACGATCAGTACATCATGCGATGATCCAAAGCGCCACATTGTTCTTTCAGGGAAAAGAAACATCGTGGGAGTGGAGGACAAGACAGACATGTCAGAAGATTATAATATGTTTGGTGAAATTCCGCCCTTCAAAGTGAACACTGACCCAAGCATTAAGTTAACTGATGAGGATGCTCCATGGATACGGCACAATCGTAAGCAAGCAGGGACACAAGGGAAGAATTGATGTGTAATAATTTATTGTACCAAACTTTGTTGAATGGATCATGTGAATTAAAACGTACGATGGCGAATCCGGATGATTTGTATTTGATATATTATTTGTATTTTTAAGATTTTAAAATGAATTAGTTTATTTTATTGAATTTTTTGATATATTATTTCTATTTTTAAGATTTTAAAATGAATTAGTTTTATTTTATTGAATTTTTTGATATATTATTTCTATTTTTAAGATTTTAAAATGAATTAGTTTTATTTTATTGAATTTTTTGATATATTATTTCTATTTTTAAGATTTTAAAATGAATTAGTTTTATTTTTCTGAATTTTTTGATATATTATTTCTATTTTTAAGATTTTAAAATGAATTAGTTTTATTTTTCTGGATTTTTTGATATATTATTTCTATTTTTAAGATTTTAAAATGAATTAGTTTTATTTTTCTGAATTTTTTGATATATTATTTGTATTTTCTGAAAAGTATATGAAAAAGGACCTTTAGTCGCGGTTGGTGTCCCCAACCGGGACTAAAGGCTCTTTCCGCGCGGGAACGAAAGCGGCGCGAAAGAACCTTTAGTCCCGGTTGGGGAGACCAACCGCGACTAAAGGTACCCTTAGTCGCGGTTGGTGTCCCCAACCGGGACTAAAGGGTACCTTTAGTCGCGGTTGGCGTCCCCACTTCCCCTGCCCTGCGCGCCGCCGCCCCTGCCCCCAGTGAGCTCCGCCGCCGCCCCTGCGCGCCGCCGCCGCCCCTGCCCTGCCCCTGCGCGCCGCCGCCGCCCCTGCCCTGCCCTGCCCCTGCCCGCCGCCCGCCGCCCCTGCCCCTGCCCCTGCCCGCCGCCCGCTGCCCCTGCCCTGCCCGCCGCCCGCCGCCGCCTGCCTGCCGTCCTCCGCCTCCCGCCGCCGCCTGCCGTCCTCCGCCTCCCGCCGCCGCCGCCACAAACGAAGGAAAAATGTTGACCATGTGTTCAAAAAATATTAAAATGTGTTTGGAAGATGTTAAACATGTATTAGGAAAATGTTAAACATGTATTAGGAAAATGTATTAGATATATGCCAAAAATGTACAGTGTGTATGAAAAAAACCCATACATCCAAAAAAATAAGTTTTCAAAAAAACTTAATCATGTGTTTAAAAAAGTTAAATGTATATATAAAAATCTTTCTGATGTATAAGAAAAAGGTTGAAAAAGTTAACACGTGTTGAAGCAAAAAGAAACCGATAAAATCGACAAAAGATAAGGAATAACAAAGAAACCCAATGAAAACCAAAAAGAAAAACAAAGAAAACAAAACAAAAGAAACCAATGCAAAGGAATGAAATCAAGAAAATCGAGAAAGAAACAAAGAAAACCAAGAAAAAAAATAAGAAAAGGAAGAAGAAAAGGAAAAACAAAATACTTGGCAGTGCTCAATAATCTTATTTTTTTAATTCCTCCTCCTCTATGTCCCCTTAATCTTATTTTTTAATTCCTTTATACTTAATTAATTTTTACTACATGCAGGAGTGACATATGGCGGACAATAGAGCCGAGCCGCTTAGGGATCCGGAGGCTGAACGTTATTTAATGGGCATCATAAACAACGAGATTCCTTATGTGCCGGGCTCAGAATATGAGCAAGAAGAGGATATAGTCTCTTCTTTTCTGAACCTTGACGGTGGAACAGACATTGTCGATGATCAAGAAGGTGAAGGAACGGACATTGTCGACGAAGGTCAACCGTCAACAAACGACGATCTCGAATTGCAAGTAGCAACCACCTCCAGGTATATATATACATTGAGCCTCTCGTGATACAAACTTACTGAAATGTGAATACATATGTATTAACGCGCGCGACTCTCTTTCTATTTTTAGCCCTCGGCCGGATCGAGTACGACAAAGCATGGCAAATCCAAGGCGATGAAAACAGGAGAAACATTTGCCATTGATTTTGTCAGTGAAACAGGCAAGCCCCTACAGCACACCTCAAAGTTTATCAACCAATGCGGAGTCGTTGTTAGAGACAATGTCCCGATCACCGTCCAGGAATGGAAGGAGCCAAAGAAGGCACGTCTTGGTTTCAGTTTTGTCGACAAGAGAACGAAAAAGGATTGCGGGAGAAAGCTTATGGAACATTTCATTCTACCTCCGGAATACAACAAAGTCGATGAATTCGGTAACGAGGTTCCGGGTGGACGTGAGAGGAGGAGGCTAGTTAAAGAGTCGCTCTTCAGAAGATGGGCGAAGCATTCCGGAACTTCAAGAAAAATTTAACCCGTGACTATGTCAACAAGGGCAAGACTCCGGATTTCAATGGACAACATGAGAAACTGAAAGATGATTGGCCAGAATTTGTGAGGAAAAGCAATCGGAGCATTTCAAGGAAATATCGAAAAAAATAAGGATAATGCGAGTAAGAAAAAGTTCCATCATATTATGGGGCCAGGAGGATACCGCCTTTCGGAGCCTAAGTGGCAGAAGATGGAGGAGGACCTGAGGGTGCGAGGAATCCCTCTAGGTACAGAGGGATGGGACCCAAGGGCCAAAAGCTGGTGGTACGGGCATGGGGGATCGCTAGACCCGGAGACAGGGGTGTGTGTTCACCGGAAGAAAAAGTTTGCTCCCACCCAAGCCCTTATTGACGCAATGACCCAAGCTCAAGAGGGCTTGATCAAGTTCAACAGAGAGAAAGACGCACTGACAACAGCCCTCGGGAATGATGAACACAGAGGACGTGTACGAGGCAAAGGCAAAGTTCCGTGGAAAGTAGGGTTTTCCCAGGACAATGACCCGTACTGTTACAGAAGCCGTAAGAGAAAGACGGACCGGGATGCAGATCTTCTGGCAAAGTTTGCATCGGAAGTCCATGAGTTGAAGCAGACAGTGCATGAACTAGTAAAAGAAAAATCGGCTGCAGGGCCGCATGAAGATCATGAAGCGGATCGCGGAAGCCAGCAGCGGAGAAGCAGCGTGGCTTCGACGGATGCCCCGCCTGGTGCTAATGCACCGATGATCGACATTCGTGCACCGGAGCCTCACTACCCCGTGGATGATGTAAAGGAGATGAAAGAATGTGATCTGCATTATCCCGTGGGGAATGTTTCCACGAAGGTAGCTAGCGGCAGTGCTTTACCCTGTACACCTGGAGCACTCTAGCACAACAACCCCATTGCATATGGCTATGCTTGTGTCACGGTGGAAGACATAGTCCAAGGGTTTGAGGACCTGGAGATTGACAAAGCTACACCCGAAGGGGAGAGAAGACTTGGAGATGTCAAGCGCCAGATCATTCTATGGAAAAAGAAGTACATAGTGTTTCCAGGCGAGGCGCCAAGGCTAACAAGTCCACCCCCCTCCGATGGTGGTGGTGGTGGTGGTGGTGGCGGTGGTGGTGGTCGTGGTGGTTCACCTACCCTCCTTCACGCCATTCGACGCCGTCCCCCGATCCACAACCTCCGGCGGGTAAGCAGCCGCCGCCCCCCAATCCTCCTCCGGCGGGTACGACGCCCCCCAATCCACCTCCGGCGAAGAAGCAGAAGCAGGCGGACAGCAAGGAAACCCGCTCCTGGACTATTAACCCGGACCCTTATGTACCTAAGACCACAAGGGTACCGGAGCCATCACTGAAGCCTCTCCTCCCAAGGCCTTGGGAACTTAGTGAAGCTGAAACCAAATTGGCCGCGTCTGCTCATTATGAGAAATGGAAGGCGGATATGAAGGCGGTAAAAGATCCTGAGCCCAAGCAAGTATTCACTGAGAAGCAAAAGAAGTGGGCTAAGGATTTTTTGACGACACCGTCCCAAGCCGAGCTGAATATGCCTGACGACTATGGACATGAACTTCGTAGGCAAGCAAAAATATTGAAGGAGGAGAAAGAAGAAAGTAAAAAAAGCGGGAAACAAGTTGACCAGCTCGGGATGCAGAATAAACAATCGATCCCCCCGCTCATAGTGAAAGCCGGTCCGGAAGAGAACCCCGAGATCATAGCAGCTGCGGCGGCACTTGGATTGACTGTAGCGAGTGCCATGAAACAAGCGTCCGAGATGGGTTTGACTCTTCATGCCTTCTTAGGCCTTGAGGATCCGCCAGTATGTGAGATAGCATTACAATATGTGCGGAATGGGCCTCTCGTCGAGCCTGCGCAGGAAAAGAGTCTACCACCACAAATGCGAAATCTGCTACGTTGGTACAAGCAATTCATAACATGGGCCGACAAAGAATATGTTTATGCGGATGTTACAGAGGAGCATCACACCAAACGGTACTCTGTACAAGTTCATATGAGTGAATTGTTCCAGCTGTTCAATCTGCGCGACCTCGACAAATCTATGCTGAGTTGCTACGTTCTGTAAGTGATTTATTTCTACCTCATCTCGTTCTTCATTGCCTGCACTATATATATATATATATATATATATATATATATATATATATATATATATATATATATATATATATATATATATATATATATATATATTGTCCTAACTATATTGTTGCGTACGCTATTATGCAGATTGAAGATTTGGGAATGCAAAATAAGAAACATCCATGATGTTGGGTTCATTGACCCACATATCGTTAATGGACATGTGTTACAAAATCACCCCGAAGACGTGGAGAAAGACTTGTACAAGTTTCTTAGAAAGCATCAACTCAAAAGTCATATTCTATTTCCTTACCATTTTGGGTGAGTGTTTCTCTCTTGTGCCCATTCTCTTTTGTTTACTCCATGCATGGTATGTCTAATCGATGAGTTATGCATGACTGTGCATGTAACGTGTCCGCAGGTTCCACTGGATTCTGCTAAATATTGAACTTCACACCTCCAGAGTTCTAATCATGGACTCTATGGATTCGGATCCAAAGCGTTGGGCCGACATGAGAAAAATGCTGCAAAAGTAATTATTTTCAATCATTTGAGCTCTATATCGATCGGTCTCTTTCGTTCATTTCCTAATATCAAGTAACTAATAACTCCCTTGTTCATTTAATTTTCTTTGCCCTGTAGGGTTTGGAGACGGTTCTCAGAAGAAATTGTCGGTGAATTCAAACATGAGCTAGATTTTAGAAGGTTAGTTAATGTGGATAAGCAGCCACCGGGGACCAATCTATGTGGATACTATGTTTGTGAGAACATCCGGAGACACACCTCTGAGCGGAAGGCATCGGATAGCGTGCGGAAGGCGACGGATAACTTGCGGAGGAGGCTTAGTCCAGAAGCTCGCTTCCGGCCAATTCAAGATGAATTAGCAGGATTTTTCATGAGGGAAGTCATCAATCCTAAAGGAGAACACTATACCGAGGACGAAGAAATTTATATGCATACCCGAGATTGAAACTTGTTCGAAGTTGTATATGGTCATCCATCCTAATTATGTATGGAAACTTGTTCGAAGTTGTATATGGTCACCCGAGATTGAATATATATTATATATTCCTCTTGAATTCTTCTTGTTTGAAATTTCATATGCATGTATATAGTAGCGTAGAATATGTGTACTGAAACTTCATCAAAATTAAAATAAAACACAAAATAAAATATAAAAGAAATAAAACACTACAAATTAAAAAGAAACCAGGTTTAGGGGGGCTAAAACCCTAAACCTGCGGAGGAGGCCTTTAGTCCCGGTTAGCCACGAGAACCGGGACTAAAGGTCCTCCGCCCCGACGGACTCCTGGCGCCCACGTGGACGGGCCTTTAGTCGCGGTTCGTAAGAGGCGCGACTAAAGGGGGGGGGGCCTTTAGTCGCGCATATTTAGTCCCGTTGCACAGCCGGGATTAATGGCCTTTGCGAACCGGGACTAAAGGCCTATTCTCTACCAGTGAGACCTCCTATGTTTGAGGGTATCCACTATAAGAGGTGGCGCGTGAGAGTAGTCTTATGGTTTCAAACCATGAGTTGCTATGATGCCACTCTTGGCAAACCTGAAGGGGAGCATGATGCCCAACAGGAACAAGCTTTTCAGAAAATGGATTCTCTGTTTAAGGCAGCTCTCTTGAGTGTTCTTGGTGAGAACATAGTTGATGCTTATGCATCAATTGACAATGGAAAAGATATGTGGGATGCACTCGAGGCCAAGTTTGGGGTCTCGGATGCCGGCACTGAGCTGTACATCATGGAATAGTTCTATGACTACAGGATGACTGAAGAGCGCTCCGTGGTTGAGCAAGGTCATGAGATACAGTCATTTGCTAGAGAACTTGAGCACTTCAATTGTATGCTACCGGACAAGTTTGTTGCCGGAGGCATCATCACTAAGCTTCCTCCTTCGTGGAGGAACTTTGCTACCTTACTGAAGCATAAGAGACAGGAGTTTTCCGTTCCGGATCTCATTGGTACTCTTGATATGGAAGAAAAGGCGAGGGCAAAGGACACATGTGCTCGAGGTATTGAGGGAGGATCTAGTGCCAATCTGGTACAAAAGAAGAACTTCCAGCCCCACAAGTTCAAGAACAAGGGCAAGTTTGATGGTAAAGCAAAGTTTGATGGGAAGAACAAAGCTGTGCAACACACGAACTTCAAGAAGAAGAATGACAAGAAGAAAGGTGTTTGTCATGTGTGTGGGGATCCTGATCATTGGGCTCCTAGTTGCCCTAATCGCTATGAAAAGCGTCATCCTGGGAAAGGCAGCAAGAACACTAATGTTGTCATTGGAGACACTGACATGAAGGATGCTGGGTATGGTATATTTCCCACTATTCTTTCAGTATCTCATTCTCCTGATTGGTTGATTGACACGGGTGCTAATGTGCATGTATGCGGTGATATTTCCATGTTTTCGTCTTATCAGACCGCAGGGACTTCAACCGTGTTGATGCGAAACGGTTCAAGTGCTTCTGTTCGTGGTGTTGGCACGGTCGATCTGAAGTTTACTTCGGGGAAGATCGTGCGGCTGAAGAACGTGCATTATGTCCCCTCCGTCAATAAAAATCTTATTAGCGGATCTCTTCAGTGTAGAGATGGATACAAGCTTGTCTTTGAGTCGAATAAATTTGTAATATCCAAGTATGGAACCTTTATTGGTAAAGGCTATGAGTCAGGAGGCCTGTTTCGTTTATCCTTATCAGACATTTGCAATAAAGTTGTTAATCATGTTTGCAACAATAGTGAATCAAATGTGTGGCATTCACGTCTTTGTCATGTTAGCTTTGGTTACATTTCGCGACTAGCGAAGTTGAACTTAATCCCTAGTTTCACCACTGTCAAGGGATCTAAGTGTCAAGTTTGTGTGCAAGCTAAGCAACCTCGTAAGTCTCACACGACTGCGGAAACGAGAAATGTTGCACCACTAGAGCTCATACATTCAGATCTATGTGAAATGAGTGGTGTTTTGACAAAAGGCGGAAAGAAATATTTTATGACGTTAATTGATGACTCCACTAGATACTGCCGTGTGTATCTTCTGAAATCTAAGGATGAGGCTTTGAACTTTTTCAAGATCTATAAAGCTGAAGTGAAAAACCAACTTGATCGGTAAATCAAGAGGCTTAGGTCCGACCGTGGTGGAGAGTATTTTTCCAATGAATTTGATGCTTTTTGTGCGGAACATGGTATAATCCATGAGAGGACGCCTCCCTATTCACCTCAGTCAAATGTGGTGGCCGAAAGAAAGAACCGTACTCTAACAAATTTGGTTAACGCCATGTTAGACACATCGGGTCTCTCCAAGGCATGGTGGGGGGAGGCGATATTGGCTGCATGTCATGTCCTAAACCGAGTTCCCACAAAGAATAAAGAGATAACTCCATTCGAGGAATGGGAGAAGAAAAGATTAAAACTCTCTTATCTAAGAACCTTGGGTTGTTTGGCGAAAGTCAATGTGTCAATTCCAAAGAAACGCAAGCTTGGACCAAAGACCGTGGATTGTGTTTTCCTGGGATATGCTTTTCATAGCATTGGTTATAGATTCTTGGTTGTAAAATCTGAGGTACCTGACATGCATGTCGGTACGATCATGGAGTCGAATGATGCGACTTTCTTTGAAGATATCTTTCCAATGAAGCATATGGCTACCTCATCTAATCAGGAGATGCCTAGTTCATCGAATCAGGAACCAGTTACAATTACAGAACCTGCCATTTTGATGGAACACTTTGAAAGTCCTGTGGAGCAGAACAATGAAGTTCCTACTAGGAGCAAGAGACAGAGGACTGCAAAGTCCTTTGGTGATGATTTTCTTGTGTATCTCATAGATGACACTCCCAGTTCTATTTAATCGGCCTATGCATCTGAAGATGCTGACTACTGGAAGGAAGCGGTTCGTAGCGAGATGGATTCCATCTTGGCGAATGAAACCTGTGAGATAACTGATCGTCCTTATGGGTGCAAACCTATAGGATGCAAATGGGTATTCAAGAAGAAGCTTAGGCCTGATGGTACTATTGAAAATTACAAGGCTCGGCTCGTGGCTAAGGTTTATACCCAAAAGGAAGGTGAAGACTTCTTTGATACTTACTCACCTGTGGCTCGATTGACCACTATTCGAGTTCTACTTTCACTAGCTGCCTCACGTAGTCTTCTCGTTCATCAAATGGATGTTAAGACTGCTTTCCTAAATGGAGAGTTGGACGAGGAAATTTATATGGAACAACCAGATGGGTTTGTAATAGATGGTCAGGAAGGTAAAGTGTGCAAGTTGCTGAAGTCTTTGTATGGACTCAAGCAAGCACCCAAACAGTGGCATGAGAAGTTTGAAAGAACTTTAACAGCTGCAGGTTTTGTTGTAAACGAAGCTAACAAATGTGTGTACTATCGCCATGGTGGGGACGAGGGAGTTATCCTTTGCTTGTATGTTGATGACATACTGATTTTCAGAACAAACCTGAATGTTATTAAGGAGGTCAAGGATTTCCTATCTCGCTGTTTTGAGATGAAGGATTTAGGAGTGGCTGATGTCATTCTGAACATCAAGTTGTTGAGAGACGATGATGGTGGGATTACATTGCTTCAATCTCACTATGTGGAAAAGATCTTGAGTCGCTTTGGCTATAGTGACTGCAAGCCCTCTCCAACACCATATGATGCGAGTGTGTTACTTCGAAAGAATTGAAGAATTGCTAGAGATCAGTTGAAATATTCTCAGATTATTGGCTCGCTTATGTACTTAGCCAGTGCTACAAGACCTAACATCTCTTTTGCTGTTAGCAAACTGAGTCGGTTTGTTTCAAAACCAGGAGATGTGCATTGAAAGCTCTAGAGCGAGTTTTGCATTATTTGAAAGGCACTGTAAATTATGGAATTTACTACACCGGGCTCCCAAAGGTGCTTGAAGGGTATAGTGACTCAAACTGAATCTCAGATGCTGATGAGATAAAGGCCACGAGCAGATATGTATTCACTCATGGATGTGGCACTGTTTCTTGGAAGTCTTGCAAGCAGACCATCTTAACGAGGTCAACAATGGAAGCAGAACTCACAGCACTAGATACAGCCACGGCCGAAGCAGATTGGCTTTGTTGGCTCTTGAATGACTTGCCGGTTGTTGAGAAACCTGTACCGGGTATCATTATGAACTGTGACAATCAAACTGTGATCACGAAAGTGAGTAGCTCAAAGGATAACATGAAGTCATCAAGACACGTTCCGAGAAGGTTAAAGTCTGTCAGGAAAATGAGAAACTCCGGAGTTATTGCATTGGATTATATCCAAACGTCTAAAAATCTGGCAGATCCTTTTACTAAGGGTCTATCACGTAATGTGATAGATAATGCATCGAGGGAGATGGGTATGAGACCCACAATATGAGTTGTTCACAGTGGTAACCTATTCTTTGTTATCGGAGATCCCGTGAATTAGATGTGAAAGACAAGCTGTTGATCAACTGAGAGGAGACTATCCTTACTATTAACAATACCACTCCATGAAGATGCAATACTCTCCTAATCTGCATGGCAGGTTGATGTATATCTTAATGTGTTCTAAGTGGCCCTTTTAAGCAGAGATGTTGTCCTGCAGAACATCTTTTGAAGAACGCACCTATATGAGTCTGATTGTTAAACGTCGCAATCTATGAGAGTAGGGTTCTCTCTAGTAAACTCGTGAAAGGTCTCGAAGTATGACGCATAAGCTCCACCAGCTGGGAAGACCCATTGTAGCCACGTATCGGTCAAGGCTTTATGTGAATCTAGATTCGCAGAAAACTTGCAGCTCAAGGCCCAGTCCACTGTTCAAGTTGCTTACTAGTGTAGTGTAGAGTTCTAGGTGGAAGTTCAACTTAATAGTCTCCACTACAGTACCGGTATATAAAACAGTGTTTTGGAACCAAAGGCAAATTTTGTGTGCCTCTGGGATCTGGTGGGGGATTGCTGGAATTTTGTCTATTTTGGGCCTAGCCCAATAGCAGTTTCAAAAATTCCTAATAAATCCTAGAGGCCCACGCAGCCCACTCGTGCAAGGCAAAAGGTGGAACTAATGTTTAGTCCCACATTGCTAGTTTAGAGGGAGTTGGACCTCTTTATAAGGGAGGCTCTTTCTCCACATGTATGAGGATGAGAACAAGAGGTAAATCCACGCGCGCTCCTCCTCCGCCGCCCGCCACGCCACGCCACGCCACGCCACGCCACGCCACGCCATGCCACGACGCTCCGCGCTGCGGGAATGAGCCGAGCCGATGTCTAAATTTTTGCTGTAGAGGAGATTGAATACGAACGACACACCTCTTCGCCTGCTGCCTGTTCGTTTCGTGTCCCTTGTTCCCTTCAGCTCCTGGCATAGCCTCTCGCCTCCTTCTCTTGCGCCTATAAAAGGGAGGCGCTCCTCTTAGAGAGACACACCAAAACTTCTTCTTCCTCTCGCCACCGGTTCCAATCTCTGAGCTGATGCTGTCTTCCTCATCCCGGCTTGCGGCGTGCACCGCGAGTCGGGACAGTAGGCCTCCGAAACCGCACCTCTTTGAGTCCTCTACGGGAGAAGGGTGATAAGGTTTTTGGGGAGCGCTCAGCGCGACTACTGACTACTTCATCACGGACGCCCCGGACTCCGACGACTGCTTCCCCGACGACGACTTCTTCCCCGACGTTGACAACCTTCTCGACGACATGGCTGGCGAGGACACCGACCCCAAGTCCAGTGCTACTGCTGCCACTGTCCCGTACGTGTTCTTGCTCTTTCTGTTAGAGGTCCTCTCGCATTTCATTGCTCTAGTGTCTGTCCTACATATGTTAGGTTCTACGCCATAAATGCAACCTGTTCTACTATCTGCTTTAGATATGTTTGGTTGCAGTTCATATATGCAGATGTTATTTACCTTCTCTGTGTCATATCGCATGACTAATTTTATCCATGTTATATTAGTCATGCTTTATCTAATATTTCTATTAATAGAATCATTTGGTAAATTGCTTATATTTCCAACAATCCAAAAACCTTACTATAGGCAATTTACACCAAGCGGTTTTGCTGCTTCCATGAGACCTCCTATGTTTGAGGGTATCCACTATAAGAGGTGGCACATGAGAGCAGTCTTATGTTTTCAAACCATGAGTTGCTATGACGCCACTCTTGGCAAACCTGAAGGGGAGCATGATGCCCAACAGGAACAAGCTTTTCAGAAAATGGATATTCTGTTTAAGGCTGCTCTCTTGAGTGTTCTTGGTGAGAACATAGTTGATGGTTATGCGTCAATTGACAATGGAAAAGATATGTGGGATGCACTTGAGGCCAAGTTTGGGGTCTCGGATGCCGGCACTAAGCTGTACATCATGGAACAGTTCTATGACTACAGGATGACTGAAGAGCGCTCCGTGGTTGAGCAAGGTCATGAGATACAGTCATTTGCTAGAGAACTTTATCCCTTCAATTGTATGCTGCCGGACAAGTTTGTTGCCGGAGGCATCATCACTAAGCTTCCTCCTTCGTGAAGGAACTTTGCTACCTTACTGAAGCATAAGAGACAGGAGTTTTCTGTTCCGGATCTCATTGGTACTCTTGATTTGGAAGAAAAGGCGAGGGCAAAGGACACACGTGCTCGAGGTATTGAGGGAGGATCTAGTGCCAATCTATTACAGAAGAAGAACTTCCAGCCCCACAAGTTCAAGAACAA
Source organism: Aegilops tauschii subsp. strangulata (assembly GCF_002575655.3). NCBI lineage: Eukaryota > Viridiplantae > Streptophyta > Magnoliopsida > Poales > Poaceae > Aegilops > Aegilops tauschii. The sequence goes on from NC_053037.3 coordinate 44,282,769, forward strand.
GGGAAAGTTTGATGGTAAAAGCAAAGTTTGATGGGAAGAACAAGGCTGTGCAACACACGAACTTCAAGAAGAAGAATGACAAGAAGAAAGGTGTTTGTCATGTGTGTGGGGATCCTGATCATTGGGCTCCTAGTTGCCCTAATCACAATGACAAGCGTCATCCTGGGAAAGGCGGCAAGACCGCTAATGTTGTCATTGGAGACACTGACATGAAGGATGATGGGTATGGTATATTTCCCACTATTCTTTTAGTATGTCATTCTCCTGATTGGTTGATTGACACGGGTGCTAATGTGCATGTATGCGGTGATATTTCCATGTTTTCGTCTTATCAGACCGCAGGGACTTCAACCGTGTTGATGGGAAACGTTTCAAGTGCTTCTGTTCGTGGTGTTGGCACGGTCGATCTGAAGTTTACTTCGGGGAAGATCGTGCAGCTGAAGAACGTGCATTATGTCCCCTCCGTCAATAAAAATCTTGTTAGCGGATCTCTTCTGTGTAGAGATGGCTACAAGCTTGTCTTTGAGTCGAATAAATTTGTAATATTCAAGTATGGAACCTTTGTTGGTAAAGGCTATGAGTCAGGAGGCCTGTTTCGTTTATCCTTATCAGACGTTTGCAATAAAGTTGTTAATCATGTTTGCAACAATAGTGAATCAAATTTGTGGCATTCACGTCTTTGTCATGTTAACTTTGGTTGCATGTCGCGACTAGCAAAGTTGAGCTTAATCCCTAGTTTCACCACTATCAAGGGATCTAAGTGTCAAGTTTGTGTGCAAGCTAAGCAACCTCGTAAGTCTCACACGGCTGCGGAAACAAGAAATCTTGCACCACTAGAGCACATACATTCAGATATATGTGAAATGAATGGTGTTTTGACAAAAGGTGGAAAGACATATTTTATGACGTTAATTGATGACTCCACTAGATACTGTCGTGTGTATATTCTAAAATCTAAGGATGAGGCTTTGAACTTTTTCAAGATCTATAAAGCTGAAGTGGAAAACGGACTTGATCAGAAAATCAAGAGGCTTAGGTCCGACCGTGGTGGAGAGTATTTTTCCAATGAATTTGATGCTTTTTGTGCGGAACATGGTATAATCCATGGGAGGACGCCTCCCTATTCACCTCAGTCAAATGTGGTGGCCGAAAGAAAGAACCGTACTCTAACAAATTTGGTTAACGCCATGTTAGACACATCGGGTCTCTCCAAGGCATGGTGGGGGGAGGCAATATTGGCTACATGTCATGTCCTAAACCGAGTTCCCACAAAGAATAAAGAGATAACTCCATTCGAGGAATGTGAGAGGAAAAGATTAAAACTCTCTTATCTAAGAACCTGGGGTTGTTTGGCGAAAGTCAATGTGTCAATTCCAAAGAAACGCAAGCTTGGACCAAAGACCGTGGATTGTGTTTTCCTGGGATATGCTTTTCATAGCATTGGTTATAGATTCTTGGTTGTAAAATCTGAGGTACCTGACATGCATGTCGGTACGATCATGGAGTCGAATGATGCGACTTTCTTTGAAGATACCTTTCCAATGAAGGATATGGCTACCTCATCTAATCAGGAGATGCCTAGTTCATCGAATCAGGAACCAGTTACAATTACAGAACCTGCCATTTTGATGGAACACTTTGAAAGTCCTGTGGAGCAGAACAATGAAGTTCCTACTAGGAGCAAGAGACAGAGGACTGCAAAGTCCTTTGGTGATGATTTTCTTGTGTATCTCATAGATGACACTCCCAGTTCTATTTAATCGGCCTATGCATCTGAAGATGCTGACTACTGGAAGGAAGCGGTTCATAGCGAGATGGATTCCATCTTGGCGAATGAAACATGTGAGGTAACTGATCGTCCTTATGGGTGCAAACCTATAGGATGCAAATGGGTATTCAAGAAGAAGCTTAGGCCTGATGGTACAATTGAAAATTACAAGGCTCGGCTCGTGGCTAAAGGTTATACCCAAAAGGAAGGTGAAGACTTCTTTGATACTTACTCACCTGTGGCTCGACTGACCATTATTTGAGTTCTACTTTCACTAGCTGCCTCACATGGTCTTCTCGTTCATCAAATGGATGTTAAGACTGCTTTCCTAAATGGATAGTTGGATAAGGAAATTTATATGGAACAACCAGATGGGTTTGTACTAGATGGTCAGGAAGGTAAAGTGTGCAAGTTGCTGAAGTCTTTGTATGGACTCAAGCAAGCACCCAAACAGTGGCATGAGAAGTTTGAAAGAACTTTAACAGCTGCAGGCTCTGTTGTAAACAAAGCTGACAAATGTGTGTACTATCGCCATTGTGGGGGCGAGGGAGTTATCCTTTGCTTGTATGTTGATGACATACTGATTTTCGGAACAAACCTGAATGTTATTAAGGAGGTCAAGGATTTCCTATCTCGCTGTTTTGAGATGAAGGATTTAGGAGTGGCTGATGTCATTCTGAACATCAAGTTGTTGAGAGACGATGATGGTGGGATTACATTGCTTCAATCTCACTATGTGGAAAAGATCTTGAGTCGCTTTGGCTATAGTGACTGCAAGCCCTCTCCAACACCATATGATGCGAGTGTGTTACTTCGAAAGAATTGAAGAATTGCTAGAGATCAGTTGAAATATTCTCAGATTATTGGCTCGCTTATGTACTTAGCCAGTGCTACAAGACCTAACATCTCTTTTGCTGTTAGCAAACTGAGTCAGTTTGTTTCAAAACCAGGAGATGTGCATTGAAAGCTCTAGAGAGAGTTTTGCGTTATTTGAAAGGCACTGTAAATTATGGAATTTACTACACCGGGCACCCAAAGGTGCTTGAAGGGTATAGTGACTCAAACTGGATCTCAGATGCTGATGAGATAAAGGCCACGAGCAGATATGTATTCACTCATGGATGTGGCGCTGTTTCTTGGAAGTCTTGCAAGCAGACCATCTTAACGAGGTCAACAATGGAATAAGAACGCACATCACTAGATACAGCCACGGTCGAAGTAGATTGGCTTCATCGGCTCTTGAATGACTTGCCGGTTGTTGAGAAACCTGTACCGGGTATCATTATGAACTGCGACAATCAAACTGTGATCACGAAAGTGAGTAGCTCAAAGGATAACAAGAAGTCATCAAGACACGTTCAAAGAAGGTTAAAGTCTGTCAGGACAATGAGAAACTCCGGAGTTATTGCATTGGATTATATCCAAACGTCTAAAAATCTGGTAGATCCTTTTACTAAGGGTCTATCATGTAATGTGATAGATAATGCATCGAGGGAGATGGGTATGAGACCCACAATATGAGTTGTTCACACTGGTAACCTATTCTTTGAGATCGGACATCCCGTGAATTAGATGTGGAAGACAAGCTGTTGATCAACTGAGAGGCGAGTATCCTTACTATTAACAATACCACTCCATGAAGATGCAATACTCTCCTAATCTGCATGGTAGGTTGATGTATATCTTAATGTGTTCTAAGTGGCTCTTTTAAGCAGAGATGTTGTCCTGCAGAACATCTTTTGAAGAACGCACCTATATGAGTCTGATTGTTAAGCGTCGCAATCTATGAGAGTAGGGTTCTCTCTAGTAAACTCATGAAAGGTCTCGAAGTATGACGCATAAGCTCCACCCGTGGGGAAGACCCACGGTAGCCACGTATCGGTCAAGGCTTTATGTGAAGCTAGATTCGCAGAAAACTTGCAGTTCAAGGCCCAGTCCACTGTTCAAGTTGCTTACTAGTGTAGCATAGAGTTGTAGGTGGAAGTTCAACTTAACAGTCTCCACTACAGTGTCGGTATATAAAACAGTGTTTTGGAACCAAAGGCAAATTTTGTGTGCCTCTGGGATATGGTGTGGGATTGCTGGAATTTTGTCTATTTTGGGCCTAGCCCAATAGCAGTTTCAGAAATTCCTAATAAATCCTAGAGGCTCACGTAGCCCATTCGTGCAAGGCAGGAGGTGGAACTAAAGTTTAGTCCCACATTGATAGTTTAGAGGGAGTTGGACCTCTTTATAAGGGAGGCTCTTTCTCCACATGTATGAGGATGAGAACAAGAGGGACATCCACGCGCGCTCCTCCTCCGCCGCCCGCCATGCCACGACGTGCCGCGGGTTGCAGGTGATACGTCTCCAACGTATCTATAATTTTTGATTGTTCCATGCTATATTATATTCTGTTTTCGACATTATTGGGCTTTATTATACACTTTTATATTATTTTTGGGACTAACCTATTAACCGGAGGCCCAGCCCAGAATTGCTGTTTTTTGCCTATTTCAGAGTTTCGCAAAAAAAGAATATCAAACGGAGTCCAAACGGAATGAAACCTTCGGGAACGTGATTTTCGGAACGAACGTGATCAAGAGGTCTTGGAGTCTACCCAAAGCAACGAACGAGGGAGGCACGAGGTAGGGGGCGCGCCTACCCTCCCCCCCCCAGGCGTGCCCTCCACCCTCGTGGGCCCCTCGTTGCTCCACCGACGTACTTCTTCCTCCTATATATACCTACGTACCCCCAAACTACCAGATACGGAGCCAAAAACCTAATTCCACCGGTGCAACTTTCTGTACCCGTGAGATCCCATCTTGGGGCCTTTTCCGGCGCTCCGCCGGAGGGGGCATTGATCACGGAGGGCCTCTACATCATCTCCAAGGCCTCTCCGATGAAGTGTGAGTAGTTTACCTCAGACCTTTGGGTCCATAGTTATTAGCTAGATGGCTTCTTCTCTCTTTTTGGATCTCAATACAATTTTCTCCCCCTCTCTTGTGGAGATCTATTCGATGTAATCTTCTTTTGCGGTGTGTTTGTCGAGATCCGATGAATTGTGGGTTTATGATCAAGATTCTCTATGAACAATACTTGAATCTTCTCTGAATTCTTTTATGTATGATTGGTTATCTTTGCAAGTCTCTTCGAATTATCAGTTTGGTTTGGCCTACTAGATTGATCTTTCTTGCAATGGGAGAAGTGCTTAGCTTTGGGTTCAATCTTGCGGTGTCCTTTCCCAGTGACAGTAGGGGCAGCAAGGCACGTATTGTATTGTTGCCATCGAGGATAAAAAGATGGGGTTTATATCATATTGCATGAGTTTATCCCTCTACATTGTCATCTTTCTTAATGCGTTACTCTTTTCTTCATGAACTTAATACTCTAGATGCATGCTGGATAGCGGTCGATGTGTGGAGTAATAGTAGTAGATGCAGGCAGGAGTCGGTCTACTTGTCTCGGACGTGATGCCTATATACATGATCATACCTAGATATTCTCATAACTATGCTCAATTCTATCAATTGCTCGACAGTAATTTGTTTACCAATCGCAAATACTTATGCTATGTTGAGAGAAGCCACTAGTGAAAGCTATGGCCCCCGGGTCTATTTTCCATCATATTAATCTTCCAACACTTAGCTATTTTTATTGCCTTTTATTTTACTTTGCATCTTTATCATAAAAATACCAAAAATATTATCCGATCATCTCTATCAGATCTCACTCTCGTAAGTGATCTTGAAGGGATTGACAACCCCTTTATCACGTTGGTTGTGAGGTTCTTGTTTGTTTGTGTAGGTGCGAGGGACTCGTGCGTGGACTCCTACTGGATTGACACCTTGGTTCTCAAAAACTAAGGGAAATACTTACGCTACTTTGCTGCATCACCCTTTCCTCTTCAAGGGAAAACCAACGCAGTGCTCAAGAGGTAGCAAGAAGGATTTCTGGCGCCGTTGTCGGGGAGTCTACGCAAAAGTGAAGCCATACCAAGTACCCATCACAAACTCATCTCCCCCGCATTAAATTATTTGCCATTTGCCTCTCATTTTCCTCTCCCCCACTTCACCCTTGCCGTTTTATTCGCCCTCTCTTTTGTTCGCCTATTTTTCGCTCTTTTCTTGTTTGCTTGCTTGTTGGATTGCTTGCTTGTCACGATGGCTCAAGATAATACCAAATTGTGTGACTTTACCAATACCAACAATAATGATTTTCTTAGCACTCCGATTGCTCCTCTTAATGATGCTAAATCTTGTGAGATTAATGCTGCTTTGTTGAATCTTGTTATGAAAGATCAATTCGCCGGCCTTCCTAGTGAAGATGCCGCTACCCATCTAAATAGCTTTGTTGATTTGTGTGATATGCAAAAGAAGAGGGATGTTGATAATGATATCGTTAAATTGAAGCTATTTCCCTTTTCGCTTAGAGATCGTGCTAAAGTGTGGTTTTCGTCTTTGCCTAAAAATAGTATTGATTCATGGAATAAGTGCAAAGATGCTTTTATCTCTAAGTATTTTCCTCCCGCTAAAATCATCTCTCTTAGAAACGATATTATGAATTTTAAGCAACTTGATCATGAACATGTTGCACAAACTTGGGAGAGGATGAAATTAATGATACGTAATTGCCCTACTCATGGCTTAAATTTGTGGATGATTATACAAAAAATTTATGCCGGATTGAATTTTGTTTCTAGAAATCTTTTAGATTCGGCTGCGGGAGGCACTTTTATGGAAATCACTTTAGGAGAAGCTACTAAACTCCTAGATAAAATTATGGTTAATTATTCTCAATGGCACACCGAAAGATCTACTAGTAAAAAAGTGCATGCGATAGAAGAAATTAATGTTTTGAGTGGAAAGATGGATGAACTTATGAAATTATTTGCTACTAAAAGTGTTTCTTCGGATCCTAATGATATGCCTTTGTCTACTTTGATTGAGAATAATAATGAATCTATGAATGTGAATTTTGTTGGTAGGAATAATTTTGGTAACAACACGTATAGAGGAAACTTTAATCCTAGGCCGTTCCCTAGTAATTCCTCTAATAATTATGGTAATTCCTACAACAATTTTTATGGAAATTTTAATAAGATGCCCTCTGAATTTGAGAATAGTGTTAAAGAATTTATGAATTCACAAAAAAAATTCAATGCTTTGCTTGAAGAAAAATTGCTTAAAGTTGATGAATTGGCTAGGAACATTGATAGAATTTCTCTTGATGTTGATCCTTTAAAACTTAGATCTATTCCACCTAAGCATGATATCAATGAGTCTCTCAAAGCCATGATAATTTCCATTGATGAGTGCAAAGAAAGAACCGCTAGGATGCGTGCTAAGAAAGATTGCTTTGTGAAAGCGTGTTCTTCTAATTTCTATGAAAATAAAGATGAAGATCTAAAAGTTATTGATGTGTCCCTTGTTAAATCTTTGTTTTGCAATATGAATCTTGATAATTATGGGACTGAATATGATCCACCTTTACCTCGTAGGCATTCCAAAAATTCGGAGTTTTTAGATCTTGATGCAAAATTTGGTAGAAGTGGGATTGAAGAAGTTAAAACTTTAGATATCAATGAACCCACTATTTTGGATTTCAAGGAATTTAATTATGATAATTGCTCTTTGATAGATTGTATTTCCTTGTTGCAATCCGTGCTAAATTCTCCACATGCTTATAGTCAACATAAAGCTTTTACTAAACATATCGTTGATGCTTTGATGCAATCTTATGAAGAAAAACTTGAGTTGGAAGTTTCTATCCCTAGAAAACTTTATGATGAGTGGGAACCTACTATTAAAATTAAAATTAAAGATCATGAGTGTTATGCTTTGTGTGATTTGGGTGCTAGTGTTTCCACGATTCCGAAAACTTTGTGTGATTTGCTAGGTTTCCATGAACTTGATGATTGCTCTATAAATTTGCACCTTGCGGATTCCACTATCAAAAAACCTATGGGAAGAATTAATGATGTTCTTATTATTGCAAATAGGAATTATGTGACCATAGATTTTATTGTTCTTGATATAGATTGCAATCCTTCATGTCCTATTATCCTTGGTAGACCTTTCCTTAGAACGATTGGTGCAATTATTGATATGAAGGAAGGGAATATTAGATTCCAATTTCCGTTAAGGAAAGGCATGGAGCACTTCCCTAGAAATAAAATAAAATTACCATATGAATCTATAATGAGAGCCACTTATGGATTGCCTACCAAAGATGGCAATACTTAGATCTATCCTTGCTTTTATGCCTAGCTAGGGGCGTTAAACGATAGCGCTTGTTGGGAGGCAACCCAATTTTATTTTTAGTTTTTTGCTTTTTGCTTCTGTTTAGGAATAAATCTTTGATCTAGCCTCTGGTTAGATGTGTTTTTATGTTTTAATTAGTGTTTGTGACAACTTAAACCTATAGGATCTTCTTGGATTATAGTTATTTGATCTTGCTGAAAATTGCAGAAACTTTCTGTTCACGAAAATAATTTTTAAAAATCAGCAGAACGTGATAAAATGTTGATTCCAATTGCTGCTGATCAATAAACAAATTGTCTAGGTCTTCCTATTTTTTCTGAATTTTTGGAGTTCCAGAAGTTTGCGTTAGTTACATATTACTACAGACTGTTCTATTTTTGACAGATTCTATTTTTCGTGTGTTGTTTGCTTATTTTGATGAATCTGTGGCTAATAAAATAGTTTATAAACCATAGAGAAGTTGGAATACAGTAGGTTTAACACCAATATAAATAAGGAATGAGTTCATTACAGTACCTTGAAGTGGTGTTTTGTTTTCTTTCGCTAACGGAGCTCACGAGATTTTCTGTTAAGTTTTGTGTTGTGAAGTTTTCAAGTTTTGGGTAAAAGATTTGATGGATTATGGAACAAGGAGTGGCAAGAGCCTAAGCTTGGGGATGCCCAAGGCACACCAAGATAATCTAAGGACACCAAAAATCCAAAGCTTGGGGATGCCCCGGGAGGCATCCGCTCTTTCGTCTACTTCCATCGGTAACTTTACTTGGAGCTATATTTTTATTCACCACATGATATGTGTTTTGCTTGGAGCGTCTTGTATTATTTGGGTCTTTGCTTTTTAGTTTACCACAATCATCTTTGCTGGACACACTTTTTGAGAGAGACACACATGATTCGGAAATTATTAGAATACTCTATGTGCTTCACTTATATCTTTTGAGCTATATAGTTTTTGCTCTAGTGCTTCACTTATATCTTTTAGAGTACGGTGGTGGTTTTGTTTTATAGAAACTATTATTCTCTCATACTTCACTTATATTATTTTGAGAGTCTTAAACAGCATGGTAATTTGCTTAGATAATCCTAATATGCTAGGTATTCAAGACTAGTAAAAAAAACTTTCTTATGAGTGTGCTGAATACTAAGAGAAGTTTGATGCTTGATGATTGTTTTGAGATATGAAGGTAGTGATATTAAAGTTGTGCTAGTTGAGTAGTTGTGAATTTGAGAAATACTTGTGTTGAAGTTTGCAAGTCCCGTAGCATGCACGTATGGTAAACGTTATGTAAGAAATTTGAAACATGAGGTCTTCTTTGATTGTCTTCCTTATGAGTGGCGGTCGGGGACGAGATGGTCTTTTCCTACCAATCTATCCCCCTAGGAGCATGCGTGTAGTGCTTGGTTTTTGATGACTTGTAGATTTTTGCAACAAGTATGTGAGTTCTTTATGACTAATGTTGAGTCCATGGATTATACGCACTCTTACCCTTCCATCATTGCTAGCCTCTTCGGTACCGTGCATTGCCCTTTCTCACATTGAGAGTTGGTGCAAACTTCGCCGGTGCATCCAAACCCCGTGATATGATACGCTCTTTCACACATAAACCTCCTTATATCTTCCTCGAAACAGCCACCATACCTACCTATCATGGCATATCCATTCCGAGATATATTGCCATGCAACTTTCCACCGTTCCGTTTATTATGACACGCTCATCATTGTCATATTGCTTTGCATAATCATGTAGTTGACATCGTATTTGTGGCAAAGCCACCATTCATAATTTTTCATACATGTCACTCTTGATTCATTGTTATCCCGGTATACCGCCGGAGGCATTCATATAGAGTCATACTTTGTTCTAGTATCGAGTTGTAATCATTGAGTTGTAAATAAATAGAAGTGTGATGATCATCATTCATAGAGCATTGTCCCAATAAAAAAAAGAGAGAAAGGCCAAATAAAAAAAAGTGGCCCGAAAAAAAGGGGCAATGCTACTATCCTTTTCCATACTTGTGCTTCAAAGTAGCACCATGTTCTTCATGTTAGAGAGTCTCTTGTTTTGTCACTTTCATATACTAGAGGGAATTTTTCATTATAGAACTTGGCTTGTATATTCCAACAATGGGCTTCCTCAAATGCCCTAGGTCTTCGTGAGCAAGCAAGTTGGATGCACACCCACTTAGTTTCTTTTGTTGAGCTTTCATTCATTTATAGCTCTAGTGCATCCGTTGCATGGCAATCCCTACTCCCTGCATTAACATCAATCGATGGGCATCTCCATAGCTCATTGATTAGCCTCGTTGATGTGAGACTTTCTCCTTTTTTGTCTTCTCCACATAACCCCCATCATTATATTCTATTCCACCCTTGTGCTATATCCATGGCTCATGCTCATGTATTGCGTGAAGGTTGAAAAAAGTTTGAGATTACTAAAGTATGAAACAATTGCTTGGCTTGTCATCGGGGTTGTGCATGATGAGAGCATTCTTGTGTGACGGAAAAGGAGCATGACTAAACTATATGATTTTGTAGGGATGAACTTTCTTTGGCCATGTTATATCAATATTAAACCTTTATCTTGAATCTTTCGGATCTGAATATTCATAGCACAATTAAGAGCATTACATTGAAATCATGCCAAGTAGCATTCCACATCAAAAATTCTGTTTTTATCATTTACCTACTCGAGGACGAGCAGGAATTAAGCTTGGGGATGCTTGATACGTCTCCAACGTATCTATAATTTTTATTGTTCCATGCTATATTATATTCTGTTTTGGACATTATTGGGCTTTATTATACACTTTTATATTATTTTTGGGACTAACCTATTAACCGGAGGCCCAGCCCAGAATTGCTGTTTTTTGCCTATTTCAGAGTTTCGCAGAAAAAGAATATCAAACGGAGTCCAAACGGAATGAAACCTTCAGAAACTTGATTTTCGGAATGAACGTGATCCAGAGGACTTGGAGTCTACGCAAAGCAACGAACGAGGAAGGCACGAGGTAGGGGGGCGCGCCTACCCCCCCCCCCCCCCAGGCGCGCCCTCCACCCTCGTGGGCCCCTCGTTGCTCCACCGACGTACTTCTTCCTCCTATATATACCTACGTACCCCCAAACTACCAGATACGGAGCCAAAAACCTAATTCCACCGCCACAACTTTCTGTACCCGTGAGATCCCATCTTGGGGCCTTTTCCGGCGCTCCTCCGGAGGGGGCATTGATCCCGGAGGGCCTCTACATCATCTCCAAGGCCTCTCCGATGAAGTGTGAGTAGTTTACCTCAGACCTTCGGGTCCATAGTTATTAGCTAGATGGCTTCTTCTCTCTTTTTGGATCTCAATACAATGTTCTCACCCTCTCTTGTGGAGATCTATTCGATGTAATCTTCTTTTGCGGTGTGTTTCTCGAGATCCGATGAATTGTGGGTTTATGATCAAGATTATCTATGAACAATATTTGAATCTTCTCTGAATTCTTTTATGTATGATTGGTTATCTTTGCAAGTCTCTTCGAATTATCAGTTTGGTTTGGCCTACTAGATTGATATTTCTTGCAATGGCAGAAGTGCTTAGCTTTGGGTTCAATCTTACAGTGTCCTTTCCCAGTGACAGTAGGGGCAGCAAGGCACGTATTGTATTGTTGCCATCGAGGATAAAAAGATGGGGCTTATATCATATTGCATGAGTTTATCCCTCTACATCATGTCATCTTTCTTAATGCGTTACTCTGTTCTTCATGAACTTAATACTCTAGATGCGTGCTGGATAGCGGTCGATGTGTGGAGTAATAGTAGTAGATGCAAGCAGGAGTCGGTCTACTTGTCTCGGACGTGATGCCTATATACATGATCATACCTAGATATTCTCATAATTATGCTCAATTCTATCAATAGCTCGACAGTAATTTGTTTACCCATCGCAAATACTTATGCTATCTTGAGAGAAGCCACTAGTGAAACCTATGGCCCCCGGGTCTATTTTCCATCATATTAATCTTCCAACACTTAGCTATTTTTATTGCCTTTTATTTTACTTTGCATCTTTATCATAAAAATACCAAAAATATTATCCTATCATCTCTATCAGATCTCACTCTCGTAAGTGACCGTGAAGGGATTGACAACCCCTTTATCGCGTTGGTTGCGAGGTTCTTGTTTGTTTGTGTAGGTGCGAGGGACTCATGCGTGGACTCCTACTGGATTGATACCTTGGTTCTCATAAATTGAGGGAAATACTTACGCTACTTTTCTGCGTCACCCTTTCCTCTTCAAGGGTAAACCAACGCAGTGCTCAAGAGGTAGCAGCAGGTTACGGGAATGAGCCGAGTCGATGTCTAAATTTTTGCTGTAGTGGAGATAGAATACGAACAGCACACCTCTTCGCCCGCTGCCTGTTCATTTCGTCTCCCTTGTTCCCTTCAGCTCCCGGCACAGCCTCTCGCCTCCTTCTCTTGCGCCTATAAAAGGGAGGCGCTCCTCTCAGAGAGACGCACCAAAACTTCTTCCTCTCGCCACCAGTTCCAATCTCTGAGCTGCTGCTGTCTTCCTCATCCCAGCTTGCGGCGTGCACCGCGAGTCGGACAGTAGGCCTCCGAAACCGCACCTCTTTGAGTCCTGTACGGGAGAAGGGTGATAAGGTTTTTGGGGAGCGCTCAGCGCGACTACTGACTACTTCGTCACGGACGCCCCGGACTCCGACAGCTACTTCCCCGACGACGACTTCTTCCCCGACGTCGACAACCTTCTCGACGACATGGCTGGCGAGGACACCGACCCCAAGTCCAGTGCTACTGCTGCTGCTGTCCCGTACGTGTTCTTGCTCTTTTTGTTAAAGGTCCTCTCGTAGTTCTTTGCTCTAGTGTCTGTCCTACATATGTTAGGTTCTACGCCATATATGCAACCTGTTCTACTATCTGCTTTAGACATGTTCGGTTGCAGTTCATATATGCAGATGTTATTTACCTTACTCTCTGTCATATTGCATGACTACTTTTATCCATGTTATATTAGTCATGCTTTATCTAATATTTCTATTAATAAAATCATTTGGTAAATTGCTAATATTTCCCACAATCCAAAAACCTTACTATAGGCAATTTACACCAAGTGGTTCTGCTGCTTCCATGAGACCTCCTATGTTTGAGGGTATCCACTATAAGAGGTGGCGCGTGAGAGCAGTCTTATGTTTTCAAACCATGAGTTTCTATGACGCCACTCTTGGCAAACCTGAAGGGGAGCATGATGCCCAACAGGAACAACCTTATCGGAAAATGGATGCTCTGTTTAAGGCTGCTCTCTTAAGTGTTCTTGGTGAGAACATAGTTGATGCTTATGCGTCAATTGACAATGGAAAAGATATGTGGGATGCACTCGAGGCCAAGTTTGGGGTCTCGGGTGCCGGCACTGAGCCGTACATCATGGAACAGTTCTATGACTATAGGATGACTGAAGAGCGCTCCGTGGTTGAGCAAGGTCATGAGATACAGTCATTTGCTAGAGAACTTGAGCACTTCAATCGTATGCTACCAGACAAGTTTGTTGCCAGAGGCATCATCACTATGCTTCCTCCTACATGGAGGAACTTTTCTACCTTACTGAAGCATAAGAGACAGGAGTTTTCTGTTCCGGATCTCATTGGTACTCTTGATGTGGAAGAAAAGGCGAGGGCAAAGGACACATGTGCTCGAGGTATTGAGGGAGGATCTAGTGCCCCACAAGTACAAGAACAAGGGCAAGTTTGATGGTAAAGCAAAGTTTGATGGGAAGAACAAAGCTGTGCAACACACGAATTTCAAGAAGAAGAATGACAAGAAGAAAGGTGTTTGTCATGTGTGTGGGGATCCTGATCATTGGGCTCCTAGTTGCCCTAATCGCTATGAAAAGCGTCATCTTGGGAAAGGCGGCAAGAACACTAATGTTGTCATTGGCGACACTGACATGAAGGATGCTGGGTATGGTATATTTCCCACTATTCTTTCAGTATGTCATTCTCCTGATTGGTTGATTGACACGGGTGCTAATGTGCATGTATGCGGTGATATTTCCATGTTTTCGTCTTATCAGACCGCAGGGACTTCAACCGTGTTGATGCGAAACAGTTCAAGTGCTTCTATTCGTGGTGTTGGAACGGTCGATCTGAAGTTTACTTGAGGGAAGATCGTGCGGCTGAAGAATGTGCATTATGTCCCCTCCGTCAATAAAAATCTTGTTAGCGGATCACTTCTGTGTAGAGATGGCTACAAGCTTGTCTTTGAGTCGAATAAATTTGCAATATCCAAGTATGGAACCTTTGTTGGTAAAGGCTATGAATTAGGAGGCCTGTTTCGTTTATCCTTATCAGACGTTTGCAATAAAGTTGTTAATCATGTTTGCAACAATAGTGAATCAAATGTGTGGCATTCACGTCTTTGTCATGTTAACTTTGGTTGCATGTCGCGACTAGCGAAGTTGAACTTAATCCCTAGTTTCACCACTATCAAGGGATCTAAGTGTCAAGTTTGTGTGCAAGCTAAGCAACCTCGTAAGTCTCACACGACTGCGGAAACGAGAAATCTTGCACCACTAGAGCACATACATTCAGATATATGTGAAATGAATGGTGTTTTGATAAAAGGTGGAAAGAAATATTTTATGACGTTAATTGATGACTCCACTAGATACTGTCGTGTGTGTCTTCTAAAATCTAAGGACGAGGCTTTGAACTTTTTCAAGATCTATAAAGCTGAAGTGGAAAACCAACTTGATCGGAAAATCAAGAGGCTTAGGTTCGACCGTGGTGGAGAGTATTTTTCTAATGAATTTGATGTTTTTTGTGTGGAACATGGTATAATCCATGAGAGGACGCCTCCCTATTCACCTCGGTCAAATGGGGTGGCCGAAAGAAAGAACCGTACTCTAACAGATTTGGTTAACGCCATATTAGACACATCGGGTCTCTCCAAGGCATGGTGGGGGAGGCGATATTGACTGCATGTCATGTCCTAAACCGAGTTCCAACAAAGAATAAAGAGATAACTCCATTCAAGGAATGGGAGAAGAAAAGATTAAAACTCTCTTATCTACGAACCTGGGGTTGTTTGGCGAAAGTCAATGTGCCAATTCCAAAGAAACGCAAGTTTGGACCAAAGACCGTGGATTGTGTTTTCCTGGGATACGCTTTTCATAGCATTGGTTATAGATTCTTGGTTGTAAAATCTGAGGTACCTGACATGCATGTCGGTACGATCATGGAGTCGAATGATGCTACTTTATTTGAAGATATCTTTCCAATGAAGGATATGGCTACCTCATCTAATCAGGAGATGCCTAGTTCATCGAATCAGGAACCAGTTACAATTACAGAACCTGCCATTTTGATGGAACACTTGAAAGTCCTGTGGAGGAGAACAATGAAGTTCCTACTAGGAGCAAGAGACAGAGGACTGCAAAGTCCTTTGGTGATGATTTTCTTGTGTATCTCATAGATGACACTCCCTGTTCTATTTCAAAGGCCTATGCATCTGAAGATGCTGACTACTGGAAGGAAGCGGTTCGTAGCGAGATGGATTCCATCTTGGCGAATGAAACTTGGGAGATAACTGATCGTCCTTATGGGTGCAAACCTATAGGATGCAAATGGGTATTCAAGAAGAAGCTTAGGCCTGATGGTACTATTGAAAAGTACAAGGCTCGGCTCGTGGCTAAGCGTTATACCCAAAAGGAAGGTGAAGACTTCTTTGATACTTACTCACCTGTGGCTTGACTGACCACCATTTGATTTCTACTTTCACTAGCTGCATCACATGGTCTTCTCGTTCATCAAATGGATGTTAAGACTGCTTTCCTAAATGGAGAGTTGGACGAGGAAATTTATATGGAACAACCAGATGGGTTTGTACTAGATGGTCAGGAAGGTAAAGTGTGCAAGTTGCTGAAGTCTTTGTATGGACTCAAGCAAGCACCCAAACAGTGGCATGAGAAGTTTGAAAGAACTTTAACAGCTGCCGGCTTTGTTGTAAACGAAGCTGACAAATGTGTGTACTATCACCATGGTGGGGGCGAGGGAGTTATCCTTTGCTTGTATGTTGATGACATACTGATTTTCGGAACAAACCTGAATGTTATTAAGGAGGTCAAGGATTTCCTATCTCGCTGTTTTGAGATGAAGGATTTAGGAGTGGCTGATGTCATTCTGAACAACAAGTTGTTGAGAGACGATGATGGTGGGATTACATTGCTTCAATCTCATTATCTGGAAAAGATCTTGAGTCGCTTTGGCTATAGTGACTGCAAGCCCTCTCCAACACCATATGATGCGAGTGTGTTAATTCGAAAGAATCGAAGAATTGCTAGAGATCAGTTGAAATATTCTCAGATTATTGGCTCGCTTATGTACTTAGCCAGTGCTACAAGACCTGACATCTCTTTTGTTGTTAGCAAACTGAGTCGGTTTGTCTCAAAACCAGGAGATGTGCATTGGAAAGCTCTAGAGAGAGTTTTGCGTTATTTGAAAGGCACTGCAAATTATGGAATTTACTACACCGGGCACCCAAATGTGCTTGAAGGGTATAGTGACTCAAACTGGATCTCAGATGCTGATGAGATAAAGGCCACGAGCGGATATGTATTCACTCATGGAGGTGGCGCTGTTTCTTGGAAGTCTTCCAAGCAAACCATCTTAACGAGGTCAACAATGGAAGCAGAACTCACAGCACTAGATACAGCCACGGTCGAAGCAGATTGGCATTGTCGGCTCTTGAATGACTTGCCGGTTGTTGAGAAACCTGTACCGGGTATCCTTATGAACTGCGACAATCAAACTATGATCACGAAAGTAAGTAGCTCAAAGGATAACATGAAGTCATCAAGACACGTTCAGAGAAGGTTAAAGTCTGTCAGGAAAATGAGAAACTCGGGAGTTATTGCATTGGATTATATCCAAACGTCTAAAAATCTGGCAGCTCCTTTTACTAAGGGTCTATCACATAATGTGATAGATAATGCATCGAGGGAGATGGGTATGAGACCCACAATATGAGTTGTTCACAGTGGTAACCTATTCTTTGTGATTGGAGATCCCGTGAATTAGATGTGGAAGACAAGCTGTTGATCAACTGAGAGGAGAGTATCCTTACTATTAACAATACCACTCCATGAAGATGCAATACTCTCCTAATCTGCATGGCAGGTTGATGTATATCTTAATGTGTTCTAAGTGGCTCTTTTAAGCAGAGATGTTGTCCTGCAGAACATCTTTTGAAGAACGCACCTATATGAGTCTGATTGTTAAACGTCGCAATCTATGAGAGTAGGGTTCTCTCTAGTAAACTCATGAAAGGTCTCGAAGTATGACGCATAAGCTCCACCCGCGGGGAAGACCCACGGTAGCCACGTATCGGTCAAGGCTTTATATGAAGCTAGATTCGCAGAAAACTTGCATTTCAAGGCCCAGTCCACTGTTCAAGTTGCTTACTAGTGTAGCATAGAGTTCTAGGTGGAAGTTTAACTTAACAGTCTCCACTATAGTACCGGTATATAAAATTGTGTTTTGGAACCAAAGGCAAATTTTGTGTGCCTCTCGTATCTGGTGGGGGATTGCTGGAATTTTTTCTATTTTGGGCCTAGCCCAATAGCAGTTTTAGAAATTCCTAATAAATCCTAGAGGCCCACGCAGCCCATTCGTGCAAGGCAAGAGGTGGAACTAAAGTTTAGTCCCACATTGCTAGTTTAGAGGGAGTTTGACCTCTTTATAAGGGAGGCTCTTTCTCCACATGTATGAGGATGAGAACAAGAGGGACATCCACGCGCGCTCCACCTCCGCCGCCCGCCACGCCACGCCATGCCGAGCCACGACACGACACGACGCGCCGTGGGTTGCGGGAATGAGCCGATCCGATGTCTAAAGTTTTGCTGTAGAACGGCACACCTCTTCGCCTGCTGCCTGTTCGTTTCGTCTCCCTCGTTCCCTTCAGCTCCTGGCGCAGCCTCTCGCCTCCTTCTCTTGCGCCTATAAAAGGGAGGCGCTCCTCTCAGAGAGACGCACCAAAACTTCTTCTTCCTCTCGCCACCAGTTCCAATCTCTGAGTTGCTGCTGTCTTCCTCATCCCGGCTTGTGGCGTCCACCGCGAGTCAGGACAGTAGGCCTCCGAAACCGCACCTCTTTGAGTCTTGTACTGGAGAAGGGTGATAAGGTTTTTGGGGAGCGCTTAGCGCGACTACTGACTACTTCGTCACGGACGCCCCGGACTCCGACGACTACTTCCCCGACGACGACTTCTTCCCCGACGTCGACAACCTTCTCGACGACATGGCTGACGAGGACACCGACCCCAAGTCTAGTGCTACTGCTGCTGCTGTCCCATATGTGTTCTTGCTCTTTTAGTTAGAGGTCCTCTCGCAGTTCTTTGCTCTAGTGTCTGTCCTACATATGTTAGGCTCTACGCCATATATGCAAACTGTTCTACTATCTGCTTTAGACATGTTTGGTTGCAGTTCATATATGCAGATGTTATTTACCTTACTCTCTGTCATATCGCATGACTACTTTTATCCATGTTATATTAGTCATGCTTTATCTAATATTTCTATTAATAAAATCATTTGGTAAATTGCTAATATTTCCAACAATCCAAAAACTTTACTATAGGCAATTTACACCAAGTGGTTTTGCTGCTTCCATGAGACCTCCTATGTTTGAGGGTATCCACTATAAGAGGTGGCGCGTGAGAGCAGTCTTATGTTTTCAAACCATGAGCTGCTATGACGCCACTCTTGGCAAACCTGAAGGGGAGCATGATGCCCAACAGGAACAAGCTTATCGGAAAATGGATACTCTGTCTAAGGCTTGTCTCTTGAGTGTTCTTGGTGAGAACATAGTTGATGCTTATGCGTCAATTGACAATGGAAAAGATATCTGGGATGCACTCGAGGCCAAGTTTGGGGTCTCGGATGCCGGCACTGAGCCGTACATCATGGAACAGTTCTATGACTACAGGATGACTGAAGAGCGCTCCGTGGTTGAGCAAGGTCATGAGATACAGTCATTTGCTAGAGAACTTGAGCACTTCAATCGTATGCTGGAGGCATCATCACTATGCTTCCTCCTCCGTGGAGGAACTTTGCTACCTTAATGAAGCATAAGAGACAGGAGTTTTCCGTTCCGGATCTCATTGGTACTCTTGATGTGGAAGAAAAGGCGAGGGCAAAGGACACACGTGCTCAAGGTATTGAGGGAGGATCTAGTGCCAATCTGGTACAGAAGAAGAACTTCCAGCCCCACGAGTTCAAGAACAAGGGCAAGTTTGATGGTAAAGCAAAGTTTGATGGGAAGAACAAAGTTGTGCAACACACGAACTTCAAGAAGAAGAATGACAAGAAGAAAGGTGTTTGTCATGTGTGTGGGGATCCTGATCCTTGGCCTCCTAGTTGCCCTAATCGCTATGAAAAGCGTCATCCTGGGAAAGGCGGCAAGACCGCTAATGTTGTCATTGGAGACACTGACATGAAGGATGCTGGGTATGGTATATTTCCCACTATTCTTTCAGTATGTCATTCTCCTAATTGGTTGATTGACACGGCTGCTAATGTGCATGTATGCGGTGATATTTCCATGTTTTCGTCTTATCAGACCGCAGGGACTTCAACCGTGTTGATGGGAAACGGTTCAAGTGCTTCTGTTCGTGGTGTTGGCACGGTCGATCTGAAGTTTACTTTGGGGAAGATCGTGCGACTGAAGAACGTGCATTATGTCCCCTCCATCAATAAAAATCTTGTTAGCGGTTCTCTTCTGTGTAGAGATGGCTACAATCTTGTCTTTGAGTCGAATAAATTTGTAATATCCAAGTATGGAACCTTTGTTGGTAAAGGCTATGAGTCAGGAGGCCTGTTTCGTTTATCCTTATCAGACGTTTGCAATAAAGTTGTTAATCATGTTTGCAACAATAGTGAATCAAATGTGTGGCATTCACGTCTTTGTCATGTTAACTTTGGCTGCATGTCGCGACTAGCGAAGTTGAACTTAATCCCTAGTTTCACCACTATCAAGGGATCTAAGTGTCAAGTTTGTGTGCAAGCTAAGCAACCTCGTAAGTCTCACACGACTGCGGAAATGAGAAATCTTGCACCACTAGAGCACATACATTCAGATATATGTGAAATGAATGGTGTTTTGACAAAAGGTGGAAAGAAATATTTTATGACGTTAATTGATGACTCCACTAGATACTGCCGTGTGTATCTTCTAAAATCTAAGGATGAGGCTTTGAACTTTTTCAAGATCTATAAAGCTGAAGTGGAAAACCAACTTGATCGGAAAATCAAGAGGCTTGCGGCGTGCACCACGAGTCGGGACAGTAGGCCTCCGAAACCGCACCTCTTTGAGTCTTGTACGGGAGAAGGGTGATAAGGTTTTTGGGGAGCGCTCAGCGCGACTACTGACTACTTCGTCACGGACGCCCCGGACTCCGACGACTACTTCCCCGACGACGACTTCTTCCCCGACGTTGACAACCTTCTCGACGACATGGCTGGCGAGGACACCGACCCCAAGTCCAGTGCTACTGTTGCTGCTGTCCCGTACGTGTTCTTGCTCTTTCTGTTAGAGGTCCTCTCGCAGTTCTTTGCTCTAGTGTGTGTCCTACATATGTTAGGTTCTACGCCATATATGCAACATGGAAAGTCGGTGGAAGGGTGGGGTCATACGTGGGGAGGACGAACGAAGAAGTGATGAAAATAAAATTTTGACGGGCACAGCGTACGCATGGAAAGCCGGTCGTACGTGGGAGAACGAACAAATAAGCTGAAACTTATATAAAGATTATTATTATAGTTTACATTTAGATTGGGATCACTACCAAATATTTTCCTTTTTCCCACAAAAAGAAAATTTCTTCTTTCTTATGAATTCAGACCTTCTTTTCATAATAACAGAGAGTTGATAGCTTCCTTGTTTATCTAATAATCCTAAACCAGAAAGGTAATTAGTTATTGTTGCACTCCCCTGGTAGATGAAAGTTGGGCCTAGACTTATCGGTACAGTAGTCGTACGTCATGTACTTGCTCTTGGCGTTCTTGTACGCCGCCTCCTGCGCGGGCGTCAGGCTCCGAATCGCGTTCCACGACAGGCTCAGTGAGCCACACGGCGCGCCTCCGGTGGCAGGGCAGCCGTAGACGTCGAAACCCTGTAACACGGCGGTGAACGGCGCACGGTTATAGTCGACCCTGTATTTGCCATTGTCCGTCGCCCAATCAGAGCCGTCCCAGAGGCTCCCCCGGATCTTCATCGGCCTCACCAGGAACTGGCCGGGCGTGAGGTTCTTCAGCACCCGTATGGGCGTGTCGTCGACAAACATACTGCAGTCAAGGTGCACGTGATATTGTATATACATTGATCCGCTAGAGCAGATTGCAGAATGATTATGGATGATGGATGGGCTTACACGAGCTGGTAGGGGTTCCAGAGTATCTTGTACTCATGGAAATCGGCACCCGGGTCAAACCAAAGGTCGAACTTCTGCTCCCTCTCGCCTTTGCCGTTCAGGAAGATGTTGGTCTGGAGAGCCACCGGCTTGCCCTCCACGTTGCCCAAGAACTCGAAATCCATCTCATCGTGGTCACCGTACTCGGGCTCCGACGTGAGCTACAAGAATACATAAAATACATCTGAGTTCTAGTTTTCATCAAACGGAATGAAATGGCTATACAAAATGTCACAACACTCACATAGAAGGCCGTTACAACCCCAGCAGTGTACCCAGCGGGTATCTTGATCCTCATTTGGATCCACCCTGAACCATACGCCACCTTGGAACTAAATCCAGCCCCTGCATCCAACGCAAAGATACAAGTTTTGGCTCAAATCCACTCAAATTGCGTCAACTTTTCAATACATCGCAATTTGGTTCAACTTAATTTAGTATATTAAAACCACATTATTAGCATAATCTCCTGATCATCGATGCGTAGGAGAAAAAGTTGATACGTACCGGAGCTCCTATCCAAGACGAGGCGAACTGATGTCCCCTGATTAACTAGGTGATTAGCATCTGTACCCCCTACCGCCACGAAGTTGTCGTTGAACACCGCCGCAGGCGCTGCCAGGCTAAGCACCAAAGAGAGGAGGGGGAGGAGGAGGAGGAGAAACCATGGCTGCAAACTGGAAGCCATTGTTAGCTGCATTGGCCAACAGATCTATCTACGTTTGTGCTTCCTGCTTAACCAGGTTTCTGAGCTCGTTCCCACAATGCTCCACTCACGCCATGACCCTTATATAAGGGTAGATGTGCCACGTACACTCACGCCATGCATGCATGTTTTTACGCTATTTTGAAAATTGATCGGCTAGAAATGGCAGTAAATAAATAGTTGGCGAAAATGAAAATTACTGGGCATTTAAAATGGTTAATTGCCACACACTAGAAAGTAATAGACGTATCTTATGGAATCATTTTTTGCTAAAAATAGCATATTCTCAAACATTGCATTTTTGGCACGCAATAAATTAGTGATATGTACTGTTTGATAGTTTTACAATTATTTTGCACGCACTTGTAAATTCCCAATAAGATTTATTTGCTATATTTGGCATATTATTATCGTTGATTTATTATGAATTGTTGCCTATAATTTTAATATCTGGACCATCCCTTGCTCTTGTATGAAGTTGGAATTGATTATAAAATGCGAAATATATATCTTCTCTGTTCATCTCAAAACCATAGCGCCTTCTCTATTTTTTACATATATTATCTAAAAATATTGTAATGTTCCATTTTACGTCAATTTTTAAAAATCTAAAAGATGACGTAAGGTTCCATCACAAAACCATAGCGCCTTCTCTATTTTTTCTATTATTATATCATCTAATCTAAAATTTAAAATAGACGTACCCCTAAAAAAAGATGTAAGGTTCCATCTAACGTAATTTTTTCCCAACCATCGATCCTTTGTCCACCCTCCCTTCCTACGGTACATCCACCCTTGGAGCATCTCTAGCAGACCCCATATAATGTCGCGGCCCGCACCAGTTTTTCATCCCTCCTGATTTTATTTCGTAATGGTTTTTATCTGACCGGTCAAATCAGAACAATATTTCATAATTCGGTAAATTCATAGTCGGTAATTAATGTTCTTTTTTTCTTTGGCAATAAATATTTGTTAACACAATAAATTCATGTGAAGGAATCAATCACAATCGATAATTAGTTGGTAACACAGTTTCAAAAAACATTTAGTTGGTAACACAATTCACAAGAAGGAATCAATCACAGTCGGTCATCCTTTCTTTCCTATCTGTATTATAATTGGATCGAGGAACTCCTGATTTTATCCTCAGTAGTCTCGTGGACGACTTACTAGCTATTATTTGATTTTAATAAAGTCGCCATGACGGCTTTCCCCCCAAAAAGAAAAACAACAATGCATACCCCTTCGTTACTACCGAACAGAAAAAAAAAAAGAGACATGTGTACAGGTGCCTCTGTTATGAGCATGAGTGAATGATAGTTGCACTCAGGGACCCGACCATCCACGGAGCAGATGTTTGTAGAGTCCAGTGGAACACATCCATGTTTTCGTTGAAGTTGAGGCCGGCTAGCTGACCTAGCAAGGAGATTGTTCCATTTGAGTAATTTGGGGCCAATCAGCACGGTCCTGAAGTGTGATACCTACCATTGTATGGTTGTAAATTTTCCAAACACCTCTCTAGGCATCTTGCACTGTACATGGCCTTAGCTGTGTGACACCCAGCCATACATTCTCCTATAACTGGGTTTTGGACCTTTTGGTATACAACTATTTACCCCAAATGTACTACCTTTTTTTTTCAAATGACCCTAAATGTACCTGTCGGTGTCAAAACCGGCAGATCTCGGGTAGGGGGTCCCAAGCTATGTGTCATGGATCGATGGGTAACAGGAGACAGGGGACACGATATTTACCCAGGTTCGGGCCCTCTTAATGGAGGTAATACCCTACTTCCTGCTTGATTGATCTTGATGAATATAGAGATTACAAGAGTTAATCTACCTCGAGATCATATGTTGTGGTCTAAACCCTAGGGGTATGATGATTAATGTCATAATGATCTATCGACTAGCCTGGCCTTGGCTTATATAATGCACCAGAGGCCTAGGATAACAAGAGTCCTAGCCGAATACGTTGGTGGAGAGGAGTCCTTGTCTTGATCATCAAGTCTTGTGCAATACTCCTTGTATGCGGCATGGGCTACCCGAAGTGGCCCATGAGTGAACCGCCATGGGGGTCCTCAGCCCGATCCACCTAGTCGGGAGACGATGTGGTGAGTACCCCCTAGTCCAGGACACCGTTAGTACCACCACTGAAGTTCGCGCTTTAGCTTTCACCAAAAACTTAGAAACAGGAGAGTAACGCATCTTGCTCTTCATCCGGGAGAATGTTTTCGAATGTAGGTACTCCAAGCACTTAGCTTTTACCGCATCTCATCTTCGCTGAGCATTTTAGAAAACCACTTGCTTCCAAGACTTATAGGTTGTGTATATCATTGCTATCTAAATCATGCTGAAGGTCCCCTTGGTTCGACAACTAAGACTGACATGAGTCGGCCCGAGCAAGGCTCTGGCTCGCCAGAAGGACATAGCAAAATATGCACAAAAATCTAGGTGATTATGACTTGATATACCAACATGAGACGAACAACCTGGATGCGGCGGGCTCCATCAAGGGCCGAGGAATACGATACCGGGTGTTGTGGCCACGACCAGAGATGTGCGGAGGTAGTGGCGGGGAAAAAATTTAGATGTGGGCAGCGAACCATAGTACTGTGCATTTGGGAGGAGAAGTGTAGAAATCCAAGATAGCCGAGAGAGAGGAAGTGTGAGCGGGACTAAGTTTGGGGTTGCGAGATCGCGCCGCCAAGCAGTGGCACACATGTGTAATTTCTCGCATTGTATTCCACTAAATATTGGGCGAAGGTTGGTGATGTAGGGTGGAAACCCTAGGGCCGATCTTTCACGAAATGGAGGGGATCCTACGAAGAACACGAAGAACACAAGGGAAATCACGAGGGGAAACACTCAAATCAACGAGAACAATCACACATGTGCTAGATCCATGAACATAAAGAGTGATACAAGATTCAAAAGCAACAAAGGACGATACAAGAGGCGGCAGTTCTTCCCGATCCGGAGACGGGGTCTTGAATCCACGAGGGGATCTTCCCTTGCGGGGTCTTGAATCCACTTGGGATCTTCTCCGCAGAGGCCTCGGTCTCCAATGGAGTATGTATCAAGTGGATGAGCAAAGCTCTATCTCTAAAATGAGCTAATCCTTTGCTTCCCTAGAAAAGTGGAGGTGGAGTCGTTTATATAGGCTAGAGAGATGAATGGGTACATGGGCCTCAGCCCAACATCATGCACGCAGGCACTGTCGGGTTGATCCGGATGTTGGTCCGGATGATCCGGGCTTCGGGGGTCCGGATGATCCGGCTTTAGGAGGTGGCCTGCTGTTGTCTTTGTGCGCTGTAGCCGGATTGTTCGGGCCGGAGTCCGGATCGTCCAGATGGGGGTCTGGATCGTCTGGGCAAGTCTGGACTTGGCCATTTCCTTCTCCGTCTTTGCGATTGCTTCTCCTCTTCGCTTGTACTTGCTCTTGAGCTTCTCCATGGCTGACTCCTTGGTACCTGAGTATGCAAAGTGTCTATGTTTGAGGTAGTAGCCATGTCTCATGCGTTTTAAAGGAAAATTGCGAGAGGAGTGATGTCACCTCGGTCTCGAGAGCTCTTGCACGTGCTCGTGTTATGGGTCCACTTGGCACTTGGTGAGACGGTGATAGGTCCATGGGGATGGCCTTGGGATGCTCCGCATCAGTTGGTCGTTAGATGCAATCGTTGGACGGTGAGGATTAGCGCTAAATGCATTTAATGCTCAATGTTGCAGAACCGACGCGGATCAAGGGAAGCCAAGATAGTTCTGTCTCCGCCCTTTGTGCTTTTATATATGCTAGTTTAGATTTAGAAATGTGTTTAGCGTGAAACACATTTAGTGCTAAACATCGAAGTGATAGGATAATAACATCTGGACGGGTAAGATTGTTTGGATCCCCGTCTCTCGTACTTTTATAGATTATAGTTTAGATTTAGATTTGGATCACTGGGAAATGTTTTCTTCTCCCTTGCTAGGAGTACAAAATAAAATTGGGTCATCTGTTCTGTTAGTGGTAACAGAGAGTTGATAGTTTCCTTCTTATATCTTATATATTACTTATCCTCTATAACATTAAGCTCCCTAGTTTTTAAGGCCTCGCAATCAAATGAGGTCTCCAATTGCAATTGGTTCACCCGATTTTGATTGAGTCAACAATTTCTCAAAGCTTTTTCATTTAATTATTTTATACTATACACTATGCTTCCTAATTTTTAAAGTCTCACTACTAATTAAGGTCTTCAATTTAGAACTAGGTCACCCGAGTTTTACCAGGTCAACAATTTCTCAAGGAGCTTTTTCTTTTAATTATTTTAATCACCATGTTCCCTAATTTTGATGCTCTTTCATTCGTTTGAGGTATTCAATTTTGGATTTGGTTTATAATTTTTATCGGGCCAATGATTTCTCAAATCAATCAGCAGCAACTGGCCTATAAAAACCTATCAACCCCGTGCACTCTTCCACCACCTAGAAAATAGAAGTGCCACCATGTGATACTATAGTACCAATATAGTACATGCAGCCACATACGCAGAAATTTCCCCATATAAATATGGGTTGATTAGCGCATAACATAGAATCACACCGCGAAATGCCCACCAAATAACCGCATTATAAATAAATGTAAAACACACTGCATCATCTCCCTCATCTGCCAAACTAAATATTTCAGCAGTTCCAATATATAAGGATTATTAGTTTTTTGGAATGTCAAATTTCTTTGACTTTGGCCAAGTTCAGAGTCAAAAATATCGACATCCACGATACTAAACCAGAAAAAATAATATGGAAATTCATTTTATGATGAATCTAATGACACCGATTTGATATTATAGATTTTTCATATATTTCCCTACAAATTTAATCAAACTTAAAGAGATTTGACTTTTTGAAAAAGTAATACACCTTATATTTTGAAACAGAGTGAGTATTTTAGCGGTGGTGTAAGCACTATGTCTCCCTTTATTCTAGCGGTGGTGTGTGCCACCCCCCCCCCCCCCCCCCCCCCCCACCAAAAAAAAAACCAGTGAAACATGATCTTTTCTAAAAACAACAGTCGTACATGATCTCAAAGGAAAAAAAATGTATGCGTTGTCTGGCCCGCTCTCAACGCCCCTGCCTCTAGACGTAGATGCGCGGATCCACAGACTCAGTTGTAACGACTTCCATCTGGACACATACAAGCTACCTATTGATCACCATGACTGACGACTAGGATGTGGGATGGCCATGGTACTCCAGTTCTTGGCCCGTCCAGTCTTAGGTTTGTGCATCATTTACATAGCTTAATCCGATGTTTTCAATTTTGCATTGAGCGAACAGAAGTCCATGGTAGAATTAATGGATGCATTCATCCATAGTCAGGATGGTTGGTATCTGAACTAGTGTGCTTAGGTTGTGCCTAAGTAAATACTCCTAGAATTTAGAGTTTGCCTAAACATACATGGAGCAACATGTAATGTAGGGTCCTTAAACTAATTGATTTCTTCATGTATTATTTTGGAAATTCTAAATGTTAATCTCATTTCTACAGCCATAGATAAGTTATTCACACAACCATTATGACAAAAATTATGTCAATATGCCAACATGTATCAAAGAAAAATTGGTTGGTATTTTTTCATGTCATTTATTATGATTGCTTCTGTACAATAACAATATTAAACTTGAGATAGCTATTTTATATATGAGCATGAAAGCAAGTAGTGGAGAAATTAAACGATTACTAGCAAATTATGGTAGGTTTCATGTTGAATGGCATGCCAAAATTTCCATAACTTATAAATTTGTAGATGACAACTAAAATCATTTTCTGAATGTATATATTTTTCAAATATATATATTTCTATATGTCCAACACTACAAGAATAATAAACACATACGTGCTTTCAAAGAAATGCTTAAATTTTGCATGAGAAAACACATGAACTTCAAAAGTTTGTGCTGCCTGGAGAAAGAGAGGAGAGAGAAAGATATAAATAATATCCCCAGTCTTAGAGAAAACAATTTGTAGGATGTGATGTTCCTTTGGTGAAAAGAAATTTCCTATTGCATCCACCATTTTACATATAATTTTTTTTATTCTGAAGAGGGCCTTGAGGTCTCCAGTATTCCTAATTATCAGTTTCTTACAAGAAAAAAGATCATCTAATTATTGAAATTGCTAGCCCGTGCTGTAGCACAGGTCGATGACTAGTGTATCTAATCTGAAACCAGAACAAAGGCTAATTAGTTGTTGTTGCACTCTCCCGGCAGCTGGGCGTACGCCCTGTCCTTATTGGTACAGTAGTCGTAGGTCATGTGCTTGCTCTTGGCGTCCTTGTACGCCTCCCACTGCGCGGGCGTCAGGCTCTGGATTGCGTTCCACGACAGGCTCGGCGAGCCACACGACGCGCCACCGGTGGCGGGGCAGCCATCGACGTCGAAGTCCTGAAACACAGTGGTGAACGGCGCACGGTTATAGTCGACCCTGTATTTGCCATTGCCCGTCGCCCAATCGGAGCCATCCCAGATGCTCGCCCGGATCTTGAACGGCCTCACCGGGAACTGGCTGGGCGCGAGGTTCTTGAGCACCCGTATCGGCGTGTCGTCGACGAACACCCTGCGGTCAATTGGGGTACACGTGATATATCATTGATCCACTCAGCACATGGCAAAGTTAGGGACTAACTAGGGCATGATTGATGGACTTACACGAGCTGGTAGGGGTTCCAGAGTATCTTGTAGTCATGGAAATCGGCTCCAGCGTCGAACCACAGCTCGTACCTCTGCTCCCTGTCACCTTTGCCGTTTAGGAAGATGTTGGTCTGGAGAATGACCGGCTTGCCGTCCACGTTGCCCAGGAACTCCAAATCCACCTCATTGTGGTCACCTTGCTCGGGTTCCGTTGTGAGCTAGACGTACAAGATACATTTATATCTTTCTTTTTTTTGCGGGATAATACTTGTATTACTCAATCGCCCAAGAATTACAATCACGACCGACAATATCTGACTTCTAGTATTCGTCATCAAACTAAAGGAAATGACTAGCATATACTATATGCAACATGTAGAAACCACATGTTGCAACACTCACATAGAAGGCCGTTACGACTCCGGCACTGTACCCGGGCGGTGTCTTGATCCTCATATGGAAGAACCCTGAACCATACGCCTCCTTGGAACTAAATCCAGCCCCTGCATCGCAAAGAAGCAAATTTTTGATCAATTTCAATCAAATTTAATTTTTTGTCCAATTCAATCAATCAAATACAATATATAGTTGGGGGAAAAAGATGATATGTACCGGAGCTCTTATCCAAGACGAGACGAACTGCTGTCCCCTGATCAACTAGGTGATTACTATCTGTACCCCCTACTGCCACGAAGTTATCGTTGAACACTGCCGCAAGTGCTGCGGGGCTAAGCACCAAAAAGAGGAGGGGGAAGATGAGGAGGAGAACCCATGGCTGCAAACTGGAAGCCATTGCAAGCTGCATTGGACTAGAGCTATCTACGTGTGTGCTTCCTACTCTATTTTTTGATGCCTCAACGCATTAGACCACGGCCCTTATATAAGCTAGATGTGGCACACTCATGTTTGTACAAACTAGGGGCTATTCAAATTTTAATCGACTAGAAATAGTAGTAATTGATGAGCAAAAAATAGTAGTACTAGTAATTTATAAACAAATGTTTGGCAAAAAGTAAATTATTGGAATTAGAAAACATTTACTAGAAAATACTCTTAGGCATTGCATTTTTGGCACGCAATTAATTAATTAATTATGTGTATTATTTGATAGTTTTAAAGATTTAGATTCACAATACTATATTAGGTATATTATCATTGATATATTGTGAATGTTTGCCTATTATTTAACATTTGGCCCATCACTCTTAATTGCTCTTGTATGAAGTTGGAACTGAATTAATTATTCCCAAAAAGGAAATACTTATCTTCTCTCTTCATCTCAAAACCATAATGTATTTCGCAAAAAAAAAAAAACATTTCATCCATAACTTGAAACTTCTTAAATTGCAAATTTCATTTGTCTCCTTTTGTGATAATACATATCATCGCCATTTTGAAAAGTGTAGTTGGAAAACTCACGTAAGAATATACAACAGTATATAAAGATAGTCTCCAAAAAACATAATTATCTCCTTTGCACCAGCTCCATTATCTACTCGTTTGGAAAATCTCCACATCCCATTAAAGCCTCTTGGAATGCTTTCGAACTTAATTATTTCTTAACTTTGCACCTATCCTTGAGTTTGTTCTGCAAATGTAGCTCCATTCAAGTTTTTCTCAGCCCATATTCTCTCCTACTTAAAAAGAGCATAAGGTTCTGTCGTCCGCTCATCCATCGTCCAATTTTACTTAAGTTCTCCTCTCCTCTATCCCCTTCTTGATTTTGTTTCTCCCGTCTTTGGTCTTTTTTCACCGTTTTTTCTTGAAAACCAACTCAATCGGCCCACCTCTTATTTACTTATCATATAAAATATATTTTTTATTTTGTAAGCCGATTAGTTCTTACCAAACAAGTGTTTACCTCCCTCCAAAAAAGTACGCAAAAAGTGTTTACCAAAAAATCATTTTATACAATCAAATTAATATGGGTACGTAAATCACGACCTAACCTACTAGAATAATTATGCTCCCGTTTGAACGCATGGGCTACTAACTAGTTATCATGAAAAAATTAACAGAAGTTCATCAGCACCACATACATAGCAATTTTGAAGTTCAATTCCACATTTGAAATTGAAAGTTCAAATGTGTGTGAGCAATTCCTTTCCTAACACGAAATCTTCAAATTGTTATCATTAGAAAACGATGTAAACTCGTTCAACCATCTTAATGTTGTATCTATCCCAAATTCTGAATTTTTTCCTCTGAGATAATTGAAGTTACAATTTGAATAAACTTCATTCTATGGATAAATTCTGAAATGACTAAATTTTTTAAACTATCTTTTATCCATGACCATCAATATGACCATCCTCCATGTTCCCTACCTCAACCTCGGATCTAAAAAACTGAATTCTCGAGGTAAAAAACAAGTTTTATTTCTCAACATCAAGGTTACAATCAACCAGAACGAGATGTTCAATACATTCTGGTGGGTGCTGCAGCTAGCAAGAGGTTCTAGAAAATAATCTACCATGTTAAAATTGATGCATAACCCTATTTTTTGTATAGTCTAATTTTTTGAGGATAAACTAGTGATTTACCAACAAGATTGTGATCCTAGCTAGCAGGTGGTCATAGTCAGACCGGTCTAGAGAGGAAACTGATAAATTCAATGTTGCCAAGCAGTTAAACTATGTAACTAGTGGAGCTTCTGAACATTGCAAGACGTCTGCAAGGCCTTCCATCACCTCATTGATTTCATATTCAAACATGAAAGTAGTTCCAACCACATTGTATTCTCAGAACTTGTTGCAACTAGTAAATCTTGTGAGATTGACGACCTCAATTGAGTTTTTGGGTACACAACCGAAATTTTATCTTGTGACGCAGTGTTGTTGACTGGAACTATGGGTGTTGCCTCTATGAATGGATATCTTGGTTTGTCAACTGAGGAAGTCTTGTCGCTTGCTTCAAACCCTTGAACTTGAGGCCCAACAATTGTTGTGCTACTGGATAGCAAATATCAACGCATTTCCTACATCTTTATGTCTTGTGTAGATATTGTATTAACACGAATACTAGTATATATTTGACAAGCCCACAATAATAAATGAAGTTTTATTGTAAGAGGAGGATTTCAACTAAATCAAGGATCTCTGGCCTACTCGTACTCTAAGATCCACCAAGCTTTTTACGAGGCCGGCCTCGACAACTTATTGGTCTTCTTGCGCGGGAATTTGGGCGTTTACTCGGGTTTTGTAGATGAAAGAACATGTGGTGCCCCCATGTTTGGTTTTGGTAATTGATGAAAATATATATGGACTAATGGCTGCCTTGAGTTATATTTGAAGGATTTGTCCATAGGCATTTCTTGAAGCCCATTCGTTGGTTTCAAGGAGTTTATGTGTTGATCAAGGTGTTATCCAAGGAATTATCCAAAGATTGGTCATAGAGAAGACATGATACAAGGTTGATCAAGACTAAGTCAAAGAGTGAATCAAGTTGATCAACACACAAAGCATACAAGATGTACCGAGAGGGATCAAGTGATCCCATAGCATGGTATGCATTGCCCATTACGCTCTGTGTACTAACCCATGGTCTACGTGAGAGTTTTATGTGGGGTTAGGTATGTTTCCATGGGCTTGTGTCAAGAGGAAGATCTCATACAACCCATGGAGGATGACATCAAGTGGTGATCATCATCAAGGTTGCGGTGTGCAAGTTCAAGTGGAACATCATGAAGAGATCTTGCTTGAAGCTTGTCGTCCATTGTGGTAACAATGGACTTGTGAAGATGTGTCGAAGAGTGGCTCACCCATAGTGGAGTATGGGGGAGCAATCAACTAGTTTTCATCGAGTCAACGCAATCAACAAAGGTGGTCCATCTTGAGGAAATCAAGATCATCATCATCTGGCTCAAGTGGACTATGTGCAAGGAAAAGGTTTGCCCTTGATAGGTTTTCTATTTTACCGGTCTCATGGTGGTAGTTGGGAGACCGGGTTATAGGTTCGATTGCCATACTATCAAGGGGGGCTCTCAAGTGAGTAGCTTGATCGTATCATTCGTAGAGACCTCAAACCATTGCATCCTTGCATCATATTTCTTGGTTCTTGTTTGGTTTTTCTCTATGTGAGTGTTAGAGCTTATGGTCATCTTCATGACAAGTTCGAGTTCATCGAAAATGGAGTTCACACATGCATCTTCTATGATGTTTTCGATGATGGAGTTTATGCCGGTTCTTCGCCGATGGAGGTTTCACATCTCTATAGGCATAATCTCTGTTGCCACTTCTGAAGATTTCCAATCTTGATTTGGCAACTCTTTTTGTTAGCTTTCTATCAAGCTTGAGTTCTTCGAAATTGGAGTTCGTTTGCAGAAGGTTATGGCAGTTTTGCTCTTCTTGCATCCTTCTATTTTGCTTGGGCAGTTTTTCAGCTTGAGCGGTAGTAGAGCGGTAGTAGAGAGTGGTAGTACCTCTCCCCAAGCGGTGGTACCGCTTAGGCGATACTTCCGCCGATCAGTACCACTTGCACTTCTGCTTATTTTTATGCTTCTGTTACCCATTCTTCTTGAGCAGTAGTAGAGTGGCAGTACCTCTCTAAGCGGTAGTACTGCTCCCCTGAGCGGTAGTACCTCTCAAGCGGCACTACCTCTCCCTCGAGCAGTACTACCTCTCTTGCAGAACTAGCGTTCATGTTTTTCTGTCTTGTTGGGTTGTTTTGACCATGCTAAGCGGTAGTACCACTCCCCCCAGCGGTAGTACAGCTTGTGCATGACTTGTGGGCATAACAGTTGGATTCAGGGGCCTTCTCCCCCAATGCCCCCCATCCTTTGAGCTCGTGTTTTGCCCCCATTGTTGACCTTCTTCGAGCTTGCTATCCCTCAATCCCTCCAACTATTCTTGCTAGTTCTTGAGGGAAAAGAGAGAGGAGTTCTAGATCCACATTTCCACCAATCACTTTCTCCTCTATGTGAGGGGAACCCCTTGGATCTAGATCTTGGAGTTCCTAGTGTTCTCCTTCTTGTTCTTCATCTCATATTTCTCCATAGCTTTCGTTGCTTTGGTGGAATTTGAGAGTGGGGGACTTGGGCACTTTGTGTGCCCTTGCCATTGCATTAGTTGCATTGGTTTGAGTTCTCCACGGTGATACGTGGAAGTGAAAAGCTGAGAAGCTTATTACTCTTGGGTGCTTGATACCCCAAAGCTTGTTCCTCTTAGTTTTGATGGCACAAATTTTGATGTTTAGGTAATTCTCATGCTTAATCTCTTTAGGGTCATGGACCCAAATTTAGAGCAAATTGTATATATGGGTTTTTCTCCTCCAAAGGATCCTCAAAACTTATCTTTAGAGGATGAGAAAAACTCTTATCTCAATGCTCAATCTTCTAATGTGCTTTTCGATACTTTGAGCAATGTAGTTATTTTTCAACTCATGTCGTTTTGGGATGCTCGTGAGTTGTGGACAAAGCTTCAAGATAAATATGGTGTGTCCAAGATTTGTGGGGTGATTGTTCTCCCTCCACCTCCAGCCGTGTAACTTCTTCTACTTCACCTGCATGTGGTTTGTCACAAGGTAATGATATGGTGAGTAGTGTTGTTCATTGCAATGTTGATAGTGGGCTTATTGTTGATGATCCTTCATCACTATCTTATTGCAATGCTCCTTCTTTGGACTTCAACACTTCGAACTCTCTAGATGTTTCACATGCTTGTGTTGATAGTTCTTGTATATCATGTAGAAATTGCTTGACTAAATCTCATGATGATATGCTTGCTATGTCTAGTTTCCATGATAAAAATACCTCTATTTCCTTGAGTTATTATGCTAACAATGTAGAGGAAACCCAACACTCCATGGAACAATATGTGGTCTTAAATGGTGCTTCAAGGGATCCAACATCATCATATATTGTTTCTCACTTTTGCCTTATGGCTAAGGCTTCAAAGGTATCTCCCACTTTGAATCCCAATATATCTTGTGATGATGATGTTGATGATGATAAGAATGATGATGATGTTGATAATGATGAAGAGAATGATAATGTTGCCTGCTTGAAAATTAAGGGGGAAATGATTTTTAAAGCTCTTCATAAGAATAAAATTGCTCGTTCCAACTTCATGGAAATCATGTCTATTGCCATTGAGGGGTTGGAATCTCATCTCGAGGAGCATGAGGTCACCTTTGATAAAATGGAAGATCATGAGCGTGATTACGCTAAGGAGATCGTGGACCGCTCTCAAGCTCTTGAACTTGAACAAACCACCAAGGAATCTCTTGAGGAGACCTTTGCTCTAGAATTATCTAGAATAAAGGAATCACGTGATAGAGCCCTTGAGGTGGCCAATGATTTCAAAACTAGAAATGCTAAGCTTGAAGTTGCACATGGCAAACTCCTTGAGGACTTTAAGCACCTTGAAAATGGCTCAAGGGTCATTAAGGGTGAGCTCATTGAACTCACTGAGTCTTATGCTCAACTTAAAGCTTCATATTCGAAAGAGCTTTCCAAGTTGCCCTCTCCTCTTGTCATTAATGATGATGCTTGTGCTACTAACTCTATTTCTTTTGAAGCATCCATTTTGAAGGAGAATGTTGAGCTGAGGGCTCAACTTGAGTTGCTATCTAGAATTTATAAGGGAATGGCGGAGTCACAAAATACATCCCCAAGTCTATGATTTGTAACATACTCTTGAAGTTATGGTTAGGTTAGGTAGTCTGGTTAATTGTTAGGTGTTTAGTCATAGGAGCATTATGAGTCAATTATTTTACAATATGTTTAGATTTGGCTCTACCCACATGACAATAAAAAATCACAAGTTTGATAAATAAATGAGTATCTAACTTGACAACTAGTTATATCCTGCTGTGCTTGAGAACGATCTAGTTTTTATAAGTATTACCAGTTTATCACCGGCTTGTCCTTATCACGAGTATGGATTGGCTCATCTCTGAAACCTATCAATTTATTTTATTTTTATTTTATTTTTGTAACTATGCAAAATACCAACTATCAAGTTAGCTACTTTCCTCTGTCCCATAATATGAGACATTATTACATCCAATATACTCACATATTGAATGTAATAATGACTCATGTTATGGGATGAAGGAAGTAGTATATAAAAGTTATTCTAGCTATTTCGGCAACTTCTGCTTCTCGTTGGGTTTGATACTACTCCCTCCATTCCCTTATGCAAGGCCACAAACTTAGATTACAGGTACCAAGGTAAAATTTAATGACTGTTTTGCAAGCCAACTTTTCTTTTCGTTAACTGGGATCATAAATACACCGCTTTCATGCAAGGAAGGGAAGGGAAGGAAATAGCAGAATGTCATTAATTATGATTGCATGCATGCAAGCATTAAACAACACTACAAAAAAATACACTTCCGTGATGATACGTGTTTGTCACAGTAGGTCACGTTTTCTGTCATGCATGTACATCCATGACAAATTTATGACAGAATCAAGATAGTCATACCTGTGCTGTCGTAGAAGTGTTCCATGACATTACCAAAATTATCATAACGGAAGTGTCCACTTCCATGACGACAAATCGCGCGTCACAGAAGTGCTTTCGTCAAGGGTGACCGACACATGGCATCCACCGTAACGGAATGTCGTTAAGCTATCGGGTCCGGTTTTGGATCCGATAACCCGTTAACAGCCCCGACCAATGGGGATTTTCCACGTGTAAAATCATCATTGGCTGGAGGGAACACGTGTCGGCTCGCCGTTGGGACAGATGTCATCCACTCATTGGACCCAAAGCGCCTATGATACGTCGACACATGGCACGACCCAACAGAGGCCCATTCCTATGAAAAGGCCGGCCCGTTTGACTTGGTAAAAATGTGGAGGGCCGGCCCACAGCAAGCCTGTTAACGGCCTGTTCGCATATAGCCCATTTACAGCCCGCTAACCCAGGGCCCGTTTACGGCCTATCCGAATTAGGCCCAGTAGCGTCATCTGGGCCGTCCAATATAATTCCAGCCCGTTTTAACTTCCGGCCCATGTATGGCCCATGACGTCTTTCGGCCCATATGAGGCCCTTAGTAACCCTCGGCCCATTAACGGCCCGTGGTAAAACTGGCCCGTAATGAACAGTGTATCACTTTATACCCATTAATGGCCCATTATACCATTGGGCCGTTTCCATCCCATATTATATTTCGGCCTTCTCAGGGCCCATTTATTCTTGGGCTCATTTCCAGCATTCGTTTACTTTCGGCCCGTTACTGTCATTTTTCTGCTTGTGGGCCAAATTCAGCCCGTGGTTACAGTCGGCCCGTTTGTGGCCCGTTAATACGTTGGGCCGTTTTCATAGCGTCATCAAATACGGCCGATTAACGACGGCCCATTATGGTCGGCCCGTTATGGTCGGCCCATGAACGGACGATTTCAACTCTAGCCCATTTACGGCCATAATGTGGTCTGTTATTGGCCCATGTTTGGCCAACCGATCATACGGCCCGTAGAAGGCCCATTGATGATACGGACCGTAGAAGGCCCATTGTGTCTACGGCCCGTATAAGGCCCATTGTTTCTACGCCCCGTAGAAGGCCCATTGTTTCTACGGCCCTTAGAAGGCCCATTGTTTCTACGGCCTGTAGGAGGCCCATGTTAACTACAGTAAATATGTAGCCCATGGTTAATGTGGCCTAGTTTTAAAAAATAGGCTATTGCGGCCACTAGCAAACCGCGGAAAAAGAACTGCACTGACTATAAGAAAACAAATAAATAAGACAATAAGGAAATAAATAGGCAAGCAACTTACGCTAGGCTATCACGGCTATTACACATATTACATCCACTGGGCATCAAAGTTCGCCACCAGTGCAAATATAGGGAACAAAGCAGCATATAAACGCCGTAGCAAAACAAGTCCAGAACTGAAACCACTTCAGAAGAGCTCAAGAAACAATATCCTGGGTACCCATAATGCTGGCAAGATGCTTAGCAAGCTTATTAACTTTCTCTTGTTTGGCGCTTAAATCCTCCAGCACTTGCTGTTGCACCAGAAAGTATGCATCTGAATTCTGCAGGGTCTTCCTCAGTCCTTCGGCTTCCTGTCGCATAACATCTGATCGATGTCTTTCAACTTGAAGTTGAGACTCAAGAAGCCGAACTGATTCAGACAACGAGTTCGAAGAGCTGGTGCCAGCAGTAGTAGCCAGTAACTCGAACACTACATCAAGACGGGACTTTGAGGTTGTCTCAGTGTCTTCAATATAGTTTTTATCAGCTTTCTTGGAGACCAACAGGGATATGTCACTATCTTGAACCTTTCTGGATTACTTCTTGTACCATTGCATAACGGGGTACTCTTCTCCAATATTTTATCCGCATTCTAAAAGAGAAACAAACAAACACATCACAGGTTTACAATGTAGTATATGAAACTCATTTTGGTAAACCAGTTCAGTAGTAAGGTGGACAGGATAACAACATGAAACAAACATATATCTATGTAGTATGGTCACTGTATGGTCTATATCATTCTAGTTTATGTTGCCAAATCAAGATAGATACAGTTCGAATCATATCTATTTAAGACAAAGCAGCTTAGACATAATATAAGTGTGGGAAACTACACAACAATAACAACACTTGTAAGGTGCATGGCATGAGAATATTGTTGGAAATATGCCCTAGAGGCAATAATAAATGGTTATTATTATATTTCTTTGTTCATGATAATTGTCTATTGTTCATGAGAATATTGGATGTCATTGATAACGGGATCACATCATTGGGAGAATGATATGATGGACAAGACCCAATCCTAAGCATAGCTCAAAGATCGTGTAGTTCGTTTGCTAGAGCTTTTCCAATGTCAAGTATCTTTTCCTTAGACCATGAGATCGTGTAACTCCCGGATGCCGTAGGAGTGCTTTGGGTGTGCCAAATGTCACAACGTAACTGGGTGACTATAAAGGTACACTACGGGTATCTCTGAAAGTGTCTGTTGAGTTGACACGGATCGAGACTGGGATTTGTCACTCCGTATGACGGAGAGGTATCTCTGGGCCCACTCGGTAATGCATCATCATAATGAGCTCAATGTGACTAAGGAGTTAGCCACGGGATCATGTGTTACGGTACGAGTAAAGAGACTTGCCGGTAACGAGATTGAACAAGGTATTGGGATACCGACGATCGAATCTCGGGCAAGTAACATACCGATTGACAAAGGGAATTGCATACGGGATTGATTGAATCCTCGAAATCGTGGTTCATCCGATGAGATCATCGTGGAACATGTGGGAGCCAACATGGGTATCCAGATCCCGCTGTTGGTTATTGACCGGAGAGTCGTCTCGGTCATGTCTGCATGTCTCCCGAACCCGTAGGGTCTACACACTTAAGGTTCGGTGACGCTAGGGTTGTAGAGATATGAGTATGCGGAAACCCGAAAGTTGTTTGGAGTCCCGGATGAGATCCCGGACGTCACGAGGAGTTCCGAAATGGTCCGGAGGTGAAGAATTATATATAGGAAGTCCAGTTTTGGCCACCGGGAAAGTTTCGGGGGTTATCGGTATTGTACCGGGACCACCGGAAGGGTCCCGGGTGTCCATCGGGTGGGGCCACCTATCCCGGAGGGCCCCATGGGCTGAAGTGGGAAGGGAACCAGCCCTTAGTGGGCTGGGGCGCCCCCCATGGGCCTCCCCCCTGCGCCTAGGGTTGGAAACCCTAGGGTGGGGGGGCGCCCCACTTGCCTTGGGGGGCAAGTCTCCCCCCTGGCCACCGCCCCCCATGTAGATGGGTTCCTGGCCGGCGCCCCCCTCCTCCCAGGGGGCCTATATAAAGGGGCGGAGGGAGGGCAGTAGTATTACAGCCTTGGGCGCCTCCCTCCTCCCCTGCTACACCTCTCCCTCTCGCAGAAGCTCGGCGAAGCCCTGCCGAGATCCCGCTACATCCACCACCACGCCGTCGTGCTGCTGGATCTCCATCAACCTCTCCTTCCCCCTTGCTGGATCAAGAAGGAGGAGACGTCGCTGCTCCGTACGTGTGTTGAACGCGGAGGTGCCGTCCGTTCGGCGCTCGGTCATCGGTGATTTGGATCACGGCGAGTACGACTCCATCAACCTCGTTCATTGGAATGCTTCCGCTCGCGATCTACAAGGGTATGTAGATGCACTCCTTTCCCCTCGTTGCTAGTATACTCCATAGATGGATCTTGGTGATGCGTAAGAAATTTTTTAAAATTCTGCTACGATCCCCAACAGCGGCATCATGGGCCAGGCCTATGCGTAGTTACTATGCACGAGTAGAACACAAAGCAGTTGTGGGCGTAGATGTTGCCAATTCTTCTTGCCGCTACTAGTCTTATCTTGTTTCGGCGGTATTGTGGGATGAAGCGGCCCGGACCGACCTTACACGTACGCTTACGTGAGACAGGTTCCACCGACTGACATGCACTAGTTGCATAAGGTGGCTAGCGGGTGTCTGTCTCTCCTACTTTAGTCGGAACAGATTTGATGAAAAGGGTCCTTATGAAGGGTAAATAGAAATTGGCATATCACGTTGTGGTTTTACGTAGGTAAGAAACGTTCTTGCTAGAAACCTATACAAGCCACGTAAAAACTTGCAACAACAATTAGAGGACGTCTAACTTGTTTTTGCAGCATGTGCTATGTGATGTGATATGGCCAGAAGATGTGATGAATGATATATGTGATGTATGAGATTGATCATATTCTTGTAATAGGAATCACGACTTGCATGTCGATGAGTATGACAACCGGCAGGAGCCATAGGAGTTGTCTTTATTATTTTGTATGACCTGCGTGTCATTGAATAACGCCATGTAAAATACTTTACTTTATTGCTAAACGCGTTAGCCATGTAAGTAGAAGTAATCGTTGGCGTGACAACTTCATGAAGACACAATGATGGAGATCATGATGATGGAGATCATGGTGTCATGCCGGTGACGAAGATGATCATGGTGCCCCGAAGATGGAGATCAAAGGAGCAAAATGATATTTGCCATATCATGTCACTATTTGATTGCATGTGATGTTTATCATGTTTTGCATCTTATTTGCTTAGAACGACGGTAGTAAGTAAGATGATCCCTTATAATAATTTCAAGAAAGTGTTCACCCTAACTGTGCACCGTTGCGAAGGTTCGTTGTTTCGAAGCACCACGTGATGATCGGGTGTGATAGATTCTAACGTTCGCATACAACGGGTGTTGACGAGCCTAGCATGTACAGACATGGCCTCGGAACACACGCAATACACTTAGGTTGACTTGACGAGCCTAGCATGTACAGACATGGCCTCGGAACACGGAGGACCGAAAGGTCGAGCATGAGTCGTATAGAAGATACGATCAACATGGAGATGTTCACCGATCTTGACTAGTCCGTCTCACGTGATGATCGGACACGGCCTAGTTAACTCGGATCATGTTTCACTTGGATGACTAGAGGGATGTCTATCTGAGTGGGAGTTCATTGAATAATTTGATTATATGAACTTAATTATCATGAACTTAGTCTAAAATCTTTACAATATGTCTTGTAGATCAAATGGCCCATGTTGTCCTCAACTTCAACGCGTTCCTAGAGAAAACCAAGCTGAAAGATTATGGCAGTAATTATACGGACTGGGTCCGGAACCTGAGGATCATCCTCATAGCTGCCAAGAAAGATTATGTCCTAGAAGCACCGCTAGGTGAACCACCCATCCCAGAGAACCAAGACGTTATGAACACTTGGCAATCACGTGCTGATGATTACTCCCTCGTTCAGTGCGGCATGCTTTACAGCTTAGAACCGGGTCTCCAAAAGCGTTTTGAGAAACATGGAGCATATGAGATGTTCGAAGAGCTGAAAATGGTTTTCCAAGCTCATGCCCGGGTCGAGAGATAAGAAGTCTCCGACAAGTTCTTCAGCTGTAAAATGGAGGAAAATAGTTCTGTTAGTGAGCACATACTCAGAATGTCTGGGTTACACAACCGCTTGTCTCAGCTGGGAGTTAATCTCCCAGATGACGCGGTCATTGACAGAATCCTTCAGTCGCTTCCACCAAGCTACAAGAGCTTTGTGATGAACTTCAATATGCAGGGGATGGAAAAGACCATTCCTGAGGTATATTCGATGCTGAAATCAGCGGAGGTGGAGATCAGAAAGGAACATCAAGTGTTGATGGTGAATAAAATCACTAAGTTCAAGAAGGGCAAGGGTAAGAAGAACTTCAAGAAGGATGGCAAGGGAGTTGCCGCGCCCGGTAAGCCAGTTGCCGGGAAGATGCCAAGGAATGGACCCAAGCCTGAGACTGAGTGCTTTTATTGCAAGGGAAGTGGTCACTGGAAGCGGAACTGCCCCAAATACTTAGCGGACAAGAAGGCCGACAACACCAAAGGTATATGTGATATACATGTAATTGATGTGTACCTTACCAGTACTCGTAGTAGCTCCTGGGTATTTGATACCGGTGCGGTTGCTCATATTTGTAACTCAAAACAGGAACTGCGGAATAAACGGAGACTGGCAAAGGACGAGGTGACGATGCGCGTCGGGAATGGTTCCAAGGTCGATGTGATCACCGTCGGCACGCTACCTCTGCATCTACCTACCGGATTAGTTTTAAACCTCAATAATTGTTATTTAGTGCCAGCTTTGAGCATGAACATTGTATCTGGATCTCATTTAATTCGAGATGGCTACTCATTTAAATCCAAGAATAATGGTTGTTCTATTTATATGAGAGATATGTTTTATGGTCATGCCCCGCTGGTCAATGGTTTATTCTTGATGAATCTCGAACGTGATGTTACACATATTCATAGTGTGAATACCAAAAGATGTAAAGTTGATAACGATAGTCCCACATACTTGTGGCACTGCCGCCTTGGTCACATTGGTATCAAGCGCATGAAGAAGCTCCATGCATATGGACTTTTGGAGTCTCTTGATTACGAATCATTTGACATGTGCGAACCATGCCTCATGGGTAAGATGACCAAGACTCCGTTCTCCGGAACAATGGAGCGAGCAACCAACTTATTGGAAATCATACATACCGATGTGTGCGGTCCAATGAGTGTTGAGGCTCGCAGAGGATATCGTTATGTTCTCACTCTCACTGATGACTTAAGTAGATATGGGTATGTCTACCTAATGAAACACAAGTCTGAAACCTTTGAAAAGTTCAAGGAATTTCAGAGTGAGGTTGAGAATCAACGTGATGGGGAAATAAAGTTCTTACGATCAGATCGTGGTGGAGAATATTTAAGTCACGAATTTGGTACGCACTTAAGGAAATGTGGAATCGTTTCACAACTCACGCCGCCTGGAACACCTCAGCGAAATGGTGTGTCCGAACGTCGTAATCGCACTCTATTGGATATGGTGCGATCTATGATGTCTCTTACCGATTTACCGCTCTCATTTTGGGGCTATGCTTTAGAGACTGCCGCATTCACTTTAAATAGGGCTCCGTCGAAATCCGTTGAAACGACACCGTATGAATTATGGTTTGGGAAGAAACCTAAGCTGTCGTTTCTAAAAGTTTGGGGATGCGATGCTTATGTCAAGAAACTTCAACCTGAAAAGCTCGAACCCAAGTCGGAAAAATGCGTCTTCATAGGATACCCTAAGGAAACCATTGGGTATACCTTCTACCTCAGATCCGAAGGCAAGATCTTTGTTGCCAAGAACAGGTCCTTTCTGGAGAAAGAGTTTCTCTCGAAAGAATTAAGTGGGAGGAAAGTGGAACTTGA
The DNA here is from genome assembly GCF_002575655.3 of Aegilops tauschii subsp. strangulata. NCBI lineage: Eukaryota > Viridiplantae > Streptophyta > Magnoliopsida > Poales > Poaceae > Aegilops > Aegilops tauschii. The sequence goes on from NC_053037.3 coordinate 44,326,293, forward strand.
TGAGGTGATAGTCACCCCTTCCGTACCGGAAAGTAGCGCAGCGCGGGAAGATGTTCCTGTGGTGCCTACACCGACTGGGGAGGAAGTTAATGATGATGATCATGAAGCTTCGGATCAAGCTACTGCTGAACTTCGTAGGTCCACAAGGACACGTTCCGCACCAGAGTGGTACGGCAACCCTGTCCTGGAAATCATGTTGTTAGACAACGGTGAACCTTCGAACTATGAAGAAGCGATGGCGGGCCCGGATTCCGACAAATGGCTAGAAGCCATGAAATCCGAGATAGGATCCATGTATGAAAACGAAGTATGGACTTTGACTGACTTGCCCGATGATCGGCGAGCCATAGAAAACAAATGGATCTTTAAGAAGAAGACGGACGCGGATGGTAACGTGACCATCTATAAGGCTCGACTTGTCGCTAAGGGTTATCGACAAGTTCAAGGGGTTAACTACGATGAGACTTTCTCACCCGTAGCGAAGCTGAAGTCCGTCCGAATCATGTTAGCAATTGCCGCATACTATGATTATGAGATATGGCAGATGGACGTCAAAACGGCATTCCTTAACGGCTTCCTTAAGGAAGAGTTGTATATGATGCAGCCGGAAGGTTTTGTCGATCCTAAGAATGCTAACAAAGTATGCAAGCTCCAACGCTCAATCTATGGGCTGGTGCAAGCATCTCGGAGTTGGAACATTCGCTTTGATGAGATGATCAAAGCGTTTGGGTTCACACAGACTTATGGAGAAGCCTGTGTTTACAAGAAAGTGAGTGGGAGCTCTGTAGCATCTCTCATATTATATGTGGATGACATACTATTGATGGGAAATGATATAGAATTCTTGGAAAGTATTAAGGCCTATTTGAATAAGTGTTTTTCAATGAAGGACCTTGGAGAAGCTGCTTATATATTAGGCATCAAGATTTATAGAGATAGATCAAGACGCCTCATTGGTCTTTCACAGAGTACATACCTTGACAAGATATTGAAGAAGTTCAATATGGATCAGTCCAAGAAGGGGTTCTTGCCTGTATTGCAAGGTGTGCAATTGAGCACGGCTCAATGCCCGACCACGGCAGAAGATAGAGAAAAGATGAGTGTCATCCCCTATGCCTCGGCCATAGGGTCTATAATGTATGCCATGCTGTGTACCAGACCTGATGTAAACCTTGCCGCAAGTTTGGTAGGAAGGTACCAAAGTAACCCCGGCATGGAACACTGGACAGCGGTCAAGAATATCCTGAAGTACCTGAAGAGGACTAAGGATATGTTTCTCGTTTATGGAGGTGACGAAGAGCTCGTCGTAAAGGGTTACGTCGATGCTAGCTTCGACACAGATCTGGATGACTCGAAGTCACAAACCGGATACGTGTATATTTTGAATGGAGGAGCAGTAAGCTGGTGCAGTTGCAAGCAAAGCGTCGTGGCGGGATCTACATGTGAAGCGGAGTACATGGCGGCCTCAGAGGCAGCACAGGAAGCAGTCTCGATGAAGGAGTTCATTACCGACCTAGGGGTGATTCCCAATGCGTCGGGCCCGATGACTCTCTTCTGTGACAACACTGGAGCTATTGCCCTTGCCAAGGAGCCCAGATTTCACAGGAAGACCAGGCATATCAAGCGTCGCTTCAACTCCATTCGTGAAAGAGTTCAAAATGGAGACATAGATATTTGTAAAGTACATACGGACCTGAATGTAGCAGATCCGTTGACTAAACCTCTCCCTAGAGCAAAACATGATCAACACCAGGACGCAATGGGTGTTCGATTCATCACAATGTAACTAGATTATTGACTCTAGTGCAAGTGGGAGACTGTTGGAAATATGCCCTAGAGGCAATAATAAATGGTTATTATTATATTTCTTTGTTCATGATAATTGTCTATTGTTCATGCTATAACTGTGTTATCCAGAAATCGTAATACACGTGTAAATACATAGACCACAACGTGTCCCTAGTAAGCCTCTAGTTGACTAGCTCGTTGATCAACAGATAGTCATGGTTTCCTGACTATGGACATTGGATGTCATTGATAACGGGATCACATCATTGGGAGAATGATATGATGGACAAGACCCAATCCTAAGCATAGCTCAAAGATCGTGTAGTTCGTTTGCTAGAGCTTTTCCAATGTCAAGTATCGTTTCCTTAGACCATGAGATCGTGTAACTCCCGGATGCCGTAGGAGTGCTTTGGGTGTGCCAAACGTCACAACGTAACTGGGTGACTATAAAGGTACACTACGGGTATCTCTGAAAGTGTCTGTTGAGTTGACACGGATCGAGACTGGGATTTGTCACTCCGTATGACGGAGAGGTATCTCTGGGCCCACTCGGTAATGCATCATCATAATGAGCTCAATGTGACTAAGGAGTTAGCCACGGGATCATGCGTTACGGTACGAGTAAAGAGACTTGCCGGTAACGAGATTGAACAAGGTATTGGGATACCGACGATCGAATCTCGGGCAAGTAACATACCGATTGACAAAGGGAATTGCATACGGGATTGATTGAATCCTCGAGATCATGGTTCATCCGATGAGATCATCGTGGAACATGTGGGAGCCAACATGGGTATCCAGATCCCGCTGTTGGTTATTGACCGGAGAGGCGTCTCGGTCATGTCTGCATGTCTCCCGAACCCGTAGGGTCTACACACTTAAGGTTCGGTGACGCTAGGGTTGTAGAGATATGAGTATGCGGAAACCCGAAAGTTGTTCGGAGTCCCGGATGAGATCCCGGACATCACGAGGAGTTCCGGAATGGTCCGAAGGTGAAGAATTATATATAGGAAGTCCAGTTTTGGCCACCGGGAAAGTTTCGGGGGTTATCGGTATTGTACCGGGACCACCGGAAGGGTCCCGGGGGTCCATCGGGTGGGGCCACCTATCCCGGAGGGCCCCATGGGCTGAAGTGGGAAGGGAACCAGCCCTTAGTGGGCTGGGGCGCCCCCCATGGGCCTCCCCCCTGCGCCTAGGGTTGGAAACCCTAGGGTGGGGGCGCCCCACTTGCCTTGGGGGGCAAGTCTCCCCCCTGGCCGCCGCCCCCCATGTAGATGGGTTCCTGGCTGGCGCCCCCCCCCCCAAGGGGCCTATATAAAGGGGGAGGGAGGGCAGTAGTATTACAGCCTTGGGCGCCTCCCTCCTCCCCTGCTACACCTCTCCCTCTCGTAGAAGCTCGGCGAAGCCCTGCCGAGATCCCGCTACATCCACCACCACGCCGTCGTGCTGCTGGATCTCCATCAACCTCTCCTTCCCCCTTGATGGATCAAGAAGGAGGAGACGTCGCTGCTCCGTACGTGTGTTGAACGCGGAGGTGCCGTCCGTTCAGCACTCGGTCATCGGTGATTTGGATCACGGCGAGTACGACTCCATCAACCTCGTTCATTGGAATGCTTCCACTCGCGATCTACAAGGGTATGTAGATGCACTCCTTTCCCCTCATTGCTAGTATACTCCATAGATGGATCTTGGTGATGCGTAGGAAATTTTTTAAAATTCTGCTACGATCCCCAACAAATATAACTGTTTATTCAATTGAAACTGAAATCAACATAGAGCAAGTTACAACAGCAAACACGTTAAAGAAACAAATTTAAAACATACCTATTGCGCCATTGGAGTTTCAATTGCATCCTTCAAATTTGAAATTAGTTGGTATGACTAAATACAGTGATGCAAGAGTAAAGTAGTATGAACCATAGCTACGGAACCTGACCTGAGAACAATTCTTCTTCTGCTTTAAGCGTTGACTTGGGGTTCAGAGTGGTGGTCCTCGTGCTTTGGGCACTGCAGTTGCCTTACTAACTGCTCGTGTTTGGGTGCTCTGTGGTGGAGACGGTGCTGTGTCAACAGGAACTGGGTTACTATCTGCTGTGGTTGGGGTTAGAAGGGGTGTAGCTGGTTCTCTGTCCAACTGGGTAGGGGTACAATCTGCGTGAGTCTAGGTTATGTGTGGTGGGGCTGGTTCTTGGGCAAGTACAACCGTGGTTCTATCTCCATCGACAGGTAGGACGATCTTTTCTGAAGACCGTGTTTTTACTCCCACAGATACTGCCATCACCCCCTCCAATTGAAATGGCTGATAAACAAGAAAAGTAATTGAATGTACAGACATTGTAAGATAGACTGGTGCAATGGATAGTAGGGAAGAAAACAGGGCATGAAATAATTCACATTTATGTTGTCTAACCAAACAGAATAGCAGGACATAATTTCACATATATGATGGCTAATTAAACAGGATAGCATGACACAATTTCACATGTATGATGGCTAACTAAACAGGATAGAATGATATACTTCAAAATATGATGACTATGTAAACAGGATGACATGATATAACTATACAATGTGTCTATTAAAGTGGTTGGCATGCCATAAATCACAAACATGCCGTCAATGGAAACATGATGGCATGATATAATTCATGGATAGAATGACATAATTAAAAATATGATGACTATGTGAACAGGATGAGATGATATAACTATATTATGTCTTCAGAAAATGGGTTGGCATGCCATAATTCAGATACATGATGTCTATGTAAACATCATGGCATGATATAATTCAAATATATGATTTATATACTAAGGAAGTGAGCAGAGGGCAATCGCATATATGATGTGTCAACTAAGGAGATGGCATTCAATATCGTGTATATGATGTAAAAACTAAGCATTGCAATACAACATATGCATGATATGAGTAATATAACCCTGCCAAGTTTGAGCATACACCTCAGGAGGATAATAGGACTGGTCATTTGCCTCTGAATCCTCCTCCGAAGAGCTATCTGTAACCAGCAAGATATCTGCTTCACCAGGTAACATTGTCTGCTCTGAAGACCTTGTTTTCACTCCAGATTTCTCCATCACCAATTCAAATGGCTGATGCACAGGAAGAGCAGTTGAATATACAAACATTGTCGACAAAAGCAATGAGAAATACAAAAAAGGACGGCATGATATAATTCACATATATGATGCTTGGCTAAACAGCATGGCATTGCATAATTCACATATATAATGCCTTGCAAGAAGATAGCATTGTATAATTCACATATATAATGTCTCGCAACAAGATGGCATTGCATAATTCACATATATGGTAATTAGACACTAAACAGGTGGCATTCACACAATGCATGTCTAAACTAAGCAAATGACATAGCAATGCAAGATACCATATGCATGATATGAGCATCATAACCATGCCAAGTTAGAGCATGCACCTCTGGGGGGAAATAGGACTGGTCATCTGTCTCTGAATCCTCCTCTGAGGAGCTATCTGTAACCAGCAAGACATGCGCTTCGTCAGATAGCATTGTCTGCTCTGAAGACCTTGTTTCCACTCCAGATTTTTCCATGACCGTGCCGAATGGCTGATGCACAAGAAGAGTAATTGAATGTACTAAAATTCTTGACAAATTTAACACGTAATAAAAAATGATGTCATGATATAATTCACATATAAGATGACTGGCTAACCAGGGTGGCATTGCAAAATTCACATATATGATGCCTGGCTAAACAAGATGGCATTGCATGATTCACATGTACGATAAAGAAACTAAACAGATGGCATTGACACAAAGCATGTCTAAACTAAGCAGGTGACATCTTTGATGTATACAGTAAGCAATGCAAGGCACCATATGCATGATATTACCAACATCAGCATGCCAAGTTAGAGCGAAGACCTCATGGGGTAAATAGGAGTGGTCTTCTGCTTCTGAATCCCCCTCAGAACAGTTATCTTCCTCTTGATTACGATCCAAAATGGGTGGAGGGGGGCTGCCTTTGCGCCCACCATGGAGCGACGTCTGCATGAAATTTTATTGCCACGCAAGGCTCGTCTCTTTTGCTCTACATGTTCAGTTCCATTGTGTACAATAATTGACATGCATAGGAATAAAACATAGTGAGATTATGTAAGGAGTGCATGCACAAATCCAGAGTGATGGTAGCAAACTGTGGATAGACCCAAAACAAATGATAGCAGGCAGATAATAGCTTTAGTTAAAAATACAGATAATGGCTCCTTTAATGTTTGTTTGCACCCAACATGAAACTCATAGTAGACACCCGAGATTAACCAGATAGTGCTGATTGCTGCCCCAATATGTACCCCACAACCATTTAAAAACTCAAGTTTCAGCATAAGTTTGGACCTGAGTCGGAGTCTAATAGGTGAACACGATGATAAAGTAGCATGTCATCATATTAACCGATGCATAACGTAAGCAGACACGGAAGAGTGCGACCTCTCTTGCGGACCCGTGTAGTCCTCAAGGTCATCTGCTCAGTTGATGATGGTAATACAGTTGTCGTGGCTGCCGGCGGCGGGGAAGAAGATCTGAGGCGGCGAAAGACAGTCTGGAGAGCGGATCCCTGCTGTGGTGAACCCTTCCGTCATGGCAGCAGCTGAGCTGGGGTGGAACACAACACCGCAGGAGCAGGACAAACCACACAAGGTTTTCTTTGACACATATCTGTAACAGAAGTAATTGTGTAAGTGCTTGTTTGAATTTGAGGATTCTAACAATGCAGGGATAGGAAATAGACAGGAATAGGATAGGAATGCACGTGCAAAACAGAGAATTTAAAAACACAGGATTTCTGCCAATCTGGGTGTTTGGTTCACAAGAATTGGAAGATCACAGGATGCAAAGAAGCATGGTGAGATTAAGTTAAACCACAAGAAGTGTACAACCTCTTTGGCGAAGCCATGTCAATCTCAGCGTGATTGGGTTGGCCGGTGAGGATGCTCCGGCTGACTTGGCTGTCGGAGGAGGGGAAGAAGATCTTAGGCATCTGGAGATGGAGCCCGAGGTACTGCTCCGCTGTGATGGAGGGTTTCATCGTTGGAGCAGCTCCGGTGAGTTGTACGACGCCGAGGCTGAAGCAGGACAAGAGAGACAATGTTAACCTGAGTGGAATTCTAATAGCATCTCCCGTAAAATACATAACCACAAAGTGCTAGATGTATACATCAGCCGCTCATCTCTGAACTTAACTGTCGAAACTGAATTTAACTGTTGAAACTGAACTTAACTATCGAAACTGAATTTTGCTGTCGAAACTGAATTTTACTGTCGAAACTGAACGCACTAGAGGTGGGGCTACAAGTCAGTCGACTGACTTTTTCAAATCTGATCAGTCGATTTTGCAGCCGTTGGATACGAAATCAAGGGCTTGCAGTTCATCTTCAACCTCCACCCCCCTGAGCCGCCAGCCACCACCGGCCAAACAACCGCCCCCCGCCGCCCGCGGCCGGCGGTGCGCCGCCCCGCCCGCCCCGAAAACACTCCCCACCGCCGGTCCGCCGCCGCCCCGGCCATCCCTGTAGGCCCCCCTGCGCTGAGCTTTTTCTCCGCGATCCCCACGCCACCGCCCCACCACCGTCGGCGACCACCGCCCCCACCCTGAACCCTAAGATAGATAGTGGGGTACCTCTCCAGCAAGCCCCCCTCCCCGTTGCGGCTGGTTCTTCCTTAACTCCGGCGAGCCCCCCCCCCCACCTCCTGAAAATCGACTGACCCAAAAGTCGATTCATTCGACTGAAGTGTAGCTAAATCGGAGCAGTATCGCAAGCAAGAGCAAGAGCGAGAGCAGGCGCGCGAGCAAGAGCAAGAGCGAGAGCAGCAGCGCGAGCAAGAGCAAGAGCAGACCAGGCAGGGGGAGCAAGAGCAGAGCAGCAGCGCGAGCGAGAGCTAAAGTAGCAGCAGCTCCTACTGATGTGGACGTCGCCGCCGAGGGAGCGACATCGTGGAGGAAGTGGCCGGCGACGCCGCCGTGGATGGAGCCGCGCCGTGTCGGCTCGGGACCAAGCGCCGGCAGCACCGTGAGATCGAATCAAGAAGAAAATGCGGCGATTAGTGTACAACCTCTTTGGTGGCGCCGATTAGGCTGTAGCTTCACCGAGGAAACGATGATGATGATGCTCTTCCAGTGGTGCAGGTGAAGACGGCGGTGTAGAAATGGAGGTGGCGCGAAAGACGAGGGGAACGTCGGGCAGCTCCTTGGAGGTGGAGGACGGGGTGGCTGAACCGGCGGGACGACCAGATCGACGACGGATCCTCATCCGGTACAGTGGATGAGGGACGTCGAGGTGTTGCTGTGGACGACGTCGTCGGGGAAGAGGCTCCGGCTGGGTGGCGGACGGAGGAGGGTGTGGGGCTTCGCGGGTTTTGCCGGCCTCGGTGTACTAATGGGTGGGCGGATGGGATGGGAGTGGGGAACCATGGCTTAGGGACGCGCTTGTCCGAAATGTGGGGTAAGTTACAAAAGTACCCCCACCGATTTGAGGCGATTCTTTCGGTTCAGGGGTATCACGGGCATTTCACGTGTCGGGATTTCACAGGAGGTGCGAGTTTTCGCGCGCGTTGTAATTTTGGAATAGCAAGGCGCGGGTTGAGATGGAGGGAGTTGTCGGAGCACAACGAGACAAAGATATATCTTAAATATTTCGGGCTAATAAGGCACGAGTTGAAGAGGCGGGAGTTTCGCAGCACGATAGACAGAGACGCTAGCTTGAAATTCCGGCATAACAAGGCGCGGCTTGAAATTTCGGGAGAACAAGCTTAACGTGTACCCAAAAAAAGACAATTTAGACTAGTATGATATACTACGTACAATGTGTTTAACACACACAACACACACAGACACCATTTAGACTAGTAAGGTACACGTGCATTGCACGCATGAGATTTGGCAACCAAATTATGTATAAATACCACATTATAGCATGTAAGCTTTGAGTCATATATGCATGATGTAGATGTTCGTTTAATTCTTATAGTTCATTTCATTTAAAATCATCTAGTTTTTATAAGAAAGCTAATCTATTTTAAGATTCATGGAATTGTGCGTTGTAAGGCATAAAGTAAAAACAAATCATGTAGAAAAACATTTGGGCTATTCTGATACGGAAGATTCTAGAACAAAGAAGAAGTGCTTGTGTTTTGAGGTTTGTGCATTATGCTTAAGTTCAACCATAGAGTCTTCTAGATTGTACATGTGGCAAAATCTGGTGGAATCTAGATGATATCCAACGGCTAGTAGTGCTCAAATTTGCCAGCTCTGCACCATCAGATTGGCCTCATCCAACGACCATCTTTCAAAGTTAAAGTTATCCGCACACTATATAAAAATATAAAATATAATGTATATATAGGGGTATAGATATAGATATGTGATGCGAAAGCCACCCATCATCTCCAATTAGAATAGTGTGTCCATGCACGGATGCAATGTGGCCAAACGATGTCTGCCATCGGTATCTCAAATTCAAACCAATCTGACCTTGTTCAATTGTGTATACATTGCAACATGCTCGTTTCCAAACCACACCGCGCAGATCTCCGTTATATTCATGCATGCATGGGTTTCAAACATCATGATCTCTTATTCAAATATTTGAATTCAACTTTACATTGATTATGACCTCACCTAGTCTTTTACACCCACACATTGGTCTTCTCTTTATAACTGTACCACTAACTTTCTCTCGTACATGCATGCACACACACTACCAGTCGGCATTATCCATCGCACACATGCAATCTTTTTCTTCAGGTCGGTCTCCCATGAAGGCACACACATACACACATCCTCCTCTCCATCATATTAGGCATTCTTTATCTCTCACATGCATGCGCAACGATCGATGTTCCTCTATGTGTGTGTGTGTGTGTGTATAGCTAGGTCTTTCATAGTTTTCCACATAAACCGATCAATCTATATATCTAGTGAGGTCTCACCCTCTTTCCCACGTCCACATCGATCAATCTATACCTCTCTATACAGTATTACATATATAGCTAATACACCCACATAATTATATATCCAACGCCCCCCTCTCATCATCCATGCCTTCCGCTTCATCTCTCAGATGCGCGCACAATGGCGAAGACAGGGGGCAGCAAGGCCCTGCCCCCCCCCCTAACATCACTATATATCGAGGCTAATATGAATGTGATCATTAGACAATTGCTGGTAAAAATGGTTTAAGTTGATGAATTGGCCCTCCTCGTAAAGGATTAGCAATGCTTGGCCCCCTAGCTCATGGGACATTTTTCATGGCTCCGCCACTGCGCGCAACAGCGCACGTTCTCGCCCCCTCTCTCTAAATATCGATCTCGCAGTTGTGCACTCCTTCATAGTCTCCCTCCACTCGGCCCCTCGCACCATCTTCTAGCCCCCCACCGGATTTTGCCACATGTACAATCTAGCAAACTCCATGGTTGAACTTAAGCATAATGCACAAATCTCAAAACAACAGTGGTTCTCCTTTGTTCTAGAATCTTCCGTATCATAACTGCCCAAACCTTTTTTCTAGTTGAATTGCCATTATTTGTTTTTACTTTATGCTTTACAACGCACAATTCCATGAATCATAAAATAGATTAAGGGCTTCTTTGATTCAAAGGATTCTCGAAGGAATTTTGGAGGATTCTAATCCTTAGGAATTTTTCCTATCTTGGTTGTTTGATTCGTAGGATTGTAAACCATAGGAATTTTTCCATATGATTCATTTGCACTAGATTTCATAGGAAACATCCCATCCACTCAAACCTCTTTGAAAGAATTCTGCGTTTTTTCTATGCACAATCAAACACTCGTACCATCCTGTAGGATTCAAGACGACATTCCACTCAATCCCATGTTCTTCCTATTCCCGCGATTTGGAAATCCTACAAATTAAAGAGGCCCTAGGTTTTTTATAAAAACTAATTGATTTTGAATGAGATGAACTATAAGAATTAAACGAAGGTCTACATCAGGCATATATGACTCAGAGCTTACATGCTACAGTGTGGTATTTATTCGTAATTTGGTTGCAAAATCTGATGCGTGCAATGCACGTGTACCTTACTAGTACTTCGAGTATGTGCAAAACACAATGGCACGCTACACAGTGTCTCTATTACAGTTCATGAAGCCACGTGGCACATGTGGAGGCGTTGTCGCGACATCCTTGTGTGGATTGATCACAGTGACATGCTGCTGGTTCCAGAAGAATGTACTCGTCCTCCCTGAGCCGCACTGGCGGTACATGCACGAAGCGAAGATGTGCACGCACGCCACGCACGCACTCATTCCCTCGCACGCATACGCGGGTACACGGGCGGACGCAATTTTGTACCAAGATCCACCCCATGTGATAATTTGACGCGTGTAAAGTCCTTCACTTCATTGATGGTCAATTAATACAGCGCATGCAAATTGAGTGGACGTGAGGGCGGAAGAAAGACATTACTACTCCACTGCGCGCATGCGAGTAGTTAAATCATGGGTTGCTTGTAGTACTTCCATTGGTCTCCTTCGTATTTTGTGCCAATTTTTGACAGTAACACAATATTTACGCATCTGAGCAGTGTAGTCTACTTGAAATTTATGTGCCACTAAACTCATCGGGAGCCGTTTCGGGCCTCGAAACCAAAAACCATCAATTGATCTTTACCTTGTTCCCATCACATTCGAAAGTACTAGTGCTACAGTTAAGTGCAAGCCTGCTCACACCTACCAGTACGTACCAAACCTGAACGTGTTCCCACTATGCAGGTTTTAGTACTAGTGCTAGTACTTAGGTTATAAAAAGGGGAACTACCTAACCGAAAATTACTCTACCTTCCTCCTCATAAGACCTCCTTCTTCGTCCATCCTTGCCATGGCCGGTGTGCAGAGCTCTAGGTCGAGAACTACTCGTAACAAGGGAGCGGCAACCAAGGCTGCAAGAAAAAAAAGAGGGCTCGCCGCCATGCAGAGACCTCGAAAGATCTCTCACGGGCAGGCGATGGCTCCCAGGAGCGCCCTAGACGCGGAGGCAAACATGCCGAGCTGGCGGCGCTGGAGTCGTTATCCCTCGACGGCATGCCCGATCAGCTCAATAAGCACCTCAATAAGCAAAAGGAGTTCATCCACGGCTTGGTGGAGCTGCTGAAGGAGAGCCTCGACGACATGCCCGCTGAGCTCAATGAGCAGGGGGAGTTGACTGCCGGCTTGGTGATGCTACTGAAGAAGAGCATTGCCTCGGAGAAGAAGGCGACCGGCGAAATCCTGCAACTTCAGGAGGACAAGGCGAAGCTCTGCCACGAGCTCGACCTGCTGAAGGAGGGGAACGCTGGCTGGAAGAAGTTGCATGAGAATAGTAGTTCCTCGATGAAGATGTTGCAGGCCCTCGTCATGGAACAGAAGGAGGAGTTGGCGAAGCTCCGCATCGAGCACCCGGCTGCTGTCAAGGTACGTAATGCGGCCGTGGAACAGATGATGAAGGCTCGCCTCGAGAAATCCCGCGTCATGGACACAATGATGAAGATGGCGGAGGAGACGCGCAAGGAGATGGAGGTCGTGGAGGCGATGAAGAAGCAGTTACGACTCCGCGGCCAGCAACCCTTCATGTAGTGAGAGCAGCGCCCCAGACTTGTGTGTGCGTCTTCCTTCTTTTTTGGGGGTGATAATCCTCCTTCTTCTTGTGCTCTTGTGTTTCTTATTTTGCTTCGGGTGTTTCGCCGCACGTGTCACCTTCTCTGCGAGGCATGAATAGAACAATGCTAAAAATGAGATGACTAGCAAATTAGATCATTCTTTATCGCCAATAGAACAATGCCTCTTGCTAGTAATATATAATAAGAGTAGAGAGTAGAGGATATGGCACTGGGCTACCGTGTTTCATGCTCCTCCGTCGTACTCTAGTGGAAAACTTGAGTATACCGCACGGTTCTTTGCTCCTCCTCAGGTCGTCGGCACATTTATACGAGCAGTCAAATCACAAGGCCCCGCCTTCCAGCAGTAATGAGCCGTCAAATCACAAAGGCCCTTGCCTCTCGTGAAAAGGACTAAGCTAGACTGCCCCGCCCCCTAGCCTTTTAAAAAATGTATACATTTTTACAGTAGTAGTATCGATGGATTGCGCCATGGAGCAAAACTATGCACTATGAAGGTACTAGTAACATAGACTAGTAACTGGTCTATGTTACTCTCCACTATCACCAGCCAAAGTCGAGGCGCGGATACCAACGAGGGCCTGGTTGTGTCTATACTAGGACAACTCACCCGACTGCATGCGCACCAGGCAGACGAAGCTCGTGTCGTGTTGGTGCCGTGTGCGGCCCGCACATTAACCAAAACCTTGCGCCTCCATCTTAGCCTCCGCATTTAAAACATCTCAATCTCAAGGCCAAGGAGCAACGTAAAACCTATGATAGAGCCAATCGGATGGTTGAGAACACTACAATTCGTAGCTACAGATGCGTGTGTGAGAGAGGACGAGTGCGTGTGTGCACCTCTTCTCAGAGTACAACTGTATGTGGGTGGCATCGACCTAGGGAGCAGTGATGGTGCGTGCGAGAAGTCCCGAGAGATAGGTGTAATGCGTCTGAAAAAAGACTAGTCTATAGCTCGCCACGAGGCTATTCCTGTCGAACGCCAAGCGTAAGATATGTATCCGACGATGCCAGTTTTTGCACGTACACAGCAGTAAAAAAAGAACTACTACCATGGCATATGCTACACCACTGCCGAGAAAACGTGCCGACGTTACGCCATCCGGGAATAGTGCCGCACTTCGAAACTAGAACCGTCAATAAATTTTGAACGCGTCTTGTCACATTCCAAATTACTACTACTACCACGCTATATTTAATTGCAAACATGTTCACACCGATCACAACCTAAACGGTTTCCCACTTAGGAGCGTATTAGTAGTACTCGGTTATAAATACTACTATGCTAAGATGACTGCACATTCCTCCTCAACTCCTCGTCCACAAAAAACAATCAAGCCATAACCAGCGTGAGTTCTGGGTCGAGAGATTTCCACCAGGGAGAGGTGAGCATGGAAGAGGAAGCACGAGAGATGTCCCGCCTCGCCGCGAAAGCAGCCGACATGTCCAGCCACACAGTAGTAGCAGCACAGAGGTCCCGCCGCCCCGCTGAAGCAGCACAGAGGTCCCGCCGCGCCGTTGATGTAGCAGACTGGTTCGGCCATGCCGCGGAAGCAGCAGAGATGTCCCGCCGCGCCGCCGAAGCAGCAGGGAGGTCCCGCTGCGCCGCGGCAGCCTGGGAAAATTTCTCGCGGGCAGGCGAGGACTCTTACAGGCGCATGCATGCGATAGTCTGTAGCTAGATGGATCAGATCTCCGGCTGGGCGAGGATGCAGGACGAGGCTACCGGCGTCATCCGACAACTGGGGGAGGGCAATGCGAAGCTCTGGGACGAGCGCGGCCTGCTGAGGGCGAAGATCGCCGGAAGGGCGAAGCAGGAGGAGGAGACCGCTGCCGTGTTGCAGAGGACGGGCGTCATCATCAAGAAACTTATGGACGAGAATGCCATGCTCCGCATCGAGCGCAACAGGCTGGTGGAGGAATCCATGGATGCTGCCAAGCAGCGTATTAAGGACATGAAACTGATGAAAGAGATCATCGCCCGCCACAAGAACTAGTCTCCACGACCTGCAGCGCATAAAGAAAGTAGAGATCAGCGAGCCAGATCGTTGTATGCGTCTTCCTTCTTCTTTTGCCCTTGTGTATTTCGGGCGTAGTCGCATGTGGCTTTTTTAATTATCTTCCTAATTATGTAAGACAATTATTATCCACTCTCGTCGTCCTTATATATATTCATCAGTCTTGCTATAAGTCGCAGTAGATGCTATATAGGTCTGTCGGATCTTATATCAAGATCCATTTAAAATTTACTTTTCAGATTTTCTTTTTCTCTCTCTTAAATCTCAGTCGAGTGAGACATTGCCATGCCATTAAACAGAGGCTCGGGCGCCATTAATGGAGACCTTGGGAGAGAGGTGGACGGCAGATGGAGGTCAAAGGGCTCTCCTCCTGATAAGCACGCGCAGGGGTCTGATCGCACGCCTCCCGTACTCAAATAGCTACCCTGCACGGCGCCTCCTAGCTAATAAAAAAAGGGGACGCGTGGCGGCACGTAAATGGTAAATAGAACACCCACGGTTTCAATAATACTTGTGTTTCCGATTGTAACGTGACAACACTTGTTCCAAAATGACTTTGTTGATTGTTAATGTGTGCGCCTTCGCAAATCGGACAGCAAAATTACCACAGCATGTTGGTGCCATGTCATGGCACCAAGCCAAGTTTCATGATTTTCATGCGTGTTTCGGATTTACAGGAATTAAAAAACCAAGTTTCTCAATGTTTCCAGCCGAGCCATGAAGCTTAGATGTTTGAATTTCATTCACATTTCTGGCATGGGACCTAGAAATTTACCCGAGGACACACATGTGATTTTTCAACCAGCTTTGGTGCACTGGAGCATGTGCTTGTATTTAAAATTTGAATTATGCACACAAAGGTGACACGTTCCCTCTCAGAACCACGAGCCTTCTTGAGAGAAGCTCCGGTTTGCAAGAAACTTATACCAAAACTTGTTCCTATTCTGCAATTTTTTTACCACAGCATGGTAGTACCATGACATGACACCATGCCAAGTTTCATGATTTTCAGGCGTGTTTTGGATTTACAAGAATTTTAAAACCAAGATTCTCAATGTTCTCGGCCGAACCACGATGCCCAGATGTTTGAATTTCATTCCCATTTCTTGCATGCGACCTAGAAATTCACCCGAGGACACACATGTGATTTTTCAGTCAACTTTGGTGCACGGGAGCATGTGCTTTTAGTTCAAATTTGAATTATGCACATTAAATGACCAGAAACTCAATTAATGTATAAAAAAGGCCAAACGAACCCGGAATAATTCCAAAATTTAACAGGGCACTCATATAGTTCTATGTTGCCTCTGTAAAGAAAATCTGGCAGGAGGCAGCATATATTGTTTCGCACACAAAGGTATAAAGAAATAAAGAAATAAAGAAATTAGCCCTATTTAATTCTTGGGTTCTTATTATTTATGCCACTAGTTGTGTATCACTACTCAGTTTTGCCATTAGAAGTTACAACTACTCAAAAAATGTCATCGATCCGTGAGATGCCTGCTCAAATTTGCAATTAGATATCTAAAAAATGCCATCGTTAAGTTAGATGTTTGCTTAGAAATGCCATTAGACATTGTTATTTTCACCTCAAACCCCGTTGACCATGTTACATGACAAAAATAAGCCGATTCTCACAATGATAAGTTAATGGTGTCCAGCACAACACACCCCTCAAATAAAACTAAGCACCCTGGAATTATTTGACAAACTAAGCACCCTGAAATTCTTTGACAACTAAACTGCTGGCTATATGATGTTGGCCATATATATTGTACGTATATAATGTCAAGAAATGAGTGGTAGTACTATACCAACTAAAAGATGAAATGTACGAAATATAACGAGAAGAAACATAACATAGTTCTGCTAGGGGCTCAACACAACACACCCCTCAAATAAAACTAAGCACACCAGAAATTAAACTAAGCAACTAATCCGGTAGACACTGCATTAGAACCACCATGAGCAACGACACTGCCACCTTACTCGGAGTCCTCGTCCACGTCCTCGACTTTGTCCTTGTCCCTCTTCCTCTTGGGCGATACTTCTTTGCTTGAACCGCACACTTGCCTCTTGCTCTTCATCCAACCCTTGTAGATATTGAAAAAAAGGTAGCCATCCATTGCAGCGTAGTGGATGTGGTCTATATCTAGTACATTCCACTGCCATGCATGACGAT
This sequence comes from Aegilops tauschii subsp. strangulata, assembly GCF_002575655.3. Lineage (NCBI taxonomy): Eukaryota > Viridiplantae > Streptophyta > Magnoliopsida > Poales > Poaceae > Aegilops > Aegilops tauschii. Next base: position 44,342,950 of record NC_053037.3, read on the forward strand.
GAAACGTGTACAGAGGTTTCTCTAGTTTACCGTACGAAGGATGAACCATGGCTCCTGCCAGGGTCAGCATTGAAGGCTGATCAAGGGAGGGCAACAGCCCTTCCTTCTGGAGGTCGAAGGGGTCGCCTACAACAAGGCCTATTCGACCCAGGATTTCCTTGTCGTTCCTAAAGTCTACAGTAACGAATTTGACTCGGCAGCCCTTGAGGAAGTTCTTAAATTCCTCGCACTCAACGTCGGCACGACATATGTGGTAGACCAAGCATAAGTCATGCACGCAAACCTGGATCACGGCGGGCTTCTTCTTCTCTGCCTCCTTTAGTTTCTTCTCGCTTCCCAGGACTATGGTGTACTCAACATCTAGCCCAGCGACCCACTCATCATTTGAGTTTTCGAACATGCGTTTGAAGCGAGCAAGGCATTCTTTCACCGTTGCGGAAGAACAGGTGTAGATGATGTCGAACTCATCGCCGGTGATGGTTCTAACCTTGTACTCACCACCGATCATGGAGATTTGGGACGCCATGGATTTGGGAGGAGGGTTAGGATTAGTGGAACTGCCGTAATGTGAAAGGACGGGACGACTAGGAGCGGTTTATCGATTGTAAAAATGTCGAACGGGGGGGGGCACATGCGAATGGCAGGGTAGTGGCTTGCCTGGTGGATAAATGGATTCATGCACAGTACTATGGGGGGCCAATTAGATGTCATGTCTACTCGACGCCCAATTAAATGGCTTTCGATGTCATGTCAAGCGTCGGGAAAATTACAGGTGATACGAAGCTTTCCATTCTCCCATGATACAGGCTTCTGAGAGCCCTTGGATCTGAGATCGAACGGTTGCATGGCGTGATTCTAGACCTATGGGTGAATATCCTATCCTGGAGGGTTATTCTGCAAATTTTCAGCAACTTAGCATGCGACCGTTCGATCTCAGATCCAAGGGCTGCCAGCAGCCCGTATCATGGTCGCGCCTACCACGACCGTCGCCTCGCTCGCGCGGTCGCGCCCTTGGAGATTTAACACGGTGCGTTAGGCTATCTGATGTTGGCATGTCATACATAGTCATCACTTAGTCACTCATACAACAAGGTTAGCTATAAGGTTGGCTATAAGAGTATTTTTTGTTTACTTCTCTCTATCTCTTTCTTCGTAGTATTTATTGCATTTGCCAAGGAGTGACCTCTTTCAATGAAATGGTGCTTAGATGAGGTGCTATGGGCATTAAATGGCTTAGCAACTCAAGTTCCCAATGCATAGATGCTTAGTTTTTTGTTGCTAAGTTTGCTTCATCTAGGTACACGCGCTTAGCACCGTTTCTTCCTGGGGTCACCAAACTAGTCTCTCTCTTCTTAATTAACTTGCCACATCAGACTTTATGCCTATGTGGCAGGCTTAGCACCTGTAGGATCAAGTACAATAGTGGGCTATAAGCCCGCTTTACATGGAATTTTTGCATATGTGGGGGAAAGAGGCAAGGAAAAAGTGGAGTGGGCTCTCAAGCAAGAATCAGCCTCTACATGGTGGAGCATCGGGAGAGGCACCTGTATGGAGGTGGTCAGGAATCGAGAGACTCAAGCCGGTCGTAGCGCCGCAGTTAAAATGATAATGGCAAGTCAAATCACCGGGCCCCACCTGTCCAGCAGTAACTCACTGTCAAATCACACATCCCTACGTTTGCAGCAGCCTATTCCCTCATCTTCTCGCGTCTCTGTCGAACCGACTAGGCGGAACTGCCCCGCCTACCGCGCGGGAAAAGCCCCGCCCTCGACTTTTAAATAGTACAGTATACTAATTTTGTATCCATGGACTGCGCCATGGAGCAAAGCCTCAAGAAAACGGCGGCACACATGTACGGAGTATACAGCACGCCCGTCGCGTTCGCGTCGCACCCCAGACGGTCGGTCGGTCTGGCACGCCGCTCTCCGAATGGAACGTGCGTCATATTGCGTTTGCACACACATGTGGGACCGCAATTGAGAACCGACCATAGGCACACTCCCCGGCCCCGCAAGTCGAGTGAGTTAATAGAAGTACATACTCCACCTTGGTACCTGGATGGTCCCTGCAAGACACGGAAAATCAGTTCATCCATGCATGTGACCAGACTCCAGCAGACATGCCTCGATTGGCTATCATCTACATATCGTGCAGGCTGTGTTGTACAGGGCTGTAGTTCTGGTGAGAAATCTAGAAAAAGGTTTCTTGTCATCTCGCAAAATTAGGTGTCATGTGCTTCGGATCGCTGCGAGGGTTAAACAGCGACGACTGAGTTGGGCTAGTCATTGGGGGCACATGCACGAAGACTACTCGGCTGGCATCTAGGTCAAGCCGGCTATGTTAATTAGGACATCTATCGACGGACCCCTTTTCTAGAGTTTATCTTTAATTTGAGCTTTGATCCTCGTCTAGTTTGTCCGTCGGGATTCATCTTGTCTCCTTTGGGTAGTGAGGTTATGATTTCTTGTCATGTGGCATTTTTTCGTGTTATATGTTATAATCCGGTGCTTCAGATCAAAAAATGACGACAACTGCGCCTCCGGGGCACGTGCATGAAGACTTCTCGACAGTCAGTGCCGAGGTCAAGCCGGCTCCGGCCGGTAGACAAAAGAAAACTAGTACTCTACTATATAGGCAGGAGCCTCCGCGCTTGCTTGCTAGTGTTGCTCTCTTCACACTGTCTCGTCCTCTCCAGATCTAAACACGACAGCGGTGGCCACACTCTCTCTCTCTCTACTCACCGCTGGTCATAGATCCAGCCGGATCCTCTCCGTCGGGGAAGGTGAGAAGGTGCACCGTTCACGCGGTCGTCCTCGGCGACGGCTCTTACCCACTGCCGGCGCGTCCCGATCAGCGTGCCTTGCCGTTCTCTCCCAAGCATCGCTGGCGAGGGAGGGCCTCCCACCCCTTCTTCCTTGCTGCCGTAGTGTGGGCAGATCCAGCCTCCCGCCGCCCACCTAGCGACATCCCAGCGACCCTTAGGTATAACTTCCTTCGAAACCGGCCTTGCTCTACTTCCCGAGCTCCTGACGTCACTGCATTTGTATCTTTTACTATTTCTCAGGCCCCCTCGTGTAGATAGGATCGATCGGATGTTCGAAAACCACCTAATTTTTTACTGTTAAGAGTTAAAACTAGTTCATGCACTCGAATCTAGTAGTACTTGGTTCAAACAAGGAAGAGAGGGGGTGGGGGAGATTTGTTACCTGAATCTAGGACTTGGTCGAAAGAGGAAATAATGGGGGCGAAAAGTAGCAGAGACTGGCTATCCAACTGGTCTCTAGGTCTAATAGGGAAATAAAGGGAACGCAGTACAAACTCAATATAAACCCGATCTATTGGTTGAAAAAGGAAAGAAAGTGGGGACTGGGGGACAAGTCAACAGAGTAAGTCCAGCACTAGATTTGCTAGCCTCACACAGTATAAGGTGGCTATATACCGAACAAAAATGGGACCAACCCAGATATCCTCTTCTAATGTTTGTTGCCCCAAGCCGCTCTCATGTAATGCCACTGGTAAAATGTAGTAGTCGCACTGTTAAAAGTAAGGACACGTTAAACCAATGTTGTTTTCAATGTAATGCCTCCAGTAATATGAATCAATGGCACTTTTTTCATGTCCTGCTAAATTTCCCATTAAGATAAGTTGCTTCTTTTCGTTAGAGATGCAACTGTCCTGGTCCGCCTACTCTCCAGGAGCTTCACGACCAACCTTGATGTTGCTCAATTTTATTGCAACTAATGAAGAAGCTCTGTGGGTTTCGTTTTCTGATGGAAATGGAACTGGGGCTGGAGCCCTTTTCTTAAAAGAAGAAGAAGAAGAAGCTGCTAGCTCATGGGACATTGCTTCATTTTAGGTGAACTGCACCAAAAGGTCCCATGAATTGATCATCCATGTTGGTGGTTGGTGTCATCCCTTCTACGATAGCGTTGACTGCAGATATGGTTCTCATCACGAGGTATGTTCCTTTTTGGTCTGACCGTTTGCCAAAGATCCTGCATGTTGATCCTGCTCTTGTGCTACTGTTTTGGCACTGCCATGATAAAGCTCTTGTGCTACTATTTTGGCACTGCCATGATAAGGCAGAGCGAGCCGGTGGAGTCTTCGTCGACCGAACCCAACTGCAAGAGGATAAAAACAGTTGGCCCGACGACGCTTCCCCGCCATCCTCTCCCTCGCCGTTCACATCGTCTCACGGGGCGGCTGTCTGCCGCCGAGGAATAGGAGGGATTTGCCCCCCCCCCCAGACCAATAGTCGGGCAGGTTGTGAATTGTCAGGAGGAGCTTAGGGTTGTTAGTATTTGTAGGTTGTGAATTGTGTTTTGTGTTGTGTATTTTTAGAGTACTTTCAGATATGAATGTCTTTTGAATTTCAGATTTGCAGTATTGAGCATATGAAGTATTTTATGAATTCTAGAGATCTATTTTTAGCACTTAAAAAATGTAGTTTCATAGGAGTATAAAAGTGCAGACAATGTGATTCTCAGAGAAGAAACTGCAAGTTTCAGTTTCAGATAAGAAACTCCAAGTTCAGTTTCAGATAAGAAACTGCAACTTTAAGAGGCAGAGCATTTATATTAACACGGCATTTTCAAACAGTGTTAACATCATGCTAGAAGTTTTATTCATGGTCGAAACTGGAACTACCAGGCAGTTAACATCATGCTGATCAACATTCATGCATAGCACATCTTCATACGATGCACAGTCAAAAAGATATGTTGTTTTCAAAATGCCCACACAATGTCGAGTGTGCGAAAAACAGAGAAAACAAGGGACGAAGTTTTGGCAAGTGTAGGACGTGGTGTGCGTAGATGACAATTGGGACCCACGTGTCAATAAAGGCAGAGGCAAAAATACTTCCTCCTAATGCTATACTGACGTTGGGGCCCACGGGTTTGTCAACATAGTTACATTTTTAGGTGCTTCAACGTAGTTACTATAGGAGATAAATTCACAACAAAGCCGGGGAGCTGGCAAGTATCATTTATTATCACTGGGGCAACAAATATCAGCTGGGTTTTGGGCTGCCCCGTCTAGGCTTTCTTTTTTAACATGCGCAGCCCACGACCTGGGAGGTCCATAAGGCTGTTTGTATTTTCTTGAGGGCACCTCCCATCCGAGGTTTTATTTTTCCTGAAACATCGGCAGCCCAATTTATGTATTTTTTTTGAAGAAAACGCAGAGGTCTGTTCTATTTTTCTATATAAGAATAGGAACGCCTGGTCCAACTTATGTTTCCCTTCTAACTATATTATATATATTTAAATTAGTTTATATGTTATTATATATTATTGTTATTGTCATCATATATTTAACAGATACTTACATATGTAAGAAAACAATATCCCACGTCTTGTTAACTTATAAAAATAATTTCTTAACAATAAAATCCTGGATTTTTTTGGCAACGAAAATCCTGATGATTGTGTACAAAAGCTTGGTAAGATTTAAGGACCAATGTAATAATAAATCACTTATTATTTAAATATATATATATATATAACAAAATGCTCAGCCCCTGTTTATTTTTTTGATAACATTTGTGCCCACCCCAACATTATAATTAGAAACAGCCCAGCAAAATCGTGTATTTCGAGAAAGTGCAAATGGCCTGTAATTTTTTAGGAAAAACATAAATGGGCCACATGGACGCTATATTATTTGTTCACCCAGCCCAGCTAATGGACTGTAATAAAAAAGATCAAATGGACTGTAAATTCTACCCCGCAAAAAAAAGACTGTAAATTCTGAAAAAATGGGTTGAATACGTGCCACATTTTTGGAGGCTGGAATGTGGGCCAATAGGCCGAAGCCAATGCAAGTCGTTGTCAACTTAGTCAACAAATGATTCTGACATCGTTAGCCGTTGGATTTACATCCAACGACCGGCATCCATATTCAATCTCTCGTCTTCTTCCTCCAGCGCCGTCGGGACCACCTGCTCCCGCCTCCTGCTGCTAGCAGTTATGCTTAGCATGCTTCGATGTGAAGCGCTACTCCACCGTTGGCCAGGTCATCCCTCCACCCCTCCACACCTCCTGTTCTTCTCCACCGACTGCCAAACCACACCGCACCAGAACCAGTTAACCCTCGTACACCTCTCCGTCTGCGACTCTACTCCCGCGTCTTCCCATCTCCGGCTCGTTGCTGTCCGGGGCCTCGCCGTCGTCCACCACCTTGGATGCGCTCGGCACGGAGTGGTCAACGTGGTCAACGAATGACACCATCGGAAGTAGACTGTGCGTGGAGAGGCTGACAGCTGGGTCCACGGCCGCACGCAAGGAAATGCCTCCTTATTACGCGCAAAATAATGATTCCTCCACCTGACAGGTGGGACCCACCGGAAGGGCCTCTGTATTTCATGAAAAAAATGTTCCCACCACTGACAGGTCGGACCCACCAGCTATATCTTCACACGCAAGGAAGTGCCTTCTTATTACGCACAAAAAAATGAATACTCCCCCTGCTAGTTGGGACCCACCTTGGTGGGAGGCTGACTTGTGGGCCTACTAAGTTGACAGGGACGGAGTGCTTTATCAACTTAGTCAATATGAACGATTCTAGCTCCAGTGATCGTACGATGTCCATCCAACGGCCGTAGTGCTTCTTCAACCTCTGGTCTTGTTGCTCCAGCCGCCCAAACCAGCGTCGGTCGTGCCGCATGCTCCTGCCTCCCGTGGCCGGCTGTGCTGCCGCGGAGGCCTCACCGCCCCTACTATTCCCACCGCTGGCCAGGCCATCCCTCTACTCACCCACACCCCCTGTTATTCTGCGGCGACGGCAGCCTCACACCACAGCGAACCAGTGAACCCTCGTACTCCTCTACGCGTGGGCATCCACTGCCGCGTCTTCCCCGACTCCGCGTCGTCCCCTTCCTAGGCATCGCCGTCGTCCACCGCCCTGGTGCTCTCGACGCGGCGTGGTCAACGTGGTCAAGGAACGGCTTCCATCGAACGTGGACTGTACGTGGAGAGGCTGACAGCTGGGTCCACGGCCGCAGCAAGGAAGTGCCTCCTTATTACGCGCAAAATAATTATTCCTCCACCTGACAGCGGGGACCCACCGGACGGGCCACCGTATCTCGTGAAAAAAAACATGTCCCCCTGACTGCTGGGACCCACCAGCTACATCTTCGCACGCAAGGAAGTGCATCCGGGCAAAAAAAACGATTCGCCCCCTGACTGCTGGGACCCACCAGCTACATCTTCGCACGCAAGGAAGTGCCTGACAGTCGTGACCCACCTGGTCAAAGCGTACGTAGCGTTGTCATTCTGGTCGCGAACGTGTACGTACATACTGGTCGATGTAGAGGCGCGCACGTGTCGTAGTAGAGGCGCGCACGTAGCATGTACACGTACGTACATCGGCCAGTGTGCAAGAAAGAAAATACGGCCACGTACGTACATACCGGCAGGGTCTCGAACGCCTACTCGCGCATACGTACAGCCAGGGCTCGTGTACATGGCTGGGTCGGAACGGAGAAACTGCGTCGCCGTCGTGTTCATGGGGAGCCAACCGGCTGGGTCGGAACGGAATGCGTCGTCGTGTTCATCGGGAGGGCTTGGACGGAACAGCCGATGGAAACGAGGCCTGGCGTACCGCAGAACGCAGGAAACGGCCTTGTGTTCAACCGGCCACGTTCGGAACGGGATCCTGTTCATCGGGAGGGGTCTGGCGTACCGCAAAACGGAGGAAACGGACCTCCTACGGTCGAAACGGGGGTCCTGTTGATCAGGAGGGGTGTGGCGTACCGCAAAATGGAGGAAACGGACTTGTGTTGGAGCGCTACGGTCAAAACGGGGGTCCTGTTCATCGGGAGGGGTGTGGCGTACCGCAAAACGGGACTCCATGGGATATTGTTCATCTTCACCGTCGACCCCCTCCAGCCTCCAAGGGCTACTGTTCATCCACCGTCGACCTCCTCCAACCTCCACCTGCGACTGTTCATCCACGGGCTCATCTTCATCCAGCCTCCACCGCGCGCTACTCCACCGGCTACTATTCAACCACCCCTCTCCACGGGCTCCTGTTCAACCACCCCTCCATGGGCTACTGTTCATCCAGCCCTCCACCGTCTACTGTTCATCCTGCCCTCCACGGGGTGGTCCTGTTCATCCTGCCCTCCACGGGGTGGTCCTGTTCATCCTGCCCTCCACGGGGTCCTGTTCATCCAGCCCCAACCGGCTCGATCGATCGGGGTCCTGTTCATCCAGAGGCAACACCACGGGGTCCTGTTCATCCACCCCCACCGGGAACTGTTCATCCAAACCCCCCAGCAACGCTCACTGTTCATCCAGAGGCAGCATCGATCGGCTTCAGTTAGCAGCAGTAGCGAAGGAATCGCTCGATCGGGTTCAGTTAACAGCCATTGATCGATCGCTCGGGTTCAGTAACGCGTAGCCTACAGTGCAATCGCTCGGGTTCAGTTAGAGCCCAACGCCTCGCTCGGGTTCAGTTAGAGCCCAACATCTCGCACCCCACGCGCATGCATGTACGAGAGAAACGCGCATCGCTCGGCCCCGACCACCCACCGTAACCGGGAACACCCCGATGTTTTCCTCGCCCTCGCTTCTACCATAGTTTTTTCCGTCATGGACGGCCCAAAGAATGTCATGCAGCTGCGTCTCCGGCCCGCCCAGGACGAAAAGCCCATTTTCTGTCATGATTTTTTGTCATAAAGTAGGACCCCACCACATCTATGATGATACCGGGTTTTGTCACAATTATCGCCATGGAAGTGTCATAAGTATGACAGAAATTTTTTTCGTTCGGCCCAAAATGTCACGGATGTGTCTTTTTTTGTAGTGCAAGTTGCTAGTACGAGGAAACATCATTAAATTTTCCCTCGATTACTGTTGGTGACCTTGTATTGTATAGATGTGAAATGTATTTTTCATAGTGGCCTTGTATAAGGGAATGAAGGGAGTATTACTTATTTAAAAGACTAAAAACAACCCCTACACTTGTTGGTATCAACACACGCATCGGCGGTCAAAATTGTCGCCTCCCACCTCTCGGCTGTGTTGTCTCCAGTCCATATCGTTGCTTCTCAACACACTGCGGCATTGCTCCCCACCACTCCTCTGCCTCCTACCTTTGTAATTGGTTAGCTCATTTGGATGCTCTAGATCGCCTTTGCTTAGGTTGACCTCGGCCTCTAGCTTGTTGCTAACTAGCTTCTTAGTAAGATTAAGATCAAAAGAAGTGACTCATAGATTTGGTCCCTATAGATAAGGGGTCCTGAGCAGGTTCCCTTATTACCCTAGCTTAGGGCCGGCCCTGGTCATCGACTCCTCTGACTATTGTTTATGAAGTATTCATGCCAGGTCTCCAACATATCGATAATTTATGAAGTATTCATGCCATGTTTACTATTGTTTTATATGATTTTGGTATGATTTGATTAGAACTAACCCGGACTGACGCTGTTTTCAGCAGAACTACCGTGGTGTTGTTTTTGTGCAGAAATAAAAGTTCTCGGGATGCGCTAAAAATCAACGGAGAATTTTTATGGAAAATATAAAAAATACTGGAACAAAAATCTACCGGAGGGGTGTCCCGTGGGCCCCATGAGGGTGGGGGCATGCCCACCCCCCTGGGCGCGCCCCTGTGCCTCGTGGACTACCCGTGGCCCCCCTGACTTTTTCTCGACGCCAACCTCTCCAATAAATACCCAAACCTCCAGAAATTAACCTAGATCGGAAGTTCCGTCGCCGCAAGCCTCTGTAGCCACAAGAAATCAATCTAGGCCCTCTCTAGCACCCTGCCGGAGGGGGCCATCATCACCGGAGGCCATGGAGGAGGATCCCGGAGGGGCCATCATCGCCATGAAGGCCAATGACTAGAGGGAGAACCTCTCCCCATCTAGGGGGAGGCCATGGAGGAGGAAGCACAAGGGGGAGAACCTCTCCTCCTCTCTCTCTCGGTGGCGCCGGAGTGCCATCGGGAGGGGAATCATCGCCGCAGTGATCGTCTTCATCAACATCACCATCCTCATCTCTTTTACGCGGTCCACTCTCCCGCAACCCGCTGTAATCCCTACTTGAACATGGTGCTTTATGCCACGTATTATGATCCAATGATGTGTTGCCATCCTATGATGTTTTGAGTATATATCCTTTGTCTTTGGGTTGATTGATGATCTAGATTAGTACGAGTTGTATGTTTTATTTTGGTGTTGTCCTATTGTGCCCTCCGTGTTGCGCAAGAGTGAGGGATTCCCGTTGTAGGGTGTTGCAATATGTTCATGATTCGCTTATAGTGGGTTGCTTGAGTGACAGAAGCATAAACCCGAGTAAGGGGGTTGTTGCGTATGGGATAAAGGGGTCTTGATGCTTTAATGCCATGGTTGGGTTTTACCTTAATGATCTTTAGTAGTTGCGGATGCTTGCTAGAGTTCCAATCATAAGTGCATATGATCCAAGAAGAGAAAGTATGCTAGCTTATGCCTCTCCCTCATATGAAATTGCAATGACGACTACCGGTCTTGTTAACAATTGCCTAGGATAATTCCGCACACCGACCCATCATTATTCCACACTCGCTATTTATAATATTTAGTAATATATTATAACTTTATAATAACAGCAACTACTTTTATGTTTTAGCTCTCCGATACCATGCAAAGTTATCCTCTTCATACCCACAACGTAGTTTTATTTCTCGTTTCTAGTTGGAAGCAAACGCTCGGTGTACGTAGAGTCGTATCAGTGGCAGATAGGACTTGAGAGAATATTGATCTTACCTTTAGCTCCTTGTGGGTTCGACACTCCATACTTATCACTTCCACCATTGGAAATTGCTACGATGATTCCCTGCACTTAGGGATTATCACATGCCATTTTTTCTGGCTCACCACATCCTTGTTTTTGATAAATATTCAGAGCATCTAGCTGACCCTCCATCCCTCCTCGTCCCAGATCTAAACGGGTCGCGGCCGCTGTAAAAAAGGGCTATCTCTGAGAGGATGGCCCTCAAACCAAACGCATCCATACTCCCTTCGTTCCAAATTACTCGCCGCGGTCACGACGAGTAATTTGAAACGGAGGGACTAAAACTACGACGAGTAATTTGGAACGGAGGGAGTAGTTCGCATATCAAGTTTGTCTCACGTCAAAGTTTCCCACTTCGACCAGAATTTAAAAAAATATCAATATTCATAATACCAAATCAATATCAATAAACTCGTTATAATAAGTTGGCGTTGTAAATATCCATATTTCTAAATATATTTTTGCCAAACTTTTTATGACCCAAGACAAACCTAATACGCGGAGTAAAGTGAAAGGGAGGGAGTGATTCGATGTCGGAATCCGTGTCCGACCGTGTCGGTCCCGGTTCCAAATTCGGGGGAAAAGAAAGAGGTGAAATTGGATGACCCAGCCCGCCTCGGTCTGGCTCTGGCCCCCAATCAAAAACCATCGTCATAAAAAGCCCCTTTAACCCGAAGACGGCCTCCTCCGTCGAAGTCAGCCATGGCGCCGCCGCAGCACGACCCCCGCCGCCCCTACAAGCGCCCCGCCATCTCCGACCAGCAGCGCCGCCGCGACTCCGCCCTCCAGACCCAGTCCGCCCGCCGCGCCGACGCCCAAGCGCGCGCGCGCAGCCTCGCCAACTCCCTCCTGTCTCCCCAACCCTCCTCCCCCGCCGCCGCCGACCAACCCCCGCCCTCCCCCGACGCCCGCGGCGAACGCGGCCATGATCCCACCGTCGCCGACGTCGCCTCGGCCGCAGCCAAGCTCCGCGGCCCCGACCAGCGCCGCTGGTTCGCCCGCCAGATCATGCTCCCCGAGTGGATGGTCGACGCCCCTCCCCACCTCGCCCGCGACTGGTAATCCCCCATCTCCCCCCTCATCTCGATTCTACTTATTCGATTCGGCTCTAGTCCCCTCCAAAGATGACTCTTTGATTATGGATAGCAATACGCATGCCCTTGCTAGTTCATCCTCACCGTACTGTAGCAATTTTTGTGCTCTTCTAGCTAGTTTACAATTGACTACACCTTACTTTAGCCTACTGTTGCAAAACAGCACTAGTGGCATTACACTGACGAGTCAAGTAATTACAGATGAAGAAGGATTTGACATTTTTCAACATTTTTTCTGTATATGCAGGCATGTTTCTGCCAGACCTGCTGGCAAACGATGCATGGTCGTGTCGTCGAACGGCATCACGATTAGCAGGCTCCGTAACGGAACCATTCTTCACCGCTTCCCCTCCGCCTTGCCCAACGGGTCCAAGAAAGGACTCTCTGGCCCTGCAAGCTCCTACTCTATCCTCGACTGCATATTCCATGAGGTACCCAAGCAAACAATTTTTATGTGATGTCACTTGCTGCTGGATTAATTTACTTGCTTGCTTTCCGGCCCGTTTCTAATCTTGTGGTGCTGTGCTGCAGCCTGATGAGACCTACTACATCGTTGATATGATTTGTTGGCGAGGCTATTCGCTGTATGATTGCACTGCCGAGTTCAGGTTTTTTTGGGTGAACTCCAAGCTTACAGAGACTTCTGCTGGTGATCCTCCATCGACATACCATCGTTATAGATTCAGTGTTGTCCCTATGTATGAATCCACGCTTGAAGGCCTTCAAGCAGCATATTCGGGAAGCACACCTTATGTCAAAGATGGCTTGCTGTTCTATAACAAGTAACTTATGTTTCCATACCTTTATTAATATGTTCACTCCGTTTTACAATTTACATCATTGAATTGACCGATCTAGGTGATTTTGTTCTGTTATCAGGCATGCACATTTTCAAGCTGGAATCACACCCCTTACATTAGTATGGAAAGACAATACCTGCAGCCAATACCTTATTGATACGGATAGCGAGGGACAAGTTCCAACTGAGCAACATGTAAGTTTTTTTTCTCTCTACTATTCTGTTCATGTTGTAGCGACTATAGAGTACTCTTTTCTTAAAAATATGAAACTTTTTGGTATGTTTTGTGCCTGCTACCGCTTTACTTCATCCCTTAATAGTTTTACCAACCTTGCTTTGTCCTGTGCTATCAGGTTGTGTTGGAGCTGCAAGAGGATGGAAAGCTAGTTACTTCTGATGATCCTCCAATTGCATTTGGTAGCTTGGACAACGAATTTATCCAGAAGGTACGATTTGTCGATTTTAAAATGCAGCTTATTTCCACAAAATATAAGTAAATTAGCATGCAGGATCTGAGTCGTGGTGTTTCCCTCCCTGTTAGGTGCAAATAAACCTCAATTCTTCAAATGTGTCGCCACATCGCCTACCATTTAGAGGCTTAGAGCATCATCTTATAGCTGATTATATGATTGTAATATCTGGTTCATGTCCATGCTCATTCCTTAATTCTGTGCTGATGCACTTAGGTTTGACAAATCGAATTTTTGGATGTCACATGCTCTCTCTCATTTACATGCCTTCCTGTACAGTGATCGCCTGTCTGTATCCCACTTCTGAATATGTTTTAAGCATAAACATACTCATGTGATCGTGCTTTTTGTGCAGTCAAACCTGCGGCCAGGGAACCTTCTCCGCTTCAGTGTAAGAGATGAAAGTGTGAAACTTGTGGATGGGAAGATGGAGATTGGTCAGCTGCAACTTGCGGGAAAGCTGAACCGTTCTCGTACTTTTGCTGACAGCCACTCCAAAGTAAGTGACGACATGACCATGCACTGATTCCACCAATGTTCTTGTATCCACCATATGTAGCTAACTTGTCGATTTTGTGTGTTCAGGTTTTGTTCCAGTATGCTGCCAGGCATGCTCCTCTGAGAATTGAGGATCTGGTAGCCGCTGTTCAATCAAACAGTATGGAGATTGAATCCACAGATGTCGAAATGCAAGGTTGAGGTGAGGGAGCGCCGATTTCGGTCTCATGTTTTTGCCACATAGTGAATTCTTGTCCTGCTGCAGTTTCTGTGTGTTTATTTTTCACCTTTTCGAACATTTGTAATGGCAGTCATTCACGGCTGAGGGAATACATGTGCCACTTTTGGCGTTTGACTGGATACCATGTTAGGTTGAAGTAGATGCAGAACGAGACCAAGGTTCGTCTCACTCTCTCATTAATGTGTGGTGTTGAACTAGACACTTGTAAAATCACTCAATACCTTATGTTTTGTGGACGAATTTCAGTACCAGGATTTTTGATAAAATACCCACATGCGTCTGCTTTTAGAAAACCTGCTGATAACGAGTCATGGTTTTACGCAAGCGTTTGAAACAATTGAACCGACTCTTGTGGTTGTAACTTAATGCGGTGTTAGCTGCTCTAGCATATATGTACTCGATAAAAAGAAAGCTTTGAAATCAGATGGTTCCCTTTGTAGATAACACATTCTTGTGCGCATATGACAGGTGTATATACACGATAAAAAGAGAGCTTTGAAATCAGATGGTTCCCTTTGTAGATAACACATTCTTGTGCGCATATGACAGGGGTAAGCTCGCCGTGGCATTCAGATGGAGATCTGAGCAAACGACGTGATGGTCTGAAAGCCGTGATCCTCAGGGAGCGGCGCATTTCCAGGCCTGATCGATATCAGCACCTCGAGGCCTGCAAAACCAGTGGATGAATCAAGCCACCTCTTAGCTGTGAGTATGCGAAAGACAAGCACTACGGATCTACGACGCAGCTTATTTTATGAAGCGCTGCTTGTTTATCCTTAGTCTGAAACATATATTACTGGCTACTTTTGAGACTGGGTGTGGAAGTTATTTGAACAAAATGCTGTGTTCTGTCAGTTATATAAAAGAGTGAAATTAAACAAGGGAGGGGATGGTGTGAATAGTTTGATTGCTGCTGACCTGCATCCCTTGCAGCGGTGGCTTCTTGGTAGACATCGGTCAGGAAGAGTATCTGGGACGGGCTGTCGACGCCGAGGGTCTGCCAGATCTCGTAGTAACTGCGAGACTCTTTCTTGCCTCTGCAACCTCAGCATCCATGGCATCAGGGTTCAAATGCAGATGAAATGGAATGTACAGTGATGATATCTACTCCCTTTGTCCCATAATGTAAGACGTTTTTTGACACTTTGACACTAGTGCAGTGTCAAAAAAACGTCTTACATTATGGGACGGAGGGAGTACATTGCTACTGCGTGCGTACCCGACGTTGGTGTCGAAGAAGGCGGAGAGGTACCGCCGGAGGTCGCCGTGGTCGGCGGTGTTGCCGAAGATGAGCCGCTGCGCCTCCCTGCTTCCGCTGGAGTAGATGTAGCTCTTGATGCCTTTCGTGTCCCACTCCGCGAGAGCTTGGACGACGTCGTCGTAGACTTCCCCCTTCATCTCGCCGCTCTCGAAGCCGCGCCGCCACACGCGGCCCTGCAGCTGCTTGAGCGCCGTGAGCTTCCGGTCCGCGTCGATCATGGCCTGCACGTTGGCCACCAGGGCGTCGATGACCTTGTCCTGGTCGGTGGCGTTGGAGGGTGGGAGTGGGACGACGCCGGGGACCCCCTCGGCGAGGTCCTTGTTGATTTGTGCACGGAGGAGGGCGACATCTTCCCGGGTCTGCTGGGTGTGGTATGTGGCGGCGAGGTGGGCGCGGGCGTTGGCGCGCGCGTAGGGGAAGAGCACGTCGGCGACGAAGGAGATGGGGGTGGTGGTGCCCTCGATGTCCATCACCACACAACGCTGCACGCAGAGGCAGACGAACATACACACATTCACCATTAACTCAGCTATATACGTGGTACAATGGGTTCAGTTAATTTGGTGATAGCTTAGGTAGGCCGTCCCTGAAGGAACAGAGAGTGGTAGGGAGGGAGGGGGCACGCACTATATCTTTTGCTGTTAGGCAGTAGCTGCTGTCAGCAGCTGCAGCAGCAGCTGCTGCAACGACGACGGTTCTGCCGCCGGTGGGTGCTCGTCGGAAGCAATGACGCGACGGAGGAGTGGCCGACGACGAGCGCACGAGGAGGGGACTCGATCCATACCGCAATCCCGCCTTGCTGTGAACACAAGCATCTGGGAGGAAGGAGCGGCCGGAGCCGGAGAAGAAGCTGGTGGAGGCGGTGGATGCAGAGGAGGAGGCAACAAGAGGAAGAAACATCTCGCCGCCGCCGCCGCTGAGTCCCTCCTGGTTCTGTTTGGCACCGCGTCGTTATCCCCTAACTCTTAGCTTGGATCTGGATGGATGGATGTGGGGAACCTAATAGTTTTGGGTTCTTTTTCTTGGTCACTGTCTTTTGTTTTCTTTTTCAGTCCTTTTTCTTTTCTTCTAGACCTATGATGTTCTCTGTCGCTATCCTAGCACGATTGTATCAAGGCCTAAACCAACCAAACTAACTTGACACTACAATTAATTAAGCACCATCACAGTGTTTGGCATAGACACAACAACGACAAGAAAAACAAAGCCTTTCAGTCCCAAACAAGCCATGGTAAAAATGATAATACCCGGTCACAGATTCAGTCCTGACATTCTACCAGGATTCAACAATGCACAACTTGCAAAATAAGATAAGGCACGGCTTTTGTGTATTACAACTCACAAGAGCGGATAGACTGCAACGCATGAATGGTCATTCAAGGGTTTAAAACATTTACTTAATTACACCCAATCTACTTTTCAGTTGCATGTATTGATGTATATATACACTCTACTCAACCCTACCGCTTCCTTCGTTTTGTACCACCACCACCACTCCAAAGCTAGCTTCTATTTCAACCCATTTCATATACAGATTGACTGGCTACCGAAACATTTTTTGCAACAGGGTCCTGTACTCCTGGCTCCGCGACCACTCGTCCATCTCGCGGGCTCGCATCACGGGCAAAGGGTGCGACAGCTCCCTCGTCTGAGCGTTCCTGCAACACACAAGCAAAACAAAACAATCTCACCATGTCAGTTAACATGCAGCCTAACAAGTTCACAGGTTCATGCAGAATTAAACTTACCGGATGTACCACCCGACCGGGTTCGACGAAGCCTTGTCGTAGGAGCGGGCTTGCTCCAGGAAGGCGTCCACGTTCAGCTGGTCCGACAGGGACGGGCATCCTCCCGCGAGCTTCATCAGGACCGAGATGACAACCTCTTGACAGTAAAGTATACATTGGCGTATCAGATTCAGACTCACATTAGATGATGGATGTTGCTAAAACAGTTTACATGCATCAGTGATTATTTATCAACTTATAGAAGAAGAAGAAAAGAACTAGTTTGCTAAAAAATGGTACCTTGGGGTCTTGCACTACGAGAAGAGCCGCCCTGTCGCAGGTCAGCTCCGCGGCTCGCAGCCACCTGAACAGCTGTTCTTCAAGGAACCCAGCAACCATACCCAAACCTGAAGAAAGTGCACACATGTAATTACATCAGATGCATTACACACAGTGATACAGCCTCACAAATACATGAGATTGTGTGGAACAAAGATAAGGACCTACCAGGGACAGTATGTGCTCCCATTGTTAGTATGTTGGCAAAGGTAAGCCAGACGCCATGATCGCACTTGAGGTGACCCAGCTCATGTGCCAAAACAGCCTAACCAAAACACACAGCTCCACATGAGTAATTCGCATACATTCAGCGGTACTAGTTATGTGTTAGTTTCACCAGCCTATTTGGATGGTTCTTCTTACCTGCAATTCCTTTCTAGTGAGCAGCTCCACGAGGCTCGTGTGGACGACGACGAACGGCCTTTTCCCATTTATCGCTAAGGTGTAAGCGTTAGGGACAGGATTCTGCCGTATGTACAAGTCGGGCGCTTCCGTGTTGAGGATCTTTGCGGCTTCGGTCATGAGCTGGTGAAGTTCAGGCAACTGAGAGACAAACAACAGGTTATGGGTTCAGTCCGGGTGCATTAAAGTAAAACGTGGTGATTCAGATATGATCGGTTCTGACAGAGGTACCTGGTTTTCAGAGACGAGAACCGATGATCCAATGTTTTGAAGAACCATAACTTGCTCAGAAACCGGCCCTGCATCAGCAAAATAGTGTTAGCTTCTGGAAGCAGATCATCTTGGGTTATGAAATGATGGGTGGAAAACAGAGAACTGGACTACCTAGCAAAGCCTTGCCTATATCATTGAGCCCTGGAATTGCTTTGAGCAGCAAAGTGTTCTGCAAAAACAAGAACATGATTAGGGGCTTGCATACCTATATCTGTATGAGAAGAACACCAAACCAAACAACACAGGCAGAAAAGAAGAAAAGGGATATAAGCTAGGAACTGATGGACCTGCTTGTCGAGCGGGTGGCGGAAGTCGTCGGCGTCGAGGCCCTGGGCGACTGCGGCCGCAGAGGAGGCGCGGGCGGAGATGGCGCCGGAGCTAGTTCCGATGTTTCGGCGGCGGTGGCGCTGGTTGTAGGTGGCTGTGGAGGGGGAGGAGGGAGGCTTTGGGGTCCAGCAGCGGCGGCGGTGGATGGTCTGGCGAGGGAGCGTGGGGGAGAGGCAAGCCGCCATGACCACGGAACGGAGGTAGCAGTAACCAGCGGTAAAACGATGGAGCTGCAGCTGGAAGTGGTAAGAAAAGAAAAGAAGCGGTCATTTGTACGGCTGTCCTGTTCATCTTCTTCCTCCTCCACGTCGCTGTCGGCTGCTCCACAGACGTGTTCCATCTCACACCGCTTTCTTGTCATCAAATTTCTGGCCCAGATGGTCCGAGGACTTCTCACACGGAGAAGAAATACACTGCTTCATTTATTGAGTAACAAAAGAAGAAGAAGAAGAAGAAAAGGAAAAAGATACTCAATTCATGGCCACGCTTGCTTCTGGCATGTATGGACCAGCCACCACAGATACAAAGGGATTGGGTTGGCAACAGAGCAAGCTACTCGTTCTACCAAAACAGAGTACGTATGGGCAAGTTACTCCGGAAACGCCTAATGGAGTTTTGGGGGCCAGGGAGGCCGCTATTCAAATACCGTATTTCTAAGATATCAAAACATCACCTATATTTGGACATCATTTTTATTCAAGAAAAATATATTCTTTATACCTTTTTATGTTGAATAATGTTAACAACATTAATAACCTCGGGTTGTTTAAACGATACTTTTTTCGTAAATGCAAAATGACATGCACATATAGATAACATTTTGATATCTTATTTGCATTTTATGAGTTCATACGGATTTGTTATAAATTTCAAAATATTGGCCAAACAGCACTCGGCCAACCTTAGAGACAAATCTAATGGCAATTCCGAAAAGTAAGCGCAAAACCTCTGAGGTGAGGTGGTTCGGACTAAGGGCAAAAACCGCATTTGGCCTTATTTTCATACGCTGAGCCCTTCTTCCCCATCTCCGCCACCACCACCGCCCTGCCACGGGCATCACAACCCACCTCAATCTCCGCCCCTGCTCCTCCCATCTCCATGGATGTGAAGGGGAAGCAAGGGGGCCATATATATATATATATATATATATACATTAGTTGGCTTCTTAATTAGTACTCTGCGTGTGTGGGTGGTGCTAATCGACAAAACTACCAATGTTCCTCAAACCAAGCTATAACTGGTTATTCAAATCCTGATTTTACATCATGCAGCAAATGCCAAAAAAGGTAAATGATCTCATTCATTGCAAAAGTCAAAATCCAAATTAAGTGAAGCATTTAGTTATAGAATTCAAGATTTTAAAAAAGGGAAACACTTCCCTACATACTCACGGCTGGGGAGAAGCATTCGTCAGACTGATCAGACGCCGTTGATTTGTTCTGTATCTCACGGCTGAGATGTATGATTTTCTGGCCCGTCCCTATAATCTCTCCCTGATTTAATTGCCCGAACTAACTCTCCACGTCTCTCCTGCCCATCCCGTAGACATCGCCGAGCTCGCCATGCCGGCGCTGCCCCTGCCCTTGCTCTCTCCCCCAACACGAGTTCCTGACCCACCCGTCTACGATCTCTGTTCCACCTCGTCGATGTGTCATCTCATCCAGCAGCTGCGCGACTGACCAACCACTTGCTTACGAACGGGCTCGTAAACTCCCACGTCGCCGCGAACTCCACCAAGATCAAACCCTGCTCCACCGTTTTGGGTACAAGGCTAGCGATCCATTCATTCATGTTGAATGAAGGATACGTGCAATCCAGATTCAAGCTAATGCATGAATTGAGGCTCACATGTGCTTCATCCTCGTCACCTACTCTTGGATTTGTTTATTGATTTTTGGTCACACCGTCGCATGATTATGTATCGGATTGTAGGAAGCATGGAAGAAGGTGGTAAGATGCAGCACGTCTTTCCACAGGCCACGGTGCGAGAGACAAGGTCTTCGCACTTTTGCTTGCACTTCATGTAACTGCAGATGGTGCAGTGCTTCATGATCACCAGCAAATTATCTACTTAACCGAGACAAATGTTTGACCGTTGTGGCAACATGTTCCCATGAAGTTTAAAATTATCTATGCTCCCCTTTTGATGGAAACAAATATATGTTTGTATGGAAGAAATTCTCTGATATAATAAAAATATAGTATCATAATGATTTAGTAACAAATCGTATATCCTTGACCAAATCCTGATCATATGCCTCATTTTTGTTGTATGGAAGCAAATATTCATTTTTATAGATGCAAGTTCCAAATTCTTTGGAAGCAAGCAAATTATCATTTCATTGGATGCAAATACCAACTGCTTCGGAAGCAAAGTTCCAATTTAACCGACACAACTATGTTGCTGTTGTCAAACTACTCCCTCCGTTCCTAAATATTTGTCTTTCTAGAGGTTTCAAATGGTGACTACATACGGAACAAAATGAGTGAATCTACACTCTAAAATATGTCTATATACATCCGTATGTGGTGACCATTTGAAATCTCTAGAAAGACAAATATTTAGGAACGGAGGGAATACAATTGTAAACAATTCTGGTTGTTGTGGCCATGGAAGCAATTTATATGATCTGTTGAAACTATAAAGTTATAAATAGGTCCAAGCAATCCCTGTTTACAGTGGAAGCAATATTTTACCGACGACTGAAATACACAAATTCTAAATAGATCGAAGTGATTGCTGGTTGTCATGGAAGCACTTAGTGCGAACGACGGAAGCACAAATTTCAACCAGATGTAAGTAATCTCCAGTTGCTTTGGAAGCAAATTCTAATCTTTTGAAAGCAGTGTTGATTGGAAACAAATTAGCAAAGCGATCGTGAGTTGTTGTGGACGCAAAAATTTCGGCTCACTGAAGTAAACAAATTCTAACCTGATGGAAGCACCCTGTATTTTCCATGGAAACAAATTCATAGGCTGGCCAAGAAAAGGTCACGTGTAGAAGGCAATTAAAGTTTCATCCAAAATAAGGATGGGAAAAAATTGTATGGAAACAAATCGCATGCATGTAAAGCATGGCGCCTAATCAATTTGACATGGCCTGAGCAGTTATTAGGAAGTGAATTGATCGATATTAGTGCGGGATCACGCATGCTGCATGCAAACTACTGGGGCTGTACGTGCTGGATCCGATGGTCATCATGGTTCTCATCCTACGGTGGATGACCAGTCTGGTCAATGCAAAGGATCAGTAGTCTGATCCCTAGTGTCTCCCTTTAAAAAATGCAGCCAAGTTACACCAGTATGAGGTGCTCTGTAACGTACAAAAACGGCAAGGGCTGTATTCAGAAATAAAACAAGATGACAAATTTCCTCATGGGTACAATACAATGGCCTTATAAACCTGAACGGACCTGAACAGTCTGCCGTGCTGAAACCATTCTTGTTGCAAAACTGCCAAAACTAATAAGAAAACCAAACCTTCTTTTTAAAGGGACCTGCTTATCCACTAACTATAGTTACCTGGGTAATTTTAGCATTCAAATTCGTAGCATTGCCGAGCTTGGGTTGAATAAATAAATTTAGATTAACTTAATTCAAGAGGATCAATCTAATATGGAGTACATATATAAGAAGCTACATCAGTTTGCGATGAACATCATTCTTGTCCTCAGCAAGAATTTTCAATGTGCACAAACCTTGACAAATGATGTCCAGCTCGACATTGTATGGATGCACCTGATGAAAAAAAAGCCACTGCCCTCTTCTTCCATTACTCTCCTTTTGCTTTGTCCTTGACACACTAAAGAGGCTGAGGCTCACGCAATTTATTTATTTTTGACGCGTAGGCTCACGCAAATAACTAACCAATTAGTACAGGCAGCGCGAGATGATTCAAGCAGTACACAGAAGTATGGCGGCGACGGTGATTACGGTTCCGCCCGGTCATTGGCTTGCCAGGCCAGGACGTGTGCCACTCGAAATTCCTGAACAACAGTGGCTGCTAATCAGCTGAAACAGGAGAAAAAAGGATTCAGGGTAACCGGCTGAAGCAGGAAAAAAGATGCAGTAAAAGCAGCTCGAAACGATGAGGATGTGTCAGCATGCATCCCTATAGAAGGGGCAAGTCGGAAGATCTGTTTATAATATGGTAGGCATGTATGGATAGTCAATTAGTCATCATTCGAATACAATCAGCATTACGCTTTTGCAACTTTTAGAGCAGTAATCACATTATATATTACATCGGCTCTATGAAATTTACTACTGCCGAGCAAAAAGGATTACATCATACATTTGATCGTGAGAGATTTTCTTTTAGCAAAACGAATACAAGAACATAATGGCGCTGAACGAAACAAAGGAAAGTGACCATAAGTATAGTAATGTTGTATTAAAAACGGAAAACAAAAATATTCACAGGGGATAAAGTTGAAATTACATGGTCAAATAGGACCTCCATATCTCAATGAATCTCAAACTGGGATTTCGATCTCAATAAATCTCATATTCGGAGTTTCTAATAGCTGCTATAATGCTTTTACAAAATAGAGCTTACCTGAAAGTAAGAATATCTTGCATAGAGACCGAGGTAGGGATTCCTTGAGTATTACTCCCTCCGTTCCTTTATATAAACTGCAAATCGTTCGCCAGCTCTAATCTCGGTTGAAATTTTGAGAGCCAATTCTAAAGGCATCAGACTGTCAGCACCTGCAACATCTGAAGGGATAAGAATACCAGTTTCTGTAAATCATGTAATTCAACATCAATGTTGAATTTACACAACGATACTGTCAGCAACAAAGGAACTGCATGGCCTTTTTTCTAATACAACAACAATCACTGAATGTTAAGCTGGCATAGGACGTGAACGATACATGATTGTCTAGGAAAAGATACCCCATTTCAGTCAAAATCTATAAAAAAAGCACATGACATATCTAGCTAAGCAACGTTGCAAAATTATATGTCTACAATGGCCTAAAGCATGTCAGAGAACCATCATTGAATGGGATCAGAATAAAAACAATGATGGAAACGGAGCTTTGGACCTTGCAATATTAAGAAATCATCTAAACCTCTAAGCTTCCAACCTAATTGACAGAGGGGCATAACAGCTTATATGGAAATAATAGCTAAATCATGATTTGTAGCAGTGCAACTGAACACAAAGCCATTGGTGCATTATAGTACTATGCCTACTGTGGAACTTAACATATATCTGTAGTAATAACAGATGTAGGAAAGATTTGCTAGAACCTATTTAATGGAAAGTTCCAACAAAATATTGGATAGATCGGTCAAGTAACAAACCTGCAGTCTCACAGGTGCAACACCAAGAACTCAAGATGCTGGAGCTCCATCCAGCTATGCTCATTTGTTTCCTGGAGCCAACAAAATAGCAAAATCAAAGGCCCTTTAAAGTAACTGCTACTGAACCCACAATGCATAAAAAGAATGAAACATGGCAGGATGCTGCTAGGTAGTTTTCTTTGCAATCTAACTGAGTAAAAATAATAAATAGGGAGATGTAGCATTATCCATGTCACACAAAATAATACGGTGTGGCATGGAACCCAATGCGGCAGTTCTGAAATGTTAGTTCACAAGAAAGACAGCAGAGTAGTTATTAACAATCACATCTGAAACACTGGCAGATATATAATTCAACATATAACTGTCCATTGATTTATACTGGACAAAATCAGACCTTCGGCGAATCCTGGCAGTCAGACATACTGATCACACTATCCTGGAAAACACAACTTTAAAATGGTCATAGTGAGGCATACAAAAATGAATGTGCAAAACAGTATTATTTTTTTTCTTCACGGTTACCTAAACGGTTCAGAGGACCATGTGGAATTCGGAAGTAGAAAAATATGATCAGGATACAAAGTTGTATTTCGTGCTCCCACAAGACTAATAACCTGAAAAAGAACAAAGAATATATATCTGTCAATAACATGAAGACACCGGACTAAGGACAACACAGATTTACATTAAGCACTCTGCTGTCTTGGTGTTTCACTCATGACATATATATATATGTCAATATCATACTGTACTTGCAATCATGAGTGAAATACTTTGCATGAATAAAGTTCAATCAAGTTTGTAGCTCACTGTGCCTCGTGCGATGATACCATTCGTCAAGTTTCAAAGCACAAAAGTTGCCAAAGCAACACAAACATCAAGCTTCATACAAAAATTCCGAGAGATGTGGAATATCAGGGTGGATGTGGTGAAACACTGAAACACGTAACTAACTGAAAGAAAGATCTATGCCATCGTTGCATGAACCTCTAGAACGTTCAGTTTTACCACGGTACAAAAAAACTCAGAAAGAAAGCATGATTTGAGTACAAGTATGATACAAAAATAAAAAATAAAAGACAGTATCTCGATCCAAGTTCTGGCAGAAACTTGGACAAAACTTGTGCGAACACATCAGCAGTGCAATCAACTAAATTCATGAATTGGCAATATCCTGTATCTCGATCCAAGTTCTGGCAGAAACTTGGACAAACCTTGTGCGAACACATCAGCAGTGCAATCAACTAAGTTCATGAATTGGCAATATCCTGCAAAACTGCAATACCAACTAGTCTACTTGCTGCTTGGGTGGTGTATATATGGCTTATGATGGATGTCATGGAAAGGAAACAGAAAAAAAAAACCCGACCATCTGAATGCATAAGAGATCGGAAAACTGCAGCTGTGCCACCACATCAAATTCGTCAAATAAGCAACATCTGCAAATTTTAAGACAGGAAATCAAGATTAGAACAGATAAAATAAATTTGTATATTCAGAACTAAAAACTCACAATATACAAATGTGTTAAAATGAATGCAAAAACTGAAACACCTGAGCATATATGAGTTCTAGTTGCCCCCTGAATCTTCACTGGTACCGCTTCCCACATCAAGAATGTGACCTCGTGGTAACTTCACAAGCCATCTTGGTATCCACTACTAGATAAGAAATTTTGCGAGCCCTCAGAAGCTTACAACCATAGTGAAAATTACTTCTCTGAAAGAAATAAACTGGAAACGAACCTGAACAAAGTGGTTTCATCACAGGTAATTAGGCTCCCTTGAGCTGGAATGCAGGGTGAAACCAATAGTCTTTAAAGCTGTGCTGATGCAGTGATGCTACAACTGCAGAAAATAAAGTGGTCAGAATCAAAATCGCAAATAAATATGACCAAGCATATCAAATTCTTTACCTCAGTAACCAAGCCTCTACACAAGTCCTGGATTGGCCAGAAGATGACATCAGGGCCTCATTCTTAAGCAGAGCATTTTAGTTCAAAAGGGTTTTGAGTCATCAAGTAAACATTTCAGCTGAAATAAGCATATCATACTCCTCAATGTCATCATCTTTCTTCATCATTCCAGTAAGATCATCAAGCTTTTCATAGATGCTAAGGGAGTCAGGGTGTTTCTTGTCTTGTACAAGAAATAAGCTTGTCTTGTTCCCTACTGTGACCCAACTACATCCCGGAAATTTTGATACTCCATTTTCTCGCATTGCTTCTCTGGCTATCTTAGCTTCACCCCAGTTACCAGCTGCAGCATGTAAGCCTGAAACCAACACATATGTAGACGAGTTTTCTGGTTCCAACTCAGTAAGTTCTTTTGCTGCAACTTTCCCCCTTTCTTCATCATTGTGCATTCTGCATGCTGCAAGGTATGTCGCCCAGATCACACCATCAGGTCTGAAGGGCAACTGGTTAATAACTTCTTCAGCCTCTTCAAGATGACCACCTCGTCCAAGGAGATCAATAAAACACGCATAATGATCTACTCTAGGCTTTAATCCATAGACTTTGTTCATAGAATCAAAGTAATGCCGACCGACAGAAATTAAGCCAGCATGAGCACAAGCGATTAGGACACCAAGGAATGTAACTTCATCAGGCTTTAGTTGTGACTCCTGCATTTTCTGAAAAAGCATAAGTGCCTCGTCAGCATAACCATTCTTTGCAAATCCAACAATCATGGAGTTCCATAACGTGATGCCTTGCTTGTTTTCCAATTGTTTGAAGGCTTCAAAGGATGAGGTGATATCCCCACACTTGGAGTACATGTCTATGAGGGCACTAGTCGAAGTTTCATAAGAATTAAATCCAGATTTAATGATGAGCCCATGTATCTCTTTCCCATCGTTAAGAGCTGTAATCTCTGAACAAGCTTTGAGAATACTAGCGAATGTCGCCTCATCTGAGTGAACATCATAACTGCGCATTCTCCAAAATGACAGCAATGATTGAGAACTGTACCCATTTTGAGCATACCCTGAAATGATAGCTGTCCACTCAAGCAGGTTTTTGTGATCTGGCATCTCTGTCAACAGTTTGTCGGCATCCTCAGGCATTTTGGACTTCAAATATATCCGGATCAGTAAAACACCAAGGGAAGAATCATCATTCAGAAGACCAGACTTCATTGTGTAACAATGAGCTTGTTTGCCAACAATTGAACTGAGAAGTCCAGTACAACCAGAAAGAATGCTTGAAAATGTAAAGCTGGAGGGCTTTAAACCATCTCTAAGAACCTGCTGAAACAACTGTATAGCTTCATCATCTCTATTGTTCTGCACAAGACCTGCAATCAGAGCATTTATTGGGACTATACTACTTGCATCTACCTGTGCCAAAACCTTCCTACAAGATTCCACATCTCCATGCTTAGAATATAAATCAATCAGAGAGCTACCAACAGCATGATTTGAGCAGATACTATACTTCATTGCTAGGCAGTGGATTTGCTTTCCAGTCTCAGTAGCTCGAATATTGGAACATGCATTAACTACAGTAGCAAAAGACACCTCGTCTGGTGTTATACCATCCGCATTCATCAATCCAAGCATACCAATTGCTTCTTCCTCTTCTCCACTATGTGCAAGTCCAACTATAAGGGCATTCCAGGATACACTATCCTTGTAAGGAATCAGATTAAATAATGTTTTCGCATCATCTGTAGCTCCAAATTTGGAGTGCATATCTAATGTTGCATTAGCAACAAGCAAGCTTGCAGCCATGCCATTCTTGATTGTCACACACTGCACTTGTCTTCCCAGGTAATGTGAATCCAAGTAGGCACATGCACCAAGAACACTGACGAACGTGAACTCATCTGCCTCAAGACCAAGCCTCGTCATATACCAGAACATTTGGATGGCCTCTTCTTGTAGCTCATTTCGAACAAGCCCATTGAGCATCGCATTCCACATGACAATGTTCCTCTCACGGGAGAAATCAAACACATACCTCGCCTCACTAATGCAACCACATTTCGCATAAAGGTTGATCAGAGAACTACCCACGAAAACATTTGCATCCAAGCCATGCCTTATCGAGGACGCATGGAACTGTCGACCTTCAACAAATGCCTTCATATTGGCTGCTGCACTCAGCATGCTGGCGAAAGTCGATCTACTGGGCCATAATCCCTGCCTCTTCATACCCTTATACAATCCAAAAACCTCATTCTCGATCCCACTCTGTTGCGCATAACTGGAGATGACAGCATTCCAAGCAATCGTGCTCGGCGCCGGCATCCTCTTCAGCAAGGCCCTAGCATCATCCAGCCTACCCAAGCTCGCGAGAATGGAAATGACGGTGACACAAGTCACTTGGTCCAGAGAAGATCCCATCTTCAACATTCCCGAGAACAAAGACAATGCTTCCCCATATCTTCCAGCTCGGTGGTACCCAGAGATCATGCT
The DNA here is from genome assembly GCF_002575655.3 of Aegilops tauschii subsp. strangulata. Lineage (NCBI taxonomy): Eukaryota > Viridiplantae > Streptophyta > Magnoliopsida > Poales > Poaceae > Aegilops > Aegilops tauschii. Next base: position 44,370,891 of record NC_053037.3, read on the forward strand.
CGTCCAGCACACGGTGTCCGGGCATGCGATTCCGCCAAACACCCTGCGGGCATCCCCCACACAGCCGCACCTGGCGTACATGTTCACCAGCGCCGTCGCACAGAAGGCGCCTGAGAAGAAGCCGCTCTTCACCGCGTCACAGTGCACCTGTGTGCCACAGTCGAGGACGCCTAGCCTCCCGCACGCTGACAGGACCGCCGCGAGGTCAAACTGGTCCGGCCGACCACCGGCCAAGCGCTTGATGTGCTTGTATGAATCAAGAACCGCCGTCGCCGGATTCACCCGAACCATCGTCATCGAACCTCCCGAACGAGCCCAGTCGATTGAGGCTGTGTTTGGTTAGGCTGTGGCTTGACAGCTTTGGGAAAGTACCTGTGGGAGAGAAGCCGTGAGCTGTGTGCTGTGAGAAAGTTGTAAAGCCATTTGGCAAAAAACTGTCTAAACTGTGGCTGTGAGTGTAAACGTCTGAATGCGCCTAAAGACAGGAGGGGATGTTTACATGCTGTTTACCAATAAGGATCTCACTAAAAGTTGGCTTAGCTATACATGACAAATTGTAGCTAATTAACACCTAACCAAGTTTATTTATTTTTATAGAATTTTCGAGTTCAACAACTGTATGAACATTAACTTTTTCACACTTTGGATAGAAATAGGCGTGTGCATCGCATGGAGATACACCCTCAGAAAATGTGAGCATACAGATTGATTCCAACTTTCCATCAGAAGTACAAAGCATCAGTCACGGAACACTTGAAACAGTTAAACAAGTATAGCTTGCTCACTAAAGTAGCATCGGTTCAATCCGAGATTATCATGAACTTGCCGATTAAGAATTATCATCAGCAGTACAGTATCAAGTTGAAGCACAGGCAAGAAATGTATCTTCGCATCAATCTTTCCCCGGTCATACATGAATATGGTTAGGTTCCAGAACAACAAAATAGATAGGTTATATGTAGCTAATTTAACACACATAGAATTAGTTAAGAATCCGGCAGCCTCGATAACTAAGGATCGAATGGAACAACTTACAGAGCTTCACTTGTTCCCGTTCGGGTTGCAGGACAAGGGAAGGTCAATCGCCGATGGCAGCAGGATGTGGACGGCGAGGTCCGGCATCAGGACGTACTGGGGGGAGCGGCTGATTGGGGCGCTCGAGCTCTGGCGGCGGAGCGGCAGCCTGCCGACGACGTCGGGGGCGAGCTTCAGGGGCGGATGGTGCACGGGGGCGGGCGGGAGTGGGCGGCGGCGGGTAAAGGAGAGACAGGGCCTGCGCGGGAGGCGAATGGTGGACGGGGGCAGCGAGCGCGACGAGGGAGCGCTGCCGGCGGCCACGAAGAGGGCGGGGCGGGGCGGGGAGGGGAGGGACTGCGCGAGGAGTGAGACGTGCTGGGCCGAGCCCAAGCTCATGCCCTCCGCACATTAGGCTGTTTCGTTCGCTTGGGCTGCTACTAGGCCTGGACTGGGTCGGGGAGGCCGGACGGCGAATTCCCGTCGATCCACGAAGCGCACACAGGTCGTTTCCGACACGTCGAAATCACTAATTGAGAGTGCTTCTTGCAAAGATTACTTCCATCTGAGAACAAGTGGCAGCTTTATGTGTGCCACTTATCGCAACCTGAGAATTTTTTTTCGTAGATCCGTTTATTCAAAATATTTTATCTCTTGAACCGTGTGTCCGAATCTCGAACTGTTTTTACCGTCAGATTCCTTGTGTCGAGATATTCAAAACTAGATTCCATGTTGATAGGTTTTGACGAACTTTTTTTCATGACAAAAACTGGAAAAAAAACTGAATCGGGTGCACGGTTTTCTTCCCCTTCCGAAAGAAGCACGGCCGTGCCTCCCGCGAAAACACAACCATGCCTCTCCCGGAAGCGAAATCATGCATATCGCAGAAGAAAAAAAAAACAAGTTTTTTTCGTCTCCGGCCGTGCCTCTCGCGAAAGCAAAACGTGCCTCTCGCGGGAAAAAACAGAAAACGTGTTTTTCTTTTCGTTTTCGAGAGGCACGGCTATGCCTCTCGCGAAAGCAAAACCGTGCCTCTCGCGGAAGAAAAAAAAAGAAAACATGTTTTTTTATTCGTTTCCGAGAGGCACGGCCATGCCTCTCGCGAAATCAAAACCATGCCTTTCGCGAAAGCAAAAGAAAACATGTTTTTCTTGCACAATTTTTTTTCCAAATTTTTGTCCAAAAGCTAAGGAAGGCTGTTGGAAAACCAAAAAGTCGAAAAAAAACCGTTTAAAAAGCCGAAAACGTGTGCGGAAAAAAAATAAAACCAAACTTCGAATGGAGCATCCAAAGCGCGACACGTGGCGCTGATCGTTGCGAGGCTCCCGAAGGAGCGCTCGTTAACTAGTTGCTCCCCCGACACGTGGAATGACACGGGGCGACGACGGGAGGCGCAGTGAGGCCGACTGATATGTCTCCAACGTATCTATAATTTTTTATTATTCCATGCTATTATATTATCCATCTTGGATGTTTTATATGCTATTTTATATTATTTTTGGGACTAACCTATTAACTTAGAGCCTAGTGCCAGTTTCTGTTTTGTCCTGCTTTTTGAGTTTTACAGAAAAGGAATACCAAACGGAGTCCAAACGAGCTGAAAATTTACGGTGATTTTTTGTGGACCAGAAGAAGCCCCCGAAGCAAAAGAGTTGGGCCAAAAGAGTCCCGAGTCACCCACAAGGGTGGAGGGTGTGTCCCCCTGTCTTGTCGTTGACTCGTGGACCCCCCCTGACGTGAAACCGACGCCAAAAATTCCTATAAATCCAGAAACCCCCAGAAAGAAACCTAGATCGGGAGTTCCGCCGTCGCAAGCCTCTGTAGCCACGAAAAACCAATCGGGAGCCCGTTCCGGCACCCTGCCGGAGGGGGAATCCATCACCGGTGGCCATCTTCATCATTCCGGCGCTCTCCATGACGAGGAGGGAGTAGTTCACCCTCGGGGCTGAGGGTATGTACCAGTAGCTATGTGTTTGATCTCTCTCTCTCTCTTTCTCTCTCTCTCTCTCTCTCTCTCTCTCTCTCTCTCTCTTTCTCTCGTGTTCTTGATTTGGCATGATCTTGATGTACCGCGAGCTTTGTTACTATAGTTGGATCTTATGGTGTTCTCCCCCTCTATCTCCTTGTGATGAATTGAGTCTTTTCCTTTGAGGTTTTGTTATGTCAGATTGAATCTTTGGATGTGAGAGCACTTGATGTATGTCTTGCGATGGGATATCCGTGGTGTGATAACCCACAAGTATAGGGGATCATGTGTAGCCTTCTTCGATAAATAAGAGTGTCAAACCCAACGAGGAGCTAAAGGCAGAACAAATATTCTCTCAAGTTCTATCGACCACCGATACAACTCTACGCACACTTGACGTTCGTTTTACCGGAAACAAGTATGAAACTATTTTGCAAGATAAAGCTGCGAGTACTTTGCGAGAATAAAACTACGAATAAATTGCAAGGTAATAAAAGTGGATAGCTTTTGTCAACAAGAAAGTCATTTGTCCCTAGGCAATCGATAACAAGTACCGGTAATCATTCTTGTAATTTTATATGAGGGAGAGGCATGAGCTAACATACTTTCTCTACTTGGATAATATGCACTTATGATTGGACCCCTAGCAAGCATTCGCAACTACTAAAGATCATTAAGGTCGTGAAACCCAACCATAGCATTAAGTATCAAGTCCTCTTTACTCCCATACGCCATACCCCACCTACTCGAATTTAAGTTTCTGTCGCTCTCGCAACCCACCGTAAGCGAACCATGAACATATTGCAACACCCTACAGCGGGGGCCCCTCACGTTTGCGCGAGAACGGAGGGCACCGTAGGACAGCACCATAAATAAAATATACAATCATACCAACCAAGATCACGATTAACCCACAGGACAAAACGGATCTACTCAAACATCATAGGATAACCATAAATCATTGGGAAATAATATATGGAGTTGAGCACCATGTTTAAGTAGAGATTACGGCGGGGGGGAGGTGTTACACCGCTGCATAGAGGGGGAGAAAGTTGGTGTAGATGGTAGCAAGGTTGTTGATGTAGATCGCCGTCACGATCCTAGCCCCGGCGGCACTCCGGCGCCACCAGAAGCGAGGGGGAGAGAGCCCCCCTCCTTCTTCTTCTTCCTTGCCCCCCCCCCTAGATGGGAGGAGAGTTCCCCTATGTTCCATCGCCTCCATGGCCGTGGAGGGGCGAGAGCCCCTCCGAGATTGGATCTCCCTCTATGTCCTCTTCTGTTTCTCGTTCTAAGATCTGTTTCTCGTTCTAAGATCTGGCCCTTCACGGTTTCTTAAATTCCCGAAGATCCGTAAGTCCGATTGTGCTGAAATTTTTACACGATTTTTTCCATAAATTATCTTTCTTGTACCAGAAGAAGGGCCCCAACCGACCTTCGAGGAGGGCACAAGACCCCTGGGCGCGCCAGGGGGTGCCTGGCACGCCCTGGTGGGTTGTGGGCACTGTGGGCCCCCGTTTGCGTTGATTCCACCTCCTAAAAATCACATATATTCCAAAATAATTCTCCGTAAATTTTTATCGCGTTTGGACTTCGTTTGATATGGATTTTCTACGAAACAAAAACATGCAACAAACAGGAACTGGCACTGGGCACTGGATAAGTAAGTTAGTCCAAATAAATCATATAAAAAGTTGCCAAAAGTATGTTAAAGTTGTATAATATTGGCATCAAACAATAAAAAATTATAGATATGACGGAGACGTATCATGGTGACAATGGGATGTTCTGTTGATCCACTTGATGTATGTTTTGGTTATCAACTTGCGGATTCCCGTGATGACATTGGAGTATCTAGGTGACATTAGGGTTGATTGATGTGTGTCATATGGTGTTATTTTACTATGAACTTTAGGGTTGTTTGTGACACTTATAGGAACAGCTCAATGGATTGATCGGAAAGAATAACTTTGAGGTGGTTTCGTACCCTACAAGCAATTTCATCTTATGTTCTCCGCGATAGGAACTTTGGAGTGACTTTTGTCGCACGTCGAGGGATTGCCATATGATCTAATTATGTTATCATTGTTGAGAGAACTTGCACTAGTGAAAGTATGAACCCTAGGCCTTGTTTCCAAGCATTGCAATACTGTTTTCGATCACTTTTGTTACTAGTTACCTTGCTATTTTTATATTTTAAGATTACAAAAACCTATATCTACCATCCATATTACGCTTGTATCACCATCTCTTCGCCGAACTAGTGCACCTATACAATTTACCATTGTATTGGGTATTGGGTGTGTTGGGGACACAAGAGACTCTTTGTTATTTGGTTGTAGGGTTGTTTGAGAGAGACCATCTTCATCCTATGCCTCCCATGGATTGATAAATCTTAGGTCATCCACTTGAGGGAAATTTGCTACTATCCTACAAAACTCTACGCTTGGGGCCCAACACGAGTCTACAAGAAGAAGATTGCGTAGTAGACATCAAGCTCTTTTCTGGCGCCGTTGCCGGGGAGGTTAGTGCTTGAAGGTATATCTTTAGATCTTGCAATTGAATCTTTTAGTTTCTTGTTTTATCAATAGTTTAGTTTATAAAATAAAACTACAAAAAATGGAATTGAGGTTGCCTCATATGCTTCATCTTTTTAATGTCTTCCGTGAGAATGATGGAAAGGAAAGTTGTGCCAAAGTGTTAGAGGAAGAAGTCAATAAAATGTTTGGCACTAAATCTTTGAATGATGAGCATGATTGCAATGTTGTTAGTATGAATTCTTTGAATATCCATGATGCTAATGATATGAAAAGCTACAAGCTTGGGGATGCTATGTTTGATGAATATGATATTTTTAGTCCCCCAAGTTTTGATGAGCAAATTTATTATGATGATAGCATGCCTCCTATTTATGATGATTATATTGATGAAAGTGGATTTGGAGGAGTGTCAACTTTAGGAAGTAATGATCCCACTATTTTGGAGGGTGTTGAATCTTATTGTGATAATTATGAAAGTGGATTTGGAGAGGTCATGACTTTATTTAGTGATGAATCCACTATTTTGGAAGATGTTCCAATTGATTATGAGAATAAAGTTTTTATCTATGATGATTATTGCGATTACATGTATGCTATAAAAAATAATGATAACCATGAAACTCGTCATCATGATTTTAATTTTCAATTGTATTATGCCTCACATGATAGTCATTTTGTTGAGTTTGCTCCCACTACTATTCATGAGAAGAAATTTGCTTATGTGGAGAGTAATAAAATTTCTACGCTTGTGGCTCATGAAAAGAATGCTTTATGTGATGGTTATATTGTTGAATTCATTCATGATGCTACTGAAAATTACTATGCGAGGGGAACATATGCTTTTACATATTCCATTAATATCAAGTTTCCTCTCTATGTGTTGAAAGTTTTGAAGTCATGCTTGTTTTGCCTTCCTATGCTAGTTGATTCTTGTTCCCATAAGTTGTTTGATCACAAAATCTCTATGCATAGGAAGTGGGTTAGACTTAAATGTGCTTGCCACATATGTTTCATGATGCTCTCTTTGTGTTTCAATTCCTTTTATGCGAGCATCATTGAAATCATCATGCCTAGCTAGAAAGGCATTAAAGAAAAGCGCTTGTTGGGAGACAACCCAACACCGTTACCTACTATTTTCGTGTGTTCACATGATTAAGCTACTGTAGTAATCATGTTTTATAGCTTTTGTTTCAATAAAGTGCCAAGTAAGACCTTTGGGATGGTCTATGGTGATAGTTAACTTGATTTTGTGCAAAAAGAGAAACTTTTGCTCTCAGTCCAGGAATTCCAAAAATTCAGTGGAACGTGCTTTTGATCTGAAGTTTTCACACATGATTGATATACAAATTTCCTACGTTGTCCTAATTTTTCAGAATTTTTGGAGTTACAGAAGTATAAGAAGTTTCCAGATTGCTACAGACTGCTCTGTTTTAAACAGATTCTGTTTTCTATGTGTTGTTTGCTTATTTTGATGAATCTATGAGTAGTACCGGAGGGTATGAACCATGGAGAAGTTGGAATACAGTAGATATAACACCAATATGAATTTAGAATGAGTTCACAACAGTACCTAAGTGGTGATTTGCTTTCTTATACTAACGGATCTCATAAGATTTTCTGTTGAGTTTTGTGTTGTGAAGTTTTCAAGTTTTGGGTAAAGTTTCGATGGACTAAGGAACAAGGAGTGGCAAGAGCCTAAGCTTGGGGATGCCCAAGGCACCCCAAGGTAATATTCAAGGAAAACCAAGCAATTAAGCTTGGGGATGCCCTGGATGGCATCCCCTCTTTCGTCTTCATTCATCGGTAACCTTACTTGAGGCTATATTTTTATTCATCACATGATATGTGTTTTGCTTGGAGCGCCATTTTCTTTTGTTTATATTTGCTTGCTGTTATTCAGAGACATGTTTTATATCTTTTAGTTCAATATATAAAAAGGTCAAGTATAGCCTTTACCATGCTTATTTTACAAGTCTTTATGTTGCTGTTTGAAAACAGAAAGTTTGCTGTTATGTTTTGAATATTGGTGAATAGTCAGAACATGATAAAATCTTGAAATTTTTACACAGTAAGGTACAACAAATTTTATACAGTGTGGTAATTTTTCAGAATTTTTGGAGTTAGGGAAGTATGATTCCTCTTGCATTCTTTATAGGCTGTTCTATTTAGACAGATTGCTATTATGTTTGCATATGTTTGCCTGTTTAATGATTCTATTTGAGGATAGGAGTATTAAATATGCAGAGGCATTTAGTAGGAAATATCAAATAATAATTTTAGTGATTTGCTACAATAGAGAATGATACGGTTTTGCATTGATTTATACTAACTTATCTCACGAGTTCTTGTTGAGTTTTGTGTGGATGAAGTTTTTAAGATTTAGGGAAACTATGATATGAGAGGAATTAAGGAGACACAAAAGCTCAAGCTTGGGGATGCCCAATGCATCCCTAATTAATATTTCAAGAAATCTCAAGCATCTAAGCTTGGGGATGCCCCGGTTGGCATCCCACATTTCTTCTTCAACAACTATCGGTCAGTTTTGGTTGAGCCTAAGTTTTTGCTTTTTCACATGATATGTGCTATCCTTGTAATGTCATTTTATTTTGTTTTGCTTGCTGTTTGAATAAAATACATTAGATCTGAAATTTTTAAATGAGAGAGAGTCTTTACATAGCTAAATAATTATTTGACTACTCATTGATCTTCACTTATATCTTTTTGGAGTAGTTTGTCATTTACTCGTGTGCTTCACTTATATCCTATGAGTAAATGGTTGAATGAATTGAATATATAAATCTGAAATTATATATGATTCATATGCTTATCCCATGAGGAGTAATGACTTCACATATAAGAAGTATAGGTGGTAAATTTATTGAAAGTTAGCAAACATAGTATTGGTCACTTGAACAATTCATGAAAGAATATTGAAGGAAGAGAGATTTCACATATAAATATACTATCTTGGACATCTTCTATGATTGCGAGCCCCATTAATTATTTTCAAACTTGATCAAATTAGTTGAAGTTGGACAAGGAAGACAACATAATGAGTTATGCTTGGGTATATTTGTATAGAAGTTATATTGTTATGGATCCTCCAACATGTGGTGCTTGCTATTTAGAATCTTTTGCTAGCCAAAATTTCTGTACTAAGCGGGAATACTGCTTGTACATCCAAACTCCTTGAACCAAATTTCTTCCATGAGTGTCCACTATATCTACCTATATGCGGTATTTACCTGCCGTTCCAAGTAAATTTGCATGTGCCAAACTCTAAACTTTCAAATAATAATATGTTTTGTATGCCTGAACCGCTCATGTAGTGACTAGGGGCTGTCAGTATCTTCCATGCTAGGTGGGTTATTCACACGATGAGTGTTTATTCACTTATCATTCATGAGAGAGTGGCTGGTAATTGGGATGCCTAGTCCTATGATCAAAAGATCAAACACGAAATCGCAAATAATTAAACAAAACTCCCCCAGGATTGCTGATAGTTGGACGGTACCCGTTGTTTCGGACCAGCTGTGGAATGTGCTTGTTAGTGGTGGGGGAGTAAAAACTTTACCATTCTGTCTGGGAACCGCCTATAATGTATCTAGTATGGAAGATATTGGGAACTCTTGGTTGTTATGTTGACAATGAAAGCTTACCTCTCAAAATTATTTTCATCTTTGTTTTAAAAGCTTCGAGCTCTGGCACCTATGCAAATCCATGCTTCCCTCTGCGAAGGGCCTATCTTTTACTTTTATCCAAGAGTCAGTAGTATTCCTTCTCATTCCAACCTACTCTTTAGTTGGCAAGCATCATGTGATGGAGAAAGATCTAAGCATATATGGCCATTCAAATATATTTGATCATGAATTATTATTGTTGACAATTATCTATATGATAAATAAGTTGGGAGGCGAAACATTAAGCCCTATCTTTCTCTGTGTTCAATGGATGCTATTTGTTCTAAAAATATGCTTTGAGTGGAAGCAATCATGGAAGACTATATGATAGTTGCATATGTGGTATTTGCTAAATCAAAGCTCTTACATAGACCCTTCCAGAAAATAAGATGAATTGCAATTGTTTGATGACTGAGAACCTAGTTTGTTAGTTTTCAAGAAAGTTTATGATCTATGCTTTAACATGTGAATAGCTTGTTGCTTGATCATTGATGACCCACAAGTATAGGGGATCAATCGTAGTCCTTTCGATAAGTAAGAGTTTCGAACCCAACGAGGAGCAGAAGGAAATGACAAGTGGTTTTCAGCAAGGTATTCTCTGCAAGCACTGAAATTATAAGTAGCGAGTAGTTTGATAGCAAGATAATTTGTAACGAACAAGTAACGGTAATAGTAACAAAAGTGTAGGAAGGTAGCGCAATACTTTTGAGGCAAAGGACAGGCCAAAACGGTCTCTTATGATAAGCAAAGCATTCTTGAGGGTACACGAGAATTTCATCTAGTCACTTTCATCATGTTGGTTTGATTCGTGTTCACTACTTTGATAATTTGATATGTGGGTGGACCGGTGCTTAGGTGCTGTTCTTACTTGAAGAAACCTCCTACTTATGATTAACCCCCTCGCAAGCATCCGCAACTACAAGAAAAGTATTAAGAATAAATTCTAACCATAGCATTAAACTTTTGGATCCAATCGGTCCCTTACGGAATAGCGCATAAACTAGGGTTTAAGCTTCTATCACTCTCGCAACCCATCATCTAATAACTACTCCAAAATGCATTCCCTAAGGCCCAAATATGGTGAAGTGGCATGTAGTCGACGTTCACATGACACCACTAAGGGAATCACAACATACAAACTATCAAAATATCTAACACATATCAAGTTCACATGATTACTTGCAACAAAATTTCTCCCATGACCTCAAGAACAAAAGTAACTACTCACAAATGATAATCATGCTCAAGATCAGAGGAGTATTAAATAGCATGATGGATCTGAACATATAATCTTCCACCAAATAAACCATATAGTAATAAACTACAAGATGTAATCAACACTACTAGTCACCCACAAGTACCAATCTATAGTTCCGGTACAAAGATTGAACATAAGAGATGAACTAGGGTTTGGGAGGAGATGGTGCCGTTGAAGATGTTGATGAAGATTTCCCTCCCCAAGATGAGAGGGTTGTTGGTAATGATGATGACGATGATTTCCCCCTCGGGGGGGGGGGGGGGGGAGTTCCCCCGGCGGAGTCGCTTCACCGGAGGGCAAAAGTGCTCCTGCCAAAGTTCCACCTTGAGACGGGGCGCTTCGTCCCTAAAGTCCTCTCCTTATTTTTTTCTAGGTCAAAATGACTTATATACCAGAAGAGGGGCACCGTAGGTGGGCTGGGCTGACCACAACCCACCAGGGCGCGCCTGGGGGGCCTGGCGTGCCCTGGTGTCTTGTGCTCACCAGGTGGCCCCCCTCCGGTAGTTATTTGCTCCACTATTTCTTATTTATTCCATAAAAATTCCCCGTGAAGTTTCAGCTCATTTGGAGTTGTGCAGAATAGGTGGCCTGACGTAGCTTTTCCAGGTCCAGATTTCCAGCTGCCAGAATTCTCCCTCTTTGAGTGAATCTTGCATATAATGAGAGAAAAGGCATTATAATTACTCCAAAAAACATTATTATGCATAAAAACATTATAAATAACAGTAGGTAAACATGATGCAAAATGGACGTATCAATCATGAGAAGTTTTATGAGATGAGCTACTGTTATGATATATAATGATGCTACAAGAAGTGATTGAAATTATCATTGATCAAACTTGTGCACTTGCTAGCATTCCACATCAAAAATTCTGTTTTTATCATTTACCTACTCGAGGACGAGCAGGAATTAAGCTTGGGGATGCTTGATACGTCTCCAACATATCTATAATTTTTTATTGTTCCATGCTATTATATTATCCATCTTGGATGTTTTATATGCATTTATATTATTTTTGGGACTAACCTATTAACTTAGAGCCCAGTGCCAGTTTCTGTTTTTTCCTTGTTTTTGAGTTTTATAGAAAAGGAATACCAAACGGAGTCCAAACGAGATGAAAATTTATGGTGATTTTTGATGGACCAGAAGAAGCTAGCCCCCGAAACAAAAGTGTTGGGCCAGAAGAGTCCCGAGTCATCCACAAGGGTGGAGGGCACGCCCCCCTGTCTTGTCGTTGACTCGTGGACCCCCCTGACGTGAAACCGACGCCAAAAATTCCTATAAATCCAAAAACCCCCCAAAAGAAACCTAGATCGGGAGTTCCGCCGTCGCAAGCCTCTGTAGCCACGAAAAACCAATCGGGAGCCCGTTTCGGCACCCTGTCGGAGGGGGAATCCATCACCGGTGGCCATCTTCATCATCCCGGCTCTCTCCATGACAAGGAGGGAGTAGTTCACCCTTGGGGCTGAGGGTATGTACCAGTAGCTATGTGTTTGATCTCTCTCTCTCTCTCTCTCTCTCTCTCTCTCTCGTGTTCTTGATTTGGCACGACTTGATGTACCGCGAGCTTTGTTACTATAGTTGGATCTTATGGTGTTCTCCCCCTCTATCTCCTTGTGATCACTTGAGTCTTTTCCTTTGAGGTTTTGTTATGTCGGATTGAATCTTTGGATGTGAGCACTTGATGTATGTCTTGCGATGGGATATCCGTGGTGACAATGGGATGTTTTGTTGATCCACTTGATGTATGTTTTGGTTATCAACTTGCGGATTCCCGTGGTGACATTGGAGTATCTAGGTGGCATTAGGGTTGATTGATGTGTGTCACATGGTGTTATTTTACTACGAACTCTAAGGCTGTTTGTGACACTTATAGGAATAGCTCAATGGATTGATCAGAAAGAATAACTTTGAGGTGGTTTCGTACCCTACCATAATCTCTTCGTTTGTTCTCCGCTATTAGTGACTTTGGAGTGACTTTTTGTTGCATGTTGAGGGATAGTTATATGATCCAATTATGTTATTATTGTTGAGAGAACTTGCACTAGTGAAAGTATGAACCCTAGGCCTTGTTTCCTAGCATTGCAATACCGTTTACGCTCACTTTTATCGCTTGCTACCTTGCTGTTTTTATATTTTAAGATTACAAAAACCTATATCTACCATCCATATTACGCTTGTATCACCATCTCTTCACCGAACTAGTGCACCTATACAATTTACCATTGTATTGGGTGTGTTGGGGACACAAGACACTCTTTGTTATTTGGTTGTAGGGTTGTTTGAGAGAGACCATCTTCATCCTACGCCTCCCACGGATTGATAAACCTTAGGTCATCCACTTGAGGGAGATTTGCTACTGTCCTACAAAACTCTGCGCTTGGAGGCCCAACACGAGTCTACAAGAAGAAGGTTGCATAGTAGACATCACCGACGACAGCGACGGACTTATCCGGTAACTCAGAGCAACTCCAACACGTCGACCCATTTCGTCCGCGCGCGTCAGTTTGGGTCGCGGTGGACAGAAAAATCGGCCCAACGCGCCGACCCAAATGGACGTGCGTCCGTTTTCGTCCGCCTGTCGACCCATTCGCGGCCCAATTTTGAGCTTCATTTGCGTCGACGCAGACACCAGACGGACGCGCGCGCCTGATACGTCTCCAACGTATCTATAATTTATGAAGTATTCATGCTATTATATTTTTGGGACTAACCTATTAACCCAGAGCCCAGTGCCAGTTTCTGTTTTTCTCCTTATTTCAGTGTTTCGTAGAAAAGGAATATCAAACGGAGTCCAAACGGAATGAAACCTTCGGGAGAGTTATTTTTGGAATGGAAGCAATCCAGAAGACTTGGAGTGTACGTAAGGGAAGCAACGAGGAAGGCACGAGTCAGGGGGGCGCGCCCTCTACCCTCATGGGCCCCTCGTGGCTCCCCTTACCGACTTCTTTCGCCTATATATGTCCATATACCCTAAAAACATCGGGGAACTGAATAGATCGGGAGTTCCGCCGCCGCAAGCCTCTGTAGCCACCAAAAACCAATCGGGACCCTGTTCCGGCACCCTGCCGGAGGGGGAATCCCTCACCGGTGGCCATATTCATCATCCCGGCGCTCTCCATGACGAGGAGGGAGTAGTTCACCCTCGGGGCTGAGGGTATGTACCAGTAGCTATGTGTTTGATCTCTCTCTCTCTCTCGTGTTCTTGAGGTGATACGATCTTGATGTATCGCGAGCTTTGCTATTATAGTTGGATCTTATGATGTTTCTCCCCCTCTACTCTCTTGTAATGGATTGAGTTTTCCCTTTGAAGTTATCTTATGGATTGAGTCTTTAAGAATTTGAGAACACTTGATGTATGTCTTGCGTGGGATACCCGTGGTGACAATGGGGTATTCTATTAATTCACTTGATGTATGTTTTGGTGATCAACTTGCGGGTTCCGCCCATGAACCTATGCATAGGGGTTGGCACACGTTTTCGTCTTGACTCTCAGGTAGAAACTTTGGGGCACTCTTTGAAGTACTTTGTGTTGGTTTGAATAGATGAATCTGAGATTGTGTGATGCATATCGCATACCCACGGATACTTGAGGTGACATTTGAGTATCTAGGTGACATTAGGGTTTTGGTTGATTTGTGTCTTAAGGTGTTATTCTAGTACGAACTCTATGATAGATCGAACGGAAAGAATAGCTACGTGTTATTTTACTACGGACTCTTGAATAGATCGATCAGAAAGAATAACTTTGAGGTGGTTTCGTACCCTACCATAATCTCTTCGTTTGTTCTCCGCTATTAGTGACTTTGGAGTGACTTTTTGTTGCATGTTGAGGGATAGTTATATGATCCAATTATGTTATTATTGTTGAGAGAACTTGCACTAGTGAAAGTATGGACCCTAGGCCTTGCTTCCTAGCATTGCAATACCGTTTACGCTCACTTTTATCGCTTGCTACCTTGCTGTTTTTATATTTTCAGATTACAAAAACCTATATCTACCATCCATATTGCACTTGTATCACCATCTCTTCGCCGAACTAGTGCACCTATACAATTTATCATTGTATTGGGTGTGTTGGGGACACAAGAGACTCTTTGTTATTTGGTTGCAGGGTTGCTTGAGAGAGACCATATTCAACCTGTGCCTCCCACGGATTGATAAACCTTAGGTCATCCACTTGAAGGAAATTTGCTACTGTCCTACAAACCTCTGCACTTGGAGGCCCAACAACGTCTACAAGAAGAAGGTTGTGTAGTAGACATCAAGCTCTTTTCTGGCGCCGTTGCCGGGGAGGTGAGTGCTTGAAGGTATATCTTTAGATCTTGCAATCGAATCTTTTTGTTTCTTGTTTTAGCACTAGTTTAGTTTATAAAAGAAAACTACAAAAAAAATGGAATTAAGGGTGCCTCGTATGCTTCATCTTTTTAATGTCTTTCGTGAAAATAAGGATTCCGATAATTGTTCTCAAGTGCTAGAAGAAGAATGCATTAGAATGTTTGGCACTAAATATTTGAATGATGAGCATGATTGCAATGTTGTTAGTATGAATTCCTTGAATATCCATGATGCTAATGATGTGCAAAGCCACAAGCTTGGGGATGCTACGTTTCATGAAGATGATATTTTTTTGTCCCCCAAGTATTGATGAGCAAATTTATTATGATGAATGCATGCCTCCTATTTATGATGATTATTGTGATGACATGTATGCTATAAAGAATAAACATAACCATGAAACTTGTCATCATGATTTTAATTTTCAATTGGATTATGCTTCACATGATAGTTATTTTGTTGAGTTTGCTCCCACTACTATTCATGAGAAGAATTTTGCTTATGTGGAGAGTAGTAAATTTTCTATGCTTGTAGATCATGAAAAGAATGCTTTAGGTGCTGGTTATATTGTTGAATTTATTCATGATGCTACTGAAAATTATTATGAGGGAGGAACATATGCTTGTAGAAATTGCAATAATATCAAGTTTCCTCTCTATGTGCTTAAAGTTTTGAAGTTATTCTTGTTTTGCCTTCCTATGCTAGTTGATTATTGTTCCCGTAAGTTGTTTGCTCACAAAATACCTATGCATAGGAAGTGGGTTAGACTTAAATGTGCTAGCCATATTCTTTATGATGCTCTCTTTATGTTTCAATTCTTATCTTTTATGTGAGCATGGTTGAAATCATCATGCCTAGCTAGGGGCGTTAAACGTTAGCGCTTGTTGGGAGGCAACCCTATTTTATTTTAGTTTCTTGCTTTTTGGTTCTGTTTAGGAATAAATAATCTATCTAGCTTTTGTTTAGATGTGGTTTTGTGTTTTAATTAGTGTTTGTGCCAAGTAGAACCTTTGGGAAGACTTGGGTGAAGTCTTTATGATCATGCTGTAAAAAACAGAAATTTTAGCGCTCACGAGATTAGCTAAAACTTTTTACTGAAGAGTGCTATTTAGTTGATTATTTTTTCAGATGATTAATAGACAAATTCCTCAGGTCCACCAATTTATTTTAGAATTTTTGGAGTTCCAGAAGTATACGTTTGATACAGATTACTACAGACTGTTCTGTTTTTGACAGATTCTGTTTTTGTGTGTTGTTTGCTTATTTTAATGAATCTATGGCTAGTAAAAGAGTTTATAAACCATAGAGAAGTTGGAATACAGTAGATTTAACACCAATACAAATAAAGAATGAGTTCATTACAGTACCTTGAAGTGGTGTTTTGTTTTCTTTCGCTAACGGAGCTCACGAGTTTTCTGTTAAGTTTTGTGTTGTGAAGTTTTCAAGTTTTGAGTAAAGATTCGATGGACTATGGAATAAGGAGTGGCAAGAGCCTAAGATTGGGGATGCCCAAGGCACCCCAAGGTAATATTCAAGGACAACCAAGAGCCTAAGCTTGGGGATGCCCCGGATGGCATCCCCTCTTTCGTCTTCGTTCATCGGCAACTTTACTTGGAGCTATATTTTTATTCACCACATGATATGTGTTTTGCTTGGAGCGTCATTTTATTTTCTTTAGCCTTGCTTGCTGTTTGAATAAAATACCAAGATCTGAAATTCTTAAATGTTAGAGAGTCTTCACATAGCTACTTAATTATTTAACTACTCATTGATCTTCACTTATATCTCTTTGGAGTAGTTTGTCATTTACTCGTGTGCTTCACTTATATCCTATGAGTAAATGGTTGAATGATTTGAATGTAATAAATCTGAAATTATATATGTTTCATATGCCTTTCCCATGAGGAGTAACGACTTCACATGTAAGAAGTAGAGGTGGTAAATTTTTTTTGAAGGTTAGCAAACATTGTATTGGTCACTTGAACAATTCATGAAAGAATATTGAAGCAAGAGAGATTTCACATAAATATACTACCTTGGACATCTTCGATGATTGTGAGCCCCATTAATTATTTTCAAACCTGAGCAAATTAGTTGAAGTTGGACAAGGAAGACAACATAATGAGTTATGCTTGGGTATATTTGTATAGAAGTTATATTGTTATGGATCCTCTAACATGTGGTGCTTGCAATTTAGAATCCTTTGCTAGCCAAAATATCTGTACTAAGCGGGAATACTGCTTGTTCATCCAAATTCCTTGAACCAAGTTTCTTCCAGGGGTATCCACCATATCTACCTATATGCGGTATTTACCTGCCGTTCCAAGTAAATTTGCATGTGCCAAACTCTAAACCTTCAAATAATAATCTGTTTTGTATGCCCGAATCACTCATGTAGTGACTAGGGGTTGTCAGTATCTTCCATGCTAGGTGGGTTATTCTCACGATGAGTGGACTCCGCTCATCATTCACGAGAAAATGGCTGGTAACTGGGATGCCCAGTCCTATGATCAAAAGATCAAAAATAAATTCGCAAATAATTTAAACAAAACTCCCCCAGGAATGTTGATAGTTGGACAGCACCCGTTGTTTCGGACAAGCCGTGGAGTGTGAATGTTGGTGGAGGGGGAGTAAAAACTTTACCTTTCTGCGTGGGAACCGCCTATAATGTATCTAGTATGGAAGATATTGGGAACACTTGGTCGTTATGTTGACAATGAAAGCATACCTCTCAAAATTATTTTCATCTCTGTTTTTGCTTCGAGCTCTCGCACCTCTGCAAATCCCTGCTTCCCTCTGTGAAGGGCCTATCTTTTACTTTTATGCAAGAGTTAGTAGTATTCCTTCTCATTCCAACCTACTCTTTAGTTGGCAAGCATCATGTGATGGAAAGATCTAAGCATATATGGCCATTCAAATATATTTGAGCATGAATTATTACTGTTGACATTACCCTTGAGGTGAAAGGTTGGGAGGCGAAACATTAAGCCCCTATCTTTCTCTATGTTCGATGAATACCATTTGTTCTAAAAATATGCTTTGAGTGGTAGCAATCATGGAAGACTAAATGATAGTTGAGTATGTGAAGTTTGCTGAATCAAAGCTCTGACATAGACTCTTCCTGAAAATAAGATGAATTGTAATTGTTTGATGACTAATAACACGGTTTGTTAGTTTTCAAGAAAGTTTATGATCTATACTTTAACATGTGAATAGTTTGTTACTTGATCATGCAAAGTTTTATGATATGAGCTACTGTTATGACATATAGTGATGCTAGAAAAGGTGATTGAAATTATCATTGATCAAAGTTGTGCACCTGCTAGCATTCACACTTCATGAATTCTTTCTTTTATCATTTACCTACTCGAGGACGAGCAGGAATTAAGCTTGGGGATGCTGATACGTCTCCAACGTATCTATAATTTATGAAGTATTCATGCTATTATATTATCCATCTTGGATGTTTAATGGGCTTTATTATGCACTTTTATATTATTTGTGGGACTAACCTATTAACCCAGAGCCCAGTGCCAATTTCTGTTTTTCTCCTTGTTTCAGTGTTTCGCAGAAAAGGAATATCGCGAGCTTTGCTATTATAGTTGGATCTTATGATGTTTCTCCCCCTCTACTCTCTTGTAATGGATTGAGTTTTCCCTTTGAAGTTATCTTATCGGATTGAGTCTTTAAGAATTTGAGAACACTTGATGTATGTCTTGCGTGGGATACCCGTGGTGACAATGGGGTATTCTATTAATTCACTTGATGTATGTTTTGGTGATCAACTTGCGGGTCCCGCCCATGAACCTATGCATAGGGGTTGGCACACGTTTTCGTCTTGACTCTCAGGTAGAAACTTTGGGGCACTCTTTGAAGTACTTTGTGTTGGTTTGAATAGATGAATCTGAGATTGTGTGATGTATCGCATACCCACGGATACTTGAGGTGACATTGGAGTATCTAGGTGACATTAGGGTTTTGGTTGATTTGTGTCTTAAGGTGTTATTCTAGTACGAACTCTATGATAGATCGAACGGAAAGAATAGCTACATGTTATTTTACTACGGACTCTTGAATAGATCGATCAGAAAGAATAACTTTGAGGTGGTTTCGTACCCTACCATAATCTCTTCGTTTGTTCTCCGCTATTAGTGAGTTTGGAGTGACTTTTCGTTGCATGTTGAGGGATAGTTATATGATCCAATTATGTTATTATTGTTGAGAGAACTTGCACTAGTGAAAGTATGGACCCTAGGCCTTGTTTCCTAGCATTGCAATACCATTTACGCTCACTTTTATCGCTTGCTACCTTGCTGTTTTTATATTTTCAGATTACAAAAACCTATATCTACCATCCATATTGCACTTGTATCACCATCTCTTCGCCGAACTAGTGCACCTATACAATTTATCATTGTATTGGGTGTGTTGGGGACACAAGAGACTCTTTGTTATTTGGTTGCAGGGTTGCTTGAGAGAGACCATCTTCAACCTACGCCTCCCACGAATTGATAAACCTTAGGTCATCCACTTGAGGGAAATTTGCTACTGTCCTACAAACCACTGCACTTGGAGGCCCAACAACGTCTACAAGAAGAAGGTTGTGTAGTAGAAATCAACGCCACGCGCCAACTACTCCTCCTGGCCCGCCAGTCGGTGGCAAAGCATCCACCATTTCCCTCCACTTTCCCAAAAACCCTCCCGCCCGCGCGCTCCCTGTCGCTCGCCATGGACGACGCCATCGATGCCGCCGCCAGCCTTGCCTCCCTCATCTCGTCCAACATTTCCTCCGCCGCCTCCGGCAAATGCAAGCTCCGCGCCCCCGCAAGACCTCCGCGGCACCCAAGAAGAAGAAGCAGCTAACGCCCGAGCAGCGGGCCGCGGAGTCGGCGAAGAGGAAGGGCCGAAGGCACGCGACGGAGGCAAGGGACGAACCAGCGGCTGCCGCCTCCCTCACTGCCGCCACGCAGCGCAGGAGGAAACCAACGCCCGCGTCACGGCGGCAACGAGGGAGGCCCTGGTCTACCTAGGGTTAAACCCTGGCCAGCACGGGCTCGTCAACGCTGCCGTGACCGCGGCCAGGACTGGCTCGTCCGCGTTTCCTCAGATGGTGCTGCCAGAGTCGCCCCGCGTGTCGGGGGTGGAGATCATGAAGGTGGACCTCAGCACCGTGTCGCCGAGGAAGAGGCCGTGGTTCGAGAAGATGCAGGCCGACATGCTCAAGTTTGACGACGAGTGATATGTCGGCGACCGACCGCCGTCCCTTTTTTGTATGCCGGGCAAGTGTGCTGGCATGACCACGGCCGAGATGGCGTGGTCGAATTCCCTCCCCTTTTTGTGTGCTGGCATGTGTGCCGGCCGCTGGCAAGTGCGCCGACATGGACTGTGTGATGTTTTTTGGAGCTGGCATTGTATGCCGGCCACTGGCATGGTGCCAACATGAACTTTGGACGACGGCATGGCCGCTGGCATGATCTACGGCCGCGGGCCTTTTCAAATTTGTGCGCAGACATGAAAAGGGTAGCGGGCGTTGGGTGCACTGCCGACCCAAATGATAAACAGGGCGGACGCCGAGCGAGCGGCCGACCCAAACGGACAAAAAGCGGACAAATCGCCGTCCGTTTGGGTCGGCTCGTTGGAGTTGCTCTCACCTCCTTCCTCGCCCTCCCGTTCCTTCCTTCTACCCTGCCACCCGAGCCCCGACTGCGGAGGCTCCCCTCTCCCCCGTCCACGTTCTCCGGCGCCCGCGGTGACCTACCTTGCAGCCGCCCACCAGGAGCATAGTTTGCACCATCGTTTCCTCTTGTAGTAGGAGCAGTTGTGACAACGATGGAGAAGAGCGGCGACGGTCCATTCAGGGGAACAGGAAGAGTGGAAGGGTGGTGGCTAGGTCAGCGGGGAAGGGTCACGCGAGGAGAGAGCGGTTTGAGAAGGGTGGTCATTCAAGAGTTGTTGGGTCATGTCTGTGGGGGGGGGGGGAGGATTTTGCTGGGGTCGAACGCAACCTTGCTGCCGAGCGGTAGCCTATCTGTTTTTTTTTGAAGAAATGCTAAGCTTTATTAGTCAAAGTTCACAATATTTGGGATACAAATGGGACCATGGGGGGCTGTCCCAACCAGACATGAGATCACGATATAAAGAATGAGAAAACTTGGCAATAAATGGGCTTCACTATTTGATGCCTGACCCTTGAAACGAAAATACAATTAAACTCTGCACCTCTTAACTTAATTTTGTGAGAAGATTGATGGATGTTCACCTCTCTCAACAGCCAGACCAGTTGCGCTGGAAACTTACTCGGAATGGGGTATTTTCGGTAAAATCCATGTATGTGGATATTATTAATTCTGGCATTATCCTTCGATCTTTGCATATCTGGAGAGTCAAAGTGCCCTAAAAAATTAAAGTGTTTATGTGGTTTGTTCACAAGCAAGTCATTCTAACTAAGGACAATTTGGCTAAGCGTAACTGGACAGGATCGCGAAGATGTAGTTTTTGCGATCATGATGAGTCTGTCAAACACCTCTTTCTCGATTGCCCAATGGCAAAAATATTATGGCGGTCTGTGCACATAGCTTTCAACATTACTCCTCCGAATACCATCCACACGTTATTTGGGACGTGGCTAGATGGAGTACAATCAGAAACCGCGGAACTAATTCGTGTAGGAGTGTGTGCTCCATTATGGGCTATATGGAATTGTAGGAATGATTTGGGTTTTAACAGAACAACACATATTCATTTCTTGCAGGTTATTTTTCGGGCCACTACACTGCTCCGTATGTGGTCGCTACTCACTCCGACGGATGCCAGGGAGCGTATGGTTACTGGGCCTATCCGTTGGGAGACGGTAGCACGGGCTATCTTCAACCGGTTTGGATGGCGGTCATGTAATAGGATAGGTGTTTAGTTTCCTATCTTTCTTTATTCCACCGGTTGTGGCTATTCCGCTTTCTTGCAGTTAGCTCTTTGTGAGCCATTCTGTAATTCGAGACCTGATGACTTTGTCGGACTATTTGCTTTTTAATAAGATGGCCGCATGCATCTTTATGATGCAGAGGCCGGGGGATAACCTCCTTTTTGAAAAAAAACCTCTTAACTCAATCTCAACCGTGATCCTAATGTATATCATTTGCTACTTGCTTGGAATCAGTGGCAAGCACTATGTCGTGAAGAAGGAGATCTTCGGCCAAGGATAGGACTTCCCTGCAAGCGATGGCCTCAAGAGTTGCAACATCTTTGTACGCCGTGGATCACCGGTGCCGATGAGTCCCTGCATACAACAGTTATAACACCCCCATACCTGGTCTTGCAAGACCTGTGCCAACATGGATTTTTGTAGAACCTGGTTGCGGAGCGAGCATGCAGGCAGGCTCCCCTCTTTGGCCAGGAGCAGGTACATGAGCAACAATGGATTTCTTGGGTATTTTTCATAGTTCAAGTATGAAGTTTAAACAAATAATTAGTTTTTTACAGACTTAAACGAATAATTAGTTGTTAGAGGACTCTGAATCACCCCTTCATGTATTGCTTTCCGTCTCACCCACCAAGTAGCCCATAGGGTCAGTGCAAACCTTACAAAAGCTTCATGAGATATTGACTCCATCATCATGAACATCCACTGTTTCGCACTCGGTTCGATGGTTGAGGTCATATGTTCTGCTAGTTCATCGTCATCCAGTGCACATATACAACATGACATTGAGCACTCTATTAATGATTGTCTCCAAGAATCGTCCATTCCACATAGTCCGCAAGCGCTCTTCATGGATATATTCATGTGGCATTGGTCGTCGTTAGTGGGCAGAGAATGCTTAGCTAGTTGCCATAAAAACAATTTTATTTTTCCCGGGACTTGTATTTTCCACAATGATTTCCATGATTATTCATCCTGACATAAGCTAGATGATCCTGCATTCTCATATATCCAAGCTTTTATCCGAAATTTGGTTGCTACCATCCTTTTATATGCTAATCGAACTGAGACCGCTTATTTTTGCCATGCCCAACAGTCACGAATATTCAATATTTCTTGCGCACAATGGTATTCCTTGATCACTGGCGTCAAGCGGGATGAACACCTCCTCGACCCTCTCCCAGTTCCATGTGGCAGATGTAAGATCAATCAATTTCGAAACCAATTGAGGTGGGTTTGCAACTATACACCTGTATGGTCTCATTATTTCCGGCCTTGGTAACCAATTGTGGTTCCATATTACAGTTGTCTCACCATTGCCAATCCGCCTGATCAAGCCTTGTTTCAGGATATCTCTTCCTTCCAGTATAGGTCTCCAAATGTGAGTTGGGTGGCGCCCCATTAGCTTGCAGTTTAGTTGAAGAAGGAAAATAAAAAACTTTCAAAATTCTAGCACTCAAGGTTTCGGGATTCTGCAAAAGTCGTCATGCCTGCCTAGCTAGCAAATGAACGATTAAAGAGCTCAAAATCCTTGAAACCCAGGCCACCCATTCCTTTCGGTCGTGTCATCACCTCCCATGAGATCCAACTAGGCTTTCTCCACCCATCTTTGCTACCCCACCAAAACTTCCTAATAAGCATGTTGAGATGTTCACAGAGACCACATGATAGTTTAAAGCATGACATAGAATAAACAGGTACATCATGTGCCACCGCTTTCACTAAAACTCGCTTTCCCGTCGTAGACATTATTTTTTTCAATCCATCCCTAGACTTTACTCCATAAGCAATCCGTGAGGTATTTAAAAGCACCATTCTTTGAGAATCCCACTTGAGATGACATGCCAGGATATTTTGCATTCAAAGTTTCATTTGGCACCTGAAGAATACCTTTAATTTCCTGACGAATATTTTCTAGGCATCCCTTGATGAAGTATATGAATGATTTCTCATTATTGATGCCATGTCCTGAAGCTTGACAATAAATATTCAACATCTGGTGCACCTCTCTCGCCTCATTAGCATTAGCCTTGAAAAACAGCAGGATGTTATCTGCAAACAGAAGATTATTAACATGCAGTGCCTGAGGCGCCACCTGCAAACCACACAAAGTTGGTGACTATTCTCTTGATTTCAAAAGGCACGAAAGGCCCTCAACTGCTAACAAGAAAAGATATGGGCGATTGAGTCTCCCTGTCGAATTCCTCTGGATGGCTTAAACTGCTCTAACTTTTTTTGTCCCCGGCGATGGTGAGGTTGTTCCTATGGAGAAGAATCATTGGACCCGATCGCCATTTCAATCTTGGTTTTGGGGTCTTTTTTGTAGAAGTCAGGGACCAGTTTGTAATCTCCTTTTAGTTATAGGTCATGTTGTAATCTGCTGTGTACCTAAAATGTTTAGTTGGTGCAGCTTCGCGGTCCTTCTGGACCTCTCTTTGAAAAAAAATATTGCTTCTTGGACAATTGGCAAAGTTTTAGGGTTTTAGCCCTTCAGGAAAAAAATGATGGTGGAATAAATCCTCGTTCCAAATTAAATAAAATGAAATATATGATGCTCATAAATGTAGTATAGAGGTTGAACACTTCTTTTTAGAGCACTCTCTGGAGAATATGGAGTGCATGAGACGAATAGTGATTTTGCCGGAGTGCGCTTTTGCCCCTTTAGGCTTCATATCAACGGTTGTTATAATGGACGGAACCATATGACAACTCTGCTAGAGTTTGTGCTAGTTATATTATCAAAGCTCAGCACAACAGAACATGTGCACGCTTTTGAGTCTGAACTTCTTTTAGCAGCACACGCACGCTAGTTCCCGGTTGATCGCCGTGGCGACGCGCGAACATAGAGCGGGCCATTCATTTTGAGCGTGAGGATCGGGCGGTACCTCACCGATGAGTCGCGCTCCCACATCTCAAACCTAAAGTGGTAGAGAAGAACAGCAGCGAATATCTTCATCTGCCTGTACGCGAACTCCTTTCCCAAACAGATCCGAGGCCTACCTATGTTGAACAGGAGGACAAACATGAACATACATGTGAATTTTGGATCAGGTCCTAGTTTATTGCTCCTTTGTGACGATTTATTTAGTCACCTGGAAAGCCGTGAACTTGTAGGGGCTCTTCGGGACGAACACACCGTCGTCGTGGAGCCACCTTCCGGCCTGAACTCCTCGGCGTCGTCGTGGGTCAAATGTCAAGCACATTAGTGCCAGTTTGATTTTGAGCCGGCACTAATGTGTGCATTAGTGCCGGTTCCAACGGCTAGCCGGCCGCTCTCATTAGTACCGGTTCGTGGCTAACCTTTAGCATCGGTTCGTGCCACGGACCGGTACTAAAATGAGTGGTGGCAGGATGTTGTCAGTCCGGGGCCCCTCCAGCACCTTTAGTACCGGTTCGTGGCACGAACCGGTGCTAAAGGTCGTCGTACATAAACCCTTCGTCCACCCGAGCTCGCTCTGTTCTTCCTCTTTCCCCTCTCCTCTCTGTTCTTCCCCTCTTCCTCTCGAGCTCATCACACATTTTGCCCAAAATTTGTCAAGATTTGAAGGCCCCCATCCATTCAAATGATCACAAAGGTTAGCAACTTTGTCCTTTCATCTCTCATTGCTAGATTAGCTCTTGCAATGCTTTGTATAGTGATTAATTTATGAGTTTAGTAATTTGAGAGGAAATATATGTGCTAGTATTTGATTTATATGCAATTTGAGGTCAAAAATAACACTTAGTTTGCATATGTAGGTGTGGTTTACTTAGTGCCTTCTAAATCTCCGTCATAACCACCGTCGATCGCCCGCACCGTCCTGTCGCCGGCACCACCTTGTGGTGAGCCTCTTATTCATGAATGTTTTACATTACCAAATTGATGTTTGTGTGATTTGGATATATAGTTACTCGTATAATTATCTTACCCATACGTTGATTGTTATACATAATGCCATGGTTTTGATATCCGTCCCCGTCGGCCCTCGTCCTTGTTATGATTCGGATGTGGTATATTCTCTTTTAAAACTAGTTGTTGCATTTCGTGTTTATGACAAATTATTATGCCCATCAAGTTGACATAGATATTTTTATTTAGGAGGTTTGTGAACCGGAAATTCCAACCGACCCTATTGTCGAGAGGTTAAATTTAGTTGAAAGAGAAAACGAGTATTTGAAAGAAAAATTGAAAAGAATTGAGGGGGAGAAGATGGAATTGGAGTTGCATGTTGCCGATGTCGTCGATGATCACAAGATCAAGATGGAGAAAATGCGCTTGAAGATTAGAAAGATTAGAAAATATGCCATTGATAGTGAGGCTTGGTATCATTATGTTGTTGGATCAATTGTTACCTTAGTTGCGATCTTGATCGCATTTGTTGTTGCATTTAAATGCTTTAGTTAGAGAGTTATTTGTTTGTTGCATTTAAGTGTTGTATGAACTTTATGTATGAACTTGTATTAATTTGGTCTTTTCGGTGTTGTGTAATGAAGATGAGCCGACAATGGATGTACGATGACCGATGCTCTCCCGAGTTCATTAATGGCGTGCAAACTTTTCTGCTTCGGCTGAGGCAAACAAGCGGGCGGATGGTTTTATGCCTTGTCCATGTGCTGTCTGTAAGAATGATCACAATTACTCTACGTCAAGAACCATTCACGTCCACCTGTTTAAGTCCGGTTTCATGCCCCACTATAATGTTTGGACCAAGCACGGAGAAAGAGGGGTTATGATGGAAGACAATGAAGAAGAAGAGGACGACGACAGCTATCCTGGCCATCGGTTCCCTGAATACGATGATACAACAATGGGGGAAGAAGCTGAGCCGACAATGCGGGAAGAAGCTGAAGAAGAGGCATCAGATGAGCCCGCTGATGATCTAGGTCGGGCCATTGCCGATGCAAAGAGAAACTGCGCAAGTGATTTGGAGAAGAAGAAGTTGCAGCGCATGTTAGAGGATCACAAGAAATTGTTGTACCCGAATTGCGAAGCTGACAAGAAAAAGTTGGGCACCACACTGGAATTGCTGCAATGGAAGGCAGAGAATGGTGTATCTGACAAGGGATTTGGAAAGTTGCTGGTAATGATAAAGAATATGCTTCCAAAGGACAACGAATTGCCCGAGAGTACGTACGAAGCAAAGAAGGTTGTCTGCCCTCTAGGGTTAGAGGTGGAGAAGATACATGCATGCCCTAATGACTGCATCCTCTACCGCGGTGAGTACGAGGATTTGAACGCTTGCCCGGTATGCGGTGCATTGCGCTATAAGATCATCCGCGATGACCCTGGTGATGTCAAGGGCGAGCGCCCCAGGAAGAAGATTCCTGCCAAGGTGATGTGGTATGCTCCTATAATACCATGGTTGAAACGTTTGTTCCAAAACAAAGAGCATGCCAAGGCGATGCGATGGCATAGAGAAGACCGTAAGAAAGACGGAAAGTTGAGAGTACCCGCTAACGGGTCGCAGTGGAGAAAAATCGAGAGAAAGTACGGGAAGGAGTTTGCAGATGACGCAAGGAACGTATGGTTTGGTCTAAGCGCAGATGGCATTAATCCTTTTGGGGAGCAGAGCAGCAACCATAGCACCTGGCCTGTGACTCTATGTTTGTATAACCTTCCTCCTTGGTTGTGCATGAAGCGGAAGTTCATTATGATGCCAGTGCTCATCCAAGGCCCTAAGCAACCCGGCAACGACATTGATGTGTACCTAAGGCCATTAGTTGAAGAACTCTTATAGCTGTGGAATGGAACAGGTGTACGTGCGTGGGATGAGCACATGGGGGAAGAATTTGACCTAAAGGCGTTGCTGTTCGTGACCATCAATGATTGGCCTGCTCTCAGTAACCTTTCAGGACAGACAAACAAGGGATACCGCGCATGCACGCACTCTTTGGACGATACCGACAGTATATATTTGGACAATTGTAGGAAGAATGTGTATCTGGGACATCATCGATTTCTTCCGAGCAGGCATCCCGTAAGAAAGAAAGGCAAGCATTTCAAAGGTGAGGCGGATCACCGGACGAAGCCTCGCCACCGTACTGGTGCTGATGTACATGATATGGCCAAGGATTTGAAGGTAGTCTTTGGAAAGGGTCCTGGAGGACAACCTGTTCCGAATGACGCTGACGGACGCGCACCCATGTGGAAGAAGAAATCTATATTTTGGGACCTGCCCTATTGGAAAGACCTAGAGGTCCGCTCCGCAATCGACGTGATGCACGTGACGAAGAATCTTTGCGTGACCCTGCTTGGCTTCTTGGGCGTGTATGGGAAGACAAAAGATACACCTGAGGCACGGGAGGACCAGCAACGTATGCACGGAAAAGACGACATACATCAGGGTCATTCCAGCTACGCTCTTACCAAAGAAGAGAAGGAAATCTTCTTTGAATGCCTGCTCAGTATTAAGGTACCGTCTGGCTTCTCGTCAAATATAAAGGGAATAATAAACATGGCAGAGAAAAAGTTCCAGAACCTAAAGTCTCATGACTGCCATGTGATTATGACGCAACTGCTTCCGGTTGCATTGAGGGGGCTTCTACCGGATAACGTTCGATTAGCCATTGTGAAGCTATGTGCATTCCTCAATGCAATCTCTCAGAAGGTAATCGATCCAGAAATCATACCAAGGTTAGAGAATGATTTGGTGCAATGCCTTGTCAGTTTCGAGTTGGTGTTCCCACCATCCTTCTTCAACATCATGACGCACGTCCTAGTTCACCTATGCGAAGAGATTAACGTTTTGGGTCCTGTATTTCTACACAATATGTTCTCCTTTGAGAGGTTCATGGGAGTCTTAAAGAAATATGTTCATAACCGTGCTAGGCCAGAAGGAAGCATCTCCAAGGGCCATCACAATGAGGAGGTCATTGAGTTTTGTATTGGCTTTATTCCTGACCTTAAGCCGATTGGTGTTCCTGAATCGCGGCATAAGGGCAGACTGGAGGGAAAAGGCACGCTAGGAGGGAATCAACTAATATGTATGGACGAACATTTTCTCACTGAAGCACACTACACATTTCTACAGAATTCCGCCTTGGTGGCTCCGTATATGGACGAACACAAGAATTTTCTACGCTCCAACCACCCGGAGCGGTCTGATGACTGGATTACACGTGAACAAACCAGGAGTTTCGCCGGCTGGTTGCAGACACGTACCATGCATGACGCCTCTATTGAAGATGACCTGTACTCGCTGTCCCAGGTACCATCTTCTAATATAATGACTTTCAAAGGGTACGAGATAAATGGTAATACAGTTTTCACGATCGCCCAAGATAATAGGAGCACCAACCAAAACAGTGGTGTCCGCTTTGACGCAACAACCAAGACGGGAAAGGAAACATATTATGATTACATAGAGGACATATGGGAACTTGACTATGGACGTGGTTTGAAGGTCCCTTTGTTTCGGTGCAAATGGGTCAATATGACACGAGGCGGGGTAACGGAAGACCCGCAGTACGGAGTGACAACAGTGGATCTCAACAATCTTGCGTATGCAGACGAACCATTCGTCCTAGCCAATGATGTGGCACATGTTTTCTATGTGAAGGACATGTCTACCAAGCCGAGAAAAAGAAAAGATAAGGAAGCTAATGCATCATACGATGAGCCAAAGCGCCACATAGTTCCTTCTGGGAAGAGAAACATCGTGGGAGTGGATGACAAGACAGACATGTCAGAAGATTATGAAAAGTTTGATGAAATTGCTCCATTCACAGTGAATATTGACCCGAGCATCCAGTTAAATGATGAAGATTTTCCATGGCTACGACGCAAAGGGACACACGCGAAGAAAAAGTTTCACACCCAAAGATCTGGGATGTGATCGGCTTTACTATCATCACTTTCTTCTGTGTTTCGCACCCAGGAGGGAATCTCTGTAATAGTTAGGGTAGTTATGTGTTTTGGCATTTGAAACGCGAAAATTTTATGTGCAAACAAATTCTTTCATGCATTTACTGATATTTTTCAGCTAAATGACCCTGAAATTGAAAAGCATTTCAAATGAACTCAGAAAAGGTTGAAAGTTGGCATGGCATCACAATTTCACCCACATAGCATGTGCAAAAAAGTACAGAGGGTTACCGCAAAAACTGGATGCACTTCGTGTACAAAATGGACAATCTCTTTCGAAGTATCAGGGTTTCGGACGAAAACTCATCTGTTACAAAGGCATTTCATTTTTTAAATAACCTAAGCATTACCAAATAGAATATAATGATAAAACACACTAATATTAAACATAAGAAAAAAGAATCACTGAAAAATCTATTTTCAAAGTTAAGTTATTCACAAACTAGTGATTCACACAAATTTCAAATAATTCAAAATTTAAACTATTCAAATTTGAAAACTACCGGCACTAACAGAAAGTTTGTAATTTTTTGTACCTAAAGCAAAAATATTCACAAAGAAACTCTAAATACAGCAAAAAAACAACTCAAAAATAAATAAACCAAAAATAAATAAAGCAAAAAAATAAGAAAATTAAAAATCCCACCTACTGGGCCAGAGCGGCCTGCATACGACTAGACACCCAACCTGTAGTTTGGCCAGGATGCAGGCCCACAAGCCCAGTAGGCCCACAGGCAGAGTAGGAGAGGTAGGCCCAGAAGGCCTGCTTTTGAGAGGAGCTCAATGCAGTGCCCGCGCCGGGGCTTATAAAGTGGTCTTGGCGCTCCTCAACTAGCGAGGTGGGAC
Organism: Aegilops tauschii subsp. strangulata; assembly: GCF_002575655.3. Lineage (NCBI taxonomy): Eukaryota > Viridiplantae > Streptophyta > Magnoliopsida > Poales > Poaceae > Aegilops > Aegilops tauschii. Next base: position 44,401,292 of record NC_053037.3, read on the forward strand.
TAAACTTCTGTGCCCCTCACCTGGCAGCGCACACCCTTTAGTACCGGGTCGTGGCTCCAACCGGTACTAAAGGGGGGGGGGTCTTTAGTACCGGTTAGTGCCACCACCCGGTACTAAAGGGGGGCGCTTCCCGCCGCTTGGCCTAGCCAAAACAGACCTTTAGTACCGGTTGGTGGCTTCAACCGGTACTATATATAAGAAAACACTTCAAAAAAAAATTCAGTTTCTCATCTCTCCCTCTGCTTCTTTCTATTCTGCCCCGTCGCCGCCGCCCCCGCCGCCGGCCCGGCCATCCCCGTCCCCGTCGTCCTCGTCGCCGCGCCCCGCCTCGTCGCCGCGCCCCGTCCCGTCGTCCCGTCGTCCCCGCCCGGCCCGTCCCCGTCCCCGTCGTCGCCGGCCCATCCCCATCCCCGTCGTCACCGCCCGTCTCCGTCCCCATCCCTGTTGCCGTGCCTCGCCGGTGAGCTCCTGCCCCGGCCGCCATGTCCACACACACGCACACACACACACATTGTTTTTTAGTTTTTTAGTTATAAATTTTAGTTATAGAAATTTTTCTGTTTTTTAATTATAGAAATATTAGAAATGTTAGTTATATATAAATGTTATAAATTTTTCTGTTTTTTAGTTATAGAAATGTTAGCAATTTTTCTGTTTTTTAGTTATAGAAATATTAGAATTACTTTTAGCTAGATGAATTAGATTAATGTCAAATTGTTAGAATTTGCATATAGAATTTTAGTTATCACAATCCAATCATTTAAAAAATGTCACTTTTTGCGGGCATATAGTATTTGTTCTCGACGATACCCGGCCCGCATCCTCGCCGTCGACCCGTTCGCGACGACGTCCGGCTGACCCATGTCCAGAACTGGGCTCCGCCGGGCTGGCACTGGGAGGTGCTACCTGGAGGGGTGCGCCGCTTGGTGAGGAACCCGGCCTCGGGTCCCGTCGTCGACCCTGATCTCCTTTGGTGGCGTTCGCGTGGGCCACATTCGGTGCAGAGGGAGCCGGCCCCGCCGGAGGTGGTGTGTCGCCGTGTCAGGGAGGAGGACGAGCACGTCCATCGCTACATGGCTGCTATGGACGTCAGGTTCTCCAATACCTGGCAGGTTCTTTGGGCAGATGACCGGAGATATGATCCTGTGATGGTTCCTTCTCTTTGGGTGTCCACCGCTCGCGCCCCAGGAACCGCGAGTGGCCTAGATTCTTCTGTAGTATTCTATCTTTATTAGCTACCTAGCCAGTGATGTATTCGATATATAATATTCGAGACGATGTATTCGAGATTATATATATTATTCGAGACGATGTACTCGAGATTATATATCATTCGAGACGATGCATATTATGTACTATATGATTCAGTTTTTCCTTATTGATTGCATCCATGCATTGTAATTTGAATACTAAATTGTTTTATATTTCTTCTGTATTAGTTAAGTAAAAGCTACGGCGGACAATACCGGCAGAGAGAGAAGAGGAATTGTTCGAGATCATACGCAGCCCTCGCAGGCTAGATGATCTGAATGAAACAGATGACGGCTCCCAATATCAGAACAATACCGGGGAGGGTGATGATAAGATATTCGATCTCGACGACCGAGCTGATGAAGTCATGAACTATGATTATGATTATGATGACGCAGACAATGTTTATGATGACACAGACAATGTTGATCTTGAAATAACAAAGACTACAGGCGAGGTATATTTATATAAGCAGACATCTGCTGATCATCACATGTTTTTTTTATTTGAAGATTTATTAACGAATCGATCTTTCTTCTTTCAGCCCTCCGGATTGAGCAAATCTGCTTCTACAGACAGCAGGACAAAGCGAGGCCCGGGCAAAAAGTTGAAGGAGGGTGTAAAGTACAACGTCGACTCCATCAAAGCTAATGGCGAACCCCTCACGCCTAAGAACATTGCGAACAAGTGGACTCGTCAGTGCGGAGTTCTTGTGAAGGACCAACTCCCGATCTCCATTCAAGAATGGAAAGAGCCAAAAACTAAACGTCCAGATGTTACTTGGGTCGACGACAGAGCAAAACAAAATCTTTGGGAATCTCTGATGGAACATTTCAACCTATCAGATTATTTCACTGATGCAGATGTGCAGAAAGTCAAGGACGCTGCTCTTAAGAAGATGGCAATTGCATTCAACACCCACAAGAAAACTGTATGAGCCAACTACCTCGCTGCAGAAAGGAAGACTCCAGAATACAAGGGAACACTGGAGAAGCAAAGAGAACACTGGCCCGCTTTCGTGAAATTCATGGAATCAGAATTATCTAAGGAACGTTCGAGAAAAAACAAGGCCAATGCCGCAAAAAAGACGCAGTTCCATAGGCTGGGTCCAGGTGGCTACGCGGTGGGAATGCCTAAGTGGGATAAGTATGAGAAAGAGATGGAGGATGCAGGGGTCACTCCGGTTACTAGGAGCTGGCCCCCCAGGTGCAGAACTTGGTTCTATGCGCATGGGGGGCGTTGGACCCGAAGACAGGCCTGGTTTTGAAGAAGGCAAGTCTAAAAGGAGCCGAACAAAAGTTACTTGACGCAATAGAAGATGCTCGAAAGGGGGCGTTCACGCCCAACAGAGAGAACGATGAGCTTACGCGCGCTCTGGGAAATCCTGAACACCCGGGAAGAACACGAGGCAAGGGCGTTATTCCCTGGTATGAGGGCTTTTCGGAATGGAACGACGACTACAGGACCCGTGTAAGAAGGAAGATGGAGGAGGAGAAGAAGGGGAAGCTGGAGAAGAAGAAGAGGAAGCAGGACGCAGAACGCCTTCAAGGCCTAGAAGCAAGGCACGCGGACTTGGCACTCAAATTCCAGCAGCAGCATCAGCAGATCGACTCACTTAGCCAGGAAAGGGGGTCTCAGCAGCGGCAGCAGCAAACGGATGATCGTCCAACATTGGATAGCACCGCCCATCCATGCCGAGAAGCAGCGTTGGTTCTGCCCCGGGCGACGCACTGCTGGATACATACCCTGTGGATGACATCATAGAGAACACTAACTGTGAGCTACACTTCAAAATGAAGAACATATCCATGAAGGTGGCGGACGCCGTTGCTTTTACAATTACCCCCAAAGCAACCTTCCATTGCAACCCGATTCCAGCGGGCTATGCTTGTGTCTTGGTCGATGAGGTGGTGGACCCATATTCGGGGCTACAGCTTGACATTCCTGGAGGTGACGACGAGCACACACTGGGAGAGGCCACATCGTATCATCCTATGGAGAAAGGATTGCATAGTCTTTCGAAGTCCACCGACACCGCGTCTGCCGACTCCTCCTCGAAGTCCGCCACCGAGTCAGCAGACTCCCGCTCCTCCAAGTCCACGAACACGTGAGCCGACTCCTCCTCGAAGTCCGCCACCGTGTCAGCAGACTCCCGCTCCTCCAAGTCCATGAACACATGAGCAGACTCCTGCTTCAAGTCCGGCACAGCGTCAGGCCACTCCTCCCGTTTCAAGTCCGACACCGTGTTAGGCCACACCTCCTTCTTCAAGTCCGGCACAGTGTCAGGCCACTCCTCCTGCTCCAACTTAGCCACGTCAGCCGTCTCCGCCGCCTCAGCAATCGCAGAAGAGACACGCCGCAGCTATGGTGCATAGTGGTACGAGTCGAGGTAGTACAGGAAGTACAGGCGGAGAAAGCGATATAAATATGGTCCAAGCCTCGCTCCTCTTCCTCAGAGGCCTTACGACATGACCGAGGAGCAAAACACAGCCATAGTGAGGGCCGAAGTGGACTCCCATTTTGGACCGAAACCGGCACCGCCGCCGAGGGAGAAAGTGCCTGAGAAAGTTATGGACCACTTTATTCATATGGCAAGAAAACCAGCTCCCAAGCCTGTTGACTCAGACTATGAGCGCCAAATCAGGAAGGCACATCGAGCACGACTAAAAAAGAAGCGAGCTCGAGCTCGAGCCAACAAGCAGCTGTCAAAAAATGTGGGAAAACCGTTCCCCAGCTGGGAGAACAGGCAGCGCAATCGACCCCCCCGCTTGTTGTGCCAACAACACATGAGAGTACGCGCGCCCAATATTATTGTGGGCAAACTGTTAACGTTCCCCAGCTGGGCGATGTGGTAATAACCGAGGAGCATATAATGCAGGCTGAAATGCTCAAGATCACTATTGGACAACTCCTCGAGGTCGAGCCCATGTCTCCCCTTAGAGAGGAGGAAATAAAACGGAAATATGTCCGGGGCCAACCTTTGGTCGAGCCCGAGGAGGTCAAGAACCTCCCAACGAGAAAGTATAAATTGCATGATTGGTACATCAAAATTACCAAGAGTTCCAATCGAGAGTCCCTCATGGTGCAAGTCAAGGAAGAGCATTACTTCCATAAGAAAGCTCTGTCCGTTGAGTATTCAGAACTTTCAGTTATTCAATCAAGATGCACTCGACAAATCTATCGTCAGTTGCTATTGTCTGTAAGTGATTTCTTTCTGTAATTTAAGTCTCAAGCTAGCTCTAGTGCTCATTGATTGATCATTAATTACCTGTAATTATATATCTTTACTATATATTCTTTTTTGTGGTATTATGCAGGATGAAGATGTATGAAATGAAAAAAGCTGGACGCTATGGCATTGGGTTCATTGACCCAAATACCGTTAATGAATACACATGGAAATTGGAATGGTGTAGACAAGATGTAGATAAAAACATGCTAGAGTTCTTGAAGCGCCTCAATACCAATGAAGATATACTACTTCCTTACAACTTCGAATGAGTCACACTGTCTTGTACTACAAATTCTGTTTTTGCTTACTAGCTAGATGTTAACAAGTGTATAGGGTTTAGGGTTATAGTTGATTAGTGTTATGCACATGCCCGCTTAATTTATACATGCAAACGTATGCGCATGCAGGTACCACTGGATCTTGTTAGACATTAAAGTTGAAGAAGGAAAAGTTGAAGTAATGGACTCACTACTTAAAAAAGAAAGTGACTACAGCATGGTGGTAATTTCAATCATTATTAACTATATCTCGGCCTATTTAGTTCGTCATTTCCTGATATGAACTATTTAATAACCCCTTTATTAATTTTCTTTGCCGGCGGGCAGGGCTTGGGCAAAGTTCACCAAGGTGACTCCAGGAAAATGGCGAGAAAAGCTATTTTGGTATCGACCCAAGGTAAGTAATTAAGTAGTACTAGCTAGCTAGCTACCATCTCTTTAATTCTTGTTTCAATACCATTAATTAATTATCATGCTTGATTAATTATTACCTGATTAAATTCAATTCTCGTAAAGGCCCTGAAGCAGGCGCCGGGGACTGAACCGTGTGCATTCTACGTTTGCGAGAACATTCGCATGATGGCGTCTGAAAGGAGCAGATCTGATAGACAGGACTGGGTACGTTTGTCAGAAACTATTCACAAATTTTTACACCATTATCGATATATAGTCACAGAACTAATACACATGCATATTGATCTCCTTCGTAACAGTTCAGAGAGGTGTGGGAGCAGCTCCTACTAACGGAGCGCATACTAGCACTTCAAGAGGAAATAGCGGGATTTTTGCTCGACCAGGTCATAGATCCTAAAGGAGAAAACTATTACCCGCTACCGCCCTCATGAACCACTTGTCATCGTGCTCCGAAGGCACCAAGACAACATGTAGGAGAAATTGTAGAACCGATCATATATATGTATGTGTGAATAATTAATGGTGTTTGTGAGACATTCGATTATATATATATATATATATATATATATATATATATATATATATATATATGTATATATATATATATATATGATCGGTTCTACGAGAAAATCTATTTATATATATGCATAACGTGTACAATATGTAGTATCGTAAAATACCAGCAAACAAAAAAGAATTAAATGGAAAACACAAAATTAATGGAAAAATAAAAATTGAAACCAAAACCCCCCCAAACATTTAGTACCGGTTGGTGCTATCAACTGGTACTAATGGTCTACCAACACCCGGGCCTGGCTCGTGCCACGTGGTGGCACTTTAGCGCCGGTTCGTGCCGAACCAGTAGTAAAGGGGGGGGGGGCTTTAGTCTCCACTCTCGCCCTTACGAACCGGCGCTAAAGCCCGGTTCTGCACTAGTGCATATTCAAATTGTAAAAGAATTGCATGTGTTTTTTATAATTTGCAGTGCACACAAGTGCACGTATCACTGCGTAAACGACTGGTCATGCTCGGCGTGCCCCTGTGAATTTCCGGCTATTCACGTCAGTAAATAAGAATAACAACACGAATGACTGGTCATGCTCGGGAGCTAGATCCAAGCTTTGCCCTCGGCAAAGCACCTCACAAGGAGCACCAGGGTGCTACCACGTGGCGAGATATGCCGAGGGCTTTGCGATAGCATACGTGTCCCGACGACGTCAAACGGACGGTGACGTCAATTTTTTTGCCCATGGCTATGGAAAACCTTCGGCGCTGCCGAGGAAATCGAAGATGACGGCCATATGCCGAGGGCAGCCGTCGGCATAGAAGCCATTTTTGTCACATTTTTCCTCTTTCTGAGATTTAGTCCACTACTATCTTCGGTGCTTCACTTTTGTCATTCAGAAACACAGCTTAGCTTCAGGGATTTAGAGAGTGCATTCAGTTGTTCATATGCAAGTCTGATAGTCAGTGTCGTGATTTAGTCGTTGGCCGTGGAGTTAATTCTTGCACATGCATTGTGTTTTAGCAACATTCTACTCAACATGGTCTGAATCATTGCTTTATCTTGGTGACATCATGCTAGATTACATAGCCCATCAAGTTTATATTAGTATCCTTTTCTTTTTTGCTGATTCTTTATATAACACAATGATTGTCGAAAATGGTTCCGCAGCAACGTGCATGGCATCTTCTAGTTCTTATAGTAGCCAGCACGCTAGTTCCCGGTTGATCGCCGGGGAGACGCACGAACATAGAGCGGGCCGTCCATTTTGAGCGTGAGCATCGGGCGGTGCCCCACCCTCGAGTCGTGCTCCCACATCTCAAACCTGAAGAGGTACAGAAGAACTGCCGCAAATATCTTCATCTGCCTGTAAGCGAACTCCTTTCCCAAGCAGATCCGAGGCCCCGCCTAGGTTCAACAAGAGGACAAACATACACACACGTTACATACATGCATATGGAATTCTGGACCAGGTCGTATATATTTTTTGTGATGATTTGGTAGTCACTCGCTCACCTGGAAAGCCGTGAACTTGTAGGGGCTCTCCGGGACGAACACGCCGTCGTCGTCGAGCCACCTCTCCGGCCTGAACTCCTCGGCGTCGTCGCCCCACAGGAACTTCATCCGGCCCATCGCGTAGGGCTGGTAGTTCACCATGTCCCCTCTCCTCACGGCGTGCCCGTCCGGCAACGTGTCATCCGAGAAGCAGCACTTGACGTCCTGCGATGCAACAACCCATAATCATTTCCTTTGTCCTGACGTACTGTACGGTGCGCAAAATGGCAACGCAAATGTCAACTCACGGTGGGCACCGCCGGGTACAGCCGGAGGGTCTCCGTGAGCGCGGCGTGGAGGTAGTGCATGCTGCCGATGGCGTCTTCGGTCAGGCACGCCGTGAACTCTTGCACGCATCCCGCGTCCTGGTGGTCGCCGATGGTGGCCTCCCGCACCTCCCGCGCGATCTTGTCCTGGATGCGCTGGTCTCTGCAGAGCACGTAGAGGAACCACGACAGCGTCCCCGCCGTGGTGTCGCGGCCGGCGATCACAAAGTTGAGTATGATGTCCCGCAGGTACTTGTTGTCGAAGCAGCCGGGGTCTTTCTCCCTCTCCACCAGGAACCTCGACAGTATGTCCCCTTTCTTGGCCTGATGCCAAAATCAACAAATGTCACGACTAATTTGCTGCCACCAGGCAAAATCAAGAAAGCTCACGTACGAATTCGTGTTCATCTCTGCCCATCTGCTCGATCTTCTTGTCGATGACGGCGTACACGAAGTCATCGATGGTGCGCACCCACCGCCTCATGGCCGCCTCCGACGAGACGTTGAGGAGCCTCTTGGCCTTCCAGAGCGGGTCCAAGAACCGGTACAGCGACTGCTCGCTGGCGTCGTCGAACGCCCTGGCGAACGCCGCGCCCTCTTGGTTGGATCCGGACAGCGAGCCCAGGTTGACCCCGAACCCAACCGTGAAAATCGAGTCCAGCGTCGACCGCATGAACAGGTTCTCCATGTCCACCCTCTCCCCGGCCGCAGCAGCGGCGGCCACGATGCCCGCGAGCTCGGCGGCCATGTCGCGGAACACGCCACTGCTGTAGTCGCGGAGCGCCCGGGTGGTGAACTCGAAGCTGGCGACCTTCCGCTGGTGCCGCCATTTGGCGCCGTCGACGTTGAAGATCCCGTCGCCGAGGAGGTCCTCCAGCGCGTCATGGGTCATCGCCCCCTTGCCGTAGTTGGCAAAGTTGGTCCGAAGGATGTACTCGACGTTGGCAGGGTCGACGGTGTAGACGTGGTTGCAGGTCGGGGTGAGCATGCGGAAGGTGCCATACCTGCGGGAGAGCTCCGTCATGTACTCCGGCAGGCGGCCCCAGTTAAGCAGCTGCTGGAGCATGACGCCGGCCACGGGTGGGTAGCTCCGGCGCCTCTTGCCGAGCAGGGCGAGGCGCGCCAGGTACAGGGCTAGGCCTAGGAGGAGCAGCGACGACAGCGCGGCCAGCAGCGATGAATCCATGTCCGTGAAACGGCGCTGGGTCACGTATGGTGCTGGTTCAGTGCGCCCTCTGTCTCTGGATTATTGAGGAAGGCATATTGTTCTCGTTATTTAACGAGCACTTGCCACCTGGTGTGTCCGTGTTCTCGTTTTCGTCACAGGTGCCGTGGCGAAGCCGATTGTTAGCAGATCGATCGGTCAGGCAGCTTGCTTGGCGTGCTGATTGAGTTAACTACAATGACGCCGACGAATGAACATGAAAAGTTTGAGACGAAACAACAACACAAAACCTCTGAAAATCCAAAATGTTACTGTTTGTGGATTGTTACCCTACATCGAGACCAGATAGTTGATGTAGAAAAGAAAACCCCACAGGCTAAATCTCATTTTCTTTAGGGCTACAAGCCAAATCAATACTCATCACGGCTTGAAAGCGTTTCTAGAGACGAAAATGCCTGATATTTCAGTCGGCGTGTGCGAACTCTAGCCATTGGTACCTACTGTACATCTCTAGAACTTGAGCTGGTGTAGTCAAGAGGATCGTGTGTGTTATCTATAGTAGGGATCTTCTCATCAAGGTGCTGGCAAGGAGCCCGCCAGCGACAGTGACAACATACTCGTCAGTGTCCAAGAGGCCCCCTTTGGAGCCGGAGTCATCGCCGCTAGTGGATGCGTCGGCGTGGGAGTAGGAGGGGCCGACGGAGGTAGCAGCGCCAACGTAATGCACCACCATCCGGATAGGGTGCGGCGCAGCGGCGATCCCCTCGAATAGTCGATTGAACCACTCGAGGCCATAGCATGGGAGGCATGGTCGGTGAGCGAGGGTGGGGACTAGATATGAAGGAAGGATAGGGAAGTGAGCGAGGAGGTGCGGCAGAGACGTGGGCAACATGATCCAACATGAAACAAAAGAGAAGTAGATGCGGGAAGGTAAGGGAGCGCCGGCGTGTGGGCGGGATTACATGTACTGTACGAGCATGCACTTCAATAAGAAAGAAGAGAAGAACACTACTAGGAAAAGGTTTATAGGTGGCCAGCGTGAACATGCACCCGCCACAGCTATTTTGGAAAATTTACAATGGTGGGTGCAAGAAACTGCTCGCCATTGCTAAACGTTTGCTAATTTCTTCATGGGTGAAAAGCAGTAGTGGCGGGCACGTAGAGACACCGGCACTGGTGCCTCGTTAACCAGTGACACGGAGGGAGTACATATGGATCAACATATAGTACCATATTTTATTCATGACACAGGTATTCATAATGAGTATGTTATCGCGAAACGTGGATTAAGTTTTGTTTCGCTTAATTTCTGGCACTCAATATGTTCAATTTAGGGGTGCACTATAAAAGAACCCCACCCTTTAAATACAAAGGTTGAACCCAAATTTTGAAGTACACTATAAAGATTTTAGAGCTAGAGAAAGCTATGGACGTGTTTGGTTGAGTACGTTGATTTTGGCCCCCTTGCACAAGTGACATGGTAGAGCCTGGCTGAGCTAATAAGACTTGTGCACTTCATTTGACATGATAGAGCCTGGCTTGCAAGACCTTTCTTGACGCGACCTAAATGTCGGATATGAGATTTTGAGTCCGTCTTGAGGCTGGGATTTGGCAAAGGTGGGAGGGCAGACGACGGGTAGATGGAAGCAGGGAAGACACCCCGTGAGGATTGATGGGAAAGGGATCCGGAGATTAAGGAGATTTCGTGTTGTATGCGGGAGCAGGTCGACGAAGGGAGGTCGCCGAAACAGGGGCGGAACGCGGTGCGCGGCATGAATGTATTTTTTTAGGTAGTAAGACATAGATTGAGAAGATAAAGATTTGATTGTTAAGAAAGGCAGGGATCGCGTTAGGAAAATTAGGATTTGAAACTGATTGTCACGAAATTAAATTTTATTGTTTGGTAATGTGCTATAGGTTCCTGCCCGTTTATAACGTGGCTGGTTAAGGGAGTTTAAAAAGCTTAGAATTTTTTTTATTGGAAGGGTAAAAACCCAATATGAAGGGGTGGTGGTGGAAGGTGAGACGAAATAAAACCACACAAAAAAATATGAAGGAGAGGCTACCAAGTCCCCCTTTAGAAGTAGAGATAGACAAAGTTTGCTACCCAGCATGACACCATGATTTCTTTATCTTTTGAAATTTGTTACTATAGTCGACCATATATGTGCAATTTTTTTGCACCCATAAATATATTTTGGAATGAATAAAGGTGTTCTTATTTTATGTAGTGTCACGTTATGTGACCTCATGATATCTTAATATAAATCATGAAATTTAATGGCATGAATCATCTTAATTAGGAATTACTCATGACAATATTTTTTATAGAAGAATACAATTGTTTTCCTTTTACTAGAGCAATCTCTATATGGTAGGAATATATTATAAATTCGTACTTCCCAAATTTGGTGTTTTCTATTTTTCTAACACTTACCAAATATGAGTGCGCGTGACCTCATAGATGACCTATTACCTCGTTCAATCTATACCCTTGGATCGAAAATAATAAAGAGTTACCAATATGAGTGCGGGTGACCTCATAGATGACGTATTACCTCGTTCAATCTAGACTCTTGGATCAAAAGTAATGGACGGTCCATGATAGTTCTGACCATCTTAAAATTTATACTATAAATAACGACAACCATATGCCTTCCTCTCCTCAATCTCCACACGGCGCACTCTAGCACCACCAGCGCCGTTTCACAGGCCATGGATTCACCGCTGCCGTTGCTGCTCGCGCTGTCGTCGCTGCTCCTGATCCTAGCCGGCCTGTACATGACGCGCCTCGGCCTGCTCGGCAAGAGGCGCCGGAGCTACCCACCCGTGGCCGGCACCATGCTCCACCAGCTGCTCAACTGGGGCCGCCTGCCGGAGTACATGACGGAGCTCTCCCGCAGGTACCGCACCTTCCGCATGCTCACCTTGACCTGCAGCTCCATCCACACCGTCGACCCGGCCAACGTCGAGTACATCCTCCGGACCAACTTCGCCAACTACGGCAAGGGGACCATGACCCATGAGGTGATGGAGGACCTCCTCGGCGACGGGATCTTCAACGTCGACGGCACCAAGTGGCGGCACCAACGGAAGGTCGCCAGCTTCGAGTTCAGCACCCGAATGCTCCGCGACTACAGCAGTGGCGTGTTCCGCGACATGGCTGTCCAGCTCGCGGGCATCGTGGCTGCCGCCGCCTCCGCCGGGGAGAGGGTAGACATGGAGAACCTGTTCATGCGGTCAACGCTGGACTCGATTTTCAAGATTGGGTTCGGTGTCAACCTGGGCGCGCTGTCCCGGTCCAACTCGAACCAGGAGGGCGCGGCGTTCGCAAGGGCGTTCGACGACGCCAGCGAGCAGGTGCTGTACCGGTTCCTGGACCCACTATGGAAGGCCAAGAGGCTCCTCAACATCTTGTCGGAGGCGGCCATGAAGCGGTCGGTGCGCACCATCGATGACTTCGTGTACGCCGTCATCGAGAAGAAGATCGATCAGATGGGCAGAGAAGGGCAAGAATTCGTACGTGAGCTTTAATTCCCCTTAGAAAATTTGCCTGGTGGCAGCAAATCTGTGACATTTGTTGATTTGGCAGGCCAAGAAAGAGGACATACTGTCGAGATTCCTGCTAGAGAGAGAGAAAGACCCGGGTTGCTTCGACAACAAGTACCTGCGGGACATCATACTCAACTTCATGATCGCCGGTCGCGACACGACGGCGGGGACGCTGTCGTGGTTCCTCTACGTGCTCTGCAGAGACCAGCGCATCCAGGACAAGATCGCCAAGGAGGTGCGGGAGGCCACCACCGGCGACCGCCAGGACACGGGCGGCATGCAGGAGTTCACGGCGTGCCTGACCGAAGACGCCATCGGCAGCATGCACTACCTCCACGCCGCGCTCACGGAGACCCTCCGGCTGTACCCGGCGGTGCCCACCGTGAGTTCGTTGACCCCGATCATCCGCATTTGCGTTTCCATTTGTGTCACGACCGGGGAAGTGATTATGGGTTGTTGCATCGCAGGATGTCAAGTATTGCTTCTCGGATGACACGTTGCCGGACGGGCACGCTGTGAGGAGAGGGGACATGGTGAACTACCTGCCGTACGCGATGGGCCAGATGAAGTTCCTATGGGGCGACGATGCCGAGGAGTTCAGGCCGGAGAGGTGGCTCGACGACGACGGCGTGTTCGTCCCGGAGAGCCCCTACAAGTTCACCGCTTTCCAGGTAAAGAAATCATCTATTTTCAGGGACCAATAAACTACGACCTGATCCAGAATTCACGTGTATGTATGTTTGTCCTCTTGTTCAACCCAGGCGGGGCCTCGGATCTGTTTAGGAAAGGAGTTCGCGTATAGGCAGATGAAGATATTTGCAGCCGCTCTTCTCTACCTCTTCAGGTTTGAGATGTGGGAGCGCGATTCCACGGTGGGGTACCGTCCAATGCTCACGCTCAAAATGGACGGCCCGCTCTATGTTCGCGCGTCGCCCCGGCGATCAACCGGGAACTAGCATGTTTGTGCTGCTATAAGAAGTCCTGTCTCAAAAGCGTTCACATGTTCCTCTGTTTTGTTGTGTTGAGCTTTGATAATACTAGATCATTAAAGACGCGTGTTTGATGTGCCCGTCCATTTTGGCAGTATAATATTAGTGATGATAAAGTCATATGCAAGAATAGTTTTTTTATCATGCGATATAATTATGATACCCATGAATCATGTCTTTTTACATGTGTTTTGGCATCTGATATTCATCCGATGGTTTTGTACCTTTGTGCCTGTTTATTTTTTACCCGAGCATGTTCACTATTGATGGAGAAAATATATGTTGATTAATATTTTGTGTACGAATATGTTATGTGGTAATAAGGTTGGTAGGTTTTGATTTTTTGTATAAGAAGAATAGCAAGGGTTCTAAATCATGCGAAGGACAGAAAGCAAGATAGAGAGGCACGACATAAGATGGGCACTCAAATACTTTACGGGTAAATAACTAAATATAAGGGCTGTGCAGCATATCACGATGGCGCGTTGCCACACACGTCTATTTTGACAATAAAATGGTGAGTGTAAAAAAAATTAACACTAAGATGTGCTAAAACTTGAAGGAGCACTTCAAATTACCAAGTGGGTAGAAGTTTCTCGGAGAAAACACGCCAGGCCCCCGCGTTGCTCCCGCAGATACCATGGAACATATGTTTTTCACTCGAATGCGCAGTGGATTCGCCCGCGAGGGAATATAGCAGTATTGTGTCTATTTTGTGTAGTGTTTTTCAGAGAACTCACACTAACTTTTCAGTTCTTGTGTATTTATAGATAAATTAGTCAAATACTGATATTCAAAATACTCATCTTCATCATGTTACAGCGATAGCAACAGTGGGAAAACACAAGACACGGGCGCGCTGATCTGGTTCTAGCTCTCATACTGAATGGCAGTGTTAAAACAAGGATGTGCTGATCTGTTTCTGATTCAACTATTATGACCTGACATTCAGACTAAAGAAAGTTGTATTGTCTGCTCTGAGAAGAACAAGACCAAGGCTATGCAAGGAACATCACATCATTCAGGCAAGTGAAAAACAATTGTTAAATTCTTCGATGTTATATTGCACGCCCATTGCATATAATGATCTGCAGGATGAATTATTCTTATGGTCGTGGCTATTTTAATGCTCCTGGAGAAGACCCTTGTGTTCTTTTGCGTGTTAAAGAAGATTATGATGGTGTAGAGTTCTCTAAAAACTCGATAGCAGCCATGAACATGATCAGATTGTCCAGTATATATGATGCTGGAAAATTTGATAGCTACAAATGTAATGCTGGACATTTCTTGGTCAGTAGTAGCTTGGTTTCATATCATAAGGTTGTAGGCATGATGAAGAAACTTCGAGGTTACAAGATAGTGAAGGCCTAATTATATTTTCCGCAGACGCAAGGTGAAATTTTCCATTTCCTTCGATGTATATATTGGTATTTTTTCTCTTCTCTTTCATCTTCCATTAATTCAAATATGGTTTATTGTCTTGGTAAATATTAATTCTGTTTTGGTGCCAACTTATTGGTCCTTTAATTTGATGATCGGTATGGTTCCCCTTTGAATGGTATGAAAGATGTAAAGAAGAGTTGCTTCACGTGCTTGCTTATGAAACTTTTTTGTTAAAAAATCACACTGGGCACAACTGCACAAACCAGTGATGCAACTTTCTCATGAATATTTTTTGTATCTTGCCCCAGTCACAGCATCATTGATCCCATGTATTTTTGTATAAATTGATGACTTTAAGTAATTCCAAGAAATCTCCATTGCAAGATATATTGGGTAATAATCTTTTCTCTTTTAACTTATTCAATTTATCACCATTTCAAGAATGTTTTTCCAGTCCGGACACATATTGATCAGTATATTTTTGCAACCATTCGGTTTGTGACTGCTCACGAGCAATATACCAATGCTAATATTTTTATAGCATGGCCTTTGATAGTTCATGTGCACGTATTTTAGACTATGACCAGATCTCACATTGTCTTCACAATTATAGTGATATGATGTTTAAGTCAAGGTTGTGCCCTATAGAGCTACCTTTCGGTGGACAATATAGATGAAGGTTGTGCTTTCTGATCAAGTTGGAGCTGGTGCACAATTGAGGTGGTGATGATGCCCACAGTGGTACATGTAGCCGAATTAATGGTGACGCATGACTGTTTGGGGCTGTTTTTAGAGCACGTATTTTTGACTTGGGGAGCTTCTAGTATGTCATATATTAATTTTCTTTATATCTTGTGTATTCTTTCATTAATGCATGTATGTGTGTCAAACAATGATGGTGCGTTATGCATATGATTTCCTCGAGACTTAATAGTTTGTTTGAAAGATTTCCACCATGTACAACATGCTAGCACACCCACTACATATGAATATCAGTTATTAAATATTGTTCCTATCTTGGTACAAAACTTGACATGAAACTTTTATAAATTATTTTTATCTTGATATAAAAATATATGGGTGCCTTACTTCATATATTTATGGGAATTCTTAACATTCTACAATAAAAATTGAGCGCTCCACGGCATCATGGTGTGTAAGGATTTGTACTAATATAATATCTGTGAGGAGATTAATTGGTGGATGTGCCAACCTGTTGGAATTTTAGTAGGGATATTTTAGCACCCCGAAATAACTTCGCTAGCATAACATAGTGATACATCCTTCACATGCAACGGATCGGAGTGGATTAATGAAATTAGTACGAATGAGTTGAAGAACTATTGTAGCATGTCAATGTCATACTCAAATTTGTTGTAAGCGTCGATGCAGAGAGACAGGGGTGGGGGGTGAGAGGGAGGGAGGGAAAGGGGTAGAGGTAGGGAGAGAGAGTGAGGAGTGGTTTTTTATGGTGAAAGAAGAAAACTGATCTAGCGTACAAAAAGATAATGCGACTTATATGTTAAACATAATTAGTGTTCACCCGCTAGAATATTTTGACCCCCGTTGCAACAAGACACATTCTATAAAACACAAAAAAAATATTGGTTTTCCTAAAGAAACACAACAATGCAAGCACATATGCATCGATGTAATCATCGGCCCTTCGCCTGCTCCCAGCTACCACTGCTTGAAGGAGTTAACGTTTCTCTGCATCTAGGCCTTCAAGCAGTTCGCTACAACAGTGTGCATTCCTTGGCACTAGTTGAAGGAAATATGGCCTAGAGGCAATAATAAAAGTTGTTATTTATATTTCCTTATATCATGATAAAAGTTTATTATTCATGCTAGAATTGTATTAACCGGAAACTTAGTACATGTGTGAATACATAGACAAACAGAGTGTCACTAGTATGCCTCTACTTGACTAGCTCGTTAATCAAAGATGGTTAAATTTCCTAGCCATAGACATGAGTTGTCATTTGATGAACGGGATCACATCATTAGAGAATGATGTGATTGACTTGACCCGTTCCGTTAGCTTAGCACTTGATCGTTTACTATGTTGCTATTGCTTTCTTCATGACTTATACATGTTCCTATGACTATGAGATTATGCAACTCCCAAATACCGGAGGAACACTTTGTGTGCTACCAAACGTCACAACGTAACTGGGTGATTATAAAGGTACTCTACAGGTGTCTCCGATGGTGTTTGTTGAGTTGACATAGATCGAGATTAGGATTTGTCACTCCGATTGTCGGAGAGGCATCTCTGGGCCCTCTCGGTAATGCACATCACTATAAGCCTTGCAAGCAATGTGACTAATGAGTTAGTTGCGGGATGATGCATTACGGAACGAGTAAAGAGACTTGCCGGTAACGAGATTGAACTAGGTATTGAGATACCGACGATCGAATCTCGGGCAAGTAACATACCGATGACAAAGGGAACAACGTATATTGTTATGCGGTTTGACCGATAAAGATCTTCGTAGAATATGTGGGAGCCAATATGGGCATCAAGGTTTCGCTATTGGTTATTGACCGCAAATGTGTCTCGGTCATGTCTGCATAGTTCTCGAACCCGTAGGGTCCGCACGCTTAACGTTCGGTGACGATCTGTATATGAGTATATGTGTTTTGATGTACCGAAGGTAGTTCGGAGTCCCGGATATGATCACGGACATGACAAGGAGTCTCGAAATGGTCGAGACATAAAGATCGATATATTGGACGGCTATATTCGGACACCGGAAGTATTCCGGGTGATTTCGGAGAATACCGGAGTGCTGGAGGGTTACCGGAACCCCCTCGGAAGTTATTGGGCCCTTAGTGGGCTTTAGGGGAGAGAGAGGGCAGCAGCCAGGAGGTGGCGTCCCCCCCCCCAAGGGAGTCCGGATTGGACTATGGGAGGGGGCGCGGCCCCTCTTTCCCTCTCCCTCCCCCTCTCCTTCCTCCCTCCTCCTAGTAGGACTAGGAAAGGAGGAATCCTACTCTCACTAGGAGGAGGATTCCTCCCCTCCTTGGCGCGCCCTAGGGCCGGCCTTCCCCCTTGCTCCTTTATATACGGGGCAGGGGGCACCCTAGAACACACAACAGACATTGCCTTAGCCATGTGCGGTGCCCCCTCCACCATAATCCACCTCGGTCATATCATTGCAGTGCTTAGGCGAAGCCCTGCGCCGGTAGCTTCTTCATCATCGTCATCAAGCCGTCGTGCTGACGAAGCTCTCCCTCGACACTCAGCTGGATCGAGAGTTTGTGGGACGTCACCGAGCCGAACGTGTGTAGATCGCGGAGGTGCCGTACTTTCGGTGCTAGGATCGGTCGGATCGTCAAGACGTACGACTACATCAACCGCGTTGTCATAACGCTTCCGCTTACGGTCTACGAGGGTACGTGGACAACACTCTCCCGCTCGTTGCTATGCATCACCATGATCTTGCGTGTGCATAGGATTTTTTTTGAAATTACTGCGTTCCCCAACAGTGGCATCCGAGCCAGGTTATATGCACGAGTAGAACACAAGTCAGTTGTGGGCGATAATAGTCATACTGCTTACCAGCATGTCATACTTTGATTCGGCGGTATTGTTGGATGAAGCGGCCCGGACCGACATTACGCTTACGCGAGACTGGTTCTATCGACGTGCTTCGCACACAGGTGGCTAGCGGGTGTCAGTTTCTCCAACTTTAGTTGAATCGAGTGTGGCTACGCCCGGTCCTTGTTGAAGGTTAAAACATCACATACTTGACGAAAAATCATTGTGGTTTTGATGCGTAGGTAAGAACGGTTCTTGCTCAACCCGTAGCAGCCACGTAAAACTTGCAACAACAAAGTAGAGGATGTCTAACTTGTTTTTGCAGGGCATGTTGTGATGTGATATGGTCACGACATGATGCTAAATTTTATTGTATGAGATGATCATGTTTTGTAACGGAGTTATCGGCAACTGGCAGGACCCATATGGTTGTCGCTTTATTGTATGCAATGCAATCGCCCTATAATTGTTTTTACTTTATCACTAAGCGGTAGCAATAGTCGTAGAAACAATAGTTGGCGAGACGATAACGATGCTACGATGGAGATCAAGGTGTCGCGCCGGTGACGATGGTGATCATGATGGTGCTTTGGAGATGGAGATCAAAGGCACAAGATGATGATGGCCATATCATATCACTTATATTGGTTGCATGTGATGTTTATCTTTTATGCATCTTATTTTGCTTTGATTGACGGTAGCATTATAAGATGATCTCTCGCTAAATTTCAAGGTACAAGTGTTCTCCCTGAGTATGCACCATTGCGAAAGTTCGTCGTGCCGAGACACCATGTGATGATCGGGTGTGATAAGCTCTATGTTCACATACAACGGGTGCAAGCCAGTTTTGCACACGCAGAATACTCGGGTTAAACTTGACGAGCCTAGCATATGCAGATATGGCCTCGGAACACTAAGACCGAAAGGTCGAGCGTGAATCATATAGTAGATATGATCAACATAGTGATGTTCACCATTGAAAACTGCTCCATCTCACGTGATGATCGGACATGGTTTAGTTGATTTGGATCACGTGATCACTTAGATGATTAGAGGGATGTCTATCTAAGTGGGAGTTCTTAAGTAATATGATTAATTGAACTTTAATTTATCATGAACTTAGTACCTGATAGTATTTTGCATGTCTATGTTGTTGTAGATAGATGGCCCGTGATGTTGTTCCATTGAATTTTAATGCGTTTCTAGAGAAAGCTAAGTTGAAAGATGATGGTAGCAACTACACGGACTGGGTCCGTAACTTGAGGATTATCCTCATTGCTGCACAGAAGAATTACGTCCTGGAAGCACCGCTGGGTGCCAGGCCAGATGCAGATCCTACTGATGACGTTAAGAACGTCTGGCAGAGCAAAGCTGATGACTACTCGATAGTTCAGTGTGCCATGCTCTACGGCTTAGAACCGGGACTTCAACGACGTTTTGAACGTCATGGAGCATATGAGATGTTCCAGGAGTTGAAGTTAATATTTCAAGCAAATGCCCGGATTGAGAGATATGAAGTCTCCAATAAGTTCTACAGCTGCAAGATGGAGGAGAATAGTTCTGTCAGTGAACATATACTCAAAATGCCTGGGTATAACAATCACTTGATTCAACTGGGAGTTAATCTTCCTAATGATAGTGTCATTGACAGAATTCTTCAATCACTGCCACCAAGCTACAAGAGCTTCGTGATGAACTATAGCATGCAAGGGATGGATAAGACAATTCCCGAGCTCTTCGCAATGCTAAAGGCTGCGGAGGTAGAAATCAAGAAGGAGCATCAAGTGTTGATGGTCAACAAGACCACCAGTTTCAAGAAAAAGGGTAAAGGGAAGAAGGGGAACTTCAAGAAGAACGGCAAGCAAGTTGCTGCTCATTGAAGAAGCCCAAGTCTGGACCTAAGCCTGAGACTGAGTGCTTCTACTTCAAAGGGACTGGTCACTGGAAGCGGAACTGCCCCAAGTATTTGGCGGATAATAAGGATGGCAAGGTGAACAAAGGTATATGTGATATACATGTTATTGATGTGTACCTTACTAATGCTCGCAGTAGCACCTGGGTATTTGATACTGGTTCTGTTGCTAATATTTGCAACTTGAAACAGGGACTACGGATTAATTGAAGATTGGCTAAGGACGAGGTGATGATGCGCATGGGAAATGGTTCCAAAGTCGATGTGATCGCCGTTGGCACGCTACCTCTACATCTACCTTCGGGATTAGTTTTAGACCTGAATAATTGTTATTTGGTGCCAACGTTGAGCATGAACACTATATCTGGATCTTGTTTGATGCGAGACGGTTATTCATTTAAATCTGAGAATAATGGTTGTTTTATTTATATGAGTAATATCTTTTATGGTCATGCACCCTTGAAGAGTGGTCTATTTTTGTTGAATCTCGATAGTAGTGATACACATATTCATAGTATTGAAGCCAAAAGATGCAGAGTTGATAATGATAGTGCAACTTATTTGTGGCACTGCCGTTTGGGTCATATTGGTGTAAAGCGCATGAAGAAACTCCATTCTGATGGACTTTTGGAATCACTTGATTATGAATCCCTTGGTACTTGCGAACCATGCCTCATGGGCAAGATAACTAAAACTCCGTTCTCCGGAACAATGGAGCGAGCAATAGATTTATTGGAAATCATACATACTGATGTATGTGGTCCGATGAATATTGAAGCTCGCGGCGGGTATCGTTATTTTCTCACCTTCACAGATGATTTGAGCAGATATGGGTATATCTACTTGATGAAACATAAGTCTGAAACATTTGAGAAGTTCAAAGAATTTTAGAGTGAAGTGGAAAATCATCGTAACAAGAAAATAAAATTTCTATGATCTGATCGTGGAGGAGAGTATTTGAGTTACGAGTTTGGTCTTCATTTGAAACAATGCGGAATAGTTTCGCAACTCACGCCACCCGGAACACCACAACGTAATGGTGTGTCCGAACGTCGTAACCGCACTTTATTAGATATGGTGCGATCTATGATGTCTCTTACTGATTTACCGCTATCATTTTGGGGTTATGCTTTAGAGACGGCTGCATTCACGTTAAATAGGGCACCATCTAAATCCGTTGAGACGACGCCTTATGAACTGTGGTTTGGCAAGAAACCAAAGTTGTCGTTTCTTAAAGTTTGGGGCTGCGATGCTTATGTTAAAAAGCTTCAACCTGATAAGCTCGAACCCAAATCGGAGAAATGTGTCTTCATAGGATACCCAAAGGAAACTGTTGGGTACACCTTCTATCACAGATCTGAAGGCAAGACATTCGTTGCTAAGAAAGGATCCTTTCTAGAGAAGGAGTTTCTCTCGAAAGAAGTGAGTGGGAGGAAAGTAGAACTTGATGAGGTAACTGTACCTGCTCCCTTATGGAAAGTAGTTCATCACAAAAATCAGTTCTTGTGATCCCTATACCAATTAGTGAAGAAGCTAATGATAATGATCATGAAACTTCAGATCAAGTTACTACTGAACCTCGTAGGTCAACCAGAGTAAGATCCGCACCAAAGTGGTACGGTAATCCTATTCTGGAGGTCATGTTACTTGACCATGATGAGCCCAGATTCCGCAAAATGGCTT
This sequence comes from Aegilops tauschii subsp. strangulata, assembly GCF_002575655.3. NCBI lineage: Eukaryota > Viridiplantae > Streptophyta > Magnoliopsida > Poales > Poaceae > Aegilops > Aegilops tauschii. The sequence goes on from NC_053037.3 coordinate 44,423,020, forward strand.
GAGGCCATGAAATCTGAGAAGGGATCCATGTATGAGAACAAAGTGTGGACTTTGGTTGACTTGCCCGATAATCGGCAAGCCATCGAGAATAATGGATCTTCAAGAAGAAGATTGACGCTGACGGTAATGTTACTGTCTACAAAGCTCGACTTGTTGCGAAAGGTTTTCGACAAGTTCAAGGAGTTGACTATGATGAGACCTTCTCACCCGTAGCGATGCTTAAGTCCGTCCGAATCATGTTAGCAATTGCTGCATTTTATGATTATGAAATTTGGCAAATGGATGTAAAGATTGCATTCCTGAATGGATTTCTGGAAGAAGAGTTGTATATGATGCAACCTGAAGGTTTTATCGATCCAAAGGGTGCTAATAAAGTGTGCAAGCTCCAGCGATCCATTTATGGACTGGTGCAAGCCTCTTGGAGTTGGAATAAACGTTTTGATAGTGTGATCAAAGCATATGGTTTTATACAGATTTTGGAGAAGCCTGTATTTACAAGAAAGTGGGTGGGAGCTCTGTAGCATTTCTAATATTATATGTGGATGCCATATTGTTGATTGGAAATGATATAGAATTTCTGGATAGCATAAAAGGATACTTGAACAAGAGTTTTTCAATGAAAGACCTCGGTGAAGCTACTTATATATTGGGCATCAAGATCTATAGAGATAGATCGAGACGCTTAATTGGACTTTCACAAAGCACATACCTTGATAAAGTTTTGAAGAAGTTCAAAATGGATCAAGCAAAGAAAGGGTTCTTGCCTGTGTTACAAGGTGTGAAGTTGAGTCAGACTCAATGCCCGACCACTTCAGAAGATAGAGAGAAAATGAAAGTTGTTCCCTATGCTTCAGCCATAGGCTCTATCATGTATGCAATGTTGTGTACCAGACCTGATGTGTGCCTTGCTATTAGTTTAGCAGGGAGGTACCAAAGTAATCCAGGAGTGGATCACTGGACAGCGATCAAGAACATCCTGAAATACCTGAAAAGGACTAAGGATATGTTTCTCATTTATGGAGGTGACAAAGAGCTCATCGTAAATGGTTACGTCGATGCAAGCTTTGACACTGATCCGGATGACTCTAAGTCACAAACCGGATACATATTTATATTGAACGGTGGAGCTGTCAGTTGGTGTAGTTCTAAGCAAAGCGTCGTGGCGGGATCTACGTGTGAAGCGGAGTACATAGCTGCTTCGGAAGCAGCAAATGAAGGAGTCTGGATGAAGGAGTTCATATCCGATCTAGGTGTCATACCTAGTGCATCGGGTCCAAAGAAAATCTTTTGTGACAATACTGGTGCAATTGCCTTGGCAAAGGAATCCAGATTTCACAAGAGAACCAAGCACATCAAGAGACGCTTCAATTCCATCCGCGATCAAGTCAAAGAGGGAGACATAGAGATTTGCAAGATACATACGGATCTGAATGTTGCATACCCGTTGAGTAAGCCTCTCTCACGAGCAAAACATGATCAGCACCAAGACTCCATGGGTGTTAGAATCAATACTGTGTAATCTAGATTATTGACTCTAGTGCAAGTGGGAGACTGAAGGAAATATGCCCTAGAGGCAATAATAAAAGTTGTTATTGATATTTCCTTATATCATGATAAATGTTTATTATTCATGCTAGAATTGTATTAACCGGAAACTTAGTACATGTGTGAATACATAGTCAAACAGAGCGTCACTAGTATGCCTCTACTTGACTAGCTCGTTAATCAAAGATGGTTATGTTTCCTAGCCATAGACATGAGTTTTCATTTGATGAACGGGATCACATCATTAGAGAATGATGTGATTGACTTGACGCATTCCATTAGCTTAGCACTTGATCGTTTAGTGTGTTGCTATTGCTTTCTTCATGACTTATACATGTTCCTATTACTATGAGATTATGCAACTCCCGAATACCGGAGGAACACTTTGTGTGCTACCAAACGTCACAACGTAACTGGGTGATTATAAAGGTGCTCTACAGGTGTCTCCGATGGTGTTTGTTGAGTTGGCATAGATCGAGATTAGGATTTGTCACTCTGATTGTCGGAGAGGTATCTCTGGGCCCTCTCGTTAATGCACATCACTATAAGCCTTGCAAGCAATGTGACTAATGAGTTAGTTGCGGGATGATGCATTACGGAACGAGTAAAGAGACTTGTCGGTAACGAGATTGAACTAGGTATTGAGATACCGACGATCGAATCTCGGGCAAGTAACATACCGATGACAAAGGGAACAACGTATATTGTTATGCGGTTTGACCGTTAAAGATCTTCGTAGAATATGTGGGAGCCAATATGAGCATCCAGGTTCCGCTATTGGTTATTGACCGGAAACGTGTCTCGGTCATGTCTGCATAGTTCTCGAACCCGTAGGGTCCGCACGCTTAACGTTCGGTATTATGAGTATATGTGTTTTGATGTACGAAAGGTAGTCCGGAGTCCCCGATATGATCACAGACATGACGAGGAGTCTCGAAATGGTCGAGACATAAAGATCGATACATTGGACGGCTATATTCGGACACCGAAAGTGTTTCGGGTGATTTCGGAGAATACCGGAGGGTTACCGGAACACCCCCCCCCGGGAAGTTATTGGGCCCTTAGTGGGCTTTAGGGGAGAGAGAGGGCAACAGCCAGTAGGTGGCGCCCCCCCAAGGGAGTCCGAATTGGACTAGGGGAGGGGGGCGCGGCCCCTCTTTCCCTCTCCCTCCCCCTCTCCTTCCTTCCCCAACCTAGTAGGACTAGGAAAGGAGGAATCCTACTCCTACTAGGAGGAGGATTCCTCCCCTCCTTGGCGCGCCCTAGGGTCGGCCGGCCTCCCTCCTTGCTCCTTTATATACGGGGGCAGGGGGCACCCTAGAACACACAACAGACATTGTCTTAGACGTGTGCGGTGCCCCCCTCCACCATAACCCACCTCGGTCATATCGCTGCAGTTCTTAGGCGAAGCCTTTGCTGCTAGCTTCATCATCACCGTCATCACGCCGTCATGCTGACGAAGCTCTCCCTCGACACTCAGCTGGATCGATAGTTCGTGGGACGTCACCGAGCCGAACGTGTGCAGATCACGGAGGTGCCGTACTTTCGGTGCTAGGATCGGTCGGATCGTGAAGACGTACGACTACATCAACCGCGTTGTCATAACGCTTCCGCTTACGGTCTACGAGGGTACATGGACAACACTCTCCCGCTCGTTGCTATGCATCACCATGATCTTGCGTGTGCGTAGGAATTTTTTTGAAATTACTGCGTTCCCCAACACCAGTAATTGTCCTCAGACGCTTTGGAGGGGAGAGGAGGGGGCGGGTGACGCCGTAGAGAGAAGGGAAGACGACGGTGAGAGGAAGGTGCGGGCTGAATGTCGTGTCACTAGTAGAAAAAGGCCCATTTTCCCTGGTTCATAAGGCCCATTTGTCCCGGTTCCTGAACCGGGACTAAAGGCCCCCTTACAATACCCTACTGGCTACATATATATCAAAATGTAAGATCTCTTACAATACCCTAACATCTGAGCTCAAGTTCCACATGGTATTCTCTGGCTTTATTGATGACGTGGTCAAGAAAGAATCCCGCCAATTCCTCTTGAATTGCTCTCATGCGATCTTGTGGTAGGAGTTCATTCCGCATCTGCCACATATAATTTGAATAAGGGGGTCAATACATATATATGAATGAAACTCAACACAAATGATGGTAATAAAATAAAATTGTGAATATTATTGCTTACGCATGATACGTCTCCAACGTATCTATAATTTTTGATTGCTTCATGCTATATTTTATTCTGTTTTGGATGATTAATGGGCTTTGTTATGCACTTTTATATTATTTTTGGGACTAACCTATTAACCGGAGGCCCAGCCCAGAATTGATGTTTTTGCCTATTTCAGTGTTTCGTAGAAAAAGAATATCAAACGGAGTCCAAACGGAATGAAACCTTCGGGAACGTGATTTTCGAAACAAACGTGGTCCAGAGGACTTGGACCCTACGTCAAGAAAGCAACCGGGAGGGCACGAGGTAGGGGGCGCGCCCTCCACCCTCGTGGGGCCCACGTTGCTCCACCGACGTACTTCTTCCTCCTATATATACCTACGTACCCCCAAACCAACAGAGGCATCCACGAAAACCTAATTCCACCACCCCAACCTTCTGTACCCGTGAGATCCCATCTTGGGGCCTTTTCCGGCGTACCGCCGGAGGGGGCATTGATCACGGAAGTCTTCTACATCAAAACCATAGCCTCTCCGATGATGTGTGAGTAGTTTACCTCAGACCTTCGGGTCCATATTTATTAGCTAGATGGCTTCTTCTATCTTTTTGGATCTCAATACAATGTTCTCCCCCTCTCTCGTGGAGATCTATTCGATGTAATCTTCTTTTGCGGTGTGTTTGTTGAGACTGATGAATTGTGGGTTTATGATCAAGTTTATCTATGAACAATATTTGAATCTTCTCTGAATTCTTTTATGTATGATTGGTTATCTTTGCAATTCTCTTCGAATTATCAGTTTGGTTTGGCCTACTAGATTGATCTTTCTTGCAATGGGAGAAGTGCTTAGCTTTGGGTTCAATCTTGCGGTGTCCTTTCCCAGTGACAGTAGGGGCAGCAAGGCACGTATTGTATTGTTGCCATCGAGGATAACAAGATGGGGTTTATTTCATATTGCATGAGTTTATCCCTCTACATCATGTCATCTTGCTTAAAGCGTTACTATGTTCTTATGAACTTATTACTCTAGATGCATGCTGGATAGTGGTCGATGTGTGGAGTAATAGTAGTAGATGCAGGCAGGAGTCGGTCTACTTGTCTCGGACGTGATGCCTATATACATGATCATACCTAGATATTCTCATAACTATGCTCAATTCTATCAATTGCTCAACAGTAATTTGTTCACCCACCGTAATACTTATGCTCTTGAGAGAAGCCACTAGTGAAACCTATGGCCCCCGGGTCTATTTTAAATCATATTAATCTCCCGACAACAAGCTATTTCTGCCGCCGTTTATTTTGCTTTTATTTTACTTTGCATCTCTATCATAAAAATACCAAAAATATCATCTTATCATATCTATCAGATCTCACTTTCGTAAGTGACCGTGAAGGGATTGACAACCCCTTTATTGCGTTGGTTGCGAGGTTTTTATTTGTTTGTGTAGGTGCGAGGGACTCGTGCGTGGCCTCCTACTGGATTGATACCTTGGTTCTCAAAAACTGAGGGAAATACTTACGCTGCTTTACTACATCACCCTTTCCTCTTCAAGGGAAAACCAATGCAGTGCTCAAGAGGTAGCAAGAAGGATTTCTGGCGCCGTTGCCGGGGATTCTACGCACAAGTCAAGACATACCAAGTACCCATCAGAAACTCTTATCCCTCGCATTACATTATTTGCCATTTGCCTCTTGTTTTCCTCTCCCCCACTTCACCCTTGCCGTTTTCTTCGCCCTTTTTCTGTTCGATCTTTTGTTTGCTTGTGTTACCATGTACCTTCTTTATGCTTGCATCTTTGCTTGCTAAGAGTTTATGGATCCTCATCCACTTGCTAATCTCTTTAAGAGATCCAATTATGATGAACCTATTGCTAGTGAGTTGAGTGCACTAGATTATCTTTATGAGGTTTTGCTTGAAATTCGTGAATCTAAAAATTGTGATGAAGTACTTTATGAAGCGATTCATGATAGATCTTTGAAAAATCATGATTGCAATGATTTTATTATAAATTCTATTGATGTAATTGTGCTAATAATATGAAAAACCCTAAGCTTGGGAATGCTAGTTTTGCTATGTCCTCCACTTGTTGCAATGATCATGATTGGGGTGATTCTTCTTCTGATCTTGAAAATTTATTTAAGCCCCATGATGAATATGAGATTGATTATAATGTTTGCAATACTACTGAAAGTGGGTTTGGAAGAGTGTCAACTTTAGATCCCACATATTTGGAGAATGTTCAATCTTATGAAGTTTTTGATAAAAGTGGGTTTGGAGAGGTCATGACTTTAGTTAATGTTAATCCCACTATTTCGGAAGAGTGTCAACTTCGCATGCATGTGGATCGTGTTGAGAATGTGTTATGTGATAGCTATATTGTTGAATTTGCTTATGATCCTACATGTAATTATTATGAGAGAGGAAAATATGGTCGTAGAAATTTTATGTTACTAAATTACCTCTCGTTATGTTGAGATTGCTATTGTTTCTTTCCGCTTCCTTGCATATGCTAGTTTTTGCTTGCTATGATATTTTTTTTTGCTTATAAAATGCCTATGCATAGGAATTATGTTAGACTTAGACGTGTTTAACATGTGTTTTATGATGCTCTCTTTGCGCTTCAATTCTTGTCTTTCATGTGAGCATCATTAAAATTATCAATGCCTAGCTCGGGGCGTTAAACGATAGCGCTTGTTGGGAGGCAACCCAATTTTATTTTAGTTTTTTACTTTTTGCTTCTGTTTAGGAATAAATTTTTAATCTATCCTCTGGTTACATTTGTTTTTATGTTTTAATTAGTGTTTGTGCCAAGTTAAACCTATAGGATCTTCTTGGATGATAGTTATTTGATCTTGCTGAAAATTCCAGAAACTTTCTGTTCACGAAAACAATTGTTAAAAATCACCAGAACGTGATAAAATACTGATTCCAATTGCAGTAGATCAATAAACAAATTGTCTAGGTCGTCCTATTTTGGTAGATTTTTATGAGTTCCATAAGTTTGCGTTAGTTACAGATTACTACAGACTGTTCTGTTTTTGACAGATTCTGTTTTTCGTGTGTTGTTTGCTTATTTTGATGAATCTATGGCTAATAAAATAGTTTATAAACCATAGAGAAGTTGGAATACAGTAGGTTTAACACCAATATAAATAAATAATGAGTTCATTACAGTACCTTGAAGTGGTGTTTTGTTTTCTTTCGCTAACAGAGCTCACGAGATTTTCTGTTAAGTTTTGTGTTGTGAAGTTTTCAAGTTTTGGGTAAAAGATTTGATGGATTATGGAACAAGGAGTGGCAAGAGCCTAAGCTTGGGGATTCCCATGGCACCCCAAGATAATCTAAGGACACCAAAAAGCCAAAGCTTGGGGATGCCCCGGAAGGCATCCCCTCTTTCGTCTACTTCCATCGGTAACTTTACTTGGAGCTATATTTTTATTCACCACATGATAAGTGTTTTGCTTGGAGCGTCTTGTATGATTTGAGTCTTTATTTTTTAGTTGCCACAATCATCTTTGCTGTACACACCTTTTGAGAGAGACACATATATATGATTCAGAATTTATTAGAATACTCTATGCGCTTCACTTATATCTTTTGAGCTATATAGTTTTTGCTCTAGTGCTTCACTTATATCTTTTAGAGCACGGCGGTGGTTTCGTTTTATAGAAACTATTATTCTCTCATGCTTCACTTATATTATTTTGAGAGTCTTAAACAGATGGTAATTTTCTTAAATAGGAAAATTAATCCTAATATGTTAGGTATGCAAAACTAGTAAAAAACTTTCTTATGAGTGTATTGAATACTAAGAGAAGTTTGATGCTTGATGATTGTTTTGAGATATGGAGCTAGTGATATTAAAGTTGTGCTAGTTGAGTAGTTGTGGAATTGAGAAATACTTGTGTTGAAGTTTTCATGTCCCGTAGCATGCACGTATGGTAAACGTTATGTAACAAATTTGAAACATGAGGTGTTCTTTGATTGTCTTCCTTATGAGTGGCGGTCGGGGACGAGGGATGGTCTTTTCCTACCAATCTATCCCCCTAAGAGCATGCGCGTAATGCTTGGTGTTTGATTACTTGTAGATTTTTGCAATAAGTATATGAGTTCTTTATGACTAATGTTGAGTCCATGGATTATACGCACTCTTACCCTTCCATCATTGCTAGCCTCTTCGGTACCGTGCATTGCCCTTTCTCACATTGAGAGTTGGTGCAAACTTCGGTGGTGCATCCAAACCCCGTGATATGATACGCTCTGTCACACATAAACCTCTTGATATCTTCCTCAAAACAGCCACCATACCTACCTATTATGGCATTTCCATAGCCATTCCGAGATATATTGCCATGCAACTTTCCACCGTTTCGTTTATCATGACACGTTCATCATTGTCATATTGCTTTGCATGATTATGTAGTTGACATCGTATTTGTGGAAAAGCCACCGTTCATATTTTTTCATACATGTCACTCTTGATTCATTGCCTATCCCGGTATACTGCCGAAGGCATTCATATAGAGTCATACTTTGTTCTAGTATCGAGTTGTAATCATTGAGTTGTAAATAAATAGAAGTGTGATGGTCATCATTCATAGAGAATTGTCCCAATAAAAAAAGAGAAAGGCCAAATAAAAAAAGGAAGGCCCAAAAAAAATATATATAAATAAAAAGGGACAATGCTACTATCCTTTTTCCACACTTGTGCTTCAAAGTAGCACCATGATCTTCATGATCTCTTGTTTTGTCATTTTCATATACTAGTGGGAATTTTATATTATAGAACTTGGCTTGTATATTCCAACAATGGGCTTCCTCAAATGCCCTAGGTCTTCGTGAGCAAGAAAGTTGGATGCACACCCACTTAGTTTCTTTTGTTGAGCTTTCATACATTTATAACTCTAGTGCATCCGTTGCATGGCAATCCCTACTCCTCGCATTAACATCAATTGATGGGCATCTCCATAGCCCGTTGATTAGCCGCGTTGATGTGAGACTTTCTCCTTTTTTGTCTTCTCCACATAACCCCCATCATTATATTCTATTCCATCCATAGTGCTATATCCATGGCTCACGCTCATGTATTGCGTGAAGGTTGAAAAAGTTTGAGATTACTAGAGTATGAAACAATTGCTTGGCTTGTCATCGGGGTTGTGCATGATGAGAGCATTCTTGTGTGACAAAAATGGAGCATGACTAAACTATATGATTTTGTAGGGATGAACTTTCTTTGGCCATGTTATTTTGAGAAGACATAATTGCTTAGTTAGTATGCTTGAAGTATTATTACTTTTATGTCAATATTAAACTTTTATCTTGAATCTTTCGGATCTGAATATTCGTACCACAATTAAGAGGGTTATATTAAAAAATTATGCCAAGTAGCATTCCGCATCAAAAATTCTGTTTTTATCATTTACCTACTCAAGGACGAGTAGGAATTAAGCTTGGGATGCTTGATACGTCTCCAACGTATCTATAATTTTTTATTGCTTCATGCTATATTTTATTCTAATTTGGATGATTAATGGGCTTTGTTATACACTTCTATATTATTTTTGGGACTAACCTATTAACCGGAGGCCCAGCCCAGAATTGCTGTTTTTGCCTATTTCAGTGTTTCGCAGAAAAAAGAATATCAAACGGAGTCCAAACGGAATGAAACCTTCGGGAACGTGTTTCGGAACAAACGTGATCGAGAGGACTTGGACCCTACCTCAAGAAAGCAACCAGGAGAGCACGAGGTAGGGGGGCGCGCCTACCCCCTGGGCGCGCCCTCCACCCTCGTGGGGTCCATGTTGCTCCACCGACGTACTTCTTCCTCCTATATATACCTACGTACCCCCAAACCAACAGAGGCATCCACGAAAACCTAATTCCACCGCCGCAACCTTCTGTACCCGTGAGATCCCATCTTGGGGTCTTTTCCGGCGTCCCGCCGGAGGGGGCATTGATCACGGAGGTCTTCTACATCAACACCATAGCCTCTCCGATGATGTGTGAGTAGTTTACTGATACGTCTCCAACGTATCTATAATTTATGAAGTATCCATGCTATTATATTATCTGTCTTGGATGTTTATGGGCTTCATTATGCACTTTTATATTACTTTGGGGACTAACCTATTGACCCAGAGCCCAGTGCCAGTTTCTGTTTTTCCCTTGTTTCAGTGTTTCGAAGAAAAGGAATATCATACGGAGTCCAAACGGAATGAAACCTTCGGGAAAGTTATTTTTGGAAAGAAAGCAATCCGGGAGACTTGGAGTGCACGTCAGGGGATCAACGAGGAAGGCACGAGGCAGGGGGGCGTGCCCTCCACCCTCGTGGGCCCCTCGTGGCTCCCCTGACGTATTTCTTCCTCCTATATATACCAATATACCCTAAAACCATCAGAGAACGGAATAGATCGGGAGTTCCGCCGCCGCAAGCCTCTGTAGCCACCAAAAACCCATCGGGATCCTGTTCCGGCACCCTGCCGGAGGCGGGATCCCTCATCGGTGGCCATCTTCATCATCCCGGCGCTCTCCATGACGAGGAGGGAGTAGTTCACCCTCGGGGCTGAGGGTATGTACCAGTAGCTATGTGTTTGATCTCTCTCTCTCTCTCTCATGTTCTTGAGGTGATACGATCTTGATGTATCGCGAGCTTTGCTATTGTAGTTGGATCTTATGATGTTTCTCCCCCTCTACTCTCTTGTAATGGATTGAGTTTTTCCTTTGAAGTTATCTTATCGGATTGAGTCTTTAATGATTTGAGAACACTTGATGTATGTCTTGCCGTGCTTATCTGTGGTGACAATGGGATATCACGTGATCCACTTGATGTATGTTTGGTGATCAACTTGCGGGTTCCGCCCATGAACCTATGCATAGGGGTTGGCACACGTTTTCGTCTTGACTCTCCGGTAGAAACTTTGAGGTTCTATGTGTTGGTTGAATAGATGAATCTGAGATTGTGTGATGCATATCGTATAATCATACCCACGGATACTTGAGGTGACATTGGAGTATCTAGGTGACATTAGGGTTTTGGTAGATGTGTGTCTTAAGGTGTTATTTTACTACGAACTCTAGGGCTGTTTGTGACACTTATAGGAATAGCCCAACGGATTGATTGGAAAGAATAGCTTTGAGGTGGTTTCGTACCCTACCATAATCTCTTCGTTTCTTCTCTGCTATTAGTGACTTTGGAGTGACTCTTTGTTGCATGTTGAGGGATAGTTATATGATCCAATTATGTTATTATTGTTGAGAGAACTTGCACTAGTGAAAGTATGAACCCTAGGCCTTGTTTCCTAGCATTGCAATACCGTTTACGCTCACTTTTGTCATTAGTTACCTTGCTGTTTTTATATTTTCGGATTACAAAAACTCATATCTATCATCCATATTGCACTTGTATCACCATCTCTTCGCCGAACTAGTGCACCTATACAATTTATCATTGTATTGGGTGTGGTGGGGACACAAGAGACTCTTTGTTATTTGGTTGCAGGGTTGTTTGAGAGAGACCATCTTCAACCTACGCCTCCCACGGATTGATAAACCTTAGGTCATCCACTTGAGGGAAATTTGCTACTGTCCTACAAACCTCTGCACTTGGAGGCCCAACAACGTCTACAAGAAGAAGGTTGCGTAGTAGACATCAAGATCTTTTCTGTCGCCGTTGCCGGGGAGGCTAGGTAAGTGGCACTCACACCCCGTCAACTAAGCTCTTTTCTGGCGCCGTTGCCGGGGAGGCTAGGTAAGCGGTACTCACACCCCGTCAACTAAGCTCTTTTCTGGCGCCATTGCCGGGGAGGTGAGTGCTTGAAGGTATATCTTTAGATCTTGCAATCTAATCTTTTAGTTTCTTGTTTTATCACTAGTTTAGTCTATAAAAGAAAACTACAAAAAAATGAAATTAAGGGTGCCTCATATGCTTAATCTTTTTAATGTCTTTCGTGAAAATGATGGGAAGGAAAATTGTGCTCAAGTACTAGAAGAAGAATTACATAGAATGCTTGGCATAAAATATGTGAATGATGAGCAGGATTGCAATGTTGTTAGTATGAATTCTTTGAATACCCATGATGCTAATGATATGCAAAGCCACAAGCTTGGGGATGCTATCTTTGATGAAGATGATATGTTTAGTCCCCCAAGTTTTGATGAGCAAATTTATTATGATGAAAGCATGCCTCCTATCTATGATGATTATTGTGATGACACGTTGCTATGAAGAATAATGAGAAACATGAAACTTGTCATCTTGATCTTAATTTTCAATCACATGATAGTTATTTTGTTGAGTTTGCTCCCACTACTATTGATGAGAATAGATTTTCTTATGTGGAGAGTAATAAAAATTCTATGCTTGTAGATCATGAAAAGAATGCTTTATGTGATAGTTATATTGTTGAATTCATTCATGATGCTACTAAAAATTATTATGAGAGAGGATCATATGCTTCTACATATTGCAATAATATCATGTTTCCTCTCTATGCGCTTAAAGTTTTAAAGTTATGCTTGTTTTACCTTCCTATGCAAGTTGATTCTTGTTCCCATAAGTTGTTTGCTCAAAAAATCCCTATGCATAGGAAGTGGGTTAGACTTAAATGTGCTAGTCATATTCTTCATGATGTTCTCTTTATGTTTCAATTCTTATCTTTTATGTGAGCATCATCGAAATCATCATGCCTAGCTAGGGGCGTTAAACGATAACGCTTGTTGGGAGGCAACCCAATTTTTTATTTTAGTTTCTTGCTTTTTGGTTCTGTTTAGGAATAAATAATCCATCTAGCTTCTGTTTAGATGTGGTTTTGTGTTTTAATTAGTGTTTGTGCCAAGTAGAACCTTTGGGAAGACTTGGGTGAAGTCTTTATGATCATGCTGTAAAAACAGAAACTTTAGCGCTCACGAGTTTAGCTGTCATTTTTTACAGAAAAGTGATTTTTAGTTGATTCTTTTTGCATATGATTACTAGACAAATGCCTCAGCTCCACCAAGTTATTTTAGAATTTTTTGAGTTACAGAAGTTTGCGTTAGTTACATATTACTACAGACTGTTCTGTTTTGACAGATTCTGTTTTTCGTGTGTTGTTTGCTTATTTTGATGACTCTATGGCTAGTAAAATAGTTTATAAACCATAGAGAAGTTTGAATACAGTAAGTTTAACACCAATATAAATAAGTAATGAGTTCATTACAGTACCTTGGAGTGTTGTTTTGTTTTCTTTCGCTAACGGAGCTCACGAGATTTTTTGTTAAGTTTTGTGTTGTGAAGTTTTCAAGTTTTGGGTAAAGATTCGATGGACTATGGAATAAGGAGTGGCAAGAGCCTAAGCTTGGGGATGACCAAGGAACCCCAAGGTAATATTCAAGGATAACCAAGCGTCTAAGCTTGGGGATGCCCCGGATGGCATCCCCTCTTTCGTCTTCGTTCATCGGTAACTTTACTTGGAGCTATATTTTTATTCACCACGTGATATGTGTTTTGCTTGGAGCGTTATTTTATTTTCTTTTGCTTTGCTTGCTGTTTGAATAAAATACCAAGATCTGAAATTCTTAAATGTTAGAGAGTCTTCACATAGTTGCATAATTATTAAACTACTCATTGATCTTCACTTATATCTTTTTGGAGTAGTTTGTCATTTACTCGTGTGCTTCACTTATATCCTATGAGTAAATGGTTGGATGATTTGAATGTCATAAATCTGAAATTATATATGTTCCATATGCCTTTCCCATGGGGAGTAATGCCTTCACATATAAGAAGTAGAGGTGGTAAATTTTTTGAAGGTTAGCAAACATTGTATTGGTCACTTGAACAATTCATGAAAGAATATTGAAGGAAGAGAGATTTCACATATAAATATACTATCTTGGACATCTTCTATGATTTGAGCCCCATTAATTATTTTCAAACCTGAGCAAATTAGTTGAAGTTGGACAAGGAAGACAACATAATGAGTTATGCTTGGGTACATTTGTATAGAAGTTATATTGTTATGGATCCTCTAACATGTGGTGCTTGTTATTTAGAATCCTTTGCTAGCCAAAATATCTGTACTAAGCGGGAATACTGCTTGTGCATCCAAATTCCTTGAACCAAGTTTCTTCCATGAGTGTCCACCATATCTACCTATATGCGGTATTTACCTGCCGTTCCAAGTAAATTTGCATGTGCCAAACTCTAAACCTTCAAATAATAATCTGTTTTGTATGCCCGAATCGCTCATGTAGCGACTAGGGGCTATCAGTATCTTCCATGCTAGGTGGGTTATTCTCATGATGAGTGGACTCCGCTCATCATTCATGAGAAAATGGCTGGTAACTGGGATGCCCAGTCATATGATCAAAAGATCAAAAACAAAATCACAAATAATTTAAACAAAACTCCCCAGGAATGTTGATAGTTGGACGACACCCGTTGTTTCGGACAAGCAGTGGAGTGTGAATATTGGTGGAGGGGGAGTAAAAACTTTAACTTTCTGCGTGGGAACCGCCTATAATGTATCTAGTATGGAAGATATTGGGAACTCTTGGTCGTTATATTGACAATGAAAGCATACCTCTCAAAATTATTTTCATCTCTGTTTTAGCTTCGAGCTCTGGCACCTCTGCAAATCCCTGCTTCCCTCTACGAAGGGCCTATCTTTTACTTTTATGCAAGAGTCAGTAGTATTCCTTCTCATTCCAACCTACTCTTTAGTTGGCAAGCATCATGTGATGGAAAGATCTAAGCATATATGGCCATTCAAATATATTTGAGCATGAATTATTATTTTTGACATTACCCTTGAGGTAAAAGGTTGGGAGGCGGAACATTAAGCCCCTATCTTTCTCTGTGTTCGATGAATGCTATTTGTTCTAAAAATATGCTTTGAGTGGTAGCAATCATGGAAGACTATATGATAGTTTAGTATGTGGAATTTGCTAAATCAAAGCTCTTACATAGAACATTCCTGAAAATAAGATGAATTGCTATTGTTTGATGACTGAGAACATAGTTTGTTAGTTTTCAAGAAAGGTAATGATCTATACTTTAACATGTGAATAGTTTGTTACTTGAGCATGAAAAGTTCTATGAGTTGAGCTACTGTTATGACATATAATGATGCTAGAAAAGGTGATTGAAATTATCATTGATCAAACTTATGCACCTGCTAGCATTCACACTTCATAAATTATTTCTTTTATCATTTACCTACTCGAGGACGAGCAGGAATTAAGCTTGGGGATGCTGATACGTCTCCAACGTATCTATAATTTATGAAGTATCCATGCTATTATATTTTCTGTCTTGGATGTTCATGGGCTTTATTACGCACTTTTATATTACTTTTGGGACTAACCTATTGACCTAGAGCCCAGTGCCAGTTTCTGTTTTTTCCCTTGTTTCAGTGTTTCGAAGAAAAGGAATATCAAACGGAATGAAACCTTCGGGAAAGTTATTTTTGGAAAGAAAGCAATCCGGGAGACTTGGAGTGCACGTCAGGGGATCAACAAGGAAGGCACGAGGCAGGGGGGCGCGCCCTCAACCCTCATGGGCCCCTCGTGGCTCCCCTGACGTATTTCTTCCTCCTATATATACCAATATACCCTAAAACCATCAGAGAACAGAATAGATCAGGAGTTCCGCCGCCGCAAGCCTCTGTAGCCACCGAAAACCAATCGGGACCCTATTCTGGCACCCTGCCGGAGGGGGGATCCCTCACTGGTGGCCATCTTCATCATCCCAGCGCCCTCCATGACGAGGAGGGAGTAGTCCACCCTCGGGGCTGAGGGTATGTACCAGTAGCTATGTGTTTGATCTCTCTCTCTCTCTGTCTTGTGTTCTTGAGGTGATACGATCTCGATGTATCGCGAGCTTTGCTATTGTAGTTGGATCTTATGATGTTTCTCCCCCTCTACTCTCTTGTAATGGATTGAGTTTTTCCTTTGAAGTTATCTTATCGGATTGAGTCTTTAATGATTTGAGAACACTTGATGTATGTCTTGCCGTGCTTATTTGTGGTGACAATGGGATATCACGTGATCCACTTGATGTATGTTTTGGTGATCAACTTGCGGGTTCCGCCCATGAACCTATGCATAGGGGTTGGCACACGTTTTCGTCTTGACTCTCCAGTAGAAACTTTGGGTCACTCTTTGAGGTTCTATGTGTTGGTTGAATAGATGAATCTGAGATTGTGTGATGCATATCGTATAATCATACCCACGGATACTTGAGGTGACACTGGAGTATCTAGGTGACATTAGGGTTTTGGTTGATGTGTTTCTTAAGGTGTTATTTTACTACGAACTCTAGGGTTGTTTGTGACACTTATAGGAATAGCCCAATGGATTGATCGGAAAGAATAACTTTGAGGTGGTTTCGTACCCTACCATAATCTCTTCGTTTGTTCTTCGCTATTAGTGACTTTGGAGTGACTCTTTGTTGCATGTTGAGGGATAGTTATATGATCCAATTATGTTATTATTGTTGAGAGAACTTGCAGTAGTTAAAGTATGAACCCTAGGCCTTGTTTCATAGCATTGCAATACCGTTTACGCTCACTTTTATGATTAGTTACCTTGCTGTTTTTATATTTTTCAGATTACAAAAACTCATATCTACATCCATATTGCACTTGTATCACCATATCTTCGCCGAACTAGTGCACCTATACAATTTACCACTGTATTGGGTGTGTTGGGGACACAAGAGATTCTTTGTTATTTGGTTGCAGGGTTGTTTGAGAGAGACCATCTTCAACCTATGCCTCCCACGGATTGATAAACCTTAGGACATCTACTTGAGGGAAATTTGCTACTGTCCTACAAACCTCTGCACTTGGAGGCCCAACAACGTCTACAAGAAGAAGGTTGCGTAGTAGACATCATTTACCTCAGACCTTCGGGTCCATAGTTATTAGCTAGATGGCTTCTTCTCTCTTTTTGGATCTCAATACAATGTTCTCCCCCTCTCTCGTGGAGATCTATTTGATGTAATCTTCTATTGCGGTGTGTTTGTTGAGACCGATGAATTGTGGGTTTATGATCAAGTTTATCTATGAACAATATTTGAATCTTCTCTGAATTCTTTTATGTATGATTGGTTATCTTTGCAAGTCTCTTCGAATTATCAGTTTGGTTTGGCCTACTAGATTGATCTTTCTTGCAATGGGAGAAGTGCTTAGCTTTGGGTTCAATCTTGCGGTGTCCTTTCCCAGTGACAGTAGGGGCAGCAAGGCACGTATTGTATTGTTGCCATCGAGGATAAGAAGATGGGGTTTATTTCATATTGCATGAGTTTATCCCTCTACATCATGTCATCTTGCTTAAAGCGTTACTCTGTTCTTATGAACTTAATACTCTAGATGCATGCTGGATAGCGGTCGATGTGTGGAGTAATAGTAGTAGATGCAGGCAGGAGTCAGTCTACTTGTCTCGGACGTGATGCCTATATACATGATCATACCTAGATATTCTCATAACTATGCTCAATTATATCAATTGCTCAAAAGTAATTTGTTCACCCACCGTAATACTTATGCTCTTGAGAGAAGCCACTAGTGAAACCTATGGCCCCCGGGTCTATTTTCCATCATATTAATCTCCCAGCAACCAGCTATTTCTGGCGCCATTTATTTTGCTTTTATTTTACTTTGCATCTCTATCATAAAAATACCAAAAATATTATCTTATCATATCTATCAGATCTCACTTTTGTAAGTGACCGTGAAGGGATTGACAACCCCTTTATTGCGTTGGTTGCGAGGTTTTTATTTGTTTGTGTAGGTGCGAGGGACTCGTGCGTGGCCTCCTACTGGATTGATACCTTGGTTCTCAAAAACTGAGGGAAATACTTACGCTGCTTTACTGCATCACCCTTTCCTCTTCAAGGGAAAACCAACGCAGTGCTCAAGAGGTAGCAACGCACTTCATATTGTCTTTTAGAGTAGCCCCGCTTATTCTTGGTCGTCGCGTTGTAGATGAACTCGCAGACGTAGTATCCACAGAAATCATTCCCGGCTTCCTGCCACAAGCACTTTACGAGAAATAGAGGTCAATCAAACTGATAATGAAGCATTATAAATGGTATTGATGAAAGTAGCTAGCTAGTAGTACTTACTTTCGGGTATGTAAATCACAGCTCCCCCGGCAGTCCCGGAACTTGTGCGGTGAAGTCCTTCCAAACCCTGCGAGACAAATAAAATAATTACTTGATATCAGAAAATGAACAAAGTTGCCGATTGACTCTAACTTGCATGATTTGAATGGAACTAACTCAGACTGACGTTGTTTTCAGCAGAATTGCCATGGTGTTATTTTTGTGCAGAAATAAAAGTTCTCGGAATGACCTGAAACTTCACGGAGATCATTTTTGGAAATAATAAAAAATACTGGCGAAAGAATCAAGGCCAGAGGGCCCACACCCTGTCCACGAGGGTGGGAGGCGCGCCTGCCCCCTAGGCGCGCCCCCCTGCCTCGTGGGCCCCCTGGTGCTCCACCGACCTCAACTCCAACTCTATATATTCACGTTCTGGGAGAAAAAAAAATCAGAGAGAAGAATTCACCGCGTTTTACGATACGGAGCCGCCGCCAAGCCCTAATCTCTCTCGGGAGGGCTGATCTGGAGTCCGTTCGGGGCTCCGGAGAGGGGAATCCATCGCCGTCGTCATAATCAACCATCCTCCATCACCAATTTCATGATGCTCACCGCCGTGCGTGAGTAATTCCATCGTAGGCTTGCTGGACGGTGATGGGTTGGATGAGATTTATCATGTAATCGAGTTAGTTTTTTTAGGGTTTGATCCCTAGTATCCACTATGTTCTGAGATTGATGTTGCTATGACTTTGCTATGCTTAATGCTTGTCACTAGGGCCCGAGTGCCATGATTTCAGATCTGAACCTATTATGTTTTCATGAATATATGTGAGTTCTTGATCCTATCTTGCAAGTCTATAGTCACCTACTATGTGTTATGATCTGGCAACCCCGAAGTGACAATAATCGGGACCACTCCCGGTGATGACTATAGTTTGAGGAGTTCATGTATTCACTATGTGTTAATGCTTTGGTCCGGTACTCTATTAAAAGGAGGCCTTAATATCCCTTAGTTTCCGCTAGGACCCCGCTGCCACGGGAGGGTAGGACAAAACATGTCATGCAAGTTCTTTTCCATAAGCACGTATGACTATATTCGGAATACATGCCTACATTACATTGATGAATTGGAGCTAGTTCTGTGTCACCCTATGTTATAACTGTTGCATGAATAATCGCATCCGACATAATTCTCCATCACTGATCCAATACCTACGAGGTTTTCACATATTTTTCTTCGCTCATTTACTTTTTCGCTGCTACTGTTACAATTACTACAAAACCCAAAAATATTACTTTTGCTACCGTTATCACTACTATCATACTACTTTGCTACTAAATACTTTGCTGCAGATATAAAGTTATCCAGGTGTGGTTGAATTGACAACTCAACTGCTAATACTTGAGAATATTCTTTGGCTCCCCTTGTGTCGAATCAATAAATTTGGGTTGAATACTCTACCCTCGAAAACTATTGTGATCCCCCATACTTGTGGGTTATCAAGACTATTTTCTGGCGCCATTACCGTGGAGCATAGCTCTATTCTTTGAGTCACTTGGGATTTATATCTGCTGGTCACTATGAGGAACTTGAAAGACGAGAAAACTAAAATTTATCGCTCAACTACGAGGGGAGGTAAGGAACTGCCATCTAGCTCTGCACTTGATTCACCTTCTGTTTTGAGTAAGCTTGCGACACCTAAACCTGCTTCTGCTATTAATTCTGATATGTCGCTTGTTATTGATGATGCCACTTCTGCTATGCATGATACTTATGATGAAACTACTTCTATGCTTGATACTACTGTGCCACTAGGTGAATTTCTTGATGAACAACTTGCTAGGGCTAGAGAGAATGAAATTATTGAAACTGATAATATTGATGAAAGTGATGATGAAGATTCTCCCCCTAGATATGAATTGCCTGTTGTGCCTGAGGGTTATGTTATGGATGAAGAAACTGCTAGAGACTTTCTTGCTTGCATAGAAGTGATCTTAAGAAATTATTAACTAAGCTGAAACAAAAATCTCTGAATGCTAGAATGAAGTATGATCCTTCTTATGCTACTTCACCTATCTTTGTTACTGATAAGGATTATGAATTCTCTGTCGACCCTGATATAATTACTTTGGTTGAATCTGATCCTTTCTATGGCTATGAATCTGAAACTGTTGTGGCACATCTTACTAAATTAAATGATATGGCCACCCTGTTCACTAATGGTGAGAAAACTTGCTACTATTATATCCTTAAAATATTTCCGTACTCATTAAAGGGTGATGCTAAGATATGGTTTAATTCTCTTGATCCTGGTTGTGTGCGTAGTCCCCAGGATATGATTTATTACTTCTCTGCTAAATATTTCCATGCTCATAAGAAACAAGCTGCTTTAAGGGAAATATATAATTTTGTGCAAATTGAAGAAGAGAGTCTCCCACAAGCTTGGGGGAGGCTTCTTCAATTACTTAATGCTTTGCGTGATCATCCTCTCAACAAAAATGAAATACTTGATATCTTCTATAATGGACTAACCGATGCTTCTAGAGACCACCTGGATAGTTGTGCTGGTTGTGTTTTCAGGGAAAGAACAGCTGATGAAGCTGAAATTCTATTGAATAATATGTTGACCAATGAAAATAATTGGACACTTCCTGAACCAACTCCTAAGAAAAGGGGTGTTCTATTTCTCAGTCCTGAAGATATGCAAGAGGCAAAGAAATCTATGAAAGAAAAAGGTATAAAAGCTGAAGATGTTAAGAATTTACCTCCTATTGAAGAAATACATGGTCTTAATTTACCGCCTGTTGAAGAAACACATGGTCTTGATAACCTGACACAAGTAGTAAAGGTAAATTCTCTCTATAGATATGATAAAATTGAAATCCCTCCTACTAAGTTTGCTAGCCAATGTTTGGATGAGTTTGATAATTTTATGATTAAGCAAGAAAACTTCAATGCTTATTTTGGTAGAGAATTAAAACGCAATGCTTATATGATTGAACACTTGAGTGATTATATGTCTAGAGTGAAAGGTGAACTTAAACTCATTAATAAACATGCTTCTATGGTTACCACTCAAGTAGAACAAGTACTTAAGGCTCAGAATGATTTGCTCAATGAATTGAATAGTAAGAACAGTGACTTTGTTGTTAGAGTTGCAACTAGAGGGGGTAAAGTGACTCAGGAACCTTTGTATCCTGAGGGCCACCCTAAGAGAATTGAGCAGGATTCTCAGAGAAATAATTTAGACGCACCTAGTCCTTCTAAAAAGAAGAAAAAGAAAAATGATAGGACTTTGCATGCTTCTAGTGAACCTGTTGTTGACTCACCTGAGAATCCCAATGATATTTTTATTTCTGATGCTGAAACACAATCTGGTGATGAACATGAACCTAGTGATAATGTTAATGATGATGTTCATGTTGATGCTCAACCTAGTAATGAAAATGATGTAGAAATTGAACCTGCTGTTGATCTTGATAACCCACAATCAAAGAATCAACGTTATGATAAGAGAGACTTTGTTTCTAGGAAGCACGACAAAGAAAGAGAGCCATTGGTTCAGAAACCCATGCCTTTTCCTCCTAAACCATCCAAGAAAAAGGATGATGAGGATTTTGAGCGCTTTGCTGAAATGATTAGACCCATCTTTTTGCGTATGCGTTTGACTGATATGCTCAAAATTAATCCTTATGCTAAGTATATGAAGGATATTGTTACAAATAAAAGAAAGATACCGGAAGCTGAAATTTCCACCATGCTTGCTAATTATACTTTTAAGGGTGGAATACCAAAGAAATTAGGAGATCCAGGAGTACCAACTATACCATGCTCCATTAAAAGAAACTATGTTAGAACTGCTTTATGTGATCTTGGAGCCGGTGTTAGCGTTATGCCTCTCTCTTTATATCGTAGACTTGATTTGAATAAGTTGACACCTACTGAAATATCTTTGCAAATGGCTGATAAATCAACTGCTATACCTGTCAGTATTTGTGAGGATGTGCCTGTTGTGGTTGCAAACGTTACTATTTTAACGGACTTTGTGATTCTTGATATTCCCGAGGACGATAGTATGTCTATTATTCTTGGAAGACCCTTTTTGAATACTGCAGGGGCTATTATTGATTGCAACAAAGGCAATGTCACTTTTCATGTTAATGGTAATGAGCATACGGTACACTTTCCGAGGAAACAACCTCAAGTTCATAGTATCAACTCTATTGGAAAAAATCCATCGATTATTTTTGGAGGTTTTGAATTTCCTCTTCCTACTGTAAAAAAGAGATATGATATTCTTATTATTGGGGACGTGCATATCCCTGTTGAGGTAACCTAGTGCTATTCGAAAATTCTCCGGTTTCATGCAATTCGGAATGAGTTTGTTAACAAGACCTGATCAACCTTGTTAGCGGATTCCTTTTGATGAGCATGAGATGGATGAAGTTAGAAAGCACAACCTTCTGTACCCTCCTTTTACTTTCTGTTATTTAGATTAAATAAAGAAAAAATAGTATTTTCTATCAGTTTTCTGAATTATCCGAGCAATAAAAAATACCCCGAAAATAAAAGTTCTCCAAATGCCCTGAAATAGAAATATGATTTTTTCTGGAATATTTGAGAATATCTGGCACTGAGAACACAGCAGGGGGAGCAAGCACCTGGCCACGAGGGCCCAGGGCACGCCCACCCCCCTGGGCGCGCCCCCTGCCTCGTGGGCCCATGGTGGCTCCCCTCCACTTACTCCTGCACCCACACACTCCTTCTTCCTCCCAAAAAAATCACCAACCAGCTCAAGCACGAGTTCTAGCTCATTTTGCTGCGATTTTAGATCTCCTTGCTCAAAGCCCCACTCACAAAACTGCTTTGGGGGATTGTTCTTCGGTATGTGACTCCTCCAATGGTCCAATTAGTTTTTGTTCTAGTGCTTTATTCATTGCTGCTTAGGTGACCCTATTCTTGAGCTTGCATGTCAAATTTATATGGTCCCAAGTAGTTCTAATGCATGATATAGTCTCTAGGCACTTGTGGGAGTAGTTGCTATCAATTTTGTTGAGTTTGGTTCACTTTTATTTGAAGTTACTAAAAATTTCAGAATTTTTCAGAAAATGATGAAGCGATTTTTTAGGGGTTCTTCGAGCCGAAGCTCGAAGGATAAGCAAAGTGAAGAAGAAGAGAGGCCCAAGTATAATCTCCCTCGCACCACGGAAGTTCGGCCTTGTGAATGGCCTTGTGATGATTTCTTGAGAGCAGCCGGGATTTATGATGATTTTTATGAGTTGGCTGAGAATGCAGGCCTCACCGACTTCCTCCACGACCAACGTGAACAGTATCTCTTACTCACTAATATCTTTGTTCAAAATTTTCATTTCCATGCTAGGAGGTCACCACCTTCGGTGGATTTCTATTTATATGATGAGTATAAGGAGATGACCTTCTCTGAATTTTGTGAGGTTTGCAAGTTGCCTTTTTCGGGCAGCGTAGAGGAGCCACATCGTGACGATGCGGAGGGGTTTATTGATAAAATTGCTGTAGGGGAAACTAGGAAAGTTTCTGATGCAAGAATTACTAGCATACGTTTTCCTGTTTTACGTTACTTTGCAATATTTGCTAGTAGATGCTTAATTGGTCGCGGAAACTGTGGCAACCTAAGTGCCCCTGACATTGTTATTTTGTGCCATGCCTTGTTTCGTGATGAAACATTTAGTATGGGCGCTATTGTTGCAAAGCGGTTAAATCTTAACCGTACTAAGGGCCCCATCTTGGGAGGCATCTTCGCCTCGTGCCCTGCTGCATACTTTAACATACCTATTAAACATTATGAGAAAGAAGAAAAGTTGCTACCTCCTTTTTTCTAGATTATTAGAGTATGGTAGCACATGATTTCATTGTTAAGAACAGGAAAAAGGAGCTTAACTATAGACTGATATTTGATAAAAATCACCCTGAGACTATTACTTTGCGTGCTCCTTCCTTGTTTGACTTATCTGCAGGCAAGTACCTTGTTCCGCTGGAGGCCATTCACGCCTACCGGAACCCCACATCAGCTACAGAGCCAGATCCGGAACCACAATTTGTTCCTTCACGCCAGTCTGTTTACCAGTGGGATCCGGAGGAGATGGCCAACCAGTGGCAACCCGAGGCTTCATCTCAGTACGACCCCAGTTACAACTTCAGATATTCGCCAGGCCAGCCGTGGCAATAGACCAACTTAGGCAAAAGCCTAAGCTTGGGGGAGTACGTATTTCTCACCGACATTACATTCATGTTCACACACTCATTGCTAGTTGTCGGTGCTCATACTTTTTCATTGCGCTATCCATGCTAGTTTATTTCCTTTTTCTTGCTTTCTTCTTGTGTGTTCGAAAAACTTTAAGAAAAACCAAAAAAAATTAGTAGTAGCTTTTAGCTTGTTTACTTTCTTGCCTGTAGTAGTAATAATTTAAAGAAAACCCAAAAATATTTCCTGTTCTTCTTTTGTTTGTTGGGAGCTTTCCCGTGTAAATAGTTTTACTTCTTTTCTTTTCTTTGGGGGTCGATAGGAGAAGGCCAAGATGAAATTGTTGAAGTGACTCTTATATGCATTATTGTTGATTTAACCAAGAGCCCCTATTGTCTTGTCTTCTCCTGTTTATTGAATGCTCGCAGATTCCAGCTTAGTCCAATGCACATGCACTATTATTATTATTATCCACATCGTTCGGTCGTGCAAGTGAAATGCAATAATGACGATATATGATGAAATGATTGAGATGAGTGAAGCTGGTATGAACTCGACCTCTCTTGTTTTTGTAAATATGATTAGTTCATCGTTCCTGATTCAGCTTATTATGAATAAACATGTTCGCAATGACAATTAGAGATTATAGTTGCTTATGCCATGCTTAATTAGCTAGGAGTTTATAATGGTTTACCTTGCGTGCCAACATGCTATTAAAATGGTTGTGATGTGGTATAGTAGGGTGGTATCCTCCTTTGAATGATTCGAGTGGCTCGACTTGGCACATGTTCACGCATTTAGTTGAAACAAAATTCAACATAGCCTTCACGATATTTATGTTCATGGTGTATTATATCCTACTCATGCTTGCACTCAATGTTTATTAATTTTAATGCATGTTCATGACTGTTGTCGCTCTCTAGTTGGTCGCTTCCCAGTCTTTTTCTAGCCTTCACTTGTACTAAGTGGGAATACTGCTTGTGCATCCAA
The DNA here is from genome assembly GCF_002575655.3 of Aegilops tauschii subsp. strangulata. NCBI lineage: Eukaryota > Viridiplantae > Streptophyta > Magnoliopsida > Poales > Poaceae > Aegilops > Aegilops tauschii. The sequence continues at coordinate 44,448,031 of NC_053037.3, forward strand.
TCCCTTAAAACCCCAAAGTTATTCATTATGAGTCCACTATACCTTCCTATATGCAGTATCTACCTGCCGTTCCAAGTAAATTTGTATGTGCCAAACTCTAAACCTTTAAACGAAATTCTGCTTTGTATGCTCGAATAGCTCATGTAGCAACTAGGGCTGTCTGTATCTTCCATGCTGGGCGGGTTATTCTCAAGAGGAGTGGACTCCGCTCCTCACTCACGAGAAAATGGCTGGTCACCGGGATGCCTAGTCCCATGCTTTATGCAAATCAAATCTAAATAATTGCAAACAAAACTCCCCCGGGATTGTTGTTAGTTGGAGGCACCCGTTGTTTCGGACAAGCCATGGATTGATGTTTGTTGGTGGAGGGGGAGTATAAACTTTACCATTGTTTGGGAACCGCCTATAATGTGTGTAGCATGGAAGATATCGCCATCTCTCGGTTGTTATGTTGACAATGAAAGTATGCCACTCAAAATATTATTCATCTCTATTTCAAAAATCGAGCTCTAGCACCTCTACAAATCCATGCTTCCCTCTGTGAAGGGACTATCTATTTACTTTTATGTTGAGTCATCATCCTCTTATTAAAAAGCACCAGCTGGAGAGCACCGCTGTCATATGCATCCATTACTATTAATTTATATTGGGTATGACTATGACTGGATCTCTTTTACCATGAATTACAATGTCTAGTCAGTCCTTGATCTTTAAAGGTGCTCTGCATTTATGTTTTGCGGTCTCAGAAAGGGCTAGCGAGATACCATCTTGTTATATCATATCATGATTGTTTTGAGAAAGTGTTGTCACCCGAGATTTATTATTATTGCTTGCTAGTTGATTATGCCATTGATATGAGTAAACATGAGACCTAAATGTTATTGTGAATATGGTTAGTTCATAATCTTTGCTAAAAACTTGAATGCTGGCTTTACATATTTACAACAACAAGAGCAAATAGAGTTTGTAAAAGTTTTTCTTTATCACTTTCAGTTTATCAACTGAATTGCTTGAGGACAAGCAAAGGTTTAAGCTTGGGGGAGTTGATACGTCTCCGTCGTATCTACTTTTGCAAACACTTTTGCCCTTGTTTTGGACTCTAACTTGCATGATTTGATTGGAACTAACCCGGACTGACGCTGTTTTCAGCAGAATTGCCATGGTGTTATTTTTGTGCAGAAATAAAAGTTCTCGGAATGACCTGAAACTTCACGGAGATTATTTTTGGAAATAATGAAAAATACTGGCGAAATAATCAAGGCCAGGGGCCCACACCCTGTCCACGAGGGTGGGAGGCACGCCTGTCCCCTGGGCGCGCCCCCTGCCTCATGGGCCCCCTGGTGCTCCACCGACCTCAACTCCAACTCTATATATTCACGTTCGGGGAGAAAGAAAATCAGAGAGAAGAATTCATCGCATTTTATGATATGGAGCCGCCGCCAAGCCCTAATCTCTCTCGGGAGGGCTGATCTGGAGTCCGTTCGGGGCTCCGGAGAGGTGAATTCGTCGCCGTCGTCATCATCAACCATCCTCCATCACCAATTTCATGATGCTCACCGCCGTGCGTGAGTAATTCCATCGTAGGCTTGCTGGACGGTGATGGGTTGGATGAGATTTATCATGTAATCGAGTTAGTTTTTTTAGGGTTTGATCCCTAGTATCCACTATGTTCTGAGATTGATGTTGCTATGACTTTGCTATGCTTAATGCTTGTCACTAGGGCCCGAGTGCCATGATTTCAGATCTGAACCTATTATGTTTTCATGAATATATGTGAGTTCTTGATCCTATCTTGCAAGTCTATAGTCACCTACTATGTGTTATGATCCGGCAACCCCGAAGTGACAATAATCGGGACCACTCCCGGTGATGACTATAGTTTGAGGCGTTCATGTATTCACTATGTGTTAATGCTTTGGTCTGGTACTCTATTAAAAGGAGGCCTTAATATCCCTTAGTTTCCGCTAGGACCCCGCTGCCACGGGAGGGTAGGACAAAACATGACATGCAAGTTCTTTTCCATAAGCACGTATGACTATATTCGGAATACATGCCTACATTACATTGATGAATTGGAGCTAGTTCTGTGTCACCCTATGTTATAACTGTTGCATGAATAATCGCATCCGACATAATTCTCCATCACCGATCCAATGCCTACAAGCTTTTCACATATTGTTCTTCGCTTATTTACTTTTCCGCTGCTACTGTTACAATTACTACAAAACCCAAAAATATTACTTTTGCTACCGTTATCACTACTATCATACTACTTTGCTACTAAATACTTTGCTGCAGATATTAAGTTATCCAGATGTGGTTGAATTGACAACTCAACTGCTAATACTTGAGAATATTCTTTGGCTCCCCTTGTGTCGAATTAATAAATTTGGGTTGAATACTCTACCCTCGAAAACTGTTGCGATCCCCTACACTTGTGGGTTATCACCGATATGGTGCGATAATGATCGATTGAACTTACTTCTCGAGAATTTTAGTCATGTCGGCATAGTCCTCGGGATCTTTTCGTCTCGAGTCTAAGACGGTTACTTGTCCCTGCTCAAGCTTAATCTCTAGGAGAATATAGTGGAACCTACGCATGCACGCATAACTCATAAATTACATTACTATAACCTCGAGTAATAAGGGAAACCGAATATGCACATGACAGTAACACTCACTTGAAGTTGTAAGGAAAGAGTATTTTATCTTTGTTTTGATTTATGAGCAACGATCGTAGCAAGTTGGCCTCCGTTTCTTTGGGTTGAAATTTAACCGTAAATTCATCTATGAGATTTGTGTTAATGAACCCAATATCATAGATTTCTGCTTTTCTGCATTCGACGATCTTCAATCTGCATAATATAGTGAGGATAATTATATATACATGCAATGAAAGAGCTGAGCTATATATAGAGACTTAATGACAGAAGTAGTACTTACAGACAGTAGCAAGTGACCGTTAATTTATCGAGGGCCTTTTCATTGAAAAACTGGAAGAACTCCTCAAATGGAACAGACAACAGATCAATTCCAACGAGGTTGTGCTCCTCTTTAACTCTCAGCGTCAAAGTATCCTTCCCCCCAGACTCTCTGCAGGTTTTCATGTACCAATCATGGAATCTTCGCGGATTATCCTATCCGGGACACCTTTCCAAAATAACTTTAGAGAACTTCGTACCATCATGCCCCGGTTACTTCCGGCTAATGATGAAGCCATGGATTTCTTAAATACTTTGACACTAGGCAACCTCTCGACCCCTCGGCGATCCTCGACCCTCAGCCCCTCGACGACCCTCAACCCTGGAACCCTCGGCCCCTCGACGACCCTCGACCCCTCGACCCTCGAATCCTCGGCGACCCTCGACCCTCTACCCTAGATAGTTCCCGACCCTAGCCCCTCGAACCCTCGGCGACCCCTCCCCCCCTCATGTCAAAGTTATCGGGGAGGGGGTATATCGACAACGACATACCCCATAAAAAATAGGAAGAGGAAAAAGAAGAAAAAAAGAGGAGAAGAAGATAGGAATAGAGGAGAAGATCGAAGAAAAAAAAGAAGAAAAAAAAGAGGAGAAGAAGAAAGGAATAGAGGAGAAGAAGAAAAAAATAAAAAATATTTTCTTTTTTTCTTCTTCTCCTCTTTTTTTCTTCCTTTTTCCTCTTCTTATTTATTTCTCCTCTTCTTCCTCTCCTCTTCTTCTCCTTCTTCTTCTCCTTCTTCGTCTTCTTATTTTCCTTTTTCCTCTCTTTTTTCTTCTTCTTCTTCCTTCTTCCTTCTTCGTTTTTTCTTCCTTTTCCTTATTTTACTGTTTCCTCTACACTAACCTAAAATGCACTACCCTAAAATCGAAATCTACTAACAACTAAATTAAAAAAACTAATACATATATGAAAAAAACATAATATGAAAAAAAAACATCATATGCACAAAAAAACATCATATGATCATATGAACAAAAAACATCATATGAACATAATATGAACAAAAAACATCAAAGAAATGCCGCCGGACCGTAGCGCGGGGCGGCGCGGCGACGGCGTCGATCGGGGCAGGGGCGGCGCGGGGCGGTGACGGCATCGGGGCGGCGTGGGGCAGTGACGGCGTCGGGGCGGTGAGACGATGCGGGGTGGCGCGCGGTAATGGCGCGGGGTGGCGCGCAGTGACGGTGTCGGGGCGGCGACGGCTCGGGCAGTCTGGCGGCGTCAATGAGTTTGGCGTCGTCGGCGGGGCAAATGGTCGATGAAACTGAAATTTTTCACAAGTCCTGCTTATATACACGAAGCATTGGACCCGGTTCGTGGTACCAACCGGGACCAATGCCCCCTTTAGTCCCGGTTGGTGCCACCAACAGGGACGAAAGGTCTCTTTTCAGCAGCCCAAAGGGCGGGAAGCAGAGGCCTTAGGTCCTAGTTGGTGGCACCAACCGGGACTAAAAGGGGGGCATTGGTCCCGGTTGGTGCCACGAACCGGGACCAATGCACCCCTTTAGTCCCGGGGTGTGCCACCAACCAGGACGAAAGGCCTTGTGCTGCCCGCGTCGCGGCCAAAAGTTTAGTCCCACCTCGCTAGTTGAGAGAGCTCGAGAGTGGTTTATAAGCGCTGCTGCGCCCACCCTCTCGAGCTCCTCTCAACTCAGGCTTTCGGGCCTAATCTTTGACTATGTGCCTGTGGGCCTACTGGGCCTGCTGCGGGCCTGAATCCTAGCCCATGGTTGGGTTTCTAGTCGTATTCACGCCCAGTAGGTGGCACTTTTGTTTTTTTTTGTTGCTTTATTTATTTTATTTTATTTGTACTTACAACAAAATACTTACTGTTGCTATTTTTATTTATTTTATTAAAGTTTATTTATTTTACTTTATTAAAGTTTATTTTGTTTCTACTTATTTATTAAAGTTTATTTTGTTTCTACTTATTTATTTTATTTTGTTTCTACTTATTTATTTTATTTTTTGCTTTTCTTATTTATTTTATGAAAATTCCTTTTGCTTTTAATGTTTTGAACAGAAAATACTTTGATAATTTTATTTGCATAAATTTTATATAATTTTAGTTTCAATAATACTAGAGGTTTATAAAACTTTTTGGTTGATTCCTTTAGCTATTAGAGTTTCATTAAAGTTTTCTAGTTCATTCTTTTTTCTATTAGAGTTTCATTAAAGTTTTCTAGTTCATTCTTTTAGTTTATTATTTTTGCTATTAGAGTTTCATAAAAGTTTTCCAGTTCATTCTTTTTTATACTAGTTCATTCTTTGAGCTAAATGACCCTGAAATTGAAAAGCATTTCAAATGGACTCTGAAAAGGTTGAAAGTTGGCGTGGCATCATCATTTAACCCACATAGCATCTGCTAAAAAGTTGAGAGGATTACGGCAAAAACTGGATGCACTTCGTGTACAGAACGGACTATCTGTTTCGAGGTATTAGGGTTTCGGACGAAAACTCATCTGTTACAAAGGGATTTCATTTTTTTAAACTTATTTGAAATCCAGACTTTTTGTGTGTTCAAAATGCACCATTCAAAGCCACATCATCAATTTTCAACCCTTTCTGACTTCATTTGTTATTTTCATGCATTTACTGATTTTTTTGAGCTATATGACCTTGAAATTGAAAAGCATTTCAAATGAACTCTGAAAGGGTTGAAAGTTGGCATGGCATCATCATTTCACCCACATAGCATGTGCTAAAAAGTTGAGAGGGTTACGGCAAAAACTGGATGCACTTCGTGAACAAAACGGACAATCTGTTTCGAGGTATCAGGGTTTCATACGGAAACTCGTCTGTTACAACAGGCATTTCATTTCTTCACATGTAACTGCAGTGATATTCTAGATCAAAGGCATCATCATAATAGTTGTGGAGAGAAATTCTTCACTTTTTCTTCGCTTGTGTCCTTTGCTTATTGCGCCGTAACCATGGATAATCTTCATCATTTATCAGGGTGCTTGTGTCAGCCTTGACTTTGAAGGGAGGAATTTCATTAAACTTTTCATAATCTTCGGACATGTCTGTCTTGCCCTCCACTTCCACGATGTCTCTTTTTCCTGGAAGAACTATGTGGCACTTTGGCTCATCGTATGATGTGTTCGTTTCCTTATCTTTTCTTTTTCTCGGTTTGGTAGACATGTCCTTCACATTGAAAACCTACGCCACATCATTGACTAGGATGAACGGTTCGTCTGTGTACCCAAGATTGTTCAGATCCACTGTTGTCATTCCATACTGTGGGTCTACCTGTACCCCGCCTCCTGACAGATTGACCCATTTGCACTTAAACAAAGGGACCTTAAAATCATGTCCGTAGTCAAGTTCCCATATGTCCACTATGTAACCATAATATGTGTCCTTTCCCCTCTTGGTTGCTGCATCAAAGCGGACACCGCTGTTTTGGTTAGTGCTCTTTTGATCTTGGGCGATCGTGTAAAATGTATTCCCATTTATCTCGTATCCTTTGTAAGTCAATACAGTCGAAGATGGTCCCCTGGACAACGAGTACAACTCATCACGAACAGTGTTGTCACCTCTGAGACGTGTTTTCAACCATCTGCCGAAAGTCCTGATGTGTTCACATGTAATCCAGTCGTCACACTGCTCCAGGTGTTTGGAGCCATACATACGACTTTAATCGAATACGGCTTTCAACAAAATTCTATAAGGATCTATGAGATCGAGTATGGAATTCTGTTTACTCACTTTAAATTGAGTATCCGTTTCCCTCCTTTTCCCGTTTCATGCGGATAGGCAAAAGTGTTTTTAGCCCCAAAAGACGTAGTAAAGGATCCTATCCTATTTCTTGTATTACCTTGAATTTTTGGTATATTTTGTGAAAAAAAGAAACTCCACTCTTCGTTGTTAATAAAACGAAATCCCTTAAAAAAATCTTGGAGATTATGTAATGCTTACTCTCAAACTTTTTGCCCTAAAAAAAACTAGTTTCTTAAATTAAAAATAAAAAAGATTTTTTTCTTACGTCGAGAAATATTTGTTTTTCAAGATAAACAATGTCCGTTAGGCACCTGATCTTTATGTCATAATAGACCCGAACACTTGCCTCGGATTGACTTCAATATATAATTGCTCCAGTGAATAACTAAAAAGGCGCAGACTGTTCTTGTGTTCATCAACATACGGGGTCACTAAGGTAGAGTTCTGTAGAACTGTGTAGTGTGCTTGAGACCAAGAATGCCCGTCCCTGCATATTATAGAGTCCCCTCCAAGCGTGCCTTTTCCAGTCAGTCTCCCCTCATACCGCGATTTAGGGAGACCAATCTTCTTAAGGAAGGAATGAAGTCAACACAAAACCCAATGACATCCTCTGTTTGATGGCCCATGGAGATGCTTCCTTCTGGCCTAGCGCGGTTACGGACATATTTCTTTAGGACGCCCATGAACCTCTCAAAGGGGAACATATTGTGTAGAAATATGGGGCCCAGAATGACAATCTCGTCGACTAGATGAACTAGGACGTGCGTCATGATATTGAAGAAGGATGGTGGGAACACCAACTCAAAACTGACAAGACATTGCGCCACATCACTCCTTAGCCTTGGTATGATATCTGGATCGATCACCTTCTGAGAGATTGCATTGAGGAATGCACATAGCTTCACAATGGCTAATCGGACGTTTTCCGATAGAAGCCCCCTCAATGCAACCGGAAGCAGTTGCGTCATAATCACGTGGCAGTCATGAGACTTTAGGTTCTGGAACTTTTTCTCTGGCATATTTATTATTCCCTTTATATTCGACGAGAAGCCAGATGGGATATTCATACTAAGCAGGCATTCAAAGAAGATTTCCTTCTCTTCTTTGGTAAGAGCGTAGCTGGCAGGACCTTCATACTGCTTTGGAGGCATGCCGTCTTTTTCGTGCAAACATTGCAGGTCCTTCCGTGCCTCCGGTGTATCTTTTGTCTTCCCATACACGCCCAAGAAGCCTAGCAGGTTCACGCAAAGGTTCTTCGTCACGTGCATCATGTCGATTGAAGAGCGGACCTCTAGGTCTTTCCAGTAGGGTAGGTCCCAAAATATAGATTTCTTCTTCCACATGGGTACGCGTCCCTCAGCGTCATTCAGAACAGATAGTCCGCCGGGACCCTTTCCAAAGATTACATGTAAATCACTGACCGTATCAAGTACGTGATCACCGGTACGCATTGCGGGCTTCTTCTGGTGATCTGCCTCGCCTTTGAAATGCTTACCTTTCTTTCGACATTGATGGTTGGTCGGAAGAAATCGACGATGGCCCAGGTACACATTCTTCCTGCATTTGTCTAGGTATATAGTTTCGGTGTTAGCTAAACAGTGCGTGCATGCATGGTATCCCTTGTTTGTCTGTCCTGAAAGGTTACTGAGAGCGGGCCAATCGTTGATGGTTACAAACAGCAACGCGTGCAGGTTAAATTCCTCCTGTTTGTGCTCATCCCACACACGTACACCGTTTCTATTCCACAGCTGTAAAAGTTCTTCAACTAATGGCCTTAGGTACACATCAATGTCTTTGCCGGGTTGCTTAGGGCCTTGGATGAGAACTGGCATCATAATGAACTTCCGCTTCATGCACATCCAAGGAGGAAGGTTATACATACATAGAGTCACTGAGGTGCTGTGATTGCTGCTCTGCTCCCCGAAAGGATTAATGCCATCCGCGCTTAAACCGAACCATACGTTCCTTGGGTCACCTGCAAACTCAGCCCGGTACTTTCTCTCGATTTTCCTCCACTGCGACCCGTCAGCGGATGCTCTCAACTTCCCGTCTTTCTTATGGTCCTCCATGTGCCATCGCATGAACTTGGCATGCTCTTCGTTTCTGAACAGACGTTTCAACCGTGGTATTATAGGAGCATACAACATCACCTTCGCAGGAACCCTCGTCCTGGGGGGCTCGCCGTCAACATCACCAGGGTCATCTCGTCTGATCTTATACCGCAATGCACTGCATACCGGGCATGCGTTCAAATCCTCGTACGCACCGCGGTAGAGGATGCAGTCATTAGGGCATGCATGTATCTTCTGCACCTCCAATCCTAGAGGGCATACGACCTTCTTTGATGCGTACGTACTGTCGGGCAATTCGTTATCCTTTGGAAGCTTCTTCTTCAATATTTTCAGTAGCTTCTCAAATCCTTTGTCAGGCACAGCATTCTCTGCCTTCCACTGCAGCAATTCTAGTATGGTACCGAGCTTTGTGTTGCCATCTTCGCAATTGGGGTACAACCCTTTTTTGTGATCCTCTAACATGGGATCGAACTTCAGCTTCTCCTTTTGACTTTCGCACTGTCTCCTTGCATCAACAATGACCCGACGGAGATCATCATCGGGCACAATATCGTCTGGTTCCTCTTGATCTTCAGCAGTTTCCCCCGTTGCAGCATCACCGTATTCCGGGGGCACATAGTTGTCATCGTCCTCTTCTTCTTCGCTGTCTTCCATCATAACCCCTATTTCTCCGTGCCTGGTCCAAAGATTATAGTGTGGCATGAAACCCTTATAAAGCAGGTGGGTGTGAAGGATTTTCTGGTCAGAGTAAGACTTCGTATTCCCACATATAGGGCATGGACAACACATAAACCCATTCTGCTTGTTTGTCTCAGCCACTTCAAGAAAATTATGCATGCCCTTAACGTACTTGGAGGTGTGTCTGTCACCGTACATCCATTGCCGGTTCATCTGTGTGCATTATATATAATTAAGTGTGTCAAAACCCATTACAGAACATCATGGATAGATAATGACCAAATTAATAGAAGTTCATCATCACGTTAAAACCAAAGTACATACATAGTTCTCATTGAACAACATATAGCTAGCTCTCGAGAGCATCTAATTAAACCATACATTGAAACTATGTAAAACATTTCAATGAAACAACAAATGCGATCATAATCGCAACCAAGGTAACAATTGATCCAACGGCACACCAAGCCTCGGTATGAATGGCATATTTTCTAATCTTCAAGCGCATTGCATCCATCTTGATCTTGTGATCATCGACGACATCCGCAACATGCAACTCCAATATCATCGTCTCCTGAATTTTTTTTATTTTTTCCTTCAAGTAATTGTTTTCTTCTTCAACTAAATTTAACCTCTCGACAATAGGGTCGGTTGGAATTTCTGGTTCACATACCTCCTAGATAAACAAAATCTATGTCACGTTGGTCGGCATAATTATCATAAACAATAAATGAACCAAATAGTTATAAAAGATAATATATACCACATCCGAATCATAGACAGGACGAGGGCCGACGGGGGCGGATACCAAAACCATCGCACTATATAATAACAAGCAATAATAGAAGTAAGAAAATTAGACAAGTATCTATCTAATCATCCAAGTAAGAATTTTTTTCCTTTCAGAAATAAGATAAGAACAAGAGGCTCACCATGGTGGTGCCGGCAACGAGATCGGCGCGGGTGATCAACAGTGGTGAAGACGGGGACGGGACGTGACGGACCGCTAAACCTAGACAAATCTTGAGAAAAATGAAGCTTGGAGGTCGAGTTTGGAGAGGAGAAAGGTTAACTAGTGTGGCTCGGGCATTTCATCGAACACCTCATGTGCATAGGAGGTGAGCTAGTGCACCCAAATGCCCTCCCCTCGTCGGCCAGAAAAACAGAGCAGTGGAGTGCTCTGCTCGCGGGCGAGGGGGTATATATAGGCACCTCATTGGTCCCGGTTCGTGGCTGGAACCTGGACTAAGGGCCACCCTTTGGTCCCGGTTCCAGCCACGAACCGGGACCAATGGGTGTGGGCCGGGCCTCGTGGGGCATTGGTCCCGGTTCGTCTGGACCCATTTATCTGGGCGGCTCGATATGTCATCGGGATGCGTTGCATTGAATTCCTTTGGCAGCTAGTGTCTTGTTGTTTTCTCGTCTTTCTTTCATCATCCAACTAATTTTCTTTTGTGCTCAAGCATTCCCTGTTTTTGGAGGCTAAACATGCTGTAGCTTAATGACATTGTCAGTGTTCTTTAAACATTCTATACTGTTGTAGCTTAGGCTAATATGTTGTAGATTATTTGTAGATTATTTTGTGCTCAACTTATGATTACGCCGCTGGAATCCCTTGAGAACATGCTCTAACTACCATTTATCATTGATGCTTGTTGATTCAGATTTTCACCATTAATCGTAGCTCTTGATTATGTAGATGTAAGCTCACATTGTTTAATCTCCCCCTCGTTGGTTGAGTTCTGTTATATGTTTAAATTGCAGGAAACATGTTGGAAGGTCACTAGAATAAAATCAATGAACCACTTCTCGCCTGATGTGTTTAGTCTTTCGTTTTGGTATTTTGGAACTTCTTGGAATCGGGCTCTGCTCAGCTCATGATTTTAGGCCTTCATTTTTTGATTTTATAATTCATCGGAGTTCTTAATTACTAGCTCATAAGTTCAATTTGGAAATAGGGGGGGGGGGGGGGTTATTTCTTCTGTAGTTTACCTATGATCTTTTTCTGCCAAATTGCATTCAGTTTTCCTCTCCCAGCGGCAAGTCCTCAAACAGGGCATGTAAAATGTTTACCAGCGTGTGATTTTACAACTGTTTCCATTCATGCAAAGGAAACTACTAGCAGAAAACATAGCCACTATAAAAAATAGTCTGGGTTGTCAAACGGGGCCTAAGTGATGAGTTTATGTTTGACATGCAACTTGTAGCTTGTAGGAGAAAGCTTCTGGCTCAGAACGTGATTGGCCTCGTTTAATGTGACGGCCCGTGACTATATGGGAGTCGGCTCAGAACGTGAGAGGATTCTAGACCGGATGTAGCTGTAACGGCAAGGGCTGCAATAATTATCTGATCGGCGTGGGCCATTTGAACTGTGCTTATTAATATACTCTGCCACATACATGCGGAAATACGAGTGGCAGTGTGAATCTCAGAGGGAACGAACATCTCAGATAACATGAACATCTGTGCTCAGGAGCATAATAGCACTTTCGAGATGAAGATGGATCATGTTGACGTTAAAAAGTAATCCGCCGTTAAAAATAATCCATCGATAAAGGACCCAAGACGATATTATTGGAAAGGGCCAAAATTTCACCAAGCTTTATAAAACAATACAAGTATATATATGCAACTAGAAAAAAAATACCAAAAGGCATGTGGCAACGCACGGGCGTTCTACTAGTGTAACTAAAATTTCAGTAGGTACCCAATTATGGTCTGATTGTATCGGTTTTAGCCCGGTTTTCCGTAGATTAACCGGGCAATTCTCTTCTTCCTAATTAATCGATGAGGCAATTCTTTTGCCTCCGTTTCGAAAAAAAAATCAGCAGTGGAATTGACCATTCTTGCGGCAATGGCCAATCTCCTAAACTTGGTGTAAGTGGATCTGCATAATGACGCTGTATTTGGAACTATGCTAACAAGTAATACTCATCACTGAAACATGATATTTGCTTCATTGTTTCTTATATAACTTGATAATTCTCCAAGAAGCTTGTGCGGCTGAAATTGCTGCACATGGATGGTATAAATTTGCTGCCCATTCCATCCATTGCTTTTGGTCACTGGTGGTCACCCCTCAGCCCTCACTCACCACTCACCAGCAGACCGACAGGTGAAACCAAAGATAAGGTCCGGGACAGAGATGGCATGGCCAGTGCTCCAGCAGCTCCTGCTCATCGCCGCCGCCACCACTGCGGCGGCGTCGTCCTCAGCGACGACGCCTGATGGGCCGGCGCCCTGGCCGGAGCAGTTCCACGCGGTGCTGTTCACGAACCTGACCAACGTCTCGATTGCTTCAACGGGCCCGCCGCTCCGCCTGCACGACCTGTACTACGACTGGCCGCGGCGGCGCAACCTGAACCTGATCCGGCACCAGCTCTCGGGGGACCCGCTGTACGACGTGGAGTGGAACAACGGCACCACCTTCTACTTCGACTCGGCCACCTGCCGCACGCAGCAGGTCCCCGTCGGCGTGCTCCCCCCCGGGTGGCTCGCCGACGGAGGCGCCGTCTACCTCGGCCGCGAGACCACCGGCGGGATCGACTGCCGCGTCTGGGGCAAGGCCGACTTCATCCTCTACTACGAGGACGCGCTCACGGGGCGCCCAGTCCGCTGGAACTTCCTTGACGGTATGCACATCCCCATTGCTACTGCACTACTGTTTGTTTATCAGCTCCGAAAAATCCATGTACGTACGTGATGTCTGAAACTTTATGGAGGTCTGCATGCATGTTTGCAGTGACGGGGTTACAGCAGTTCGTGATGAGCTTCGAGGTGGGCGTGGTGCTGGAAGACGACGACCAGTGGCAGGCGCCCGCGCACTGCTTCCTGGATGAAGCAGCCCACGGGACCAACGAGGATGACGACCATCTGGATGAATGGCAGGCGGCCATGCTATTCAGGAAGTTGGCTGGAGCTGCTGCCGCGTACTGAACATGTCTGAATCTGAATATATAAATAAATATATGGTGTGTGTTTGGCTGGCGAGCCACTCGTACATTACACGGGTGAACTATGTAATCTCGGGTTAGACCGATCGTGCTTGTGTTATCTTGTCTCTTGTCTGTTACTCGGTGTGTATATTTTGTAATGTAGAGCCCGGGGTACTCCCCTTTTCCAAAGTAATGAGATGTGTGTTTTCACATCTTGCTAGTGGGAAATGGCACTTGCATAAGTACTGCAACTATTAAATGTGTGACTTAGCTTACTTAAAGATAACCAATGATTAATTTTTTCTTAGACTATGCTATACAAAACCTTCACTGGAAATGTCACATCCCAGATTTTTCCCAAATCTGGGATGTTAAAAAATTCACAAGGAATTAATTTTTTTCTAGGAAATACCCATGAGTGCCTAGGATTTGATTGTGATTAACTTTGATTGTTTGATTGTTTGCATAGAAGGGATAAAATCCCAATACAGTTAGTTGAAACCTAGCTAGTCCTTGGTAGGAACCAAACCTTTTCAAATTTATTTAGGCGTAAGGCTATCCCTGATAAGTCCCAAGTAATATTCAAAGCCCTATTAAAATTTTCCCAAAAGATTTGAGTTGGATTTATTTTGTAGTCAATTCAAATCAAAGGGAAAAAGGGAATTGTTCAAAAAATGGTCATGTATTTTATTGGCAGGGAATATTATTTCCATAAGTCCAAATGACATGTTGAACTTCTGCCTACTATCTAAAATGAATTTGAAACATATTTGGTTTTGAAACCAAATTCAAATTTAAAAGGAAAATATAAGTGCATGCATTATATGTCCAAAATGCCCAAACAAAAAATTTGAACATTCACAAATATTCCATTTGGAATTTAGAAAATGTTCTCTGTTTGAAAAAAAATCAAATTCAAACTCTATTTGAATTTACAAAGAAGACGGAAAAAGAAAAAAGAAGAAAAATGGAAACGGAAAAGAAAAAATAAAGGCCCAATTGGACCAGCCAGCCAGGCCGTGGTCCAGTTAGCCAGGCCAGCCTCACGCCCCCCCCCCCTTCTCTCCCCCGAGCCACTGACATGTGGGGCCTGCATGTCAGGTCCGTCCCCCACCTCTCTCTCGCAACAGCCCACATCGCGCACGACCCCAAGCACGCCTGCGCCCACATTGCCCACGTTCACGTGCTCTCCGGCCACCGCACCTATAAATAGCCCTCGACCTCCTCATCATTTTGCCCCATTCGATTTGACCCGAGCATCCCCAGGCTGCATTCATATGGCACTAACATGGCACTCATCTATTTTTTTTCAGGCCACACCATCACAGCCATCAAGACAACGACGCATGTCGTGACTGCACTAAATCTCCTTATTACCACAGCCACAGTCTGAGTTACTGGGCTTACCGTTGTGATGGTGGAAACTACACTGCGCCCAGCAAGTACTAGCAAAACCTTGAAGAGCTGTCCGCCACGCTGCCTGAGGCAGCCGCCTCCTTCCCCTCTTTGTTCTACAAGCAGATGGTTGGTTCTAGCCAGGACAGAACATATGCTCTAGAAAGATGTCATGGTGACACAGAGGCCTATGACTGCAAGAGATGTCTCACTCGGGCCTTCCAGGATGCCCGGGTTGTATGCACATTTAGGAAGAGTGATTCTGTCTACTATGACGTGTGCAGTCTTGGGTTTGCTGAAAGAAACATCATATTTCATTACGGAGACTTGCACCCAGTGCAAAGCATTCGACAAGGCTGCTAGTGAACTGCTTGCTGATGTGACATATCCTTCAGGAATTTGTGTTGGGCTGGTTGGGGGGGGGGGGGGGGGGGCAATAGCCCCCTCAGCTATATACAGTTATCGGTATCGATTCTTCAAGGCTTCGAACGGTGAGTTAAGCATGAGACGTGGAATTGATTTTTTTACATCATATTGTTCCTTGGGTTACATGTCAACTACATGCAGGACGACATATTTGGATTGTGTTGGGCGTAGTGGGAGGTGTAGTGATACTCACAATCATCTTATTGCTACTTTGGTGGTGGTTTCTGGTACAATTTTCTTCCCGATTCTTAATAATCCAACAAGTGATGTGTTGTGTCTTACCCTGGACACCCTGTGCCATTTATTCCCCTTGCTCAATTTTGTACATGTACAATATTAATATCACACACTCCCCCTCAAGATATAATCATACCCATCTTGCTACAAATTGCCTGTTGGGGAACATTGCATGGAAAACAAAAAAATCTACGCACACGCAAGATCTATCCATGGAGATGCATAGCTACGAGAGGGGGAGAGCATCTTCATACCCTTGAAGGTCGCTAAGCGGAAGCGTTATCAATGCGGTTGATGTAGTCGTACACCTTCACGATCCGTCCTGATCAAGTACCGAACGTACGGCACCTCCGCGTTCAGCACACGTTCAGCTCGATGACGTCATCGCCTTCTTGATCCAGCAAGAGGGGCGAAGTAGTAGATGAGTTCTGGCAGCACGACGGCGTGGTGACGGTGGTGGGTGAAGAACAATCTCCGCAGGGTTTCGCCAAGCACAACGGAAACTATGACGGAGGATAAACTAGAAGGGCGGGGTTGCCGGTACACGGCTTGGTGAATCTTGATGTGTTTCGGGTGCTAGCCTTGCCCCTCTATTTATATGTTGATCCCTGGGGTCGTTTCTTGGAGAAAAAACCTCCTTAAAGTCGGTTTAGCCTGCAAGTCAAGTGTCCTTCTCGGACTGCAGGACCAAACGCCTGGGTCCCTGGCGTCTGGCCCCCTGGCCTCCGCAAAACTCCTTTTGCACCTTCCTAAAGCCTCGTGGGCTTTACCCCTTGGCCCAAATAAAGTGTTCTCGTACCCGAACATTTCGGGAAACATCTGAAACCGCTTCTGGTGAATTCCGGAAGCCTTCCGGAGACCAAACACTATTATCCCATATATCAATCTTTACCTCCAGACTATTCTGGAGCTCCTCGTCATGTCCGTGATCTCATCCGGGACTCCGAACAAAATTCGGTCACCAACATACATAACTCATATAATGCTATATCGTCAACGACTGTTAAGCGTGCGGACCCTACGGGTTCGAGAATGATGTCACTAGTAGAAAAAGGGTCATCTGTCCCGGTTGGTAAGGGCCTTTTGTCCCGGTTGTTGAACCGGGACTAAAGGGTCGTTACTAATGCCCTAGCCCTTTAGTCCCGGTTCTTACACGAACCGGGACAGATGGGCCTCCACGTGGCCGCCGCGGCCAGCCCAGGCAGGAGGGCCTTTGGTCCCGGTTGGTGACACCAACCGGGACCAAAAGGCATCCACGCGTCAGCATTTCAGTGGCTGGGTTTTTTTTTGAAAGGGGGAGGGTTTAGGGGGTAATTTAGGGTGTGTAAGCTAGCTAACAGAGAGAACTATCCTCTCTTATTTCCGTGCCTGATTTACCAACGCTACTGCTATGCCTAAACATGGCTTAGATTAAAGTGAAGGCAACATGTGGGGCATGTCGAAAGTAATATTAATCGTAACTTGATCAAGTTTGGATTAGTACTACTTTCGACATGCACCACATGCTTGTTGCCTTCACTTCATTCCAATCCATGTTCATTTCACCCACTGATATATAATAACTCTTCATGCCCGCATCATGCATCATCATAATAACAAGTCCTACTAATCATCATCATACAACTTCTACTCGTTATTAATAACAAGTCATACGATCATCATCCTCATAGTCATCGAACCAACCCTACTTAATTGTTCTTAGCACATGATCATCAGTATTAGGTAGGACCTAAATACCCTCTTTAAGGTAAAATAGCATAAAACAATATAGACCCCGACTCTCCATTATGGAGAATGGAGATCATCCTGTCTCCAATTTTTGCGCTTCGCTTCCTTTTGCTTCCAAGAACCTCCTTGCGACTGTCCATACATTTTTTTCCATTCTTTGATTTTCATGTCTCCACTTCTTTTAGAAATCCGGTATGGACAGTTGAGATTCGTAGGATGACTTGGTTGTATGTTCAAAACATCAAGGCTACCATTCTGATACATCAAATGAGGCACACAATCCTCTGGGATTATCTGTTGAAAAACATAGTAATAACTTCATAGTTAGCAATGATGTACTAGTTTTAGAAGTATGCAAAAGATGCACGGATGTCGTAATAGTAAGAAATCTTACCAGGGTATCTCCAAGTAGTTACCGTAGTTCAACACATGCACTAGTGGCACGTATTGACCATAATGTGGAGGAGTTTTACAATAGATATTGTAATTTTCAAGATCAGTACAAAATCCGACCAGATGAGTTTTCTCCTTATAAGTTAACTCAGAGCCATCGGTGTAGTAGGTTCTGTCTACCATGTTCCGCACATTGTTTGAACAATCAAAATAAGCTGTCAACTATTTTGAAATGAAGAATATAAATTAGCTAATAAATATGTTTGAGAAACTCACATAGCGGTAGAATTGGAGGCGTATCAACAAGGACCCAAATGTCCATATTGTCTTGCTCGATGTCAGGATCACCAAGATCCATGGTGACAAGCATACCCTCATCAAAACCATACATCTTGCAAAATGCTTCCCAATTTTTGCAACCAAAATGGGTTACGCTCTCAAAATTATACAGATTTACTTCAAAATCTATATCATGATGGGTCCTTAGGTGAATTTTCTTTGTTTCCATACTTTCATGGTCTTCAAAACCCATCCTCTCCAAGACGTAGCGTCTTGCATGGCATGGGATAAGCTAGTCGAATTGTAAAAGATGAAAAGTACACGTTGAAATAGTTGAAGTCGTGCTTACTTAGGAAAAAATAACACTTGTCATCGTTGCGTACCGTTTCAACATCGAAGGTCTCCTCCAGCTTAATACTGAAGCGCCGATCTTCGTCCAGGTGAGGCTTGTCGCACAGACCTCGGTCGTCGTGGCACCAGTCGCACTCCCACGGGAGACTTTCGTCGTCTGAGTACGACATTTCCTATGTTCATAATTCAAATATTAAATGTCTACAATTAAATATATGTACTAAAAAACCTAAGTTAGATCATTATTATTCATCACGGGTTGACTATCGGTTTGTCGAGTCTTTTCTTGAAAACTCTCAGCTCACGTGGTGTATACATTCGACCGTTGGTGATGGTCGCTCCTCCATTTGTCCCCGAGTGCATTACACCAAAATGTCTAGCACACGGGAACGAAGGAGAAGCGACCCCCACGACAACAGTCGGGATTCTTCGTCCTCTCATATATATATGGTGGAACTCTCCCTCACTGATTCCTCTCAGACATTTGCGACCGTCGGTGATGGTAGCTCCTTCCTTTCGTTCCCGAGTGCATTACATCAAATTGTCTAGCACACTGGAATGAAGGAGAAGCTACCCCCACGACAACAGTCGGGATTCTTCGTCCTCTCATATATGGTGGAGACTCAATAGACTTAAAGTCAACCCGAAATATCGTTTAATTATCTTTCTAAAACCGGTTCGTGGCTGGTCTCACCTCGAGGTCGGAGGGGGTCGGTGACGGGGACGACGGCGGGGATGATGGAGGGGGGCTCCTAGATTTCTGCGAAAACAAAAACCCTATAAGCTATCAACTAATCATATGCATACGCCTTGCATAGTGCTCTCCAATTTTAGCATTCAAAGTAGGAGTAGTTTTCCAATTTGAGCATTCAATAAGCAAAATCAAATCACAAAATAAAGTAGTATTCAAATTAGGATGCATTCAATTATAAGCAAAACTACATCATCTCCATGCGTCCGTACATCGTCGAATATTATCACTAATACACCTCAAATACTATCATACATATCGCCAGTACAGCTAGAACTATAGCGCCCGACGGGTATCGGCGCGGGCGGTGGACACCCAAAGGGAAGGAACCATCACAGGATCATAGCTCCAGTGAGATCCCTGAAGAACCTGCCAGGTATTGTCGAACCTGCCCTCCAACGCAACCATGTAGCGACGGACGTGCTGGTCCTCCTCGCTGACACGGTGACGTACCACCTCCGCGATGTCCGGAAGCCTCGGCACCGTCATTGGCCCACGCGACCGCCACCAAACAAGGATCGGGTCAACGACGGGCTGGCTCCTCACCAACCTACGCCCTCCGGAAGGTAGCACCTCCCAAAAGCAGCCCGGCGGAGCCCAGTCCCGGACATGGCCCCTCTGATCAAGCCGGCCTCCTCCGCCGAGTCGACGACGAGGATGCGGGATTGGCATCGTCGACGTCGATGCGGGAATAATTGCTTTAACTAAAAAAATAAACTAGTTCTATTAATTTTCTTGCTAAAAATAAACTACTTCTATATATAGTAGAATAAAGTAGTTTTATTAAATCAACTGGTTCAACTAGCTACTAAGCACTTACTATAAATAAAATAAAGTAGTACTTACTAAAAACAAACTACTTCAACATATAGTAAAATAAAGTAGCTTTATTAAATAAACTAGTTCAACTACTAAGCACTTACTATAAATAAAATAAAGTAGTACTTACTAAAAATAAACTACTTCTATATATAGTAAAATAAAGTAGTTTTATTAAATCAACTAGTTCAACTACTAAGCGCTAACCTAAAATCAAGTAGTACTTACTAATTTTACTTTTTCATGTACACTAACCTAAAATGCACTAACCTAAAATCGATATCTACTAACAACCTAAATAAAAAATTAATACATATATGGAAAAAAACATATATAAAAAAAATGCTATGAACATTATATTCATACATACATAGCCACATCCATTCATCATATAGCTACCACATACATATATACATTATATATATATATGAAAAAAATGCAATGAACAAAAAAATAATACACATTATATGGAAAAAAAAAGCACTGAACAAAGCCGTGGTGGCGGCGGCTCACATCGGGGGCGGCCGGCGAGGGCGATGGCGGGGGCGGCGAGGGCGACGGCGGGGGCGGCGAGGGCGACGGCGGGGGCGGCGAGGGCGTCGGCGACGGCCACGGTGGGGGGCGCGGGCCGGGGCAGGGGCGTGGCCGGCGACGACGGCGACGGTGGGGGCAGGTCGTGGCGCAGGGGCACGGCCGGGCGTGCTCGGGGGCGGTAGAGGGTGACGGCGTGGGTGGCGGACGGCATCGGCGTGGGCTCGGGGGCGGCGGACGGCTTCGGCGTGGGCTCAGGGGCACGGGCGACGGCGACGGCGGCGGGGCAGCCTTGCAGCGTCGAGGAGGTCGGCGTCGTCGGGGGCAACTGGCGATGAAATTCTGAATTTTCGCCAAGTGTTTCTTATATAGGAAAGGCTTTGGTCCCGGTTCGTCGCACCAACCAGGACCAGCGCCACCTTTAGTCCCGGTTGGTGCCACCAACCGGGACCAACGACCTCTTTTCAGTAGCCCAAAGGGCGGGAAGCGGCGGCCTTTGGTCCCGGTTGGCGGCACCAACCGGGACTAAAGGGGTGGCATTGGTACCGGTTGGCGCCACGAACCGGTACCAATGCACACCTTTAGTCTCGGTTGGTGCCACCAACCGGGACCAAAGGCCTTGTGCTGCTGCGCTCGCGTCGAAAGTTTAGTCCCACCTCGCTAGTTGAGAGGGGCACGCAGTGGTTTATAAGCCCCACTGCCGCATCCCTCTCGAGCTCCTCTCCATTGCATGCTTACGGGCCTAATTGTCACTGCTATGCCTGATGGGCTTACTGGGCCTTCTGCGGGCCTGAATCCTGGCCCATTGATGGGTTTCTAGTCGTATTCAGGCCGTGGTGGCCCAGTAGGTGGCATATTTTTTATTTTTTGCCTGTTTTTTTGTTTTCTTTTTTGCTTTATTTATTTTGTTTTGTTTCTACTTACAACAAAAAACTTATTTATTATATTTTATTTTGTTTCTAATTACTTATTTATTTTACTTTATGATAATTCTTTTTGCTATTAAAGTTTCTATCAAAAAAAGTTCTTTATGAAAATTCTTTTTGCTTTTAATGATTTTGAACAGAAAATACTTCGATAATTTTAGTTGCATCAATTTTATATGATTTTAGTTTCAATAATACTAGAGGTTTCTTATAATGTTTTGAACAGAAAATACTTTGTTAATTTTAGTTTCATAAATTTTATTAAAGTTTATTTTATTTTGTTTCTACTTATATATTTTAATAAAGTTTATATTATTTTGTTTTTAATTACTTATTTATTTCATTTCTTATTTTTCATGCACCATTTTTCATGCATTTACTAATTATTTTGAGCTATAAGACTCTAAAATTGAAGAGCATTTCAAATGAACTCTGGAAAGGTTGAAAGTTGGCATGGTATCATCATTTCATCCACATAGCATGTGCAAGAAAGTTGAGAGGGTTACGACAAAAACTGGATGCACTTCGTGTACAAAACGGACAATCTCTTTCAAAGTATGAGGATTTCATACGAAAACTCGTCTGTTACAAAGGGATTTTATTTTTTAAAACTTATTTGAACTCCTGACTTTTTGTGTGTTCAAAATGCACCATTCAAAGCCACATCATCATTTTTCAATCCTTTCTGACTTCCTTTGTTATTTTTCATGCATTTACTAATATTTTGAGCTATAAGACCCTAAAATTGAAGAGCATTTCAAATGAACTCTGAAAAGGTTGAAAGTTGGCATGGTATCATCATTCCATCCACATAGCATGTGCAAGAAAGTTGAGAGGGTTACGGCAAAAACTGGATGCAGTTCGTGTACAAAACGGACAATCTCTTTCAAAGTATGAGGATTTCATACGGAAACTCGTCTGTTGCAAAGGGATTTCATTTTTTAAAACTTATTTGAACTCCTGACTTTTTGTGTGTTCAAAATGCACCATTCAAAGCCACATCATCATTTTTCAATCCTTTCTGACTTCATTTGTTATTTTTCATGCATTTACTAATTATTTTGAGCTATAAGACCCTAAAATTGAAGAGCATTTCAAACAAACTCTGAAAAGGTTGAAAGTTGGCATTTATCATCATTTCATCCACATAGCATGTGCAAGAAAGTTGAGAGGGTTACGGCAAAAACTGGATGCACTTCGTGTACAAAACGGACAATCTCTTTCAAAGTATGAGGATTTCATACGGAAACTCATCTGTTACAAAGGAATTTCATTTTTTTAAATTATTTGAACTCCTGAGTTTTTGTGTGTTCAAAATGCACCAGTCAAAGCCACATCATCATTTTTCAATCCTTTCTGACTTCATTTGTTATTTTTCATGCATTTACTAATTACTTTGAGCTATAAGACCCTAAAATTGAAAAGCATTTCAAATGAACTCTGAAAAGGTTGAAAGTTGGCATGGTATCATCATTTCATCCACATAGCATGTGCAAGAAAGTTGAGAGGGTTACGGCAAAAACTGGATGCACTTCCTGTACAAAACGGACAATCTCTTTCAAAGTATCAGGATTTCATACAGAAACTCATCTGTTACAAAGGGATTTCATTTTCTTGAACTTATTTGAACTCCAGACTTTTTGTGTGTTCAAAATGAACCATTCAAAGCAGAGACTGATTTTGAATGGTGCATATTCAACACACAAAAGTCTGTAAAGATCGCCAACCCCAACATAAAAAAATGAGCATAGATGCGCCTATAGAGAGAATTCAACCTAAATTCATAATAAATTTATATGAATTTCAGATAAATTCACTATGAATTTAGGTCAAATTCCCTGTATAAGGGCATCTATTTTCATTTTGAGAGGAGCTCAACAAGGCAGAGAGGGGAGGGCTTATAAACCGGTGTGGGCGCCCTTCGGTTGGCGAGGTGGGACTAAACTCTGACCGCAACGAGGACCAACCCTTTAGTCCCAGTTTGTGGCACAAACTGGGACTAATGGTCATGGGCTAGGGGCGAGGCGCATTGGTCCCGGTTCATGCGTGGAACCGGGACCAAAAGGTACATACGAACCGGGACCAGTGGCCCACGTGGCCCGGCCGGCCCCCTGGGCTCACGAACCGGGACAGTTGCCTCCTTTGGTCCCGGTTCGTGAGCGAACCGGGATTAATGGTATTACGAGGGCCGAACCAATGCCCTGTTTTCTACTAGTGTGTAGACATGACCGAGATGCTTCTCTGGTCAATAGCCAATAGCGGGACCTGGATGCCCATATTGGTTCCTACATATTCTACTAATATCTTTATCGGTCGAACCTTTATGACAACATACGTAGTTCCCTTTGTCTGTCAGTATGTTATTTGCCCGAGATTCGATCGTTGGTATCACCATACCTAGTTCAATCTCGTTACCGGCAAGTCTCTTTACTCGTTCCGTAATACATCATCCTGTAACTAACTCCTTAGTTACTTTGCTTGCAAGCTTCTTGTGATGCTGTATTACCGAGAGGGCCCAGAGATACCTCTCTGTCACACGGAGTGACAAATCCCAGTCTCGATCCATGCCAACCCAACACACATCTTCGGAGATACCTGTAGAGCACCTTTATGACCACCCAGTTACATTGTGACGTTTGATGGCACACAAGGCATTCCTCTGGAGTCCGGGAGTTGCATGATCTCATGGTCGAAGAAACATGTATTTGACATTAAGAAAGCAGTAGCAATAAGCTGAACAATCATATGCTATGCTAACAGTTGGGTCTTGTCCATCACATCATTCTCCTAATGATGTGATCCCATTATCAAATGACAACCCATGTCTATGGTCAGGAAACCTTAACCATCTTTTGATCAACGAGCTAGTCCAGTAGAGGCATACTAGGGACTTGGTATTTGCTTATGTATTCACACATGTATTTAAGTTTCCAATCAATACAATTCTAGCACGAATTATAGACCTTTATCATGATTAAGGAAATATAATAATAACCACTTTATTATTGCCTTTAGGGCATATTTCCAACATTGCCATACCATCACTAGGTTTCTAGCCCCTTAGTGAGACAGTCTGCTAATTGCTCGTCAAATTTTACATAAGCAATTTGAGCATCCCATCATCCATTTTCTCCTTTATGAAGAAGCTATCAATCTCATGGTGATTCAATCATACTGAACGGTTTTTTGGCAATGTTTATCGCGGGTTTGCCATCACAATGCAACACCATTGTGTTTTTCCCCAACACTTAGTTCCGACGACAGAGCCCTCTATATCCAGCCTCACTGTAGATTGTGCCATATTATCTTGCTTCTTGGTCCTCATGATAGTGGCTCTTCTGTCACTCATGTTGCTTCACTACTGCAGGAAGGTCCTAAGACGACACATGTATCGGAGACCCTTCGACCAAACTGTGTGCGATGCGTGAATAGCAAACGGTGTAGTTAAAGAACCGTCACCAATAAAGCAAACTGTGTGCGATGGCGGATCCATCAAATATGATTTAGAAAAGAGTTGAATGTGCGATATGTGGCATACAGTTGATCATCATGAACTGTTTGTAATTAGCCAAAATAGCAGAAACGGCTATATAGATCCAGATGTGTGCAATAGACGGCATATAGTTTACTCGGATAAACTATTTGTGCTGATTCAACAAAGTATGAACGATTTAGCGTAATAAGATGTGTGTGATACCCGACCAAGAGGTCAGTAATCAGAATCGTGTAGGAAGACCGATGATAACACGAACGATTCCTCCTGACAAGCTGTGTGTGTTGTGGGCAAACGGTTACTGGTAAACAATTATTAGCGATTGATGAAATCATCACCGACGTGTTCCTTAGTTTAATCGTATGAGATGTGATTTGCTTTGTTTGCACAACATCTATGCTTGCTATTTGTGAGCTGCGTTGAGATTTTCTTCGAAGAGGAGAGGAGATGCAGCACAGTAGAGATAAGAATTTCCCTCAGTGAGAGCCAGGGTATCAATCCAGTAGGAGAATCACGCAAAGCCTCGTGAAATAGTCATCGATTGCTATGTTTGGCCAATTGGGTGCAATATAATTATCTGCGCTTAGTGGGCTGCCCCAATATGAACAGTGCATTGTTTTATTATTTGTTTTCCATAAATGTTTAGCCATTATTTGTAATTTAGTTGAGCGACCAAATGAGCTTCAAATTGGCTGAAATTTTAGGTGAAGCAGCTCTGGTCCAAGACAAGGCCCGACAAATTATATTTATATTATATTCAGGAATAAATCCATTTAATTGAATTTTTGGGATGGATTGTAAGCGTGTGATATATTGTTCCCAAAATTATGGAATAAAAATTGTAGTTTCCTAATAATATTGGTAGGCTAAATATAGGTTCTCAAGAGATTTAACCGTGCAAAAATCCCTCATTTAAATAGATAAAAATCTAAGCATTTTATTAATTTGCATTTTAATTAGGGTTTAGGGTTTAATCCAAATTAAATCCTTTTAATCCTTCTTAAGTTTTGGGAGGGCCGACACGATGAACACGAGAGACTATGACAAAATTATTAGGGTTTACAATGGCCTTTTGGACAATTGGCGGAGTTTTAGGGTTTTAGCCCTTATAAGGAAAATATTGGGGTGGAGTAAATCCTCATTCGAAATCAAATAAAATGTAATATGATGCTCATATATAAATGTAGTACGGAGGTTGAGCACTTCTTTTTAGAGCGCTCTCTAGAGAATATGTAGTGGATGAGACGACGGCGATTTTGCCGGAGTGCATTTTTGTCCCTCTAGCCTTATAATATGAACGGTCGTTACGAAGGACGAATGACTTCTTATAGTAGCAAGTACGCTAGTTTCCGGTAGATCGCCGAGGCGACACACAAACATAGAGCGGTCCGTCCATTTTGAGCGTGAGCATCGGGCGGTACCCCACCGTCGAGTTGTGCTCCGACATTTCAAACCTGAAGAGATAGAGAAGAACAGCCGCAAATATCTTCATCTGCCTGTAGGCGAACTCCTTTCCCAAGCAGATCCGAGGCCCCGCCTATGTTCAACAAGAGGACAAACGTACACACACGTCAGATGAATGGATATACTCCAAACGGTGATGATTTAGATATGTGTTTCGCTCACTCACCTGGAAAGCGGTGAACTTGTAGGGGCTCTCCGGGACGAACACGCCGTCGTCGTCGAGCCACCTCTCCGGCCTGAACTCATCGGCGTCGTCGCCCCACAGGAACTTCATCCGGCCCATGGCGTAGGGCTGGTAGTTCACCATGTCCCCCCTCCTCACGGCGTGCCCGTCTGGCAACGTGTCATCCGAGAAGCAGCACTTGACGTCCTGCAACGCAACAACTCCCAAGCATAATTAATGGTGCACCTGATCATTTCCTCGGCGGCGCAAAATGCTCCTTGCGGATGACGTCGGTGGCGCAACTCACGACGGGCACCGCCGGGTACAGACGGAGGGTCTCCGTGAGCGCGGCGTGGAGGTAGTGCATGCTGCCGATGGCGCCTTCGGTCAGGCACGCCGTGAACTCTCGCACGCGGCCCACGTCCTGGTGGTCGCCGGTGGTGGCCTGCCGCACCTCCCGCGCGATCTTGTCCTGGATGCGCTGGTCTTTGCACAGCACGTAGAGGAACCACGACAGCGTCCCTGCCGTGGTGTCGCGGCCGGCGATCACGAAGTTGAGTATGATGTCCCGTAGGTACTTGTTGTCGAAGCAGCCGGGATCTTTCTCCCTCTCCAGCAGGAATCTCGACAGTATGTCCTCTTTCTTGGCCTGCCAAATCAACAAATCTCACATATCGCGATGCAATGCAACCAATCTCATTCTCATGTTGTAAGAGGAAAAATTAAAGCTTACGTACGAATTCCTGTTGATCTCTGCCCATCTGCTCGATCTTCTTGTCGATGACGGCGTACACAAAGTCATTGATGGTGCGCACCGACCGCTTCATGGCCGCCTCCGACAAGACGCCGAGGAGCCTCTTGGCCTTCCAGAGCGGGTCCAAGAACCGGTACAGCACCTGCTCGCTGGCGTCGTCGAACGCCCTGGCGAACGCCGCGCCCTTCTTGTTGGATCCGGAGAGCGCGCCCAGGTTGACCCCGAACCCAACCGTGAAGATCGAGTCCAGCGTCGACCGCATGAACAGATTCTCCATGTCCAGCCTCTCCCCGGCGGCCGCGGCGGCGGCCACGATGCCCGCGAGCTCGGCGGCCATGTCGCGGAACACGCCACTGCTGTACTCGCGGAGCGCCCGGGTGGTGAACTCAAAGCTGGCGACCTTCCGCTGGTGCCGCCACTTGGCGCCGTCGACGTTGAATATCCCGTCGCCGAGGAGGTCCTCCAGCACGCCGTGGGTCATCGGCCCCTTGCCGTAGTTGGCGAAGTTGGTCCGGAGGATGTGCTCCACGTTGGCCGGGTCGACGGTGTAGACCCAGTTGCAGGTCAGGGTGAGCATGCGGAAGGTGCCGTACCTGCGGGAGAGCTCCGTCATGTACTCCGGCAGCCGGCCCCAGTGAAGCAGCTGCTGGAGCATGGCACCGGCCACGGGCGGGTAGCTCCGGCGCCGCCTCTTGCCGCCGAGCAGGTACAGGGCTAGGAGGAGGAGCAGCGACGACAGCGCGGCCACCAGAAGCGGTGAATCCATGGCCGTGCAAACGGCGCTGGGTCACGTATGGTGCTGAGTGCGCCTTGTGTGTGTGTGGATTGAGGAAGCCATATTGGTCTCGTTATTTAACGAGCACTTGCCACCTGGTGTGTCCGTTTTGCCTTTTCGACACACGTGTCGAAGACGACCATTAGCAGATTGGTGACATGTACGGCGTGCCGTTTTCCAGTTAACTACTCCTACAATACAATAACACCGACGAATGAACATAAAAATTGGGAATTGCTAATTTTCATACGGATGAAATTTATTGGCTTTCAGTCGTTTTTTGAGACGTGCGATCTCTGTCGCGAGATTCGTGCTTTTTTTTCGCCGTTTGCTGGCGCTGAGTTTCTTATCGGGCCCGCTTGTGAGTATTTTGCAGATCCGTTAGTACCGCTCGCTGCCGCGCGTCTCTTTTTATTCCTCTGTCTCTTCCCCGCGCCGCTCGATCCCCTTTTCATTTCGAACACGTAACCCAGAAGGCAACTGAGACTCTGAGAGAGATATCCATGGCGATTTGGAGCCCCCCCTCGCCGCTCGTTGGTTGGTGGTGACTCGTCGGCGCTCTCCCACCTGCTGCCCCGCTCCCTCCGCCTCGTCGTTGTTTCTCCAGCCCAAGGCCTGCAGCATCTCTCCGCCCCGCATCCACCTTGGCACCATTATTTCGCCGCTCGTCGGTTTTGTTCGATTCGGTATGTCCCCCCCTGTTGCTTTGATCCTCAGCTCTGTATGTTAGTGCGTAGTGTTTTCTCGGTCAGATCTGTTTGCTTGTGTTAATTTCCCGCAGCTTCTTGTGTAGATGTGTGCGGTTCCGCCCTTCTGTGTTTGAATCTCGTCTGTCATGCAAATTTTGATTAGGGTTTCTGGTTGGTTGTTAGTTTCATTGATCTGCATGTGTGTCACACCTTCAATCGATTTATGGTTTCTGGGATTGATTTGCCAGGTGTGAAAACAGAGTCGCCTGAAGCCGATGACCGAGGAGATGACAGTCAATTTGATGGTTTACAGAGAGGTGTAGCCTTGAGTGTGGTGTGGTAGGCTGACTGCTGTACCCACGCGACAGGGTGTGTGTGTGCTCTGTATTTTTTAGCATGTCATGCCGTGTGTGAGAGGTATGTGTGAGTCTAGTCTGAACTTTTCCCCCTGTTCTCTGTACCTATCCCAACTTTCCTCTGCATCCTCTCATGTACTCTATCTCTCACCCCCCCAAATCCCTCCTGCAATTTGTGAGATCTATCGATCTATGAGATGGGCACTGTGGTTAATTGTTTGAATTCGGCTGGTTGTTTGATTTTGTATGCGGTATTTGAGCAATTCGAACATAGCAGATCATCGTTCAGTCCCTGCTCTCCATTGTTAGTATCTACTTCCTCCGTAAACTAATATAAGAACGTTTAGATCACTAATTAGTTTACAGAGGGAGTATGTGTTAATTTTCCCCTGGGCCATTTTTACTGTCACAGTGTGTATGTATGGTTGGCATGCTGGGTCGCCTTGGGATTGTGGCTGTAATTCTCAATGGATTTACAGTGCAATTCCTGTCTGGATTTACAGTGTAATTCCTAGTGGATTTACACTGTACTTCTCATTTTGGGTTTACACTGTAATTTTCATTGGATTTGCACTGTAATTGTCATTGGATATGCAGTTGGGTGAGAATGTAATTCCTATTTGGTTTTCAGTGTAATTACAGTGTAACCCCTATTGGTTAATCAGTGTAATTCATATTGGTTTATCAGTGTAATTTTTATTGGTTTTACAGTGTAATTAGTACTGTAATTCCTACTTTTTTTTGTTTTTACAATGTAATTCCTAGTGGATTTGCATTGTGATCCCCATTATAGCCCGTAAGTGTTGATGCTAGTTTACCATTTGATTTCGACACTGTAAATCTTAGTGTAATTAGTACTGTAATTTTATGTTTTTACACAGTAATTCTTTGTTGATTTACACTGTATATGCACTGAAACTCTTTATTAATTTGCACTGTAATTCCTTGTTGATTTTCACTGTAATTCTTTGTTGATTTACACTGTAATCTTAGTGGATTTATACTGTAATCTTAGTGGATTTATACTGTAATCTACTGGGTTGTCACTGTACATTTTACTGGATATACACTGTATTTCTTAGTGCAAATTTTAGTGTTTTTTTACTTCACCTTTTTAGAGTGATTTTCTAGTGCAATCCCTAGAGGCTTTCTTTTAGTGAATTATTTTGAATTAATCCTGTAATTCGTAGTGGTTTTGTCACTGTAATTTCTATATCTTATCAGTGTAATTATAATTTTGCAAATGCTACTGGGATTTGTAGCACGCCATCACTGTAAATCCTAGCGGTTCTTTATCAGTGTTATATTCCTTGTAATCCTAGCGGTTATTTTACTGTGATGTATTTGCAACTGATTGTTGATGTTATTTCATTTTTATTTGTGATGCCTTGCTTCACGCTAATGTCAGTTTCTGGTTTTTTTTGCAGGGTGTTTTGGATAGTTTTGCCTGATAATGTTAGTTAGTTTTTTTTTTGTAGTTTTTGTGTAATTTATTTGTTAGGCACTTTAGTTATTCAGTTGTAATATAATTCTAAACAAACATATGGTAAATGTTACAGCTATATAGCTGTTAGAAATTTATGCATATGCATAAAGTTCTTTGCGCTTTTACGGCAGTAGTTTTGTATTTTTATGATTTAGTTCATGTATTTTTTTGTATTTGTCTGGCTGATCTTTGTACGGATCTGCCTTTGGTGTATGTAAATATTCTTTTTTTGTATTGTTTTACCTTTCTGCCATTTCTTCTTAGCATTTGTTCCTTTCTATGTGTTTTTATATATTTTGGAAATAGATTAAAGTATGGGTAGAATCATGAAGGGTCTTGGTAAGGGCTTTTCTTCTGCTTGCTTAGAAGAGTCTGATGATTTGGATGGGGATCCTTTTGTCCCCAATGATTTCGCCGAGGACGATTCTTTCCAAGCTTCAGAGGTTATTTTCTTGTTTTGATATTTGATATTTGATTTTCCTTTTTTTGTTTATTCTTGTTTGGTAACTTATTTGTTCCAGTCAGCTTATTCCTTTTTACTGTTTACTGCAGGAAGGTTCAATGGATGATCCTGATTTTGACAAAGCTTTGTATGATTTCTATGTGTCGCATGTAAGCGTGTTGTTGTAATTATTGCATTTTGTTCCAGTTTTCATTTATGTTTGTTTTTATTGTATAATTCATTGCCTGTTTATATATCTTGCAGAAAGCGAATTGCCTGAAACGGAAGATAACAGATGTTGGAGCTCGCAATGTGGTATTTATGTTTCTTTGTTCTATTCGCATTTTCTGTACCCAACTACCACTCTGATAGAGATAGATATAAGTTTGATATAGATTTAAATTTGTTTTTTCCCCTTTGTTTGATGTTTCTGCTAGATGTTTTTTCATTGTTGATCTAGTGTATTTGTATCCTGATTCCTTTTTTTGTTTCGTGTTTCTTGTTCTATTGTAGAAGCGCACGAGGTCTTCTGATTTTCCTGTAGCAAATACATTCGCTAGATACTCTAGCAAGTTGTTCTCCACTGTTATTGTCGGCTTGTCTCCTCGGCAAGTACGTGTTCTTCAGAGATATGGGGCAGATTGCCTTCTCAAATTTGTGAGGACAGAGGTGCCACTTAGGTTTGTCAAATGGCTAGCATCCAAATTTGATGTTCGTGCTTCAGTGATTCAGATTAGGAAAACGTTTATTCCGATTTGCGAATATGTCACCCATGATATATTAGGTCTTCCTGTTGACGGTGAGCCTATTGTGTCTGATGCTGATGCTGGTTGTGAGTTTATCTTGTCTCATTTCAATGTGACTAGCATCCCACCAGTTTCATTCTTCTGCAATAAACTAAAATCTACCTCTGAAGAATTGCCCGATGAAGACATTTTCATCTGCTTCATGTGCATTGCCTTGTCCACCTTCTTGTGTCCAAATCCAATATTAGTACTCTGTAATTCTGGAGTTTTTACTGTAATCCATGATGGTTTTCAGTGTAACTATTAGTTGATTTTGCTCTGTAATGCCTAGTGGAATTACAGTGTACTTTAATAGGCTTTACATAGTAAATCTTGGTGGATTTACAGTGTAATTTTACACAGAATCCTAGTGGATTTTTAGTGTACTTTTAGTTTATTTTACATGTTTTTTCTTAGTGGTATTGCAGACATTTTGTTTAGTGGTTTTTGCTGTGTAATTCTTAGTCGAATTTTAGTATTTTTCTCAGTGGATTTTTTAATGTTATTTAAGTGGTATTTTTACAGTGTATTTTCCAAGTGGTATTTTCCAATGGAATTTCAGTGCATTTTTTTAGTGATTTTTCACTGTAATTCTTAGTGGTTTAGTGTAAATTTAGTCATTTGTTAGTTCATATTGCAGATGTTATCTGTGCGTGTTTGATATGTTTTGGGTGTGGACCCGTTAAAAGTTGGGGGTCTGGACCTGTTTTAAAATCATAAACGCGGGACAGAGAAGCTGAAATAGGGGATACGGGACAGGGACAGTTGTCATCTGAAAAATATGACTGAAAGCCAATTGGATTTCAGCCGGATGTGATTTAGACAGTCCCTAAAAATTTGGTGAGACGAAACAAACAACAGAAAACCTTTGAAAAATCCAAAATGTTTACTGTTTGTGGATTGCAACCCTACATCAAGACCGGATAGTTGATGTCGATAAGGAAACCCGCAAGCCAAAACTCGTTTTCTTTAGGGCTACAAGCCAAATCTAATACTCATCGCTCGTCGGGACTTGGAAGCGTTTCTAGAGACGAAAATACATGATACTTTGAGTTGACGTGTGCAAACTCTAACCATTGATTCTTATTATATCTCTGCTAGAACTTGAGCTGGCGTGGTCATGGGAATTGTGTGTGTAACTGTACGTAAGCCTCGGAGATGAGGATGACGCGCTCCAACGAGAAAAGGAGGGAAGAAGAGACGAGAAAAGGCGAGAGGAGCGGTTATGCAAGCGGATCGGGATTGCATGTACCATGGGGTGAAGGAAGCTGGAGTTTCCCTCCTGCCCCTTCCCATCGATTTTAGAGTATAGTAACAAAAAACATCGACATGTCCTTGTAAGTTTACACTTACATCGATTCGTCAACAGAGTTCAGCTCACCATATTTTTTAGTTTGCAACTACACAAAATACATGTCAGAACCCCGATCCTAAGTCACACCGATCTAGCATGTAACACATCATATCACTTTACGGCCTCACATACGGTATTCCGACGGGTGCCACCTTACCTGGCTCACGTATATGATAGTGTCGCTAGCATCCATGTGACAGAGAACCCGGGCCGACATGACTAGTCGTGAACCCAAAGTTGCACTAACTTACAGGGACAGGCATACATGACCCAGCAACGAACGTGTTGGTCATCAGCGAGTGAATCCGGGCTGTAGCAGCTGGACTAACAGGACTCCGGAGAATCCGGGCTATAGCAGGCTAACAGGACTCCGGTAGACACCGCGTGACATTTCTCCAAAGGGACAGACACAGGAACAAAGAAGGACACATGCCGGCCAGCCTAAGTGTTCCGGAGCAGTAGCAAGCTACCATGGCTCAGTGGAAGCACTAGGAGACATTTCCCGGTAAGAGAGGCTACCAAGGATAAACAACTAGGTTGTCGGACCCCACACATATCAAGCATTTCAAATCATACACACAATATACTCGATATGTGCAAATACAACATGGCATCACAAGAAAACTCTACAACTCAAAGTATTTATTCATTAGGCTCCGAAGAGCCAGATATTACAAACATGGGTCTGATGACCCAGCATTCAAGTCATACAAGCAACAACCACAAGCGGAAGCTTAACTTGTCTGAGTACAGACAACTACAAATGAAAAGGCCGAGAAGCCTGACTATCTACAAGACCCTGCCGAGGGCACATGATCGTAGCTGAGGTAACAAGCTAAACGTCGAAGTCCACGCGGAACTACTAGTGAGACTGAAGTCTCTCTGCAAAAACATAAATAAGCAAATGTGAGTACAAATGTACCCAGCAAGACTTACATCAGAACTAGCTACATATGCATCAGTATCAATAAAGGGGTGGTGGAGTTTAACTGCAGCAAGCCAGCTTTGACTCGGTGGCTATCCTGAACTACGACTGCTGGTAACTCTTTTGAGGTGGCGCACACGAGTCCACATATTCACCATATCAATACACCACTATGGATCCGCTCCCGTCTCCCTACGAGAACGCCATCCATAGCACTCACGCTTATCTTGCGGGTTTTAGAGTATCCACTTTCACTTGTCTATGAACTGTACAGGCAACCCAGAAGTCCTTTACCGCGGACACGGCTATTCGAATAGATGATGTTAACCCTATAGGGGTGTACTTCTTCACACACGCTCTCGCCACTTACCACCATGTACACGTCGTGTATCTCGGCAACCTTCAAGCGGAAGCCTGGCGAGGGAGTCGGCCACGACCTGACTAACCACACAAGTCTCTAGTCCAGGTTTATCGCCTATTCGGGTTCCATCCGCAAGGAGATCCGGCCGAGGTGTCGCTCACGGACCCAAACGATGTGAGCAGGGTTCCCAAGCCCACCAAACGGGCGACGCTTGGTACACCGTGCCACTGCACCTAGTCTGTCCCAAGCCCACCTGTACCGGGTGCCACTTGTTAGACTACTAGTACTACCTACAAACACCAGAAACTAGTTGCAACTCCTGGACAGAGATCAGGTTGATTAATAAGTCGAGAGGGGCACTTAAGCATTCCAATGTGTGGTAGTAACTGTTCACGGATCACAAACACAGAACCCAGTTCCTGAGGACGGTTTCAATGAGACAACCCACCATGTACTCCTACATGGCCTCTCATCGCTACCTTTACCAAATCGTGTTCACACACTTAGCTCTCAATAGTAGGACATGTACACCACATTCCAATTCATCCCCGATGAATCAGACCTGACACAACTCTAAGCAATAGCAGGCATGACAAACAAGCATGAATGAGTAGGCACATCATGGCTCAAACAACTCCTACTCATGCTAGTGGGTTTCAACTATTTACTGTGGCAAAGACAGGTCATCAGAGGAAAGGGGTTCAACTACCGCAACATGTAACAGTTGAATCGTTGTTGTCCTAATGCAGTAAAAGAGAGCAAGAGCGAGCGAGTGGGATTGTATCAGAATATTCAATGGGGGGTTTGCTTGCCTGGCACTTCTGAAGATAGTATAGCTCTTCATCGGTGTCATCGAACTCATCGTCGGAACATACGTCTACTGAGGGGGAACAACCACCGGCAACAGAGAAAGAACACAATCAATGCAATGCAACAATACGATGCATGATCATGACATGGCAACATGCTGTGATTTGAGCTAATGCAACTAGCAGTGATTTAAATGAAGTTGATTTGAATCCAAGATTCAAATTCAAACTCCACATGTGGTTATTTAAATGTCATTATCATGTTTTCACTTATACATCAGGTATAACTTAGTTTGTCATGCATGAAAATGGTACATATCGAAAGATTGGATTTTTCTGATCATTTTTCATATATAATTTATTTCATTTGGAGTTACGGTTTGATTTCTATGAATTTTAGAAGTTTTGGATATTTTCTGAAATAAATAAATCATTTCTGACTTATTTAAAACTCCATGAAACATTTACTGCGTCAGCATGATGGCAGCACGATGTCAGCAGGTCAACAGCAGAGGCTGACCAGTGGGGCCGGGTCAACGCTGAGGTGGCAAGGTCAAACTGACCTGTGGGGCCACGGACATTAGCTTAATTTAAACAGTGAATAACCCTATGGTTAATTAAGGTGTGGGGCCCGTCTGTCAAAGACCCTTGGGGTTACACTAATCGGTGGTTGGCGCTAAATAATCCTACGCCACGTCATCTAATCGGGCGACTAACCGCCGGCGGTAAGCAAACGCGGCGGCGCTCCTCGTCCGGCCATCTGCGGCGTCGGCTGGATGCGCGGATGGGCGTGCTAGAATGCCCACGATGCGGCACATCTAGTGGTGGCCGTGGTGTGTGCTGGGGCAGCGTGTAGCGGCGGGAGCGACGAGCCGGGCGGCGGCCGGAGTACGGGCGCACTCGGGAGCGGGGCTGCGGTACCCGTGGGGTCGCGTGCTTGGCTCCTACGGCACCTACGCGGCGCGGTGAGCACGCGAGTGTGCTCTGTTGGGGGTTGCGGCGGTTGTGGCCATGGCGGCGAGAAGCTCGGCGGCGGTGGGGTTCGGTCTCCGGCGGAACAACGGCTACGGCGTGTAAACGGAGCGCATGAAGGAAGTATGCCCTAGAGGCAATAATAAAGTTATTATTTATTTCCTTATATCATGATAAATGTTTATTATTCATGCTAGAATTGTATTAACTGGAAACTTAGTACATGTGTGAATACATAGACAAACATAGTGTCACTAGTATGCCTCTACTTGACTAGCTCATTAATCAAAGATGGTTGAGTTTCCTAGCCATGGACATGAGTTGTCATTTGATTAACGGGATCACATCATTAGGAGAATGATGTGATTGACGTGACCCATTCCGTTAGCTTAGCACTTGATCGTTTAGTATGTTGCTATTGCTTTCTTCATGACTTATACATGTTCCTATGACTATGAGATTATGCAACTCCCGTTTACCGGAGGAACACTTTGTGTGCTACCAAACGTCACAACGTAACTGGGTGATTATAAAGGTGCTCTACAGGTGTCTCCAAAGGTACTTGTTGGGTTGGCGTATTTCGAGATTAGGATTTGTCACTCCGATTGTCGGAGAGGTATCTCTGGGCCCACTCAGTAATGCACATCACTATAAGCCTTGCAAGCATTGTAACTAATGAGTTAGTTGCGGGATGATGTATTACAGAACGAGTAAAGAGACTTGCCGGTAACGAGATTGAACTAGGTATTAAGATACCGACGATCGAATCTCGGGCAAGTAACATACCGATGACAAAGGGAACAACGTATGTTGTTATGCGGTTTGACCGATAAGATCTTCATAGAATATGTGGGAGCCAATATGAGCATCCAGGTTCCGCTATTGGTTATTGACCGGAGACGTGTCTCGGTCATGTCTACATAGTTCTCGAACCCGTAGGGTCCGCACGCTTAAAGTTTCGATGACAGTTATATTATGAGTTTATATGTTTTGATGTACCGAAGGTTGTTCGGAGTCCCGGATGTGATCACGGACATGACAAGGAGTCTCGAAATGGTCGAGACATGAAGATTGATATATTGGAAGCCTATGTTTGGATATCGGAAGTGTTCCGGGTGAAATCGGTATTTTACCGGAGTACCGGGAGGTTACCGGAACCCCCCGGGGGCTTAATGGGCCATAGTGGGCCTTAGTGGAAGAGAGGAGAGGCGTGTTGGAAATATGCCCTAGAGGCAATAATAAATGGTTATTATTATATTTCTGTGTTCATGATAATAGTCTATTATTCATGCTATAATTGTATTGTCCGGAAATCGTAATACATGTGTGAATACATAGATCACAACCTGTCCCTAGTAAGCCTCTAGTTGACTAGCTCGTTGATCAACAGATAGTCATGGTTTCCTGACTATGGACATAGGATGTCACTGATAACGGGATCACATCATTAGGAGAATGATGTGATGGACAAGACCCAACTTAAGCATAGCATAAAAGATCGTGTAGTTTCGCTTGCTAGAGCTTTTCCAATGTCAAGTATCTTTTCCTTAGACCATGAGATCGTGCAACTCCCGGATACCGTAGGAGTGCTTTGGGTGTGCCAAACGTCACAACGTAACTGGGTGACTATAAAGGTGCATTACGGGTATCTCCGAAAGTGTCTGTTGGGTTGGCACGGATCGAGACTGGGATTTGTCACTTCGTGTAAACGGAGAGGTATCTCTGGGCCCACTCGGTAATGCATCATCATAATGAGCTCAATGTGACCAAGGCGTTGGTCACGGGATCATGCATTGCGGTACGAGTAAAGAGACTTGCCGGTAACGAGATTGAACAAGGTATTGGGATACCGACGATCGAATCTCGGGCAAGTAACATACCGATTGACAAAGGGAATTGCATACGGATTAATTGAATCCTCGACACCGTGGTTCACCCGATGATATCATCGTGGAACATGTGGGAGCCAACATGGGTATCCAGATCCCGCTGTTGGTTATTGACCGGAGAGGCGTCTCGGTCATGTCTGCATGTCTCCCGAACCCGTAGGGTCTACACACTTAAGGTCCGGTGACGCTAGGGTTGTAGAGATATATGTATGCGGAAACCCGAAAGTTGTTCGGAGTCCCGGATGAGATCCCGGACGTCACGAGAGGTTCCGGAATGGTCCGGAGGTGAAGAATTATATATAGGAAGTCCAGTTTTGGCCACCGGGAAAGTTTCGGGGGTTATCGGTATTGTACCGGGACCACCGGAAGGGTCCCCGGGGTCCACCGGGTGGGGCCACCTGTCCCGGAGGGCCCCGTGGGCTGAAAGTGGAGGGGAACCAGCCCCTAATGGGCTGGGGCGCCACTTTGGGCCTCCCCCCCATGCGCCTAGGGTTGGGAACCCTAGGGGGGGGGGGAATTCCCCCTTGCCTTGGGGGGCAAGGCATCCCCTTCCCCCCTTGGCCGCCGCCCCCCCCCCCTTGGAGATCCCATCTCCAAGGGCTGCGCACCCCCCTTGGGAGCCTATATAAAGGGGGGGAGGGAGGGCAGCATACTACAGCCTTTGGCGCCTCCCTCCTCCCCTGCAACATCTCTCTCTCTCGCGCAGAAGCTCGGCGAAGCCCTGCCGGAGAGCCGCTACATCCACCACCACGCCGTCGTGCTGTTGGATCTCCATCAACCTCTCCTCCCCCCTTGCTGGATCAAGAAAGGAGGAGACGTCGCTGCACCGTACGTGTGTTGAACGCGGAGGTGCCGTACGTTCGGTACTCGGTCATCGGTGATTTGGATCACGGCGAGTACGACTCCGTCATCCACGTTCATTGGAACGCTTCCGCTCGCGATCTACAACGGTATGTAGATGCACTCCCTTCCCTCGTTGCTAGTAGACTCCATAGATGCATCTTGGTGAGCGTAGGAAAATTTTAAAATTATGCTACGATTCCCAACAGTGGCATCATGAGCCAGGCCTATGCGTAGTTACTATGCACGAGTAGAACACAAAGAAGTTGTGGGCGTTGATGTTGCCAATTCTTCTTGCCGCTACTAGTCGTTTCTTGTTTCGGCGGCATTGTAGGATGAAGCGGCCCGGACCGACCTTACACGTACGCTTACGTGAGACAGGTTCCACCGACTGACATGCACTAGTTGCATAAGGTGGCTAGCGGGTGTCTGTCTCTCCTACTTTAGTCGGAACGGATTCGATGAAAAGGGTCCTTATGAAGGGTAAATAGAAATTGGCAAATCACGTTGTGGTCATACGTAGGTAAGAAATCGTTCTTGCTAGAAACCTACAAACCACGTAAAAACTTGCAACAACAATTAGAGGACGTCTAACTTGTTTTTGCAGCAAGTGATATATGTGATATGATATGGCCAGAAGATGTGATGAATGATATATGTGATGTATGAGATTGATCATATTCTTGTAATAGGAATCACGACTTGCATGTCGATGAGTATGACAACCGGCAGGAGCCATAGGAGTTGTCTTTATTATTTTGCATGACCTGCGTGTCATTGAATAACGCCATGTAATTTACTTTACTTTGTTGCTAAACGGTTAGCCATAGAAGTACAAGTAATCGTTGGCGTGACAACTTCATGAAGACACAATGATGGAGATCATGATGATGGAGATCATGGTGTCATGCCGGTGACGAAGATGATCATGGTGCCCCGAAGATGGAGATCAAAGGAGCATGATGATATTGGCCATATCATGTCACTATTTGATTGCATGTGATGTTTATCATGTTTTTGCATCTTATTTGCTTAGAACGACGGTAGCAAGTAGGATGATCCCTTATAATAATTTCAAGAAAGTGTTCACCCTAACTGTGCACCGTTGCGAAGGTTCGTCGTTTCGAAGCACCACGTGATGATCGGGTGTGATAGATTCTTACGTTCGCATACAACGGGTGTTGACGAGCCTAGCATGTACAGACATGGCCTCGGAACACACGCAATACACTTAGGTTGACTTGACGAGCCTAGCATGTACAGACATGGCCTCGGAACACGGAGGACCGAAAGGTCGAGCATGAGTCGTATAGAAGATACGATCAACATGGAGATGTTCACCGATCTTGACTAGTCCGTCTCACGTGATGATCGGACACGGCCTAGTTGAGCTCGGATCATGTTTCACTTAGATGACTAGAGGGATGTCTGTCTGAGTGGGTGTTCATTAAATAATTTGATTATATGAACTTAATTATCATGAACTTAGTCTAAAATCTTTACATTATGTATTGTAGATCAAATGGCCCACGTTGTCCTCAATTTCAACGCGTTCCTAGAGAAAACCAAGCTGAAAGATGATGGCAGCAACTATACGGACTGGGTCCGGAACCTGAGGCTCATCCTCATAGTTGCCAAGAAAGATTATGTCTTAGAAGCACCGCTAGGTGAAGCACCAATCCCTGAGAACCAAGACGTTATGAACGCTTGGCAGCAGCGTGCTGATGATTACTCCCTCGTTCAGTGCGGCATGCTTTACAGCTTAGAACCGGGTCTCCAAAAGCGTTTTGAGAAACATGGAGCATACGAGATGTTCGAGGAGCTGAAACTGGTTTTTCAAGCTCATGCCCGGGTCGAGAGATATGATGTCTCCGACAAGTTCTTCAGCTGTAAAATGGAGGAGAACAGTTCTGTTAGTGAGCACATACTCAGAATGTCTGGGTTGCACAACCGCTTGTCTCAGCTGGGAGTTAATCTCCCGGATGACGAGGTCATTGACAGAATCCTCCAGTCGCTTCCACCAAGCTACAAGAGCTTTGTGATGAACTACAATATGCAGGGGATGGAAAAGACCATTCCCGAGGTATACTCAATGCTAAAATCAGCGGAAGGGGAGATCAAAAAGGAACATCAAGTGTTGATGGTGAATAAAACCACTAAGTTCAAGAAGGGCAAGGGTAAGAAGAACTTCAAGAAGGACGACAAGGGAGTTGCCGCGCCCGGTAAGCCAGTTACCGGGAAGAAGTCAAAGAATGGACCCAAGCCCGAGACTGAGTGCTTTTATTGCAAGGGAAGTGGTCACTGGAAGCGGAACTGCCCCAAATATTTAGCGGACAAGAAGAAGGCCGGCAACACCCAAGGTATATGTGATATACAAGTAATTGATGTGTACCTTACCAGTACTCGTAGTAGCTCCTGGGTATTTGATACCGGTGCGGTTGCTCATATTTGTAACTCAAATCAGGAACTACGGAATAAACGGAGACTGGCAAAAGACGAGGTGACGATGCGCGTCGGGAATGGTTCCAAGGTCGATGTGATCGCCGTCGGCACGCTACCTCTGCATCTACCCACGGGATTAGTTATAAACCTCAATAATTGTTATTTAGTGCCAGCTTTGAGCATGAACATTGTATCTGGATCTCGTTTAATTCGAGATGGCTACTCATTTAAATCTGAGAATAATGGTTGTTCTATTTATTTGAGAGATATGTTTTATGGTCATGCCCCGCTGGTCAATGGTTTATTCTTGATGAATCTCGAACGTGATGCTACACATGTTCATAGTGTGAATACCAAAAGATGTAAAGTTGATAACGATAGTCCCACATACTTGTGGCACTGCCGCCTTGGTCACATTGGTGTCAAGCGCATGAAGAAGCTCCATGCAGCTGGACTTTTGGAGTCTCTTGATTACGAATCATTTGACACGTGCGAACCATGCCTCATGGGTAAGATGACCAAGACTCCGTTCTCCGGAACAATGGAGCGAGCAACCAACTTATTGGAAATCATACATACCGATGTGTGCGGTCCAATGAGTGTTGAGGCTCGCGGAGGATATCGTTATGTTCTCACTCTCACTGATGATTTAAGTAGATATGGGTATGTCTACCTAATGAAACACAAGTCTGAAACCTTTGAAAAGTTCAAGGAATTTCAGAGTGAAGTCGAGAATCAACGTGACAGGAAAATAAAATTCTTACGATCAGATCGTGGTGGAGAATATTTAAGTCACGAATTTGGTACACACTTAAGGAAATGTGGAATAGTTTCACAACTCACGCCGCCTGGAACACCTCAGAGAAATGGTGTGTCCGAACGTCGTAATCGCACTCTATTGGATATGGTGCGATCTATGATGTCTCTTACCGATTTACCGCTCTCATTTTGGGGTTATGCTTTAGAGACTGCCGCATTCACTTTAAATAGGGCACCGTCTAAATCCGTTGAGACGACACCGTATGAATTATGGTTTGGGAAGAAACCTAAGCTGTCGTTTCTAAAAGTTTGGGGATGCGATGCTTATGTCAAGAAACTTCAACCTGAAAAGCTCGAACCCAAATCGGAAAAATGCGTCTTCATAGGATACCCTAAGGAAACTATTGGGTATACCTTCTACCTCAGATCCGAAGGCAAGATCTTCGTTGCCAAGAACGGGTCCTTTCTAGAGAAGGAGTTTCTCTCGAAAGAATTGAGTGGGAGGAAAGTGGAACTTGATGAGGTGATAGTCACCCCTTCCGAACCGGAAAGTAGCGCAGCGCGGGAAAATGTTCCTGTGGTGCCTACACCGACTGGGGAGGAAGTTAATGATGATGATCATGAAGCTTCAGATCAAGTTACTGAACTTCGTAGGTCCACAAGGACACGTTCCGCACCAGAGTGGTACGGCAACCCTGTCCTGGAAATCATGTTGTTAGACAACGGTGAACCTTCGAACTATGAAGAAGCGATGGCGGGCCCGGATTCCGACAAATGGCTAGAAGCCATGAAATCCGAGATAGAATCCATGTATGAAAACAAAGTATGGACTTTGACTGACTTGCCCGATGAGCGGCGAGCCATAGAAAACAAATGGATCTTTAAGAAGAAGACGGACGCAGATGGTAATGTGACCATCTACAAAGCTCGACTTGTCGCTAAGGGTTATCGACAAGTTCAAGGGGTTGACTACGATGAGACTTTCTCACCCGTAGCGAAGCTGAAGTCCGTCCGAATCATGTTAGCAATTGCCGCATACTATGATTATGAGATATGGCAGATGGACGTCAAAACGGCATTCCTTAACGGCTTCCTTAAGGAAGAGTTGTATATGATGCAGCCGGAAGGTTTTGTCGATCCTAAGAATGCTAACAAAGTATGCAAGCTCCAGCGCTCAATCTATGGGCTGGTGCAAGCATCTCGGAGTTGGAACATTCGCTTTGATGAGATGATCAAAGCGTTTGGGTTTACACAGACTTATGGAGAAGCCTGTGTTTACAAGAAAGTGAGTGGGAGCTCTGTAGCATTTCTCATATTATATGTGGATGACATATTATTGATGGGAAATGATATAGAATTCTTGGAAAGTATAAAGGCCTATTTGAATAAGTGTTTTTCAATGAAGGACCTTGGAGAAGCTGCTTACATATTAGGCATCAAGATCTATAGAGATAGATCAAGACGCCTCATTGGTCTTTCACAGAGTACATACCTTGACAAGATATTGAAGAAGTTCAGTATGGATCAGTCCAAGAAGGGGTTCTTGCCTGTATTGCAAGGTGTGCAATTGAGCACGGCTCAATGCCCGACCACGACAGAAGATATAGAAGAGATGAGTGTCATCCCCTATGCCTCGGCCATAGGGTCTATTATGTATGCCATGCTGTGTACCAGACCTGATGTAAACCTTGCCGTAAGTTTGGTAGGAAGGTACCAAAGTAATCCCGGCAAGGAACACTGGACAGCGGTCAAGAATATCCTGAAGTACCTGAAGAGGACTAAGGATATGTTTCTCGTTTATGGAGGTGACAAAGAGCTCGTCGTAAAGGGTTACGTCGACGCTAGCTTCGATACAGATCCGGATGACTCGAAGTCACAGACCGGATACGTGTATATTTTGAATAGAGGAGCAGTAAGCTGGTGCAGTTGCAAGCAAAGCGTCGTGGCGGGATCTACATGTGAAGCGGAATACATGGCAGCCTCGGAGGCAGCACAGGAAGCAGTCTGGATGAAGGAGTTCATTACCGACCTAGGGGTGATTCCCAATGCGTCGGGCCCAATGACTCTCTTATGTGACAACACTGGAGCTATTGCCCTTGCGAAGGAGCCCAGGTTTCACAGGAAGACCAGGCATATCAAGCGTCGCTTCAACTCCATTCGTGAAAGTGTTCAAAATGGAGACATAGATATTTGTAAAGTACACACGGACCTGAATGTAGCAGATCCGTTGACTAAACCTCTCCCTAGGGCAAAACATGATCAACACCAGGACGCAATGGGTGTTCGATTCATCACAATGTAACTAGATTATTGACTCTAGTGCAAGTGGGAGACTGTTGGAAATATGCCCTAGAGGCAATAATAAATGGTTATTATTATATTTCTGTGTTCATGATAATAGTCTATTATTCATGCTATAATTGTATTGTCCGGAAATCGTAATACATGTGTGAATACATAGATCACAACCTG
This sequence comes from Aegilops tauschii subsp. strangulata, assembly GCF_002575655.3. Lineage (NCBI taxonomy): Eukaryota > Viridiplantae > Streptophyta > Magnoliopsida > Poales > Poaceae > Aegilops > Aegilops tauschii. The sequence goes on from NC_053037.3 coordinate 44,492,487, forward strand.
TCCCTAGTAAGCCTCTAGTTGACTAGCTCGTTGATCAACAGATAGTCATGGTTTCCTGACTATGGACATAGGATGTCACTGATAACGGGATCACATCATTAGGAGAATGATGTGATGGACAAGACCCAACTTAAGCATAGCATAAAAGATCGTGTAGTTTCGCTTGCTAGAGCTTTTCCAATGTCAAGTATCTTTTCCTTAGACCATGAGATCGTGCAACTCCCGGATACCGTAGGAGTGCTTTGGGTGTGCCAAACGTCACAACGTAACTGGGTGACTATAAAGGTGCATTACGGGTATCTCCGAAAGTGTCTGTTGGGTTGGCACGGATCGAGACTGGGATTTGTCACTTCGTGTAAACGGAGAGGTATCTCTGGGCCCACTCGGTAATGCATCATCATAATGAGCTCAATGTGACCAAGGCGTTGGTCACGGGATCATGCATTGCGGTACGAGTAAAGAGACTTGCCGGTAACGAGATTGAACAAGGTATTGGGATACCGACGATCGAATCTCGGGCAAGTAACATACCGATTGACAAAGGGAATTGCATACGGATTAATTGAATCCTCGACACCGTGGTTCACCCGATGATATCATCGTGGAACATGTGGGAGCCAACATGGGTATCCAGATCCCGCTGTTGGTTATTGACCGGAGAGGCGTCTCGGTCATGTCTGCATGTCTCCCGAACCCGTAGGGTCTACACACTTAAGGTCCGGTGACGCTAGGGTTGTAGAGATATATGTATGCGGAAACCCGAAAGTTTTCGGAGTCCCGGATGAGATCCCGGACGTCACGAGAGGTTCCGGAATGGTCCGGAGGTGAAGAATTATATATAGGAAGTCCAGTTTTGGCCACCGGGAAAGTTTCGGGGGTTATCGGTATTGTACCGGGACCACCGGAAGGGTCCCCGGGGTCCACCGGGTGGGGCCACCTGTCCCGGAGGGCCCCGTGGGCTGAAAGTGGAGGGGAACCAGCCCCTAATGGGCTGGGGCGCCACTTTGGGCCTCCCCCCCATGCGCCTAGGGTTGGGAACCCTAGGGGGGGGGAATTCCCCCTTGCCTTGGGGGGCAAGGCATCCCCTTCCCCCCTTGGCCGCCGCCCCCCCCCTTGGAGATCCCATCTCCAAGGGCTGCGCACCCCCCTTGGGAGCCTATATAAAGGGGGGGGAGGGAGGGCAGCATACTACAGCCTTTGGCGCCTCCCTCCTCCCCTGCAACATCTCTCTCTCTCGCGCAGAAGCTCGGCGAAGCCCTGCCGGAGAGCCGCTACATCCACCACCACGCCGTCGTGCTGTTGGATCTCCATCAACCTCTCCTCCCCCCTTGCTGGATCAAGAAAGGAGGAGACGTCGCTGCACCGTACGTGTGTTGAACGCGGAGGTGCCGTACGTTCGGTACTCGGTCATCGGTGATTTGGATCACGGCGAGTACGACTCCGTCATCCACATTCATTGGAACGCTTCCGCTCGCGATCTACAACGGTATGTAGATGCACTCCCTTCCCTCGTTGCTAGTAGACTCCATAGATGCATCTTGGTGAGCGTAGGAAAATTTTAAAATTATGCTACGATTCCCAACAAGGCGGCCAGGGCAGGGCCGCGCGCCCCTCCCCCCTAGTCCGAATAGGACAAGGAGAGGGGGGCGGCGCCCCCCTTTTCTTCCTCTCCCCCTCCTCTTTCCCCCTCCACTCCTAGTCCAACAAGGAAAAGGAAGGTAGTCCTACTCCCGGTGGGAGTAGGACTCGTCCTGGCGCGCCCCTCCTGGCCGGCCGCACCTCTCTCCCTCGCTCCTTTATATAGGGGGGCAGGGGGGCACCCTAGAGAGAACAATTGATCAGTTGATCTTTTAGCCGTGTGCGGTTCCCCCCTCCACCATAGTCCACCTCGATAATATCGTAGCGGTGCTTAGGCGAAGCCCTGCGTTGGTAGAACATCATCATAGTCACCACGCCGTCGTGCTGACGAAACTCTCCCTCAACACTCGGCTGGATCGGAGTTCGAGGGACGTCATCGGGCTGAACGTGTGCTGAACTCGGAGGTGCCGTGCGTTCGGTACTTGATCGGTCGGATCATGAAGATGTACGACTACATCAACCGCGTTGTGCTAACGCTTCCGCTTTCGGTCTACGAGGGTACGTGGACACACTCTCCCCTCTCGTTGCTATGCATCACCATGATCTTGCGTGTGCGTAGGAATTTTTTTGAAATTACTACGTTCCCCAACAGTGGTATCAGAGCCTGGTTTTATGCGTTGATGTTATATGCATGAGTAGAACACAAGTGAGTTGTAGGCGATATAAGTCATACTGCTTACCAGCATGTCATACTTTAGTTCGGCGGTATTGTTGGATGAAGCGGTCCGGACCGACATTACGCGTACGTTTACGCGAGACTGGTTCTATCGACGTGCTTTGCACACAGGTGGCTGGCAGGTGTCAGTTTCTCCAACTTTAGTTGAACCGAGTGTGGCTACGCCCGGTCCTTGCGAAGGTTAAAACAGCACCAACTTGACAAACTATCGTTGTGGTTTTGATGCATAGGTAAGAACGGTTCTTGCTAAGCCCGTAGCAGCCACGTAAAATTTGCAACAACAAAGTAGAGGAAGTCTAACTTGTTTTTGCAGGGCATGTTGTGATGTGATATGGTCAAGACATGATGCTAAATTTTATTGTATGAGATGATCATGTTTTGTAACCGAGTTATCGGCAACTGGCAGGAGCCATATGGTTGTCGCTTTATTGTATGCAATGCAATCGCCCTGTAATGCTTTACTTTATCACTAAGCGGTAGCGATAGTCGTAGAAGCATAAGATTGGCGAGACGACAACGATGCTACAATGCAGATCAATGTGTCGCGCCGGTGACGATGGTGATCATGACGGTGCTTCGGAGATGGAGATCACAAGCACAAGATGATGGCCATATCATATCACTTATATTGATTGCATGTGATGTTTATCTTTTATGCATCTTATCTTGTTTTGATTGACGGTAGCATTATAAGATGATCCCTCACTAAATTATCAAAGTATAAGTGTTCTCCCTGAGTATGCACCGTTGCGAAAGTTCTTCGTGCTGAGACACCACGTGATGATCGGGTGTGATAGGCTCCACGTTCAAATACAACGGGTGCAAAACAGTTGCACACGCGGAATACTCAGGTTAAGCTTGACGAGCCTAGCATATAACAGATATGGCCTCGGAACACGGAGACCGAAAGGTCGAGCGTGAATCATATAGTAGATATGATCAACATAGTGATGTTCACCGTTCAAACTACTCCATCTCACATGATGATCGGACATGGTTTAGTTGATATGGATCATGTGATCACTTAGAGGGTTAGAGGGATGTCTATATAAGTGGGAGTTCTTAAGTAATATGATTAATTGAACTTAAATTTATCATGAACTTAGTCCTGATAGTATTAGCATATCTATGTTGTAGATCAATAGCTCGCGTTAAGCTCCACTGTTTTATTTTTGATATGTTCCTAGAGAAAACTATGTTGAAAGATGTTAGTAGCAATGATGCGGACTTGGTCCGTGATCTGAGGATTTTCCTCATTGCTGCACAGAAGAATTACGTCCTTGATGCACCGCTAGGTGACAGACCTATTGTAGGAGCAAATGCAGACATTATGAACGTGTGGCTAGCTCAATATGATGACTACTTGATAGTTTAGTGCACCATGCTTAACGGCTTAGAATCGGGACTTCAAAGACGTTTTGAACGTCATGGACCATATGAGATGTTCCAGGAGTTGAAGTTAATATTTCAAGCAAATACCCGAGTTGAGAGATATGAAGTCTCCAACATGTTCTATAGCTAAAAGATGGAGGAGAATAGCTCAAGTAGTGAGCATGTACTCAGATTGTCTGGGTACTACAATCGCTTGAATCAAGTGGGAGTTAATCTTCCAGATAAAATAGTGATTGACAGAATTCTCTAGTCACCATCACCAAGTTAGTAGAACTTCGTGATGAACTATAGTATGCAAGGGATGACGAAAACGATTCCCGAGCTTTTCATGATGATGAAATCGATGAAGGTAGAAATCAAGAAAAGCATCAAGTGTTGATGGTTGACAAGACCACTAGTTTCAAGAAAAGGGCAAAGGGAAGAAGGGGAACTTCAAGAAGAACGGCAAGCAAGTTGCTGCTCAAGTGAAGAAGCCCAAATCTGGACCTAAGCCTGAGACTAAGTGCTTCTACTGCAAAAGGACTGGTCACTGGAAGCGGAACTACCCCAAGTATTTGGTGGATAAGAAGGATGGCAAAGTGAACAAAGCTATATTTGATATACATGTTATTGATGTGTACTTTACTAGTGTTTATAGCAACCCATCGGTATTTGATACTAGTTCAGTTGCTAAGAGTAGTAACTCGAAACAAGAGTTGCAAAATAAACAGACACTAGTTAAGGGCGAGGTGACGATGTGTGTTGGAAGTGGTTCCAAGATTGATATGATCATCATCGCACACTCCCTATACTTTCGAGATTAGTGTTGAACCTAAATAACTGTTATTTGGTGTTTGCGTTGAGCATGAATATGATTTGATCATGTTTATTGCAATACGGTTATTCATTTAAGTTAGAGAATAATTGTTGTTCTGTTTGCATGAATAAAACCTTCTATGGTTATACACCCAATGAAAATGGTTCGTTGGATCTCGATCGTAGTGATACACATATTCATAATATTGAAGCCAAAAGATGCAGAGTTGATAATGATAGTGCAACTTATTTGTGGCACTGCCGTTTAGGTCATATCGGTGTAAAGCGCATGAAGAAACTCCATACTGATGGACTTTTGGAATCACTTGATGCTTGCGAACCATGCCTCATGGGCAAGATGACTAAGACTCCGTTCTCCGGAACAATGGAGCAAGCAACTGACTTATTGGAAATAATACATATTGATGTATGAGGTCCGATGAGTGTTAAAGCTTGCGGCAAGTATCGTTATTTTCTGACCTTCACAGATGATTTGAGCAGATATGGGTATATCTACTTAATGAAACAGAAGTCTGAAACATTTGAAAAGTTCATATAATTTCAGAGTGAAGTGGAAAATCATCGTAACAAGAAAATAAAGTTTCTACGATCTGATCGTGGAGAAGAGTATTTGAGTTACGAGTTTGGCCTTCAGTTAAAACAATGTGAAATAGTTTCACTGCTCACGCCACCTAGAACACCACAGTGTAATGGTGTGTCCGAACATCGTAACCGTACTTTATTAGATATGGTGCAATCTATGATGTCTCTTACCGATTTACCACTATATCGTTTTGGGGTTATGCATTAGAGACAGCTGCATTCACGTTAAAAAGGGCACCATCTAAATCTGTTGAGACGACACCGTATGAACTGTCGTTTAGCAAGAAACCTAAGCTGTCGTTCCTTAAAGTTTGGGGTTGCGATGCTTATGTGAAAAAGTTTCAACATGATAAGCTTGAACCCAAATCGGAGAAGTGCGTCTTCATAGGATACCCAAAATGTTGGGTACACCTTCTATCACAGATTCGAAGGCAAGATCTTTGTTGCTAAGAATGGATCCTTTCTGGAGAAGGAGTTTCTCTCGAAAGAAGTGAGTGGGAGGAAAGTAGAACTTGATGAGGTAACTGTACCTGCTCCCTTATTGGAAAGTAGTTCATCACAGAAATCAGTTTCTGTGACTCCTACACCAATTAGTGAGGAAGCTAATGATGATGATCATGTAACTTCAGATCAAGTTACTACCGAACCTCGTAGGTCAGCCAGAGTAAGGTCCGCACCAGAGTGGTTCGGTAATCCTGTTCTGGAGGTCATGTTACTTGACCATGACGAACCTACGAACTATGAGGAAGCGATGATGAGCCCAGATTCCGCAAAATGGCTTGAGGCCATGAAATCTGAGATGGGATCCATGTATGAGAACAAAGTATGGACTTTGGTTGACTTGCCCAATGATCAGCAAGCCATAGAAAATAAATGGATCTTCAAGAGGAAGACGGACGTTGATAGTAGTGTTACTATCTACAAAGCTAGACTTGTCGAAAAAGGTTTTTGACAAAGTTCAAGGTGTTGACTACGATGAGAGTTTCTCACTCGTATCTATGCTTAAGTCTGTCCGAATCATGTTAGCAACTGCCGCATTTTATGAAATCTGGCAAATGGATACACAAAACTGCATTCCTTAATGGATTTATTAAAGAAGAGTTGTATATGATGCAACCAGAAGGTTTTGTCAATCCTAAAGGTGCTAACAAAATATGCAAGCTCCAGCAATCCATCTATGGACTGGTGCAAGCATCACGGTGAAGCCTGTATTTACAAGAAAGTGAGTGGGAGCACTACAACATTTCTGATACGTATATGTGAATGACATATTGTTGATCGGAAATAATGTAAAATTATTCTGCAAAGCATAAAGGAGTGTTTGAAAGGAGTTTTTCAAAGAAAGACCTCGGTGAAGCTGCTTATATATTGAGCATCAAGATCTATAGAGATAGATCAAGACGCTTGATAAGTTTTTTCAATGAGTACATACCTTGACAAAATTTTGAAGTAGTTCAAAATGGAATAGTCAAAGAAAGAGTTCTTGCATGTGTTACTAGGTGTGAAATTGAGTAAGACTCAAAGCCCGACCACGGCAGAAGATAGAAAGAGAATGAAAGTCATTCCCTATGCCTCAGCCATAGGTTCTATAAAGTATGCCATGCTGTGTACCAGATCTATTGTATACCCTACACTGATTTTGGCAAGGGAGTACAATAGTGATCTAGGAGTAGATCACTGGACATCGGTCAAAATTATTCTTAGTGGAATAAGGATATGGTTCTCGATTATGGAGGTGACAAAAGGTTCGTCGTAAAGGGTTACGTCGATGCAAGTTTTGACACTGATCTAGATGACTCTAAGTCTCAATCTGGATACATATTGAAAGTGGGAGCAATTAGCTAGAGTAGCTCCGTGCAGAGCATTGTTGACATAGAAATTTGCAAAATACATACGGATCTGAATATGGCAGACCCGTTGACTAAACTTCTCTCACAAGCAAAACATGATTACACCTTAGTACTCTTTGGGTGTTAATCACATAGCGATGTGAACTAGATTATTGACTCTAGTAAACCCTTTGGGTGTTGGTCACATGACGATGTGAACTATGGGTGTTAATCACATGGTGATGTGAACTATTGGTGTTAAATCACATGGTGATGTGAACTAGATTATTGACTCTAGTGCAAGTGGGAGACTGAAGGAAATATGCCCTAGAGGCAATAATAAAGTTATTATTTATTTCCTATATCATGATAAATGTTTATTATTCATGCTAGAATTGTATTAACCGGAAACTTAGTACATGTGTGAATACATAGACAAACATAGTGTCATTAGTATGCCTCTACTTGACTAGCTCGTTAATCAAAGATGGTTGAGTTTCCTAGCCATGGACATGAGTTGTCATTTGATTAACGGGATCACATCATTAGGAGAATGATGTGATTGACTTGACCCATTCCGTTAGCTTAGCACTTGGTCGTTTAGTATGTTGCTATTGCTTTCTTCATGACTTATACATGCTCCTATGACTATGAGATTATGCAACTCCCGTTTACCGGAGGAACACTTTGTGTGCTACCAAACGTCACAACATAACTGGGTGATTATAAAGGTGCTCTACAGGTGTCTCCAAAGGTACTTGTTGGGTTGGCGTATTTCGAGATTAGGATTTGTCACTCCGATTGTCGGAGAGGTATCTCTAGGCCCACTCGGTAATGCACATCACTATAAGCCTTGCAAGCATTGTAACTAATGAGTTAGTTGCGGGATGATGTATTATGGAACGAGTAAAGAGACTTGCCGGTAATGAGATTGAACTAGGTATTGAGATACCGACGATCGAATCTCGGGCAAGTAACATACTGATGACAAAGGGAACAACGTATGTTGTTATGCGGTTTGACCGATAAAGATCTTCGTAGAATATGTGGGAGCCAATATGAGCATCCAGGTTCCGCTATTGGTTATTGACCGGAGACGTGTCTCGGTCATGTCTACATAGTTCTCGAACCCGTAGGGTCCGCACGCTTAAAGTTTCGATGACAGTTATATTATGAGTTTATATGTTTTGATGTACCGAAGGTTGTTCGGAGTCCCGGATGTGATCACGGACATGACGAGGAGTCTCGAAATGGTCGAGACATGAAGATTGATATATTGGAAGCCTATGTTTGGATATCGGAAGTGTTCCGGGTGAAATCGGAATTTTACCGGAGTACCGGGAGGTTACCGGAACCCCCCGGGGGCTTAATGGGCCTTAGTGGAAGAGAGGAGAGGCAGCCAGGGTAGGGCCGCGCGCCCCTCCCCCCTAGTCCGAATAGGACAAGGAGAGGGGGGCGGCGCCCCCCTTTCCTTCCTCTCTCCCTCCTCTTCCCCCCTCCACTCCTAGTCCAACAAGGAAAAGGGAGGGAGTCCTACTCCCGGTGGGAGTAGGACTCCTCCTGGCGCGCCCCTCCTGGCCGGCCGCACGTCTCCCCCTGGCGATCTCGGCGACCCGAGGAAGAAGAAGGCGTCGGGGGCGGCGCTTCGAGGCGTCCGGCGTCGCGTGAGTCGACGGAGAGGACGAGGCAAACGAGGCGGAGCTTCTGGACTCGGGCAGAGGGCGAGGAGGTGGCTCTGGCCGTGGCAACAGCGAGCGGCGGCGACGATGGCGTTGCGGGAAGAAAGCAGAGGAGGGGCAGGGGGTCCCGGGAGAGAGGGGAGAGGTGCAGGGGTCGAGGGGGGGGGGGGTGCGTGGCACTCGGGGAGGCGTCCAGACCCTCAGCGGCAAGCAGGAGCTGGCGAGGCGCATGCCCGCGAGCAGCGGCCACGCGCACTGCGTCCTTCTGGCGCGAGGTTAGTGGTGACTGGCAGGCGCCAGTGGGCTGGGCCGGCACAGTGCCAGGTAAGGTGGCATCCGTGGGAATACCGTGCGTGAGGCCGCAAAGTGATATGATGTGTTACATGCTAGATCGGTGTGACTTAGGATCGGGATCTTGACAATACAATAACCTTTTGCCCTTCTTAAAACACGAGCCAGGGATGCGCGGAATGCCAAACATCGAATATTTGTTTCTGCCAGCAAGACCTGTGCAACTATGGACCCTACTGAGGGACTGTTATCCTTTAATGTTTTACATGAACATAACTACAAAATACTACCTCTGTAAAGAAATATAAGAATTAGATCATTAATGATCTAAACGCTCTTATACTCTTTACGGAGGGAGTACTCCTTAATGAGCCATGCTTCCAATGATTGTGTGAACCGGCAAAAAGGACACTCGACGGTTCTCTTGCCCAGTCTGAGTTTTGAAACTAAGGTTGCAAGCACAATAAAACATGGGTTTCCAAGAATGATTAAGCACAATATAACATGAACTTAGGGAGATTAGAGGTCTAGGAAATACAGTTACAGAGGTACTTATGCATCAGAAACTACATACTATTACTTTGCATAAACATGTTTCAACTTCGTATGTAAGCTTCCAAAAGAAATTTCAAAATATTGGTGGATATAGGCAGAAGGGTGTTATCTTTAAGTAAGCTATAAGTCACACATTCAATAGTTGCCTTGCGATCAGTACTTGTGCATGAGAGAGAAAACATGTAAACTTTGGTACAAAAGAAATTAAATTGAACAGCGCGAGTTTTTTCAGAGTGCCATCTCCAGTAGCAATGGTTGGATGAACCATTTCCCCAGTAGCAAGGTGTGAAAAAACACACCAAGTATTCATATTCAGATATTATCAGTAGGCGGCGGCAGCTCCAGCAAACTTCCTGAATAGCCTGACCGCGTCCATGACGCCATTCGAAACAGCGACATGATCGTCGTGCTCGTTGGTCTTGTTGGCTGCGTCGTCCAGGAAGCAGTGCGCGGGTGCCTGCCACTGGTTGTCGTCTTCCAGCACCACGCCCACCTCGAAGCTCATCACAAACTGCTCTATCCCCGTCACTGCAACCATGCAAAGCTCCATCAAACCAAGTAAAGTTCAGACATTACGTGGGGATATATGGATCACGGCCGGGCCGTACATACCATCAATGAAGTTCCAGCGGACGGGGCGGCGCGTGAGCGCGTCCTCGTAGTAGACGATGAAGTCAGCCTTGCACCAGACGTGGCAGTCGATCCCGCCGGTGGTCTCGCGGCCAAGGTAGACGGCGCCGCCCTCGGCGATCCACCCAGGGCGGAGCACGCCGACGGGGAACTGCAGCGTGCGGCAGGTGGCCGAGTCGAAGTAGAAGCTGGTGCCGTTGTTCCACTCCACGTCGTAGAGCGGGTTGCCGGACAGCTGGTACCGGATCAGGTTCAGGTTGCGCCGCTGCGGCCAGTCGTAGTAGAGGTCGTGCAGGCGGAGCGCCGGGCTCGTCGATGCGATCGAGACGTTGGTCAGGTTCGTGAACAGCACCGCGTGGAACTGCTCCGGCCACGGCGCCGGCCCATCGGGCGTCGTCGCTGAGGACGCCGCCGCCGCAGTGGTGGCGGCAGCGGCGATGAGCAGGAGCTGGAGCTGGAACAGTGGCCATGCCATGTCTGTTGTCGCAGACCTTATCCTCCGTTTCACCTGTCTGTCTGCTGGTGAGTGGTGAGTGAGGGGTGACCACTGACCAAAAGCAATGGATGAGTGGGCAGCAAATTTATACCATCCATGTGCAGCAATTTCAGCCGCACAAGTTTCTATGAGATTTATCAAGTTCAGAGAGAATGAAGCAAATATCAAGTTTCAGTGATGAGTACCGCATAATCGATGTCGTCAACTCTGCGTAAAATAATATCACTTGTTAGCATAGTTCCAAATACAGCGTCATTATGCACATCCAATTACACCAAATTAAGGAGATTGGCAATTGCTGCAAGAATGATCAATTCCACTACTGAACTTTTTAGTTACATGCTACAAGCGAAGCCGCACGAACAAATACTAAATATTAGCGCGTTCATATAAATTAGGATTTTGGCTGCAAGATGGACTTGATGGGACAGACAGGCTAAGGAATATCAATATGAATAGGCAAATGTACAGATATGCAAAATTATCTGAATCAGCACCTATTATGGTCGAATGCTGGTTTCCTCCCAGTTTCGCAGTAGGAATTTGACTAGAGTTTTGCTGATACAGTACAGCAGTGCAGTGCTGCTTTTCAGTCAAACATTTCCTCCCTTAGAAGGAGAACAAGAAAATATCTTGCAACATGGTTCGACAGTTATCATATCTCTGAGAAGAGCTGTTGTATGGAACTAATACACTATGTCATCAGTTCTTACAACAGTTGAAGCTGCACTAGCGCCAGAAAGCGCAGCGCACACCACGCCCGTGGTAATGCCTGTTTATTTTTTGGTGTTGATCATGTTAAAGGTACAAAACAGAGAGCAGAACCAAGAGGTGAGCTGAGTGACAGTTTTATCAGGTTGATTGTGGTGGTGGTAAACTTTCATGTGAACGATTTTTTGTCTGTTCATTTCATGGCTCGCAATGAAATTTTAGCTCATGTATTTTAGTTGGCCTAACTGTAGAATAGTTAGAAATTAGATACAAGATACGATTCAGGTAGATTAGTCTAAGAAATCTAATCTAACCTATAAATTGCAGTAAAATACATATTAATGAAGCAAAATACAATATAGATTTTTTCTGAAATTTCACTGCTTCAGTTTAGACTATAAATAAAGAATAAAACAAACTATACACCACACAAACTGGCCACACGCAGATCCTCTTGTGAATCACACCATCTAAGTATGTTGCCTTGCATGACACATTTTGTTAGCGACATTATTGTCTGCTAATTTTGTCAAAACGTCAGAAACCTAGGACATTATAAACTACCACAATTTGTTTCTAGAAGAAGCTCACAGAACTTTTTACTTTCTTATGTCAAGAAGTTACATGGTCATGAAAACTCTATCAGGCCATTGTCCAGTCATTACAATAAATGATCCATTGTTTGACGGGTATAAATGATCTATTGTTTGTACAGAATTAGCACACTAAAAGCAAGATGCAGCAATGGAAATAAAGTTGTAGCGCTTCACATACAGTAAGTGAAAAAGAAATGAGCAAGGGGACCAATTTTAGTTGCCTGAACAGATGTGGATAGAGCCTAGTTTTTTTTTTTACCTTACCTACTTCTCGCCAATACCCCCACAGACGCCCCTCTTCATGTGCAGAAAATGCCCCTGACCCCCCTCCAAGCAGTAAGGCCCAGAATGACAACAACGACACACAGAAGGCCCCGCAAAAGATAGCGAAAGTGAGCGAAGTAGCTTGGCCAGTTACCTGCACTAACCCAACCAAATAAATGTAGCCAGCGGATCAAGGCAGAACGCAGAACAGTGAGTATATTTTACTAATAACCTAGATTGAACACAGTTGAAAAACAATGTTATCTGAAAATTTGATGTGTATACCAGGAATAAACGATGGCCAAGTAATGCAAAATATTGTACAAATAATTAAAAGATTCAGACTTGCAGGTAATTTTAAGAAACATCACATCGTATACATCATATCTTAGCCAAGGTGTGCAGGTGATAAACAGGGGAATCTAAGGAGTAGGAACTCACCCATTATAAGCCAACAACAAACAATGTTGTTATTGCCTTCCCTCTATATTACTGGGAGTGGCATACAGGTTCAGTCCCTACAGATGTTACTTCCAATAGATGGCTTCGGTTCCGATTGAAAACCATTTTACATGGCGCTTGCATGGCTTCTACTGCAGGGATGATCTGAACAAAGAAGTGAAACACATCTTAGACAACCATCAAGACATAAATTGGGTAGCTGAAACAAAAAATTGATCAGATAAGCGAAACAGTGATCTAATGCCTATCCAATTATCCATGATGTACCATGAGACTACTTGCACAGACTGCCAAAAACAACTGACTATTGTAGGAAGATAAAGGCAAAGCAAATACAAATATAAAAGAATCTAATTAGTATGTTACTGCTTTTTTACCACTTAACATACAGCCTTTACTGGCGTACAAACTAAATATAATCACCAACCTTCTTAACTAATGGTTTACCAAAAAAACAGCTAGACATTAAGCATCACAGACCTTTCAATAACAAAGAGAAATACCAAATGAATGGACTCATTCAAGAAATAAACATTTAAGAAGTCACAAAAAGAGATTTTTGTTACCTGCTATTTTTCTTGGTACTCCAGAGGAAAAAGACATCAATAGCACTGTCAGACCAGCCTACCAGGCAGATAGTAAGAGCAGCAGCACACAGGAACTTGTTAATCCAGAGGATGTTATCCATTGGCATATTTGCACACAAAGTAGTTATCTGAAGCTCACGATGGCAAAATGGACAACAAATGCAGCAGTTTCCATCACAAGAAAACAACACATTGGATTAGTAATGAGCATACATCACTGGATAAGTAATATATATGGTTCATTATGTACACAGTTCCTTCAATACAAACAAAATCCCATATAGCATCAGCATTAGCTGACTAAAATCATAGGCATCATCTCTGTCGCAAACAGTTTTTATTTTGCGAAAAGATCAAGTGTAGTATCATGTTCCTAAATATACATAAAAGCAAAAGGACTGAGGGCAGTAATGTATCAGTTCTCATCTGCCACATAAATTCAGTAAAAAGAATTGTAGGCATCAACATCGTATCTAAAATCCAGCATGGAAAAATGTAATGAAATGCACCCGTTTCTATCACGGGAAAATGCAAACAAGATGCACCATGGACAAAGATAATATCCCTCTCTTTTAGTGGGGCAAAGTACTGTAATTGACCGTTTGCCGGTACAAACTGTTATCTTCCATTTGCTTAGCATTGAATTTCAACACAATTTAGGGATTGTAACTACAGAGTAAGAGTTTATGTTACTATGGTAGCATGACTAACTCACGATATGTTCCCTCTTACGGATACAGAACCAAATTGTAGAGCTCACCTAATTGTCCAAATAGGTGAGGCGATGGTAAGAAATTTTTCCATAAACAAAATATTGGACAGGAGCATGGCAGGAGGAGGCGTCCCTTGGCAACACGGACGGGAGCACACACAGCGGACCCGGACGACGCAGAGGGTTGGGGGCTTGAGGCCACCAAAATATCTGGTGCATGTCAAAATAATTTAGGTGCATAGTACATTGAAATCTCCATCCAGAGGACGAATAGAGAAATCTGCTGAAATATGTTCCATCTCGAAAATGTATATAACGTGAAGACATTGACATGCCATTAAAAGCTAAGTGTCTGGTGTCATTTATGACACTTGGATCAACGTTTTAGGGAATAAGAACAGAACTGTCAAGTGGGAATGTTTTACTGAATTTCAACTTATATGATTAAATTACTAGGCAAGCTTTGAAAATAATTTTATAAGCTTTGAGAATCCTATCCCCAAAGTCCCAAACACATGAAGATAATAGAAGAAATTGAATTAATTTCATGATTAAGATAGGCAGATAAGGGAAATAATTCTAGGATAGAAGAACATAATAACAATATACAATCTTATATTTGTGCATTATAAGTAGTGAAGGTTAAATATCGCAATGATTTGTATCTGGCTTTCAAAGATTTCACATAGAAAGAACAAATAATTATGTAGTTTCAGTAAAAAAAAAGTTATCACCTACAGCTACAGAAACACATCCTTCTCAAATCTCCGTTATCATGAAGACTGCACGAAGGCAATGGATTCAAAAAAACAAAGAACTGAAACAAAAACATGCTATACAAAATAAAATAAATCAATATCCTGTATTTGAGGAGTAGTGTTCCCTTAGTTATTTGAAATGGGGTAGTGTCAAGCCTTACGTACAGTAAGCCTTGTTTATCCTAAAAAATGGCTATCAGACTACTTCCAGCTATGTACATGAAAGAAAAATACACCTAATGAAGCATTTCGTAAACTAGTTATAAGGAACATGGTAACAAAAAATACCAAAAATGTTAAGTTACCTGATAGATGTGCTCTTACAATCCTTAGTTGTTTGTCAGCATGTTCAGTGTGCATCCTTCATTTGCACAAGAAAGCGTAATCCCTACCAATAGTCTCCACAAGAACAAACTCCATCCTTGAAATGGTGAAACCTGCTTGAATCTCTTACAATTATGTCTCTGTTCACAATCTTTGACATCATCTTGATTGCAGCATGGCAGTCTAGGCAAGCAGATAGATTCTTCATAACTCTAATTGGCCTCCCTAGTGGGGTGTTAATCAGAGCAAATGCAATGGCCAATCTCTCGCTGTGGTATTTCAATGACTCCAACTTTAAGTCATCATCCACTTGATGCAAGGCACAGCTAGTGTCGGGCTTATATCCTTGTTTATCCATCTCTTTGTACAGCCTCTCTAGCTCTTCTTTCATCTCGGATATCATCGGGTTAGTTTGGTCATTTGAAGAAAAGCTGTAGATTTTTTGTTTGACTTCAACCCAACTGTAACCTGACTCTTTCCTAAGTCCTCTATTTCTCATGATCTTTTTAACACGGGCAGCGTCTTCCCATTTACCGGCCTTTGCATATATGTTGGACAGTATAACGTAAGGTGTCGCGTCTGTGGATCCCATACTGAACAACTTTTCAGCTGCCACTCTAGCTAAATCCTGGTTTCCATGGATCCTGCACGAGTGAAGAATGGAGCTCCAAATGATTGGGTCATCTTCAAACGGCATCACACTCAACATTTTCTGAACTTTATCAAAACGTCCCACCCGACCTAATGTATCGATAACACAAGCATAGTGTCCTTTCCAGGGGGATATGCCATATTCATCTTCCATCAATTCAAAGTATTTCATACATTCTTCTGCAAGACCGTTGTGACTGCAGGCTGACAGTACACTCAAGAAGGTGACTGAATCTGGTTTGAAACCATAATGAAGCATACCTTCAAACACCTTGATGGCGTTCTTTGCCTGCCCGTAGTGCGCGTAGGCTGAAATAACAGCATTCCACGAGATCGAATTCCTCTCAGGCATCTCATCAAATGTTTGGAGCGCCTCATCCAAACAGCCACACTTTGCGTACATGTCAAGAAGGGCACTTCCTGAGAACACACTGGAGATGTGGCCTGATCTGATGGTGTAAGAATGCAACTGCCTCCCTAACCCGATCATTGCCAGGCTTGAGGACGCCTTAATGATGCTTGAAAATGTCGCCCTGTCCGGGCTCAGACCAGCTCTTCTCATGTCACAGAATAACCGCAGCGCTTCCTCCAGCTGCCCATTCTGGACATACCCAGTTATCATTGCTGTCCATGAAACGCCTGTCTTGTCATTCTTGTTGAGAAAATTGGTCTTTGCAGCATCCAACATCCCACATTTTGAATACATGTCAATCAGGGCGTTGCCCGCAAGATCCTCCGAAGAAAGGCCAAGAAGGACCAGCTGAGCATGTATTTGCTTCCCAATCCCAATGTGAGGCAGTGAGCCAGCAACACTCAGCAAACTAGCATAAGGTAAGGCCTGCCTGTCGAAACAGAGTATCTGCATCTCTCTGAACAGCCGCAGCGCTCTGCTAGCGCACCGGTTCCAAGCATAGCCTGAGATCATGACATTATATGAGACATTGTCGCGCTCTGGCATCTCGTCGAACAGCTTCTCCATCTCAGCAAGGCAGTCGCATTTGGAGTAGAAATCCAGCAACGAGTTCTTGACAAACACGTTGTGCACCGAGGTGGCTCTGGCCACGAGGCCGTGGACCTGGCGCCCGAGGTGGAGATCACCCATGCCTGTGGCTACGGTGAGCATGCTGGAGAAGGTGAACTGGCTGGCGTCAAGACCCGCGCGGCGCATATCAGTAAATAGGCCCAGTGCTTCCCTGTGCAGCCCCTCCTTGGAGCACCCCATCATCATGGCATTGTAGGTGACGGAGTCCCTGTGCGGCATCTCCTGGAACACTCTCATGCCGGCAGCAAGGAGGCCATGCTTGCAGTAGGCGTCCAGCAGCGTGTTGCAGACGACGACGCTGGAGCGGAGGAGGCCGAGCTTGACGGTGAAAGGGTGGAGCGACGCGGTCACGGTGCCAGAGGCGGGCACGTTGAGCACGGTGGACACGGTGACGCGGTCTGGGGCGACGCCCTCCCTGAGCATGTCGCGGAAGAGAGCCAGGGCGTCAGCGGCGCGGCCGGGGGCGGCGGCGAAGGTGGCCATCATGATGGTCCAGGTGACGGCCTCGCGGAGGCGGGGCGGGGAGGAGAGGAAGAGCTGGTGCGCAGCGGCCAGCTGCCCCGACCTGGAGTAGCCGGAGAGCATGCGGTTGAGGGAGAAGGCGTTCTTGGTGTGGGGCATTTGGTCGAACAGGGCGCGGGCCTGCGCGAGGCGGCCGGAGGAGATGAGCGACTGGAGGTGGAGGTTGAGGCGGTAGGCGGCCGGGTCGAAGCCCGTCTTGACCATGCGGGCGTCCGGCGGCGTGGCGGCGCCGAAGCCGGCGACGGGGCCGACGCGGGGGAGGACGGCGTCGGCATTGGCTACGGCCACGGTGGGTCTGAACGGGAGGCGCATTACGGGCGGCGTACGGGGGGTTTGCCGTAGAACGGGAGGGAGCATTAAGGCCCGGCCCAGGCCCAGGCCCAAGCGTCGCCGTTTCCGAGTGATTCCGAGCTGCAGCTCCGGTAGATGCCTCTTTCGGTCTTTCCATTGTCAGTTGTCAAAGGCTCTGCTTTTAGTGCATGCCACAACTGCATGATATTCATCTTCTGAAGCATCGCCACAAATAGTCCAAACATCAGCAAGTTCTAATGTTCTCTTCGGTTTATTGTGTTTGGTAGCTAAAGTATTAGTTGCTACCCTCCAATCCCAAAATTATGATTTTCTCCGACGCCTTGAATTTCCATATGACATCCCAAATGCTGCAAACATATGCCTTTCCACACGAACTCGAGGCGGCAAAAATTCCATGAGTTCGCCCCTGCAACGCAAGGTTGTTTGCACTCTTGAGCATGAAACTACATGACTTGTCATAGTGCCACACAATGCAGCCCTCGGTGGTACTGGTTGGCGTATAGATTTTGCATATTTCCTCGGCATCGAAAGGATGAAAGATTTGGTTTACAAGCTCTGTATCCCACTCTTTGGACCCCTCCTTCATAAGTTGATTGGCCTATCTGCAAACAGATATGGAAACATGTTCCAAGTGATTCCGAGCTACAATACTGGATTATGGTTCATCTATCTCTGGTTACCTACCTTTGGTTCACCAATAGAATTTTTTTAAGAAGCTCCATTTTTAGCCAGTAGTGGTGATGAGACCTTCCTCTGTAGGTGATGCTTCCAAAGCATACAACACGAAGATAGTGAACAAAAAAAGATGTCACTGATGCTAAAAAAACTGGGCAACATTGGTTATCTGGCCACTATGTATATCTGCATTTGGTATATAATCCTTCCTTTCACACAACAATAGCAATTGTCCATGCCTCCATGGCAGGGTTCAGTTTATTGCCTACTGAAACTCAAGATACAAAAAGACATTATTCAATCATGAAACTGAATAAGTTTTTCAGTGGAACAAATTAAATTAATGTTGTGAAACATCACGAAACATATACTATGAAAACACTTAATGAAAAAATGAAACTAACAATGGACTTTTTGTGTACATGATTGGTCATCTGGTCTTAATGAATATGTATATGTAGAATAATATTCTTCAATTCACATAAGATACATGAGTTGTGTTTTAAACAAAATGCAAGAAACTTGGAAAAGATCAAAACTTTCAGTGGTGCAACCGAACTCCAGAACTCTTGTTAAATCATAAGGGTATCTAAACGCCAATGACTATTGAAAAATAAGAAGAACATCGTAGCAAAATCTTGTTAGTGAAAAGGGACATAATATAAACACATATGACTTTTTGTGCATATGTATGTGAGAAACAAGTAAATTCTAGCTAGTGCACTTTTTGATACGTGAGAAGAAAGATGACATCAATACATGTAAATTAAGCTGAAATGGTTTGAGCACATGCATGCTATTTATGTAATAGTTTAACACAATTGTATGGTACAATGCATACCAAGGTAGAACAAAAATATGTCAAAATAAGGTAGATCAAACTTTTATGGAGGCCAGCAACATAATAACATGAACCTTTTTCTTATAGAGGAAAGGGGAGAGAAGGAGATGGAAGCGCGGCGGCACTGCAAGGAGCGAAAGGGCACGATGAGGAGTGGCGGCTAGGGTTTTCACCCGCTTAGAGGCCACATCAGAGAGAGAAAGAGTGCACGGGTGATTAGGGTTCCCTCGCCTCCCGTTGGCGCCGCCGCCGATCTACCTCACTTATGTGGCCTTCGGGCCATGGAGGCCGGGTGGATCTCGGCCCCCGTCTCGGGAGGGCTCCATTTTCCTGGTTTTAGGGTTAATGTTTGGTGGGACGACACTCAGGTGGTGGTGGTGGCATCTTGTCCAATAAAATCTCCACGGCTTCAGCCCCATCTTGGCGACGACGTCGAGAAGCTTGTGGGATTTGTGTGGTTCTTGAGGACTTCTTCTGGCCGTAGGGATCTGTGGATCGTCAAGGAGCTTCATCGGCGGTTCTTCCTCCTTCGTCATCTTCGGGACAGATGTGGTCTTCTTGACCCTTTCGGCGCTTCCCATCCGCATCCAACAACGTCAGGACGGCTCAGGGAGGAGTGGCAGTGTCGGCGCACCGTCGACATGGTCTGGGGGTTGAAGACGAAGGGCATCTCAAGGATTCCATTGTAATTTTCGTTTTTGTTGAGGTGCTTTGTACTGTCTGGTATTTCTTTTAATGCTAGGGTCCTTTTCGCAAAAAAAAGAAGAGGCCAAGCCCTCTCCTGTCAAACCCTAAGCCACCATGCGAAATCCCAAAACTACCCCCACCCAAATCCTGAAAAATATCCAACGACCGAGCTCGCGTGAAAAAATATCGAACGACTGAAATGATCCGGACCCAGAGATAGACGCCCACGATCGCATCAGCAAATCGATCGGGCGGACGATATGGTCCAAGCTCTGAGTGGCCCTAGTGCATCGGCAAATCAATCGGACGGCGGATATGCTCTAAGCTCGGAAAACCCTAGTTTCTTGCATCTACATAACCATGGTATCGGCTGGAGTTCCCAAGTGCGCCGCCGGTCATGCCCCCATCCAAAAAGCCCAGCGAGCTCCTCCGCGCATCCCTATCGCCGCTAGAGGCGACCTACCATATTTGATCTAAACTCTGAAGGTGGCTGCATCCATGGAGAGCATGCCGAAGGTGCGGCGGCCGAAGCTTTCTGACGCCGGAGGCGACGAGGACCACCTCAGTGCGTTGCACGATGACACCCTCATCCAGATCCTCCTCAAGCTCTGTTGCCTCGCTGCAGCCGCCCGGACCAGCATCCTCTCCCGCCGTTGGCGCCACCTTTGGGCCCTCCTCCCGAAGCTCCACTTCTACAACGCGACGGACCCCCGCCGCATACGCTCCGCCCTCGCCGCCCACGAGGCCCCGACGCTCCAGGAGCTCGTCATCGTCAGACAGGATGCCTCTTCCGGGCCCACGGGGGCGTGGCTCCCTATCGCCGCGCGCCGCCTCTCCGGCTTACTGTTTTGCCACTATCTGTCGCAGAGGGTCATGGCTAGGAGAAGAGCTGCCTTGAAGTTGCCGTGCTTCGAGAGCGCCACCGGGATCTATATGCGGTTAGGGTTCCTCCGCCTTACGCTGCCGCCTTCCGGTGTGTTCGCCCGACTCAGTCTTCTTCACCTCTTTCAGCTCCGACTGCACGGTATGTGCGAGCTCGGTGCCATTGTCTCCTCGCCGCGGTGCCCGTGCTTGGGTAGACTTCTCGTCGATGACGTCCGGGGTGTGGGCGGCCTCGCAATCCACTCGGAATCTCTTGGACAAATTGAGCTATATAATCTGCCCGACTTGCAGCAGCTCACCATCGTGGCGCCATCACTCCATCAGCTAAAAGTGCAGGATTGCTTTGCTCCAGTTGCGCGGCAGCCGGTTGCCAGCATCTCAGCCCCACACCTGCTGCAGCTCGCATGGATAGATGATTATGATCAAAACTCTGTCAATCTTGGCGAGATGGCGCACCTACAACGGCTTGTCCTCCAACAATTTATCGTATATGGAAAGGACTACATTGCTTCGCACAACCGTAATTGTGCGCTTCTTTTGCGGCGCTTTGAATGCCTACACAATCTTGTTATCACTCTTCATTGCCCCCCGGTGAGTTCATGTATACTATGTATAATTTGTGTCATTGTTGAACATGCTATGTACAATTTTTGTCATTGTTGAACTGCTATATATGTATAATATAATCCTTTTGTGTGTGACCTCTCATACGAACTGACAGGACATAGCTAACAAGAAATACTTTATGGAAGATATAACAAGGGTTCCTGATGTTAAGTTATTGGGATTGGGCATAACGGCATGTGGGCATTCCTTTGGAGCCAGCTTATTTCATGTTCTGCGGATGTGTACTGCAATAAGAAGGCTGAATCTTGGTCTTATTGTCGCACCTGAACACGAGGTATGCTATTCTCAATTTGTTTATCTGTCTAGGAGTATTCTCAGTTTGTTGTCATCTATCTGCTATAATTTTATGTCCATCCAACCAAATCGGTTGGTCTTATTAAGCCAATGTGCCCTTGTTTCAGGCAGAAACTGTGTGCCCATCAGGTTGTATATGTGATCAGCCATCAAGCTGGAAAACCAGGGAACTCTTGTTGAATTGCCTCGAAAAAGTAGAAATCTTTGACTTGAAAGGAAGTGAACATGAAATCAGTGTTGTGGATCGTCTATTCAGTTGGGCACCGGTGCTAAAAAGGATGACAGTAAATTTCCATTACTCAGTCACTGAAAACAAAGCTGAAGAGCTCTGCCAAGTGTTACTAACCTTCTCCAGGCCCGAAATATGTATGATTTGTAGGATGCCCAACATGTCGGAGAAAGTTTTGTATGCTTAACAAGACACCAATTTTTGCCCGGTCCATTGATTGTCAGTTGATCGAGCAGCTTATGTGAGACTGGACTAAACTAGTTTAAATTGTAGACACATTTGTGAGTGCTCTGTCAGTTGGTAATCTTCATCTGCGTGTAGCTGCTAGTTTCCCTATCCATGATTTATTATGGTTTGTTACTGATACTTGGTATGCATTTTGTGTACGGTAACTTTATGCCTCATGCCTATTAGAATCACAACAATTTACTACTCTTCAAGTTTGAGAAATTGGCATGCTACTTAATTTGGTTAATAACTTTGTAATAGGATTTCAGTTTACAAGAATATTTTCAGTATGTTGGAAAATGAAAAATGGGAACCGATTTTGTCTTGTCTGCTTTCCATCCTCGGCAAAAGTTTTGATCTCCGAAAATTTGGGTCTAGTGCGAGCCATCCAAGTCCAAGCTATATATGCTTATTTCCTCTTATCAACAAGTTTCCATAGTTGTCATTTTCACACGTATGTATTGTGAGATGCTTAATTTGGAACACAAACTACGAGCAATTCATACAAAGCCTCCAATGAGGAACAATAGGTGTTGAGTATAATGATTATTAGGAAGTATAGGATATACTAGGATTTGATCCTGCCTTGTCTTGTACTCTAAGTTGATCTTTGCACTCCTATATACTAGACCATGATAGCGCGCGTTGCCGCGCCTGTCCATTCTATGATAAAATGTTAAGAATAGTGAAAATACTTGAAGCCAGAAAACATGGAAATTTAAGTTTGTATCAACTTGCTCATATAGTCATCAGTAATCAAAGAGGAAATATTTGAAATAATTAGACAGTACAACTCTTCGAGGAATCTTGGGAAATTTAATACAGTATCTCAATGTAGATAGTGCACAATGTATATGTTCAAAGCTTCAGGTATAAGATCAGAGTAGATATCTCCATTTCCGAACCTAAAAATTCTAAAATAAAATTGCAGCATGCTTGACACAAAGAAACTAATTTTGTGAATTAGTTGTATCGTTCCAATTTTTATTGGGTGTATATCCTAAACATGAGGTGTGCAGTACAGAAATGCAAGAGTATAACGTTGATATATAACCATCCTATTAATTTCTGATTTGCTACAAAAAAATCTAGATTGGTAAAAAGCCACAAACTAACATACCCTGGAAGCACCAGACATTTAATATATCCTTTCTTCTTAATTTACAGGATCTATACAAATGGACAACAGTAGATCCATCATTTGATCAGATAGAAAATGAAGGAAGTGTGTGGAAACAACTACACGAAGATGTGTTACCTCAAGGCCACTTATCTCTGCATAACCCATTTTCTTCAGGGGCGAACTTTATCAGTAAACTGAATTTAAAGAAAGAGATAATTGATTCAAATGTGGTAAGCAAATCAATGCCCATTGCTGGGTACTAAATAAATACAACCAGACCATACAGGCAAAAGTATGAATCTTTACAGGTAACTTTTTCCAAGAATGGGAAGACGGCTTGGAATAGATCAGAATTCAACGACTGAAATATTCAGAGTAGGTACTATGACAAATACGATCGTCTGGCAATTGAATTTTTGCTTACCTTATCTTTAGTCTCTGCCAAATACGAGAGTTGTACCTGCAGGGGAGGAACCGGTGACATGGATGGGGTGTGGAAGGGCGTCGGGCCGCATGGGGATGCCAAGTGGCGGCGTCGCCGTCGGGCGAGCTGGCTAGTCGTGGTGGGTGCTACCGCCTGCCGGTAGAGGTAGAAGTCGGTGAATCACAAGTGCCTGCGTGAAGAGTTGAAAGAGATCGAGATCCGAATGAGGGCTAGAGGATCGGATCAGCGACATCGATACCGAACCTAGGATTTTCGGGGATTATAGTTTGATAGTCGATACGAAATCTTGGAGGGAGCACCGTTTGGGCTCCTTCACTGCCGGTACCTCGGCGTCGCCGTTGCCGCGACCGGCGCCGCCTGACCGCGGCATCGCATCGGTTGCACGAAGAACAACTGAATCAGGGAGATAGAAAGGGAGAGAGCGGACGGGCCTCGCGTGTAGGCATGTCAGTTCTTTTGAGGATTTCACACGTTTCAGCCCAATCAACCAGAAAACGTCCAAGTAGACCCGCGGAGTAGCAGCCATTTAACGTTCGGCTGGCCCAGTTTTGGCGGATTGTTAGGGCGATCTCGGGTAAATGCACCCATCTGGGACGTACGTACACCAGATCGGACGGTTAAGGAATCTAAATCGATGTGGAGGCTCCTAACTAGCTCTGTTATACTGTTTTGGATATGCCCACGAGGCTCAAACAATACAATCAACTATTCCACCAATCTTCCTCTCTCCCTTCTAACATGGTATCAGCCTAACCAATCCAACCCTAGCCACCGGCCGCCGCTTCCGCTCCGCGCCGCCCCGGGGCGGTCAGCCTCCATGACCGCCACCGGCCGCGCCGCCTGTACCTAGGGTTCGGTCGCCGGTCGTGTTGACCGGCTGCCCTAGATAGTCTTTTTCCCGACCTCTTGATCCGGATTTTCTCTCTCTCGCTGGTCGCTTTGATCGGCATTTATTTTTAGTTTTCCGATCTAAGATCGGCTTGCGTCGCCCGCTGCCGCCGTCGACCCCGCGCGCATCAACTTCGACCCCGGCGCGACCAGCCGGCCTCTCCTCCGACCCGGCGGTCACGCGTGCCGAGGCGGCCCGTCAGGGCCAGCCGCCATCCGCGCGTCGGCCCGCCCGTCGCCCTGCACCGGCCGTCACCGCCCTGCTCCGACCGGGACTCCTGCATCGCCCCGACCCGGCAGCATCACGCCATGCGGCGGCCCATCACAGCCGCCCCGCGCGCGCCGGCACACCCGTCCATCTACGCCGGCCTTGTTCCCAGCTGCGTCGGGCCGGCTGCGTCAGGCTCGTCGACTGCCTCGAGCTCGGGCGCCGCTGCTCCGTTGGTCGCTCGGGCCTCGCTGCCCGGGCGCCGGCACTGCTTTGGCAGCCCAGGTGCCGGTGCTGACGTGCTCGTCCGCACGTCATCCCATGCCGCCCGTCGTCGTCGGCTTCATCTCGAACTCCGCCGCCATCTCGCCTCCACCGAGCGGCGTCCCCGACCTCGCACGCGATCGGCTTGATCACCCGCTCGCCGGCGCGATCCGCCTCATCTACGCCGTGCGACCGACCTGGCCCGTCGGTTGCGCGCGCCTCCCTAGATCCCGTGACGATCGTCCCAAGTACAGCGCGCCTCTCCACCGATCGAGCAATGGGCTGCCGCTGCGTCGCCCTGTCGGGCCGCAACACCGCCGCCCCGTGGTTCTCCTCGCGGCTGCATCGACTTGCGCGTCGCCGCTGTGTCACCCCTTCGGGCCATAGTGCCGCGATACGCATTCCCCGTTGCCTCCCCGAGGTCGTCCCTGCGGTTGCATCGACCCGCGCTCCACTGCTGCGCCGCCCCTTCGGGCTGTAGCGCCGCGACCCGTGGTCCCAGCTGTCGCCCCGAGGTCTTCCCGCCGTCGCCCCGACTCGCTTGCTGCCGCTGCGTCGCCCCTTCGGGTTGTAGTGTCGCGGCCCACGGTCCATTCCGCCGTCCCCGTGCGTCGACTTCCCGTGGTATGCACCGTGCCGCCTCCCTCGGGGCGGGAACGCCACCGTCCATGCCGGTCTTCGTCATGTTGTCGGGTTCCTCGTCTACTTCGAGCACCGACGTCGCACTCCAAACCTAGCCGCCGCGGCTGCTGTCAGGCCGCCGCTGCCGCTCTTCTTCGGTCGCCGCCGCCACTACCCCCGTAGTCGCCGCCGCCCGTCCACCCCCCTTCGTCTTCATCCAGCACCAGCCCGTCGCCAGCTGCGCCGCCATCTTCCCCGACCACTTCGTCTACTCCAACCATTGTTGATGACATCGGCCCCCATACCGATTGGCGCCACAACCGTCGTCGAATCTTCTTCTCTGTTGGCCCTCCGACTCCTCGACATGGCGTACAGCTCGTGCAACTCCCTCGTCTATGTATGCCTGGTGCTGGCAACACCGATGCGTGCCGGGCCTGGCAAGCCTGGTCGGCGCTTCGTCAACTTCGTCTTTGTCCGTCTACGCATGCTCGGTGCTGGCAACACTAATGCGTGCCTTCGTCCACGATGTGTCCCGGGCTTGGTACACCCGGCGCGACGCGTCGTCAACAACGTCTTCTTCCCGGCGCACCACTACTTCTCCACCACTGCGCCCATGACTAACTTGGCGCCTCTTTGCGCCCACGGCTCCACGACGACTTCCTCGACACCGGCTACCCGACTCGACATCGACCACGGCGTTCTTCACACGGGTACCTCGACCACGGCTACACCACCCTCCGCTCTCGGCTACCTCAACAAACGGCACAAAGGGCTACCGCCTTGCTTGAGCAACCTCATCGGTTTTTATTCCAGCCACGACTACAGCGATGCATCGACCGTTACAACTGTGTGTGGGGGGGGGTGTCCGTCGACTTACCTTGGGATTCTTCTCCAGTCTCACCGTCTGCGTCGCTACCGTTGTGACTGCTAGGGGATGTTGAGTATAACGATTATTAGGAAGTATAGGATAGACTAGGCTTTGATCCTGCCATGTCTTGTACTCCAAGTTGGTCTTTGCACTCCTATATATATGCCCACGAGGCTCAAACAATACAATCAACTATTCCACCAATCTCCTGTTGGAAATATGCCCTAGAGGCAATAATAAAATGGTTATTATTGTATTTCCTTGTTCATGATAATTGTCTATTGTTCATGCTATAATTGTATTAACTGGAAACCACAATACATGTGTGAATACATAGACCACAACATGTCCCTAGTAAGCCTCTAGTTGACTAGCTCGTTGATCAATAGATGGTTATGGTTTCCTGACCATGGACATTGGATGTCATTGATAACGGATCACATCATTAGGAGAATGATGTGATGGACAAGACCCAATCCTAAGCATAGCACAAGATCGTGTAGTTCGTTTGCTAAGAGCTTTTCTAATATCAAGTATCGTTTCCTTAGACCATGAGATTGTGCAACTCCCGGATACTATAGGAATGCTTTGGGTGTACCAAACGTCACAACGTAACTGGGTGGCTATAAAGGTGCACTACAGGTATCTCCGACAGAGTCTGTTGAATCGAGACTAGGATTTGTCACTCCGTATGACGGAGAGGTATCTTTGGGCCCACTCGGTAATGCATCATCATAATGAGCTCAATGTGACTAATGAGTTAGCCACGGGATCATGCATTACGGAACGAGTAAAGAGACTTGCCGGTAACGAGATTGAACGAGGTATTGGGATACCGACGATCTAATCTCGGGCAAGTAACATACCGATAGACAAAGGGAATTGTATACGGGATTGATTGAATCCCCGACATCGTGGTTCATCCGATGAGATCATCGTGGAACATGTGGGAGCCAATATGGGTATCCAGATCCCGCTATTGGTTATTGGCCGGAGAGGTGTCTCGGTCATGTCTGCATGGTTTCCGAACCCGTAGGGTCTACACACTTAAGGTTCGGTGACGCTAGAGTTGTTATGGGAAATAGTATGTGGTTACCGAAGGTTGTTCGGAGTCCCGGATGAGATCCCGGACATGATGAGGAACTCCGGAGTGGTCCGGAGGTGAAGATCGATATATTGGACGAAGGGTATTGGAGTCCGGAATTGTTCTGGGAGTACCGGGTGACGACCAGCGTGACCGAAAGGTGTTTCGGAGGCCCCGGCAAGCGTTGGGGGGCCTTATGGGCCAAGGGGATGTAACACCCCAAAAATTTGACCTTGTTTTATTAATTAAAATTTTGCCAGGAAATTAAATTTTTATTTTTCTGGATTTCTCTTTTGATTTCAGAACCCCTCTTCTCTTTAATATTGTGGGTTTTTACCTCAAGTGGAAACTTTCCAAAAGCATTATTGGACTTGTATGCTCTCTCAATAAAACAATTCTTTATCAGTGGATTTATTTGCATAATTGTTTTTCTTGAGCTTTATTCTTTTAAAATGATTTTTCATAAATTTGGAGCCTCTGTTGCACTGCAACCATTTGATTAATGCATCTAAAATTTTCACCAAAATTTGGGGATGTCATGTGATGTTTCCACATCACTTTTATGCAAAAATATCTTTTGGTTATTGGAGATTTTGAGCTCTACACCAAATTTTCAAATCTGGTCCAGTAGGTATTTTTGCACTGCAACCTATTTAAATATTCCCCTAAAAATTCTTCCAAGTGTTTGGAGATGTCAGTAGACGCATATAATTCAACTTCATGCAAAAACCCAGTGATGTTCTTTGAAAAATTTGAGTGAATCAACCTCATTTTCATTCTGGTCCAGTTTAGTGTTTTGTACTGCAACCCTTAATTATCTTGCTCTAGTAACCCTGAGCTTTTTCCTACTTATAGACCACCCTGCAAAACCCTTAAGTCCAGGAGAGTGGACCCATTGGGGAATTTTAAGTGCATGCAATAAGGCCTTTTCCCTGCTGCTCAAAACTGAAGTTTTGCAAAGCTTGCACTAGCAAGTTTCTGGTTTTGCCCATATGACCTTGCCATCATCACCTGCATCTAGGGAGACCCTGATCTGGAGATTTTGGCCACTCCAAGAGTTGTCTAGAAGCCCTTGTCATTTTGTCAAACACTTGGTGTGCATAGTCAGTTTTGGCATGTCTTCTAGTTTGCATTAGGAACTTGAACCCCTGACCCATCCAGCATGTCCACTAAGCTCCTAGCTATCCCTAACCCTGGCCTGTTAACTACCAGCATCATCCAAGCTCTTTAGCACGCGCTGGCATTTCGTCGAGCACCTGGCGTGCGTGCTCTGGGCGCGGCCAGAGCGCGCGTTTTGCACGTGCATGCGCACGGGTCGCCGCGTCGCACCCCTGGCGGTTGCTCGCCCGCAGAGCCACGCCCCGTCCTCATCCGCTTGCTAGAACACTCCAAGCTTCTCCCTGGCGCCCTACAGCGCCGCCGTCAGAGCCATTGGCGGCACGCCGGCGTCGGCAGTAGGCGCCTGCCATGGACGGCGCCGCCCGAGCCACCCCAGCGCGCCAGCTGCCCCTGGCACAGCTCAAGCTTATCCCCTCTCTCTGCCAGACCCCGCCAGCCAACGCCACTCGCCCCTGGCTACAGAACGGCGACTCGCCGTCGTCCTTATCCACCACCGCGGGAACCAGCCTCGTTGCGCTATAAAAGGAGGCCTCGAGCTCCTCCGAGCACTCAGGCGACCCCAGGCCACCCCCATAGCACTCCCGCAGCTAGCAATCGACGGGGAAGGGCCTTCTTCCTCGTCTCCGGCCAGTTCGGCCGCCGCCGCGCTCCGGTGCCCTACGTCGCGAGTAGAACCTCCCCGGTCCATCCAACGCCGCCATTCGACCCTCCTAGACCTTGCGGAGCCACCCCACCTCTCAAACTTGATCGGGAACCACCGCAGCCCGAAGCCCCATTTGCTCCCGAACCACCGTCCGCCGCGGAGCTCGCCGCCGGTGACTTCCTCCGTCCCCACCTGCCTAGCGCCCACCGGGAGGACCGCCCTAGACTGGCGGATCCATCCCCGCCCTCAGGACCCCGCGGGGAAGCGCCGTTCGTTGACGGCGATCGCCGGAGTCCCGCCTCCGTTCGGGCAGAGGAAGAGGAGGGAGAAGAGACTAGTCAAACCTGACCAGTAGGCCCCGTGGACCCACTGTCAGTGACCCACGCAACCGCCCACTCTGGATTAGTGAAAGCGTAAAAGTCTCGAGTACGTATCCCCTACCCCGAAAGCGTATTCTGTACCGAAACGTTTTCTTTTTCTGATTTTATTAAAAACAGAACTTTGACTGGCTATATCTTTTAAAATAAAACTCCAAATGAGTTGATTCTTTTTCCTACCTCTCTCAAATTTCATCTAGTTTATTTTAAGATTTATTTCAAAAATATTTAGGACAACTTTTTGTACTGTTTTTGAAATATATGTTATTTGAATATTTTTCAAAATAGGAAATGGAGAGAGAAGAAAACTTTCAAAAAGTTTTGGAATGCACACTTCCTCTCCACAACCTGAAGGCAAGCATTCTGAACTCTGGCATAATATTTTTGTGTGTTGTTGATACAGTTACAACACCACCTTGACTAGGAGCATACGTTATTTTATGTGACGATAAAATCGTACGCATGGGGTGCATAATGGAGATACTTTGCTGTTAGAAATGGATATGCTGGTGATGGTTATCATCCTCGTAAACTTCTCATGCATACCGGAAGGAAGCCGGGAAAGTCGCGGTCTTGGGTAGACACGAGCTTGTCCCTAGTTCCTCGTTGAGACGAGTATGTCCGGTATGGCATGGTGAGGCTTGATGAGTGGTGAGTTTATCTGTTAATGGAAATTTTTTGGTTATGCTAATCATACGGAGAATACTTGAACCTCCTGAGTCGGCCGTAGATCGAGTCTTGTTCCAGTAACCCCCATACTTGCTTCGTACTACCACTTGTCCCTGCCATAGGTAGGGTACGGTTCAGTAAGTTGTCAACCCCTTTCTAGCACACACCATACAGAGAGGCCGTGATGAGGGTCCCATGGCCATGGATTAAAGCCAGTCATCCGGTCAGGGGGCATAGGTGTTTCGGTTGTAGCCGAAGGGGTAGCTCCCCTAGTTTGTGCGCGGTATAAATTTTGTGATCCCATGCTACGTCGAGGTTGTAGCCTCCCCACTTAGAGTTTTGCTTGACAGGTGTCGTGGGTGATTCCAGACACCAGTAAGTTAAGCTGGTGTGTGCAGGTCAGGCGTGTTTTCAATTAAAAGACCGTAGACGGAATTAGTCCCGGTGGACTAAAGAAATCCGTTACCCCTGGGTAAAGAGTACACCCTCTGCAGAGATTATACATCTATTCGAATAGCCGTGTCCATGGTTAAGGACTACAGTATGGGATGGGTCAAGTGTCGGTCTTAGTGTCGGTCTTCGGAGGAGAAAACTGTTAAACCAGAACTTGGATCATGACTTGTGACTTGTGAGGATTATGATTATTATTATTGTGGACTAACCATTTACATTATTTAAACTATTGAGTATCCCTGGGACGGTTCTACCTCCTGGATACTCACTGTGACTATTTTCTTATAAGCCCTTTATGTGGTGTCGCTCAGACGCCCGACTATGGCATGCTTGTTATTTTTCTTTTATTCATAAGCCCTTTATGTGGTGTCGCTCAGACGCCCGACTGTGGCATGCTTGTTATTTTCTTTTATTCATAAGCCCTTTATGTGGTGTTGCTCAGACGCCCGACTGTGGCATGCTTGTTATTTTTCTTTTATTCATAAGCCCTTTATGTGGTGTCGCTCAGACCCCGACTGAGGCATGATTTATTTTCCCTTCGAGGCGTCGCTTCAGACACTCGATCGGTGCATTCTATTTCTACTCCCGTATTGCATATTCATATCTTTCCCGCATGCGTGCATCATGGATGTCGTTTATTTCGTGACAGATGTCACGATCATAGAATATTTCGGAGCATGAGTATCCATTGTTATATTATACCCGCGTTCTTAATGTTTGCGAGTACATTCAAAAGTACTCACTGGCTTGTCCCTGGCTATTGTCTTGGCCAGATTGCTTGCTTGAAGAGGAGCATTGCGATGTCAACCCCGGAACCTACGCAATGACGGTAGCAGCCTCACGAAGATAGGAGTTATCCTGGTCAGTTGTTCCTGCGGGAAATGGAGTCCCATAGACGCAGATGAACCACAAACCGCTTCCGCCCTCAACCACTAGAAACCAAGTGTGTACTCATAGGCCACAATGGTCTTGTACTACATATTTTGTACCTTGCTTGGAATTTCTGTATCAAGTTGGTGCCTCATCAGCTAACAGTAATCCTGGGGCTGGTGAGCACAAGGGCCATTTTCTGGAAAATTAATATCCCGAAAACCCGGTCCTGACAGGGGAGGGGGCACACCAGCCCACTAAGGGGTTGTGCGCCCCTCCCAACCCCTCTCACGTAACGTGGAGAGGTGGGGGCGCCTCCCCTAGGCAGCCACCCCTCCCGGCTTGGGGGGCAAGTTTCCCAGGGGTGGGGGCGCCCAAACCCATCTAGGGTTTCCCCTGTGGCCGCCACCCCTCCCCTAGGGAACCCTAGGGCGCCTCCTCCAACCCCTTCCCCTTATATGTAGTGAGGGAGAGAGAGGGCAGCCGCACACCTTGCCTGGCGCAGCCCTCTCCTCCTCCAACTCCTCCTCCTCCTCCGTAGTGCTTAGCGAAGCTCTGCCGGAGAACCACGAGCTCCATCGCCACCAAGCCGTCGTGTTGCTGGAGTTCTCCCTCAACTTCTCCTCTCCCCTTGCTGGATCAAGAAGGAGAAGACGTCCCCGGGCTGTACGTGTGTTGAACGCGGAGGCGCCGTCCGTTCGGCGCTAGATCGGATTTTCCGCGATTTGAATCGCCGCGAGTACGACTCCATCAACTGCGTTCTTGTAACGCTTCCACTTAGCGATCTTCAAGGGTATGAAGATGCACTCCCTCTCT
Source organism: Aegilops tauschii subsp. strangulata (assembly GCF_002575655.3). Taxonomy (NCBI): domain Eukaryota; kingdom Viridiplantae; phylum Streptophyta; class Magnoliopsida; order Poales; family Poaceae; genus Aegilops; species Aegilops tauschii. The sequence continues at coordinate 44,524,923 of NC_053037.3, forward strand.
CTTGTTGCTAGCATCTCCTAGATTGATCTTGGTGACACATAGGCAAATTTTGAATTATTGCTACGTTACCCAACAGTGGCATCATGAGCTAGGTCTATGCGTAGATTCTATGCACGAGTAGAACACAAAGTAGTTGTGGGCGATGATTTGTTCAATTTGCTTACCGTTACTAATCTTATCTTGATTCGGCGGCATTGTGGGATGAAGCGGCCCGGACCGACCTTACACGTACTCTTACGTGAGACAGGTTCCACCGACTGACATGCACTTGATGCATAAGGTGGTTAGCGGGTGTCTGTCTCTCCCACTTTAGTCGGATCGGATTCGATGAAGAGGGTCCTTATGAAGGGTAAATAGCAATTGGCATATCACCGTTGTGGCTTTTGCGTAGGTAAGAAACGTTCTTGCTAGAAACCCATAGCAGCCACGTAAAACATGCAACAACAGTTAGAGGACGTCTAACTTGTTTTTGCAGGGTATGCTATGTGATGTGATATGGCCAAAAGGATGTGATGAATTATATATATGTGATGTATGAGATTGATCATGTTCTTGTAATAGGAATCACGACTTGCATGTCGATGAGTATGACAACCGGCAGGACCCATAGGAGTTGTCTTAATTTATTGTATGACCCGCGTGTCAATAAAAAATGCCATGTAATTACTTTACTTTATTGCTAACCGTTAGCCATAGTAGTAGAAGTAATAGTTGGCGAGACAACTTCATGAAGACACGATGATGGAGATCATGGTGTCATGCCGGTGACGAAGGTGATCATGCCGCGCCTCAAAGATGGAGATCAAAAGGCGCAAGATGATATTGGCCATATCATGTCACTTTATGATTTGCATGTGATGTTTGTCATGTTTACATCTTATTTGCTTAGAACGATGGTAGCATAAATAAGATGATCCCTCACTAAAATTTCAAGAGATGTGTTCCCCCTAACTGTGCACCGTTGCAAAGGTTCGTTGTTTCGAAGCACCACGTGATGATCGGGTGTGATAGATTCTAACGTTCGCATACAATGGGTGTAAGCCAGATTTACACATGCGAAACACTTAGGTTGACTTGACGAGCCTAGCATGTACAGACATGGCCTCAGAACACAAGGGACCGAAAGGTCGAACATGAGTCGTATAGTAGATACGATCAACATGGAGATGTTCACCGATGATGACTAGTCCGTCTCACGTGATGATCGGACACGGCCTAGTTGACTCGGATCATGTATCACTTAGATGACTAGAGGGATGTCTATCTGAGTGGGAGTTCATTAAATAATTTGATTAGATGAACTTAATTATCATGAACATAGCCAGAAGGTCTTTGCAAACTATGTCGTAGCTTACGCTTTAGTTCTACTAAGATATGTTCCTAGAGAAAATTTAGTTGAAAGTTGATAGTAGCAATTATGCGGTCTGGGTCCGTAAACTGAGGATTGTCCTCATTGCTGCACAGAAGGCTTATGTCCTTAATGCACCGCTCGGTGTGCTGAACCTCGAGCATCGTTTGTGGATGTTGCGAACATCTGACATACACGTTTTGATGACTACGTGATAGTTCAGTGCGTAATGTTAAACGGTTTAGAATTGAGGCACCGAAGACATTTTGAAACGTCGCAGAACATATGAGATGTTCCAAGAGCTGAAATTGGGATTTTAGGCTCGTGCCCACGTCAAGAGGTGTGAGACCTCCGACAAGTTTCTTAAGCCTGCAAACTAAGGGAGAAAAGCTCAATCGTTGAGCATGTGCTCGGATTGTCTGAGTACTTCAATCACTTGAATCGAGTGGGAGTTGTCTTCCAGATAAGATAGTGATGGTTCTCCAAAGTCATTGCCACCAAGCTACTAGAGCTTCGTGATGAACTATAACATATCAGGGATAGATATGATGATCCTTGAGCTATTCGCGATGTTTGACACCGCGAAAGTAGAAATCGAGTAGGAGCATCAATTGTTGATGGTTAGTAAAACCACTAGTTTCAAGAAGGGCAAGGGCAAGAAGGGATACTTCATGAAACGGCAAATCAGTTGCTGCTCTAGTGAAGAAACCCAAGGTAGAACCCAAACCCGAGACTAAGTGCTTCTGTAATGAGGGGAACGGTCACTAAAGCAGAACTACCCTAGATACTTGGTAGATGAGAAGGCTGGTAAGGTCGACAGAAGTATATTGGATATACATTATATTAATGTGTACTTTACTAGTACTCCTAGTAGCACCAGGGTATTAGATACCGGTTCGGTTGCTAAGTGTTGGTAACTCGAAATAAAAAGCTACGGAATAAATGGAGACTAACTAAAGGTGAGATGACGATATGTGTTGGAAGTGTTTCCAAGGTTGATGTGATCAAGCATCGCATGCTCCCTCTACCATCGAGATTGCTGTTAAACCTAAATAATTGTTATTTGGTGTTTGCATTGAGCATAGACATGATTGGATTATGTTTATCGCAATATGGTTATTCATTTAAGGAGAATAATGGTTACACTACAAAAAAAAGACACTTCCGTGATGATACGTGTTTGTCACAGTAGGTCGCGTTTTTTTGTCATGCATGTACATCCATAACAAATTTATGACAGAATCAAGATAGTCATACATGTGCTGTCGTAGAAGTGTTCCATGACATTACCAAAATTATCATCACGGAAGTGTCCACTTCCATGACGATAAATCGCGCGTCACAGAAGTGCTTTCGTCAAGGGTGACCGACACGTGGCATCCACCGTAACGGAACGCCGTTAAGCTATCGGGTCGGGTTTTGGATCCGATAACCCGTTAACAGCCCCAACCAATGGGGATTTTCCACGTGTAAAATCATCATTGGCTGGAGGAGACACGTGTCAGGTCCGCGTTGGCACAGGTGTCACTCATCCAATGGACGAGACGCGCCTATGATATGTTGACACGTGGACCAGCCCATCAAGTTTAAATGGGCCGACCCAACTGAAGGCCCACAAGATTTTGCGGACCATAATGGGCCGGCCCAGCTAAAAGCCCACGAGATTTTGCGGACCATAATGGGCTGGCCCAACTAAAGGCCCACAAGATTTTGCGGGCCATAATGGGCCGGCCCAGCTAAAGGCCCACGAGATTTCGCCAACATTAATGGGCCGACCCAGCTGTAGGCCCACAAGATTTTGACGACCCTAGTAGGCCGGCCCATTAACTGGCTGCCATGTTTTGGGCCAAATGCCGGCCCATATTTGATCCGGTCCATTAATGGCCTGCCACGCTCCGGGCCTAATAGTGACCCATATGAGATCCGGCCCGTTAAAAGCCTACCATGTTCTGGGCCAAATTACGGTCCAGATCAGGTCCGACCCTTTAAGAGGCTTTGGGCTCAATTATGGCCCATATCAGATTCGGCCCGTCAACTGGACACTATGCTTTTGGGCCCACTTGCTAAATGCCCACTTAGTAATTCGGCCTCTTATTAGTTTTGGCCTGTTAAGGGCCCGTTTAACATTTTGGCCCTATATTAATTTCGGCCTGTTAAAAGCCCGTCATATAGTTGGGCCTAACTACGGCCCGGTTTGCATCCGGCCTGCTCGCAGCCGATATCTGATTGGGCCAAACAAGGACCGAGACAATTTTGGCCTGTTAAAAGCCCGTGATTTGATTCGCACAATCATGGGTCGGGGTTCATTTCGGGCTGCTGCCGGCCCGTGAGCTGTTCGACACGTTTCAGGCCCAACCTACATCGTGATTGCATGACGGCCCGATTATGTACCGTAATTTTACGGTTTGGCCGGTTTACTGCGAAGACATGATATATATATAGTAAAATAACTGCAGCATCGTAAATAAGAAAAAACCTAGACTATACAATAAACAAATTACGGCATATTACATCCACTGGGCATCAAAGTTCGCCACTATGATAATAAAGCACAAGCAGACAGCTGATTACATACACTGGGCATCAAAGATCGCCATTAGTGCAAATAAACACGCCGACAAAATAATATACAAAACCGACAGCACTTCAATAGAGTTCAAGAAAGGTTAGCCCTGCTGGGGAGCTGCAGCGCAAGCAGCTGAGCAAGATGATGAGACTGCGCTTGTTCAACACTTATATCTTCCTCACTCTGAAAGATAAACAAGCAGACATATGACAGGTTTTGCACATAAAAATATCAGTGCTGACAATTCATCACATTTCTTACTCACGAATAAAGTGACATAGTTTAAAATTGCATTAACACAATATGGTATTGTGCAGGTCAAGACATGGCAGGAAATGACATTGTGAAGGAGTTGGCAGCTTCACGACACCACTGGATTACAGATCAAGAACTCATAAGTATCAATGTGTGCTGTCAATTTATACCATTTCAGATTGGCAAATAAAGAGACGGTTTAAATAATAGTAGAATGATATGACCTTGTTCATAGTTAAGACATTGTAGAATATGACATTTTGCTGTAGTGGGTAGGTTCACCACACCACTGGATTATGGATGAAGAACAGAAGCATACATGCAGTGCAAAAGAAGATCACTTGCTCTGTATAGTTTAATTTACATGGTATGAAGAACGAACTTGGTTGTACAACTGAAAACTTAAATTGAGAAAGGACAAACTTTTGTTTATGAACTACATAATAAACTTTAAACAAGCAATTTGATGCAAACACCAAAAATAAACAGCTGTTGCAGTCATGCCTAACCAAATATATACAACAAAGTTTGAAGGTTTGAGATAGACAAACTTACATTATTGGCGAAGACAGGCTCTATAAAGGCCTTGTCCATGCTGATGGGGTGGCAATTCAAGAAGTTTACCACAGAATCTTCTTCAAAAGCATTGCCTTTATTCTACATTTTGTTAAGAGTAAATATAGATGTGATAATATACGAAAAAATGGAGAATATTTAAGATAAGATGAAGAGTGATGCTACATAACCAAGTAGCTATAAATGTAAGTGCAGCGATACAGGCAAAAGGTACAGCCAAGAGCAATGCACAGCTAAACTTCTTCAGTACCAACCTTATGGTAAGAGTAAATATAGATCTGATGTGTAGAAAATGGAGGGCAAAGGAAAATAAGCTGCAGAGTGATGGTACATGAACAACTACCTGTCATTATAAGTACACTGATAAAGGATAGCATGTACTTACAAGAACAATGCAGAGCTAAAAAAACATTGGCATTGGATATATTCTACACTAATGTAACCATTCATACAGATCAGATAATTTGGAGCGAACAATTGATAAGCAAGCTATCATGCATACTGCTGTCACATAATGAACCAGGTATGTATGCAAGTACAGTGATACAGGACAACAGGTACTAACAAGAGCAAAGCAGCGGGCAGCATATTTGCGATATCCTGTCGTTCTTGTCAAACCGGAATTCTTCTTCGAGCAGATTTCCTGCAAAAAAGATTCGTAAGGCACATGCGGAAAAGTAGAAGTTCAAATTGTCATGTGATTTCATAGACAGTACCTCATCCTGGGAACGAGACCAGTGCATAACAAGGTTTTTCCATTCAATGTCTTCTAAATTTAGCGCAGGAGACTTCACCGGAAATTCGTTTATAGACTTGCCATCAAAGTGTGATTTCCTCAGGTAACACCGATACTACTGCAATGCTTCCTTGAAAAGCACAAGCAAGCTTTGCTCGTCATGACTATCCAGATTGACCCTCGCCTAGTTACAACAATGTTATGTAAATCATTGATGTGTTCAATCAGCAGAAAACAGGAAAATAATAATCATGAATAATAGCACTTACACGTAAGTTGGACAGGAAGATGTGAAAATGGTGTTTGTCTTCACAATAATCTTCCCATGATGGGAATATATGCACGTAGTCTCTAATAACATTGAAAGCATTGTCTTTTAAACTTGGAATAAATGGAATGGGGTTCCAATCTGCAGGAATTGGCCGTCTCTGCAGTTGGGATAGGTCTTCGGCCGGTGGACTTACTGTACTTTTTGCTGGAGTGGGATTTTTCGGTGGTACAGCTGGTGCTATGGCAAATGAAATCGGTATACCTTTTGCTGGAGTGCAGGTCCTGTGTGGTGGGGCTAGTGGTGTGGCCAGTGAAGTATGGGTACAGTCTGCTGGAGTCAGTCCTACATTTTGTGTCACAGCCAATATAAGTGGGGTGATGTCTGATTTCTCCGGCACCACCACGTTTTTCAAGGACTTTGCTGGTGCTCCTTCAGGTTCGGCAATCACCCTCTTCCTTTTTGATGTCTGATGCACAAGAACAGCATTTGAGTGGAAAAACATGGTATGATGACAGATGGAATATGTATTGATAATGGATGGGCATGGCATCTCGACATATATGATGA